>NC_092137.1:60781778-61999278 GCF_043159975.1 Macaca nemestrina | reverse complement strand
ATAATGAGTATAAAAGTGCTATATGTGCCTTTTCGTTAGCATTTTCCTACTGAATCTTTTTCCATTCCTTTATTTTTAACTTTTTCCTTGACTTTTTTTTTTTTTTTTTGGAAACCGAGTCTCGCTCTGTCACCCAGGCTGGAGTGCAATGGCACGATTGGCTCACTGCAACCTGTGCCTCCCGGGTTCAAGTGATTCTCCCACCTCAGCCTCCCAAGCAGCTGGGATATTTTGGGCTCCCGCCACCATGCCCGGCTAATTTTTTGTTTGTTTGTTTTGCTTTGTTTTTGAGACAGAGTCTCGGTCTGTCACTCCGGCTGGAGTGCAATGGCGCTATCTCAGCCCACTGCAACCTCCACTTCCAGAGTTCAAGCAATTCTCCTGCCTCAGCCTCCCAAGTAGCTGGGGGTTATAGGCATGTGCCACTATGCCGGGCTAATTTTTGTATTTTCAGTAGAGACGGGGTTTCACCATGTTATCCAGGCTGGTCTCAAACTCCTGACCTCAAGTGATCCACCCGCCTTGGCCTCCCAAAGTGCTGGGATTACAGGCATGAGCCACCGCCCCCGCTGGCATTTTGTTTTATTTGTGTCTCTTGTAAATAGGATATAGGTATTTTTAGTTAAAATATATCAAAATGTGAAACAGTTTTTTGCTAGGAAGGTGAGTAACTGTCAAGATCCAAAAAGTTTGAGGTGCAATTACAAAAGAAAAATACTTTAAAATGCTAATTAGCTAACTAGATGGATTAAAACGTGGATTAAAACGAATAATTTGCCAACTGGCTCAAAATACAACTCAGTAAATCTTAACCTATGAAATTATACTTTAGAGTAAGTGACCACAAAAAAAGGACTGTGGGGAGCAAATAGTGCTATCAGATCATATTAAACCAATTCCAGAGGACTGGCGATTTGACATCCACCAACTGCAACCAGGAGGAAAAAAATGATAAAAACATATATTTTGTTTTATTTTATTTATTTTTCAAGACAGAGTCTTGCTCTGTTACCCAGCCTGGAGTGTAGTGCCGCTGTCTTGGCTCACTGCAACCTCTATCTCCCAGGCTCAAACGATTCTCCTGCCTCAGCCTCCAGAGTAGCTGGGATTACATGCACCCACCACCACGCCTAGTTAATTTTTGTATTTTTAGTAGAGATGGGGTTTCATCATGTTGGCCAGGCTGGTCTTGAACTCCTGACCACAGGTGATCCACCTGTCTCAGTCTCCCAAAGTGCTGGGATTACAGGCATGAGCCACCATACCTGGCCAAAACATATATTTTAAAATCCTATCTACTTTTAAAATCCTTTGAGACTTTAGAAAAGGGTCAGAATTTAACTTGAAACGTTTTATTTATTTTTTGAAGGAGTGTATAGGCTGTAATTGATGGATAGACTGTGGAATTAAACTGGGTACAGCCTCAAACCCCATCTTTACCTTGTGCAGTGACTCATGCCTGTAATCTCAGCACTTTCGCAGGCTGAGGTGGGCGGATTGTCTGAGCCAGGAATTTGAGACCAGCCAGGGCAAAATAGTGAGACTCCTGTTTCTACAAAAAGTAAAAAAAAAAGAAATAAGAAAATGATTTGGGTTTTTCCACTCTTTTAACTTTTACTTTTATTTATTTATTTTTTTTCCACAAAACTAGTTCAGAAGGAATTTTTTATTATATATATTATATATAGCATATAATAAAATATATAATATATAATAAAGATATATATTATATATAATAAAAATATATTTTGTATATGTATCATTATATATATGATTGTATCATATATATGTATTTGAGACAGGGTCTTCCTCTGTCTCCCAGGTTGGAGTGTAGTGATGCAATCATGGTTCACTGTAACTTTGACCTCCCCAGCTCAAACAATCCTCCCACCTCAACCTCCCAGAAAGGTGGGACTACAGGCACATACCACCATACCCAGCTAATGTTTTTTTTTTGTTCTTTTTAGAGATGGGGACTCAGTCTGTTGCCTGGGCTGTTTTCAAATTTCTGGACTCAAGCAATCCTCCTGCCTTGGCCTCCCAAAGTGTGGAGATTACAGGCATAAGCCACTGCACCTAGCTATTCTTTTACTTCTCTAGAAGAAAAATTATGTTTTTAAACGACAGGTTACAAAAGAAGTGACTGATACTGCAATTAATGTAACTGGCCTCTACGACAAATTGGGTTCATATCTTTGCACCAATTTTTGTGTATATATGTGTGGGCTAGAATGTTTATGATATATGGTAAGTTTGAGTGAATGTTTTTGGAAGTACATATCACAATGTAAATATAAATAGACATTCTTATTCCTTTTGAAAATGACAGGTGACCATTGTCATTGAAGCTGATAGAGGGCAGCACGGTCTTGTCATTCTAGCAACAGATTCTGAGAAATGGGCTGCGATCCCAGTTTTGCTAACTAAAAGAAGCAGACCAGCTCAGCCATTATTTAAGTGACAGTCATTAAGAGTTCAACACCTTACTGGAACAATGTGACATAATGGCTGGAATCCTGACTTTGTTATTTATCAGCTATGTGACCTTGGGCAAATATTACACAGCCGGGCTCAGTTTCCTCTTCTGTAAATGGGAACAAGAATACCTAGTTCAAAGAGTTGTTATAAGGATAAAATAATATACAGTTCATTAAATATCTAGGATGAAATACATTTCATTAAGTATTTAGAACCGCATCTGGCATGTGGTATGTGCAATAAATGGTAGTGTTATTATTACTGTCTGCCCCAGTAAGCGTAATAATACTGTCTCCAAAGTGGTAAGTAGACAATAGAAATATTCATAGCAATAAGTAGAATATAGAAATATTCACGGTGGTAAGTGAAATATAGAAATTGAATTTTTATCTTGCACTAGGCATCCCAAGCTAGACATAAGCAAGACAACCTAACTCTTGACATGGGCAGCATTATCCAGACACGGTTTCCTTGGGCAGCATATCAGGGTCCTTGACTTTTGAGGATCTAACATCTAAGATTCCCTTTGCCTCCTGGGGCTGGCATTTTGAGGACTTGAGCCAGTAGGAAGCTGGCCTGCCAAAGCCTGTGCTGTCCTCTCACCTGGCATCTCCACTGCTGGACTCCTCTTCCAGGTGCCCTTACTTCCAATTTGTCTGACTCCAGGGAGACCCCTGTCACCATGAAAATTGCCCAGAGTTCCCAAAGTCAGACGCTACCAGCCCTATCCTTTGCATGCCATTGCCTGTGTGGAGTTTGGCCACTCTCCCTAAGACTGGGTGTGAAGACTTCTAGTCTTCCCAGCTAGGAGAGAGTCCACCTTTTCTAATGATGGCTCTCCCACTGCAGCGTTCTCCCAGGTTATGTCCTACCCACCCCCAACCTATCCTAGCATGCTGTATGACAAGTGTAAGTATCTAGCATATAGAAGATATTCTGTACATTTTGTTCAATAAATGATGTTTATGCTCATGATGATGAGGGTGGGAGGATATCAGTTGGAAGGGACATGGCCATGGGTATGGAAACCAACTAGTCAGAATGGACACCAGCCACAGGGCTGGAGAAAAGTCCCGAATGCCCCCCTACAGTACTATGTATTAATGTTTTAATGTGTGGGCTTCTTGAGGATCTCTAGAGAAGGGCTGGGCAGCAGGAGGGCCCTTAGGGGGTCAGGTTAGAGGCCATTCCCAACCAGTATGAGAGATGGTATTTCAAGACAACAATCTCGGTGCTAGGGATGCTTATTGCTTCTAGGGTGATCAGTGTTTTTAGGCCTTTTCAGTAGACAGGCCTTGGAATTGTATATCTAGTTTTTAAAGATAAAGCATCTCAAAAATTCATGCAGACACGCACTTCCAATTCAAATTAAGGACTCAGCGTTTTTACTTACCCTCTTCTATATCATATTTGCATCTTCTTTCTTTCACACCAAGAATCCTGATTCTCAAGAACACAAGGAATGATAGAATTAGAATAACTCATAGTTTCAATGCTATTAGCAACACTAACAGTACCACCACTGATGTGTTTACTGAAAACAGCTACATTTTTTTGCCTATGCTATCTCCATTTCCCCCACTTAAAAGCATCTGTTCTTTAACTTCACTAAACAGAGCATGTAGCCATTACATGCTATACTCTCTCTTTCTATGCTCATTTGTCTTAGTTCTATAAGTAATTGTATATTTAATGTTCACCCCCACCCCCCAGTCCTTATGTTGATGTCTTCCTAGTCATTTTGATGGACTGAAGCCCATTCTGTAATATATTCCTGAGGAAAGGCACAGGACAACATATTTCCTGAGAGCAGTTTGTTTGTGTCCTTTATATTTGAGTCCATTTTGCTAGATATAAAATCCTTGGCTTCACTCTCAAGCAGGCTTTCTATAGGTAGAGATAAGATGTCTACCAGTGGCTCCAGAATTATACCTTTCTAGCTTAATAACCCCAGAAGACAGAGAGTTTTGCTTTTTAAATAATTCCAGCAAGTCTTGGGATGAGTTCTGATTGCACTGTCTTGAGTCATGTTCTCATCTTGAAGCCAGTCACTATCGCCAAGTGGATGAAATGCAAAGATGAGCCAGGCATGAATTGCACACCCATTCTGGATCTAAGGAGTGGGATAGCCCCACCCAAGCTAAATGGACCAAGAGTGGGAAGGGATGGATTCCCAAAGGACTATCAGTGTGCTGTCAGTGGAAGAGGCAGGAATCAAGGTTAGATAGGCAAAAGCAATAGGTTGATGCCCACTATAGTTTCACATGTATGGACAGATTTTCCTCAAATTATTTGCCAGTTATTTCAGGGACTTATCCTCCATCTGTCCAACTAGGAATGGAGCAGGCCTACTTTTGTGATTGTGACAGCACCTAACAAGAGGCCAGATAATTTACTTAGTTGGGCAAAGCTACCTCAACACCCCAATACTTAGATGAATCTGCTCTAACATTGTAATAGTATGAATCCTGTGGCCAGATGTATTGTCATGATCAGTTATTAGGATAAATGCTTAACTGAAAAGACATTCAGACATATCAGTTGACAACAAATATGTGAAACAAAGAGACCAGCAAATAGAAAAACACATTAAGAGAAGGCTCTGACCTTTTGAAATATAATCAGAAATAGAATTTGCTTTTAATGCTGCAAATGGAAACTTCTAATGATAGAATCGGTTAAAATTACATATTAAATCTAAATAAAATTCCATTTCTAGTAGCAGAAGAAGAGAATGTTATGTGTCACTATCAAATGCAACAAATTAATTTGGCAAAAGAATCTTTTGAAGTCAGGGGCTTGAAAAAGTCCAGTTTCATGGACTGGGTTCCAGTTGGGTATCAATATTTTAGATGACAGAAATGAAGTAGCAGTTACTCCATTAGATGGGGAGGGGGTAGGTCTTTTGTAGATAAAGCATTTAGATAACAGAATACAAAGTCATTTTTTAAAATTCTAGCATTTGTCACATGCGTTTTCCCTTCTGATTTTCCATGTTGCTTGGGCTTGCGCTACGGAATGATTGAACCCTGCCTTTTTCCAGTGATTTCTTACTGCATCTCCCTTAGTACCCATGGGGAGCAGTTACATTAAAATTTAAACATTCCGTTAAAAAAATCTCCCAAATACAATTTACCTACATTGGTATCTCCTTTCATAACTGCTTTAGCTATAACATGTGTACTTCTAAAATAATTAAGGTAGCACAAGAAAATGTGACCTAAGATTACTTCTGAAAAAATAATTAAATAAAACAAGTTCCTTATTGATAATGGTTTGGATTTATGTACCCACCCAAGTCTCAGGTCAAATTGTAATCCCCAGTGTTGAAGGAGGGGGTTCCTGGGAGGTGATTGGATCATGGCGGCAGATTTCCTCCTTGCTGTTCTCATGATAGTAAGTGAGTTCTCACAAGATCTGGTTGTTCTTCTTCTTTTTTTTTTTTTTAATAGAGATGGGTTTTGCCATCTTGCCTAGGCTGGTCTTGAATTCCTGACCTCAAGCAATCCACCCACCTGGGCCTCCCAAAGTGCTGGGATTACAGGCATGAGCCACTACGCCTGAGATCTAGTTGTTTATAAGTATGTAGCACCTCCCTCTGCTCTCTCTCCTGCTCCAGCCATGTAAGACATGCCTGCTTCCCCTTCGCCTTCTGCCAAGATTGTAAGTTTCCTGAGGCCTCCCCAGCCATGCTTCCTGTCAGCCTGAAGAACTGTGAGCCAATTAAACCACCTTTCCTTATAAATTACCCAGTCTCGGGTAGTTCTTTATGCAATGTGAGAACAGACTAATACAATCATCTTTTATATTGTCAGTAAAAGCTAAATATTGATTCTGTTTTTCTCTTTACCCCTTTTAAATCTTCATACCACTCATTTAAAAACAATCAGATAACTGGATTTCTCAATTTATGAAGCACAGTAGATTTTGTCAAGGGGACATAACTCCCCACAAACTCGGATAACGTATCTCCTCAAGATACAGTTGAATATGCCTAGAGTTTTAATTATAAGGCACTTTCAGACTTCTCGTCTCAAGTTCAGGTTAAATTGGAATTTGTTAGGATGTAAGAAGATGGAGTAATTTATATACACACACACCAATTTAGACATTCCAGATCCATTCTGATGGACCAAAAAAGTACTGAAAGATAATTTTGGCTTTATAAAATTGTTGCAGAATATATGATTATTATAATTTTGCTCTATTCCAATTTGTCCTTACGTTTGTGCCCTTCACACACGAATACACACTTCTTCAATTTTTTTCCCATTTCTCAAAAATCCAAGGATTCTATACATGTGGTACAGCTTGTCCCTGGATTTTCTGACTTCATTTTTGCATAATACTTTAGTCTCCATGAATACATTTCTCTATCAGTTGAAGATCACTAAACTTTTCTTCCCTGAGCAGTATGGAGAAAAAACTCTTTTGTTCAACAGGAACATGGACAATTAGGCTTTTATTAGGTAGAGCATGGGAAATTCATTATGTTCAGTAAGTGTTTCATTTCATCAATTAGGTACTTTTAAAGACCTTTCATGATAGTCACTGGTCCACTAGGGAAATAAAACAGTTCATATCATTATCATCATGGAAATGTCTGCTGCTAAATGTCTCAGTTCAAATGACTCATCACTCTCCACGCCAGTGATTTCCAACTTTAACTTCTCAAATCTCTGACCACCCCCTCTTACCCTCTCACTGGCAACAGCTAACCTCACCTCCTACGTTGTAGAGGAAATAGAAGCCACATCTTCTCAATATAAGACATATAAGCCTACCTTTTCTCCTTCCTGTTGTTACAATAGAGAATTTATACTGATTGCTCTTTAATGTTAATCCTTTCTTCCTGATTTACAGTCCATTCCCTCCCTGCTTCTAAGGAGCACTACTTTATCAGTTATCCTTTTCTGCTCTTGTACATTCAATCTCTCCCCACCCATCTTGATTAGATCCTTCTAATGGAGCTCTAAATACATTTAAGTCATTCCCATTTTTATTTTCATTTATTTTATTTTATTTTGAGACAGAGTTTTGCTCTTGTCGCCCAGGCTGGAATGCAATGGCACAATCTCGGCTCAGTGCAACCTCCACCTCCCGGGTTCAAGTGATTCTCCTGCCTCAGCCTCCTGAGTACCTGAGTACCTGGGATTACAGGTGCCCACCACCACGCCAGCTAATTTTGTATTTACAGTAGAGACGGGGTTTCACCATGTTGGCCAGCCTGGTCTCAAACTCCTGATCTCAGGTGATCTGCCTGCCTCGGCCTCCCAAAGTGCTGGGATTACAGGTGTGAACCACCACGCCAGCCTCATTCCCATTTTTAAAGAAGTCACTCAGTCCCACATCCCCTTCCAACTATAATCTCATCTCTCTCCTTCCCTTTATGGACACACTTTTTGAATGTGTGATTTGTACTTGCTGTTTAGCTGCTGTAGTTACCTTCCCCAAATCTACTTCCCCTTCTTTCTAACAAAAACTGATTTGTGGGAGGGGAGCAGCAATGGGTCCAGCTAAAGAACTACATTTCCCAGCCTCCCTTGCAGCTAGGAGTGGCCATGTGACACAGTTTTGGCCAATGATGTGTGAGCTGAAGTCAGCTGGGAATGTATAGCAAATGTTTGCTTTCCTGATATAGCACCAGACCTTTCCCCCTTGATGTTTCTTCCTTCTTCCTATCTGAAACACTGATTTGAGGATTAGCAGCCTTCTTGCATTCACAATGGGAAAAAAAAAAAAAAAAAAGAAGAAGCCACATACTGAGGATGACAGTGCAGAAAGACAGAAGGATTCTAGAACATTGATGACATTGTGTAATCACTGCACCAGCATGAACCGTCAACCTCTGTCATTCTTGTTATATGAGAGAAATAACCCAATATAGTAAAACTATCATCAGCAGATTCCATTACATGTGGCCAAGTGCAATTCCTAATCAATGCTCTTGATCTCTACATTTGCTCATCCTCCACTCACTCTCAAGCCATGTCATTCTGGCTTCTGGCCTGTCATTCCACTGAGCTCACCAATGACCTACATGTTGTGAAATCCAGGGGACATTTTTAGGTTCTCATAATAACCTCTCAGCAGCATTTGCCTCTGCTGTCCATGTCCTCCTTTTTGAAACCATCTCCTCCCATGGCCTCCATGTCCAGTCCTCTCTGGGTTTGCTCATTCACCTCCAGCTGCTCCCTCTCTGTCTCCTCCATGGGTTCATCTTCCTCTTCTAGCCACACTAACCTTCTTGCAGCCTCTAGGACATACCATGGCCTTTGCCACATGCTGTTCCCTCTGTCCAGAATGCTCTCTTCTCCTTCCCTTTGCCTAACTAACTCTTCCTCATCCTTCAGTTCTCCATTGATTCTCCATGTCTTCAGGGAAGCCTCCCTTGACCTCCTTGTGAGATTTCATTTCCTTGTTGAATACTTCTTCATAGCTCTTAGCCTAGGTGCAACTTCACCTTCTCTAGCATGGCTCCTTGAGTAAGTCATCTCTTCCTTCAGACAGTAAACACTATGAAGAGAGGGGCCAGTCTATTTTTGCTTTTTATTGTATTCCCAAACCCACATAATATGTGCTCAATAATTATTTCGTGAATGAGTAGATGGATCAATGTGTAATTATATAGTGATCTACTTGCTTACTTGCTTATTATCTGTCCTTCTCCATGACAGCGGGAAACAAAAACTGTTTAGTACGTACAGTTCCTAGCACATCGCACATGGCACACAGCAGGAAACATTTTAATTTTTGAATCAATGAATAAGGAGGATTCCAAAGGAGACATTCTAGTAGTTCTACCCATAGTATGTCAGTGTTTTGAGGTTTTTATTTTTATTTTTTTACTGTCTTTTAATATAGTTTCTGGTTACAATAGACCACCAAATACCTTTATTGCCTGTAGAGAAGAGTTATTTGGAAAATGTTACCAAATAGTTTGTTCTCACAATATGTGATGTATAAAATAGACTGTCTATGAAGATCTTGAATCTATACACTTCTCCCTCTCTTCATGGCCACCACCTTACTTGAAATTACTATCATATTTCCCCTGGACCACATTGAACCACACACCTTTCCTTAAGTGTGATTTATTGAACTATATATAAACTTGAATGGCTCAGAGGTTTGATTGAATCTTAAAACCAAGAATCATATCTAATTATATTATCCCCAAAGAAAACTAGGCACATATGGGTGCATAAATAGTTTTTTATTTTGTTGCGGCAGATTATTTCCATTCTGCATTTGACAAAGTGTTTAGTTCAGTTAAAGAAAATCAGTATTTTTAAACTAGCAGCAAATTTTTGTTTTCAAATGACCAAACTGAAAATATTCAGTTAAAATAAAACATCAGTCGTCAGGTGTGGTGGCTCATGCCTGTAATCCCAGCACTTTGGGAGGGTGAGGTGGGAGGATCGCTTGAGGCCAGGAGTTCGAGACCAGCCTGGGCAACATAGTGAGACCCTGTCTCTACAAAAAAAAAAAAAAAAAAAAATTGTTTTTTAAATTGCCATGGTGCAACCCATGTCTGCAGTCCTAGCTACTCAGGAGGCTGATGCGAGAGAATTGCTTGAGCCCAGGCAGTTGAGGCTACAGTGAGCCATGATCACACCACTGTACTCCAGCCTGGGTGACAGAGTGAGATGGTATCTCAAAAAAACAATAATAGGCCAGGCGCAGTGGCTCACACCTATAATCCCAGCAATTTGGGAGGCCAAGGTGGACAGACCACTTGAGGTCGGGAGTTTGAGACCAGCCTGGCCAACATGGTGAAACCCAGTCCCTACTAAAAAATACAAAAAATTAGCAGGGCTTGGTGACATCTGCCTGTAATCCCTGCTATTTGGGAGGCTGAGGCATGAGAATCGCTTGAACCTGAGAGGCAGAGGTTGCAGTGAGCCGAGATTGCACCACTGCACTCCAGGCTGGGCAAAAGAGCGAGACTCCGTCTCAAAATAAATAAATAAATAAAATAATAATAATAATAAAAAGAAAAAAATCAGTCAATGACTTTTTAAGTCTTCCCCCTCTTTCCTGCCCCATGAATTCTTAGCCATTAAGGTACCTGAGACGTTCGATGAAGCTGACCAGAAGAATCATTTATGCAACTATGACAGCCCTGAGCACGCCCTCTGCCTGTGGTCAGCTCATCTGGCTCCTGCTTCTCTTCTAAGGCCAAGCTCCTGTCTGTCTCCTTGACAGGACTTCCTTGACTCCTCGTCCTCTTACACACGTGCCACGTCACTTATTACATGTTTACATAAACATACGTGTGGATATTTCCTTTCTCCCCAACCACTCAGGGAAGGGTGAAACAAGTATCTTATACATTGTTTAGCCACAGGGCCTATGACAGAAAATGTTCCACTCCTGCCAATGCTTGTTTTCTTTTTAGCTAATACAGTTTAACAATCATTTACTATCTGCTGGGCACTGTTACACTCAATAGGTGCTGCTGTTGTTCCCTTCCCACAGATGAGAGTCTAACCAACTTGCGCAAGTCTCACAGTTAGTGAGTAGTGTGCCCCAGACTCAAAACCCAGCTCACCAGATTCCAGAGCTAAGGCTCTAACCATCAGACCACCCTGCTCCTCATCGATATTCCAAGGTGCCAGACTCCAACCAGGCTGCACTTGCTCTAGACTAACTTTGAAGGCATCAGGTGACCAGTTTTGCTCACAACTAGTCGGAGACATTTCACATTGTTCTCAAATGAAATCCTAAGTCTGCAAATAATTAAGAAAGAAATCATTTTGGAAACAGCAGGAAGGGGTGATCTGTAGAAACCCACTTTGACGTTGGGATGTGCATTTAGACACACAGCTCAGGGCTATAAAAAACCATTACACTAAGATTGCAAAAGCATTAAAAATAAAATTGCCTTATAATTTTTTAGAGAACTGTAAATGGCACCCTATCATCTCTGAGGAAATCTTTCCCTAAAGCTCCGATCCTCTTGGTCACTCGGATGAATAAATTGGCCTGCTTCCTTTTCATCTCTCCATTCTCTGCCCCATCAGGTCAAAAGGAAACCATCTCATTTTAAGACTTGTTGAAGTTTCTAGCTAGTTAAGCTGAAAGCAAGAAAAGTCACTTTGGCCAGGTGTGGTGGCTCCCACCTGTAATCCCAGCACTTTGGGAGGCCGAGGTGGGCGGACCACTTGAGGTTGGGAGTTCGAGACCAACCTGATCAATGTGGAGAAATCCCGTCTCTACTAAAAATACAAAATTAGCCAGACGTGGTGGTGCATGCCTGCAATCCCAGCTACTCAGGAGGCTGAGGCAGGAGAATCGCTTGAACCCGGGAGGCGGAGGTTGTGGTGAGCTAAGATCGAGCCATTGCACTCCAGCCTGGGCAATGAGAGCGAAACTCCGTCTCAAACCAAAAAACAAAGAAAGAAAGAAAGAAAGAAAGAAAGAAAGAAAGAAAGAAAGAAAGAAAGAAAGAAAGAAAGAAAGAAAGAAAGAAAGAAAGAAAGAAAGAAAGAGAAAAGTCATTTCATGTTGGCATGATAGTAGAAAGCATTTGGCCACATTTTAATTTAATAATGGAAGATTATTAAGATTTAGCCTCCCCATTTAACTCATAAGGTCGGTTAATACCTTTCCTGTTAAGAAGAAGAAGAAAAAAAAAGCTTTGCAATGTCTTAATTATAGATATTTTAACCAGATTACTCTTTTGTATTTTGAGTGTAAGGCACGATATTATGGACCACTGAGTTCCTCGAAAGCTCAAGAGACTTTAACATTTGGGGAAAAGTCCAGGGGTAAGATAAGTCAGAGGCATAAACCTGCAGCAAAACGGAATTTCTTCAAGTTAGGCATCAGGAGAAGCAACAGATAAAAGCAACTGGCAGCTGGAGATATCCTTTTTATTCTCTGGGCTAGAAGCATGCTGGCAGAGGCTTAAACTAACTAAATTTACTTGCAAGTTCTCCGAAGGGAGCGATCATATTGCACGAGGGTAACTTTTCAGAACATTTTACTTTGCAAACAAGTTCCTAGGGCCTTGTAAAATACTCCATTCTGAACTTCGATATAAGTATAAAAATGCCAGCATGTTCATTGCATATCCCAACTACAAAAAACATGAGTTTAACTATTTGCTGAAAATGGAAACTTCAGTAATATTTATGATTTACTAGAGCATGCAATCTTCATTTTGAAAGACTTAAAGCATCAAGGAGGTATTTATCCAAAATTAGCATCCAGTAATAGCACCTTGGGATATCCCTGTTTGGCAGAATCTGTACCCAGATCTGGTTACAGCTCAATCAAATGCTGGAGCCATTGACCTCAGGAAGACAGGTGTCCTCTCTAATAGCAGGTCTACATTCTGGGCAATGAGAAATGTGCTTGATCTAATTGCCTGGAGGCCTGGCCTGTTTGCTCAGGTATCTGGCCAGCACAGTGGCCCCTTCACAAAGAATGAAGTTTTCATCTCTTCCTCAAATTAATTGCTCTGTAATTAATTTAGCATTATATTCCCCCCCCCACCCCCCCAAAAAAAGGTTTGCTTGGCTGAATACAATACAATACAATACAATACAATACAATACAATACCATTTATTGACTTATCTATTAATGAATCCAAAGTTTATTGAATGTCCACTATGTACCAAGCACTTGGCAGGCCATGGAGATAAAAATATTAAACAACAAGGAATTTCTTTCATTAACAAGCTCAACATAGTAGCTCAATAACTGTTCAAAGGACCCAGAATAGATTTTCTATCTATATTTTATCCTTCCAGCTCAATCTTTTTTTTTTTTTTTTTTTTTTTTTTTGAGACGGAGTCTCGCTCTGTCACTCAGGCTGGAGTATAGTGGCGCCATCTCGGCTCACTGCAACCTCTGCCTCCTGGGTTCAAGCAGTTCTCCTGCCTCAGCCTCCTGAGTAGCTGGGATTATAGGTGCGCACCACTACACCTGGCTAATTTTTGTATTTTTAGTAGAGATGGGGTTTCACCATGTTGGTTAGGCTGGTCTCGAGCTCCTGATCTCGTGATCTGCCCACCTCGGCCTCCCTAAGTGCTGGGAGTGAGCCACCTCATCCGCTCATTTCCATCTCAATCTTAAAGGCCCAGTTCAGGTCTTATCTCCTTGTTCATTTATTTAGGAAATCTCTATTACGTTCCCAAAACGGTGTTGGGCCCTGGAACTGCAAAGATATGGAGACTGCAATCCCCATCACTAGGAGCTTTTAGCATTGCAGGCAGAAGGTAAGTGAGGCAGACAGGATCGGATCATGGCAGGTATAAGCCAGGCTAACCAAGGAGTATGGGCTTTATCCTACAACAATGAGGAGGTATTAGACAATCTAAGGAAGAGAAGCCTGATTACATTTTCATTTTGGAAAGATCAATTTGAGAATGATAATAAAGATGGATGGTAAGGAAATGTGGCTGAAGGGAGGGAGACCAGAGGGGAGGAAAAATCAGATTCCAAAGCTATGGAAGATTTAGCTAACAAGATTTAGCAACAAATCGAATGTGAAGACAGAGGGAAAACATAAAATCTAGGATGACTCTTAAGATTCTGGCATGAGTGGCATTAGCAGAAGGAGAAGGAGGAACAGGCTAGTAGAAAAAATGAGTTCAAATGTGACTGTGTATTGTTGCCCCTTTGTAACATCCAGGTGTCACCATCAAGTTTGTTGTTTAAAATATTTGCCTGAAACTCATGAAAGAGGTAAGGATTCATGAATCGTCGCCTTGTAAATGGCAGCTGAAACATGATTGTGAATGACATTGCCAGTTCTGTAGCCAGCCCATACTACTCCCTGGTTCCAAATACCTTGTACTCATCCCCACTGTGTAACAGGAGCCCTGCCTCCACCTGCTGATCAGGGACAATGACCTCTGCCAAGAGGTCTGCTTGCCTCCTGGCTCCTGGACACAAGGACTCCAAAGTATCCATAGGACACTCCAAGGACTCCAAAGGTGGCAGCCATAGCTTGAAGTTCACTGCATCCCCTGGCAGGAATGCACTCCCTTACCAGGCCCTTCAGCCATGCGGATCCCAGAGTTGCAGGGGTGGAAAGAAAATCCTCCAGTGGGGTTTTCAGAGTGATGATAAGTCAAGGGAAAAAAAATGTTTTATGAAGTCTTGACTTGATATTTTAACCAGTTTACCCTGTTGTATTTTAAGTGAAAGGCACTATATTACTTAAATACAAAAGGGTAAGCTGGTTAAAATATCAATAGTCATATCAATGACTCACCCAGCTTTCATTTTTTCATTCATTTATTATTCATTAATTAATTCCTTTTTGGCCAACTAATACAAATGGAACTTCTATCTCATATCCTAGGTAATGTGAAAGACTATGGTGGACATGGATGAGTAAGCTTTGACTCCCTACCCTAAAATATCGCATAACCTGGTTTATGATGTTTAGGAAGTTAGGTGTCTTTTTTTTTCTTTTCTTTTCTTTTTTTTTTGAGATGGAGTTTCACTCTGTCACCCAGTCTGGAGTACAGTGACCTGATCTTGGCTCACTGCAACCTCCACCTCCCGAGTTCAAGTGATTCTCATTCCTCAGCCTCCCAAGTAGTTGGGACTACAGGCGCCCACCACGACACCTGGCTAATTTTTGTATTTTTAATAGAGACAGGGTTTCACTATGTTGGCCAGGCTGGTCTCAAACTCCTGGCCTCATGATCCGCCTCCCTCGGCCTCCTAAAGTGCTGGGATTACAGGCGTGAGCCACCACATCCACCCTAGGTTAAGTGTCTTAAATGCATTTTCAACTTATTTTCAACATATGATGGGTTTTTCAGGATATGACCCCATCATAAGTCAGAGAGCATCTGAATTAAATTATCATCATAAAAAAAGAAACATTAAACATTAAAAAGATAAAGAAAATAACAATCATTTTTAATATACTGTCCAAAGATAAGCACTATTCATATTTTATGTAGAATACTCAGTCTTTCTTCTAACTATAAAAACATCTTTTTAAACATTTTTGGTAAAATGGATCATATTAAGCATATATTTGTGCTTTCTTTTCATTTATTCATGTTATATCATGAACATACTCCCATGTCATGAAATATAGATTCTCATTATTATTTTCAGCTGTTTCATTGTATCCCACTGTATTGCATCCCATGATTTATTCAGCAGTTTCTGTACTGATGGAAACTTATATTTCCAAATGTTCACTACTATAAACAATGTAATAATGAACATCTTTGTACTTAAGACTTTATACATTGTGTGGTTTATTCGATATAATAAACTCATAGAAATTGGCTTATATATTTCTAAGACCCTTTGGGTACATCACCAATTTGTTTTGTTGTTGTTGTTTTGAGACGGAGTCTTGCTCTGTCACCCAGGCTGGAGTGTAATGGCACGATCTCGGCTCACTGCAACCTCTGCCTCCTGGGTTCAAGTGATTCTCCTGCCTCAGCCTCTCCAATAGCTGGGAATACAGGCATGTGCCACCTAATGGCCAGCTAATTTTTGTATTTTTAGTAGAAACAGGGTTTCACCATGTTGGCCAGGTGGGTCTTGAACTCCTGACCTCAGGTGATCCACCCTCCTCAGCCTCCCAGAGTGCTGGTATTACAGGAGTGAGCCACCATGCCTGGCCACAAATTTGTTTTTTCAATACAAGACTATCCCCACCTAGAGTCTGGGTTTCAAAATCCTAATTAAGGTTCTTTATTAAGGCTATTTGGAAGCCAAAGGCAGAGATTCATGACTTTTTTTAAAAAATGAAATATAGCATATATAAAGTTCACATGCCAAAAATGAGCTTGATAAAAATTTATAAAATAAACACACACATAAAACCCAGATTAAGAAACAGATCATTGGCCGGGCGCGGTGGCTCAAGCCTGTAATCCCAGCACTTTGGGAGGCCGAGGCGGGTGGATCACGAGGTCAGGAGATCGAGACTATCCTGGCTAACACGGTGAAACCCCGTCTCTACTAAAAATACAAAAAAAAATTAGCCGGGCGTGGTAGCGGGCGCCTGTAGTCCCAGCTACTTGGGAGGCTAAGTCGGGAGAATGGCGTGAACCCAGGGGGCGGAGCTTGCAGTGAGCCGAGATCGCGCCACTGCACTCCAGCCTGGGAGACACAGCGAGACTCCGTCTCAAAAAAAAAAAAAAAAAAAAAAAAAAAAGAAACAGATCATTACCCTAAACCCTCTCCTGCCTCCATCTAGTCCCTACACACCATATCCATTTTCTTCCCAGAGAGCTCACAGCCGGTGTCTGAGCACAGTCCAGCATGGCACTCCTCTAGGATTTTCTCAGAGCTACACCTTAGCCTGAGGCTCTTCCTGTTCAACCCTCTGTCCTTTCTCCTCTGCTTTCACAGGTGTCAGACCTGCACCATAGCCTAGAGACTTTCCCTGACTACTGCTGCTCCTTTTCCCTCTTGTCCTTTACCAGAAATTACCCACAACGAATCTCTTGCCCTTCTAACTTTGCCTTGATGTCTGCTTCCTAAGGACCCATCAGCACAGTTGGTCCTGAAGGCAATCAGAAACAACGAGCTCTGTTTGGGAACTGGACTGCGTGCCTCCCAGCTGGCAAGGAGAACCACATCCCAAGTGGTATGTGGACAGGGATAGTCCCAGTCACAAGGGCTAGCCCAGTTGCTAAAAATACTATCAGTAGTGACTTGAGAGTGACATCCCAGTGGAGAAAACGCTGGCTGGTGATAGGATTGAAGCCCTGGACAGCATGGGGGCCTGGGGGAGGTGACGCACCTCACACAGGAGCGATGGAGTGAGCTGATTGCTCAAAAGCTGCATTGACATCCTACAGAACAGCAGTCCCCCACCTTTTTGGCACCAGTGACCAGTTTTGTGAAAGATCATTTTTGCACAGACTGGGGTGGGGTAGGGGAAGGTTTGGGGATGATTCAAGTGCATTACATTTATTGGGCACTTTATTTCTATTTATTACATTGTAATATATAATGAAATAATTATACAACTCACCATAACGTAGAATCAGTGGGAGCCCTGAGCTTGTTTTCCTACAACTAGGTGTCCCATCTGGGGTGATGGGAGACAGTGAAAGATCATCAGGCGTTAGATTCTCATAAGGGGTGCGCAACCTAGATCCCTCGCATGCATGGTTCACACTGGGGTTTGCATTACTGGAAGTATCTAATGCTGCTGACCTGACAGGAGGCAGAGCTGGCGGTAATGATAACTCGCCTGCCATTCACCTCCTTCTGTGCAGCCCATGGGTCCGTGGCCCAGGAGTTGGGGATCCCTGCTACAGAGGAAGCATTGCAAATAGAGGGCAGTCAACAGTTACAGCTAAGTGTGAGAACCAGAGGGTCTGTTCAGTAGTTTACAGGGTGAAAGAGCTACCACAACTAAGGAACAAACTCAGGATCTGAGAGTCAGGGACAAAGTTCTCCAAAATGGCTGAATGCTCAGTCAAGACAGGTCTGTTGTGCCCCAGTCGGGAACTTCTGGGGCCCTGAAACATAGGATGGGAAAATCTGGGTGGATGACCTGAAAGATGGCGTATCCGCAGACCCCCTGGTACCCCCGGAATGTGCGTAGGTGGCCCCCACCTCTCCCTGTGCAGAAATACACCGCAGAGGCCTCTTCCCTCCAGGCAACTGGTGTCCCCCTGAGAAGCTGTGCCCACTTCCTCTCCTGGCTGCCAGGTCGATAATTCGGGGTAATCCCAGCATAACTTCACTGGGGACATCTGGGCCTGACAAGGGCACTAGTATCCCTACCTCAGCTCACACCCGTGGCCCTGGGGAACATCATGACCAACTGATGGAGGAAGAAACTCCTATGCTTGGTTTATCGGTGGGTCAGCTCGATGTACAGGTACAAGCTTTGTCATTGGAACAGGCACAATGGGCAGGTGAAGGGGTGGCCACAGTGGCAGAGACAGAGGCTGTGTGTGGACCCAAAAGCATGGACTCCACTGACCAAATCTGACTTTGCCATTGCTGCCTCCGAATACCCAACCCGGCAGCAACAGAGAGCAACGTTCAGCCTCTGACGCAGCTCCATTCCTTGAGGATACCCACTCGCAATACATTGACTAATTGGGCCCCTTCTGTCTTGGAGAGGCAGATTTCATTCTCAGATAAACAGACACTGATTTGAATGCGGATTTGCTTTCTCTGTCCTCAGAGCTGCGGCCATTACCACTATCCAGGGGTTTATGGGGTGCTTGATCCACGGGCATGGAATCTCATACAATATAGCATCTGACCAGGGGATCCAGGTGCTATGGGCTGAATGTTTGTGTTCTCCCAGATTCCTATGTTGAAACCCTAACCCCCAATGTGATGGTGTTAGGGGGTGGGGCCTTTGGGAGGTGGTTAGATCATGAGGGCAGAGCTCCCAGAGCTCTCATGAATGGGCACAAGGGGTGGCTCGTGGCAACCACAGAGAGGTGCACTGTTTGCATTTCCCTTCAAGAAAGAACTGAATGATCAGCTGCAAGCAGAATGGTCAGCTGACAGCCTCCAGTTGCAGCACCTTTGGGACCCGCTGCAGTATTTGAGCTGAGGCCATGCTTTTCCCCACTCCTGCAGTGCCAGCCAATGACTGAGTGTGGCAAGCGCCCACTCAGCACCCTCCCTTATATTTGGGAACTTGTTATCCAGATCCCCAACCCCAACCACGGGATTCCAACAGGAGCAATCATGCTTTTATATGTCCTGGTTCCCATGGTCAAAGTAGTACTTGTATAAGGATGAATGCCCAAGCTAGGCCACTCATAGTCCTTTCCCTGGCTTTTGTTATTTTTTAAACTATAGTCGAGAAGAACATCTCTCTAGTACAGGAAGTTGCAAGAGATAGCCTTGGGAGTGGTTGATTTCTGGCCACATGAGGAATCCCATCTGCAGTGAATGAGAAAGAAACCAACAGACACAGATGCACGGAGAGGAGATAGAAAGTGCCTATAGTGGCCAGGTGCAGTGGTTCACGCCTGTAATCCCGGTACTTTGGGAGGCCAAGGCGGGCGGATCACCTGAGGTCGGGAGTTCGAGACCAGCCTGACCAACATGGAGAAATCCTGTCTCTACTGAAAATATAAAATTAGTCGGGCATGGTGGCAGGCACCTGTAATCCCAGCTACTTGGGAGGCTGAGGCAGGAGAATCACTTGAACCTGGGAGGCGGAGGTTGCAGTGAGCTGAGATGGCACCATTGCACTCCAGCCTGGGCAACAAGAACAAAACTCTGTCTCAAAAAAAAAAAAAAAAAAAGTGCCTGTAGTGTTGGAGCTCTAAGGTCCAGCTGTACCCAGCTCTCCTGGGTTTGATTGTTCTAACCTTTTCTAATATTGGGTAAGATAGTCTGGTATGTTTCTAATAAACATTCTAGTTAGAATCAGCTGTCTATCGCGTGTGACCAAATAAGTTCCGACACACATTTAGAAGTCTCCTATACCTATTTTATATTAATAGTTAATATAGAGTGAGTTGATGGTTTATTATGTTCTAAATAATGGGCTAAGCACTTTACATATATGAATTCATTTAGTCCTCCAAGCAACAATATGAGTCTCTTCTCTCTCTGTAATTTCTCCCAATTTACATATAAAGAGACTGAGGCTAATTTCTCTAGAATCAAGGCTACTACATAAGGTATTTTAGCACATGACCTTATAATGGGGACTTCGGAGAGCAGAAACTTTGGAAAGTGCCATCTTCAGTGTTTTAGTTTCTCACCCAGCGATGACATCTCTGTCTTGTGGCATGAGCAGGACAGGTTTGCAGCTGCAGGTGTCCTACAACCTTGGCTGAGGGTTGAAGGACCATTTTAAGGAATAAGGAGGGCAGCATAATACAGAAGCAGAACTGATCATTCCCTACATACGCATATTTTGGAAGCTTAAACTGGGATTCAAGATTGGACAAGTATGAGTACTTACATGGTCAGAACATATACATTGGGACAATCCTAGAAATCTAAGAAGTAAGGATATCAGGGGTACCTACCAATAGATAGCTCTCAATAGACACTCCTGGAAGGCCAAATCCTTCCCTCCCAGAGGCCTGGAATCCAATGTCAGTAGTCACTCCTTTATGTGAAGCATCCACATGACCTCTGCTCTCTTTTAAAATTAATCTCTGAGGCCAGTCAAGGTGGTTCATGCCTGTAATCCCAGCACTTTGGGAGGCCAAGGTGGGAGGATCACTTCAGGCCAGGAGTTCAAGACTAGCCTGAGAAACATGGTGAAACTCCATCTCTACAAAAACTACAAAAATTGGCCAGGCATGGTGGGTCACGCCTGCGGTCCCAGCTACTGGGGAGGCTGAGGTGAGAGGACTGCCTGAGCTCTGGAGGTGGAGGTTGCAGTCAGCCAAGATTACACCACTTTACTCCAGCCTGGGGGACAGAGCTAGACTCTGTCTCAAAACAAAAACAAAAACAAAAACAAAACAGAGTAGTAAAAGGTGGGAAAGACCTCTCCAACCCCACCACTAAGTGGAACTTCTGTTAGTACCAGGACTCGGCCTCTAGTTCAAGAACATCCAAAAGAATATAATGCGAACCATGTATTTCATTAAAATGTTTCTGATAGCCATATTTAAACATTTTTTTCTAAAAACAAGTAAAGCTAATTTTAATAACATGTTTACTTAATGCAGCATATCAAAAATATTTCAACAGGTGGTCAATTAAAAATTATTAGTGAGCTATTTGATGTTCTTTTTTAATATAAGTCTTTGAACACTAATTATCTTACACTTATGGCAAATCTCAATTTAGATGCTAAATTCTCATCAGAAATACTTGATCCGGCCAGGTGCAGCGGCTCACGACTGTAATCTCAGCACTTTGGAAGGCTGAGGTGGGTGGATCACTTGAGGTCAGGAGTTCGAGACCAGCCTGGCCAACAGGGTGAAACCCCACCTCTACTAAAAATACAAAAATTAGCCAGGCATGGGGGCAGGCACCTGTAATCCCAGCTACTTGAGAGGCTAAGGCAGGAGAATCGCTTGAACCCAGGAGGCAGAGGTTGCAGTGAGCCGAGGTCATGCCATTGCACTCCAGCCTGGGTGACAGAGCAAGACTGTCTCAAAAAAAAAAAAAAAAAGAAAAAAAAAAGAAAAGAAGAGAAATACTTTATCTGTATCTAGACTTCATAAAATTGAAAACTGAAAAATTAGTTTTATACAGCAAGTTGTTCAAAATATACTTAAATTTTTCCAATAACTGAATCCAGTATCAGTTTTCAATTTTTTTTTTTTTTTTTTGAGACGGAGTCTCGCTGTGTCTCCCAGGCTGGAGTGCAGTGGCGTGATCTTGGCTCACTGCAAGCTCCGCCTCCCAGGTTCACACCATTCTCCCGCCTCAGCCTCCCAAGTAGCTGGGACTACAGGTGCCCGCCACCACGCCCGGCTAGTTTTTTGTATTTTTAGTAGAGACAGGGTTTCACCATGTTAGCCAGGATAGTCTCGATCTTCTGACCTCGTGATCCACCCGCCTCGGCCTCCCAAAGTGCTGGGATTACAGGCTTGAGCCACCGCGCCCGGCCTCAGTTTTCAAATTTAAATTTAAACTAATTAAAATGCACAAATCCCTCCCAAAGTGCTAGGAGGCACACAATTAAAACTTCCATTCGTTGGTCACAGCAGACACATTTCAAGTTCTCAGTGGCCCCAGTGGCTAGTGGCACCATGTCAGATAGCACAGGGAACATTCCATCAGCACAAAAAGTGCTTTGGGACTGTGCCACGCTAGATGGTTCCAGCCTTGGTCCTGCAGAGTCGGAAGTGAGTTATGTAAACAAATAGGGTCCTCAACTTCCCAGAGGCCTTCCCATGCCTCTCCCTGGACTCCCAGACTAAAGTTCCTGAAGCCTTTCCTCCACCCATTCCCCAACGACCTCCCCAGCAAAGTAGTTAAGAGCAGGGGCTCGGGAGTCAGAGATCCCAGGTTCATCTCAGCTCATCACGTACCAGTTATTTGACTTCCAACAGGCTAATTAACTTCTCTGAGCCTTGGGTTTCTCATTAGTAAACAGACGATAATATTTTAAAGGAAGTTGTGAGGAGTGCATGAGGTAATGAGTATAAGGCATTAGCACAATGCCTGACACAGAAAATAATGAAAGGTAGTTATTATCAGACAAAAACCCCAAACTCTTCTGTATATGCTTTTGTAGATCCCTCCCCAGCATCCTCCTGCCACCCGGGCTGGGTTATTCCTTGGTATCCTTGGGAGGGATCAGGAGTCAGTGGGGGTGGGGAGGGACTGGGGAGGGCCTGGTGTGTGGGTACCGGGGTGCCCCTGTGAGCCCTGTGGTTGTTATTTTACAGGGCATTTGTGCTGCTGCTCTCTTTAGCTCTTTCTTCCCTGCTTATCGGTTCAGACGGCTTTTGCTCCGGAACTCTCAGTCCTGTACGGCCCCCTCTGTTTTCTGTGACCTAGAACAAATGATTAAACACACCAAACTATCACCAACACCCTCTTTCCAAGGACATCAATGACCTCATTCAGTCCAAACCCACGGGTACTTTCTCCTCCACCTCTTGGCAGTGTGTGAGCTGTTATTTCTCCCCCTCCTCATCCTGGCTGCCTCTGCTACCCTACAGACCCTTCCTCCTCCTGCCTTTTCGAAGGCCGATCTTTTTACTGCTCCCTAGGCCTGAGCCTTCTCCAAGCCACAGTCTCACTTGGGCAATCTCATTTACTCCAAGGCCTCAGCTCAGGGCCCCTAAACTGACAACTCACAAACCTGCACCTCCAGCTCCCACATCAGGCCCAATTCACAGCTCCCCACTGGTCTCGCCTCCTGCATGACCCACCTCTGAATTCATCCTTATTCCCTTCAAACCACTCAGGTTCTCACTTGCTGTGAGTGGGGGAAGAGAACACACAAGTAGCTACAAGCGCCTGTGTGCCCTTCCTTTGCCAAGAACTTCATTTAACCTTCACAATGACTCTGAGAGGAAGGAATAACGGTCTCCAGTTTACACCTGGAAAAGACAAGACTCAGAAGAGGAAGAAACCCAAATCCAGGACCAAGCGTGTTGGCTCACACCTGTAAACCCAGCACTTTGGGAGGCCAAGGTGGGTGGATCACTTGATGTCAGTAGTTTGAGACCAGCCTGGCCAACATGGTGAAACCCTGTCTCTACTAAAAATACAAAACTTTGCTGGGCGTGGTGGCGCGTGCCTGTAATCCCAGCTACTTGGGAGGCTAAGGCAGGAGAATCGCTTGAACCCAGGAGGCAGAGGTTGCAGTGAGCCGAGATTGTGCCACTGCACTCCAGCCTGGGCAACAAGAGCGAGACTCTGTCTCAAAAATAAAGGAAAGAAAAAGAAAAGTAAAGAAAAGAAAGGAAATGAGTTTAGGAAGCTTCGAAAGGCAGCTCTCCTGAAAGCTTCTACCAGAAAAGCACCTGCTGCTGAAGTTCCAGCAAAAAAGATGATCACTACAGGCAAGAAGGCTCCAGCCAAGAAGATTCCTACCCAGAAAGCCACAGGCCAAAAGGCAGCACCTCTTCCGAAAGCTCAGAAGGGTCAAAAAGTGCCGGCCCAGGGGGCACCTGCTACAAAAGCATCTGGCAAGGAAGCATAAGAGGTTACTATCAAAGTAATAAAGGCTCTTTTTGACATGTTAAAAAACAGGGGAAAAATGCTTTAAAAATTTCATCAAAGAAATACGTGCAAATGGTTCAAAAAAGCAACAGTCCTGAGCCACCCTGAAGAGGCAAGCACTTTGAACTGCTTCTGTGTTGTAGTAACCTCCAGATCACTAATTTACCCCGGCCTAACTATTTCTTGATTTATCAGCCTTAGACATTCTCTATTAACTTCCTGATATGCTGGATGAGAATTTAGTTCACTTACACTCCTTTCGTTCCCCTCTCCTCCAAAGTGGTTGCATCACTGTTCTCAATCTCTCCACTGGCCCTCTTTGCAACCTTCTTACGATGGCTTTTTCATTCTATTTATCATGGATAGTGTCTCTTGACTCCCTACTTCTACGATAAGGACATTAATAGTCTATTCTTCCTCTAAAGAGAGAAAGTTTGTTTTGGTATGGTTTGGTTTGGTTTATTTTATTTCTAAAATGTGGAGATTCTTAAATAGGCTTAATGGGAAGGAATCAATGGCAGTAAATAATTGAAGATAGATGACAAAACAGTTGTTGGCGTGAGATCCCCGAAGAGGCATAAGAGGACGAGGTAGCACCCAGTGTGGGACACCTCCTCCACAGCAGCACACAGTTTCCTAGCACACATCGAGGAATCTTCTGAGACCTATGGAACTCCTTTGCATCCTGGACCCAATCAGCTATACAATTTCATAGATTTGCTTCTTCAATTTCTCTCTTTCTATTCACTTCTCTCCTGCTCATGGCTTTAGTTCAGGCTTTCATTATTTCTGACTTGGACAACGGCCTTGTTTTTTTTTTTTTTTTTTTTTTTTTTAGTGAAGGCAAGTTTATTAGGAAAGTAAAGGAAGAAAAGAATGGCTACTCCATAGGCAGAGCAGCTGACAAAAGACTTCTTTTTTGTTTGTTTGTTTTGAGACAGAGTCTTGCTCTGTAGCCCAGGCTGGAGTGCAATGGCATGATCTTGGCTCACTGCAAACTTTGCCTCCTGGGTTCAAGTGATTCTCCTGCCTCAGCCTCCCGAGTATCTGGGATTATAGATGCCTGCCACCTTACCCGGCTAATTTTTGTATTTTTAATAGAGACAGGGTTTCGCCATGTTGGCCAGGCTAGTCTTGAACTCCTGACCTCAGGTGATCCGACTGCCTTGGCCTCCCAAAGTGCTGGGATTACAGGTGTGAACCATTGCACCCAGCCAATAAAAGACTTCTAACTGATCTCTTTCCCTACCCACTTTTCCCTGTCAAGTCTCTTACACTGATGCTGGGTTAATCTCTTACAGCAGAACTCTCATCATCCTACTCCCTTCTTCAACCTCTGCACGCTGGCTTTCAAGGCCTTCCATAATGAGGTCCCAGCCCAGCATGGGATAATAAAAGGTTCAATCTGGGAAGAGTGAGGCAGACATCAGGGGCAAATGGAGAGTGTTCCTCAGGCACAAACACAGTTCCTCAGGCTCACCTATTTCAACAAGAGCTTCAGGGCCAAAGGAGGTAGTGAATAGGCACCCAGATGTGTCTACTGCAAAGTCAAATAGCCATAGCATGGGCTCTGGTTCAGAAATTCTCTTAATATTTCCTTTGGAAATTCACAAAAGAAATACAAAAAGCCAATAAACATATTTAAAAGTTCAACATCACTGATCTAGAAAGGCAACCATGAGTGTGTCCCATTTTGTAAAGGGCTTCCTCTGTATCTGTTCTTAAATGAAATCAGTTGCTGGACATCTAAGCTGGCAGCTGCCTTCCCCTCCTTCTCTGATCTGAGTCATTTGGGAACTGGATATGCCTGACTTAGGGCACTAACTGTGGAGAGCATGTGAGGTATGTACCTCTGTGTCACAGAAGCTCTAACCCTGAGCAAGATTATTTTTAGAGGTGACCTTCTAGGTTCCACGGAAAAGTAAACAGACAGATGCACATGATTTCCTCTGAGAGACTCACAGTAAACAAACCAGCACACATGCAGTCACTATTATCCTGTGTCAGGTGAAAAGCTTTATTGAAAGCTGGAAATCAACCAGAAGGAAGAGGGGATAACTGAGTGAAAGATCGCAGCATCCAGCTACCCAATCAGAAAACTGCAGGTGGAACAACTTATCCATTCTAAATTCTTGGAAAACATGTTGTTTTCAATAAATTTTCAATACTTCCCCATGAAAATATTTGTAAAATGTATTATTTAATTTCTTGCCTTTCATTTTGTGTTATTCTTTTTGTTATTACCTTCATTATTTTTCTTGTGTAATGTGTTTATTACTTTTAAATGAACATTAAAAAAATAGAAAAGTCTCCATAATCCTGCCCCTTGTTAATAGTTTGTTGGCCACTGGGGTGGCTCACACCTGTCATCCCAGTACTGTAAGAGGCTGAGGCGGAGGGATCGTTTGAGTCCAGGAGTTTGAGGCCAGCCTGGGCAATATGGTAAAATCCCATCTCTACTAAAAATGCAAAAATTAGCCAGGCATGCACCTGTAATCCCAGCTACTTGGGAGACTGACGTGGGAGGATCGCTTGAGCCCAGGAGGCAGAGGTTGCAGTGAGCTGAGATTGCACCACTGCACTCCAGCCCAGGCAACAAACCTGTCTCAAACAAAAGAAAAAAAAAAAGAAAAAAAATTGTTGTATATGCCTCCAGATATTGTATACAAATACTCATATCTATATATATCAACAAAATAAGAAATACAGTCTTACAACTTTCTTCAGTCATGTAGCAGTATATGTTGGGCATCTTTTCATGTTAGGGTATATAGGTCTCATTCTATTGTTGGATGTTTCGGTCATTTCCAGTGTTTCACTGTTACAAACAACGCAGAAGTAAGCATCTTTGAAAGATATCTTTGGGCACTTGCACTTGTCCAGCAAAAACTTGGACAACTTCTGGGAGGGAGAATTCTGGATCAAAATATTTACATATTTTAAAAGTTTTAATGTGGTTACTGCCAAATTGCTTTCCACCTGTCTCCTGAAACATATAAAAATAAATTTATTTCTCATGAAGACTTAGTACCTGATGCAGTGCCTGGCACACAAGAGCTGTTTATTAATTGCTGTTTAGATTAAATCATCATAAATATTCGTTATTGTTCTGATTATGAAAAACGATGCCTCTGACACGATTGAAGTGCTTACCCTGTCTGCCTCACTCCTAATTGTCCCAGACATCGGAGGTATTTAAGTGCTGGTAAAGCACTGGAGTAGTAGTCGTGGTAGTAGCAAATATAATTTTCAAGAAATAGTACAAAGGCCAGGCTCAGTGGCTCATGCCTATAATCCCAACATTGTGGGAGAACCAGGCGGGAGGATCACTTGAGCGCAGGAGTTCAAGACCAGCCTGGGCAACATGGCAAGATCCTGTCTCTACAAAAAATTTTTAAAATTAGCCAGCCATGTTAAAAATTGGACCTGCAGTCCCATCTACCCAGGAAGCTGAGATGGGAGGCTCGTCACCTGAGCCCAGGAGGTCGAGGCTGCAGTGAGCCGTGATTGCACCAGTGCACTCCAGCCTGGGCAACAGAATGAGACCCTGTCTCAAAAAAAAAAAAAGTCCATATCACAATACTCCTGATTGACTGCTTGCTAGCAAGCTATTTGTTGTCACCTAAAATCATAGAATTCTACAGTAAACAGGAGCCTAAACATTAAATTATCTAAATGTTTCTTTTTTTATATGAATAAGTAAAAGCCCAGAGAGGTAGTGGTTGGTCAAAGGTTTGAGAATTGTAGATTTTACTTAAAGTACCTCTTCTTTCCCACCTTCTTTTTTTGACTTAAATGCACAGATTTAGCATATGTTTATTGCACTTGACTATATCATATAAATAAGGCACATTATTGACTAGAAGATGTTTCCTCAAGTCTTTTTAGGTCTGTCAATTTATCTGCCTAGAGCTTCCCTTCTTGGCTTCCTGATTTTCTACTTCAAGTCAGCCAAGGATTGAAAATCTGATAACCAAGCTTATTAGAACTGTATGTCAAGCGTGAAACTATTAGAACTACATGTGAAGAGGTGGAATCACTGTGTGGTCTAAGGTTTTCCTACGAGTGAAACATAGGATCTCAATACCTTTTTGTCAGCTGTTTTGGCCACTCAGGACAGCTCATGTGTGTGTGCAGGCACATCCAAGGCTTTAGCAGTGTTGCCACGTTCTGGATTGTAGGGCAGATGCACCTGACAGTAATAACTTAACTTGCGCATACCCTGAGAATGACCCTTCTGGCAGATGCACCTGACAGCAATAATTTAACTTAAGCATACCCTGAATGGCAGATGCACCTGGCAGCAGCAATAACTTAAGAAATGAGAGTTGCCGACTGGGTGCAATGGCTCACACCTATAATCCTGGCACTTTGGGAGGCCGAGGAGGGTAGATCGCTTGAGGTCAAAAGTTCAAGACCAGCCTAACCAATATGGTGAAACCCCATCTCTACTAAAACTACAAAAATTAGCCAGGTGTGGTGGCAGGTGCTTGTTATCCCAGCTACTTGGGAGGCTGAGGCAGGAGAATTGCTTGAACCCAGGAAGCAGAGGTTGCAGTGAGCCGAGATCGTGCCACTGCACTCCAACCTGGGCGACAGAGGGAGACTCTGTCTCAAAAAAAAAAAAAAAAAAAAGGAAAGAAAGAAATGAGGTTTGGCACGTGGAGGTTGCTGGGGGGAGGGTGCTGAGTGAGGGTGCTACATACACTGCATGCCTTTTGCAAGTGGTTGCAGTTCTTCTGTCCAGCCAGCCACCGCTTGACTGTCCCTGTATGTAAGTTCTTCCAAATAAAACCCTATGTCTTGTTTGCTGGCGCTGGGTCTCTTCTTCAGCCTCTTGAACCTGGTGTGATGCTGGTTAAAGTTAATTGGGATCTAGCATAGCATAGATAGATGAGATTATGTATTATATAGGGTGAAATCTTAGAAGGTATTCAGAACCCTTTAGATTTCAAAACTTCCCAAATTCTAAGAAAACAAGTAGCTAAAGAGTTTGTCTTCAAATGCTGTTAGCTTTTGGCCAAGGTCTAAAGTACAGTGAAATAAAAATGCTTTCTCCATCCCTTTGCAGAGATATAATACCAACTTTGGTTTCATTATTAGGAATTTCAGAAATAGTGTCCACAACAGACAGAATAATGACTGAAAATGTTCATGTTCTAATTCCTGAAATCTGTGAATATGTCACCTTACATGGCAAAAGTGAGTTTGCAGATGGGATTAAGTTAAGGATCTTGAGATGGGGAAATGACCCTGGATCTTCCAGGTGGGCCCAATGTAATAACAAGCATTTTTATAAGTGAAAGAGGGAGGCAGAAGAGTCAGAGTCCAGGGAGATATGACAACAAAAGCAGGGGTCAGGGTGGAGAGGAATGCCAGAGGAAGAGACCCTGAGCCAAGGAATGGAGGCAGCCTCTGGAACCTGGGAAATGCAAGGAAACGGATTCACCCCCAGAGTCTCCTGAAAGGTATGCAGGCCGCTACTGACATCCTGATCTCAGCCTAGCAAGACCACTTTGGGTTTCTGACTCCAGAACTGTAAGATGATAGGCCTGTGTTGTGTTTAAGTCACTAAGTTTCTGGTAATTTGTTCTAGCAGCAATAGGAAACTAACACAGTGTTTTACCATAAAGCAGTTCAAATATGCATTTTGACTGAAGGACAACTGTTCTTTTGCATATTAATCAGGGCAAACATCTCTTAAATATAAGTGGTAATTTAGGCCAACATATTTAAACAGTATCCAGTGAGAATTTACTAGAATCCCCTGGTTTTATTTCCTTTCCAAAGAATCGCTGCTGACATATCTGGTAAGTGTAAATTATCTGTAGAAATACAAAGCAGTGCTTTTTTTTTTTTTTTTTTTTGTAGCAACAGGGTTTCACTATGTTGGCTAGGCTGCTCTTGAACCCCTGGCCTCAAGCAATCCTACTCCCTCAGCCTCCCAAGTAGCTGGGATGACAGGCATGACACCATGCCCAGCTCTGCTTATTATTTTGAAGAACATGATCATGATTATTAATACTGCACCCCAAAAGTAATAAGAAATAAAACTGGCTGGGTGCATTGGCTCATGCCTTTAATCCCAGCACTTCGGGAGACCGAGGCAGGTGGATCACCTGAGGTCAGGAGTTCGAGAACAGCCTCAACATGGAGAAACCCTGTCTCTACTAAAAATACAAAAATTGGCATAGTGGTGGGCACCTGCAGTCCCAACTACTCAAGAGGGTGAAACAGGGAGAATCGCTTGAACCCAGGAGGCGGAGGTTGCAGTGAGCCAAGATCATGCCACTGTACTCCAGCCTGGGCAACAGAGCAAGACTCCCTCTTAAAAAAAAAAAAAAGAAATGAAATAAAATGTATATAACCTATGTTTATCATGTTTCACATTTTAATATACATTATGCCAAAAAACTATTAAATATGATTTTTATCATTTCAATTATGAACTTTATTACAAACTATCGCCATTTATTTATTTATAGCCTGTCACCCAGGCTGGAGTGCCACAGTGCAATCATAGCTCCCAGCTTCCAACTCCTTGGCTTAAGCAATCCTCTGGCTTCAGCCTACCAGCTAGCTAAGACTACAGGTGTGCACCACCACACCCAGCTAATTTTTTATAGAGACAGCATCTCACTTTGTGCCCCAGGCTTGTCCTCAGACAAACCATCTCAGGAGAGCAGAAAAATATTAAGCAACTAGCAAATTCACATAATTCTGTGCCTTAGTTGAAGCTGGAAATGCTTTGATAAACTTTTTTTTCAGGATGCCCCACCTAACTGAACATAGCAGAAGCCTCATAACTTGCATGGACTTGGGTATAAAGCATTCTGGGGCCTCAGGCAGGAACAAGACTAGAGTGAGGTAAGAAAAGCATAAAATTTAAGGAGACACCCAAAATTTTAGTAATCAAGATAAGTGATTTTTATTTATTTATTTATTTATTTATTTATTTATTTATTTATTTATTTTGGAGACAGGGTCAAATTCTGTCACCTAGGCTGGGGTGCAGTGGCACAATCTCAGCTCACTGCAGCCTCCGCCTCCTGGGCTCAGGCAATCCTCCCACCTCAGCCTCCTGAGTAGCTGGTCTACAGGCGCACACCACCACACCCAGCTAATTGTACTTTTTGTACAGATGTGGTTTTGTCATGTTGCCCAGGCTGGTCTTGAACGCCTAGGCTCAAGTGATCCTCCCATCTTAGCCTCCCAAAATGCTGAGATTACAGGCATGAGCCACTGAGCCCAGCCAAGATTAATGGTATATTAATGTAATATTCTGAAAAATCGAATCAACAAACCATGACCTATGGGCCAACTGCCTGATTTTTTTGTAAGTAAATAAAGTTTTATCAGCAGCTCTAAGTGGGCCGGGAGAGGAGAAATAGGGACCAAGAAAACTGAAGTTAGCTATAGTATCGCCTAAAAGACAACCAAGAAAACAAATGCACCTACTGAAAAATGCATAGTAATGTGCCAGAAAGCAGCAGGAATAGAGAACAATGACCACAACAACTTAGGAAACCATATCAGTCACAAATATATCAAAAAGGTAATATTCTTAATGTGTACATAGTTAACAGTCAATAAGAAAAATCGTGTTACACAACTATACGACTGAGCTAAGAACAAATAGATAAAAAACAAATTGGCAATAAAGGCACCAAAAATGTCCAACCTCATTAGTAAATAATACCTGCAAGTAAAATAGAGATGACATTTCAACTATCAAATTAATTTGCTTTTAAAAGATAGTGCAGGCAGACAAATCTCAAGGAAAGTATAAATGGTATAACTTTTTGGAAGGAAATTTCGCGATCTGTATTAAGAGCCCGAAATGTTTTGTACTTTTAGACACAGTAATATCATCTGTGGGAATCCATTCTGAGAAAATATTGCACAGTGTCGTGAAGGAGTTCCATACAAGGTTGTTCCTCAAAGCATTAAACTTTCATTTATTAATTAAATATTTATTGGTTGCTTATTTACTAGAAAAAAAACCTATTTACTTTGGAGACTGAAATGAACTCAGTTATGAAAACATCTGTCTCTGACAAGCTGCAAGTCAAGACATTCATTTTCCCTATGGGTCTGTTGTGCAGTTTTCTTTTAACATTCATAATGATTGGTCTTGAATGTGTGATCAAAGGATAGTAAATAGATGATACTCATTTGCTGAAAGTCCTACCATTCCTTGAAAGAAATGGAATTTTATGTTTCCAATTGAGTTTAACTTAATTACAAACTCACAGGGGAAATATGTATTCATACACTCTAGGCAGAAATATACAATGGTAAAACTTTATTAGAAGGCTTTTTAGTATCTGCTATATTTAAAAATACTCTTTCCCTTTGACCTAGTAATTCTACTTCTAGGAACACATTCTATGAAAACACATCCACAGAAGTATAAAAAAAATATATGCACAAAGATGTTCATTGAAGTACTCTTTGTAATTTTAGGCCAGGTGCAGTGGCTCACACCTGTAATCCCAGCACTTTGGGAGGCTGAGACGGGTGGATCACTGGAGGTCAGGAGTTCAAGAACAGCCTGGCAAACATGGTGAAACACTGTCCTACTAAAAACAAAAAAATTAGCTAGATGTGGTCGCACATGCCTGTAATCCCAGCTACTTGAGAGGCTGAGGCAGGAGACTCTCTTGAACCAGGAGGTGGAAGTTGCAGTGAGCTGAGATTGTGCCACTATACTCCAGCCTAGGCAATAGAGTGAGACTCTGTTTAAAAAAAAAAAAAAAAATTTATAATTAAAAAAAATTAGAGACAATTCAATTTTCCAATATGGGGGCTGGATAAATAAATTATGGTACTCCCATTCAACAGAATAGTATTAATATTAACAATTAGCCAGTTGGGCATGGTGGCTCACACCTGTAATCCCTGCACTTTGGGAGGCCGAGGCGGGTGGATCACTGAGGTCAGGAGTTCGAGACCAGCCTGCCCAACATGATGAAACCACGTGTCTACTAAAAATACAAAAAATTAGCTGGGCGTGGTGGTGGGCGCCTGTAAACCCAGCTACTCTGGAACCTGAGATAGGAAAATCGCTGAAGCCTGGGAGGTGTAGGTTGCAGTGAGCCGAGATCGTGCCACTGCCCTCCAGCCTCGGTGACAAGAGTGAAACTCCATCTCAAAAATAAATAAATAAATAATAATTAGCCAGTGGGAGCGCCGGTAAGTTGTCCAAAAACAAAACTTTGATTTATAGTGTTTGACAATTTTCAGGGTACATGTTCTCTCACCACGGCCCTATTTATTTACTTAAGAGACCATGTCTCACTATGCCCAGACTGTTTCAAGTGATCCTCCCACTTCAGCCTCCCAAAGTGTTGAGATTACAGGCATGAGCCATCATGCCTGGTGCCATGGTCCATTTTGAGCTACCAAGGTAAGGTGATGTTACTTGAAGTTTTAAAGAGATGTGCATATTTGGCTCTCTCGAGCCTGTACAAGAAGGTTCTAGCATACTGCTGACTCAGTAGAAAGATAGTAGGGAGGAAGGAAGGAGAAAAAAAATGAGATAGATCTAATTATACTGACATAAAAAGATGTCCAAGATGTATGTTTAAATGAAAAAAAAAGTTAAGAAGTATTAGCATATGGTTTTGTAGAATAATTTTTATTTTTCTCTATTTATATATTTTTTGAGACAGTGTCTTACTCTGCTACCTGGGCTAGAGTGCCGTGGGACAATCACAGCTTACTATAGCCTTGACCTACCAGGCTCAAGCAATCCTCCCACCTCCGCCTCCCAAGTGGCTGGGACTACAGGCTCACACCACCATGCCCAGCTATTTTTTATTTTTTGCAGAGACTGGAATCTCGCTGTATGTCTCAGGCTGTTCCCAAACTCCTAGGCTCAAGCGATTCTCCTGCCTCGGCTTCCCAAAGTGCTAGGATTACAGGTGTGAGCCACCACGCCTAGCCACATATTTGTTAATATTTGAATTTGTATAATCCATGTGTTATTACTGTAATCAGAAAAATAAATACAGTATTTAAAATCTACAGCCAAAGGCCTTAAACTGTGAACAAGGGAACCATGTTTAAATAGCACAAATAGTGCTTTCTCACACTCTGTTGCTGGCAGTATAAATTGGAGCAATCTGGCCAGGCGTGTGGTGTCTCACACCCATAATCTCAGTACTTTGGGAGACTGAGGTGGGTGGATCACCTGAGGTCAGGAGTTCAAGACCAGCCTGCCCAACATGGTGAAACCTGTCTCTACTAAAAATATAAAAATTAGCCAGGCGTGGTGGCAGGCGCCTGTAATCCCAACTACTAGGGAGGCTGAGACAGGAGAATTGCTTGAACCCAGGAGGCAAAGGTTGCAGTGAGCCAAAATCATGCCATTGCACTCCAGGCTGGGCAACAAAAGTGAAACTCCATCTCCAAAAAAAAAAAAAAAAAAAAAGGAGCAATCTTTCTGGAGAGTAATTTGTAATATGAACCTAAGCTCTAAAAATGTATTTATCTGTTGACCCAGTGATTCCACTTCTGGGGATTTATCCTGGAAAAATGGTTAAGGATGCAAGCAAAAATTCAGCTACAAGAATATTCTTTGTGTTTTCTGTCAAATAATCTAAATGTTCAATAATAAGGAACATTATTAAATGTTCCTTAAAAAGGAAAAAAAAATTATTATAGATTCATATAAAGTATTCAGCCATTAACAACAATATAGAAGTCTATTGACGTAAAAAGGTGCTTACTTGTTTTAAAATGTATAAAAATAAAAACAGATTACAGGTCGGGCATGATGTGGCTCACACCTGTAATCCTAACACTTCGGGAGGCTGAGGTGGGCAGATCACTTGAGGTCAGGAGTTCGAGACCAGCCTGGCCAACATGGTGAAACCCATCTCTACCAAAAATACATAAAATTAGCCAGGTGTGGTGGCACACGCCTATAGTCTCAGCTACTAGGAGGCTGAGGCAGGAGAATTGTTTTAACCCAGGAGGAGGAGGTTGCAGTGATCTGAGATCATGCCACTGCACTCCAGCCTGGATGACAGAGCAAGACCCTATCTCAAAAAATAAATAATAAAAGCAGATCACAAAGCCATACGTACAGTATATTCCCCACTTTTATAAATCTAAAGCTACAGATCTTTTGACTTCACTAAGTCCCTGGCTCACATTCAGGTATGATTTGAGAGGGGAATGAGGCTAGATGTAAACTATGACTTTTCCCAAAGCAATTCAGTAACTCGGGTTGTATGATTTTCACTGCCTGGAATGGCCTTCTCTGCCCTGTGTGAGGAATTCTATTCAGGCTGTTCATCATCTCTTTAAATATTATTTATTATGCTCCTAACCAATGCCCTTTCAGTGCTCAGGAGGAGTCCTACAGGAATACTCAGTCTATAAGTGCTCAGGACTGGGCTGAGAATGGGGCAAGGTGATTTACAGAGTACAGTATCAATCTGCTTTGGTACAGGCATGAAGCACCTGGGACCATCAGTTACAGCAATGTGTGGATTTGACATATTTAAGGGAATTTAATAAATGAAGTTTATAAACTGTTTTAATATGTAAGAGAATTTGATTTGTTAAATCTGTATGCTTTTATAACTTTACAATGCTTAAGAAAATTCTATTATCTTTATAAATAGTGTTTAAATGGGAAATTTAATATGTCAAATTAATAAGCTCACTGAACATTAATCAAAGCACAAGTGAAAGTGTTTTGTTTTAAAATGAATTGATAGGCCAGGCGCCCTGGCTCACGCCTGTAATCCTAGCACTTTGGGAGCCAAGGCGGGTGGATCACCTGAAGTCAGGAGTTCGAGACCAGGCTGGCCAACATGGCAAATCCCTGTCTCTAAAATTAGGTGTGGTGGCGGGTGCCTGTAATCCCAGCTACTGGAGAGGCTGAGGCAGGAGAATCACTTGAACCCCGGGAGCGGAGGTTGCAATGAGCTGAGATTACACCACTTCACTCGAGCCTGAACAAAAGAGCAAAACTCAGTCTCAAAAAAATAAATAAATAAATTGATAGATTTACACGTAAATTTCAGAAATGTGGTTAAACGTTTAATAACAGTTAGGCTTAACATTTACTTCCGTAATAAATTAAATATCAACTGAGATGCAAGCAGCTTTATGAGTTCCTTCCCATGCACAAAAAGTACTCTCAGCCATTTAAAATCTCAATTGGCAATTGGTACAGATATGGTGCCATTTTGCAGAGGGGGAAACTGAGGTGAAGATAACCTCCCAAGGTGATGGAACTAGGAAGTGGTGGACCCTGCATTCCAGCTCAGATGACACCAGATTGCTAGAGTCAGAACACTCCACCACTTTCCTCTACCACCTCCAGTATATGCAGAGAGATTCCATTACTATAGAAAACAATGTTAGTTATGAATACATAACCTGGAAGAATATATGCCAATATGACAACATTGGTCTTTCCTGGAGTGGGAATTACAAAGGACTGGCTTTTTTTTTTTTTTTTTTTTTTTTTTCTGTAATGTTTATGATTTGAGTAAAAGGAATTCTCTACCTCTTCACCCCATTTTTCAACTAATCTCTTTGCTGCCAATTTAAAATTAAGGTAATGGCCAGGCACAGCAGCTCATGCCTGTAATCCCAGCACTTTGGGAAGCAGGAGGATCGCTTGAGCCCGGGAGTTGGAAACTAGCTTGGGTAACATATCCAGACCCCTCTCTAGAAATTTTTGTTTTTTATTCTGAGAGGGAGTCTCGCTCTGTCTCCCAGGCTGGAGTGCAGTGGCGCAATCTCGGCTCACCGCAAACGATTTCAAACGATTTGGATTACCAAGGTAATCGTTTGAACCCGGGAGGCGTTTGAACCCTGTCTGACAGAGCAAGACCCTATCTCAAAAAATAAATAATAAAAGCAGATCACAAAGCCATACGTACGGTATATTCCCCACTTTTATAAATCTAAAGCTACAGATCTTATGACTTCACTAAGTCCCTGGCTCACATTCAGGTATATTATTTGAGAGGGGAATGAGGCTAGATGTAAACTATGACTTTTTATAGTCATAGTTTATGACTCCGGGTTCAAACGATTACCTTGCCTCAGCCTCCCCAGTAGCTGGGATTACAGGCGTGTGCCACCATGCCCAGCTAATTTTTTGTATTTTTAGTAGAGACGGGGTTTCACCGTGTTAGCCAGGATAGTCATGATCTCCTGACTTCGTGACCCGCCCGCCTCAGCCTCCCAAAGTGCTGGGATTACAGGCGTGAGCCACTGTGCCCGGCCTAATTTTTATTTATTTTTATTTTTATTTTTTTGTTTGCTTTTGAGACGGAGTCTGGCTCTTGTCGCCCAGGCTGGAGTGCAGTGGCGCGATCTCGGCTCACTGCAAGCTCCGCCTCCCGGGTTCACGCCATTCTCCTGCCTCAGCCTCCGGAGTAGCTGGGACTACAGGGGCCCGCCACCACGCCCCGCTAATTTTTTCGTATTTTTAGTAGAGATGGCGTTTCACCACGTTAGCGAGGATGGTCTCCATCTCCTGACCTCGTGATCCGCCCGCCTCGGCCTCCCAAAGTACTGGGATTACAGGCGTGAGCCACCGCGCCCAGCGAGAAAAAAATTTTAAATTAGCCAGACGTGGTGGCCCACGCCTGGACACCCAACTCCTAGGGAGGCTGAGGCAGGAAGATTGCTTGAGCCCTGGAGTTTAAGGCTGCAGGGAACTAAATGATAGTGCCACTACACTCCAACCTGGGTGATAGAACGGGACCTGTGGAAAGAGAAAGAAAGGGAGAAAAAGAAGAAAGATGAGAAAGAAACACAGAGAAAGAAAGAAAAACAAAGGGAATTCTGCACCTCCTTATGTTTCTTTTCTGTGTTGTCAATCAGCATTCTGTAGTCACTTAGTAGTTCTACTTCTTTTTTTTTTTTTGAGACAAAGTCTCGCTCTGTCGCCCAGGCTGGAGTGCAGTGGCGCGATCTCGGCTCACTGCAAGCTCTGCCTCCGGGGTTTACGCCATTCTCCTGCCTCAGCCTCCTGAGTGGCTGGGACTATAGGCGCCCGCCACCACGCCTGGCTAATTTTTGTATTTTTAGTAGAGATGGGGTTTCACCATGTTGGCCAGGCTGATCTTCATCTCTTGACCTCGCGATCCACCTGCCTTGGCCTCCCGAAGTACTGGAATTACAGGTGTGAGCCACTGCGCCCGGCCAGGGGCTTTCTTTTATTATATTCCTGTTGGTGTTTCAAATACCCCCTCAGATGGGCCTCACTCCGGGTTGAAACTTTTTGTTTGTTTCTTTGAGACAGAGTCTAGCTTCTTCGCTCAGGCTGGAGTGCAATGGCTCGATCTCGACTCACTGCAACCTCCGCCTCCCGGGTTCAAGCAATTCTCCTGCCTTAGCCTCCCCAGTAGCTGGGACTACAGGCACGCCCCACCAACAGGGTTTCACTATGTTGACCAGCCTGATCTCGAACTCTTGACCTCAAGTGATCTGCCCACCTCGGCCTCCCAAAGTGCTGGGATTACAGGCGCTAGCCACTGCGCCCGGCCAAAATTTTTTCTTAGGCTCCCATTCCCCACATCTCATGAAATTAGTCACTCCCTCACCTATGCTACCTTTGTGTCTACCATATGTTTTTGTTATTAAATGTATAATGCTGGAGTATAGTTACTTTTCTGTGTCATATGTCTTTGTTTTCCCACCGTGTAGCACAGAAGTTGGCTGGTTAAACTGAATACATAAAAATCAACTACATAGTTTTCTTTCTTTCCTCTAAAGGCTTAGTCTCCTTTGGTCCTTTAGACTTTACATTGGGGTAGGTGACACAATCAAGACTTAAGCTAAAGTAAAGGAATTCAGTTAAGAGAGTATCACAAAACTAGAGAAATGGAATAGTCTCTCTGAAAAAATCATGTGCAGGGAGCTGCTGAGAGAGGACCCATGTCACATATGAGCAATTGGGAAGGAGGGAGAACCTTGTCTTCGCTTCCCAGGGTGTGTCATGTCCTGCTGCTCACAAGCTAGCCTGGCCGTACGTATTTCTCAGGGTCCAGTTTTCTACTTAAAGCAAAAAACAAAATACAAAAAACAAAACAAAACAAAACAAAAAATCAGGTAGGGGGGCAACTAACCCGTTAAGCTGGAAGAATATTTTTAGATAGCTGAGGCCTGGGAATACGTCTATTATTTATCATGACCCCAGCCAGTGTGCACTTTATTCTGGACTGCCTCAGGGGTGGGAATCTCCGTGAGGTTAGGGTGGCACTGCTGAGGGGTAGCCCTGAAGACGCCCTGCCCACACAGCGCAGACCCCCTGCCTGTGCCCCCGTGTGGGAGCCAGCCTGAGGGCGGAGGGGCGAAACAAGGGTCTGCCCTGCCCCTTTCTCCCCTCCAAGTCGGCAGCGGCAGTGGAAAGTGAAAATGAAAGCAGAAACCATTCTGAGCACCCTCGCTCAGGCTGGCGACCCACACTGGTCATGTAGGCTGTGGGAGAGGAAGGGAAGCGCGGGGGGCTTACAGGCAGGTGACGCTCTCAAGGGAAACCAGGAGGTGTTTCTCTGGCCGCGGCCCCGCCCCGCCCCGCCCCGCCCCGCCCCGCCCCGCCCTGCCTCCCTTGGACCCCGCCCCCATGAGTCTCCTCCCTCCACGAGGCCCCTCCTGGTTCCTGCGCCTCAGCCCCGCCCTTCGCTTTCGTTTCTGAGGCCACGCCCCGTAGGACCTGACCAAGCCCGGTACTGAGGCTTCAAAAGGCCTCCGCCTGTGCGGCCACTTCCTCTTCCTCCTGCCTCTCCTCTTTTTTGGGGGAGAGGGGCACGCCCTGCCGCTGGCCCACAGACCTCGTGGATGCCGCATAGAATGGCCCGAAGTAAACACGGGGTTCTTTCCCATAAGGGCCCCGTCCAGGGACGGGGGTTGAGTCACCTTCTCCCCTGTAGTCTTTGCGGTGAGACCTGTTGGGGGGTGCAGACGCTGAAAATCCCTTTGGGTTTCTTCCTCCTGGCTCACCGGCCGGACCCAAGTGATGAGAAGGGGAGTAGGGAGATGAATTGTGGAAAGAAAAGAATGCTGCTGAATTACTGAGTGCCTAACCGAAGAAAAATTGGGGAGCAAGAGCATGACGGGGCACTAAAATTTTTTGAGGAAGATTCGTTGTCAGAAAATAGAAATGGCTAGAATCATCATCAAAGTGTCAGTCATTTCAAACTGCCTTTTAATTACAGTCCTCAGGATTCCTGGTAATTACAGTACATCTGACCTCATACTCGCAAACCAAGTTCAGATGGAAATATTTAGAGAAATGCAGGCACAAAGCAGGAAATTGGGGTATTGGTGTTTTCAGAGTTCTCTTTGGATATCTCTGGGTATTGGGGTGGGGGGAAGCTCCAATGAAATATATCAGACGTGATTAAAAAAAAAAAAATGACATGAAACCACTGTCTGATTTTCCTTAGGCCCAACATCGGGTAGCATTCATAGCAAGTATTCATTGGCTGGTGGAAGCCCTTGTGATCAAAATGAAGTCAGGTGATTTAGCACATACAGTTGTTTGCCTGTGTTCTCCAAAACTGAAGAGACTTGCATTCACTTTTCTTCTAGGGAGTTTAAAGGAAACAAACGACTCACCTGCTGCAAGTGCTTAGCATTGTGCTAGAATAATTACAGAAGCTATCTCAAGCTGGGCGTGGTGGTGCACGCCTGTAATCCCAGCTACTTCGGAGGCTGAGACGGGAGGATCGCTTGAGCCCAGGAGAGATCACAACACTGTACTCCAGCCTGGGTGACAGGGTGAGACTCTTCAAAAAAAGGGGCAAGAATAATTCAGCAGTAGTTGGTTACAGAGTGAAAAGTACTCCCACTTGATTTTTATTTTATTATCCTGGACTCAATTTTATTATCAAGTGGGATTTTTACCTGGGCTTTCAGAAGTTAAGGTAATTTGCCCAAGGTCACATGATTAGTAAATTATCAGTTTAGGATTGAACTCAGGTCACCTGTCTCCCCCAAAGCATACAGAATGCAGGTGTGTACATTTATCTAAGTGTGTCAAACTGTACAGTTAAAATGGGTACATTTAATGTTACTTATAACCCAGTTAAGTTGGTTTTTTTCAATCATGCAGAATGAGTGATGTTATAAAACTCGTCAAATAAACCACATTATGATTTCATACATGAAAGTATAAAGGCTGGGTGCAGTGGCTCACGCCTGTAATCCCACCACTTTGGGAAGCTGAGGCAAGTGGATCACCTGAGGCTAGGAGTTCAAGACCAGCCTGGCCAACATGGTGAAACCCCATTTCTACAAAAAATACAAAAATTAGCTGGTCATAGTGGCACATGCCTGTAATCCCAGTTACTCGGGAGGCTGAGGCACAAGAATTGCTTGAACCCGGGAGGCAGAGGTTGCAGTGAGCTGAGATTGTACCACTGCAGTCCATCCTGTGCAAGAGAGTAAGACTGTCTCAAAAAGAAAGTTTATGTATGAAGATATGCCTTTATTTATAACACAACTGTCAAGCGTTGTTCATTCAAGTGACCTTTCCAAACTTCAGTACAGATGTATATAAATATCAAGCAGGAAGCTACCATGGGTTAGGGTCATGAAAGTCTGTCTTGGAAATCAACCAAGCATACACAGAATTGGAAACAACATTGGAAGTATGTGATACCACACCTATCTAACAAAAACATCTTCAAAGTGCAGGGCACTGAACGGATCAGACACTTTTGCTATTGGGTATGCACAAAAGTCACCTTTCATATGTATAATATACTATGTATGGTACTAAGGATTGTATAATATACTATGTATGGTACTAAGGATGGTGATTACAAGCTGTGCAGCAGAACTTAGAAGTTTTTATTTTCAATTATACCAAGGCTGTGTTTGACTGTTTAAAGACAGTATACTGACGACTGTTTCATTTTATAATGTTCCACTTTGAAGTTTTACCAGTTTCAGAAACATCTTGAATTTAAGGCTTTAATGAAATTTTGTGAATCAAAAATTCATAAAATTGGTATTCTGAACAATCATGATTGTCCACACATATGTAGAAACAGGATACAGCATAACTCAGTTTTTCTCACAAGTGGTAAACTGGCTTTCATAGAATGGTTAAACTGATGCTAGTTGCCACCCCGGCCCAATACACGTATGTTTCTGTCGGTCAATTTAACAGCCCCTCTTATAATAATAAACTCCACAGTCCTCAAAATTAGGATGTGACTGATTGGATTTCACTTTAGGAATTTTGCACAACCTTGTGTTTTCCTAGAAAATATTTTCTTGGCCAGGCACAGTGGTTCATGCCTGTAATCATTCTCTACGATTGGTCTTCCAGCACTTTGGGAGGCTGAGGCAGGGGGATGACCTGAACCCAGGAGTTTGAGACCAGCCTGGGCAACATGGCAAAACCCCGTCTCTACCAAAAACACAAAAAAATTAGCCAGATTTGGTAGCGCGTGCCTATGGTTCAAGCTACTTGGGAGGCTGAGGTGGGAGGATCACTTGAACCTGGGAGGCTGAGGTTGCAGTAAGTGGAGATTGCACCACTGCACTCCAGCCTGGGTGATAGAGTGAGACCTCATCTCAAAAATAAGAAAAAACTTAAAATGTAAAAAATTTAACCAAGGCCAGGCATGGTGTCTCACATCTGTAATCCCAGCATTTTGGGAGGCCAAGGCAGGCAAATCACTTGAGGTCAGGAGTTCAAGACCAGCCTGGCCAGCATGGCAAAACCCCCTCTCCACTAAAAATACAAAAATTAGCTCGTGTGGTGGCAGGCACCTGTAGTCCCAGCTACTTGGGAGACTGAGAAAGGAGAAACACTTGGACCCGGGAGGCGGAGGTTGCAGTGAGCCAAGATCACACTACTGCACTCCAGCCTGGGCAACAGAGTCTGGGCAAGAGACTCAGTCTCAAAAAATTTCAACCAATATGTATATATAAAAGATATTCACTGCAGTGGCATATATAATGACGAAATTGGAAAACTTAATCTAAATCAACAATAGTAACATATATAGCATTGATAAGAGACTATAAGCAACTACATCAAAATGTTAATTGTGGTTATTGCTCAATAGTAGGATTATGGGCCACTTAAATTTTCTTTTTACTTCAACATTTTTTCACATTCTCTATGATTAGCATTTTTTTATAATCAGGTAAATAAATACTATTTTTTAAAAAAGAAAATCCTTGGAGGGCTTAAGAAGCACTTAACTTCTTGATCATAGCTAATAGAATAAAATATTAGTGCTTATACATGGTAAATAGCCAAGAAATAATCCTAAGCAATGACTACTTTAGAAACCAGTCTCACTCTACCACCTGCTTTCATTCTTATCCTCAACTAGTTGTCAGAACTGTTTCCTGTGGTTGAAAGCCTGTTACTCCCAAAGTAGAATAGTATAAAATGAATATAGTCTAAAAGCTTACTCCTACATAGATCTAAAATGTTAACATTATTAAAAAACAATAACACAAACCCAAAAAGTAATTTTATGTTTAATAATGCTTCCTTTTTCCCAAAAAGCCTAAGAGCCCCAGAGCCTGTGCTAAATACTGTTAAAGTGCGCAAAGTGAGGGTCTTTTTAACTAAAACACTCATCTACATATATAATAAGTTTCATATGTCCTAGAAAAAGGTCTGGAAAGCTATACATCAAGTTATTAAGTCTCCAATGGTGAAATTATAAATGTTTTCAGAACATTTTTGCTTGTCAATATTTTCAGATTGTTGTACAATGGGCAAATATGGTCTTTTGTCAAAAGAAAAAGGTGTTTTAATGTCATTTTGACAAAAATAAATGCTACCTAGAGCTGTTAGAATTTGTGCCTTTTAAAAGACCTTTCTAACTTGCAAGTGGGAAAACAAGTTACTAATTACAGAATGGAGTTTTGACACACTAAGCAATATAGCTTTATATTTGGTGTCTGCCTAATACTTGGGAAGGAAAAAAAATAAGTCCTTTGAATATGTTTATGAAGCAATTTAGGAAATCTTCTTGGATAACTCAGTTGTGTCCCAACTATTTAAATAAGTAAAATGAATACCTTCCATTGGCAGTTGTATCAGTGGAGTCATACATCAATGAAAGATTTAAAACAAGACAAGTACTCTAGTAGAAAATTGAAGAAACAAAACACCATGTAGAAACAGCCAAGTTTCCCAACAGAACAGCATCAAGTTAATAATTAGTCTTTAAATAAAAACAGCTGAGACATGTTTGCATGTCACAGATTTCTAAGATGGAACATTACCTGTGGGTCGGTAACCTGGCCCATTTTACAAAGTCTACTGGCCCTCTGTTTTGTATAAAGTAGATGTTCAATAACTTTTTATTTAAAAAGTTTTTGATTCAAACTTATACAATTGAAAAATGATTCCTAAGTTTAATTTACAAATGAAGATTAATTGCTTACTGGACAAAATTTAATACTAATTTTTTTCCTAAATTTGAGCATCTGGAGGAAAGTCTCAATTAATTTGAGTTCACATGTAATAAAATGAAACAAAACCATCTGACTGAGGCAACATGATGTAGGGAAAAGAGCTTGAACACTGGAATCTCCCAACATTGCAACTATTTTGTAACTTTGGGTTCATTTTCTCCTACTCTAAAAGCAGATGATTAAATCCATCATCTCCAAGATCTTTTCAGGTTTTAAGGGTCTGTGACTTGGGCTGGGAGCCGTGGTTCATGACTGTAATCCCAGCACTTTGGGAAGCTGAGGCGGGGAAGATAACTTGAGCTCAGGAGTTTGAGACCAGCCTGGACAATATCATGAGACCCTGTCTCAATTTTTAAATAAATATAAATAAAAAAGAGTCTACGACTTGAAAACAAACATGAAGATTCTAACAGGTGGAGAGAAGGCAGACTGGCTAGGAAACTCAGGGCCTAAGGAACAGCAGTGCATCTTCTAGATCGTCTTTCTATCTCATCTATACTGCACTTAGAGCTGAAGAAGCTGGCAGCTCCCACAGAAGCCTGCTCTCCTTAGCCAAAGGACCTGAAAAAGAGAAGCCTAGTAAGACAGAAAACCTTTAGACAATAACTTCTACACTTGTGCCAAACATGGCAGAAAAAAAACGTGGCCGCAACCCATCACCTGAGTGGAAGCCAAGTGGGAAACTTAGATTTCCACCTTTGCCAGACTATAATGAGGTGTCCCGTGCCACCCACCACCACCCTGCCACCACCAGTGTGGTGCCAGAGGAAGCCTAGTGAAGAGGCAGGACTTTGACAACCACTCAGAAAGTCATGAGGTGGAGGCGACACACCCTACCTCTGTGATGTCAGAGAGGTCCACCTCAGGAGCAGACTGAGGCCCTCCCTGTCACGGAGACATTGGTGGAGGCTTAGTGAAGACCTGGAACGCCCATCTCCACCCAGAAGTAATGAAGAGCACCTCCAACAGAGGCCAAGTAGGCCCGAAGAGTACAGCACCCAACTGGACTTCTACCCCCAGCCAGCAGTAACGTGCTGACCAGCCCCACACCTCCACCCTCCTTGCTGGAGCATTATCAAAGAAACCAGCTAAAAAAGAATGTTTCAATAAGATCCATGTGCTGTCCTTTAAAGCACAAAAGTTTTTTATTTTGGCTAGGCATGGTGGCTCATGCCTGTAATCCCAGCACTTTGAGAGGCCAGGGTGGGAGGATTGCTTAAGCCCAGGAGTTTGAGACCAGCCTAGGCAACATGGTAAAACCCCATCTCTACAAAAAAAATAGAAAAATTAGCCAGGTGCAGTGGTGCGGGCCTGTAGTCCCAGCTACTCGGAAGGCTGAGGTGGAGCATCACTTGAGCCCTGGAGGCGGAGGCTGTAGTGAACCGAGATCACACCACTGTACTCTAGCCTGGGCAACAGAGTGAGACCCGGTCTCAAAGAAAAAAAAAAAAAAAAAGTTTTTATTTTGAAGTCCAATTTGTCTATTTTTTCTTTTGTTGTTCATATTTTTGTTCTCATATCTAAGAACCCTTTGCCAAATCCAAGATCATAAAGATCCCTATGTTTTCTTGTTTTCTTTGAAGAATTTTATAATTTTAGCTCTTACCTTTAGGCTTTTCATCCTTTTTGAGTTAATTTTTGTATATGGTGTGAGATGAGTTCAACTTAATTGTTTTGCCTGTAGTTATCCAGTCATCCCAGCACTATTTGTTGAAAAGAATATACCTTCCCACTGAATGGTCTTGGTACCCTGTCAAAATCAACTGAATATTGACCAGGCACGATGGCTCACATCTGTAACCCCAGCACTTTAGGAAGCCGAGGAGAGCAGATCACCTGAGGTCAGGAGTTCAAGACCAGCCTAGCCAACATGACAAAACCCGTCTCTACTAAAAATACAGAAATTAGCAGGGCATGGTGGTGGGCACCTGTAATCCCAGCTACTCGGGAGGCTGAGGCAGGAGAAAGCACGAACCCAGGAGGCAGAGGTTGCAGTGAGCAGAGATTGAGCCACTACACTCTAGCCTGGGCGACAGAGTTGACTACAGATGTAAGCGTTTATTTCTGGACTGTTAATTCCAGTCCCATTCATCTATATGTCTGTCCTCGTGCCAGTACCACACTGTTTTGATTACTACTGATTTGTAGTAAATTTGAAATCATGAATTGTGAGTTTCAAGTTTTATTCTCCTTTTTCAGGATTAATTCGAATATTCTGGGTCCCTTGCAATCCATATGAATTTTGGAATAAATTTGTCAATTTCTAGGAAGAAGTCAGTGGGGATTCTGGTAGGAATTGCATTAGATCTCTAGATCAGTTTCAAGAGTGTTGCCTTCTTAACAATGTTAAATCTTGTAATCCAAGAACATGGAATTTTTTTTTTTCATTTCTGTAGATCTCCATTAATTCTGTTCAACGATGTTTTGTAGTTTTCAGAGCATAGGTTTTGTACTTTTTTTTTTTTTTAACTTCAACCTTTATTTTAGGTTCAGGATGTTCCTGTGCAGGTTTGTTACATTAGTATATTACGTGATGCTGAAGTTTGGGGTACAACTGATCCCATCACCCAGATAGTGAGCATAGTACCCAGTAGGTAGTTTTTCAACCCTTGACCCCTCTCTTCTTCCCCTTTCTAGTAGTCTGCAGTGCTTACTGTTCCTATCTTTATGTAGATGGGTACCCATGCTATGGGTGACTATTGATGAGAACAATAAGTACCAGGAACTACTAGCAGGGAGGAGGGTGGGTGCAAGGGATGAAAAAGTGGGAGCTAAATTCTTTTTTTTTTTTTTTTTTGAGATGGAGTTTCACTCTTGTTGCCCAGGCTGGAGTGCAATGGTGTGATCTCAGCTTACTGCACCTCCACTTCCCGGGTTCAAGTGATTCTCCTGCCTCAGCCTCCCGAGTAGCTGGGATTACAGGCACCTGCCACCACGCCTGGCTAATTTTTATATTTTTAGTAGAGATGTTGGGTAGGCTGGTCTTGAACTCCTGGCCTCAAGTGATCTGCCCACCTCAGCCTCCCAAAGTGCTGGGATTACAGGCCTGAGCTACTGTGCCCACCTGGGAGCCAAACTCTTAAAAGTGAGAACATATGGTATTTGGTTTTCTGTTTCTGTGTTAATTCGCTTAAGATAATGACCTCCAGCTGCCTCTATGTTGCTGCAAAGGACATTATTTCATTCTTTTTTATGGCTGCATAGTATTGCATGTGTATATGTACCACATTTTCTTTCTTCAATCCACCATTGATGGGCACCTAGGTTGATTCCATGTCTTTGCTATTGTGAATAGTGCTGTGATTAACATATGAGTTGCACTTCTTTTGTTAAATTTATCCCTAAATATTTTATTCTTTTTAATGCTATTGTGAATGAAATTGTCTTCTTAATTTCATTTTTGGATTGTTCATTGCAAAACTGCAACTGATTTTTGTATATCAATTACATATTCTGCAACCTCACTGAAATGGGTTTCTATTTCTAGTAGACTTTTAGTGTATTCCTTAGGATTTTCTATATAAAAGATCATGTCATCTGTGAATAGAGATAGTTTTATTTCTTCATTTGCAATGTGAATACCTTTTATTTTTCTTTACTAATTGCCTTAGCCAGGATCTCTAGTAAAAAAGGGAATAGAATATTCAAGTGGGGTTTATTCCAGGGATGCAAGGCTGGTTTAATATTCAAAAATCAATCAACATAATTCACCATATAAACAGCCCAAAGAAGAAAAATTACATGATCATATCAATCAATGTAGAAAGTGCATTAGAAAAAATTCAACATTCATTTATGATAAGAACTGTCAGATAACTACAAATAAAGGGGAACTTCCTCAACTTAATCACAAAAATCCCTACCACTAACATTATACTTCATAGTGAAAAACAATGTTTCTCCCCTACTATCGTGAACAAGGCAAGGTTGTTCAGTCTCATCACTCTCATTCAACATAGTGCTGGAAGTCCTAGCCAATGCAATAAGCAAGGAAAGAAAACATACAGATTGGAAGGGATGAAATAAAACTGTTCCTATTTGCAGATGACATGATTGTCTACATAGAAAATCCCAAGGACTCTACAGAAAAAAAAAACCCTCCTAGAAGTAATAAGTATGTTCAGCAAGATTATAGAATATAAGATAAACACAAAAATCAATTGCATTTCTATATGCTGGCAATAAACATGTGAACACTAAAATTAAAAATGATTTATGGCCTAGCACAGTGGCTCACATCTGTAATCCTAACACTTTGGGAGACCTAGGTGGGCAGATCACCTGAGGTCAGGGGTTCAAGACCAGCCTGGCCAACGTGGTGAAACACTGTCTCCACTAAAAATGCAAAAATTAGCCAGGCATGGTGGTGCGCACCTGTAATCCCAGCTACTCAGGAGGCTGAGGCAGGAGAATTGCTTGAACCCGGGAGGCAGAAGTTGCAGTGAGCCGAGATCGTGCCAGTGCACTCCAGCCTGGGCAACAAAAGTGAAACTCCATCTCAAAAAAAAAAACCAAAAAATTATTATTATCCACCAAAAAAATGAAGTACTTAGGTGTAAGTCTACAAAACATATAGAAGACTTGTATGATGAAGACTTCAAAATGCTGATGAAAGAAATCAAGAAGATCTAAATCAATGGAGAAATGTACTGTGTTTCTAGGTTGGAAGACTCAGCTTAGTAAAGATGTCAATTCTCACCCAAATTGATATACAAGTTTAATGTAAATCCTATCAAAATTCTAGTAAGATTTTCTGTAGATAGACAAGATTATTTTAAAATTTAGATTGAAATGCAAAGAACCTAGAATAGCCAAAATTATTCTGGAGAAGAAAAATAAGGTGGGAAGAATCAGTCTACCCAATTTCAAGATTTAATTTTATAGCTACAGCGATCAATACCATGTGGCATTGGCAGAGGGATAGAGATATAGACGAATAGAATAGAATAGAATAGAATAGAATAGAATAGAATAGAATAGAATAGAATAGAATAGAATAGAATAGAATAGAATAGAATAGAACAGAAGAACCCAGAAATAGACATGCACAATATACCCATCTAAATTTTGACAAATATGCAAAAGCAATTCAATGGAGAAAAGACAGCATTTTCAACCAATGGTCCTGGAGTGAATTGAACATTCAAAGGCAAAATAATGAACCTGAGTCTCACACCTTACACAATATACAAAAATTAAAATGGACCATGGACTTAAATGCAAGGCATAAAACAGTAAAACTTTTTAGGAAAAATTATTAGGAGAAAATGTGCAAGATCTAAGGTGAGGGCTGGGCACAGTGGCTCGTGCATGTCATCTCAGCACTTTGGGAGGCCAGAGGGTAGATAACATGGACCCAGGAGTTCAAGACCAGCCTGGACAACATGATGAAACCCAGTCTCTATAAAAAATACAAAAATTAGCCAGGCATGGTGTCATGTGCCTGTAGTCCCAGCTACTGGGGAGGCTGAAGTGGGAGGATTGCCTGAGCCCAGGAGGTCAAGGCTGCAGTGCACCAAGATCACGTCACTGCACTCCAACCTGGGTGACAGAGGAGACTCTGTCTCAAAAATAATAAATAAATAAAAATTTAAAAATCAAAAGTGAGGTAAAGATTCTTTTGTTTTTTGTTTTTCTTCATTTTAAGATAGGATCTTGCTCTGTTGCCCAGGCTGGAGTGACTTGACCTCCTGAAGTGCTGGGATTACAGGCGTGAGCCACCATGCCCAGCCTAGCTTTCTAAAGCCAACCTATAAAAGGAAAAATTGGTAAGTGGGACTTCATTAAAATGTAAAGCTTTTGCTCTGCAAAAAAACTCCTTAGAGAAGATGGAAAGACAAGTTACAGACTGGAAAAAAATATTTGCAAACTACATATTCAACAAAGTACTAGTGTCTTGACTATATAAAGAACTCTCACATCACTGTACTCCAGCCTAGGTGACAGAGCAAAACTCCATCTCTTAAAGAATAAAGAAAACAAAAACTACAAAGAGATATCACTACATACACATAACAGAATGGCTAAAATTTAAAAAATAGTGACAAGACAATACCAATGCTGACAAGGATGTAGAGAAAATATATCACTCATACATGATGCCGCAAATGTAAAATGGTACAGCCACTTTGGAAAAACACTTTGGCAGTTTCTTGAAAAATGAAACATGCAACTACCATAGGACACAGCAATAGCACTCCTAGGCATTTATGTCAGAGAAATGAAAACTGAGCATCCACCCTAAACCCTGAGCATCCACCCTAAACCCTGTACACAAATGTTTATAGCAGCTTTATGCATTGTCTTAGTCATTTGGGTTGCTATAACAAAATACCTTAGACTGGGTAATTTATAAACAACAGATATTCATTGTCCACAGTTCTGGAGTCTGGGAAGTCCAAAATTAAGGCACCAGCAGATTAGGAATCTGGTGAGGGCTCATTTTTCATTAATGGTGCCTTTGTGTGTCCTCACATAGTGGCAGGGGAGAGGGGCTAACAAGCTCCCTAATACCCCTCCTTTTTTTTCTTTTTTTTCTCTTTTTGAGACAGGTTCTTGCTCTCTCGCCAAGGCTGGAGTTCAGCAGTGTGATCTCGGCTCACTGCAACCTCTGCCTCCCGGGCTCAAGCCTACTAAAAGTGGGCGTGGCTAAAAAAAGGCAACATGAGGGATCCTTGTGGTGATGGAAATATTCTATATCAATGTCAGTATCTTGGTTGTGATACTATAGTTTAACTTTGCAAGATATTAACACTTGCGGAGACTAGGTAAAAGGTACATAGGATCTCTGAATTATTTTTTAGAACAACATATGAATCTACAATGATCTCAAAATTAAAAGTTTGTTTGTTTGTTTGTTTATTTTAAATAAGGTCTTGGCCGGGCACAGTGGCTCATACCTGTAATCCCAACACTTTGGGAGGCCAAGGTGGGTGGATCATTTGAGGTAAGGAGTTCAAAACTGGCCAACATGGTGAAACCCTGTCTCTACTAAAAATACAAAAATTAACCGGGCATAGTAGCGGGTGCCTGTTATCCCAGCTACTCGGGAGGCTGAGGCAGGAGAATCACTTGAACCCAGGAGACGCAGGTTGCAGTGAGCAGAGATTGTGCCATTGCAATCTAGCCTAGGTGACAGAGCGAGACTCTGTATCAAAACAAAACAAAACAAACAAACAAAAAATGGCCAGGTGCAGTGGCTCATGCCTGTAATCCCAGCACTTTGAGAGGCTGAGTCAGGTGGGTCACCTGAGGTCAGGAGTTCGAGACCAGCCTGGCCAACCTGGTAAAACCCAGTCTCTACTAAAAATACAAAAATTAGTTGGGCATGATGGTGTGAGCCTGTAATCCCAGCTACTACAGAGGCCAAGGCTGGAGAATCACTTGAACCCTGGAGGTGGAGGTTGCAGTGAGCTGAGATCGCGCCATTGCGTTCCAGCCTGGGCAACAAGAGCGAAACTCTGTCTCAGAAAAAAAAAAGAAAAAGAAAAAAGGAAAAAAAAAGAAACAAGGTCTCACTATGTTGCCAGTCTGGAATTCCTGGGCTCAAGTGATGCTCCTGCCTCAGGCTCCCAAGCGGTTGAGACTACAGGTGTGCACCACCAAGCCCAGCAAAAGTTTAATTTTTTTTTTTTTTTGAGACAGAGTCTCGCTTAGTCGCCCAGGCTGGAGTGCAATGGCGCGATCTTGGCTCACTGCAAGCTCCGCCTCCCGGGTTCACGCCATTCTCCTGCCTCAGCCTCCCGAGTAGCTGGGACTACAGGCGCCCGCCGCCTCGCCCGGCTAATTTTTTGCATTTTTAGTAGAGACGGGGTTTCACCGTGTTAGCCAGGATGGTCTCGATCTCCTGACCTCGTGATCCGCCCGCCTCGGCCTCCCAAAGTGCTGGGATTACAGGCGTGAGCCACCGCGCCCGGCCAAAAAGTTTAATTTTTTAAAAAAACCTAAAATTTGCTATTTAGGTAAGTGAGAGAAGCTGACAATATGATATCACTGTTGTTAAAAAAAAAAAAAAAAAAAAACAGTAACTATACCTTTCTAGCCCTCAAAAGCCTCATTTCCTAATACCAGCAACTTAGGGGTTAGGATTTAACATATGAATTTAGGGGGTAGGGGACACAAATATTCAGATCATAGCACCCACCTTTCCTCCAACCTTATCTCCCACTAGGCACCCCTGGTATATTGAGCTGCATTCTGGCTTCCTTACTTTTTTTTCATACCTGAAGCACATTCACATCTCAGAGTCTTTGTACTTGTGGTTCCCTCTGTCCAGAACACCCCTGCCCTAGATATTTGCAGCTTCTTCTTGCTTTCAGGTCTTTAATAAAATGTGATGGCTTCTGAGAAACCTGGTTGCCTCGCCACCCTATCTAAAGTAGCAGCGCTATCACTCTCTAGCCCTTGACTCTTTTTCTACAAAGCATCTACTGCCACTATTACATATCTATTTGCTCATTATCTGTCTCCTTCTCTAGAACATAGGTTCCATGAGGGCAGAACTTTGTTTACTGCCCAATCCCCAGAGCCTAGGTCAGCATTTGGAGCATAGAAAATGATCAATAGGCCGGGCGTGGTGGCTCATGCCTGTAATCCCAGCACTTTGGGAGGCCAAGGCGGGCAGATTACCTGAGGTCAGGAGTTCGAGACCAGCATGGTGACCAACATGGTGAAACCCCATCTCTACTAAAAGTACAAAAAAATTGGCTAGGCATGATGGTATGTGCCTGTAATCCCAACTCCTCAGGAGGCTGAGGCAGAAGAATTGCTTGAACCCAGGAGACGGAGGTTGCAGTGAGCCGAGATCATGCCACTGTACTCTAGCCTGGGTGACAGAGCAGGACTCCGTCTCAAAAAAAAAAAAAGAAAATGATCAATAAATATTTGGCAAATGAATGAATTCCGATAGTAAGGGAAATGAAACATTATATTGGCCACAGAGATTACCAAACAGAAAGACAGAAGTGAGAAGAACGTGAAAGAAAAGTCATACTGATATTCATTGAAGGCCTCATAGTAAGCCGGCTCGGTATCCGAGGTCACATTCCTGTTTTACTGAAGATCAGGAATTGACATACAAACGGTGATAATATATTGAATAGAAGTCAGACAATGTGCAGAAGATATTTTGTGAGACAAAGTATCTCTGTTCATATTTTAATCAATATTCCTATAGTATTAAAAATGGAGGCCAGGCGCAGTGGCTCATGCCTGTAATCCTAGCACTTTGGGAGGCTGAGGTGAGTGGATCACAAGGTCAGGAGTTCGAGACCAGTCTGGCCAACATAGTGAAACCCCATATCTACTAACAAAACAAAAAAATTAGCTGTGTGTGGTGTGTGTAGGAGCTGTAGTCCCAGCGACTCAGGAGGCTGAGGCAGGAGAATAGCATGAACCCAGGAGGCAGAAGTTGCAGTGAGCTGAGATCATGCCGCTGCACTTTCAGCCTGGGCAACCTAAGTGAAACTCTGTCTCAAAAAACAAACAAACAAACAATCAAAAAACAAAAAGCAAAACAAAACAAAAAGAGGTATAGGGAGAAAACTCACTTGGGAATTTTGTAATATTTAATACAATTTTGGGTGATGGTTATGGCTATAGTTTGAGATGAGCTTTGGTCACATTTTTCTGAGAAGCTGTGATTCCTTACTAAAAATTATGAAAGCAAGCTTGGCCTGATTTAGCCAAAGTGACATCAATTTCCTGAAGCAACAGGTAGCTGCCCACTTTATACCAGCATAACCTACTTTCAGACTAATTTCTAGACAGGTGGGTGGTATTAAGGCCCTGTTGCTGGCAATTTGGGGACTTAGGATATTTATGACTATTTCTGATAGCACATTCCTGCTCAGAACTGTGAGACTACCTCACATCCTTAAATTCCATGTCTGATCAAACAGTGCAAGTCACAGAACCTGTGTCCAGTACATCCAGAACCAACCTGGCCCAGCCCAGTTTAGGAGTATCGGTGATCCAGGCGGGTCAGCAGCATCTCTGTTTGGAAAGAGGAATTTGGCCTGCCCTGACTGTATCATTCTCCTCTTCTAACCTTTAGCAGTCCATTACTGATGGGTAAAGTACTCATTCCTCCATCCACAGGCTTGATGGTACCTATTGTACCTTTATTTGTTAGAATTCAGTGGGGAAGCCATCTGGGCACAGGATTTTCTTGGTGGTTGGTTTTTTTTATTATTAATCAAATGTATTTACTTGTTATAGATAAATTCAAATTGTTTATTTCTTCTTGAGTTAATTGTTGGTAGGTTTTGTCTTTCTAGGAGTAAATTAATTTGTTGGAACATATTGTTTATAGGATTTCTCCTCATCATTTATTGCCCCACTGAATCAAATGTTCCTAAATATGACCCCTGCTTTCCTGCCCTTTCACTTTCGTACCCGGAATCCCTTCAACTTAGTCTCTGCTTATTGAAGTGTATTGAATACCTACTAGAACCAAAATATTCTTCGGAGTTCTGTAGGGAATATATGAACAAATAGATATGGTAAGGTCTTGGGTCTCAAAGAGCTTATTGTCTAGTATAGTGTCTTCTGAAGTGTGTTCTTCAGAACAGAAGTCCTACAAAATGCAACTCAAAAATAAAGTTCTATGATCAAATACCTGAGGGGAACATGGTACCATATATCATTTCTTCTATAGGTGATTCATAATTCTCATTAGCATGTTTATTACTCTGAGAAGTTCTGCAATAGAGAAGCTCAGAGTTTCCCAAAAGTATGTGATCACAAAACTCGTTTGTTATATAGCATCTATTAACAACCTAAAGACTTCTGTTCAATGGAAAATACTTCAGGAAACCATGGACTAGATAAAACACACAACCAAGTAGCTACAGTGCAAGTCAAACGTCCTAACTGAGAGCTAGTCCTGTAGCCCTCATAGGTCCATTGCTCAATGTGCACCGAAAGTCAATACACCGATACTCTGTGTTGCAGCAGAGACAGGTGTTTACTTGTAGTGCTGCCTAACGAGGAAACAGGACAAAACCTCAAATCCATCTTCCTGAGGAGTCTGAGGCTAGGAATATTAAGGGCTTTCGAGTGGGCTGAAGTGTGGAGATTGTTGATTGGCTGACAAGTGCAGGGGAAGTCACGGGAGAGAAAGATGAAGAAATGATATTCTAATGCTGATTTGGTTTTTTTGTGGTGGGGGTGTTTAAGCTGATTGGCATTAGCTGGTCTACTGGAATTCAGGATCTACTTAAGCAATTCTTAAATAAAAGTCATGATTCTATCAGAGATCTTATCTAATTTCAGAAATCCTGTCTATAGGAACAGTGGGAATGCAAACAGTCAGTATCTAGTGTCATCAGTGTCTAGAGACTTTCACTTACAAGGGCGTCAGTCAACGTGCAGGCTGATTAGTGCTTAATAATAACTATATTTCTGTCCAGAATTCTTGTTAACCCTGTGAGCATGGCTTTGGTCCTTGAAACATGAGTAGGAAGATGGGGGAAACAAATGAAGGAAAGGCAGAGAAGGAAACATAATAAAGCATCCAGGGAATAGAAAGAAGAGCAGAAGAGGTGGAGACAAGAGTTAAAGGAAAAGAGAGTGGATTAACAATGTCAACAAGGTCAACGAGACCAAGAAATGACTCTTGGATTTAACGATCTTGAAGTCAGCATCAACCTTCAGAATAAAAATTCCAGGAAAATGGTGGAAGTAAATAAAAGGAAATAAGGAGTAAGTAGAATAGTTTGTGAGTTCCAAGAAAGCAGAGATTATTGCCTCTTTTATTTGCTGGTGCTCCCCAAACCCTAGAACCATAACTAGTGTTAAAAGAAAAACCTTTGACACTTAAATTTAATAGAATTTAATTGAGCAAAGAACCACTCATGAGTTGGGAAGCCCCCAAACCAGAATAGGTTCAAAGAGGGTTCGGTGCTACTGCTTGGACAAAGAAGTTTTATGGACAGAAAAAGGAAGGTGAGGTACAGATGAAGTACAGAAACAGATTGGTTACAGCTTGGTGTTTGCCTTATTTAAACCCAGTTTGAAGAGCTGGCCACCTTTGATTGGCCAACACTTGGTGATTGGCACCAGAGTAGGTTATGTTATCACTTGATGGATTCTTCCTGCCCATCACACAGGCAAAATCAGTTCACTGAGGCCATGTATTGCTGTAGAGAAAGAGTTTAATTAATGCCAGGCCAGCCACATGACAGACAGAGTTACTACTCAAATCGGTCTCCACAAAGACTTGGAGATTAGGGTTTTTCAAGGATAGATTGGTGCCCAAAGGACTAGGGAATGGGTGCTGCTGATTGGTTAGGAATGCAATCACAGGGTTGTGGAAAAGAGTCTTTGTGTGCTGAGTCCACCTCAGGGTAGGGGGCCACAGGACTGGTTGGGTCAGGAGTCACAAGTCTGGGTGAGGCCAGTCAATTGCCAGAATGCAAAAGTCTGAAATACATCTCAAAAGACCAATCTTAGGTTCGCAATAGTGATGTTATTTCTAGAAGCAATTGGGGAAGTCACATTCCAGCCTAAGCAACAGAGTAAGACCCTTTCTCAAACATAAATAAGTAAATAAATATACTAAATTATTCCCACGATTAGCTTGCCCTATGTCCAGGAATGAGCAGAGATAGCCAGCCTGAGGCTAGTAGCAAGATGAAGTCAGCCATGTTAGATTTCTCTCACTGATAATCTTTGCAAAGACAGTTTCAGTTACATTCTGTTTACACATCCAGTTAGATTACAGTTCACTATGTACAAAGAAACCTTTAATATATGTAAATGTGGCTGGGTGTGGTGGCTCACGCCTATAATCCCAGCATTTTGGGAGGTTGAGGTGGGTGGATCCCTTGAGCCCAGGACTGTGAGACCAGCCTGGGCAATATGGCAAAACCCCATCTCTACAAAAAATAAGCCAGGTACAGTGGCATGCACCTGTGGTCCCAGTTACCTGGGAGGCTGAGGTGGGAGGATTACCTGAGCCTAGAAGGTCAAAACTGCAGTGAGCCATGTTGCCACTACTGTACTCCAGCCTGGGTGACAGAGTGAGACCCTGTTTCAAAAAATAAATAAAATATGTAAAGAGACAGCTTTAGGCTAAGCTTAATTTAGTGCTAGCACATTGAAAGCTCTCCATAAATATTTGTAAATAAGTGAATGAATTAATGTATGATGAGTGGTGGTTTAAAAAAAGTGAGATAGGGGCTGGGCACAGTGGTCATGCCTGTAATCCCAGCACTTTGGGAGGCCGAGGCGAGGATCAAGAGGTCAGGAGATCAAGATCATCCTGGCTAAAATGGTGAAACCCCGTCTCTACTAAAAATACAAAAAATTAGCCAGGCGTGGTGGCAGGCACCTGTAGTCCCAGCTACTTGGGAGGCTGAGGCAGGAGAATGGCGTGAACCCAGGAGGCAGAGCTTGTAGTGAGCTGAGATGGTGCCACTGCACTCCAGCCTGGGCGACAGAGCAAAACTCCATCTCAAAAAAAAAAAGTCAAGCAATGGGGGTAATAAAGGAAAGACTACAACAATAATGTAGTTGAGGAAAGGGGCAACTTGAACACACTTCTAGGCGGAGGACTCCAGTGGAAAAGTAAACATCAAAGATGCAAAATAGGGAAACTGATGGGACACTATCATAATTAAAGCAAGAGGAAATGAGAACAATGTCACAAGTAGGAGGATAGGAGAAAGTAGGTCTCATTATGGGTTCCATATTTCCATTAACTATATCAAAATCAACTCAACCGGCCTAGTGCGGTGGCTGACGCCTGTAATCTCTGCACTTTGGGAGGCCGAGGCGGGCGGATCACAAGGTCAGGAGATCGAGACCATCCTGGCTAACACGGTGAAACCCCGTCTCTACTAAAAATACAAAAAATCAGCTGCGTGTGATGGCAGGCACCTGTAATCCCAGCTACTCAGGAGGCTGAGGCAGGAGAATGGCGTGAACTTGGGAGGTGGAGCTTGCAGTGAGCTGGGATCATGCCACTGTACTTCAGCCTGGGCAACAGAGCCAGACTCCGTCTCAAAAAAAAAAAAAAAAATCCACTCAGCCACCCAAGCTAGTATAAATAAAAATTGTTGGAAGCCGTTGTTTTGGACTAAGCTCCTGTACTAAGCCCCAACAGACCAGGCTAAAAAAAATGGAGTCGCCCATGCTAAAGTTCTAAGTCATCAAACCCACACTAAGTTTTTATCTCACCTTCCTAGAAGGCAGGAGAAAGAGATAACAGCCAATTTCCTCGAACAGGCTAGTTTCAATCTTCAATCCACATGATAATGAAGTTCCCTCTGCTTTAATCTGTATACAAAAGAAATAGCCTGATGTAATCTGACATTAATAAGCTGTTTTTCTGTTGTTTTAGCCTCCTGTTCCCACCTTACAAGAAGAGTTGCTTTGAAATGACTAATATGCTGTGTTCTTTGCTTCTGCTTTCTTCAGCTTTCTTTAGCCCTTATCTGTCTATAAAGCCAACCTCTTCTGCTCAGCTCATTGTGCTCCTAAATGCCAGAGGTTTGGTCTAGGTGCTGCTGCTTGGTGTGCAGACAGCCAATCATTCAGGCATTGAGTATTGTCTGGGAAGAAGATGTTAAATCAAGTCCTACAGCTGAGTAGATGGGAGATCAGTCTTCAATCCATCTCCCTGACCAACTAAAATCAGGGGTTTCTGTAGCAGGGAAGAAATGTAACTATATGCAAATCACAGGAATTAGGCAGAGGTAAGGAAAATAAGTTGGTCAACAGGAAGCAGGTGGTCAGTTAAGCAATCATGATGGGTAAGAAGTCTTGAGTCTCTTTGTCCAGATGCAATGATCTGGTAACTTTCAGCTCTCTGGTACTGTATGGGAGGCCTGATGGTTGGTTTCCTCAGAAAGGAACTCAGATAAGAGAAATGTAACTCTCAAGTTTTAAGACTGTGAGGGTCAATTTCTATGTTTATTCAAAATAAATCATAAACATCAGTTTTATGGAACAATTAGGCCAGTTTCAATCCAAACACCTACTATATTTTATGGAATAAAATATTGCCTGATTCTAGAATCTCAAACAAAGCCTACTGAGATCTTTAAATTTGTAATTTTGTTCCTTGATGCTAGAAACTCCTGTCTTCTTTAACACGTCTTTGACTTTCATCTTCTTGCCTGCTTAAATGGGCACTAAGCTTTCTCAATTCCATACCTGTCATGCTCCACAGCCATTCTCATTTTTTATCCCCATTGGTACTACCCTAAGTAAGGCATTTGTTATTTCTTTCCTGAAAAAATTTAATGATTTTCTGACTATGATAGATTAAATTTAGCCTAAAGCTCCTTAAGTATGTTAAGTCTGGCCGAATGGTTTCACCATACAGTGAACTTTAACCTACCTAGATGTGTAAATAGACTGTAAATTACACTTGTAAAAAAGAGCCAAGTCTCAACCAATCACAGAAGCCATACTTCAGCCAATCACAGGTGGCCAGCTGTTCAAACAGTGCTCAAGTAAGACAAGCATCCGGCTCTAACCAATCCAGTTGTTTCTGTACCTCACTTCCGTTTTCTGTGTCACTTTCCTCTTTCTGTGCATAAATCCCATCTGAACATGTGGCACCCCAGAAGTCTCTCTAAACATGTTATAGTTGGGCGTGGGATGGGCTGCCCAATTTGTGAATCATTTTTTGCTCAATTATACTCTATCAAATAGACTTTGCCTAAAGTTTTTCTTTCAACATTAAACCATAAACTCAGTGGTTTTCTGTTCTCAGCCCTTTCTCTATACTGTCATCAGCACTGCGGTCTAAATCACAGATGTGATCATGCCATTTTTTTCTTCAAAAGCGCAGCAATAGATCATTCCTTCATTTATTGAGAGCTTCCTATGTGCTAGCTTCTGGGGATGCACTGGTGAGTTATAATAAAGGGAACATTTCCAACTAGGGGCAAAGAAATCAAATGGTCATCACAAAATGAAAAGATGCTCAATGTTATTTTTCTCCCATGATATTGGCAAAGAATTTTCTTTTTTCTTTTTTGAGATGGAGCCTTGCTCTGTCGCCCAGGCTGGAGTGCAGTGGCACAGTCTCAGCTCACTGCAACCTCCACCTCCCAGATTCGAGCGATTCTCCTGCCTCAGCCTCCTGAGTAGTTGGGACTATGGGTGTGAGCCACCATGCCCAGCTAATTTTTGTATTTTTAGTGTAGATGGGGTTTCACTATGTTGGTCAAGCTGGTCTTGAACACCTGACCTCAGGTGATCCACCCACCTCGTCCTCCCAAAGTGCTGAGATTACAGGCATGAGCCACTGCACCTGGCCAGCAAAGATTTAAAAGAATGAAAATATCCAATGTTGGCAAATATGTGGGAAAACAAGCAACCTCATCCACTTGTGGTGAGAGTATTAATAGATACAAACTTTTTAGAGGGAAATATAGCAATAATTATTAAAATTCTAAGGCTAGGCACAGTGGCTCACGCCTGTAATCTCAGCACTTTGGGAGGCTGAGGCAGGCAGATCACTTGAAACCAGGAGTTAGAGACCAGCCTGGCCATCATGGCGAAACCCCATCTTTACAAAAAAATACAAAAATTAGCTGGGTGTGGTGGTGTGTGCCTGTAGGCCCAGCTGCTTGGGAGGATGAGATGGGAGAATGGCTTGAGCCCAGGAGGTGGAGGTTGCAGTGAGCCAGTATAGTGGCACTGCACTCCAGCCTCAATGACAGAACCAGGCTTTGTCTCAAAAAATAAAATAAAATAAAATAAATTTTAGTAATACTCATTTGCCCTAACAATGGTTATCTCTGGAGTTGCGGAATTTTATATATATATATATATATATATATATATATATATATATATATATATATATTTTTTTTTTTTTTTTTTTTTTTTTTTTTTTTTTAAACAGAGTCTCATTCTGTCACCCGGGCAGGGGTGCAGTGGTGCAATCTCAGCTCACTGTCACCTCCACCTCCCAGGCTCAAGCGATTCTTGTGCCTCAGCTTCCCAAATAGCTGGGATTATAGGTGTATGCCACCATGCCTGGCTAATTTTTGTATTTTTAGTAGAGGTGGAGTTTCCTCATGTTGACCAGGCTGGTCTTGAACTCCTGACCTTAGGCGATCTGCCCATCTCAGCCTCCCAAAGTGCTAGGATTATAGGCATGAGCCACTGCGCGAGGCCTGGAATTATTATATAAAAAACTTTTTTTTTTTTTTTTTAGACGGAGTCTCGCTCTGCCACCCAGGCTGGAGTGCAGTGGCCGGATCTCAGCTCACTGCAAACTCCGCCTCCTGGGTTCACGCCATTCTCCTGCCTCAGCCTCCCAAGTAGCTGGGACTACAGGCGCCCGCCACCTCGCCCGGCTAGTTTTTTGTATTTTTTAGTAGAGACGGGGTTTCACTGTGTCAGCCAGGATGGTCTCGATCTCCTGACCTCGTGATCCGCCCGTCTCGGCCTCCCAAAGTGCTGGGATTACAGGCTTGAGCCACCGCGCCCGGCCTTATAAAAAACTTTTTTATATTCCTAGGAATCTGTAAGGCAAAAATAAAAAATAAAGAGAGAAAAAGAAAAAAAAGTAACTTTTTACTTCTCCCAGTATTTTTCACTACTTTTCATAGTATTTAAATGTTTATGTTTATTATTATTATTATTGTTTTGAGATGGAGTCTCACTCTGTTGCCCAGGCTGGAATGCAGTGGCAGGATCTTGTCTCACTGCAATCTCCGCCTCCCGGGCTCAAGTTAATCTCCTGCCTCAGCCTCTTGAGTAGCTGGAATTACAGGTGTGTGCCACCATGTCTGGCTAATTTTTTTGCATTTTTGGTAGAGACGGGGTTTTGCTATGGTGCTCAGGCTGGTCTTGAACTCCTGGCCTCGAGTGATCCGCCCACCTCGGCCTCCCGAAGTGCTGGGATTACAGGCATGAGACCCAGCCTTATTTATTTATTGTTTCAATTTAAAAAATGAAGATACAAAAATGACACCAAAAAATTTTTTTTTCTTTAATAGATTCATGCTTTTTAGGTCAACATTCAAGGCTCTTCAAAATGAGCCCCTAGCCCCACAATTTCACCTCCACCATTTCCATCCACCCTTCCGTCACTCAGAATTATCCTAGGTGATACTTCTTGTTCTATTTCACTCCCTCCACCGTTCCTCCCACTGGAATGCCTTCCCTCCTCCTGTATTAATCAAAATAATACTCATCTTCCCGGGCAGCCCAGGCATGACTTCCCTTTCTCTGGGATGCTTGTGCTCTCATCTGGATTAAATTGTCCTCCTTGGTGCTGAGGCGGTAGTTTGTTTACACCTCTAGCAGAGCACAGTTTGGCTTGCACTGTTGTCACTTGTGTCTGGTGTCTCCCTTGCCAGCATTTATTCTCCGCTTTCCTTGCCTTTTCTGGGAAATAAATGTTCATTTCAAAATATTTATTCAGAGCATTGCATGTTCCATACATAAATCCACGCTTAAATTATTCAGCTCCTGGAGATACACAGCTCAGCCATGTGGGCAATTACCTCAAGTCACAAAATCCTATTTTGTATTAATTTGTATTTGAAGAGAGTGCAGGAATGCATTAAACATGTCTATAGCTGCCTGGTGTTTATTCACTGACAATGAGCCGGAATTATTACTTCACTTTAAGCCTTTCTCTGGTGATTTGTTTACAAAGAGTTGTGCTAAATAGCTGAATTGTTGTCATGACCCTTTGCCTAGATCTTTTCAAAACAGTCATTAGATTTGTGTTTTACATAACACACACACACACACTCTCACACAAAATCTCATAACCAGGAGGAAAACTGAAAACAATTTAGAATTTTAAACTTGAACATGAGTTAAGACTGGGTTTACGGTAATGGGGATAGCCCATGATTTTGTAACTAGACAATAATTTAATTTGTACCACTTGTAAGTACTAAGTTTCTGTGGTTGCCAAAAGTAAACTATGACAGTGTGTGGAATGAACTAATAACTGTAAATGAACTTGATCAATAGGGCTCCTCCCAGTAAATCAAATAATTAGTCAATTTTTGCTGTGTTGGAGACTACAGTTTCAGGTCCCCAAGTGGGAGTAGCTCTTAAAGCAAAAGTGGCAGCTCATTATCATTTGTAAATTTCCACTAACAAGCCAGCCTGGCTGTGTCTTTTGGCAGCCAGGGCTGTGACCTTTCTAACAGCCCAGTGTTTGTCATTGTTTTGTTTAAGAGCATCTATATATGCCATAGAAGTTCTGGGGAGAGAGAGTCAGAAAAAGAAAACTAAAACTAAGAAGGAAATCAAAAGCAAAAAGCCAGAAACTACTTCTTTAGCCTTTTCTTTATGATCTCAGGACTTCAGGGACCTTGAAAGATTGATTTCCTTTCACTCAAGTTTCTCATAAAATTAGCTTTGGCTCATACATCTGTTACACAGTAGTTAATTTTACAAGATAAGCAGTACATGGGAAATGTATCTGAGGGAAAAATCGAGTGCTGGAAGCTCAAGAGACACTTATAAGGTCACAGAACAAAGCTAGTAAGTAAAATGGTCCTACTATAGACCTGCAAATAGCAAAGGGTCTGCCTTGGGTTAATTTCAGTGTATCTTTAATCACATTTCACTTTTCTTCTCCAGCAGCATTAAATATAAGTGGGTTTTACTGAACCTGTTCTGAGAGAGCCTTTTGAATTGCTCAGTCGAAGAGCAATCATGATTCAAGTTCATGAAATGTGAACTTTGTATTTTAGCATCCACTTCCCTGTAATGATCTCAAGACTGTACTAGCCACAGCAATGAATGTACTAACCAGTTATTCATGTTCACAGCTACTTATGACATTCTTAGATACTAAATGTGCTTCCACAAAAGCACCATTTGCTATCCCACTGGTAGGAATTATTAGTAGTCTTTTAAATTCAATCTTCTTGCCCAATATAAGGAGTCCCAGAGGTTGGCCGGGTGCGGTGGCTCACACCTGTAATCCCAATAGTTTGAGAGGCCGAGGCAGGTGGATCACCTGAGGTCAGGAGTTCGAGACCAGCCTGGCCAACATGGTGAAACCCCGTCTCTACCAAAAATACAAAAACATTAGCCGGGCATGGTGGCGAGTGCTTGTCTACTCAGGAGGCTGAGGCAGGAGAATCGTTTGAACCTGGGAGGTGGAGGTTGCAGTGAGCCAAGATGGCGCCATTGCACTCCAGCCTGGGCGACAAAAGCAAAACTCTGTCTCAAATGAAAAAGAAGTCCCAGAGGCTCAGAAGGCTCCTAATGATCTAGCAGGTTGTTTGAGAGCAGAACTGGAATAAGAACCAGGTATCTCAGCTAATCTAGACTCCTAATCTAGAACTCTTTCTAATCTGGCTGACTAAATGCCAGAATAATTTCTCACTTACACAGTCAGAAAAAGTCTCTGTTAATTAATCTTTTTATTTGGATATGTTAGTCTTTTATTATAATATATGCAAAAGACTGATTTAACATCAATATATGTCAGCATTGGGGAAATGCTCACAAATAAACTTCCTTACGGAGCATTTTAAGGCCAGGCGTGGTGGCTCACACCTGTAATCCCAGCACTTTGAGAGGCTGAGGTGGGCAGATCGCTTGAGCTCGGGAGTTTGAGACCAGCCTGGGCAACATGGTAAAACCCCATCTCTACTAAAAATATAAAAACTAGCCAGGCGTGGTGGTGCGTGCCTGTGGTCCCAGCTACTAATAGTTAATCTCATTCCTTTTATTATGTTAATTCACATATTTCTTCATTCCAACAAATATTTGTTCAGTGCCTACTGTGTGTCAAGCCCTTTTTAGGTACTTAGGATGCAGGGGTGAACAAAAAGGACACAAATCCCTGCTCTCAGGGAGCTTACGGACATTATAATGTGGATAGCTTTTGCCTTCTGTTAAAATAATCCTTAAATTAACACCCTCTTAAGAATTAATTCTTGGCTGGGCGCGGTGGCTCATGCCTGTAATCCCAGCACTTTGAGAGGCCAAGGCAGGCAGATCACGAGGTCAGGAGATCGAGACCATCCTGGCTAACATGATGAAACCCCATCTGTACTAAAAATACCAAAAAAAAATCAGCCGGGCGTGATGATGGGCGCCTGTAGTCCCAGCTACTCAGGAGGCTGAGGCAGGCGAATGGCGTGAACTGGGGAGGCGGAGCTTGCAGTGAGCCAAGATTGCGCCACTGCACTCCAGCCTGGGCAATAGAGCGAGACTCCATCTCAAAAAAAAAAAAAAGAATTAATTCTTAAGTTAAATACCAAAAAATGGGACAAAAAATGCGTAATTAATAATTTGCAATAATAAGTGCTATGAAGGAAAAATCCAAGGTGTTATGGGAGGATATAATAAGAGTTATTAGAGACTTGTTACCAGAATCCCTTGTAGAAGGGTTACTCACCTTAATGAGATTCTGAGTCTGGCTGTGGATAGGGAGAACTTGGTATTTTGAAACCCCCTTCTGGTGCATCTGGCCCCCTCCCTGCCTCCCTTTCCTTTGTGAAAGCCTACACCACACCCTGGATCTCCACTCCTGAGCAAAGCAAAAACTTAGCACAGCAGTTACCATGGCCCTCAGGTGCTTCTTCTCACCTGGATGCATGTTCTGGATGAGCAACAGCAGCAATTACTCCAGGGCTGAAAGCAGAGCACAAGGGCATGACTCAGGCTCTCAACTTTAAACACGGAGTTCTGGCCAGGCATGATGGCTCATGTCTATAATCCCAGCACTTTGGGAGACTGAGGTGGGAGGATTCCTTACGGCCAAGAGTTCAAGGCCAACCTGGCCAACATGGCAAGACTCTGTCTTACAAAAAAAAAAAACTAGCCAGGTGTGATGGCACACATCTGTGGTCCCAGCTACTTGAGAGGCTGCACCAGGAGGATCCCTTGAGCCCAGCAGTTCAAGGCTACAGTAAGCTATCATCACATCACTGCACTCCAGCCTAGGTGACAGAGCAAGACCTGTTAAAACAAACAAACAAACACTGAGGGTTTCCTCTAAACTTGACATCTAAACAAACTTTTTCCAAATGTTCAAATATAAAAATATTAACTTTCCTGTCAAAAACCATGAAAGTGTTTATACACTTGAACTCAGCAATCCTACTCTTGGATATTTAAGAATTAAGTCAACAGAAGAATGAAACTATGTACACCGATTTGGTCATTGTAGTGTTAAGTATAATAAGGAAAAAAAGCAAAAAGCCTAAATACTCTATAGTTGGGAAACGGTTAAGTAGATTGTGGGATATTAACTTGTCAGGATTACTAACTTATGGCCATCGTGTCACCTGTGGGAAAATATGAATGAAGTAAGTGCACATGAAAAAGCAGAATACAAAATTCAATGTTAACCAATACAAGCTACATAAACAGGAGTATGCAGAACACAGATGACAAGGCAAAAAGGAAAATTGGAATCAATTTGCTAGGGTGGTAGGACAACAGGACAGAAACCCAGACTGAAAGATTGAACTGGTTTAAGCAAAAAGGAGAAAATTTATTTGCTCAGATAACCAAGTGCTTCGGTTGGGCGAGAGAGGCACGGCCTTGAGGATGTCCCGAAAGAGGGACACATTGCCATCAGGACTTCCCATCCCCCTCTCTCTTCACTTCCCTCTCCAGGGAAGTATCTTTCCCTCAACCCAACCTCTTCCCAAGATGACAATTTATCCACTAAACTCACATTCTCCTATCTTCCCACCAGGATGACAGTGCCTACTTAAGTTGTGGCTCTAGTTTAAGAATAACTCTGGGAAAGGTACTGATTGATCTGATTTGGGTCATGTGCCCATCTCTGGACCATCAATGGCCAGGTTACTGGGCTTGGCACACACCTCGCAACCAACCCTGTAGTCAAGGGATCTGGGCTATTTAAGAAGAAAGTTGGCTGGCTACAGAGGCTCACGCCTGTAATCCCACTTTGGGAGGCTGAGGCGGGAAGATACATTGAGCTCATGAGTTCAAGATCAGCCTGGGCAACATGGCAAAACCCTGTCTTGGCTAATTTACAAAAATTAGCCAAGCATAGTGGTGCATGCCTGTAGTCCCAGCTACTCAGGTGGCTGAAGTGGGAGGATCTTCCTGAGCTTAGGAGAGAGAATGTGGCTGCAGTGAGCCGTGATCATGCCACTGCACTCCAGCCTGAGTGACAGAGACCCTATTTCAAAAGAAAAAAAAAAGCTATTTGGATATATTTTTTTATTTTAAAAAAAATAAGAAGAGAAGAGAGAAACTTCCACGAGGATCCTATGTTTAGAGGAGGAGAGAAGTGCTGCTCCTAGTTGAATCAATTTGTCTATTGCCCAACTTAACATTTCAGAAAGATATCTTATTCCCTTAATACAGGTTCCAAGGGCAGATTGAGATTTCCTGGTGCAATGTGCTTTATTAATAAGGCCACTTGGTACAGTAGGAAGAGCGCTACACCAAATGCCAAGAAAATGGATTCTGGTCCTGACTGCCACGAATAAGCGGCATGACATTGGGCTAGTCCTTAAACTTCTCTGGATTTCAGTTTCTTCACCCCTGCCAGAACAGTATAATTTCCTTGAGGGTTGGAATCAGGTCTGTGTGTATGGAGATTTGCATTTGGGAACAACTCTAGGGGCTTGGATGGGAAAAGGGACAAGTTGAAAATACAGTTGCAACAAAGTCCTCGGCCATCCCATGGGGAGCTCTGGGCCTGGGATGGCCTTTCAGGGTTGTCAAAAATTTCAGCAAGTGGGTCTGGCTTTTATATCCCTGCCGTGGTTTGGATGTTTGTCCCCTTCAAACCTCGTGTTGAAATATGATCCCCATAGTTGGAGGTGTTAGGGTCAATACACCCAGCTGCTGGGAGGATGAGTGTCTTCCTCCTGAAGGAGGGTATCTGGGCAGCATACTATAGCATCCACTATAGTCAATAGACACAGTGGCTGGGAGGGTAGGTGCTCGTTAAATATTTGTTGAATTTAATACGTTATGTAAGATGGAAAGTGTGGATTAGACCCTTTCAGGAGTTGCTCAGAACCTCTTCTCATTCTGGGGGCTGCCAGATTTGCAAATTGTTAAATAAATAAATAGTCCATTTCAGCACTATTGCATATACCTATTTGTCTCCTGGAGGATTTATGGAAAAGGGAAAATTAAAATCTTTAGTTTTTTTGTTTTTTTGTTTTTGGGGGGTTGGGTAGTTTTTTAAATATAGGAGTTGGACTAGAAATAGGAGAAGAATGTCTACTAAAATGAACGTTGACTGACCTGTTCAGCTAGCAAGAATAAGGCATTCTTTGTGGTGGAGTTAACAGTGAAAGTATTAGGCCGGGCGCGGTGGCTCAAGCCTGTAATCCCAGCACTTTGGGAGGCCGAGGCGGGCGGATCACAAGGTCAGGAGATCGAGACCCCAGTGAAACCTCGTCTCTACTAAAAATACAAAAAATTAGCCGGGCGCGGTGGCGGGCGCCTGTAGTCCCAGCTACTCAGGAGGCTGAGGCAGGAGAATGGCGGGAACCCGGGAGGCGGAGCTTGCAGTGAGCCGAGATCGCGCCACTGCACTCCAGCCTGGGCAACAGCGTGAGACTCCGTCTCAAAAAAAAAAAAAAAAAAAAAAAAAAAAAAAAAAAACAGTGAAAGTATTAAGGAAGAAATTACTATATATATTACACACAGTCAAGCTGTGCTCTCCAGTACAGTAGCCACTAGCCACAGGAGACTTTGACTTAAAATAGTTAAAATTAAATAAAATTTAAAGTTCAGTTTCTTAATCACACTAGTCACATTTCAAGTCCTACACATAGCCATATGTAGCTACCGTATTACAGTGCAGATAAAACTTTTCCATCATCACAGAAAGTTCTATTGGAGAGCTCTGGTCTACACTGAATAGTTGTGTTCTTTACTTTCATTCAATAAAAATCCAGTTTACTCTCATGAATTGTGCTGCTTATTATCGTGAGAGCACTGGAACGAGAGCCAAAAATTAAAAAGGCTTGGGCAAAAAGGATTGCCCTGAATCCAAGTTTCTTCTTGGAAATCCAAGTAGTACAGGACAATACTCAAATGGAATAAGTCTTTGTTGTCATTTCATCCTGTCCCTGCTGTCTGGATCATCTGGATGCAACCAGGACAAACCGCCCCGAGCTTCTAAAGTCAGCTCTGCCTGTGGCTCCCCACCGTCCACCTCAGGAACACCTGCTGAGGTGTTCCACCGTGAGGAACAACTGCTCCTTCAAGCCCCAAACCGTCAAGATTTACACATTCAACACCAGATTTGTGTTGCTTTTAAAAATGCTTCCTGGAATTTCAGCATTAGCTCTGAGTCTGATGTATTGAAGTCCAGCAGCAATGCCGTCTTGTTCTTTTCTATTAATTTTGTTTTCAGCAGGTGAGTTGTTACACAGTCCTTAGTGGATTCTGACGTCCATGGCCACCATCTATTAATTTTTATAAATTTTGACTTGTTAAACCTATGTAAAAGAAGCAGATTCATAGAGCGAATCCCCAAGAACTCATCAAGCAGTCTTAACAATTTTCAATCCATAGGCTATCTTGGTGTCTTTGTCTCCCCTACCCACACTCTCCACCCAGGATTAACTAGACCCAAATTCCAGATATCACATCATTTCATTTGTAAATATTTCCCTATGTATCTCTAAATGATAGGATGCTCTTTTAAAATAATATTAAGCATAATACCATAATAACAAATTAAAACTCCAATAATTCCTTAGTATCTTCAAAAATCCAGGCATCCAAATAAGGTCCATACATGCTGGGCACAGTGGTAATAAATGAAGAAAAATAATAGAATTTTTCTATTTTCCCCAGCTGCTGGGGAGTCTGAGGCAAAAGGATCAATGGAGCCCAGGAGTTCAAGACCACACTGGGGAATGTAGTGAAATCCCGTCTAAAAAACAAACAAACAAACAAAAAATTAGCAGGGAATGGTGGCCCAGATGTGTAGTCCCAGCTAGTTGAGAGGATCACTTGAGCCCTGGAGTTTGAGGCTACATTGAGCTATGATAGTGCCACTGTACTACGGTCTGGGTGACAGTGAGAGACCCCATCCCTAAAAAATACAAATTTTTAAAATGTATAAATTAAAAAACTAGGTCCATACAACACAAATGGTTGATACATCTTTTTAAGTCTTTAAATCTTTACATCCTCTTCTCTATCTCTTTTTTTTTTTATACTTTAAGTTCTAGGGTACATGTGTACAATGTGCAGGTTTGTTACATATGTATACATGTGCCATGTTGGTGTGCTGCACCCATTAACTCGTCATTTACATTAGGTATATCTCCTAATGCTATCTCTCCCCCCTCCCCCTCCCCACAATAGGACCCGGTGTGTGATGTTCCCCTTCCTGTGTCCAAGTGATCTCATTGTTCAAGTCCCACCTATAGGTGAGAACATGTGGTATTTGGTTTTCTGTTCTTGCCATAGTTTGTTGAGAATGATGGTTTCCAGCTGCATCCATGTCCCTACAAAGGACAAGAACTCCTCTATCTCGTTTTATTCCTCACAGTTTTTTGTAAAAGAAACCAAGTCTTCTGTCTTGTAATTTCCCAGAGTCTAGACTTTGTTCATTGCATCCCTGTGGTATAAAACAACATGTTCCTCTGTCTCCTTTATTTTCTGTAAATGGAAGTTAGACCTAGAGTCTTGATCAGATTCAGGTTTGACTTTTTCTCTTCTTACAAGACATTTTATACATTGTGTTGTATACTTCTATTCAGTTAAAGTACCAGATAATGATGTCATCATCACTGATAATCATTGCCTAGATCTGTTAATGCAATCTAGGTCGCAAAATTGTGATGATTTAATTCTATCATTTTTCTTCATTTATTACCTGGAATGCATCCTTTAAAAAGTCAATTTCCCTCATTAACTATTCAGTTACACAGAGGTAAAGTTAATGTAGGAAAGGCAAAATAAGTGCTTGATTTTTTTCTCTTTATTGCCAGTTTTCAAAAGAATAAGCTAGTTCACCACCATCCTCCAGAAGGTTAACTCTGAGTTTTTATTTGCTTGATATCATTATGAGATAAACACACTTGATATGTCTCTATCTATTGCAGTTATTGTACAGATTGTTCCATCTTTGGCCAATGGGAACATCTTCAGGCTAGCTCTAGAGTCCTTTTGACATGACCTCAGTAGGTAATGTCAAATTCCTTATTATCTGATGTAATAATACGTGCCCATTGTCTAATCTGTTTGCTTTGGTATCATTTCATATTTCCCCTGCAAAGACACCACTCACTCATGATTGTGCAGTCACAGAACTTGAGAATTTTTTATATAAAAACTCAAGAATGTGACTGGGTGCAGTGGCTAACACCTGTAATCCCAGCACTTTGGGAGGCCAAAGTGGGTAGATCACTAAAGGTAAGGAGTTCAAGACCAGCCTGGCCAACATGGAGAAACCCCATCTCTAATAAAAATTCAAAAATTAGCCGGGCATGGTGGCGAGTGCCTGTAATCCCAGCTACTCAGGAGGCTAAAGCAACAGAATCTCTTGAACCCAGGAGGCGGAGGCTGCAGTAAGCCAAACTCATGCCACTGCACTCCAGCCTGGGCCACAGAGCGAGACTCCATTTAAAATAAATAAATAAATAAAACAACACCTCAGGAATGCAGTTCTTCTGTCATCAATATATTATGAATACTTTATATTAATTTATGTATTTAATGAATAGTTATTGAGAATTGACTATGTATCAGGTACTAGAACAATTCACAATCCAGCAGGAAAGACAGACAATTGTAAAAAATGGTATAAATGGTTATATTTAAGCATGCTATGGTGAAAAGGACTATAAAAGAAAAGGAGAAGGTGCAATGAGAATATGTAACACCTTGTCTGAGGTATTAGGAAAGGTTTTCCTGAGGAAGTGAGTAAGAAGTTGAAATGCAAAGGGTAAGTAGGATGAGGTTAGCTAAGCAAAGAGATAGAGAAAGAACCTTTGCACGTGCCAAATCTGGAGGTGGGAGAAACTTATCATGCTCAAGGAACTGAAAGGCCTTTGTGAGCTGGACTGTGGGAAGGAAGAAAGAGAGGGTACACAATGAAGCTGGAAATGCACATGGAGGTCAAATCACACAGGGCCTGTGGATCACATTAAGGATTTTAGACTTTCTCCGAAAAGAAATGAGAAGCCACTGAAAAGTTTTAAGAGAGAAACAACATGATCAGATTTTCATTTTTAAGAAAACACTCCAGCTGTTATGTGGAGAATAAACTGGAAAGAACAAGAATGAAAATGAGGCCAGGCACAGTGGCTCACACCTGTAATCCCAGAAGTTCGGGAGGCAGAGGCGGGCGGATCACGAAGCCAAGAGATTGAGCCCATCCTGGCCAACATGGTGAAACCCTGTCTCTACTAAAAATACAAAAATTAGCTGGGCATGGTGGTGTACACCTGTAATCCCAGCCACTCAGGAGGCTGAGGCAGGAGAATCGCTTGAACCCTGGAGGCGGAGGTTGCAGTGAGCTGAGATCACGCCACTACACTCCAGCCTGGGCAACAGAGCTAGACTCCGTCTCCAAAAAAAAAAAAGAAAATGAAAATTAGAGAGCTATTACATTAGTCCAGGTGAAAGATCATGGTGTCTTGAACTAAGATGACAGCAGTGAAGATAGATATGTACAGATTCAACATATTTATGCACAACCAAAAACTCAGCTTTATGCCTAAGGGGGAAGCAAGGGAAGCATTCTCACTAAACTTAGAAACAAGACAAGGATGCCCACTATCACCATGTTATTTAACATCTTTCTAGATGTATTAGTCAATGCAATTAGACAAGAGAAGGGAACTCATGGTATCAAAACTGGAAAAAAGTTATAAAGTATCACTATTTACATAGATTGCATTACTATATATTCAGAAAAGCCAACAGAATCAAATAGAAAATGCACTATAAACAAAACAAATATTCAATTAATGTCTATAAACCAATTATCTTTTAGGTATGCAAATAGCAATCAATTAGGTATAGTGGGGAAAAGACACTATTTTGAATAGCAACAAAAAAACGTAAATTCCCAGACCAGGCATGGTGGCTCATGACTATAATCCCAGCATTTTGCAAGGTTGAAGTGGGAAAATCGCTTGAGTCCAGAGTTCAAGACCAGCGTGGGCAACACAGTGAAACCCCGTCTCTACAAAAAAAAATACAAAAATTAGCTGGCCGTGGTGGTGCATCCCTACAGTCCCAGCTACTCAGGAGGCTGAGGTGGAAGGATCGCTTGAGCCCAGGAGGTTGAGGCTGCAGTGAGCCACGATCGTGCCACTGCTCCAGCCTGGGCAACACAGTGAGACCTTGTCTCAAAAATAAAAATTTAAAAATTCCTAGGAGTAGACTTGCCAAGAATTGTACAAGATCTATATGATGAAAACTTTAAAATGTTCCTCAGGAACACAACAAAGACTTGGAACAAATGGGAAGGTCTCCCATGCTCTTGGATAAGATAACATTCACAAAACATCAGTTCTCCCTACATGCATCCACACATTTAGAAACAGATACACCTTTGATTACATTGGCAAATGCAGGTTGGGTTGCTTAACAGGTGAAAACAGAAGCCACAAGGTGGTAGAACAATGTTAGTTGAGGGGAAGTGGCTTTTTATGGAGATAGAGACAGAACAGTGTGTGCAAAGACATGGGAAACACTTATCCCATCCAAAGTGTGCAAAGACCTGGGGTGGGAAATACTTATCCCATCCAAGGAACTCAAAAGGGGACTGCAGTAGGTGAGGAAGAGAAGAGTATGCATTGAATTTGGAAAGGTAGTGAGTTTAGAAGAAGTGAACAGAAAGTGAGGCAGTGGAGACTGGAGGCTGCAGGCCATACTCCCAGCAAGACTGGCTGCTCTGGAGGCAGGGATAGGATGCTGGCTGATAGCTCCTTAGCAAGGGAGGTATTCAGCCCCACCCCTCCCTCTAAGAGGGCAGGGATTATTCATTGCTATGTTTAGAGTAGTACTGGATACGAACTGGACCTTCATCGATGTCTCCCGAAGTCCCTGAGCTCAGGGACCTTGGTTCTTCCTAGGTCCCATGGCTCTCACTGGAAATTGGTTCTCAACGGTCCATTTTCAGCCCTTCGCAGGAGACATATGCACAAGACATCCACTCTTGACTTAATACCAGCAGGGGATGAACTTGGCATTGTTTATCCAGAAGCAGGGAAGGATGAATGAGGGAAGTTCCACTCGCCCCAGGGCCACCCTGCTGCAGTGATCTGTGGTACAAAGGCCGGAGAGCCGGCTCCTTACAGAGGTGCAGTTGTAGTTAGGAATGGAAGAGAGCTAACCTGATATCAGGACAGAACTGTGACCTCTTACCCAGAGTTAACCAACAATATGGCGGTGTAGACTTAGGAAGCCCCAACTTTATGTACCTAATCCATGCCTGATTTCCTGTCCCAAAGAAGCTTGGGCCCTGGGAAGGTGACTTGAAGTCCATTTCCTGGAACAAAGGCACACAGCAGTGCTGCTTCATGAGCTGCCAAGTAAAACTGTCAGAATCTATTTAAGAAAACCAGGTCGGTCTGGCCGTCTGGCTGCATTTACTGAGAATGGCCACTGAGACAAAGAGGAAAAGAGTGTTCATTCAATTCATTCACTGATATTTACTGAGGGCCTACCATGTGCCAAGTCTGTTCTAGGTGGTAGGGATACAGAAATGAGCCAAATACACAACCCCTGTCCTCACAAAGCTTACTTTATGGTGGAGGGAGATAGACCAATAAAGATGTAGACAAAATAGTGTTAGTTAGAAGGTGGTGAGTGCTTCAGTTTCAGTTAGCATAGAAAAATATCAGTAGGACATTTTTAGGATACAACAAAGTATTAGCAGAGCGTATAGATAAGGTGCAGGACCCTGTATTAATGTGGTAGAGCAGTCGATGAAGGGCTTTCTAAAAAGGTGACATTTAAGCTGAATCCTGAAAGATACATGTGAACAGTGAAGGAGAGGGAGAAATATTACAAAGGCCTGAGTTAGGCAAGAACTTGGAATGTTCAAAAAACAGAAAGAACATCAATTTCTGCAGTGCACAGAGTTGGGGAAGATCCTGAAGGTGAGGCTGGGGAGGCCGGCATGTCTTGAGAATGTGGGTCTTTCCTAACGTGTTGTGCCCACTACAGCAGGATTATCGATTCGACTGTAACACGGCCCACTCACAGCTCACTGCCTAACTCACCTGTCTGGCCTCAGCTCAGAGAGGCCATCTTAAGAAAGTCTCAAGAATGGTCAAAGTAGAAGTCAAGTTTATGCTCCAAAGTTCATACACAACACTCCTCGGGGAGCTTCTGGGATTTTCATTCAGATCATTTACTTTCATGTTACATACTCTTTTAATAAATTTCCTTATTGGGTTTCCAAGCCCACAGCAAATTACAAACAACAGATTAGAAGGGGAGGGAAGGGCAGGCACTCTGTTCAAATGACATTTTAATTCAGTGAGTCATTTTGCTTGGACACCACCCTCCTCCGTGACTGGGTTCATGTGACTGCAAGGACTCCCAGGATCACTCGAACACCCTTCTGACATTTATGTTTACTGTGCCATGGTACAGTGAGAAGGACACTGATACACATTAGTAGTCCTAGATACAAGTCCTGATTTCCCCATTCATAGTTTCGTGTCCCCGTTAGATTGCGAATGACGTAAGGACATGTGTCTTAGTCATCTTTCAGTTCACCCATAACCCATGCCCCTTCTCCAAGCCTAGAATAATGCCAGTCGTGTAACAGTGCCTGATAAATGGATCTTAAATAAATAAATGAAAATATGATCTTGGATAAATGACTCTCTCCGTTCCTCAAATGCCTTATCTATAGAAGGAAAGAGCATGTGCATCTTAAGGACTTGCTTGGAATAGTAGATAACACAGTATATATAGAAAGAGTAATGTTAAGTAAACGTACAATATAAATATGAGATATTTTGCTCCTTGTGGCTGAATCATCCAGAAGTGTCCTTCAAAGGGTCAAGGGAACCTTTAGGTCTTTGTGCCTATGTCTGGAGTAGTTGCCACTAGATGGCAATATTTTCTTAAGGCATGGTTAGCCATTTTTGAGTCTACCCCAGTGGTCTTCAAACTGGGGATTCCCATACTGTTGGGAGTACAAAATGCTTTCCAAGAGGTGCTCAATTATGGATAGCTTTGTGGAAATCTGATCCTCAACTTCAATGTGTTCTCTTTCCTAAAATCAACCTGCTTGGGAAAGCGCCCATATTCACAATAGCTCTTTCCCAATTTTTCAGAAAGGAAAGCATACCCATTATTAACCTGAAATCTTATTTTATGGCACCATCAGATAAATACCCACCAAGGCATCAGACGAAGGAGAAATCTTCAACAATCAAAAAGGAACCACTCTTTTTCTGTCTTTCACATACTTCTGTTAAGAGTGAAACCTGGCTTTAGGAATGGGGTATTTTGGCTCTTGTTGTTATGGTCTTCATGAATAAAATATATGGTAAGTGGGGTGGTGGGAATAAAACTTTTTCCATCCCCTAAGAATTATCAGCAAATGCCTTGATCTTAAGAAAGCAAAGCAAAGAGAGCATCTGTTTAAAAAATAGCTTTTTCACATATATAAATATAGTAATTTTCAGCCGGGTGCAGTGGCTCACACCTGTAATCCCAGCATTTTGGGAGACTGAGGCAGGCAGATCATGAGGTCAGGAGATCGAGACCATCCTGGCTAACATGGTGAAATCCTGCCTCTACTAAAAATACAAAAATTAGCTGGGAGTGGTGGGTGCCTGGAATCCCAGCTACTTGGGAGGCTGAGGCAGGAGAATCACTTGAACCCGGGAGGCGGAGGTTGCGGTGAGCTGAGATTGTGCCACTGCACTCCAGCCTGGCAACAGAGCAAGACTCCATCTCAAACAAACAAACAAACAAACCCCACAAAACTACATATATATATATATATGTAGTAATTTTCAGCTATCCTCAATACTCATCTCAAACTCACATCATTAGCAGGAAAGAAATATGTTGGAACGGCGAAAGCAGTTGATTATTTAATTTAATTTATTTACTTTTATTTATTTATTTTTAAAGATGAGGTTTCACCATGTTGGCCAGGCTGCTCTGGAACTCCTGGTCTCAGGTGATCCACACACCTTGGCCTCCCAAAGTGCTGGGATTACCAGTGTGAGCCACCATACCTGGCCTACTTATTTATTTTTGAAACAGGATCTCACTGTCGCCCAGACTGGAGTGGAGTGGCACGATCAAAGCTCACTGCAGCATTGACCTCCCAGCTCAAGCAATCCTCCCACCTTAGCCTCCCTATTGGTGAGACTACAGGCACGCCCCACCAAGCCAGGCTAATTTTTCTATTTTTTGTAGAGTTGGGAGTTGGGGTTTCCCCAATTGTCCAGGCTGATCTCGAACTTCTGGGCTCAAGCCATCCTCCCACCTTGGTCTCCCAAAGTGCTGTGATTACAGGCGTGAGCCACCACACCCAGCTGATTATCTTAAATGTAATTAAAATCTATTTTTAGGATCACCAAACTTTTCATGACACACTAGCTAAAAGAAACCAATAAAACTTTTACATGATTTCTTTCAAATGTGGTGTGTGTTTTTCAACAAGGTGGTTATAAAATATTTGTATCAAATTATATGATAAATTATTCATACTTCATTTACGTAACAAAATAAAAATTTAGAATATTCCATTATTAGTCAATTCTTATCTTTATTATCTCATTTTATTTAATATTGTCTATTTCCCACTAATGAAAACACAATTCTATGTTACTTGCCAGATCAATTCATTTTTGCAGCTTATATGTTTTCATTACATCCATACGAAAAGTTTTCTCATGATATCTAATGAAACTGGCTGGGCGAGGTTGCTCATGCCTATAATCCCAGCACTTTGGGGAGACAAGGCAGGAGGATCACTTGAACTGAGGACGACATAGTGGTATCATGCATGTCTCTACAAAAAAACATTTAGAAATTAGTTGAGCATGGTGGCACTCACCTGCAGTCCCAGCTACTTGGGAAGCTGAGGCAGGAGGATCACTGGAGGCCAGGAGATTGAGGCTGCAGTGAGCTATGATCGCACCACTGCACTCCAACCTGGGTGACAGAGCAAGGTCTTGTCTCAAGATAAAATTAAATTAAATTGAATTAATAGTTCTATGTCTGATTTCCTCAGAGTTTGATACTTGCATATTGATACATTTTACCAAAGGAATATCATTATTTGTTCTATATTCCTTGCTCTATAAATAGTTTATAATTTGGCTACTCATGACATCCCATTACTGTAAATTAGATAATAAAGAACAGTATATTGATTTGTTGATTTGTTTTTATAACTTTAAAAACTAATAAATGGAAAAAATACAAAACTGAATTATGCTAAATCTACCTCAACTTAATCTTTCCCACTTTTAATCCTTACAACAACCCTTAAAATAGGTACTATTATTTCCCACACAGAGAGTTAGGTAATTTATCTATATTTACAAAAGAAAAAAAAATGCCCTTTGCACAGGCCAATATAGATGTCACAAGAACCATGACATATATAAAGTGTATAAGCAAATCTTAAGTTACACTTTATATATTCTAACTGAAGTGGTTAAAACATGCTATTCAGGCCGCGTGTAGTAATGCATACTAGTAATCCCAGCACTTTGGGAGGCCAAGGTGGGTGGATCACCTGAGGTCAGGAGTTCGAGACCAGACTGACCAACATATTGAAATCCTGTCTCTACTATATAAACACAAAAAATTAGCTGGGTGTGGTGGTGGGTGCCTGTAATCCCAGCTACTCGGGAGGCTGAGGCAGGAGAATCGCTTGAACCCAGGAGGTGGAGGTTGCAGTGAGCCGAGGTTGTGCCACTGTACTCCAGCCTGGGTGACAGAGCGAGACTCTGTCTCAAAACAAACAAACAAAAACCATGCTATTCTGGCATAGTGATTATGTAAGTTAAAGACACTTAAAAATTAACAGGTGTAAGAAGGTCACCTTGACCTTTGTTATCTTAAAAGCAGAAAATGAAGTTCCCGTGGGGAAGACATCCTCTCTATACTGGAAAGATACAACAGCCTCATCATTAAAAACAAGAAAGTTGAGGCTGAAGGAATTCCATACAAACCAAACTTGTTAAACTAACTCTTAACTTCCTAACTACTTCTCTACCCAATTAACTACCCTAGCTGAAACCCCAGTGTCTTATGACATTTTCACAGTTTACTACTCTTTGTTGAATTCAGTATATAAGTAACTGGCTGTTTCTTTTTCTATTATGTATTTATTTATTTATTTATTTTTGTGACAGGGTCTCACGCTGTTACCCAGGCTGGAGTACAGTGGCACAAATACAGCTCACTGCAGCCTCGACCTCCTGGGCTCAAGCAATCCTTCCACCTCAGCCTCCCTAGTAGCTGGGACTACAGGCGTGCACCACCACACCTGGCTAATTTTTGCTTTTTTTTTTTTTTTTGGTAGAGACAGGGGTTTCAGCACGTTGCCCAGGCTGGTCTCAAACTCCTGGGCTCAAGTGATCCACCTGCCTTGGCCTCCTAAAGTGCTGGGATTACAGGTGTGAGCCACCACACCTGGCCTGTAACTGTTTCTTTAGGTCTTTATTTCTTTTTTTTTTTTTTTTTTTTTTTTTGAGACGGAGTCTTGCTCTGTAGCCCGGGCTGGAGTGCAGTGGCCAGATCTCAGCTCACTGCAAGCTCCGCCTCCCGGGTTTATGCCATTCTCCTGCCTCAGCCTCCGGAGTAGCTGGGACTACAGGCGCCCGCCACCTCGCCCGGCTAGTTTTTTGTATTTTTTTTTTTTAGTAGAGACGGGGTTTCACCGTGTTAGCCAGGATGGTCTCGATCTCCTGACCTCGTGATCCGCCCGTCTCGGCCTCCCAAAGTGCTGGGATTACAGGCTTGAGCCACCGCGCCCGGCCAGGTCTTTATTTCTTTATGAGGGTTCCCATGCCATGTAAGAGTACAATATTATGTTTTTCTTTTGTTAATCTATGTTATGTCCATTTAATTCTTAGACCCAGCTGGAACCCTAAGAAGATGGAGGTGGAATTTTTCCACTCCTCCACTTTCGGACAATGAGGATGTAATCCTCAAATGCTGGGGGTCACCCTACTCACTCCGGAGCCTGCAGATGAGATCCCAAGAGACCTGACAAAAGCTGGCAGAGGTAGGAATTCTTATCAAAGTCAGCGCTCCTAGATCTCTGTAGTGTGCAGTTGAGAGAAAAGGTAAAAGTTTTCCTTATCCCTTTTCCTAAATCTGGATTGGCAGGAAAAAACCATTTGTAAGAATTGGCTCTTTGAAGTGTGACTCTTGTGAATTTAGTTCTGGCTACCCATAGGTTATTGATCCACAGCCTCCCTGGAACACTCCTTGTTTTCCGTGTCTGTATCTTTTGTGTGGTTCTCCTTTTGAATTGTTTTATGCCTTGAGAGCTTGGCTTTGTGACCAGTGAGGATATTCTCTCTAGTCTCTGCCAGCCAGGAGACACAAATTGTTTGGCTTGCACCTGGCAGCTAGCAAGCTGGCCAGGAGCCCGTAACACGAAGTGTCTCTCTGTCCCATCATGTCTCTCAGGGGAGTTTGTATTAATTGTCTCAACTTTCATCACCTTGTTAACAGCGAGGGTCTGGCCAGTCGCAGTGGCTCGTATCTGTAATTCCAGCACTTTGGGAGACCAGGGCAAGAGAATCCCTGGAAGTCAGGAGTTTGAGATCAGCCTGGGCCACATAGCAAGACCCAGTCTCTACAAAAAAATATAAAAATTAGCCAGAGTAATGCTGCGTACCTGTGGTCCCAGCTACTGAGGAGGCTGAAGTGGGAGGATCACTTGATCCCAGGAGATTAAGGCTGCAGTGAGCTGTATTTGTGCTGCTGCACTCCAATCTGGGTGACAGAACAAGACTCTCTCAAAATAAAAATTTATAAAAAAATAACGAAGGTCTTTTCTTTCTTTGGGAGGCTGAGGCAAGTGGATCACCTGAGGTCAGGAGTTCAAGACCAGCCTGTCCAACATGGTGAAACCCTATTTCTACTGAAAATACAAAAATTATCAGGGCATGGTGGCGGGCTCCTGTAATCCCAGCTACTCAGAAGACCGAGGCAGGAGAATCACTTGAATCCAGGAGGCAGAAGTTGCAGTGAGCTGAGATCGCGCCACTGCACTCCAGCCTAGATGACAAGAGTGAGACTCTGTCTCAAAATAAGATAAAATAAAATAAAATAAGTGTTCCAAGCCAGGCACAGTGGCTCACGCCTGTAATCCCAGCACTTTGCGAGGCCGAAGCAGGTGGATCACCTGAGGTAAGGAGTTCAAGATCAGCCTGGCCAACATAGAGAAACCCTTTCTCTACTAAAAATACAAAAATTAGCTGGGCGTGGTGACACGTTCCTGTAGTCCCAGCTACTCGGGAGACTGAGGCAGGAGAATTGCTTGAATCCAGGAGGTGGAGGTTGCAGTGAACCGAGATCGTGCCACTGCACTGCAGCTTGGGGGACAGAGCGAGATTCCGTCTCAAAAATAAATAAATAAATAATAAAATTGTTCCAGAAGTTGTATGAAATTCCTAAAAAGTTATATGTCCTAATGTAACACTATCAGTCATAATTCTAGTTATAATCTTAAAATGTTGTATGACACAGAATATAGGCAAATTTCCCTGCCAGTTGATATTATTATAGAAAACTCTCATCAGATCTTTAACTATGGCTACTTTAAGTCTTTTGTCATTTGCAGACAGCAATTGTTTACTTTGATTATTCCTGAAAGCACTTACAATGACTAGTCCAAAATTATTTATCTTCATTTTTTTCTTGTCTTTTTTTTTTTTTCAGTTGTAAAGACAGGGTCTCATTCTCAAACTCCTGGCTTCAAGTGATTCTCCTACCTTAACCTCCCAAAATACTGGGATTGCAGGCACAAGCCATCATGCCCAGCCTAAAGCTGTTTATCTTCAAAAATATTCCTGGAAAAGACTCAGATAAGTTCACTGGAATATAGGTTTCTGATAATTTTAAGATCATACCATTGGACTGGATAAGAACTTTCAGAATTTTAATGGAAAACTTGGATTCATAAAACTACTCATTCAAGATCAAGCAAAACAAGAATTAATTACATGGGATTGAATGAATTGATTCCAAAAATATGATTTTTTAGGCTGGGCGCAGTGGCTCACACCTGTAATCCCAGCACTTTGGGAGGCTGAGGCAGGCGGATCACGAGGTCAGGAGATCAAGACCATCCTGGCTAACATGGTGAAACCCTGTCTTTACTAAAAATACAAAAAATTAGCCAGGCGTAGTTGCAGGCACCTGTAGTCCCAGTACTCGAAAGGCTGAGGCGGGAGAATGGTGTGAACCTGGGAGGCGGAGGTTGCAGTGAACCGAGATCGTGCCACTGCACTCCAGCCCGGGTGGCAGAGTGAGACTCCGTCTCAAAAAATAAATAAATAAATAAATAAATAAATAAATAAATAAATAAATAAAATATGATTTTTTAAAGAAAATTACTTGTCTGAAACATTGCTGATTATTTTAACATTTTGTTTTCCAGATTTAAGAAATCTTTTTTCATTTCTCTTAAACTATATATAGCTTGCAGCAATTTGGCAAAATATAATATTGTAAGCAGAACTGAAACATGTATTGTTTTTTCCCTGCTTGATCTCTCCAGAATTTAGAAACTATCAGTGAGTATTCTTATTTTCATGGCAAAATGGTTATTTGCATAAGTTCAACAAGAATCTATTCTCTTTATAAAAGGACACGATTTAAAACATTAGTTATATTACCAAAGCTTTGACTGGAATGTCACTTTTTTTTTTTTTTTTTTGAGACAGGGTCTTGCTCTGTCACGTAGGCTGGAGTGCAGTGGTGGCATCACAGCTTACTGCACACTTGAGCTCCCCAGCTTAAGTGATTCTCCCACCTCAGCCTCCCAAGTAGTTGGGGCCACGGGACCACTTCTAGGGAAGTTCCATATTGGGGAATTGAGGGGATTGAGATATGCTGTCCAGGAATATTGATTATGTAAGTTAAAGGCTCCTGAAAAACAACAGGTGGCTCTCGCTCCTGCTTCGCCATGTGATGACACTGCTCCCCTTGGCCTTCCATCATGGCTATAAGCTGCCTGAGGCCTCCCCAGAAGCTGAGCAGATGTCAGCACCATGCTTCCTGTAAAACTTGCAGAACTGTGAGCCAAGAACTGTTTTCTTTATTGAAAACAAAAAAGAAAAACAACAGGTGTAAGAAGATAACCTTGACCTTTGTGCTTTTTCTTTTTTTTTTTTTTTTTTTGAGATGCAGTCTGGCTCTGCCGCCCAGGCTGGAGTGCAGTGGTGCTATCTCGGCTCACTGCAAGCTCCGCCTCCCGGGTTCACGCCATTCTCCTGCCTCAGCCTCCTGAGTAGCTGGGACTACAGGTGCCTGACACCACACCTGTAATTTTTTGTATTTTTAGTAGAGGCGGGGTTTCACATTGTTAGCCAGGATGGTCTCGATCTCCTGACCTCGTGATCCACCCGCCTCGGCCTCCCAAAGTGCTGGGATTACAGGCATGAGCCACTGCGCCCGGCCCTTTGTGCTCTTTCTTAAAAGCAGAAGATAAAATTCCCATGGGAAAGACACCCTCCCTATACTAGAAAGATGCAACAGCGTTATCATCAAGGATGAGAAAGTTGAGTCTGAAGGAATTCCGTACAAACAAGACTTGTTAAACTAACCCTTATCTTCCTGGCTATTTCTCCACCCAGTTAACTCCCCTAGCCCAAGCTCCTTTGCCTTATCACATTTTCATAGTTTACTACACTTTGTCCACCTCAGCATATAAGTAACCGACTTGTTTCTTCGGGTCTTTATTTCTTTGTGAGGGCCCCCATGCCATGTAAAACTTATACAATGTTATGCTTTTCTCCTATTAATCTACATTGTATCAGTTTAATTCTTGGGCCCAGGCCAGGCATGATGGCTCACACCTGGAATCCCAGCACTTTGGGAGGGTAAGGCAGGAGGATCACTTGAGCTCAGGAGTTCAAGACCAGTCTGGGCAACATAACAAGACATTGTCTCTACAAAAAATAAAAACATTATCTAGGTGTGGTGGTATATCCCTGTGGTGCCAGCTACTCTGGAGGCTGAGGTGAGAGGATCGCTTCAGCTCAGGAGGTCGAGACTGCAGTGAGCTGTGATCGTGCCACTGCACTCCAGCCCGAGTGACAGAGCAAGAACCTGTCTCAAAAATAAAATAAAATAAACACAAAAATATTTACTGGGCCCAGCTGGGACCCAAGAGGGTGGAGGTGGAATTTTTCCACCCCTACACAATTTTAAACAATAAAATAAGCTTGACCATCTGGTTTCCACGTTCGTAGCAGAAGAGAAGGAGAAAACTAGATGTGGGAAGGAGGATACTTCCACCATGGACAAACATACTGACGCTGCTAAAAATTAATAACCAACAACCTAATCGCAATGAACAGCCACAAATCTACATAAAGCAATACTAAAGATAAAAAATGGAACTGTTTTAGGCAAAGTGCTAAAATCCCTATCCTGTATTACTGTTTTTAATTAAATTAATATTAATGTCTTCTTTTTGGAGGTTGTAGGGGGACAAGGTTTTGCTCTGTCACCCAGACTGGAGTGTAGTGGTGTGATCCCAGTTCACTGCAGCCTTGACCTCCCAGGCTCAGGTGATCCCCCCATTTCAGCCTCCCAAGCAGCTGAGACCACAGACATGCTACCATGCCTGGCTTTTTTTTTTTTTTTTTTTTTTTTAGTGCTAGAGATGGGGTCTTGCTATTTTGCCCAGGTTGGTCTCAAACTCCTGGGCTCCAGCAATCCTTGCACCTCAGCCTCCCAAAATGCTGCGAGGTGTGAGCCACCACACTTGGCTTTTTTTTTTTTTTTTTTTTTTTTTTGAGACAGCGTCTCACTCTGTCACCCAGGCTGGAGTACAGTGGCTTGATCATGACTCACTGCAGCCTCAACCTCCTAGGCTCAAGCAATCCTCCCACCTCAGCTTCCTGAGTAGCTGGGACCACAGGCATGCATCACCATGCCTGGCCAATTTTTGTATTTTTTGTAGAGACAGGGTCCCACTATGTTGCCTAGGCTGATGTTGAACTCCTGACCTCAAGGGATTCTCCTGCCTCAGCCTCCCAAAGTGCTGGGATTACAGGCCTAAACCACCATGCCCAGCCAAAAGTTTTTAGTGTTTGATGAAGTCTGTGTAGTGATTTGAATAGTGTCCCCACAAGATTCATGTCCATCCTGAACCTCAGAAAGTGACCTTATTTGGAAATAGGGCATTTGCAGGTATAATTAAGGTAAGGATTGAAATGAGATCATTGGTCTGGGCACAGTGGCTCATGCCTGTAATCCCAGCACTTTAGGAAGCCAGGGCAGGAGGATTGCTTAAGACCAGGAGTTCAAGACCAGCCTGGGCAACATAGCCAGACTCTGTCTCTACAAAAAATTTAAATAAAAAGAGAGGGGCTGCTCTGCCCATGGAGTAGCCATTCTTTTATTCCTTTACTTTCTTAATAAATTTTCTTTCACTTTAAAACAGAGAGAGAGAGAGAGAGAGAGAGAGAGAGAGAGAGAGACAAGGTCTTTCTCAGGAAACTGACCCTCAGGCAAGGGAGTGAAACTCACCAGATCACCACATCCAGACTGTGAGACACCAAACCCCTCATTCATCATGATTTCTTCCTTACCTCTCCCCAGAAACAGTTCCTTTCCACAATTAGCTATATCCATACCCTTCTCTGTAAACCTCCCAATTTTAGTCAGTTGGGAGATGGAGTTGAGACTGATCCCCTATTCTCAACTGTAGCACCCAAATAAAAGCCTTCTTCCCTGGCAATAACTCATCTCAATGATGGGCTATCTGTGCTTTAAGAAATGAGACATAGACCAAACCCCTGACATTTCAGTGACACCTATGAGAGTCAGAAAAGAACACACAGAAACACAGGGCAAAGGATCATGTGAATGTTGCCAGAAAGGGGTCCTGATCCAGACCCCAAGAGAGGGTTCTTGGATCTCATCTGAGAAAGAATTCAGGGCAAGTCCACAGAGTAAAGTGAAAGCAAGTTTATTACAGAAGTAAAGGAACAAAAGAATGCCTACTCCATAGGCAGAGCAGCAGGATGGGCTGCTTGACTGAGTATACTTACAGTTATTTCTTGACTATATGCTAAACAAGGGGTAGATTATTCATGCATTTTCTGGGAAAGGAGTGGGGAGTTTCCAGGACTGAGAGTTTCTCCCTTTTATTAGACCATATAGGGTAACTTCCTGAAGTTGCCATGGCATTTGTAAACTGTCATGGTGCTGGTGGGAGTGTCTTTTAGCACGTTAATGTATTATAATTAGCATATAATGAGCAGTGAAAATGACCAGAGATCGCTTTCATGGCTATCTTGGTTTTGGTGGGTTTGGCTGGCTTCTTTACTGCATTCCATTTTATCAGTGAGGTCTTTGTGTCCTGTACCTTGCAAAACCAATCCTGACGATTCCTGGCTCACCTATTCAAGATGGAATCACTCTGGTTCTAATGCCTGTAACATGAAGACAGAGGCAGAGATTGCAATTGTGCTGTCACAAGCCAAGGAACACCAGGAGCAACCAGAAGCTGGAAGAAGCAAGGAAAGATTCTCCCCTGGAGCCTTCAAAGGGGATGTGGCCTTGCCCATACCTTGATTTTGGACTTCTGGCCTCTGTAACTCTGAGAGAGCACATATCTGTTGCTTTAAGACACCCTGTGTTTTAGAATAATTTGTTGCAGTAGCCCTAGGAAACTACTACAGTTCAATTTATCTTTTTTCTTTTATAATTCTTGCTTTTTGCATTTTATTTAAGAAACTTTTGCCTTATACAAAGTCACTAGGATTATTTATTTTCTCTTGAAGTTTTGCCGATTTTTTTTTTTTTTTTTTTTTTTTTTTTTTTTTAGATACTGTCTCTCTCTGTTGCCCAGGCTGGAGTGCGGTGGAGCAATCATGGCTCACTGCAGGCTCAAACTCCTGGGTTCAAGCAATCCTTCTGCCTCAGCCTCCCAAGTAGCTGGGACTACAAGCACATGCCACCACTCCCGTATAATTTTTGTATTTTTTGTAGAGACAGGGCTTCACCATGTTGACCAGGCTAGTCTTGAACTCGTGAACTCAAGTGATCCACCTGGCTTAGCTTCCCAAAGTACTGGGATTACAAGTGTGCACCACCAGCCCTGCCTAAACCAGTAGTTTTTAACTAAGCATAATGTTATGCCTAAGGAGATATTAGGCGATATATGGAGAAATTTTTAGTTTTCACAACTGGGGGTTGCTACTGGCATCTAGTGGGTAGAGGCCACAGATGCTGCTCAACATCCTACAATGCACGGGACAGCCTTTCTCAACAAAGAAAAGAACCATCTATCCCAAAATGTCACTTGTGCTGCTGCTGAGAAATCTTACATTGAATATACAGATCATTTGGAAGAGAAATGATGTCTTAAATATATGAAGCCTTTTGATACATATGTATGGTGAAAATCTCTGTTTAGTTCTTTAATTTCTCTCAGCAGTATTTTGTAGGTTTCAGTATACAAGCCTTGCACATTTTATGTTAAGTATATCCCTGTCAACCATGATCACTATCTAGTCCCAGAACATTTTTTTCATTTTTAATTTGTATTTATTTATTTATTTTTGCTGTACTTCCTGCCAAACAGAACATTTTCATTATCCCCAAAGCTGCTGGATGTTGGGAGCTGAAAGCCTGAGGGTGGTGACCAACTCAACATTGCACTGGAGGCTATATGATCAAACAGCATACTGTTTATCATGAATGCAGGATGTGGGAAAACTCACACCTGCGCCTGCTGCCAGAAGGTATGCTGAGGGCAATCACTCCCTGGCGCTGTGCTCCTTGATGTTATCTACTGGAACATCTGGAGCCTACTGTTCAAAGAAAGTAATCATGCAGGCCTGCACTAAATCAAGCAGCTGACCTACATCCACCTCCTCCTCCCTATTTCTTTTACTCAATAAATACGAAGGGCTATAGAAGCTCAGGGCCCTTGTTCACTAGAAGTAAGGAGCCCCCTGACCACTTCTTTTAAGACAGATCTTTTTGTCTTTGTCTTTATTCCTGCATTCATCCTCCTTTGTTCAGTCCACAAGGGTCCATGGCAATGTGGCGCCCAAACAGGGACATGAACCCTGGACCCTCAGATCAAAAGCCTGAGGGTTGTGACCAACTGCCTTCCAAACAAAGTCACTCCTCATACCCATTCCCTCCTCCTTCTGGCAACCAATAATCTGCTTTTTGTTGCTGTAGATTTGCCTATTCTGGATATTTTTATTTTTTATTTATTTATGTATTTATTTATTGAGACAAGGTCTCACTTTGTCACCCAAGCTGGACTGCAGTGGTACAATCATGGCTCACTGCAGCCTCGACTTCCTGGGCTCAGGTGATTCTCCCACCGCAGCCTCCCAAGAAGCTGGGACTACAGGTACATGCTACCACAGCTACTCTTTTCTATTTTTTTGTAGAGACAGGGTTTTGCCATGTTTCCCAGGCTGGTCTTGAACTCCTGGGCTCAAGTGATCCTCCTGCCTTGACCTCCCACAGTGCTGGGATTACAGGCACAAGTCACCACACACAGCCTGAGTATTTTATATAAATGGAATCATATAATATGTGGCCTTCTGTGTCTGGTCGCTTTCACTTAGCATAATGTTTTCAAGGTTTATCCATGTTGTAGTATACATTAGTACCTCATTCCTTTTATGGCTGAATAACATCCCATTGTGTGTGTGTGTGTGTGTGTGTCACACACCACATTTTGTTTACCCGTGCATTAGATACTTTACATTTGGGTTGTTTCCACCTTTTGGCTATTGTGAATGGTGCTGCTATAAATATTCATCTGTAAGTTTTTGTTTGGACAGCTGTTTTCAATTCTTTGGGGTATATACCAGGAGTGGAATTGCTAGGTCATATGGTAATTCTATTTTTAACTTTTTGAGGAACTGGTTGTGCCATTTATTTCTTGTACTTTCATATAAGCAATGTACAAAAGTTCCACCTTTTCCACATCCTCACCAACATTTGCTAATTTTCATTTCATTTTGCTTTGTTTTAAATTATGGGCATCCTATTTGGCATAAAGTGGTACCTTGTTGTTGTGGTTTTGGTTTGCATTTGCCTAATTACTAATAATGTTGAACATCTTTTCATTGCTTCTTGGCCATTTGTATACCTTTTTTGGAAAAATGTCTATTCAAATCCTTTGCCCATTTTTTTCACCCACAAAAGATATCAAATAACTTTGCCAATTTTTATTTATTTTATCTTATTTTATTATTTTTTTTTTATTTTGAGACAGGGTCTCACTGTGGTGCCCAGGCTGGAGTACAATGATGTCATCTCAGCTCACTGCAACCTCTGCCTATTGGATTCAAGCAATTCTCATGCCTCAACCTCCCGAGTAGTTGGGATTACAGGTGTGTGCCACCACACCCAGCTAATTTTTGTATTTTTTGTAGAGAGGTTTCACCATGTTGGCCAGGCTGGTCTCAAACTCCTGGCCTCAAGTGTTCCACCCACCTCAGCCTCCCAAAATGCTGGGACTACAGGAGTGAGCCACCATGCCTGGCCCCATTTTAAAATTGAGTTGTTTGGCCAACTGTGGGGGCTCACGTCTATAATCCCAGCACTTTGGGAGGCCAAGATGGGCAGATCATGAGGTCAGGAGTTTGAGACCAGCCTGGCCAATATGGTGAAGCCCTGTCTCTACTAAAAATACAAAAATTAGCTGGGCATGGTGGTGCACACCTATAGTCCCAGCTACTTGAGAGTTGGTTCTTTGGAGTCCCTTGCAATTCCAGATGATTTTTAGAATTAGCTTTCTATTTTGTAAAAAAGGTCATTGGGGCTGGGCGTGGTGGCTCACGCCTGTAATCCCAGCACTTTGGGAGGCTGAGGCAGGCGGATCACAAGGTCAGGAGATGGAGACCACCCTGGCAAACATAGTGAAACCCCGTCTCTACTGAAAATACAAAAAAATTAGCCGGTCGTGGTGGTGGGCGCCTGTAGTCCCAGCTTCTCTGGAGACTGAGGCAGGAGAATGGCGTGGACCCGGGAGGTGACAGAGCTTGCAGTAAGCAGAGATCGTGCCACTGCACTCTAGCCTAGGCGACAGAGTGAGACTCCGTCTCAAAGAAAAAAAAAAAAGCCATTGAGATTTAATAGGGATTACATAGATTCTGTAGATTTCTTTGGGTAGTATTGCCATGTTAATATTAAGTCTTCCAATCCAAGAATACGAGATGTCTTTCTATTTGTGTCTACTTTACTTTCTCTAAGCAATGTATTGTAGTTTTCAATGTACAAGTCTTGAACATATATTAAATTTGTAACTAAATAGTTCATGTTTTTATGCTATTGTATGTATTTTTTCCGTTTTAACTTCTTACTGTTTATTGCTAGTATGTAGAAATACAATAGCTTATTGGATTAGCCAGTGTGGTGGCACACACCTGTAATCCCAGCTACTCAGGAGGCTGAGGCAGGAGAATTGCTTGAACACAGGAGGCGGAGGTTGCAGTGAGCCGAGATTGCACCACTACACTACAGCTGGGTGACAGAGCGAGACTCCATCTAAAAAAAAAAAAAAAGCTTACTGGTCTTATAACCTGTGAACTTACTAAACCCATTTATTCTAGTATTCAGCTACTTCTGGGCTCAAGGAATCCTCCCAAATCGGCCTCCCAAAGTGCTGAGATTACAGGCATGAGCCACCATGCCTGGCTTGTTTCTCCTTAATTTTTAATTTTTTTGCCTTACTAGACTGTGTAGTACCTCTAGCACAATATTCAATAGAAATGGTTAGAGTGGGCATTCTTGCATTGTTCTTCATCTTAGGGGAAAAGCATTCACTCTCACACCATTAAGTATGATGTTAGCTGTAGGTTTATCATCTGTGATAAAATTTTATCAGGTTGAGAAGGCTCTCTCCTATTTTTAGCTTAAGTTGATTGGCAAAAATTTGTTTATAATACTACCTTATGATCATTTTAACGTCTACAGAATGTGTGATGATGTCTTCTCTACTTCCTGATATGTTTTCTTACTCTCCATCTCCCTCCCTGTCTCTCCCCTGATGAATTTGACTAGAGGTTTATCAATTTTATTGATCCCCTCAAAGAACCAACTTTTTATTTTACTTTTTTAAATTAATTAATCAATTTATTTATTTTGAGAAGAGTCTCCCTCTGTCACCCAGGCTGGAGAGCAGTGGCATGATCTCTGCTTACTGCAACCTCAGCCTCCTGGGTTCCAGCAATTCTCCTGCCTCAGTCTCCCAAGTAGCTGGGATTACAAGCACACACCACCACGCCTGACTAATTTTTTTATTTTTAGTGGAGACAGGGTTTCACCATGTTGACCAGGCTGATCTTGAACTCCTGACAAGTGATCCACCCATCTTGGCCTCCCAAAGTGCTGGGATTACAGGTGTGAGCCACTGCGCCAGCCAGAACCAACTTTTTAAATTGAAACAGGGTTTTTTCTATGTTGTCCAGGTTGGTGTCGAATTGCTAACCTCAAGTGATGCTCCTGCCTCAGCCAAAAAGTGCTGGGATTTCAGGTGTGAGCCACTGCACTAGCCCAGAAAACACTTTGTATGACTTTCTTACTTTTAAATTTATGGCGACTTAGACCAGGCACTGTGGCTCATGCCTATAATCCCAGCACTTTGGGAGGCCAAGGAGAGTAGATCATGTGAGGTCAGGAGTTCGAGACCAGCCTGGCCAACATGGTGAAACCCCATCTCTACTAAAAATACAAAAATTAGCATGGTGGCGCATGCCTGTAGTTCCAGCTACTCAGGAGGTTGAGGCAGGAGAATCACTTGAGCCCGGGAAGCAGAGGTTACAGTGAGCTGAGATCACACCACTGCAGTTCAGCCTGGGCGACAGAGTGAGACCCTTTCTCTAAATGAATAAATAAATAAATTTATGTAGGCTTGTATTATGGCCCAGAAGATGGCTAGAAATATAATTCACCAGCCAGGCGCGGTGACTCATGCCTGTAATCCCAGCACTTTGGGAGGCTGAGGTGGGTGGATCACTTCAGGTCAGGAGTTCAAGATTAGCCTTGCCAACGTGGTGAAACCCCGTCTCCACTAAAAATACAAAACTTAGCCAGGCGTGCTGGCATATGCCTGTAATCCCAGCTACTGGGGAGGCTGAGGCAGGAGAACCACTTGAACCTGGGAGGCAGAGGTTGCAGTGAGCTGAGATCGCGCCATTGCACTCCAGCCTGGGCGAAAAAGCAAGACTCCATCTCAAAAAAAAAAAAAAAGAAAAGAAAAGAAATATAATTCATCTACTGAGAGAAAATGCAGTCATTATTATGTTAATACATGGACTCAGGTCTCAGCAACAATATGTTTCTCACCATAGATCCATATATTGGAGTTTGGATTTTATACATCAGTCTGATGAGCTGAGTGAATGTGAGTTCCCTCCTGAGAGAACAAGCTGTCTCTTTTATTTGTTTTGAAACGGAGTATCGATCTGTCGCCCAGTCTGGAGTGCAGTGGCACAATCTCGGCTCACTGCAACCTCCGCCTCCCGGGTTCAAGCGATTCTCCTGCCTCAGCCTCCTGAGTAGCTGGGATTACAGGCGCCCGCCACCATGCCCGGCTAATTTTTGTATTTTTAGTAGAGACGTGGTCTCACCACGTTGGCCAGCCTTGTCTTGAACTCCTGACCTCGTGATCCACCCACTTCAGCCTTCCAAAGTGCTGGGATTACAGGCGTGAGCCACTGCGCCCAGCCACAAGCTGTCTCTTCATGTTCTCTACAAACAATGGCAAAGATCTTAATTGGAAATCGAATCTTCTAATCTTCCAGGTATTTTCAAATATCCATATGTTTGAATCTATATATTTGTTTTAGCTTTAGAACATGAATGAAGATCCTAGGTCTCTGAATAAATTGTCCTTTCTTGGTTACTTTGTTTCCTGGGTTACTTTGTTTACCATCTGAAAATTAAAAATTAAGGAAATGTAACTTACTATTTTATACAGGAATGTATTTTGAGGGGAAGTGTGGTCCATATTGCTCAATATCGTGGAATTTAACAGTTTCAATGGCTGCTTAATGTGTAGAATTTGAGCCTTATTAACCACAAATCTGGAGGCACAAGACTAAATTAACTGTTGCAATTTATAACATTTCAATGATAGTTCAACCCTTCTTATCTTGCGTTTTTCAACTAAACATTCTTGGCATACCATGGTAAGTTTTATTTAAAAAGAGAAAAAGAAGCATTACGGGCCGGGCGCGGTGGCTCAAGCCTGTAATCCCAGCACTTTGGGAGGCCGAGGCGGGCGGATCACAAGGTCAGGAGATCGAGACCATCCTGGCTAACACGGTGAAACCCCATCTCTACTAAAAAATACAAAAAATTAGCCGGGCGAGGTGGCGGGCGCCTGTAGTCCCAGCTACTCGGGAGGCTGAGGCAGGAGAATGGCGTGAACCCAGGAGGCGGAGGCTGCAGTGAGCTGAGATCCGGCCACTGCACTCCAGCCTGGGTGACAGAACAAGACTCCGTCTCAAAAAAAAAAAAAAAAAAAAAAAAAAAAAAAAAAAAAAAAAAAAAAAAGAAGCATTACTAAGTTCGGCCTTATATTTAAAGCAGGGAAATGAAAGAAATATCCTTTGTTTCACCAACAAGTCTATGACAAGGTAGGCAGCCAGTCTACTCAAAAGAAAAATTTTTTGTGGAATTCCTCAAAATCTTTAAAAATAAAATCTACACACTTGTTAGTAATTCCCTTCACATTCAGTGATGTCACCTTGTAGACATTATTCAAAGGGAAAAGAAGAACTAACATAATAATAAATATAATTTAAGAATTTGTTGGTGAGAGTTAATGAAGTTAGGAAGCAAACTCCCACAAACAGAATACTTCAGAGTTTCTCTGTTTAACTTTTCCCTGCTCCAAGGGAAATAAGAAAGAGATCACCTACATAAGATGTAAGAGAGAAACATAGACTTAAGAACATTGGATGAAGAGTCAGAAAACATGAATGTTAGTCTGGGCTTTGTTACTAACTTACTGGGTGACGTGGAGTTAAACCCCTTAGCCTTTCTGCTCTGGAATTCCTCATCTTTAAAGTTAGGAGATTTAGCCAGGCACGGTGGCTCACACCTGTAATCCCAGCACTTTGGGAAGCCAGGGTGGACAGATCACTTGAGATCAGGAGTTGGAGATCAGCCTGGGCAACATGGTGAAACTCATCTCTACTAAAAATACAAAACTTAGCCGGGCATGGTGGAGCATGCCTGTAGTCCCAGCTATTCAGGAGGCTGAGGCATGAGAATCACTTGAATCCAGGAGGCAGAGTTTGCAGTGAGAAGAGATTTGTGCCACTGCACTCCAGCCTGGGTGACAAAGTGAGACTCTGCCTTAATAAAAAATAAAAATAAAATAAAGTTAGGAGATTGCATTAAGAAACTCCAGGCTTCCTGTGGACTTCTCCCATCAGCTTCCTTGTGTCCCAAGGCTGTCTGCTCACTTTGTTCTCTCTCTGGCATCTCTTTTACTGGCAATTCTTCTTCCTATTGTGACATACATGCAGGAGTTTCTCCAGTGAACTGTCTTTGATCCCTTTTCTCACTAATCCTTTACTGAATTTCACTTATACTCTCTGAGGTGGACACTGGGGCATCACCCAGACTCCTGCTTCAGCACTGAAGCTTTCCTCACCTCAGCTGCTGGGAAGGTTGGAGGATGACAGCTCTAAGCTGAGTTCTTTCAGGAAATTGCCCCCTGCAAATACAATCACCTCAGCCAAGGCCAGTCACAGCCCCTCCTGGGGACAGCCCACATGCAGCCATCCTTCAGTGTAGGATGACAGGGGCCAGCTCCCTTGCTTCAGGGTGGTGTAGGGGCAAAAGGAATTTCTCCCTCTGGCTCTGAAAGTTTGAGTCTTTTCAAACTTATTTTTATTATTTTTAAAAATCTTTTGTAGCCATGGGTTCTCTGTATGTTGCCAGGCTGGTCTCAAACTCCTGGGCTCAAATGATCCTCCTGCCTTGGCCTCCCAAAGTGCTAAGATTACAAGCATGAGCCACCACACCCAGCCTTTTATCTATCTATTTATTTATTTACTTATTTGAGACAGGGTCTCACTCTGTCACCCAGGCTGGAGTGCAGTGGTGTGGTCTCAGCTCACTGCAGCCTCTGCCTCCTGGCTCAAGTGATCTTCCCACCTCAGCCCCCCAAGCATCTGGGACTCCAGGCGTGTGCCACCACACCCGGCTAAGATTTATATTTTTGATAGAGAAGGGGTTTCACCATGTTGGCCAGGCTGGTCTTGAACTCCTGAGCTCAAGTGATCTACTCGTCTCAACCAAAGTGCTGGGATTACAGGTGTGAGCCACCGTGCCTAGCTATTTTTTAAATTTTTTAGTTTGAGTCTTAAAATCTACTGAAATAAACTGGTAGCAGACAGATTAACAGGAGAAAAGGCATACAAATGTATCATATGCACAGGAGCCACACAAAATGTGAAACTGAAAGAAGGACCAAATGACTGATGTTTTTATACTAGACAGAAAGGACGAGAGGCTTGGAGCTCCTGGTGGGAGGTGGTGACAGGTTTATTGGGGGAAGAAGGGAGGAAACTCATGGGTGAACAAAGGCTGTCTTGTTATATGGATGAATTCTCTCGGAGTAGCAGCCCTCAGAGAGAATAGATGTACCTGTGGTAAAGTTTTTCTGTCAGAACTTTAAAAACGCCAGAGATTTAGTCTCCTTTTCCTGTGAGTTAATCTTTCCTAGATCCTGATAAGGGCACCTCAGAGAGAGCCTTTGTTTGCATCTCTTGCTTACTTCACTAATATAGATTTCCTCTAGAGGTGCAAATCTCTCCCCCAAAAGGACAACTTTACAGACCTATTCCTGTGTCTGCAGCCCCTCTGAAGAGTCACCTTGAAATATGCCAAAGAAGTATATTTGGGGATGGCATACTTTGATTTCCCACAGTGGGATAACCCTGAAGGGTCACAGCTGCTCCAGAATGACCCTGGTGTTTGCTATGACTGCATTGCCTCCTTCTGCCCAGTTCTACAGGTAGTTGTTTGTTTGTTTGTTTGTTTGTTTTTGAGATGGAGTCTCACTCTGTCACCCAGGCTGGAGTGCAGTGACATGATCTCGGCTCACTGCAACCTCTGTATCCCAGGTTCAAGCTATTCTCCTGCCTCAGCCTCCCGAGTAACTGGGACTACAGGTGTGTGCCACCATGCCCAGCTAATTTTTCTATTTTCAGTAGAGACAGGGTTACACCGTGTTGACCAGGCTGGTCTCAAACTCCTGACCTCAGGTGATCCACCCTCCTCGGTCTCCCAAAGTGAGGTGTTGACTCTAAGAACATTCCTCAATAAACCACCTGCACAAAAACCTTCATCTCAGAGTCTGTTTCCTGGAGAACCCAACCTAAGCCAGGGCCAGGAGTGGTTTGTGGAAACAGACTCTACAGTGGGATTTGGAACTGGATTACCCATCTGCCAGCTGGCAATGAAGACCCCATTGCTGGTGGTAGGAGTCGCACTGCCAGCTCCTGGCATGTAGTGCAGTTGTTAAACTTTCACTAGCGGTGATCTTGGGTGGAATACTCCTGGAAGAGAATGCACCAGCCACTGCAATATCTAAGGTTTTGAGAAACTGGAAAAAGTGCTAACCATAAAGGACAATGGAACCAGATGGCTCTTTCTGAGGATCCTTGATGCATTTTAAAACGACATTAAAAGAGGGAAGGTGATGAATCACCAACTGAAGGCCCAGTGTGAAAACAAAGAGAGGCTCCTTGGCAGCTTATCCAGGGACTCTCATCTCCAGAGGGCAGAAAAAGCTTGAGATGGGGCCCTGAACTTACTTCTAAGGGTGGCAGAACTCCAGAGAAATTTGAATTCTTAGTCTCAGCAAGTCTGTTACATCAAGACTAGGAAGAAGTAAAATCCTGAGACTTGGGACAGAGATATTTGGATTGATACACTTAAAAACCTTGAGACTATAGATCCCTCTAAACCACGTGGGCCTGCAGAAATGGCCCACTGCTCCTGTTAAGGGTGAGTGTTCCCTACTTGCTTAAAATAGTGCAGAAGCCTCTCAGTCTAGACAAGACATCAAAGAAGGATGATCAAGAGCATCCCTGCCACTTGGGTAACATGAACCAGCAAACAGTGTGGTATTAAAAATATCAGTGCTAGCCAGGCATGGTGGTGGCTCACATCTATAATCCCAGCACTTTGGGAGGCTGAAGCGGGTGGATCACTTGAGGTCAGGAGTTTGAGACCAGCCTGGCCAACATGGTGAAACCCCATTTCTACTAAAAATACAAAAACTAGCCAGCGTGGTGGCGCACGCCTGTAATCCCAGCTACTCAGAAAGCTGAGGCAGGAGAATCGCTTGAACCCCAGGAGGCAGAAGTTGCAGTGAGCCCAGATCGCGCCACTACACTCCAGCCTCCAGCATGGGTGACAGAGTGAGACTCCGTCTCAAAAAAAAAAAAAAAAAAAAAAAATATCTTGGAAGGATACGCAAAGATTAATGAATTGCTGCCCCAGATAGGACACCTACGGGACAAGGTAGCCGATAAACTAACTTCCTGCTGTATACCTGTTTGAATCTTTGATTTGTATACTATCTGCAAAGGGCTGCCACTGTATAATGCAAAGTGGACTCTTCATATTCTAATCTGCAAATGGCACCCCTGGAGTTGTGCTGTATGTGTCAGGTGCAGCTGTATATTTCAATTCTGGTATGCGTGTTTTACATACTCAAAAAAGTTTAGGAAATTATATATCTACTCTTTGCTCTTCGGTTTGGACAGAATAGCTATTCTCTGAAACCATCTCAGTTAAAATATCTTAGGATTTCAACAAATCTCTGTCTGAATTGTTATTTACATCTCTGTTACCAGCCATTGATTTTACATGAGATTTTTATTATTATTTTAAAAGATTCACCACTTTTTTCAGGAAATTTCTTCAGTGCTGAAATGACCAGCAGCTTTTTCCCCTTAAGAACTCCGCATGGCAATCATTAAAAAGTCAGGAAAGAACAGGTGCTGGAGAGGATGTGGAGAAATAGGAACACTTTTACACTGTTGGTGGGATTGTAAACTAGTTCAACCATTATGGAAAACAGTATGGCGATTCCTCAAGGATCTAGAACTAGAAGTACCATATGACCCAGCCATCCCATTACTGGGTATATACCCAAAGGATTATAAATCATGCTGCTATAAAGACACATGCACACGTATGTTCATTGCAGCACTATTCACAATAGCAAAGACTTGGAATCAACCCAGAAGTCCATCAGTGACAGAGTGGATTAAGAAAATGTGGCACATATACACCATGGAATACTATGCAGCCATAAAAAAGGATGACTTTGTGTCCTTTGTAGGGACATGGATGCAGCTGGAAACCATCATTCTCAGCAAATTATCGCAAGAACAGAAAACCAAACACCGCATGTTCTCACTCATAGGTGGGAATTGAACAGTGAGATCACTTGGACTCTGGAAGGGGAACATCACACCCTGGGGCCTATTATGGGGAGCGGGGAGCGGGGAGCGGGGAGGGATTGCACTGGGAGTTATACCTGATGTAAATGACGAGTCGATGGGTGCTGACGAGTTGATGGGTGCAGCACACCAACATGGCACAAGTATATATACATAACAAACCTGCACGTTATGCATATGTACCCTAGAACTTAAAGTATAATAATAATAATAAATTAAAAATAAAAAAAATAAAAAATAAAAACTCCTCAGGGAGATTGGAGTAGGGGCAACACTAAAACCAGCCCAAGGGCTTTAACCCCGCAGTTGACCTTCTCCTGGGCATTGTTATCAGTTATTTGACTGGGCGAGATGGCTCAAGCCTGTAATCCCAGCGCTTTGGGATACCAAGGTGGTAGGATCACATAGTGAGACCCTGTGTATATTTTATTTATTTAAAATTGTTAAAAAAAAAAAAAAAAAAAGAAAGAAAGAAAAAGAAAAAAAAGAAAGAAAAGAAAAGGCCTACACAGTGGCTCACACCTGTAATCCCAGCACTTTGGGAGGCCAAGGTGGGTGGATCACCTGAGGTCAGGAGTTCGAGACCAGCCTGGCCAACATTGTGAAATCCCTTCTCTACTAAAAATACAAAAATTAGCCAGGCGTGGTGGCAGGCACCTGTAATCCCAGCTACTCAGGAGGCTGAGGCAGGAGAGTCGCTTCAACCCAGGAGGCGGAGGTTGCAGTGAGCCGAGATTGCACCATTGCTCTCCAGCCTGGGTGACAGAGCAAGACTCCATCTCAAAAAAATAAATAAATAAAATTAAGTGTTAATGCTGCCTATGTTGAGCTTGTTATGGATTACTTTTATTTCTTCGTGCTTGCCTGCATTTTCCAAAATTACTACAATTAACATGTTTTCTTTTATAATTAAAAAAAAAATGTTACCATCACGCAAAATTCAATTTGGAGAGTTCTAGAAGCACATCAATTTGCTCCTCATTAGTCTCCTGTAGTACTTTGAGGATATATATGAATTAAATGGGAAACATCAATCATGGGTTACCTAGAACATTCTTCCAACCTGATTATGTACTAGAAGGAGGCAGGTAGGAATAGAGGGGTGGCAGATGGCAAAGGGGGCACAAAACAGTTGCAATGACTTTGTTACCTTTGTTAATTTTTTCTTGGAGGAAGAGTCATTTAATGATTTTCTAGCTAAATGAGCTATTTTACATTTGTAGAGATGACAAACTTCACTCTTCAGCAGGATCATATACCTTCTTTGATATTCATAAAGGCTTTGAAGTCCAAAATACACACTGTTTAGCAATCTTAGTCTAGACTAGAGAATAATAGCTCTCCCCTAAATAATATATACATATCTTTTAAAATTAGTCTTGGACAGGAGGAAATTTTAAAAATAGATGGTATGTGTCAGAATCAAGTTCTGTAACTCAGTTCCTTCCTTATAAAACATGTATGGGTTTCATTGAAGGATTATTCCAGACACGTTTGTGTACAGCATAAATACTAGTTAAATGTAAAAAAAAAATTAATAATGAAAAAGTGAGTCCTAAGAAGACCAGCAGATGGCATAAATAATTTATTTAATCAAAACTGCCGATATGTATATTGTAAAAGATACTTTCCCTGAAGTTTCTCCGATGAAATCTTTTGAACATTTAGGCCAAAATTCCCAATTAAAGCATTATTAAAGAAGACTTAACTTAGTTATAAGCACAAAAATTTAAAATGCAGGAGAGATTGATCTCATGGATGACAACTCAAAGCTAGATTGTAAACTGTATGCCTAGAAACCCAAAAGACAAGGTGTAATGAGAGACAGCTAATCTAGACGCTCCACGCAGCGCTCGTCCACAAACATCTCTGACATGGGAGGTGATGGACACCGACATCAGAAATTTAGGAACAATGTCTTCAAAACTACGTGGGTGTGTACCTGCTCCAGTAATTTCCTCCTAAGAGCAACATGAAACCGCCTCTCTCTTCAAATATAACTGGAATGTTGGTCTCAACATTTAATCTCTCCTGGACTAAGGCTCCAAGACGCTAAGTCAGCAGTCCCCAACCTTTTTGGCACCAGGGACAGCTTTCACGGAAGACAACTTTTCCTGGATGAGGCGGGAAGTGGTTTTGGTATGAAACTGTTGTCACGCGTTAAATTCTTAAAAGGAACGCACAGAGATCCCTCGCGTACACAGTTCACGATAGGGTTAGCGCTCCTGTGAGAATCGAATGCCACGCTGATCTGACAGGAAGAGGAGCTCAGGTGGTGATGCTCACTCACCCAGCACTTGCCCACCTCTCACCTCCTGCTGTGCAGCCAGTTCCTAACAGACTACTCACGGGTACTGGTCTGCAGTGGTGATTGGGGACCCCTGAACTAAGTGATCAAATACCTGTTGGCTGCCCTGGATCTGAAATAGGATATTTTCCCCCATTCTCCACCATCTGATTAAATGGACAGCAGGAAACGTTTGTCCTCCCTTGCTTTTGTATGGGCTCTTACGAAGACAGCTCCCATCACGACGGGGTGTGGTGCCAAAGAAGGACTAGACTCTGTAGTGGCATGGCCTTGAATTCCACTGCAAGAGACTTTTCTCAAGGGTGGTCATGCAGATTCTTTTATTGTTGTTTTTCCTTTGAGACAGGGTCTCGCTGTGTTGCCCAGGCTGGAATACAGTGGTGTGATTAGAGCTCACTGCAGCCTCAAACTCCTGTGCTCAAACAACCCTTCCACCTTAGCCTTCCAAGTAGCGAGGACTACAGGCACATGCCACCATGTGGGACTAATTTTTGTAGAGACAGAGTCTCACTATGTTGCCCAGGCTGGTCTCCAACTCCTGGACTCAAGTCATCCTCCTACCTCAGCCTCCCAAAGTGCTGGGATTACAGACATGAGCCACCACACCTGGCCTCATGGAGGTTCTTGACTATCAGTAACAAGTAGTGCAGAGGCAGAAGTCTGTGAAGCCAAACCTCTCATCTAATACCTCCAGAGCAGTGGTTCCTAACTTAGGACCCTCCAAAGGAGGGTCAGGGCCACAGACTTATCATCCTGAGTTAGAATCCAGACATGTGCAAGGTCTAGATCAAACTTCACCAAAGTATTAATAATGCTTTTTCCAGAAGGTGAGCTTCTAGGAAATTATCTATTTTATGCTCACTATTACATCTCTAGGGCTTAGTCCAGGGTCTTATAGGTAGTAGGTGCTAAATAAATAGTTGTTGAATGAATGAATACTTTTCTATAATGTTTAACTTTTTTAACTGAACATTATTACTTTTGAAATCATAAAGATCTTCTGGAATTCTCATACTCAAAAAGGTAAAGAATCACTCTTGTAGAGAATTTTTTTCCACTGGATGAAAACCTAATTATTTTTTCTTCCACAGTCTTTATTTGAATGAATTTAATTTTGGTGAGTGCAAGTATTACTCAATATATATAAGTCTGACAAAACCCACCTAACTTAAAGAGTGTGTAAATCAGATAACTGATTCAATTTTATAAATCACCAATGCCTGGACTGGGCATGATGGCTCACACCTGTCATCCCAGCACTTTTTGAGGCCCAGGTGGGAGAATCTCTTGAGCCCAGGTGTTCAAGACCAGCCTGGGAAACATGGAGAAAACCCTGTCTCTACAAAAAAATAAAAAAGTTAGCCAGGCGTGGTGGCGCACGCCTGTAGTTCCAGCTATTCCCAAGACTGAAGCAGGAGGATCGCTTGAGCCTGGGTGGTGGAGGATGCAGTGAGTAAGCCGTGATCGCGCCACTGCACTCCAGCCTAGGCAACAGAGCAAGACCTTGTCTCAAAAAATATATATTAAAGAAATAAAAAATAAAAAATAAATTACCTGTGACTTATTTCAGAGACTTTCCAGGTGTCTCTGCCGCCTGTTTCAGTAAACACACTCCACTAGTACTGCACTGTTTACTTTCCTGTGGATGCCTTTTGTACAGCTGCATTTTAAAACATCACCTCGAACGTTCTTGGTTCCTTCCCCCACGTTGTTCAGGAAGCAATAATGAAAGTCAGCAGCTTTTTCTCAAGTAAGATACACACTGTGCTACCTGTGTTCCCTGCAAGAAATCTTTAGCTTGCATACCAGCTAGGCCAAATATTAATTGGAAGACACTTTGGGAGGAGAGATGTAAAACAAATTTTTCTTTAAAATCATGTTATAGGCCGGGCACGGTGGCTCACACCTGTAAATCCCAGCACTTTGGGAGGCTGAGGCGGGCAGATCACGAGGTCAGGAGATGGAGACCATCCCGGCCAACATGGTGAAACCCTGTCTCAACTAAAAATACAAAGATTAGCTGGGTGTGGTGGTGCACACCTGTAATCCCAGCTACTTGGGAGACTGAGGCAGGAGAATGGCGTGAACCCGGGAGGCGGAGCTTGCAGTGAGCAGAGATCACACCACTGCACTCCAGCCTGACAACAGAGTGAGACTCTGTCTCAAAAAAAAAAACAATTATTTTATAAATATTGGTTGGAGGCTACAGCCACCCCCACAAATTTGAATTCACACATATAGTTTCAACTACTCTAATTTTGGTATATAGATATAGTAGGCATTCAACAGGTATTTGTTAGATGAATGGATATTATGGATATTGATAGTGCTTTTTTTTTTTTGAGACAGAGTCTCACTCTGTTGCCCAGGCTGGAGTACAGTGGCATGACCTTGGCTCACTGCAAGTTCCACCTTCCGGGTTGACACCATTCACAGGCGCCTGCCACCATGCCCACCTAATTTTTTGTATTTTTAATAGAGACAGGGTTTCACCGTGTTAGCCAGGATGGACTAGATCTCCTCACCTCGTGATCTGCCTGCTTTGGTCTCCCAAAGTTATGGGATTAGAGGTGTGAGCCACCTCGGCCCTTTTTCTTTGTTTAGACATATTCTCACTCTGTCGCCCAGGCTGGAGTGCAGTAATGTGACCTCGGCTCACTGCAAACTCTGCCTCCCAGGTTCAGGTGATTCTCCTGCCTCGGTCTCCCGAGTAGCTGGGATTACAAGTGCACACCACCACACCTGGCTAATTTTTGTATTTTTTTTTTTTTTTTTTTTTTTTGAGACGGAGTCTCACGCTGTTGCCCAGGCTGGAGTGCAGTGGCGCGATCTCGGCTCACTGCAAGCTCCGCCTCCTGGGTTCACGCCATTCTCCTGCCTCAGCCTCCTGAGTAGCTGGGACTATAGGCGCCCGCCACCGCGCCCGGCTAATTTTTTGTATTTTTAGTAGAGACGGGGTTTCACTGTGGTCTCGATCTCCTGACCTTGTGATCCGCCCGCCTCGGCCTCCCAAAGTGCTGGGATTACAGGCTTGAGCCACCACGCCCGGCCTAATTTTTGTATTTTTATAGAGATAGGGTTTTACCATGTTGGCTGGTCTTGAACTCCTGGCCTTAGGTGATTCACCCACCTCAGCCTCCCAAAGTGCTGGGATTACAGGTGTTAGGATAGTGCTTCTTAGCAAGAGGAATTTGTAGACTGAGACCAGTCTCCCTCCCCATCTGACCCAGGAGGCACCTACTCCATTCCTAGCACCTGACAGTTGTTCGTACCTGCAGGTACTCACAAGTTGGGTGGTGGTAACTCAGGAGATGCCTGTACTGGTGTCTTTTTATTTTATTATTATTTTTTGAGAGAGACTCTCGCTCTGCTGGCCAGGCTGGAGTGCAGTGGCATGATCTCGGCTCACTGCAACCTCCGCCTCCTGGGCTCAAGCAATTATCCTGCCTCAGCCTCCCGAGTAGCTGGGATTACAGGTGTGTGCCACCATGCCCAGTTAATTTTTGTATTTTTAGTAGAGACAGGGTTTCACCATGTTGGCCAGGCTGGTCTTGAACTCCTGACCTCAGGCAATCCACCCGCCTCGGCCTCCCAAAGTGCTGGGATTACAGGTGTGAGCCACCGTGCCTGGCCACCTGTACTGATATCTTAGACAAAGATCTTAGGCAAAGAAAGAACTTCAGGGAACCCTTATTATAAAAGCACCAGCCTGGTGGTGTTCATACCTTCAAGTGGGGCAGTTCTCAGAAAAGGAAGTCGTGGACTGGAAACATAAACTGTGTCCGTTAATATTTGGTGTTTTAGAACTTATAGACCATTTTACTTTAGACTCTTTTGGTTGTAAGGAATTGAGGTTCACTGCAGTTAGCTAACATAAAGAAGTTTTATTATAAGGCATAATAATGAGACTCTCAGATTAATCCAAGAGGAGTTGTCCCTGAGCTTCCTGTGGCTGGAGTAGTGGGTGGTGTTGGGCTCAAAGTTGCTGAGGGACTTTCAACTGCAGGGCGCCTCCTGATGCTCTTCCATTAACACGCCGTGAATACACACCTACATCATTCTCCCCTACTCCTCACCCTGCCTCCACTTCAAACTGGTGGAAGCTATTGCACCAGGCACAGGGCAAAGGTCATTGGTTAGCCTGAAGATTGACAACATGCCCTGGTGAGTCAGCTGTGATCTAAAAGGACAGGGTGCTCACCAGGAACAGATCATTACTGTCTAGCAAAAAGTACCATGGGAGGTTGGGCGCGGTGGCCCACGCCTGTAATCCCCGAAATTTGGGCGGCCAAGGCGGGAGGATCACTTGAGGTCAGGAGTCCAAGACCAGTCTGGCCAACATGGTGAAACCCCATCTCTACTAAAAATACAAAAATTAACCGGTCAAGGTGGCATGCACTTGTAATCCTAGCTACTTGGGAGGCTGAGGCACTAGAATTTCTTGAACCCAGGAGGCGGAGGTTGCAGTAAGCCAAGATGGCACCACTGCACTCCAGCCTGGGCAACAGAGCAAGACTCCATCTCAAAAAAAAGTACTGTGGGAGACTATTAAATATGTTTAGTATATTTTGGCATCTCTTTTAAAAGCTGAGTTCAGGCTGGGTATGGTGGCACGTGTCTATAATCCCAGATACTCATGAAGCTGGGGTGGGAGGATAGCTTGAGCCCAGGACGCCCAGGCTGCAGTGAACTGTGATAGTGTTACTGTTCTCCAGCCTGGGTGACAGAGCAAGACCCTGTCGATAAAAAAGAGAAAGTGGGGGAAAGACAGCAAGAAAGAGAGAAAGAAAGAAAAAGAAAAGGAAGGAGGGAAGGAAGGACGGAAGAAAAGAAGGAAGGAAGGAAGGAAGCTGGGTGCTATTGCAGGATACTATGGTTGACCTGAATAAATAATAAGTTTGGGCACAGGGAGGGAGGCAGGGGGTGGAGAAAAAGTGAGGAGGGGCCTCATCTCAGATCATCAACAACTCCCAACCAAAAGGCTGCCTTCTTTGCCCTCTTCATTCAACTAGCTTTGCCACTGGGCATGGTGGCTCACACCTGTAATCCCAACACATTGAAAGGTCAAAGCAAGAAGATTGCTTGTGGCCGGTCATGGTGTCTCACACCTGTAATCTCAGCACACTGGGAGGTCGAGGCGGGCAAATGCCCTGAGGTTGGGAGTTCGCCACCAGCCTGACCAACACAGAGAAACCCCGTCTCTACTAAAAATACAAAATTAGCCTGACATGGTGGCGCATGTCTGTAATCCCAGCTACTCAGGAGGCTGAGGCAGGAGAATCGCTTGAACCTGGGAGGCAGAGGTTGTGGTGAGCCGAGTCCACACCATTGCACTCCAGCCTGGGCAACAAGAGTGAAGTTCCGTCTAAAAAAAAAAGAAAAGATTGCTTGAGCCCAGGTGTTGGAGACCAGCCTGGGAAACATGGTGAGCTCTCATCTCTACCCAAAAAAAAAAAAAAAAAATTAGTGGAGTGTGATGGCATGCACCTGCAGTCCCAGCTACTCAGGAGGCTGAGATGGGAGGACTGCTTGAGCACAGCAGGTCAAGGCTGCAGTGAGCCATGATTGCACCACTACACTTCAGACTGGGCAAGAGTCCACAAAACAAAAACAAAACTAGCCTTCCCTTTTCTGTGAGTCTTTAATTTATTTTTTATTTTTATTTTTTGAGATGAAGTCTCACTCTGTCACCCAGGCTGGAGTGTAGCACAATGTCAATCCACTGCAACCTCCACCTCCCTGGTTCAAGTGATTCTGCTGCCTCAGCCTCCCAAGTAGTGGGGATTACGGGTGTGTGCCACCACCACACCTGGCTAATTTTTGTATTTTAGTAGAGACAGGATTTCACCACATTGGCCAGACTGGTCTCAAACTCCTGACCTCAGGTGATCCACCCACCTCAACTTCCCAAACTGCTGGGATTACAGGTGTGAGCCACTGTGCCACCTGGCCAAAATGACTTTTTTTTTTTTTTTTTTTTTTTGAGACGGAGTCTCGCTCTGTTGCTCAGGCTGGAATGCAGTGGCGTGATCTCAGCTCACTGCAACCTCCACCTCACAGGTTCAAGCAATTTTTGTGCCTCTGCCTCCTGAGTAGCTGGGATTACAGGCATGTGCCACCGCGCCTGACTAATTTTTGTATTTTCAGGAGAGACGAGATTTCACCATGTTGGCCAGGCTGGTCTCGAACTCCTGACCTCAACTGATCCAGCCACCTCGACCTCCCAAAGCTCTGGGATTACAGGCGTGAGCCACCACGCTTGGCCCAGTCACTGATCTTGAATGACAAGAATTTCATTTCATTGGAGTTAGGGAAGAGAACAAACTGTAGAGGCTCTTAAAGTCTCTTCCAAGGACAATAGAATGCACTTATGATCAGATATTAGCAGGTGTACAAAATTAACATTGGAAGAGCTGGAGAAGCAGGTACTAGGTGGAGCTTCTAGGAACAATCCTCAACCCCAGAATCCCACAGCTGCTTCTGTGGGGGAACATCACAGCTGCCCCACAGGAAGCTGCTGACCAGGCGCACATTGCCACCTCTTCTACAATCCATGCCGAAAATCAGATGACTCCTCCACCCAATTTTACTCAATTCTGAATTCAAATCTCAAATGGGAGCATCTGCTTGGCAGAATCTACGTTCTATTTTTCATCTAACTGAAAGGAGCTCTGGGAAATGTCTGGTTAGTGTTCCAGTTTTGGCCATAGAGCAAGACATACTAGAAGAAGGTTGCAATGAATATTGACTAAGCCAATCAACAGTGCCTATGGGGAGAACATTTCCAAGGATGCTGATGTGAGAAAAAGAGTATGGCTGCTTCAGTAAGGCTGGAGCATAATAACTTGATGAGAGAAATGGAGGTATCTAGACTCAACATGGATGAACCTTGAAAACCTGATGCTAAGTGAAAGAAGCCATCACAAAGGACCACATAGTGTGTGATTCCTTTCATATGAAATGTTCAGAATAGGCAAATCTATAGTGACAGAAAGTAGATTAATGGTTTCCTAGGGCTGAGGGAATGATGAGTAGGTTGGTGGACAGTGGATAAGGGTTTCTCTTTGGGATAATAAAATGTTATAAAGTTGATGGTGGTAATGGGTGCATAACTGTAAATATTCTAAAAGCTATTGAATTGTATACTTTATTTTTTATTCTATTTATTTATTTATCTGAGACAGGGTCCTGCTCTGTCACCCAGGCTGGAGAGCAGTGGTGCAATCTCAGCTCACTGCAGCCTCAATCTCCCAGACTCAAGGGATCTTCCCACTTCAGCTTCCTGAGTGGCTGGGACTACAGGCACATGCCACCATGTCTGGCTAATTTTTTTTTTAATTTTTAATAGAGACAAAGTTTCGCCATCTCACCCAAGCGGTCTCAAACTCCTGGGCTGTCAAAGTGCTAGAATTACAGGAATGAGCCACTGCACCTGGCCAAATTGCATACTTTATTATTTTATTTTATTTTACTTTATTTTGTTTCATTTTATTACTTTTTGAGACAGAGTCTCTCTCTGTCACCCAGGCTGGAATGCAGTGGCACGATCTTGCAACCTCTACCTCCCGGCTTCAAGGGATTCTCCTGCCTCAGCCTCCTGAGTAAGTAGGATTATAGGTGTATGCTACCACGCCCAGCTAATTCTTTTTTTTTTAGATGGAGTTTTACCCTTGTCGCCCAGGCTGGAGTACAATGGCACGATCTCAGCTCACTGAAACCTCCACCTCCAGGGTTCAAGTGATTCTCCTGCCTCATCCTCCCAAGTAGCTGAGATTACAGGTGCCTGCCACCATGCCCAGCTAATTTTTGTATTTTTAGTAGAGATGGGATCTCACCATGTTGGCCATGCTGGTTTCAAACTCCTAACCTCAGGTGATCCACCCACCTCAGCCTCCCAAAGTGCTGGGATGACAGGCATGAGCCACCGAGCCCCGCCAAATTGCATACTTTAAATGGGTGAACTGTATGGTATGTTAATTATATTTTGGGAGTTTTTTATTTTTATTTTATTTTATTTTATTTTATTTTGGTGTGTGTGTGTGTGAGAGAGAGAGAGAGGAAGTCTCACTCTGTCGCACAGGCTGGAGTGCAGTGGCACGATCTCGGCTCACTGCAACCTCTGCCTCCCAGGTTCAAGCAATTCTCCCACCTCAGCCTCCAGAGCAGGTGGGGTTACAGGCATGCGCCACCACACTCAGCCAATTTTTATATTTTTTAGTAGAGACAAGGTTTCACCAGGTTGGCCAGATTGGGCTTGAACTCCTGACCTCAAGTGATCTGCCCACCTTGGCCTCCCAAATGCCGAGATTACAGGCGTGAGCCACTGTGCCTGGCTTATATTTTGTTTTTGTTTTTGTTTTGAGACAAGGTCTCATTCTGTTGCCCAGGTTGAAGTGTAGTGGCATGATCACAGCTCACTGTAGCCTCGACCTCCTGGACTCAATCAGTCCTCATCTTCCTGCATAGCTAAGACTACAGACACATGTCACTACACCTGGCTAATTTTTGTAATTTTTTTGTAAACATCAATTTTTGCCATGTTGCCCAGGCTGGTCTCCAGCTCCTGAGCTCAAGTGATCCACCTGCCTGGGCTGCCCAAAATGTTGGCCACCATACCTGGCCTGAATTATACTTCAAAAAGTTGTTAAAAATAATAAATAAATAAGGACTCTGTTGCTTGGGCAACATAGTGAGACCTCATCTCTACAAAAAATAAGCAAAATTAGCTGGGCATGCTGGCACATACCTCTAGTCCCAGCTACTTGGGAAACTGAAATGGGAGGATCGCTTCAGCCCAGGAGGTCAAGGCTGCAGTGAGCTATAATCACACCACTGCACTCCAGCCTGGGCAACAGAGTGAGACCCTGTCTCAAAAACAAACAAACAAACAAACAAAACAGACTCCGATGTTCCTGAAGGGAACAACCAAGTGATTGAAGGTACAATTTATTGAGATAAGGACTTCTATTTCCAGTAACACAGCAAGCTATGTAACCAACACTGACCCTCTTGTTGAAAACAACTAATTATTGGTTTAAATATCGAAAGCATCTTTTTAAAAAAGCAGTTTGCAATATAGTAAGGAAAACATCATGCCAAAATCTAAGAGAAGGCATGAACCCTAAGTGGAGTATTGAAGCTACTTTCCAAACTTGGCAAACTTGAACTTCAGTTTTCACGGAAGACAAAGTTCAGGACCCATCCAAGATGAGAGACTATTAGGAGAAGCTGCCCTCATAAAGACTGGACCATGGCCGGGCGCGGCAGCTCGCGCCTGTAATCCCAGCACTTTGGGAGGCTGAGGCGGGTGGATCACCTGAGGTCAGGAGTTTGAAACCATCCTGGCATGCCTGGCCAACATGGTGAAATCCCCATCTCTACTAAAAATACAAAAATTAGCTGGGCATGGTGGCAGGCACCTGTAATCCCAGCTATTTGGGAGGCTGAGGCAGGAGAATCACTTAAACCTGGCAGGTGGAGGTTTCAGTGAGCCGAGACCACACCATTGCACTCCCGTTCCAGACTGGGTAGCAAGAGTGAGACTCTGTCTCAAGAAAAAAAAAAAAAAGACTGAACCCAAAGTAAATCATCCCCACCCCTGCCCACAGTGGACAGTAAGGAAAGTTGCTGAGCTGAGCAGTAGGAGGAACTGTCCCAAAAGTTGTAACTGCAAAACGTTCCTAGTGTAGATTTGCATACCAAATTTAAATTACTTGGGTAATTCTACAGCCCTCAAGCTAGGGATTAAGTTTAAAGCAGAAAGTGGTGAATGATGCTGTGTGCCTTTTTTTTTTTTTTTTTTGAGATGAAATCTTGCTCTGTAGCCCAGGCTGGAGTGCAGTGGCGAGATCTTGGCTCACTGCAACCTCAGCCTTCAGAGTTCAAGCAATTCTCCTGCTTCAGCCTCCCAAATAGCCAGGATTACAGGTGCACACCACCACACCAGGCTAATTTTTGTGTTGTATTTTTAGTAGAGATGGGGTTTCACCACGTTGGCCAGGCTGGTCTTGAACTCCTGACCTCAGGCGATACACCTGCCTCGTCCTCCCAAAGTGCTGGGATTACCGGCGTGAGCCACCGCGCCTGGCCAGATGCTGCATGACGTCTGGCAATAGGTCAGAAAAGGCCAGGGAGCTTCCAGCTGGTTCTGTTGGAAAGCTTGCTTTCAGGAGACTCCATCTCATATCAGCAGCCTTTCTGTGAGAAGCGCAAACCACATGTGGGTGCTCCAGTTACAGACCCAGCTGAGCCTCGTGTCTGAGACAGTCTGGTCCAGGCACTGGATACATAATGGAGAAGTCTCCAGATGACTTCATCCCCCAGCCAAATGACTCACTCTCTGTGTTCAACTCTTCTCCTCTGAGGACTCAAACACTGTGGAGCAGTGACAAACCCTCACTGTTGTTCTCTAGTCATGTAAGTTAAATAAAATAGGTACTGCTTTATACCACTAATTTTGAGGTGGTTTGTGATGCACCAATCATAATGTTATTACCTGGAAATGGGGCGTTGCTGTAAGAAAAGCCTAAAACATGTGGCTTTAGCTTTGGGACTAGGTGGCAGGTGGAAGCTGGAAGAACTGTGCTATAAGAAGCCCTCAAGCCACATGGAGAAGCTGTAAGTAGGTTCTCTGGTCAACAGTTCCAGCTGAGGTCAGCCTGTGTGCAGATGAGTCATGAAGCTTTCAGACTATCACAACTCCCAGCCAGTCAAGTCACCTCCAGCATTTGAGTCTTTCCAGCTGAGGCCCCAGACATGACACCATGGAGCGGAGGCAAGGTATCTCCACTGTGCCCTGCACAAATGCCTAACCCACAGGGTTTGAGTATAAAAAGAGAGGTTTTGTTTTTTTGTGGTTTTTTGTTTTTTTTTTTTTTTTTTTTGAGATGGAGTCTCGCTCTGTCGCCCAGGCTGGAGTGCAGTGGCCGGATCTCAGCTCACTGCAAGCTCCGCCTCCCGGGTTTACGCCATTCTCCTGCCTCAGCCTCCCGAGTAGCTGGGACTACACATGCCCGCCACCGCGCCCGGCTAGTTTTTTGTATTTTTTAGTAGAGACGGGGTTTCACCGTGTTAGCCAGGATGGTCTCGATCTCCTGACCTCGTGATCCGCCCGTCTCAGCCTCCCAAAGTGCTGGGATTACAGGCTTGAGCCACCACGCCCGGCCTGAGAGTTATTTTTTTTACACCACTAAATTTGAAGTCATTTCATATACAGCAATAGAAACCAGAATAGGAATCATGACACAATGAAAGAACCAAAAAAAGTTGGTATGGCAGATAAAAGTATGCTACTACTGTATACTTGAGGTAACAACCATCTCTGTGGTTTTCTACCATCAGAAATCAAAATTAAGATAAAGAAGGAAAAAACCAAGATCATCTGAGACAGGTATGGTTGGGAAAGTTATGAAGATAAGGCTTACACCTCTGTATAATCCCTAAACCAAGCAGACTACATAACTGGCTTTCTGTCTTTCGTATGCACTGTAGAGGTCAATACAGAGGTCTCTGGTCCTTCCCAGGTTTGCTTTGTGTCAGGCTTCCTTACACAGCAGGGCCCAATCAGGACAACTCTCGCTTCACCTTGAACAACAATCCAGGAGACATTGAGACTGGCCCTCCACATGTCCTGTTATGCTTTATTTTATTTTATTTTATTTTATCTATTTATTTTTTGAGACAAGGTCTTGCTCTGTCGCCCAGGCTGGAGTGAAGTGGTGCAACCTAGGCTCACTGCAACCTAGGCTCACTGCAACCTCTGCCTCCCAGGTTCAAGCAATTCTCATGCTTCAGCCCCCGGCAGTAACTGGGATTACAGGCACACACCACCACGCCTGGCTAATTTTTGTATTTTTGTAGAGATGGGGTTTCACTATGTTGCCCAGGCTGCTTTTGAACTCCTGGACTCAACTGATCTGCCTGTCTTGGGCCCCCAAAGAGCTGGGATTACAGGCACAAATCATAGCACCTGCCCTGTTATGCTTCTTGTGAAAGCCAGGCAACTGCTGCAAACCCTGGGACCCGCTGTTTCATCCCACCTACAGCAAAACCATCTCTCTTCTAGCGGCCCTAATGGTTTGATCATTGGAAATGAAGAAGTAGGACATTTTATATAGTTTTATGTTGTCCCAAATGTGATTCCCCTATCTCCTGAGCCTTCTCCCACATGGGCATCAATTTCAAGGACACACTGCCATGGCCCCCTCTGCCCTATGTTATTGCGTAACTATTAATTTGAAATCAGGAGGCATTAGATCTTTAGGTCATTTGCACATGGTTTTAACTTTGGAATGCACTCCCGGTGCAGGACAAATGCCTGCTGACCCTGTGTTTATTTTTTCAGCTGGTGATTGAAGTTCTGGTCCAGTTATAATAGATGGGAATGCCAATGTCTTGTCCATTTTCAGCTTTAGTGAAAATCTTGCATTGCACAGGGGTCATATTTCTACTCTCAGCATGTAAAATAAAAGTAATTTTCATGTCTGTGTTTCCAAAGTAAATATCATTGTGTTTACCACCCCCACCTCCACCCCATAGAACTAAAAATGAAAAGACATGAATATGGAAAAATAATAGTCCAAGCTTCTTGGGGAATGTTATTTATATTACAGGCATTTTGTAATTATAAAGTCTTTTTAAAAAATATTCTATTTTATAATCTGTCACCACTGTTCTGCCTATAGTATCTAATTCTTCCCTTACTGAATAACAGTACTTTTTCTATGTATTTTTTCAATCATTTAATAAATATTGATTGAGTGCCTATTGTCAACCAGATACTGGGGATACAAGAGTGATTGAGATATGCTTGAGCCTGAGAGGTCGAGGCTGCAGTGCATCGTAATCACACCACCGCACTCCAGCCTGGACAACAGAGCAAGACCCTATCTCAAATTAAAAAAAAAAAAATAGTGATCAAGATAAATAAAAAGAGGTTCTTGCTTTCCTTGCACCTATATTAAATTTTAGGGACACAGATAATAAACAAGTAAATAAATTGATACGGAAATGTCACACTGAGAGAAACGCTTTGAGAAAAATAAGCAGAAGTAATGAGCAACTAAGAGAGGTCACTTCATTAATTAGTTTTTAGAGACAGGGTGTCGCTATGTTGTCCAGGCTAGAGTGCAGTCACTATTCACAGGAGCAATCATAGCACTCTACAGCCTTGAACTCCTGGGCTCATGCAGTCCTCTTCCTCTACCTCCCAAGTAGCTGGGATTACAAGGTGCATGCCACCATGCCTGACCCAGATCTTTATTTATTTATTAATATTGTGTACCTGTGTGTGTGTGTGTGTGTGTGTGTGTGTGTGTGTGTGTGTGTGTGTGGATGGGGTCTTGCTATGTTGCCCAGGCTGGTCTTGAATTCAGGCATCAAGTGATCCTCCCCTGAGCTTCCCAAAGTGCTGAGACTACAAGTGTAAGCCCCTGTGCTTGGCCCTCATATGTTAATTTATAAAAGTGACTGGTGACAACATGGGGGAGAGGCTAGTGCCACCAAAAGAAGAATTTATTACTAACAGTTCCTGAGAGAAGGGGACATGCCGCCATGCAGAGTCACATGGGGAAGCACTAGGTTTGGTCGGGAGAGAGAAATAGAAAAGAGGGGAGAGCCTTTATCATGTTCCAGGGAAAGGCAAGGCGGGGAAGGCTAAACAGCATTGTTTAGTTTGAATAATGTCAATGAGCTCTGAGCTATAGGGATGGTCCCTAGTTGTCTAGAACCTGGCCCTGGGCTGGTTTAGGGAGTGGAAAATATTGGTCTGGTGTGTGAGAGTTAGAGAAAGAAAGTAGTTGGAGATTTGGATTGGTTGAAGGGTTTGTTTGTTAGAGAGAGGGTCTTGCTGTGTCATCCAGGCTGGTCTTGAATCCCTGGTTTCAAGTGATCTCAAGTAATCCTCCTGCCTCAGCCTCCCAAAGTGTTAGTATCACAGATGTGAGCCCCCACATCTGGCCTGGGTAGAGGGTTTGTTGTGTGATTTTTTTTTTTTTTTTTTTTTTGCGTCTGTGAAAGTGGATTACAGAGGAGATGTAAACCACTTTGTTTGGCCCTGTGATTAATGGATGCCAAATAGATAAAAACGCAATCTAAGAAAACACAGAACAGTATTATGGGAAGGCCTTTCTGAGGAGCAACATTTAAGAAAAGACCTTAGAAGCTATAAAGGAGCCAGCCATGCAAAGAGCCTGGAATAGGAGATACAAGTGGAGGGAACAGCAATTGCAGAAGCCCTAGCACAGAATGGAGCTGGAGCGGTGGGCAAAGGACAGATCACACAGGCCTTATGGGCTTCCCAGCTACAAAGATTTTTGCCAAGGGAGTGACATAATCAGGTTTGTATTTTTCTTCTTCTTCCTTTTTTTTTTTCTTTCAGAGACAGGGTCTTGCTTTGTCACCCAGGTTGGAGTGCGTGGCCCAATCTTGGCTCATTGCAACCTCCACCTCCTGGGCTCAGGTGATCCTCGCACCTCACCCTCCCAAGCAGCTGGGACTACAGGTGTGAGCCACAACACCCGGCTAATTTTTGTATTTTTTGTAGAGAGAAGGTTTCACTATATTGCCCAGGCTGGTCTCAAACTCCTGAACTCCAGCAGTCCACCTGCCAGTCCACCTGCCTCAGCCCCCCCTAAAATGCTGCGATTACAGGCGTGAGCCACCATGCCTAGCCCAGGTTTATATTTTTATTTTTTCTCTTTTTTACCTGAGACTTAATCAGGTATGTATTTTTAAAGTATCATAGCTTACTTTGGCTGAGAGAGTAGATGGAGGTAGGGTTGGAGGGTAAGACTGGAAGCTGGAGAACGGTTAGAAGACTGTTACAGTTCATGAAAAGTAGTTGCTTCTCTTGTGCCATCAGCAAAATGTAGGTTTTGAGTGTTTTATTTTCCAGGCAATGGTCACAGACTTGCATTAATTCACATCCATTGTAACATAGTTGGCTAATAAGTAATGAACAATTTTTTTTTTTTAACAAATGTTATATCCTTCTGTTGACATCTTTGGTTCTGTGTTCCACCAGCTGAATGAAACACTGCCTTCAAACTTTGAAAGCGCAATAAATGCATCAATTCAATGCAACAAATATTTTTGAGCTCCTGACATGTGTAACCTGTGTTAAGATTTGGATATTCGGGCCGGGCACAGTGGCTCACGCCTGTAATCCCAGCACTTTGGGAGGCCGAGGTGAGTGCATCACCTGAAGTCAGAAGTTTGAGACCAGCCTAACCAACATGGCGAAACCCTGTCTCTACTAAAAATACAAAAATTAGCTGGACACGGTGGTGTGTGCCTGTAGTCGCAGCTACTCAGGAGGCTGAGGCAGAATTGCTTGAACACAGGAAGCAGAGGTTGCAGTGAGCTGAGATTGCACTGCTGCCCTCCAGCCTGGGCAACAGAGCGAGACTCTATCTCAAAAAAAAAAAAAAGATTTGGATATTCAAAAATAAGTGATACTTGGTTCCAGCTCTCTAGGAAATCACAGTCTGAGAACCAGCAAGCAGCCTGCGAAGGGTGAGCAGATCAGTTCCAAGATGGTCCTTTGCTTTCCCCGTGGACGTGGAATAACCCTGCAGAGCCCTGGGAGTAGAATGGTTCCATAGACCCTACAGGGGCTGCAGAGAGAAGAAAAATAAGAAAGATTCAATGTCAGACATGAAAAGAGAATTTTTATCTTCAACTTCATTTAAGCCCTGCAGCCCTACCCCAGGAGTTAGGGCCCTGGTAACTGATTAGCTAGTGGGATATTTTTTTTACTTCCTGAGAGCTGGAATGGATAAGTCAGTTAAAAAAAAAAAAAAAAAAGAGATCCTCTGGCTTCAAGGAGGGTTTAGAGTCAGTTCATTCATTAAAAAATGGCTTCTATACCAGATGCAGTGGCTCACACCTGTAATTCTAGCACTTTGGGAGGCCAAGCCGAAAGAATTGCTTGAGGCCAGGAGATAGAGACCAGCCTAGGCAACATAGCAAGACCCCATCTCTACCAAAAAGCAAAATATTTCCCACAATGGAATACCACTCCCCTTTCCTTGTCAAATAAAAACAACTTCCACAAATCATGACGTTTAAAATTACTTTAAATGGCTGGACACAATGTAATGCCTATAATCCCAGCACTTTGGGAGGTCGAAGTGGGAGGATCGCTTGAGCCCAGGAGTTCAAGACCAGCCTGGGCAACATAATGGGGCCCTCTCTGCAAAAATTTTGAAAATTAGCCAAGCGTGGTGGCATGCACCTGCAGTCTCAGCTACTTGGGAGACTAAGGTGGGAGGATTGCTTGAGCCCAGGAGTTCCAGGCTGCAGTGGGCTAGGATGGTGCCACTGCACTCCAACCTGGGTGATAGAGCCAGACCCCGTTTAAAAAAAAAAAGAAAAAAGATTCCACTTAATTGCTCTGAGGGCACTAGTATTTTTTAAAGGTGCTTTCTAGATGATTCTAATGCACAGTCAAGATTGGAAACTACTGGTCTTGCTAGCCCCTTAAAGAGCTGCACTTGGAGCCATGGAGCAAACCATAGAGTCAAAATATAGCAACTTGTTTCCACAGATTAGATAGGGTTTCCTAACCATGCACTCCCATAGTTGCCTTTACTTTTCCTTCATAGAATTTAAAGAGTTTGGCCGGGCACAGTGGCTCACGCCTGTAATCCCAACACTTCGGGAGGCAGAGGCAGGCGGATCACTTGAGGTCAGGAGTTCAAGGCCAGCCTGGCCAACATAGTGAAACCTCATCTTTACTAAAAATATAAAAATTAACCGGGTGTGGTGGCGGGCGCCTGTAGTCCCAGCTACTTGGGAGGCTGAGACAGGAGAATCACTTGAACCCAGGAGGTGAAGGTTGCAGTGAGCCAAGATCATGCAACTGCACTCCAGCCTGAGTAACAGAGCAAGACTCCATCTCAATAAAAAATAAAAATAAAATAAAAAGAGTCCGTGGTGGGGCATGGTGGATCACACCTGTAATCCCAGCACTTTGGGAGGCCAAGGCAGGAGGATCGCTTGAATCTGGGAGTTTGAGACCAATCTGGGCAACATAGTGAGACTCCATCTCAAAAAGAAAAGTCTGTAATTGTGTGTGTGTGTGTGTGTGTGTGTGTGTGTGTGTGTAAGGTTGCTTACTAATGTAATTCTCCCCATTCGAGTAGAAGCTTCACAACCACTAGGCACCTGAGTACTAATGCATAGCACTGTGGTTAAGAACACAACTTCTAGGGTCAGTCTGCGTTTGGAATCCCAATTTCATCACTTGCTAGCTATGAGACCTTGGATAAATTTTGTAACCATTATAGGCAGGGGATCATCACACACCGGGGCCTGTCGGCGGGTGGGGGGCAAGGGGAGGGAGAGCAATAGGACAAATACCTAATGCATGTAGGGCTTAAAACCTAGATTACAGGTTGATAGATGCAGCAAACCACCATGGCACATGTATACCTATGTAACAAACCTGCACATTCTGCACATGTATCCCAGAACTTAAACTAGAAATAAAAAATAAAAGGTCATAAAAAAAATTTGTAACCATCTGTTTCTCAGTTTCCTCAACTGCAAAATGGAGATTGTTGCAAAATTAGGGTGGTTATGAGAATTATATGAGATGTGATGATTCTAAAATATGTCTGCAAATTCTTCAGTGCTGGCCGGGTGCGGTGGCTCATGCCTGTAATCCCAGCACTTTGGGAGGCCAAGCCGGGTGGATCATGAGGTCAGGACATCCAGACTAGCCTGGCCAACATAGTGAAACTCCATCTCTACTAAAAATACAAAAATTAGCCAGGCATAGTGGCAGATGCCTATAGTCCCAGCTACTCAGGAAGCTGAGGCAGGAGAATCGCTTGAACCCAGGAGGCGGAGGTTGCAGTGAGCCAAGATTATGCCACTGCACTCCAGCCTGGGCAACGGAGTGAGACTCCATAAAAAAAAAAAAAAAAAAAAAAAAATTCTTCAGTGCTTTTCCCCCCAAAATATGGACCTGAATATCCCTTGAATATGAGTGGACTTAGTGACTAATAAAGAGAATATTACAGATGTGATCATGTCTTTGAGATTAGGATATAAAAGCCACTGTGGCTTTGGAATACTTGCTGTGGGGAAGTCAGCTGCCCTGCTGTGAAGACAGTCAATCAGCCTATGGAGAGGCTCATGTGGTGAGGAACTGAGGCCTCCTGCCAATAGCCCTTTGAGGGGGGCCCTCTTAGAAGTGTACCCTCCAGGCTGGGTGCAGTGACTCACGCCTGTAATCCCAGCACTTTGGGAGGCTGAGGCAGGCAGATCACCTGAGGCCGGGAGTTCAAGACCAGCCTGACCAATATGGAGAAATCCTGTCTCTACTAAAAATACAAAATTAGCCAGGTGTGGTGGCACATGCCTGTAATCCCAGCTATTCAGGAGGCTGAGGCAGGAGAACCACTTGAATCTGGGAGGCAGAGGTTTTGGTGAGCCAAGATCGCCCCATTGAACTCTAGCCTAGGCAACAAGAGCAAAACTCCATCTCAAAAAAAAAAAAAGTTGGGGGGATCCTCCAGTCCCAGTCAGGCATTCAGATGACAGCAATCCCTGCTGACATCCTGACAGCAACCTCCTGAGAGACCCTGAACCAGAACCAACCTGCTAAAGCACTCCAGAATTCCTTACACATAGAAGCTTAGGTCATAAATGCTTGTTGTTAAGTCATTACATTTTAGCGCAATTTGTTGCTCAGAAATCGATAACTAATACAAGATGATAATGTAAAACTACTTAAAACATAAACAGAAAGCACTCAGTAAATGTTGATCAACTGTTGTTACTGCAGTGTTCCACTTTGTATCCTTAGCACCTAATACTTGACACCCAGTAGGAGCCCAATATACAGCATGCAAGAAAGAATAAATGAATGTACACACAAAGTAAGAGGGAAGGATTGAGGCAATGGTCCATGGTAGTTGTTTCTGAAGTTATTTGAGCAAGGACATTTTCTTTTTTTTTTTTTTTTTTTTTTGAGACAAAATCTCCCTCTGTTGCCCAGGCTGGAGTGCAGTGGCGTAATCTCGGCTCACTGCAACCTCCGCCTTCTGGGTTCAAGTGATTCTTCTGCCTCAGCCTCCCGAGTAGCTGGGATTACAGGCATGCGCCACCACACACAGGTGCGTGCCACCACACCTGGTTAATTTTTTATTCTTTAGGAGAGACAGGATTTCACCATATTGGCCAGGCTGGTCTCAAACTCCTGACCTCGTGATCTGCCCGCCTTGGCCTCCCAAAGTGCTGGGATTACAGGCGTGAGCCACCATGCCCGGCCGAGCAAGGACATTTTCAAACAAAATCTTACCTCTTGTTATTGGCCAGAGTTGACTCAAGAAAAGAAAACTTGGTATTTCAAATGGATAGAATGTAATACTAGGAATTGGTTACATAGACAATGGAAGTCCTAGGAAGCCAAATAGAGAAGTGTGAGGAAATTTAGAGATTAGGGACAAGCACAGTGGCTCACGGCTGTAATCCCAGCACTTTGGGAGGCTGGCGTGGGAAGATTGCCTGAGCCCAGAACCTTGAGACCAGCCTGGACAATACAGTGAGACTCCATCTGTATATAAAAAGCAATTTTTTTGGCCAGGTGTGGTGGCTCACGCCAGTAATCCCAGTACTTTGGGAGGCCGAGGAAGGTGGATCACTTGAGGTCAGGAGTTTAAGACCTGCCTGGCCAACATGGCAAAGCCCCGTCTCTACTAAAACTACAAAAATTAGCTGGGCGTGGTGGCACACACCTGTAGTCCCAGCTACTTGGGAGGCTGAGGCAGGAGAATCACTTGAACCCGGGAGGCAGAGGTTGCAGTGTGCAGAGATTGCACTGCTGCACTCCAGCCTGGGCAACACGGAGAGATTCTGTCTCGAAAACAAAAGAAAAAAGAAAGAAAGAAAGAAAGAAAAAAAAATTAATTAAAAAAAAAAAATAGGAGGGCCAGGCGCAGTGGCTCACGCCTGTAATCCCAGCATTTTGGGAGGCCAAGGCGAGCAGATCACCTGAGGTCAGAAGTTCAAGACCAGCCTGACCAACATAGAGAAACCCCCATCTCTACTAAAAATACAAAATTAGTCTGGTATGGTGGCACATGCCCGTAATCCCAGCCACTCAAGAGGCTGAGGCAGGAGAATCGCTTGAACCTGGGAGGCGGAGGTTGCAGTGAGCCAAGATCGCACCACTGCACACTAGCCTGGGCAACAAGAGTGACACTTCATCTCAAAAAACAAAAAACAAAAAAAGGAAACCTATAGATTAGCTATAGCAAGATCCTGAATTATTCCTAGAGCAGGAGGGGCAATGAGAAGAGGTTGAACTGCCAGAGTATAGACGCTGGCCAAGCTGGCCCAGAAGAGGGTTGTTGGGCCAGAGCCATGAAAGAGAAGCCATCTGAGGCAGAGACAGAAACATCTTGCCTTCTTCCTTTCTCTTACCTTTTCTTTTCCACCAGTGCATCCCACTGGGCAAAACTCCCTAGAAGCCAGCTAGCAAGGGAGCCTGGGAGATGAGTGAAACATGTGAAATATGAAATAGAGGAGAGCAGGAGAAGGGTGAGGAGTGGGTCTTAGTGGAAAATATATGTACATAATTAATATATGTAATTAGATACATATGTCCATGTATATGTGTATATGGATATAGAAGTATGCAGATAGAGAAAATGATAAAGCAGATGTGGAAAATGACCAGCACACACCAATAACAAAAACAGATAAAAGCATTATTTATTTTATAAGTTTAAATGGAAAGCATTTATACTTTTGGTACATATGACAAGAGCACTTGTCAATATATTAGTAGTCTCCAGCATGAATTTAATATGTTGCATATTTGAATGTGTATATTGTTTTTATTTAGTTTTGTTTTGTTTGTTTGTTTTTGAAACAGAGCCTCACTCTGGCACCCAGGCTGGAGTGCAGTAGCGTGATCTTGGCTCACTGCAACCTTCACCTCCCAGGCCCAAGCAATTCTTGTGCATCAGCCTCCCAAGTAGCTGGGTTTACAGGTGTGCACCACCACCTCCGGCTAATTTTTGTAGTTTTTAGTAAAGATGGGGTTTCACCACATTGGCCAGGCTGGTCTCAAACTCCTGACCTCAAGTGATTTGCCTGCTTCAGCCTTTGTTTTTATTTTTAATTTGTAAATGAAATCTTTCATTTGGGTAACTGTAAATCTATGTGATCAAACAAAACATCTTATTTTATTTCTTTTTTGAGGCTAGTTAAGTGAAGCAGTGGGGATAAACACTTTTACTCTCAAAAGATGTTTTATGGGTTATTTATTTATTTATTTATTTATTTATTTATTTTTTGAGACAAGAGTCTTACTCTACCAGGCTAGAGTGCAGAGGTGTTCTCTCAGGTTACTGCAACTTCCTCCTGCTGGGCTCAAGTGATCCTCCCACATCAGCCTCCCAAGTAGCTGAGAATACAAGTGTGTGCTGCCACGCTCAGCTAATTTTTGTATTTTTTGTAGAGACGGGGATCTTATCATGTTGGCCAGGCTGATCTTGAACTCTTGGACTCAAGCCATCTGCCCGCCTAGGCTTCCCAAAGTCCTGGGATTATAGGTGTGAGCCACTGCATCCAATCCAAAAATGTTATTTTTCTTTTGCCATAAATGACTATACTAAGATCCTTGGCTGGGCCCGGTGGCTCACACCTGTAATCCCAGCACTTTGGGAGGCCAAGGTGGGCAGATCGCCTGAGGTCAGGAGTTTGAGACCAGCCTGGCCAACATGGTGAAACCCCATCTCTACTAAAAATATAAAAATTATCCGGGCGTGGTGGCCGGTGCCTGTAGTCTCAGCTACTTGGGAGGCTGAGACAGGAGAATACTTGAACCTGGGAGGTGGAGGTTGCAGTGGGCCGAGACCACTCCATTACACTCCAGCCTAGGCAACAGGAGCAAAACTCTGTCTCAAAAAAAAAAGTCCTTGATGAAATTTTAAGAAACTCTTGATTAAAATAATATTATTGTATACATTTTAAATTTCTGTTTTTTAAAATACTACTGTGATTGTGTAAGAGAACAACCTTGCTTTTTAGGCACTACATACTAAAGTGGTTAGGGGTAAAGGGGCATCATTTACTATACATGTCAAATTGTTCAGAAAAGAATTATATATACATATATGAAGAGAGAGAAAAAAACAATACAGCAAATATGGTAAATATTAATTTTGGGGGAATCTGGGTGAAGAGAATTTTTTTTTTTCTTTTTCTGAGACTGGGTCTCACTCTGTCACCCAGGCTGGAGCATGGTGGCATGATCATGGCTCATTGCAGGCTCAACCTCCCAGGCTCTAGTTACCCTCCCACCTTAGCCTCTCAGGTAGCTGGGACCACAGGTCCATGCTACCATGCTCAGCAAACTTTTTATATTTTATAGAGATAAGAACTCCCTATGTTGTCCAGGCTGGTCTCAAACTCCTGGGTTCAAGCGATCCTCCCACCCCAGCCTCCCAAAGTTCTGGGGTTACAGGTGTGAGCCACCACACCTGGCTGGTGATTATTTATAGTATTCTTGCAACATTGACCGAAGTCTGAAATTCTTTCAAAATTAAAAGTTAGGCCGGACTTGGTAGCTCATACCTTTAATCCCAGCACTTTAGAAGGCTAAAGCAGGTGGATCACTTGAGCTCAGGAGTTCAAGACCAGCCTGGATAACATGGCAAAACCCTCTCTCTTGCAAAAATTAGCTGCACATGGTGGTGTTTCCCTGTAATCCCAGCTACTCGGGAGGCTGATGTGGGAGAATTGCTTGAGGCTACAGTGAAACTCCGTCTCAAAAAAAAAAAAAAAAAGGATGATGAGGTTTCGCTATGTTGGCAAAGCTGTTGAATTCCTGGCCTCAAGTGATCTGCCCACCTCAGCTTCCCAAAGTGCTGGAATTATAGTTGTGAGTTACCATGCCTTGCCAAATTTAAATTTCTTTCTTTTTTTTTTTTTGAGACGGAGTCTTGCTCTGTCACCCAGGCTGGAGTGCAGTGGCGCAATCTCGGCTCACTGCAAGCTCCGCCTCCCAGGTTCGTTATTTTTAGAATAAACTAAAAATTTATCTCTCATCCATGTCTCCAATCACCAATAACTCATCACCAATAACTAGCCTTTATTACTTGTTCTTATGTAACTTTCCAGAGTTTCTTTATGCCTGTGCTTATCAGCAAATACATATTCTTTTTATTTTTTATTTTATTTTTGTTTAGAGATAGGGTCTTGCTCTGTCATCCAGGTTGAAGTGCAATGGGGCAATCATAGCTCACTGAAGCCTTGAACTTTTGGGCTCAAGCAATCCTCCTGCCTTACCGTAGGAGTACAGGCACACACCACCACACCTGGCTAATATTTTGTTTGTTTGTTTGTTTAGAGATGGGGGTCTCCCTATGTCAGGCTTAATTTTATTTCTTTAAATCCCCACATAAGGACATGTTTAAGGTCTGCCTTTTTTTTTTTTTTTTTTTTGAGATGGAATCTGGCTCTGTCGCCCAGGCTAGAGCGCAGTGGTGCAATCTAGGCTCACTGCAACTTCTGCCTCCCAGGATCAAGTGATTCTCCTGCCTCAGCCTCCCAAGGAGATGGGATTACAGGTGCGTGCCACCACGCCTGGCTAATTTTTGTATTTTTAGTTGAGACAGGGGTTTCACCATGTTGGCCAGGCTGGTCTCAAACTCCTGACCTCAAGTGATCCACCTGCCTCAGCCTCCCAAAGTGCTGGGATTTATAGGCGTGAACCACTGAGCCCAGCCTAATATATTTTTTTTTTTTTTAATAGAGACAGCATCTTACCATGTGGGCCAGGTTGGTCTTGAACTCTTGCCTCAAGCAATCCTCCCACCTCTGCCCCTCAAAGTGCTAGGATTACAGGTGTGAGCCACCTCGCCCAGGCTGCTTCTCTTTTTTCAGGCTAAATAACATTCCATTGCATGCACATACCACATTTTGTTTATCCATTCATCCACAGATGGACATTTGGTTTGCTTCCATTTCTTTCTTGACTATTGTGAATAGGCAAGAACTTGACAACTCTATGAGGTTAGGTAAAAACTAAACCTGAGAGAATTAAAGTAATACTCAAGAGTACACACAGCTGGTCATCATCAGATCTAGGATTAGATTCCAGAAGTTGTGTCTCTTCTTCTCTGCTATATCACCTCCTAGTTAATCACAGGTGCTCTACTTTTCAGTACTATCTACATGAGGGGCCCTCTCTCACATGATGTTAGTAAACAGATAAATAGGTACAGTTGCCATGGAAGGCAATTTGGCAATGTTTGTCAAAATGATATATGTACATCTGCAATTATAGTGCACTTAATACTGAACTGTACATATAAAAATGGTTAAGATAGTAAATTTTGTGATACATGTTTTTTTACCACAATGTAAAACAAATCATTTTTTAAATGACGTATAGACATACCCTTTGACTCAACATTGTAACTAGATATCTATCCTATTAATATATACATGTGTGGAAAATGATGTGTCTTCAAGAATATTAATTGCAATATTTTTGTATTAACAAATGGTTAGACTCACATGTTCATCAGAAGGAGGCCAGTGAAATAAATTATGCTCCACTATACAATGGAATACCGGTCAGTCCTTTAAAAGGAAGATATTTACACTGACAGGGAAAATTGCCTTGATATATTGGAAAGTGTAAAAGGCAAGCAATTGTGTAAAATACAAGTGGGAGGTAGTGGGTAGGAGGAGAGGGGAAGAAAAATTATATATATATTTGCTTGTATATTGATAGGCTATCTCTGAAAAGAAACCCAAGAAATTCATAACATTAGGCTGAGCCCAGTGGCTCACACCTTTAATCCCAGCAAAAGCTTTGGAAGGCTAAGGCAGGAGGGTTGCTTGGGCCCAGGAATTTGGGGCTGTGCTCTATGACCATGCCTGTGAATAGCCACTGCATTCCAGCCTGGGCAACACAGTGAAACCCTGTCTCTAAAAAACAAACAAAAAGTTTTACTTGTTTTTTTATTTTATTTTAACCTTCCAAATTCTTGAAGGTGCCCTATTTTAACCTTCCAAATGCTTAAAGTTATTTGTGACCACCACCCGCCCCCCTGCAACCCCCACCACCCCCACCCCTGGCTCCCAGCCTTCCCTTTTACCGGCGGAACAGCACCAACCTTTAACCTTCTCTCATATACCAATATAGCACCTGTTCAATCATTCTGACTTCTCTGAGCTCTCCAAATCTTTCTTAAAATGTAGATTTACAATTGGTTCATGATATTTTAGTAAGGATTAGACATATCAAATACTGTAGAAGGATTACTGATTGACTACATTTACACGTGTCCTCTCCCATTAAGACTTTCTCATGTTAGCTTTTCCAATAATACTTTTTTTTTTTTCTCTGAGACAAGGTCTCACTCTGTCACCCAGGATGGAGTGCAGTGGCACGATCTCAGCTCACTGCAACCTCCACCTCCTCAAGCTCAAGTGATCCTCCCACTTCAGCCTCCCAAGTATTTGGGAATACAGGTACACGCCACTACACCTGGCTAATATTTTGTATTTTTATTAGAGACAGGGTTTCACCACATTGCCCGGGCTGATCTTGAACTCCTAGGCTCAAGTCATCTACCCGCCTTGGCCCCACAAAGTGATAGGATTACAGGTATAAGCCACCATGCCTGGCCAATATCTCTGTTCTGAACCATCTTTATGGGAACGAAATAATGTGGCTGATGTCAATTAAGGTGTGGCCCACATCCCAGAGTTGATATGGCTTGTTTGTTTCTAATTTTTTTCTTTTTAGATGGAGTCTCCCTCTGTTGCCCAGGCTGGAGTGCAGTGGTGTGATCCTCCTGCCTCAGCCTCCTGAGTAGCTGGGATTACAGGCACCCACCACCAAGCCTGGCTATTTCTTTTTTTTTTTTTTTTTTTTGTATTTTAAGAAGAGGTAGGGGTTTCACCATGTTGGCCAGGGTAGTCTTGAACTCCTGGCCTCAAGTGATCCACCCGCCTCGGCCTTCCAAAGTGTTAGGATTATAGGCGTGAGCCATCACGCCCGGCCAGTTGTTTCTAATTGGAAAAATACGGAACGCTTCATGAATTTGCATGTCATCCTTGTGCAGGGGCCATGCTAATCTTCTTTGCATCGTTCCAATTTTAGTATATGTGCTGCCAAAGCGAGCACCAGAGCTGATGTTTTTTACGACAAAAAGAGATCCATGGATTGCAGACCCACCCATCTGTGGCATGGGGAATGCTGCCAGGATACCCTCCTTTAACAGAACCCAAAGGTGAAGAGGTGAGAGACGAACAGTGGCCCCACGTCACTGGGGAATGACAGACCAGTTTAGTCAATTCGGCAGAATATTCAGTCAATCCATATATCTGATACACTAATGATCTGCAATGCATACTGAACACCATGTCTCAGACCAGAGTTTTCAAACTACAGTACTGCCTAACTAAAAAGGGGTTTTCTCTGCCAGTCTATTAATTTACTGAGTGTTCAAGACTTTAGTTATAAAGATGAGGGATGGAGGCAGCCCCACCCATCAGCAGCCAATCAAGAGACATTTTTCTGAGAACAAAGGTGAAAGAAGGTCAATGGAGGAGCTGGTACCCAGTTCCAGATTCTAGAGGTCACAACCACTTTCAATTGTTTCCTCCCAGAAGCCCTTGTTTTCTGACCCCTGGATGGCCTTGCTGTTTTACCAACAGATAGAAACCTAGGTGGATTGAATTAATTTTGCTAGCATCAATCCATCAATCACAGGCTTGTTAAATATTAATGCATCAGGCCAAAATGACCTCAGGTTCTCCAAGAGGTATCCAGGTAACATAATTCAACTGCATTAGCAACTAGATCTAACCTAAATACAAACACACACACACAGACACATAGACACACACACACACACAGAGAGAGAGAGAGAGAGAGCGCTACATTGCCGGAGGATTAATCATGTTAGGGCAATAAGATTATTTTATCCTATTTTTCAAAATACTGCTTTTGAATTTTTTTTTAAAAATGGGGTTTTAGTAAATATAGATCACCTCTAAGTATTGTGTGATTAATTTGTATCTTAAAACTCCATGAAGAAGAAACAACTATTCTATAAAGGATTTTTTTTAATTTCAGTGCATCAATGTAACATGTAGCCATTAAGATATCAGTAGACTGGTGAGTGACCCAGAAAATATTCAGGACATATTGTAAAATGAAAAAACAGCAGGTACCATACAATGCCATTAAATATATAATATTTTCTTCTTCTTTTTTTCGAGGTGAAATTTCGCTCTTGTCACCCAGGCTGGAGTGCAATGGCTCACTCTCAGCTCACTGCTACCTTCGCCTCCCAGGTTCAACTTATTCTCCTGCCTCAGCCTCCCCGGTAACTGGGATTACAGGCACTTGCCACCACACCCAGCTAATTTTTGTATGTTTAGTAGAGACGGAGTTTCACCATGTTGGCCAGGCTGGTCTTGAACTCCTGACATCAGGTGATTTACCCACCTCAGCCTCCCAAAGTGCTGGGATTACAGGCATGAGCCACCATGCCCAGTCCCATCTCTTCTATTTTAAAGAGCTTGGGCAACATGGTGAAAACCTGTCTCTACCAAAATACAAAAATAGCTGGGTGTGATGGTGTATGCCTGTAGTCCCAGCTACTTGGGGAGCTGAGGCAGGAGGATCGCTTGAGCCCAGGAGGTCAGCACTGCAGTGAGACAAAATCTCGCCACTGCACTCCAGCCTAGGTGACAGAGTGAGAACCTGTGTCAAAAAAAATAAAATAAAAAATTAGCTGGGCATGGTGGCACATGCCTATAGTCCCAGCTACTCGGGAGGCTGAAGTTAGGAGGACTGCTTAAACCCAGGAGGTTGTGGCTGCAGAGAGCCATGATCGTGCCACTGCACTTCAGCCCAGGTAACAGAACAAGATCCTATCTCAAAAAAACAAATAAAAATAAAATGGGGTACTCCTGTTCAAGGTTACTTCTTCAGAACTAAGTCCCCTCCTTATTCACTCACCCCCACGTCCACAACATGCCTTTTTCCTATCTTCCTGTCTGCATCTAAATAAGAATGCCAGATTCAGCAACCCTATATCAATTGCAATATTTGAGACATAAGTATATTGAAATAATTATTTGGTTTTTGTATATTTGTTGTGTTGTTGTTTGAGACAGAGTCTCACTATTTTGCCCAGGCTGGAGTGCAGTAGCATGATCTCAGCTCACTGCAGCTTCTACCTCCCAGGTTCGAGCAATATTTGTGCCTCAGCCTCACAAGTAGCTGGGATTATAGGTGTGCACCACCAAACCCAACTAATTTTTGTATTTTTAGTAGATACAAGGTTTCACCATGTTGGCCAGGCTGGTCTTAAACTCCTGACCTCAAGTGATCCACCCGTCTCGCCTCCCAAAGTGCTGGGATTACAGGCATGAGCCACTGCACCAGCCTAAAAAATTTATTTGTTATTTACCTGGAATTCAAATATAACCAAGTGTCTTGTATTTTAGGCAACCCTATATATGTAGATTCTCAGCTGTCTTTCATTCTAAGAAAATACCAAAATTCATCTTCATTCCCACCTCCAACTATTCATCACTCAGCCACCCAGAAGATATCTATCATGCCTGCCATACCGTATGTATCTCCTGTTGCCCTTGACAGCCCTGTTCGGGCCTGGAGTGATCTGGCCTCCTTTTCTCCCCACCACCTTCACAGCTGATTGGAGGCTGGCCTAGGGGATTACTAGAACCTCCATCTCAGAACTCAGCGCCTATTCACTAGTCAGCCAAATTCCAGCTGCCCCTGAGTTGCAGCAGCGTCAGTGCACTAGGAGACCCCTGGTCATAGGAGATTCCGCACCATCACCCTTGGTTACCCTCCAAAAGTGTCAAATGCAGCCTCTGCCTAACAGTGCCAGCGCTCCTCCCCATAGCCTTGATGCTCACAGCCCCCTGGGAAAGGAACCTAGTCCCGGGCTCACTGCCACTGTCAGTGAGGTGGGGAATGTGTAATATCTCAGGAAGAACTGGGGCATGGTAGATATTCCTGGAACACTGAGGTTCATCTCGATTATATATAACTGTACTATACTTGTTTTCCACATCTGTCTCTCCTAGACTTTATATTCCTTGAGAGCAAGAGCTATAACTTCTATGTCCACATGCTGAGAATGAGCACAAAGCCTGGGTAGTTTTACCACGAATGGATGAATGAATGAACCAACAAACAAACGGCCTACAATAAGGGATAACTAAGCAAACTGTGGTGCCTCAGCTATGTGGGACACTACATACCTATTTTTTTTAAGTATATGTAGTATCTTAATACATATAAATTGTGGTCGGGCACCGTAGCTCATGCCTGTAATCCCAACACTTTGGGAGGTAGAGGTGGTGGATCATCTGAGGTCAGGAGTTCGAGACCAGCCTGGCCAACATGGTGAAATCCTGTCTCTACTAATAATACAAAAATTAGCTGGCCGGGCATGGTGGCTTACGCCTGTAATCCCAGCACTTTGGGAGGCTGAGGCAGGCAGATCAGGAGGTCAGGAGATCGAGACCATCCTGCCCAAAACCCTATCTCTACCAAAAATACAAAAATTAGCTGGGTGTAGTGGTATGCCCCTGTAGTCCCAGCTACTCAGGAGGCTGAGGCAGGAGAATCGCTTGAACCCGGGAGGCGGAGGTTGCAGTAAGCCAAGATGGTGCCACTGCACTCCAGCCTGGTGATAGAGTGAGACTCTGTCTCAAAAAAAAAAAAAAAAAATTTTTGGCCGGGCACGGTGGCTTACGCCTGTAATCCCAGCACTTTGGGAGGCTGAGGCAGGCGGATCACGAGGTCAGGAGATCGAGACCATCCTGGCTAACATGGTGAAACCCCGTCTCTACTAAAAATACAAAAAAACTAGCTGGGCGAGGTGGCGGGCGCCTGTAGTCCCAGCTACTCGGGAGGCTGAGGCAGGAGAATGGAGTGAACCGGTAGGTAGCGCTTGCAATGAGCCGAGATGGCGCCACTGCACTCCAGCCTGGGCAACAGAGCGAAACTCTGTCTCAAAAAAAAAAAAAAAAAAAAAAAAAAAAAATTAGCTGGGTGTGGTAGCACATGCCTATAATCCCAGCTACTCGGGAGGCTGAGGCAGGAGAATCACTTGAACCTGGGAGGCGGAGGTTGCAGTGAGCCGAGATTGCACCATTGCACTCCAGCCTGGGCAACAAGAGTGAAACTCCATCTCCAAAAAAAATAAATAAATAAATAACGAGTAGATAAAATAAAATCTGTGGTCAGACCACAATCAAGACTGGCAGAAAATTTGGAGTCGTAAATAATTTAGAGACTACCACTCAGCACAAGATTTTTCTACAAATTTGCTCAATTTCAAAAGATATATTTTTGTGCAGCTAAGAATCCAGAGGGACTTTAGCCTCTGAAGCACTGGAATAAGTAAACCTGCAGGCCTCAGAATTTGAGCTCCTTTTAGAATTGGCTCAGCACAGGTCATCAGAACCTCCTGAGACTATGTCACGGCGCATCCTTAACCTTTAAATTTAAATTAAAAAAAAAAAAAATTCCGGGTGCGGTGGCTCACGCCTGTAATCCCAGCACTTTGGGAGGCCGAGGTGGGTGGATCACCTGAGGTCAGGAGTTCGAGACCAGCCTGGCCAACATGGCAAAATCCTGTCTCTACTAAAAATACAAAAATTAGCCAGATGTGGTGGTGCACTCCTGTAGTCCCAGCCACTCAGGAGGCTGAGGCAGGAGAATTGCTTGAACCTGGGAGGTGGCAGTTGTAGTAAGCTGAGATCACGCCACTGCATTCCAGCCTGGGTGACAAAGTGAGACTCTGTCTCAAAAAATAAATAAATAAAATAAATAGACTCAAGCTAAAAGATTTTCCTTTTCAGAGGGCACTGTTTGCTGTCATGCTCTTCACACTGTAATGTGACAGAAATCCTATCTATTCAACACAAATTGAGAGGAATATCTAGCCATGACACAGTTTGAGCAATAAAGACCGAAAGTATGTCTTTCATTCCCCCAGATAATCCCTGTTGTCTTTTTGCATTTCATGTTTGAATTCAGACTGTATTTAAGTGCTAGCCTAGTTCACAAAACTGTAACCCCATAGATTTAGGTGAATATCTCCCCAAACTGTTTTCATCGTGATCCTTCCCTAAAACCTTTGTTAGCTCCTGGTTGCCCAATCCAAATTTATCAACCATCACATTCCCACAGGAGATAATTTCAATCTGCCCTTCCAATCTTTTATTAATCTCTTCTGCTTTAACTGCATTTGCCTCTGGTGTTTTACTCGTGTAAACGCCTAATTCAAGTCCTCCTTCCCTTGCAAACTCCTCAGGTCCTAACAGAAGACTTTGGGAGCTCTCCTTCAAATTTCTCTGAATAGCTTTTACTCTGCACTTTTATTTGGCCCTTACCATTTTTCTGGCTTGTATTGTTAATATCCTTTACATGTGTTCGTCTGGCATTTGGTATTCGCAAGTAGAAAATGTCATTGCTGAAGGTAGAACGAACCAGCTAGCTGATCTTCACAAGACAGGTCAACGTCCCACCCGGCAGGGTCAGAAATTCAATTTGGTACATTCCCATTACCTGAGTGGCATCTTACAATTTCCAGAAATAACACCATGCTCAGACTTAAGGGACTGAATCATGTTAACCAAAACCTCCCAAGGATGATTTACAAACCAGAATATGTTCTTATTTTGCAGTGGGAGTAGCCATTTATATACGCTACTATCCTTCTAATGAAAACCAAATTGCAGGTAAAGACGTTTCTAGTAAGCAGAGATAAGAAGGTAGAAAGGAATTGGCTCCATAACCATGTGCCCGTGATCTATTGCTGCTGTAACAAATTACTATAACCTTAGTGGCTAACAACAAACAAATTTACTTTTTTCTTCTTCTTGTTTTCCTCAGACCTCGCAAGCCTGGATAAATTTACTCTCACATAGTCATGTAGGTTAGAAGTCTGATTTTAGTCTCACTGGACTAAAATCAAGATGTTGGTAGGGCTGTGTTCCTTTCTGGAGGCTCTCAGCTTCTTTCTTTCCCAGCTTCTCAGGCCCTCACACTCCCTAGCTCATGGTCTCTTCCCCTATCTTCAAAGCCAGCCTTGAGTCCTTCTTATTATACATCACATCTCTCCGATCTCCACTGTAACTTAATTCACCCACTTTTAAAAACCCTTGTTATGGCCAGGTGTGGTGGCTCACACCTGTAATCCCAGTACTGTGGGAGGCGGAGGCAGGTGGATTACTTGAGTTCAGGAGTTCAAGACCAGCCTGGCCAACATGGTGAAACCCCATCTCTACTAAAAATAGAAAAATTTGCTGGGTGTGGTGGCACACACCTGTAGTCCAAGCTACTTGGGAAGCTGAGGCAGGAGAATCACTTGAACCCGAGAGGCGGAGGTTGCAGTGAGCCAAGATCATGCCACTGAACTCCAGCCTGGGCAACAGAACAAGACCCTATCTTAAAACAAACAAACAAACAAAACCCTTGTTATTAAATTATTCTTACTGGAATGATATAGGATAATCCCCTCCCCATCTTGAATTCATATATATATGTGTATATATATAGATATATGTATATATGAATCCACACATATATGAATCATATACATATGAATCCACAGACACATATTTGCCTTTATTTATTAATTTTAACTTTTTTTGTTTTAGAGATGAGTCTCATTATGTTGCCCAGGTTAGTCTCAAACTCCTGGGCTCAAGGGATCCTCCTGCTTCAGCCTCTCAAGTAGCTGGAACTACAGGCTTAAGCCCACTGCTCTTACTTATTATTTTGCTTTGTTTTTGTTTTTTGAGACAGAGTCTCACCTTGTTACCCAGACTGGAGTGCAATCATGCGATCTCAGCTCACTGCAACCTCCACCTCCTGGGTTCAAGTGTTTCTTGTGCCTCAGCCTCCAGAGCAGCTGGGATTGCAGGTGCACACACCACCGCGCCCGGCTAATTTTTTTGTATTTTTCAGTAGAGACGGGGTTTCCCCATGTTGGCCAGGCTGGTCTTGAGCTCCTGACCTCAGATGATCCACTCGCCTCTGCCTCCCAAAGTGCTGGGATTACGGGCATAAGCCACCGTGCCCAGCCTTTGTTTATATATATATTTGGCGGGTTGAGGGGGATTGCGGAAAGGCAGAGTCTGGCTCTGTTGTCTAGGCTGGAGTGTAATGGCACCATCATAGTTGACTGCAGCCTCAATTTCCTGGGCTCTCAAGCATTCCTTCCACCTCAACCTTCAGAATAGCTGGGACTACAGGCACACACCCAGCTAATTGTTAAAAATTTTGGTAGAGACAAGATTTTGCTGTGTTGCCCAGGCTGGTCTTGAACTTCCTGAGCTCAAGTGATCCTCCCCACTCAGCCTCCCAAAGTGCCAGGATGAGCCACCACACCCAGCCGTTAATATTTATTTTTATTGCATGTATTTATGATGTACAACATGATGTTTCGATATACATATACGTAATAAAAAAGATTACAGTAGTCAAGCTGATGAACATATTCGTCATCTCACATACCTACCTTTGTGTGTGTGTGTGTGTGTGTGTGGTAAGGTCACCTAAAATCTATCGCTTACCAGCCTTCCAGTATACAATATTATTTACTACAGTCTTCATGCTGTATATTAGATCTCTAGATTTATCATCCCATATAACTGCAGCTTTGTACCCTTTGAACCATATCTCCCCATTAAGACCACTAAGGTTCTTAAACCCGTCTGTAAAATCTCTTTACCATTGTTAGATATGAGTTCTAAATATCTCTTCGAAGAATTGATATGTCAGTATTTTCAATTCTTTGCTTTCTACTTTTAAACTTAACTTCCTCATAAAGCAACCTTTTTGGATTACCTGCTCCACCCTGACTCATTCTGATTACCTGCTCCGCCCTGACTCATTCTCCACCCTGACTCGTTCCAATTTCCTCTTCTGCCATAACCATTTTTCCCACCAATCCACTCACCCCGCCACTCTCTTTAAATTAGCCAGTCGGAATTAGTTTAGCCTGTGCTGTCTAACCCTAGCCAATAGGGGAACAACACAGCAGCAGGGGCCACCACGTGCATCAGGGATAAGAACCCCTTCCTCTCCCTTGTCCAAGTGTGTGCTCACCATTGCTCCATCTGTAAGGGTGCACCCTTCTGTAGAAGTACATTGCCTTGCTGAGAATTAAAAATAAAATTTTATATTCGAGTGCTATTTCTTTTGTGGCACCGAAACTTTATTTATAATACCATGTAAAGTAGCATATCTACATATTCTAGGAACCTCTTTGGGAGGCCATTATTCTGCCTATTACAATCAAATTTCCAAAAAGGTATTTATAGGAAACGAATATATTGAGTATGAATATTAGCACATACGTAAAATAGAAAATATTACTTTTATTCCCAAATTTGGGCTCCCATCCAACTAAAGTGACAGGAATTTAGTAATCACTGTCGAGGGCACCTTATGTGGTACCTGGGGTACCAGGAGAAGAGCTCACATTTCTAGCTTGTAATGCCCAAAACTCCCAGCCTCAGGCCACGTGGTCCCTACCACTCAATAGTACTCTACTCCGTGGGGTGTAGGCTTTTTTGCCCAAGCAGAACACCATGAGGTCCTAAACACCCCAATCCTCTCTAAAGTCTTTACCCCTCCCTGGGCCCCCAAAATAATAATAAAGTTCATGAGATCCAAGACCCTTCCTTGTCTTCCCCACTCCTACTCCATTCGTCTCCCAGGCAGATACCTCTCTCTTTCTTCCCTCCCTTTCTCCACTGGTTTTACACTTCCGCAAAAGAGCGGAAGAGCACTTGGCTTTAAGCGGCTATTGGCTTTCCCTCTTACAAAATTCCTAGGAAGGGAATTACAAAAGACCTGGACACAAGGGACCCGTGTAGAGTGGGGTAAGTGGGGTTGTGTGGGGGCTGAGAAATACTGTAATGAGCAAACCACACTGCTCCAGTTAATAAATTAACATCACAAAAAACTATCCTGTCACATAAATATAGCCTACAATTTTATCTTTTTCTACCAGGATCTATTTTTGTTTTTTACATTTTTAGTAGAGATGAGGTTTCGCCATGTTGGCCAGGATGGTCTCAAACTCCTGGCCTCAAGTCATCCACCTGCCTTAGCCTCCCAAAGTACTGAGATTACAGGTGTGAGCCACCAGACCCAGCCATGATCTATTTCCATTTCGATGACTTCTTTCCTCTTCTGTACAAATAGAACTGGTAAATTCTGACTCTTGCATAGTCTTTTTTTTTTTTTTTTTTTAAGGTTCTATATAAACCTTGAAACTTCTGTTTACATTTGTCATATACCTGTGGATTTTTTTTTTCTTTTTTGGGGGGTGGGGAGTGGCGGATAAGGCAGGCTCTCCATTTGTTGCCCAGGCTAGAGGGCAGTGGCTCACTGCGGCCTCAGACCTCCTGGGCTTAAGCCATCTGCCTGCCTCAGCCTCCCAAACTGCTGGGATTACAGATATCAGCCACTGTGCCCAGCCCTTGTGAATGTTTCTAATACTAAGTTTTATCTATACTAGCTAATTTAACCTGGCTGCTCTCTTAAGAGATTTGTGGACACACCTTAATCTATTAGTGAGGTATTTACAAAATAATAGATTAGGCTAGGATGGATTCTTTCTGTCTGAAGATAACAAAACCATATTTTTGTATGTGTATGTATGTTTGGTGCACTTATTTTTATTATTACTTTTTATTGTTTTTTGAGGCAGCGTGTCCCTCTGTCGCCCAAGCTGGAGTCAATGGTGTGATCTCTGCTCACTGCAACCTCTGCCTCCCAAGCTCAAGTGATTCTCATGCCTCAACCTCCCAAGTAGCTGGGATCACAGGCATGCACCACCAGGCCTGGCTAATTTTTTGTATTTTTAGCAGAGACAGAGTTTCACCATGTTGGCCAGCCTGGTATTGAGCTCCTGGCCTCAGGTGATCTGCCTGCCTTGGCCTCTAAAAGTGCTGGGATTACAGGTATGAACCACGGTGACCGGCCCTTTGTGCACTTATTTTTAATTATTATTTTTAGTATTATTATTGTGGCAAAATGTACATAAAATAGAGTTTGCCATTTTAAAGTGTACAACTTAGTGGCTTTAAATACAGTGTTGTCCAACCATCACTATCTAGTTCCAGAAATTTTTTTATCACCCCAACTGGAATCCTGGTACTCATTTTTTTGTTGCTTATTTTTATTTATTTATTCATTTTAAGAGATGAGGTCCTGCTCTGTCAACCAGGCTGGAGTGCAGAGGCACTATCATAGCTCACTGCAGCCTCAAACTCATTGGCTCAAGCAATCCTCCCGCCTCAGCCTCCCAAGTAGCTGGAATTACAGGTGTGCACCACGATGCTCAGCTATTTTTTAAGCAGTCATTCCTTGATATCCCCCTCAATCTTGTCTTCGTAGAGTTTCTCTATTAATTTTTTCATCCAACATAATACATTCACAATCTAAAATACATAAGGCCAGGCACGATGGCTCACGCCTGTAATCCCAACACTGTGGAAGGCCAAGGAGGGTGGATCACTTGAGGTCAGGAGTTCAAGACAAGTCTGGCCAACATGGTAAAACCCTGCCTCTACAAAAAATACAAACTTTAGGTGGGCGTGGTGCACATGCTTGTAATCCTAGCTACTGGGGAGGCTGAGGCCTGAGAATTGCTTGAACCTGGGAGGCAGAAGTTGGAGTGAGCCGAGATCATGCCACTGCACTCCCGCCTGGGCAACAGAGCAAGACTCCGTCTCAAAAAATAAAACTAAAACAAAATACATAAATTTCCAACCAGGCCTGTAATCCCAGCACTTTGGGAGGCCAAGATGTTCAGATTGCTTGAGCTCAGGAGTTTGAGACCAGCCTGGCCAACATGATAAGACCCTGTGTCTACTAAAATACAAAAATTAGCCCGGACTGGTGGCAGGTGCCTGTAGTCCCAGCTACTCAGGAGGCTGAGGCAGGAGAATTGCTTGAACCCAGGAAGAAGAGGTTGCAGTGAGCCAAGATCGTGCCACCGCACTCCAGCCTGGGTGATAGAGGGTGATTCCATCTCAAAAAAGAAAAAAAAAAAAAGATTTCCCACTATTTCCCACTCTACCTTGTTTCTTTGGAGTGTGCTTCCGCAGTTCCTTTATGCAGATGTAAACAAAGTTCTCCTCATTTTTACACAGAAAATACCATCTTAAAAACTTTTGAACTTTGCTTCTTTTTTCACTTAAAAATATATCCTTGGCCAGGTACAGTGGCTCAAGCTTGTAATCCCAGCATTTTGGGAAGCTGAGACGGGGGGATTGCTTAAACCTGGGAGTTTGAGATCAGCCCATACAACATGGCAAGACCCTGTCTCTACAAAAGCAAGAAAAATTATCCAGGTTTGGTGGTGCACACCTGTAATCCTATTTACTCAGGAGACTGAGGTGGGAGGATCACTTGAGCCCAAGAGGTGGAGGTTGCAGTGAGCTCTGACTGTGCCCCTGAACTCCAGTCTGGGTGACAGAACAAGACCCTATCTCTAAAAAGTATATAAGGTAACCATAAGTCCTGTTTTGTTTGGGAAAGACCCTGTTATGTGTTACCTGCTTTTTAAATGTTTGGATGAGAAATTGTATGATCACTCTTTTTTTTGTTTGTTTGTTTCTTTATTTTACTTTAAATTCTGGGATACAAGTACAGAATGTACAGGTTTGTTACATAGGTGTACATGTGCCATGGTGGTTTGCTGCACCTGTCAAGCCATCCTCTAGGTTTAAAGCCCTGCATGCATTAGGTATTTGTCTTTTTTTTTTTTTTTTTTTTTTTTTTTTGAGACGGAGTCTCGCTCTGTCGCCCAGGCTGGAGTGCAGTGGCGCGATCTCGGCTCACTGCAAGCTCCGCCTCCCGGGTTCACGCCATTCTCCTGCCTCAGCCTCCGGAGTAGCTGGGACTACAGGCGCCCGCCACCACGCCCGGCTAATTTCTTTTTGTATTTTTAGTAGAGACGGGGTTTCACCGTGTTAGCCAGGATGGTCTCGATCTCCTGACCTCGTGATCCGCCCGCCTCGGCCTCCCAAAGTGCTGGGATTACAGGCTTGAGCCACCGCGCCCGGCCAGGTATTTGTCTTAATGCTCTCCCTCCCCTTGCTCCCTACCCTCCAACCTGTGTGTGATGTTCCCCTCCCTGTGACCATGTGTTCTCATTGCTCAACTCCCACTTGTTTACTGACTTTTTAATAATCACCATTCTAACTGGCATGAGATGGCATCTCATTGTGGTTTTGATTTGCATTTCTCTGCATTTCTCTAATGACCAGTGGTGATGAACTTTTTTTCACATGTTTGTGGCTGCATAAATGTCTTCTTTTGAGAAGTGTCTCTTCATATCCTTCGCCTACTTTTTGATAAGGTTGTTTGTTTTTTTCTTGTAAATTTGTTTAAGTTCCTTGTAGAGTCTGGATATTGGACCTTTGTCAGATAGGTAGATTGCAAAAATTTATCCCATTCTATAGGTTGCCTGTTCACTCTGATGATAGTTTCTTTGTTGTGCAGAACCTCTTTAGTTTAATTAGACTCCTTTGTCAATTTTAGCTTCTGTTGCAATTGCTTTTGATGTTTTAATCATGAAGTCTTTGCCCATGCCTGTGTCCTGAATGGTATTGCCTAGGTTTTCTTCTAGGGTTTTTATGGTTTTGGGTTTTACATTTAAGTCTTTAATCCATCTTGAGTTAATTTTTGTATAAAGTGTAAGGAAGAGGTCCAGTTTCTGTTTTCTGCATATGGCTAGCCAATTTTCACAGCACCATTTCTTAAACAGGGACTCTTTCCCCCATTGCTTGTTTTTGTTAGGTTTGTCAAAGATCAGATGGTTGCAGATATGTGGTGTTATTTCTGAGGTCTGTGTTTTTTTCCATTGGTCTATATATCTGTTTTGGTATCAGTACCATGCTGTTTTGGTTACTGTAGCCTTGTAGTATAGTTTGAAGTCAGGTAACATGATGCCTCCAGCTTTGTTCTTTTTGCTTAGAATTGTCTTGGCTATACAGGTTCTTTTTTGGTTCCATATGAAATTTAAAGTAGTTTTTTCTAATTCTGCAAGGAAAGTCAATGGTAGCTTGATGGGAATAGCATTGAATCTATAAATTACTTTAGGCAGTATGGCTATTTTTTTATCTTTAGTAGAGAAGGAGTTTCACCATCTTGGCCAGGCTGGTCTCAAACTTGTGACCTCATAATACACCCACCTCGGCCTCCCAAAGTACTGGGATTACAGACATGAGCCACTGCACCCAGCCTGAAAATTCTTTTCTTTAGGAATCTTGAATATTGGCCCCCACTCTCTTCTGGCTTGTAGGGTTTCTGCAGAGAGATCTGCTGTTAGTCTGATGGGCTTCCCTTTGTAGGTAACCTGACTTTTCTGGCTGCCCTTAACATTTTTTCCTTCATTTCAACCTTGGAGAATCTGACTATTGCGTGTCTTGGGGTTGCTCTTCTTCAGGAGTATCTTAGTGATGTTTCTGTATTTCCTGAATTTGAATGTTGGCCTGTCTTGCTAGGCTGGGGAAGTTCTCCTGGATAATATCCTGAAGTGTGTTTTCCAACTTGGCTCCATTCTTCCCTTCACTTTCAGGTACCCCAGTCAATCGCAGGTTTGGTTTTTTCACATAGTTCCATATTGCTTGGAGGCTTTGTTCATTCCTTTTCATTCTTTTTTCTCTAATCTTGTCTTCACACCTTATTTCAGTAAGGTGAGCTTCAATCTCTGATATCCTTTCTTCCACTTGATCAAGTCGGCTATTGATATTTGTGTATGCTTCATGAAGTTCTCATGCTGTGTTTTCCAGCTCCATAAGGTCATTTATGTTCTTCTCTAAACTGGTTATTCTAGTTAGCAGTTCCTGTAACCTTTTATCAAGGTTCTTAGCTTCCTTGCATTGGGTTAGAATATGCTCCTTTAGCTCAGAGGAGTTTGTTATTACCAACCTTCTGATGCCTACTTCTATCAATTTGTCAATCTCATTCTTGGTCCAGTTTTGTGCCCTTGCTAGAGAGGAGAGGAGTTGCGATCATTTGGAGAAGAGGCATTCTGGTTTTTGGAATTTTCAGCGTTTTGGGGCTGGTTTTTCCTCATCTTCGTGGATTTATCTACCTTTGATCTTTGAGGCTGATGACCTTTGGATGGGGTTTTCGTGTGAGGGTCTTTTTTGTTGATGTTGGTGTTGTGCTTTCTGTTAGTTTTTCTTCTAATAGTCAGGCCCCTGTTCTGCAGGTCTGCTACAGTTTGCTAGAGGTCCAGTCCAGACCCTGTTCACCTGGGTGTCACCACTGGAGGCTGCAGAACAGCAAAGATTGCTGACTGCACCTTCCTCCAGAAGTATTTTCTTCTGGAGGGGCACTGGCCTGAGGCCAGACGGAGCTTTCCTGTATGAAATGTCTGTCAACCCCTGTTGGGAGGTGTCTCCCAGTCAGGAGGCACTGGGGTCAGGGACCCACTTGAGGAGGCAGTCTGTCCCAGTCTGTCCCTTAGCAGAGCTGGTGCATTGTGTTTTTTTGTTTTGTTTTGTTTTTGTGACAGAGTCTCACTCTGTCACCCAGGCTAGAGTGCAATAGCACAATCTTGGCTCACTGCAACCTCTGCCTCCTGGTTTCAAGCGATTCTCCTATCTCAGCCTCCTGAGTAGCTGGGATTACAGGCATGTGCCACCATGCCTGGCTAATTTTTGTATTTTTAGTAGAGACGGAGTTTTGCAATGTTGGCCAGGCTGGTCTCTAACTCCTGACCCCAGGTGATCCGCCTGCCTCGGCCTCCCAAAGTAATGGAATTACAGGTGTGCGCCACTGCACCCAGGCAATTATATGATCACTCTATATGGGATCTGTAGTCCACTTTTTTTTTTTTTTTTTGAGACAGGGTTACACTCTGTTGCCTGGGCTGGAGTGCAATGGTGCGATCTCTGTTGCCCACTTTTTATTGAATACAAATTATAGGAAGTTTTAGAAGCTGTGTCCACAGTTGACTAGTTAATAAATATTTCTTGATTGAGCCACTATGGGTCTCAGGTTACAGTGAAATATATAATAATGTACAAGTGGTCTCTAGCCTATTGTTAATCTTGAAAATTAACTGGAATGTGTTATCTATCCACCTCACAGAAGTGCTCAGAAATAAATAATAAATTATCAATTATATTTGAAGGTGCTACTTTGTTTTGGAAAACAAGTTGGCTACAACAATTTATTTTTTGTTTTTTTAGAGATAAGGTCTCACATTCACAGGCCGGTGTGCAGGGGCATGTGGAATGAGTATAACTCACTGCAGCCTGGAACTTCTGAGCTCAAACCATTCTCCTGCCTCAGCCTCTGGAGTAGCTGGTACTAGAGCATGCACCATCATGCTCAGCTAATTATTTCTTCTCCTTCTCCTTCTCCTTCTCCTTCTCCTTCTCCTTCTCCTTCTCCTTCTCCTTCTCCTTCTTCTTCTTCTTTCTTCTTCTTCTTCTTCTTCCTTCTTCTTTCCTCTTCTTCCTCTTCTTCTTTTTCTTCTTCTTCTTCTTCCTTCTTCTTTCCTCTTCTTCCTCTTCTTTTTCTTCTTCTTCTTTTTCTTCTTCTTCTTCTTTTATTATCCCCATTGTTAAGCACACTCAGCTAATTTAAAATATATTTTTGTAAAGAGAGGGTCTCACTACTATGCTCAGACTCCTCTTGAATTCCTGGTCTCAAGCAATCCTCCTGCCTTTGTCTCCCAAGGTGCTGGAATTACAGGCATGAGTCATTGCACAGGGCCAATAAATTTATTCCACATACATATTTACACAGATATTCAAATGTGATTATTAGAAGCTATCCATTGTAACATTTAATAGCAAAAACCGGAAAAAAAAATGAATGTTCATTAAGAGGGGACTGGTTAAATAAGGCACCCAGTGAAATGCTATGCACCCATTGAAAAGAATAGGGCATCAAGAGAACAAGAAGATGAGCCACATACTGGGAGAGAATATTTGCAAAAGACATGTTTCATGGCTTTCCTTTTACCTCGTTGCACTTCTGAGAGCAAGATGGGTCACCAGCAGCTGTACCAGAGCCACCTGCAAAAATTCAGCCAGGGTTCTCGCTCTCATGGCATCTGCTCAGACCTGCACAGTCTGATCCAGAAATATGGCCACAATATGTGCCTCCAGTGTTTCCATTGGTATGCAAAGGATATAGATTTCATTAAGTTGGACTAAGTGATCTTCCTTGAATGGATTATCCAAGGCATCCACCCAATAAAAAACCATGATTGCTCTTTGTACATAAAATAAATATTTAAAAACTACAACAACAAAAAAGATATGTTTCATAAAGGACTGTTATCCAAACTACACAAAGAACCCTGAAAACTCAACAATCAGAAAATGAACAACTGGATTTTAAAAGTGGGCAAAAACACCAGCTGGGCGCGGTGGCTCAAGCCTGTAATCCTAGCACTTTGGGAGGTCGAGACGGGCGGATCACGAGGTCAGGAGATCGAGACCATCCTGGCTAACACGGTGAAACCCCGTCTCTACTAAAAATACAAAAAATTAGCCGGGCGAGGTGGCGGGCACCTGTAGTCCCAGCTACACGGGAGGCTGAGGCAGGAGAATGGCGTAAACCCGGGAGGCGGAGCTTGCAGTGAGCTGAGATCCGGCCACTGCACTCCAGCCTGGGCGACAGAGTGAGACTCCGTCTCAAAAAAAAAAAAAAAAAAAAAAAGTGGACAAAAAAACCTGAACAAACATCTTACCTAGGAAGAAATACAGATGACAAGTAAGCATATTAAAAGATGTCCAGGCCAGGTGCGGTGGCTCACGCCTGTAATCCCAGCACTTTGGGAGGCCAAAGCAGGTGGATCACGAGGTCAGAAGTTCGAGACCAGCCTGATCAACATGGTGAAACCCTGTCTCTATTAAAAATACAAAAATTAACCAGGCGTGGTGGCGGGCGCCTGTAATCCCAGCTACTCAGGAGGCCGAGGCAGGAGAATCGCGTGAACCCGGGAGGCAGAGGTTGCAGTGAGCAGAGATCACGCCACTGCCCTCCAGCCTGGGCGACAGAGTAAGACTCCCTCTCAAAAATAAATAAATAAATAAATAAATAAATAAATAAATAAAATAAAATGAAGATGTCCAATATCCTAAGTCATTAGGGTATTGCAAATTAAAACAAGATACCTCCACACACCTATTAGCATGGCCAAAATCCAGAACACTGACAGCACCAAATACTACCACGGAAGTGAAACAAAAGCTCTCATTCACTGCTGGTGGGATGCAAAATGGCACAGCCTCTTCGGAAGAGAGTTGGCAGTTTCTCACAGAATGAACATACTCTGTCCTGAGTTACCAGGAGTAAAAATGAAAAAATAAATAAATAAATAACTCTAACCATATGATCCACCAATCACACTCCTCTATATTTACCCAAATTAATTGAGAACTTATGTCTATATGAAAACTTGTTTATATTTTTAGCAGCTTTATTCATAATTGCCAAAACTCGGAAGTAATCAAGATGCCCTGAAGTAAATGAATGGATAAACTGTGGTACATCAGACAATGGAACATTATTCAGCACTGAAAGGAAATGAGCTATTGAGCCATGAAAAGCCAGAGAGGAACTTTAAATGCATACTCCCAAGTGAAAGAAGCCAATGTCAAAAGCCTACATACTGTATAATTCCAGGTATATGACATTCTGGAGAATGCAAAACTATGGAGACAGTAAAACGATTAGTGGTTGCAGAAGCCGGGCGCGGTGGCTCATGCCTGTAATACCAGCACTTTGGGAGGCCGGGGCGGGTGGATCACAAGGTCAGGAGATCGAGACCATCTTGGCTAACAAGGCGAAACCCCAGCTCTACTAAAAATGCAAAAAAAATCAAGCATGGTGGCAGACACCTGTGGTCCCAGCTACTCCGGAGGCTGAGGCAGGAGAATGGCGTGAACCCCGGAGGCAGAGCTTGCAGTGAGCTGAGATCGCGCCACTGCACTCCAGCCTGGGCAACAGAACAAGACTCCGTCTCAAAAATAAATAAATAAATACATACATAAATAAAAAGGATTAGTGGTTGCCAAGGGCTAAGCGGAAGGAGGGTTGAATAGGCAGAGCACTGGGGATCATTAGGGCAGTGAACTACTCTGAATGATGCTACGATGATGGACAAATGTCGTTTCTTTGTTTTTGGCTTTGGGTTTTTTTTTGAGACAGAGTCTTGCTCTGTTGCCCAGGCTGGAGGGCAGTAGTGTGATCTCAGCTCACTGCAACCTCAAGCTTCCAGGTTCAAGCAATTCTCCTGTCTCAGCCTCCCAAGTAGCTGGGACTACAGGCATACACCACCACACCTGGCTAATTTTTGTATTTTTAGTAGAGATGGGGTTTCACCATATTGATCTGACTAGTCTCGAACTCCTGACCTCAGGTGATCCACCCACCTTGGCCTCCCAAAGTGCTGGGATTACAGGCGTGAGCCACTGTGCCCGGCCAAATGTGTTTATTATATGTTTGTCCAAACGTATGAATGCACAACACCAAGAGTGAACCCTAATGTAAAGTACAGACTTTGGATGACAATGATATGTCAATGTAAGTTCATCAATTGTAACAAATATACCACTATGCTGGGGGATGTTGATACTGGGGAAGGTTGTGCATGTTTGGGGATAGAGGTTATAATATTAATAGGAACTCTGTACTTTTTGCTGTGAACCAAAAATTGCTCTAAAAAATAAAAGTTTATGGCCAAGTGTGGTGGCTCACACCTGCAATCGCAACACTTTGGGAGGCTGAGAAGGGTGGATCCCTTGAGGACAGGAGTTTGAGACCAGCCTGGCCAACATGGCAAAACCCTGTCTCTACTAAAACCACAAAAATTAGCCAGGCATGGTGGCACATTCCTGCAACCCCAGTTACTTGGGAGGCTGAGGCAGGAGAATCACTTGAACCCAGGAGACAAAGGTTGCAGTGATCTGAGATCGTGCCATTGCACTCCAACCTGGGCAATAGAGACTCTGCTTTTTTTGTTTTGTTTTGTTTAAAAAAAAAAAAAGAGAGGCCGGGCGCGGTGGCTCAAGCCTGTAATCCCAGCACTTTGGGAGGCCGAGGCGGGCGGATCACAAGGTCAGGAGATCGAGACCACAGTGAAACCCCGTCTCTACTAAAAATACAAAAAATTAGCCGGGCGCGGTGGCGGGCGCCTGTAGTCCCAGCTACTCGGGAGGCTGAGGCAGGAGAATGGCGGGAACCCGGGAGGCGGAGCTTGCAGTGAGCCGAGATCGCGCCACTGCACTCCAGCCTGGGCAACAGCGTGAGACTCCGTCTCAAAAAAAAAAAAAAAAAAAAAAAAGAAGGCCAGACTGGTCAACATGGTGAGAAAACCCCATCTCCACTAAAAATACAAAAATTAGCTGGGCATAGTGGCACACCCCTGTAATCCCAGCTACTCAGGAAGCTGAGGCAGGAGAATCACTTGAATTCAGGAGGGGGAGGTTGCAGTGAACCGAGATTGTGCCACTGCACTCCAGCCTGGGCAACAGAGCAAGACTCTGTATCATAAATAAATAAATAAATAAATAAATAAATAAATAAATAAATGTGTGTTTTATTATTATTTTTTGAGACAGGGTCTTGGTCTGTTGCCCAAGCTGGAGTGCAGTGGCACAATCAGGGCTCACTGCAGCCTCGAACCCCTGGGTTCAAGTGACCCTCCTGCCTCAGCCACCTGAGTATCTGGGACTACAGTTGTGCCACCATGCCTGGCTAGTTTTCAATTTTCTTTTTTTTTGTAGAAGCAGGGTATTCCTATGTTAACCAGGCTGGAGAATTAGAACTAAAATTAAAAATTTTATTTTTAAAAAGAGAGAGAGCACATTGCTAAGAGCCATCCCACCCAAGAGATAATAAATGTTGGGTGAATAAAGGAAACTCAAAACCATGCTTTGTGATTCTACTTTGTAGAAAGACAGAGAGAAATAATTGGGTTGTGTAAATATGCTTAGCACATTAATGGAAGGGCATAAAAACACTTCCCAACAGAGGCTTCTTCTGGGGAGTGGGTTAGAGAATCAGCAGTGGGCAACTTTTACTTCCTTTGCTGTATAGATTAAAATTTTAATATGAGCATGTAGTTCTCCCATTTTTTCCATGATTCCTTGCTTTAATTATTTAAGTGATACATTGATATATTTTCTTTGCAAAATATTCTTTTTCCCTTCTTTCCTTTTTCTGAGACAGAGTCTCGCCCTGTTGCCCAGGCTGGAGTGCTGTGGTGCGATCACAGCTCACTGCAGACTTGATCTCCTGGGATCAGGAGGTCCTCATGCCTCAGCCTCCTAAGTAGCTTGGACGACTGCAGGCGTGTGCCACCATGCCTGGCTAAATTTTTAGTTTTGTTTGTTGTACAGATGAGGTCTTGCTATGTTGCCCACTGGCAACTCCTGGACTCAAGTGACCCTCCTGCCGCCGCCTCCCAAAGTGCTGGGATTACAGGCGTGAGCCACCATGCCCGCCTCTGCAAAACATTCTAACAATTCAGATAAGATTAAGTTGTCCTTGACCTCCCTCCACCCAGTCCCACTCCCCTCCCAGGAGATGACCACTGCTGGCCGTTTATTTGTGTCTTTCTTTCATCATTGTTAAAAAGTATATGTGAATCCCTTTGAGCTGCTTGAATCTGTGTTTATTATTAGTTGTAAAAGTCCCCAGTGACCACAGAAATGCTTCTTATGGGGAAAGGGAAGTTTTAAAATAGGGGAGCAACAATATTTGTCATAAACTTGCCCAGAGGCAGGGAAAACCCCAGGTCTTTTTTAGATCTCAAAGAGTAGGAGAAGGATGGCTTAATGTGACTGTTTAGAGGCTGGGAGTGGACAAAGAAAGGAAGCCCAGAACAATAGGGTCCTTCCATGTCTGCCCTTCTGGAGGTGGGGCTGCGGCAGTAAGTGTGGAATTAGTGTAAATCACTATAATTTAGGGATTAGGAAGTCACCAGAGTTAAACTTTTAAATCTTTACTTTGAACTCTTTTATTTTATTTTTACTTTTTTTTTCTTTTGAGATGGGGTCTCGCTCTGTCACCCAGGCTGGAGTGCACTGGTAAGATCACAGCTCACTGCAGCCTTGACCTCCTAGGCTCCGGCAGTCCTCTTGCCTCAGCCTCCCAAGTAGCTACAAAGGTGTGTCACCATGCCCTGTTGCCCAAGGCTGGTCTCTAGCTCCTGGGCTCAAGGGATCCTCCTGCCTTGGTCTCCCAAAGTGCTAGGATTACAGGCATGAGCTACCATGCCCAGCCTTTCACTCCTCTTACTCTCATCCCCAATTTTTTGTATTATATATGTATGTATGTATGTATGTATGTATTTATTATTTTTACTTTTTTTTTTTTTTTGAGACAGAGTCTCGCTCTTGTTGCCCAGGCTGGAGTGCAATGGTGTGATCTTGGCTCACTGCAATCCTGCCTCCGGGTTCAAACAATTCTCCTGCCTCAGCCTCCCAAGTAGCTGGAATTACAGGCATGCACCACCATGCCTAGCTAATTTTTTTTTTTTTAAAGTAGAGACGGGGTTTCATCTTGCTGGTCAGGCTGGTTTTGAACTCCTGACCTGAGGTAATCGACCTGCCTCGGCCACCCAAAGTGCTGGGATTACAGGCGTGAGCCACCGTGTCCGGCCTATTTTTACTTTTAATTATAGGATAGGATACAGTAAGAAGAGTGGGAAAGTCTGAGTGTCAGATGCTTCTTTATTTTATTTTATTTTATTTTATTTTATTTTATTTTATTTTATTTTATTTTTATTCTTATTTTTGTGACGGAGTCTCACTGTGTCACCAGGCTGGAGTGCAATGGCACAATCTTGGCTCACTACAACCTCTGCTTTCCAGGTTCAAGCGATTCTCCTGCCTCAGCTTCCTGAGTAGCTGGGACTACAGGCCCATGCCACCATGCCCGACTAATTTTTTGTATTTTCAGTAAAGACGGGGTTTCACCATGTTGGCCAGGATGGTCTCGATATCTTTTTTTTTTTTTTTTTTTTTTTGAGACGGAGTCTTGCTCTGTCACCCAGGCTGGAGTGCAGTGGCCGGATCTCAGCTCACTGCAAGCTCCACCTCCCGGGTTTACGCCATTCTCCTGCCTCAGCCTCCGGAGTAGCTGGGACTACAGGCGCCCGCCACCTCGCTCAGCTAGTTTTTTGTATTTTTTAGTGGAGACGGGGTTTCACCATGTTAGCCAGGATGGTCTCGATCTCCTGATCTCGTGATCTGCCCATCTCGGCCTCCCAAAGTGCTGGGATTACAGGCTTGAGCCACCGTGCCCGGCCCCGTCTCGATATCTTGACCTCATGATCAGCCCGCCTTGGCCTCCCAAGGTGCTGGGATTACAGGGGTGAGCCACTGCACCTGGCCTATTTATTTATTTATTGAGATAGAATCTTGCTCTGTCACCCAGGCTGGAGTGGAGTGGTGAGATCTTCGCTCACTGCAGCCTCCGACTCCCAGGTTCAAGCAATTCTCCTGCCTCAGCCTCCCAAGTAGCTGGAACTATTTCTGGCTAATTTTTTTTGTTTTTAATTTTGCATTTTTAGTAGAGACAGGGTTTTGCCATGTTGACCAGGCTGGTCTTGAACTCCTGGCCTCAAGTGATCCACCCCCCACCCTTGGCCTCCCAACATGCTAGGCTTACAGGCATGAGCTACCACACCTGATCTACCAGATACTTTTTTTTTTTTTGAGATGTAGTCTTGCTCTGTTGCCCAGGCTGGAGTGCAATCTCTGTCTTCCCGGTTCAAGCGATTCTCCTGCCTCAGCCTCCTGAGTAGCTGGGATTACAGGCGCGTGCCACCATGCCCAGCTAATTTTTGTATTTTTAGTAGAAACGGGGTTTCAGCACGTTGGTCAGGCTAGTCTCGAACTCCTGACCTCATGATCCACCTGCTTTGGCCTCCCAAAGTCCTGGGATTACAGGCATGAGCCACCATGCCCGGCCTCAGATGTTTCTTTAAATCCAAACTTTCTAATGTACTGGAGCTAGAAAGGAGCACTGAAGATGGTGGCATTTAAGTTATTTTGCTGCTTAACAATTGCTATAGGGTGAATGTTATAGAATATTTTTTTGTCTGTTCGTTTGTAGAGACAGGGTATCACTATGTTCCTCAGGCTGATCTGGAACACCTAGCCTCAAGTGATCCTCCCACTCCGGGCTCCTCAAGTCCTGGGATTACGAGTGTAAACCACCACACCTGGTCTGTTATAGAATCTTTTCACTAAGAAAGTTGCTTTAGGCCGGGCGCGGTGGCTCAAGCCTGTAATCCCAGCACTTTGGGTGGCTGAGACGGGCGGATCACGAGGTCAGGAGATTGAGACCATCCTGACCAATGTGGTGAAACCCCGTCTCTACTAAAAAAAAAAAAAAAAAAACACAAAAAACTAGCTGGGCGAGGTGGCAGGCGCCTGTAGTCCCAGCTACTCTGGAGGCTGAGGCAGGAGAATGGCGTAAACCCGGGAGGCGGAGCTTGCAGTGAGCCGAGATCGCGCCACTGCACTCCAGCCTGGGCCACAGAGCTAGACTCCATCTCAAAAAAAGAAAAAAAGAAAGAAAAGAAAGTTGCTTTATGCCAGGCGCAGTGGCCCGTGCCAGTAATCCCAGCACCTTGGGAGGCCAAGGTGGGCAGATTGCTCAAGCCCAGGAGTTCAAGACCAGCCTGGGCAACATAGCAAAACCCTGCCATTACAAAAAAAATACAAAAATTAGCTGGGTGTGGTGTTGCACATCTGTAGTCCAAGCTACTGGGAAGGCTGAGGTGGGAGGATAGCTTGAGCTGAGGAGGCTGAGGCTGCAGGGGACTGTGATGGTGCCACTGCATTCCAGCCTGGGTGACGGCAAGACCCTGTCTCAAAAAAAAAAAAAAAAAAAAAAAGCTGCTTTTTATGTCATTTTTAGATTACCAGGCTATTTTTACAAGATATTAATTCATTCCTTTAATTATACAAAAAAAAAAAGCCAGGCACGGTGGCTCACGCCTGTAATTCCTGCACTTTGGGAGGCCGAGGCGGGCGGATCACGAGGTCAGGAGATCGAGACCATCCTGGCCAACACGGTGAAACCCCGTCTCTACTAAAAATACAAAAAATTAGCCGGGCGAGGTGGCGGGCGCCTGTAGTCCCAGCTACTCCGGAGGCTGAGGCAGGAGAATGGCGTGAACCCGGGAGGCCGAGCTTGCAGCAAGCGCCACTGCTCCCCAGCCTGGGCGACAGTGAGACTCCACCTCAAAAAAAAAAAATAATAATAATAATAATAAATAATACTGAGTTTTACCCACCTCAGGCCAGATATATCTAGAGAATTGGGAAATTCCTAATCCGGGCCTCTGATTAAATGGCAAAAGCCAAAGACTGGGACTCTCATCCCGCCACTGAACGGTGTGTGATTGCTCCTTTAATTGCATGATGCTTCATTTGCCTCATCTGTAAAATGAAAGTGTTGGTACAAACGATTTCTAAGGTGCTAAGATTCAAAAATCTATTAGTTGAATCCATCTAGTTAATGTAAGACTGTCAGACTGAATCATACACTCAAAATGAAGTGAAGAGTTGGATCAATTGTATAGATCGTTCTAGAATTTAAAAAAAAAATTAATAGACCTCTATTAGATATATTTCAGGCCACATGGTTTAGTCTATTTTATTTTTCTGGGGCTGTAAGACCAGAACACTACCTGACAGATCCAGGTAACTTTCTTGTTCTCAGCTCCATTTCACCTATACAGGCCCCTCAGAGATTCAAGCACTTATACCTAACAATGCCAGGCTCCAAATACACTGAAAAAACTAAGACATTCTTTCAGCCCCAGTCCCAACCAGATCCTACATGTAGTGTCTACCACCGTTTAGCTAACCAGCCCTTTGCAAATTGAAAAGTGCCAATGAGTCACCTGGAGACCTTTTTAAAATGCACATTCTGATTCAGTAGATCTAGGGTGAGGCTCAAGATTCTACATTTCTAACAAGTTCCTGGTGGATGGTCTCTGTTTCACACTTAAAGTGGCAAGGGGGCTGAACAACTAGCAGCTCACTGTCTTCTTTTTCAAATGCACGCTATTTTTGATTTAAAAAAAAAAAACACTCTTTAACTGATAAAGCTAATGCTGCTTTCAAATAACACTTGTGAAATACAGTCAGAATTAAGGTCCTTCCTAAAATAAATGTGTTGGATGTGGAGGCATTACACTTTGCTAAAGGTTAGGAAACTTAGAAGTGTGTTTCTTTTTCTTTAAATCTGTAGACAGATACCTTATACAGTAGCAAAGACTCATTAACATGTATAAATACCTTGCTCTAAAAAAGGACTCAACACAGTAGAGTGTAAGGATTCATAATATAACCTATGCAAAACCCTTTAGCCCCCATGCCTGTACTTACAAAAGGCTTAAACAAAAGGTATATATATAACCAAGTAAGGCAAAAGATATAAAGAGGCATTTCATAGAAGAGACTTGAATGGTCAATAAACATATGAAAAAATGCACACAACTTTATTAGTAATCAGATAACTGAAAATTTAAACCAAAACACCACTTTATAACCTTTACATAGTCAGAAAGGAAAAAAATATATATAATAACACATGCTGGTAAGGATATGTTATACACTGCTGGTGGGATTTAAGTTGGTGCAATTTATTTATATTTATTTATTATTTTTTCTTTGATAATTTATTATTTTTTATTTTTGACATTTGTTATTTTTAACTTTGTCGTCCAGGCTAAAGTGCAGTGGTGCAATCACAGCTCGCTGCAACCACTACCTCTAGGGCTCAATTGATCCTCCCACCTCAATTTCCTGAGTAGCTGAGACTATAGCATATGCCACAATGCCTGGCTAATTTTTTTTTTGAGACGGAGTTTTGCTCCTATTGCCAGGCTAGAGTGCAATGACACAATCTCAGTTCACCACAACCTCCACCTCCCAGGTTCAAGCGATTCTCCTGCCTCAGCCTCCTGAGTAGCTGGGATTACAGGCATATGCCACCACACCAGGCTAATTTTGTATTTTTAGTAGAGACGGGGGTTTCTCCATGTTGGTCAGGCTGGTCTTGAACTCCCGACCTCAGGTGATCCGCCTGCCTCGGCCTCCTAAAGTGCTGGGATTACAGGCATGAACCACCGTGCCTGGCCGCCTGGCTAATTTTTGTATCTTTTTGTAGAGATGGGGTTTTGCTATGTTGCCCAGGCTGATCTGGAATTTCTGGCCTCAAGTGATCCACCCCCCTCAGCCTCCCAGATTTAGCCAAGGACTGGGATTTGCAAAGAGCCGGGATTACAGGCATTAGTCACTGCACCCGGCCCATAACTATATTTTGATAGTTACATAATAATCTATTATATCATATCAAGCAGATAATTTACTTAGCTGTATTCATACTATTGACAATTAGATTGTTTCCTTTTTTATTATTCTGCTTTTCCAGTTTTCCTTCTCTTTTGGGTAATTTCCATATGAAAAACTTCTAACAGAATAATTATAAGGTCAAAGGATTGGAACGTGTATACAAGTCTTCAGACATGCACATAAAATAATTTCTGCAGCCAAAAGTGTATCTCCACTCAGATGTATTTCCATCACTTCAAATTCAGACTTTCTAAAATAGAAGTAGCCACTGCACTCCAGCCTAGGCAACAGAGTGAGACCTGTCTCAAAAATAAAATAAAATAGAACAGCTCCCTGTTATCACCCTTTCTAAACTGTTTTCCTTCTCCTCTTAATTCTGTTACAGGCAATAGAAATATCTGGAACCCAGGTTGGCCAAATTCCTGCTCCTAATTCCTAGAAATATCCTCCTAGAAGAAAGACTGTCCCAGAGGAGACAGATCTCCCTCGAGGGCCTATATGTTCTGTGAAGTGCTTTTGGAAACTCTACTAATATCTTTAAGCATTTATTCAGCAGGAGATGAACCACCACGCCTAATTTTTGTATTTTTTTGTAGAGACAGGGTCTCACTATGTTGCCCAGGCTGGTCTCAAACTCATGAGCTCAAGTGATCCGTCCACCTTGACCTCCCAAAGTGCTGAGAGTCCAGGCATGAGCCACCGCGCCCATCCTTGTCTCTAATTTTTTAAAAAAGGAGGAAAAAATCAACAATCTGGCTGTATGGAGAGGTCGGATTCGGTGGTTGTTTAGAAGCCCGGCCCTGGGAGGCAAACTACCTGGGCTCAAACCCTAGCTCTGTGGCCCTGGTGCTAGGTGAGTTACTGATCTTCTCTGTGCGTCATCTCCTTATCTGTAAAATAGAGATGATAATTATACACACACACACAGACACGTATGTGTATAAACCTTAGCATTTTTCAAGCCTCTCTAAGCAAGATCTTACTCCTCCATGATTCAATTCCCATATATACCACATGAATTCCAAATCTCTGACTCTATGGCACCCTGTTGAAGTTCAGACCTGTTTGTTTCTTTTCCTTCTTTCTATTTTCACGTTGAAGGCCATGTTAGTTATTATCCTCACCTATCAATTGACATTTCTTTCCTACTGTCCCAAGGTAGGCACTTTGTCATCATTCTTCACTTCAACCTCTGCCCATATCATACCAGTTTTTTGCATTACCTATCTCAGCTACTGGCACCATTAATCCCATCATCCAAACCAGAATGGGAGCATCACCTTTGATTCCTTATCTTCATCTCTACTACCAAACCCATTTATTTGTAAGTTCTCTCATCTCTCATCCAAACATTTCCCGGATCTCTGCTGTCATCTCCAACCCTGTCACCACTAATATATGTTAGATCCTCAAACCCTGACTATTGGGATCACCTTCCTTTTTTTTCTTTTTCTTTTTGAGACAGGATCTCGCTCTGTCACCCAGGCTAGAGTGGCACAATCACAGCTCACTGCAGCCTTGACCTCCTGGGCTCAATAAATCCTCCCACCTCAGCCTCCAGAGTACCTGGAACCACAGGTGTGCACCACCATCCTTGGGTAATTTTTAAATTTTTTGTAGAGATGGAGTCTCACTTTGTCTCCAGGCTGGTCTCAAACCCCTGGCCTCAAGTGATCCTCCCTCGCAAACTCCTCCTCCCAAAGTGCTGAGACTACAGGTATGAGCCACTGTGCCCAGCCTACCTTTGAATTATTCTTCCCATCTTCAATCTCTCTTTCTCTGTTCTTCCCCCTCTATCCTGTTCTGTAGCCAATAATCTTTCTAGAATGAAATCCAATCATGTTCCTTCCCTAGAAATCCTAAATGGCTCCCTGTTGTTTTCAAGATAAAAAGTATACAGATGAAGGTATTTAACATTTTAATAAACAATACTGGCTGGGCGCAGTGGTTCACCCCTATAATCCCAACATTTTGGGAAGCCGAGGTGGGCAGATCGCCTGAGTTCAAGACCAGCCTGACCAACATGGAGAAATTCGGTTCTCTACTAAAAATACAAAAAAGAAAAAAAGAAAAAATTAGCCGGGCATTTGTGGCGCATACCTGTTATCCCAGCTACTCAGGAGGCTGAGGCAGAAGAGTCGCTTGCACCCGGGAGGCGGAGATTGCAGCGAGCCGAGTTCACACTATTGCACTCCAGTCTAGGCAACAAGAGCGAAACTCCATTTCAAATAAATAAATAAACAAACAAACAATACTAATAACTAAGAATTAGTCAGCACTTACTGTGGGTCAGGCAGCATTCAAGATGCCTTTTTTTTTTTTTTTTTTTTTGAGACAGAGTCTCGCTCTGTCGCCAGGCTGGAATGCAATGGCTAGATCTCGGCTCACTGCAACCTCCGCCTCCTGGGTTCAAGCTATTCTCCTGCCTCAGCCTCCCAAGTACCTAGGACTACAGGCACGTACCACCATGCCCTGCTGATTTTTGTTGTTGTTTTTTGTTTGTTTGTTTTGTTTTGTGTTTTTGAGACGGAGTCTCGCTCTGTCGCCCAGGCTGGAGTGCGGTGGCGCCATCTCGGCTCACTTCTAGCTCCGCCTCCCGGGTTCACATCATTCTCCTGCCTCAGCCTCCTGAGTAGCCGGGACTACAGGCGCCCGCCACCACGCCCGACTAATCTTTTTTTTTTTTTTTTTTTTTTTTTTGAGACGGAGTCTCACGCTGTTGCCCAGGCTGGAGTGCAGTGGCGCGATCTCGGCTCACTGCAAGCTCCGCCTCCTGGGTTCACGCCATTCTCCTGCCTCAGCCTCCGGAGTAGCTGGGACTACAGGCGCCCGCCACCGCGCCCGGCTAACTTTTTGTATTTTTAGTAGAGACGGGGTTTCACTGTGGTCTCGATCTCCTGACCTTGTGATCCGCCCGCCTCGGCCTCCCAAAGTGCTGGGATTACAGGCTTGAGCCACCGCGCCCGGCCCCGACTAATCTTTTCTATTTTTTAGTAGAGACGGGGTTTCACCATGTTAGCCAGGATGGTCTCCATCTCCTCACCTCGTGATCCGCCCGCCCGGCCTCCCAAAGTGCTGGGATTACAGGCGTGAACCACCGCGCCTGGCCTCAAGATGCTTTTTATTTATTAACTTGTCCTCACAACAACCCTATAAAGTAGCATTATTATCATTATGTGCTTGGCCCATAGTAGATACTCTCAATGAATACTATTAAATGAGTGCATTCCTCTTTTAGAGTTGGGAAATGTGGCCTAGGACATTAAGTTACCCAAGATTTCATAGCTAGTAAATGGCAAAGAAGTTACACAGGACAGTCTGTCTCCAGGGCCTACAAACATTTTCCATGAAACCTCAAGACTCTTTAAAATCATATCACACCATAACCTACTTTTCTTCTTTCTTTGTTTCTTTTTTTTTTTTTTTTTTTTTTTGTGAGACAGAATCTCACTCTCACCCAGGCTAGAGTGCAGTGGTGTCATCACAGCTCACTGCAGCCTTGACCTCAACCTCCTGGTCTCAAGCGATTCTCCTGCCTCAGCCTCCCAAGTAGCTGGGACTACAGGCGCACGCCACTGCTCCTGGCTAATTTTTTTTTCTTTTTTTTTTTTAAGATGGAGTCTTAACTCAGTCACCCAGGCTGGAATGCAGTGGTGTGATCTCAACTCACTGCAACCTCCACCTCCCGGGTTTGAGCGATTCTCCTGCCTCGGCCTCCTGAGTAGCTGGGATTACAGGCATGCACCACCACACCTGGCTAATTTTTGTATTTTTGTAGAGATGGGGTTTCACTATGTTGCCCAGACTGGTCTTGAACTCCTGACCTCAGGTGATCCGCCCGCCTTAGCTTCCCAAAGTGCTGGGGTTACAGGCGTGAGCCCACTCATCTGGCCCTAACCTACTGTTCTGGCCTCATGTCTGGATACTTTTGTCCATTTTCTATCCTAGTGACTGTTCTCTGAATTTACCAGTCTGGTTCATACTTGTTCATCTTTATTCTGGCTCTCAGGCTTGGAATGCCTTTCTCTCCTTCCCTCTTGGTTAGGTAACCTCTTCTCAATCTTCAGTTTACAGGCTGGAGTGCAGTCGCTTGATCTCGGCTTACTACAACCTCTGCCTCTTGGGTTCAAGCAACTCTTCTGCCTCAGCCTCCCAAGTAGCTGGAACTACAGGCGCATGCCACCACACCCAGCTAATTTTTGTATTTTTGTAGAGACGGGGTTTCACCATGTTGATCAGACTGGTCTCGAGCTCCTGACCGCAAGTGATCCACACCCCCTCGGCCTCCCAAAATGCTGGGATTACAGGCGAGAGCCACTACGCCCGGCCTGTTTTTATTTTTACTTTTGTTATTTTTTTAAGAAGGAGTCTCACTCTGTCGCCCGGGCTGGAGAGCAGTGGTACAATCTTGGCTCGCTGCAACCTCCGCCTCCCGGGTTCAAGCGATTATCTTGCCTCAGTCTCCTGAGGAGCTGAGATTACAGGCATGTGCCACCACTCCTGACTAATTTTTGTATATTTAGTAGAGATGGGGTTTCACCATATTGGCCAGGCTGGTCTTGAACTCCCGACCTCAGGTGATCCGCCCACATTGGCCTCCCGAAGTGCTGGGATTACAGGTGTGAGCTACCGTGCCCGGCCTGTTTTTATTATTATTATTATTATTTTGAGAACCACTTTCACTCTTGTTGCCCAGGCTGAAGTGCAATGGTGCAATCTCGGCTCACTGCAACTCCACCTCCCCAGTTCAAGTGATTCTCTTGCCTCAGCCTCCCGAGTAGCTGGGATTACAGGTGTGCACCACCACACCCAGCTAATTTTTGTATTTTTAGTAGAGATGGGGTTTCACCATATTGGCCAGGCCAGTCTCGAACTCCTGACCTCAAGTGACCCACCCGCCTCGGCCTCCCAAAGTGCTGGGATTACAGGTGTGAGCTACCAGGCTCGGCCATCAACCTTTTTATGAAGCCTATGAGAAGTGTCCTCTACCCTGAGGTAGAACTACTCATTCCCTCTTCTTTGCTCCCATAGCACTTTATTTATGCCTTTAATTACAGACACTCTAACGCTATATCATGATTTATTTAGGTGTCTGCTTCTCACCAGGTTGTGCTCTCCTTCAGGGCAAGAGCTAAGTTTCATTCATGTTTGTATCCCCAGCCTGGCATGTAATCAGGATTCAATAAATATTTGCTAAGTGAATGAATAAATGGATGTCTGTGATGTGACTTTGCAAAAGATAGAGGAAACATTTATTTGAAAGAAATTTTTTTTTTTTTTGAGACGGAGTTTTGCTCTTGTTGCCCAGGTTGGAGTGCAATGGCGAGATCTCGGCTCACTGCAACCTCTGCCTCCCAGGTTCAAGTGATTCTCCTGCCTCAGCCCCCTAGTCGCTGGGATTACAGGTGCCCACCATCATGCCCAGCTAATTTTTGTTACTTTTAATAGAGATTTTTAGTAGAGACGGGGTTTTGCCATGTTGGCCGGACTGGTCTCGAACTCCTGACCTCAGGTGATCCACCACCTCCCAAAGTGCTGGAATTATAGGCATGAGCCACCGCGCCCAGCCAAAAGGACATTTTTTATAATCACCTTTGTATAGAAGCTAAGGTCATAAGATTAAATCTTAACTTAGCAAAGGCCTTTGGCAGGAGACTAGTTCAATATCAACAAGGTATCTTGCTTTCCAACATTACTTATTACACAGGTGTCAAGGAATAGTTACAAAGACAAATCTTAAGTGCATTTAAATGGAGGAAACAGTTAGTGAATATGAATAGTTTGCTAATATGAGCAATCTAGGGAATGAAACCTAGGGAACTTAAAGGCCAGAAAGGCCTTAAATATTTTCATTTATCGGCTGGGCACGGTGGCTCATGCCTGTAATTCCAGCACTTTGGGAGTCCAAGGCAGGTGGATCACCTGAGGTGGAATTCAAGACCAGCCCGGCCAACATAGTGAAACCCCATCTCTACTAAAAATACAAAAATTAGCCGGACATGGTGGCATGCACCTGTAGTCCCAACTACTCAGAAGGCTGAGGCAGGAGAATCACTTGAACTAGGGAGGCGGAGGTTACAGTGAGCTGAAATCATGCCACTGTCCTCCAGTCTGGGCAACAGAGTGAGAATTCGTCTCAAAAAAAAAAAAAATTAATTTATCTTTTAAATTTTGGACAAAGGAGTTGAGAATAGAGGGAAAATATTGAGAATAGAGGGAAAAGATCATCAAGGTCCTCATTGGAGATCATGTATCATCTCTTCTTTGACTATAAGATGTTGATAATTGCAAGTTCAGTTTCTGAGCCCTGTCATATGGTAGGTTCTTTGGATCCTTGGGTCTCTGGAAATTGTTCCTTCTTGCCGACTGGTCTTACTAATTATGAGCTTCGAGAGAGATGCATCTGACTCATCAACAAATCTAGAAAGTGAACCCATCTTCTCCATTGTCATCCTGGCATAATACTTGACAATTATTCCAATATTATTTTCAGTGACTTGATTAAGTCTTTCTACCTTTTCCCTCCACACCTTTCCCTGCATAACCAAAAACATCAGTTGAAAAATTATCAAGAATCTTTTCTTACTTCCATTCCACAAATATGGCCCAAAGCATCAACTCCATGGTGACAAAAAAAAAAAAGCTTGCAAAGAACTATATGCTAGAAACTTCTAGCTATTTGTCACTGCTTATTCAGTAAACTTTATCTTCTTGCCAAAGAGGAGCCAGGATAACAAGAAAAACAGCTGGATCTTGAATACAGGAGCATCACAGAAGTGCTTGGGTATAGTATGGGAGCCTTTGTGCTGACCCGATCGAACTGCTAAGTTATAAACTGACCGTTTAAAGACTAGTGAACCAGAGATGTTCAAGATTCTGAGCAAGAATGATTAATTGCACAGAGCCCAAGAGGACGGGGGTGGAGAGAGTGTGATCCACAGCATAGGTAGAAAAAATAGCCTTAATAGGTGGAAAGGAAGGGTGTTATTTTGGAGGCAGGAAGTTGGGGGAGTTCCTTTCAAAGACTTCTGTTTTCTGTAAAGTTGGAGGTGAGGTCATTCTTGGAGGGAGGGGTGGGTGGGTCAGAGGTTTGTGGAGATTTGAAATGGCTGTTGTGGATAATGGGAAGCACTGGCTTAGCCTGGGCCCCTTTACAGGTGAAAAGGCAAAGGAATGAGCAAGGTGATGGGCCAAGAGCTACAGGATGGAGAAGGAAGAGATAAAGGCAGAAGGGACTTCAAAGGGAGAAAGGAGAAGGGCCCAAACACTCGAGTACAGAGAGCAATTGAGGAAAGGGCTGAGTGGGAGAAAGTTTGGGAAAAGGATGGGATGTCCAAATTCTGCTTGTCATTTTAAGTTCAACAAACAGTATCAGCTTAAAACAAAATTAAATATAATGCAATTTTTTTTTGGTTTTGTTTTGTTTTTGGAGACAGGGTCTCCCACTGTTGCCCAGGCTGGAGTACAGTGGCATAATCACTGCTCACTGCAGCCTTGACCTCCCCAGGCTCAGGTGGTCTTCCCACCTCAGCCTCCTAAGTAGCTGGGAATACAGGCCTACCTATGCCACCATGCTCGGCTAATTTTCGTATTTTTCGTTTTCTGTGGGGTTTTTGTTGTTGTTGTTGCTGTTGTTGTTTTTCTGAGACAGAGTCTTGCTCTATCGCCCAGCCTGGAGTGCAGTGGCACAATCTCGGCTCACTGCAACCTCTGCCTCCCAGGTTCAAGCGATTCTCCTGCCTCAGCCTTCTGAGTAGCTAGGACTACAGGTGTGTGCCACCATGCCCAGCTAATTTTTGTATTTTTAATAGAGACGGGTTTTCGCCATGTTGGCCAGGCTGGTCTCGAACTCCTGACCTCAAGTGATCTGCCTGCCTCAGCCTCCCAAAGTGTTGGGATTACAGATGTGAGCCACCATGCCTGACCCAGTTTTTGTATTTTTTGTAGAGACAGGGTCTTACTATGTGTATATATATGTAAATATATGTGTGTATAATATATGTAAATATATGTATATATAATATACATATATGACATATATAGGCATATACATATATAATATATGTAGGTATATATTATATATACATATGTATATATTATATATAATATATATACATAAATTAAAATATTTTTAAGAGATGGAGTCTTGTTATATTGCCCTCCAACTCCTGGCCTAAAGCAGTCTTCCTGCCTCAGACTCCCAAGTAGGTGGGACACCAACTACTGTAGTATTGTACTCTTAATATAATATAAAAAGATAAGACAGAAAACTTACTTTAGTTCTGGGACTGTACACCACCATACCCAGCATTCTTTTTCTTCTTGGACTTCTGAGTTGGGCAGCTGCTTAGGTTTCTCTAACCACAAGTTGATATAAAAATTTTTTGCCTGTAACCCTAGCACTTTGTGAGGGTGAGGGGTGAGGAGTGCTTCAGGCTAGGAGTTCAAGACCAGCCTGGGCAACAGACTGAGACCCCATTTCTTTCTTTCTTATTCTTTTTTTTTTTTTTTTTTTTGAGACAGCATCTTGTTCTGACACCCAGACTGGAGTGCAGTGGCACAGTCATGCCTCACTGCAGCCTCGAAGTCTTAGACTCAGGTGATCCTCTGCTTCAGTCTCCTGAGTAGCTGGGATTACAGGCATGAGCCGCCGTGCTTGGCCTAATTTTCTTTATGTTTTGTGGAGATGGAGGTCTTGCTGTGTTTCCCAGGCTGGTCTCGAACTCCTGGGCTCAAGCAATCGTACCTTGGCCTCCCAAAGTGCTGGGATTACAGGTGTGAGCCTGTACAGTGCTGGGATTACAGGTGTGAGCCACTGCTGACTATCATGCTGCTTTTTAACAACAACAACAACAACAAATATATATATAATATATGTACATATGTATATTATATATTAATATATTATATGTATATATATTTTGATTTATATTTATATATACACACATATATACACATACATAAGTGTACATACATTATATATGTATATATGTATATATGTACATACATAAGTGTACATACATTATATATGTATACACATATATGTTTTATGTGTATATATACACATAATATGTATGTCTATACATGCATATATGTGTATATGTAGGTATGTATAATATATACGTATGTACATAGAGTAGGTATGTATAATATATACGTATGTACATACGTATATATTATACATACCTACATATATATATTATGTTGTACATATATTATATGTATAATACATATATACATGTGTATTTTATGTATAACATATTATATGTGTGTATATATACATACATAACATATGTGTATATATACATATATACATATATAATGTATATATACACTTATGTATGTGTATATATGTATGTATATATAAATATAAATCAAAATATATATACATATATTAATATATAATATAATATACATATATTATATATATTTGTTGTTGTTGTTGTTAAAAAGCAGCATGATAGTCAGCAGTGGCTCACACCTGTAATCCCAGCACTGTACAGGCTCACACTTGTAATCCCAGCACTTTGGGAGGCCAAGGCACGATTGCTTGAGCCTAGGAGTTCGAGACCAGCCTGGGAAACATAGCAAGACCTCCATCTCCACAAAACAAAGAAAATTAGGCCAAGCACGGCGGCTCATGCCTGTAATCCCAGCTACTCAGGAGACTGAAGCAGAGGATCACCTGAGCCTAAGACTTCGAGGCTGCAGTGAGGCATGACTGTGCCACTGCACTCCAGTCTGGGTGTCAGAACAAGATGCTGTCTCAAAAAAAAAAAAAAAAAAAAGAATAAGAAAGAAAGAAATGGGGTCTCAGTCTGTTGCCCAGGCTGGTCTTGAACTCCTAGCCTGAAGCACTCCTCACCCCTCACCCTCACAAAGTGCTAGGGTTACAGGCAAAAAATTTTTATATCAACTTGTGGTTAGAGAAACCTAAGCAGCTGCCCAACTCAGAAGTCCAAGAAGAAAAAGAATGCTGGGTATGGTGGTGTACAGTCCCAGAACTAAAGTAAGTTTTCTGTCTTATCTTTTTATATTATATTAAGAGTACAATACTACAGTAGTTGGTGTCCCACCTACTTGGGAGTCTGAGGCAGGAAGACTGCTTTAGGCCAGGAGTTGGAGGGCAATATAACAAGACTCCATCTCTTAAAAATAATTTTTTAAGATTTAATTGGGCTGGGCACGGTGGCTCACGCTTGTAATCCCTGCACTTTGGGAGGCTGAGGTGGGCAGATCTCTCAAGGTCAGGAGTTCAAGACCAACCTTCAACATGGTGAAACCCTACCTCTACTAAAAATACAAAAATTAGCTGGGCATAGTGGTATGGTGGTGGGCACCTGTAATCCCAGCTACTCGAGAGGCTGAGTCAAGAGAATTGCTTGAACTTGGGAGGTGGAGGTTGCAGTGAGCCAAGATCACGCCGTTGCACTCCAGCTTGGGCAACAGGAGCAAAACTTCTTCTCAAAAAAAAAAAGAAAGAAAGAAAAAGATTTAATTGGCAGGGCATGGTGGCTCACGCCTGTAATCCCAGCATTCTGGGAGGCCAAGATGGGTGGATCACAAGGTCAGGAGATTGAGACCATCCTGGGCATCATGATGAAACCCCGTCTCTACTAAAAATACAAAAGTTAGCTGGGCATGGTGTCATGTGCCTGTAATCCCAGCTACTTAGGAGTCTGAGACACTTAAACCTGGGAGGCAGAGGTTGCAGTGAGCCGAGATCAAGCCATTGCACTCCAGCCTGGTGAGAGAGCGAGACTCCGCCTCAAAAAAAAAAAAAAAAAAAGACAAGTAAAGCAAGAGAAGGAGGCAAAGAATATGAACAGAAGAGGAAACATAGCCACAAGAGAGGAAATCCAAGTGATCAGCAAATATATGAAAACAGTAGTCAGGAAAATAAAAATAAAAATAACAACCCATGCTGGAGGGAGAATTATGGAAATGGGTATTTTAATTTTTTTTTTCAGAGTTTCGCTCTTGTCACCCAGGCTGGAGTGCAGTGGTGCGATCTCAGCTCACTGCAACCTCCACCTCCTGGGTTCAAGTGATTCTCCTGCCTCAGCCTCCCAAGTAGCTGGAATTACACCCGCTCGCCACCACACCCAGCTATTTTTTGTATTTTTTAGTAGAGATGGAGTTTCACCACGTTGGTCAGGCTGGTCTTGAACTCCTGACCTCAGGTAATCCACCTGCCTCAGCCTACCGAAGTGCTGGGATTACAGGCGTGAGCCACCTTGACCAGCCCGGGCACTGTAAAATTTGTTGAGCCTGCGTGTGTGTGCATGCATGTGTGTGCGTGTATGTGTGTATTACTAGAGCCTTCTAAAAGTAATCTAACAATATCTATAAAATAGAAAAGTTAGTAAGATTAAAATAAAAGTACACATATGCTTTGTCTTTTGATGTTGTTTTGAGACAGAGTCTCCTTTGTTGCCCAGGCTGGAGTGCAGTGGTGAGATTATAGCTCTCTATAGCCTCAAACTTTTGGGCTCACACGATCTTCCTGCCTCAGCTTCCCAAGTAGTCAGCATTACAAGTGTGTGGCTCCCACATCTGGCTAATTTTTAAAATTTTTTTGTACAGATGGAGTCTCACTAGTTGCCCAGGCTAGCCGCAAACTCCTGGCCTCAAGCGATCCTCACACCTGCCCCTCCCAAAGCCACCATGCTCCGCATATCTTTTAACCTTTAAAAACTTTTCATCAGGTACGGTGGCTCATGCCTGTAATCCCAGCACTTTGGGAGGCCAAGGCGGGCAGATCTCCTGAGGTCGGGAGTTTGAGACCAGCCTGACCAACATGGTGAAACCCCCTGTCTACTAAAAATACAAAAAAATTAGCCAGACGTGGTGGCACATGCCTGTAATTCCAGCTACTCTGGAGGCTGAGGCAGGAGAATCGCTTGAACCAGGAGGCGGAGGTTGCAGTGAGCCGAGACTGTGCCATTGCACTCGACCCTGGGCTACAAGAGCAAAACTCTGTCTCAAAAAAAAGTTTAAATCTATGGAAAAGTTGCAATAATAATACACTGAATAACCATATACCTTTCACAGATAGTCACCAGTTAACATTGTGTTACATTTACTTTCTCTCTCTATATATATATATATAAACACACACACACATATAATGCATAAATATGCCTATATAAAAAGTACTTTTAACATACAAACAGGAAAATGCTTAAACAAAGATATTTTTATGATGAGGTCTAGGTCTGTCAGTGTCAACTAAAAAATTAAATGTAATCAAGTTGTATGCTCTGCGCAAAACAAACTATTAAGACAAGTGGTTTTATTTTTGCAGTAGGAATTAGGCAGATGGGATGACATTCTAGTCAGAGGAAGCAGCATTCATTCATTCCAACATTTACAGTGCTTACCATGTACCAGTTAGTGTTCTAGGACCTGGAGATATAACAGTGAACAAGACAGAAAAGTATGTGCCCTCCTAGGGGAACAGATAACAGATAAGTAAACAGGGAAGCAGGATAAGGGGTGAGAGGAGGTCTGGAGTGGTATGTGTCATTTTAGATAAGGTGGTCAATGGAAGGACTCTCTGAAGAGACAGCATTTGAGCTTTAGCAGACGTTTGAGTGAAGTAAGGGAGGAACCATGGAAGGAGGAACAGCGAGTGGAAAGGCCCCGAGGTTGGCAGTGGGTCTAGAAATGAGAGAGTGGGAGAGCAATTCATCAGGAGATTAAATCAGAGAGCCATTCAGAAGAGGTCATGGAGAGCCTGGGACTCATCATCATGGGACTCTGATGCAATCAGCGAGGAAATAAGCGTAGAGCTACAAGAGCAGCCTCAGAACCAATATTTAGCAGTCTGGGAAAAGAGAAGGATCCAGAAAAGAAAACCAATGTAGGAGGAAAGCCAGGCATGAATGATGCTCTGGAAGGGAAGTGAGATTTGTGTTTTAAAATAGAGGTTAAGCCTATAATCCCAGGACTTTGGGAGGCTGAGCCAAGAGGAATGATTGAGGCCAGGAGTTTAAGGTCAGCCTGGGCAACAAAGTGAGACTCTGTCTCTACAAAAAAAAATTTTAAAACTTAGCGGGGCATGGTGACCCGCACCTGCAGTCCCAGCTACTTGAGAGGCTGATGTGAATGGACTGCTTGAGCCCAGGAGATCGAGGCTATGTGAGCTACGATCATGCCGCTGTACTCCAGCAGGGGTGACCAAGCAGACCTTGTCTCTAAAGACTAAAAAAGGAAAAATTGGGCTGGGCACGGTGACTCACGCCTGTAATCCCAACACTTTGGGAGGCTGAGGTGGGTGGATCACGAGGTCAGGAGTTTGAGACCAGCCTGGCCAACATGGCAAAACCCTGTCTCTACTAAAAATACAAAAATTAGCCAGGCGTGGTGGCACGCGCCTGTAATCCCAGTTACTCGGGAGGCTGAGGCAGGAGAATCGCTTGAACCTTGGAGGCAGAGGTTGCAGTGAGCCGAGATCGTGCCATTGCACTCCAGGCTGGGCGACAAGAGCAAGACTCCATCTCAAAAAAAAAAAAAAAGAGAAGAAAAGAAAAGAAAAGAAAAAATTGGCCAGGTGTGGTGGCTCACGCCTGTAATCCCGGCACTTTGGGAGACCAAGGCAGGTGGATCACTCAAGCCCAGGAGTTTGAGACCAGCCTGCCCAACATGCAGAAACCCCGTCTCTACTAAAAATACAAAAATTAGCTGGGCATGGTGGCACACACCTGTAATCCCAGCTACTCGGGAGGCTGAGACAGGAGAATCGCTTGAACCCGGGAGGCGGAAGTTGCAGTGAGCTGAGACTATGCCACTGTACTCCAGCCTGAGAGCAGAGTGAGACGCCATCTGGAAAAAAAAAAAAAAATTAGCCAGGCATGATGGTGCCTGTAGTCCCAGAAGGCTGAGGCAGGAGAATCACTTGAGCCCAGGAGGTGGAGGTTACAGTGAGCCAAGATTATGCCACTGCACTCTAACCTGGGTGACAGAGTGACACTCTCTCAAAAAAAAAAAAAAAGAGGAAAAATTAAAACAAAAAAAAATTAAGAGAAATTTCTACCCCACAACTGAATACATGTATGGGGTGTCTTTTTCATTTCAGATTTTAATTTTAATTATAACTACTGTACTGTCCAGACCCAGGCCGGAGGTTTTTTGTTTTTGTTTTTGTTTTTTTATTTTGAGACAGGGTCTCACTGTGTGTCCTAGGCTGGAGTGCACTGGCGCAATCTCAGCTCACTGCAACCTCCACCTCCTGCTCTCAAGCTGTCCTCCCACCGCAGCCTTCCGAGTAGCTGGGATTACAGACCTATGCCACCATGCCCAGATAATTTTTGTATTTATTTTATTTATGTATGTATGTATGTATTTATTTATTTATTTTTGTAGAGACAGGGAAGTAACAGAGTACAGCTTAAAATAAACCATTACATCTGTAGTCTTAACGATTTGTAATTAGAACTAGTTACAATTTGTAAAAAGGAAAAAAATAAGAATATAGGAAAAGAATACTATAATGATGCATATTTGTTTTGTTTTTTGTTTTTTCCAGACAGAGTCTTGCTCTGTCACCCAGGCTGGAGTGCAGTGGCATGATCTCTGCTCACTGTAGCCTCTACCTCCCAGGTTCAAGTGATTCTATTCTCCCTACCTCAGCCTCCTTAGTAGCTGGGGCTACAGGCATGAGCCACTACACCCAGCTAATTTTTGAATTTTTTGTAGAGACAGGGTTTTGCCATGTTGGCCAGGCTAATCTCAAACTCCTGACCTCAACTGATGCACCCGCCTCGGCCTCCCAAAGTGCTGGGATTATAGGCGTGAGCCACTATCTGCTCCCCCATCTCCATTTTTCATCATATTTTCTAATTGCTAGTATCAAAATGGTCTTAAAGAGTGTATTATCTTGCATCTTCTTATTGGACCCAGCAATATTTTTCATTTTTCTGGAGGTATTTCAATTAATTCTATTAATTTGAATCAATTTTAAATAATCTAGCTATATAATCAGTTTTGAATAATGATATTATTGCCTTCTCCGTTTTACTTTAATTTTTAAAATTTAATTTAATTTTTTCTTTTTTTAAAAAAAGTAGAGGCCAGGCGCAGTGGCTCACACCTGTGATCCCAGAACTTTGGGAGGCCGAGGCGGGCGGATCACGAGGTCAGGAGGTCGAGACCATTCTGGCTAACAGGGCGAAACCCCGTCTCTACTGAAAATACAAAAAATTAGCCGGGCCTGATGGCGGGCGCCTTAGTCCCAGCTGCTCGCCTATAGTCCCAGCTACTCGGGAGGCTGAGGCCGGGGAATGGCGTGAACCCGGGAGGCGGAGCTTGCAGTGAGCCGAGATAACAACATTGCACTCCAGCCTGGGTGACAGAGCGAGACTCCGCCTCAAAAAATAAATAAATAAAATAAAATAAAATAAAATAATAAAAAAATAGAGACGGGGTTTCACCATGTTGCCCAGACTGGTCTCTTAACTCCTGAGCTGAAGCGATCTCGCCTCAGCCTCCCAAAGTGTCAGGATGACAGGCGTGAGCCACAGCACCCAACCTGGGTTGTTTGGTTTTGTTTTGCACCATTGGTTTTGATCGCACCATTGCACTCCAGCCTGGGGGATTAGAGCAACACTTCGTCTCAAAAAAATAAAATAAAGTGAGAATTGAAGATAAACAAAATTACTGTAGCCAAGATTATGAAGAAAGTGTTGCAGGCAGAGGCAACTGCCTACCCAAACAACAGGCTTCCTACCTTTGGAGAGCCACAAGGCCTGCATGGCTGACCCCTAGGAATAAGGGGACTAACGTCTGCAGTTTGAAGTCTGACTTGACAAAACTTGTTAATGTGGGTGGGCTTGATAAGAACAATGGGTTTCCACTGAAGGGTTTTAGGTAGGATAAATTATTGATTAGATTTGGATTTCTTAAAATCTTTCTGAGCCTGGCGTTTTGACTCGTGCCTGTAATCCCAGCAATTCGGGAGGCTAAGGAGAGAGGATCCCTTGATTTCAAGAGCTTGAAACCATCCTGGGCAATATAGTGAGATCCCATCTCTATAAAAAAAAAAAAAATTCACCAGGTGTGGTGGCATGTGCCTTGTAGTCCTAGATACTTAGGAGACTGAGGTGGGAGAACCTGGGAGTTTGAGGCTGCAGTTGATCCATGATGGTGCCGTTGCACTCCAGCCTGGGCAATAGAGCAAGACCCTGTCTCAAAAGAAAAGAAGAAAGAAAAGAGGTTTTCTAGTTGCTCTAGAAAGGTTAGGAGACTTTTGTAATAGTTTCAGATAATGATGGTGAATAGATAAACCCCAAACAGTTCATCACCAATTGTCTTCAAGCAGTCTATAATACAAATTTACTTAGTTGGCACATTCCTTTATATTTCCCTGAGACTATATCCTCTTTACTTTAGATCTAGGAATTTTTACTTTAGATCTAGGAATTCACAGATTTCTTCAGCTACAGATTATTAACTATTTTTAGGATGATTACATCCAGTTACCTGTAGATATCATTATGCTGTAGAGGACAATCCGATCTCGAAGCCCTGGAGAGACTTCTCCATCATACACATGCAGTTAGACCACACAGTCTTCATTCCACCCCTACCCCAACTGCTGCAACATGGCTCACTGCTCAAACATCACATAGTTACTCTACTTAGGAGAAGCATTTAAGAACTTTACCAAAAAATATGCAAGTATGTGATTCTGGCAGGGAGCAAAAGCAAATATGGAAACTGGGAAATACCAGAATAAAGTTAGTTTTTATCTTTGTTTTTTATTTATTTATTTTTTATTCCTGGGATGAAGACTAACATAGTTTTTGTTTTGTTTTGTTTTTTGTTTTTAATTTTTTTTGAGACAGAGTCTCACTCTGTCACCCAGGCTGGAGTGCAGTGGCGCCATCTTGGCTCACTGCAACCTCCACCTCCCAGGTTCAAGCAATTCTCCTGCCTCAGCCTCCAAGTAGCTGGGATTACAGGCGCCCACCACCATGCCTGGCTAATTTTTGTATTTTTAGTAGAGACGGGGTTTCGCCATGTTGGCCAGGCTGGTCTTGAACTCCTGACCTCAAGTGATCTGCCCACCTTGGCCTCCCAAAGTGCTGGCCAAGAAGACTGACATAGTTTTTGTCTTAATTAGTATCATTACAACAGTAACTCCTTGCCTGCTTTAAGCCTCTAGAAATCAATTTGGGTGACAGTTCAGAAAGCGGTGCTCTTGGAATTATCACACCATTAGGGAGTTTCTAGTCCATCAATAGCTATCTAATATAGTTGGCCAAAGTTAAGAGAATTAAAATGATAGGCCAGGCTCGATGGCTCACGCAGGTAATCCTAATGCTTTGGAAGATTGGGGAGGGAGGATTGCTTGAGGCCAGGAGTTTGAGACTATCCTGGGCAACATAGGGAGACCTCATCTCTACAAAAATAAATAAATGAAATGATATAACAACAGATTTTGTTATCTTACCAAAATAAAAATAACAGTACAAATACACAACTTAAAACTCTGGATTTACTTTTAGTCTGTTCTTCATCTTGTAAAGAATTTAGGCCAGGCGTGGTGGCTTACGCCTGTAATCCCAACACTTTGGGGGGCTGAAGCAGGTGGATCACAAGGTCAGGAGTTTGAGACCAGCCTGGCCAACACGGTGAAACCCCATCTCTACTAAAAATACAAAACTTAGCCGGGCATGGTGGCACATGCCTGTAGTCCCAGCTACTGGGGAGGCTGAGGGTAACAAAGTGAGACTCCATCTCAAAAAAAAAAAAAAGAATTTAACAGTATTGCTGATACAGGTGCTGAGTAATAAAGTTCTGAATCTCTGATTAGAAGGTTACGACTTTAGAGGAAAAATACTTTTTTTTTCTTCCTGTGACATTCTAAAAAAGGGAAAGAGGCCGGGCGCGGTGGCTCAAGCCTGTAATCCCAGCACTTTGGGAGGCCGAGACGGGCAGATCACGAGGTCAGGAGATCGAGACCATCCTGGCTAACACAGTGAAACCCCGTCTCTACTTAAAAAAATACAAAAAACTAGCTGGGCGAGGTGGCAGGCACCTGTAGTCCCAGCTACTCGGGAGGCTGAGGCAGGAGAATGGCGTAAACCCGGGAGGCAGAGCTTGCAGTGAGCTGAGATCCGGCCGTTGCACTCCAGCCTGGGTGACAGAGCGAGACTCTGTCTCAGAAAAATAAAAATAAAAAATAAAAAAGGGAAAGAAGCCATTGTTTTATAATATAATTAGTGCTGTAGATATCAAATGTGGTGCTTCAAGCTGTGTAAATCTGAATCAATAAAAATTCTAAAGACAATGATCAAGATTTTAAATGTCTTCTTAAAACACATTTCCTCAACAGAGGGACTGTAAACACCATCTGAAAATGAATCTCAAATACTAGGATCTCCTTTCGGAGTGAGTTGTTGAGAATGATAAGCACTCCCAATGACAAAATTATTCTTTGACCTTGAGGGATAGTTATTTGGTAATCTTTTTTTTAATTTTTTTTTTTTTTTTTTTTTAAGACAGTCTCACTATCACCCAGGCAGGAATGCAGTGGCACAATCATGGCTCACCACAGCCTCAACCTCCTGGACTCAGGAGGTGATCCTCCCACCTCAGCCTCCTGAATAGCTAGGACTACAGGCACCCACCACCATGGGTGTAGTTTTGTATTTTTGTAGAGACAAGGTTTTGCCATGTTGCCCAGGCTGGTCTCAAACTGCTGGGCTCAAGCAATGCACCTGCCTCAGCCTCCCAAAGTGCTGAGATTACAGGCATGAGCCACCTTGCCCCATCTATTTGGTAATTATATAGAACTTCATTTTCTTGTTTTGTTTGTTTGTTTTTTGTTTTGCTCCTTTCTTTTACAGGTTCTTAGATTTTTTGTTGTTGTTGTTTTGAACCAAGGAAAACACTGTGCATACTGGTCAAGTGACAAATATAATATTTTGTTAATATCTGAATAGTTTGTCATGGTTATTATTTATCAGTCAAATAAAAGCCGAATCATGAAAGCAGCATGTCTTTGGAATGCCTGAGAGTGCCTGGTACCATGGACATAGACATAGACCACCAAAAAACACTTAGTGACTGATAAATAGTGTTAATAACAGTACTTAATATTGGGTGCTTACCAAGTAGTAGTCAGTTTCATATAAGCAATACCAGTATTACATGTGTTAACTAAGAATCCTCGCAACAGTACTATGAAATAGGTCATGTTGTTATCCTCATTTTACAGATGGGGAGGCTGGGCCAAAAGAGGGTGGATAATTTGCACAAGGTCATAGAGCAAGGAATACGGGAGTTGGGACTCCAAATCACATACTGACCTCCAGAGGTTTTGTTTGTTTGTTTGAGATGGAGTCTTGCTCTGTTGTCCAGGCTGGAGTGCAGTGGTGCAATCTCAGCTCACTGCAACCTCTGCCTCCCAGGTTCAAGCGATTCTCCTGCCTCAGCCTCCCAAGTAGCTGGGATTACCAGCACCTGCCACCACGCCCGGACACTTTTTTGTATTTTTAGTAGAGACAGGGTTTCACCATGTTAGCCAAGATGGTCTCGATCTCCTGACCTCATGATTTGCCCACCTCAGCCTCCCAAAGTGCTGGGATTACAGGCATAAGCCATCTTGCCCGGCCTGATCTCCAGAGTTTTAAATCGCGATGCTGCTGCTGCTTCTTGAAGTGTTATCTTGCCCAACCTGGGTGACACAGGGAGACCCTGTCTCTACAAAAAATAAAAAATAAATTAGCCAGATGTGGCAGCACATGCCTGTGGTCGCATCTACTCAGGAGGCTGAGGCGGGAGGATAGCTGGAGCCCAGGAGATCAAGGCTGCAGTGAGCTCTGATCCAGCCACTACACTCCAGGCTGAGCAATAGAGAACTACCCTGTCTCAAAAAAAAAAAAAAAAAAAAAAATGTTATCTCACTATGTTGCTCAGGCTGTTCTCAAATTCCTGGGCTAAAGTGATCCTCCTGCCTGGCTAATTTTTGTATTTTTACAAAAATACAAAAGGTACTCCTGAGTACCTGGGAGGATTTTTAATGTTCTCACCACAAAGAAACAATAAGTATTTGAGGTGAGAGATATGCTAATTACCCTGATATTATCATTATACAATGTATATATGTATCAAAACATCACACTGTTCTCCATAAATATGTATAATCATGTGTCAATTAAAAATAAAATAAAATTGGCCGGTCATGGTGGCTCATGCCTGTAATCCCAGCACTTTGGGAGGCTGAGGCTGGTGGATCACCTGAGGTCAGGAGTTCAAGACCAGCCTGGCCAACATGGTGAAATCCCGTCTCTACTAAAAATACAAAAATTAGTCAGGCGTGGTGGCACACACCTGTAATCCCAGCTACTCAGGAGACTGAGGCAGGAGAATTGCTTGAACCCGGGAGGCAGAGGTTGCAGTGAGCCAAGATTGCGCCATTGCACTCCAGCCTGAGCAACAGAGTGAGACTCTGTCTCAGGAAAAAAAAAAAAAAAATTTAATTTAAATATCATGGTTTAAAATTGTTTCCGTCTTTGGTTCTTCTTGTGACTTTCAATATTTTCAAGAAAGCACAAGCCAAGAGCAGTGGCTCACACCTGCAATTCAGCACTGTGGGAGGCTGAGGTGGCAGGACTGAGACCAGGAGACTGAGACCAGCCTGGGATACAAAGGGAGACCCCCATGTCTACAAAAATTAAAAATTAGCTGAGTGTGGTGGCTTGTACCTGTGGTCCTAGCTACATGGGAGGGTGAGGCACGAGGATCCCTTGACACCAGGAGGTCAAGGCTGCAGTAAGCCACCATGTTTATGCCACTGCACTCCAACCAGGGCAACAGAGCAAGACTCTGTCTCAAAAAAATAATAACGGCCAGACATGGTGGTGCATGCATGTAGTTCCAGTTTTTGAGAGGCTGAGGTGGGAGGATCACTTGCTCCCAGGAGCTCAAGGTTACAGTGAATTGCGATTGAGCCACTGCACTCCAGCACAAGACCTTGTCTCTAAACAACAACTAAAATAATAATAATCATAATGATACTCCTTTCCCAGTTTACTACCAAGAGTTATGCAAATGGAAGATGAATTAGTCTTCATGATTTTGTTTCTTTTCTGTGTATATGATTAATCATGACCTTGTTTGAAGATGTTTTGACAGGATATTGAATTTCAAAATTTAAGATTTTGCCATCACTTCTTTGATTGTGGAAATAATTAAGTAAAAGTTGAAGAATGAATCAAAGCATTCATTATGTAGGCTAAATGTGTTTATTATGTTAACTGTTAAGATTATTGCTGGTTTTCACTAATGGGTTATTGATTAACTATAATGACCTCCTCCACCATACCTGGCACATCTTTTTGTGGGTTAGTTAGCCCTATAACTTCAGGAATCACTGTTCAATATTTTATGAGTTACAAGATTTGCAGAGAGAATCTGAAAAGCATACAGAATTTTTCTGTACAGAAAGTACAGAGCACTTCTTCTGACATTTCTGACATATCTAAGTGACAAGATTTCTCAAAACATACATACTATATACTTTTATATTGCACGCCAGGCATGTGACTCATGCCTGTAATCCCAGCACTTTGGGAAGCCCCAGGCAGGTGGATCACTTGAGGCCAGGAGATTGAGACCAGCCTGGCCAACGTAGTGAAACCCAGTCTCTACTAAAAATAGAAAAAATTTGCCAGGCGTGGTGGTACATGCCTGTAATCCCAGCTACTTGGGAAGCTGAGGCATGAGAATGGCTTGAACCCAGGAGACAGGGGTTGCAGTGAGCCAAGATCGCACCACTGCACTGCAGCCAGAGTGACAGAGTGAGACTCTGTCTCCAAATATATATATATGTTTGTATTTTAATATATGTACGTGTAAATATATATACTTTTCTGTATTTATAATATATAATATATTTTAAAATATATTTTTAAAATATATATACTTTTATATTGAATTGTACAAGGGATCTCTACATAACAGAATTCTAAGTGGCTGGTTGTATAGACTTTTCTCTTTGTACAAATTGTGTGAAATAGGATCCATTTAAGCATTTAGTTTATAATAAAAGTCTTTTTTCCTCCAAAGATGGAGCCTTGCGCTATTCCCCAGGCTAGAGTACAGTGACACAATCTTGGCTCACTGTAACCTCCTCCTCCTGGGTTCAAGTGATTCTCCTGCCTCAGCCTCCTGAGTAGCTGGGACTACAGGCACGTGCCACCATGCCCGGCTAATTTTTGTATTCTTAGTAGAGACAGGGTTTCACCATGTTAGCCAGGTTGGTCTTGAACTCCTGACCTCAAGTGATCTGCCTGCCTCGGCCTCCCAAAGTGTTAGGATTACAGGCGTGAGTCACCCTACCTAACCTGGAAAAAATATTTTTAAGTTGTTTTTCTTTTAGAGACAGGGTTTTGGGCCGGGCGCGGTGGCTCAAGCCTGTAATCCCAGCACTTTGGGAGGCCGAGGCGGGTGGATCACAAGGTCAGGAGATCGAGACCACAGTGAAACCCCGTCTCTACTAAAAATACAAAAAATTAGCCGGGCGCGGTGGCGGGCGCCTGTAGTCCCAGCTACTCAGGAGGCTGAGGCAGGAGAATGGCGGGAACCCGGGAGGCGGAGCTTGCAGTGAGCCGAGATCGCGCCACTGCACTTCAGCCTGGGCAACAGCGTGAGACTCCGTCTCAAAAAAAAAAAAAAAAAAAGAGACAGGGTTTTGCTCTTTTGCCCAGGCTGGAGAGCAATGATGTGATTATAGCTCATTGTAACCTCGAATTCCTAGGCTCAAAGGATCCTTTTGCCTCAGCCTCCCAAGTAGCCAGGAGTACAGGTGCACACCACCATGGCTGGCTAATTTTTTTATGTTTGGGTAGAGATGGGGGTCTCACTATGTTGCCAGGCTGGTCTTGAACTCCTGGGTTCGAGTGATCCTCCTTCCTTGGCCTCCGAAAGCGCTGGGATTACAGGCATGAACCACTGTGTCCATTTGTTTTATTTATTTATTTATTTATTTATTTATTTATTTATTTATTTATTTATTTTGGAGACAGAGAGTCTTGCTCTGTTGCCCAGGCTGGAGTGCAGTGATTTCTGCTCACTGCAACCTCTGCTTCCTGGGTTCAAGCGATTCTCCTGCCTCAGCCTCCCAAGTAGCTAGGACTACAGGCGTGCACCACCATGCCTGGCTAATTTTTGTATTTTTAGCAAAGACGGGTTTTCCATGTTGGCCAAGCTGGTCTTGAACTCCTGGCCTCAAGTGATCTGCCCACCTCAGCCTCCCAAAGTGCTTGGATTACAGACGTGAGTCACCGTACCCAGTCAGTTTTTTTTTTGTTTTTTTTTGTTTTTTTTTTTGAGACGGAGTCTGGCTCTGTCACCCAGGCTGGAGTGCAGTGGCGCGATCTCGGCTCACTGCAAGCTCCGCCTCCCGGGTTTACGCCATTCTCCTGCCTCAGCCTCCCGAGTAGCTGGGACTACAGGCGCCCGCCACCTCGCCCGGCTAGTTTTTTGTATTTTTTAGTAGAGACGGGGTTTCACCTTGTTAGCCAGGATGGTCTCGATCTCCTGACCTCGTGATCCGCCCGTCTCGGCCTCCCAAAGTGCTGGAGTTTTATTTTTAAGAGAAGAATTTATCAGATGTCTTGCATGTAGCCATAAGTTTCATTCATTCAGTAATTCAACAAATATTTATTGAATACCTTATCTATAGGTAGGCCCTGTAGGTAACTCAGTAGAATACAAAGACATAAATTGCAGAATTTCTGCTCTTCAAAAGTTTATCACTCAACTGGGGAGGGAAGGGCTGGGCTGGGTGGCTCATGCCTGTAATCCCAGCACTTTGGGAGGCTGAGGCAGGTGGATCACAAGATCAGGAGATTGAGACCATCCTGGCTAACACGGTGAAACCCCATCTCTACTAAAAATACAAAAAATTAGCCAGGCAAGGTGGCGGGCGTCTGTAGTCCCTGTTACTTGTGGGGCTGAGGCAGGAGAATCGTTTGAAGCCGGGAGGTGGAGGTTGCAGTGAGCCGATATCGTGCCACTGCACTCCAGCCTGAGCGACAGAGCGAGACTCAATCTAAAAAAAGAAAAAAAACCCAAAAAACTGGGAGGGAAGATGCACAGCCAATGAACCACCAAGTTCTGACAATTCTGATCCCTTAACATTTCTTCAATCTTTCCACTTCCTGCCATCCTCAAGGCTGCTCCATTACTTCAATCCAGCCCCAGCTCTCCCTTGGTTTTCCTTAATAGTCACTATAACATATCTCCTTGTCCTCAGTCTTATTTGCTTCAAATCTGTTCTTCAGAATGGTTTTTGTTTTTTTTTTTTCGTTTCCCCCTTAACATGAGACAGGGTGTTGCTCTGTCACCCAAGCTGGAGTGCAGTGGTATGGTTGCAAACTGCACCCTGGACCTCCCAGACTCAAGCAATCTTCCCACCTCAGCCTCCCAATTAGCCAGGACTACAGCTGCACACCACCACACCCGGCCCAGAATGTTCTTTCTAAAATGCTAATCTAAAGCTCTTTAATAAATCACCATTGTCCTCAGGATGAAGTCTAAGTTGTCCAACTGACTGAAAGTATTCTTGCTTCTCCTTTTTGTCGCATCTCTGAATGTCCCCAGCCATTCTGAATTCCTTTTAGAGTCCCCAGTTCACCTTGCTTGCCTTCCCTCATGCTGTTCACCCTGCTTGGAGTGTTATCTGAAGAAATATATTCATTACTTCATTTATTTCCTCAAAACATCTTTTATTAAAGGCATCTTCATGTTAGGTCCTATGCACCACCCTGGAACTTCTCCATGTAGTCAGGAGATGGATGTTTAAGTAGGCCATTGCACTGCAGCAGGCAAGTCCCAGGATGGATGTAGGCACAGTAACAGTGAGGGTCATGGATGAATCAAGTCCAGGTAATCAGCAAAGACACTGGAGGGATGGGGTGAAGAACATTCTGGATTGAGGGAGCTGAATGCATAAAGGCCCAGAGCTGGAGAGCATGTTACTCTGGGAAACAGCAATCAGTGTGGCCTAAGTGGACAGCACGAGCAGGACTGAGGGAGCCAGTGCCCAGTCACCAAGCACCTTGTCTGATTTGTTAGGGAGTTGGGGTTTCTTTTCTTTTAAGGTAATGAGTAGCCACTGAAGGATTTTTTTATTTTTATTTATTTATTTATTTATTTTTTGAGACAGAGTTTCGTTCTGTCTCTACGCTGGAGTGCAGCGGGGTGATCTCGGCTCACTGCAACCTCTGCCTCCCGGTTCAAGTGATTCTCCTGCCTCAGCCTCCCGAATAGCTGGGACTACAGGCATGTGCCACCACACCAGCTAAGTTTTTGTATTTTTAGTAGAGGCCAGGATGGTCTCAATCTCTTGACCTCGTGATCCGCCCGCCTTGGCCTCCTGAAGTGCTGGGATTACAGGCGTGAGCCACCACGCCTGACCGGGATTATTTTTTAAGATGGGGTCTCTGTTGCCCAGGCTGGAGTACAGTGGCACAATCATAGCTCACTGCAGCTTCCTGGGATTCTGGGGCTCAAGTGATCCTCCTGCTTCAGCCTCTCCAGTAGCTGGCTACAGGCACACCATTACACCCAGCTAATTTTTGTATTTTTTGTAGAAATGGGGGTCTTGCTATGCTGCCCAGGCTGGTCTTGAACTCTTGGCCTCAAGTGATCCATCCACCTCAGCCTCCAAAAGTGCTGGGATTACAGGCATGAGCCACCATGCCTGGAAGAAGGATTTTTTTTTTTTTTTTTTTTTGGCAGGGGGTAGTGGGAGGGAGGGATGAAGAGCTGGGGAAGAGAAGAGAAAATGGCAAGGTCACATTCATTTTCTTAAAATGAACACTCTAACAGCAGTGCTAGAAAAAGTGGCGATTTGTCATAAATTGTTTAAATAAAAAAAGTCTTAAATTATTTTTAAAAATCACTTTTAAAATTTCAGACCCATCTTATGAAGCTTGGGCAATTGACTAGCATGCTACAGAATTTTAATTGCATAAATGCATACTAGTTTAAAATTATCATATTTTAATGGACCCAAAAGTATGAGTTCTTGGAGGGCAGGGGCTCTGCCTGACTTATTTCCTACCCTATCCTCACCACCTACAACAGAGCATGGCACGGAGTGGATTATCAATACATATTTTTAACCAAGTGATTCTGAACTCTCTTCAAAGACTTCTTTCAAGATTATTCAGTGAAAAAACTCCCTGGTGGCTAGGCATGGTGGCTCATGCCTGTAATCCCAGCACTTTGGGAGGTCAAGGTGGAAGGATCCTTTAAGCTCAAAAGTTGAAGACCAACCTGAGTAATACAATGAGACCTCATCTCTACACATAATTTTTTAAATTAGCCAGGAGTGGTGGTGCACATTTGTGGTCCTAGCTACTTGGGAGGCTGAGGCTGGAAGATGGCTTGAGCCCAGATGGTCAAGGCTGCAGTGTGTCATGATCATACCACCGCACTCCAGCCTGGGAGACCAAGCAAGACCCTGTCCCACTACCCACCACCCAAAAACAAAAACAAATAACAAATAACAAAAAAACAAAAAAAAACCACAACAGGCCAGGTGTGGTGGCTCATGCCTGTAATCCCAGCACTTTGGGAAGTCAAGGTGGGTGGATCACTTGAGGTCAGGAGTTTTGAGACCAGCCTGGCCAAGGCCGATGAATCACTTGAGGTCAGGAGTTCAAGACCAGCCTGGCCAACACAGTGAGACCCTGTCTCTACCAAAAATTAAAACACTTGGCTGGGTGTGGTGGTTCAAACCTGTAATCCCAGCACTTTGGGAGGCCGAGGCAGGTGGATCACCTGAGGTCAGGAGTTCGAGACCAGCCTGTCCAACATGGCGAAACCCCATCTCTACTAAAAATACAAAAATTAGCCAGGTGTGGTGGCATGTGCCTGTAATCCCAGCTACTGAAGAAGCTGAGGCAGGAGAATCGCTGGAACCCTGGGGGCAGAGACTGCAGTGAGCCAAGATTGTGCCACTGCATTCCAGCCTGGGCAACAGAGCAAGACTCCATCTCAAAAAAAAAAAAAAAGAAAATTAGCCAGATGTGGTGGTGAACACCTGCAATCCCAGCTACTTGGGAGGCTGAGGTATGAGAATCCCTTGAACCCAGGAGGCAAAGAATGTGGTGAGCCAAGATCATGCTACTACACTCCAGCTGGGAGACAGAGTGAGACCTTGTCTCAAAGAATAAATAAATAAATAATAATTCCCAGGTATTTAACAACAAAAAAATCCAACAATACACCTAAATGAACCCCCCACTTGTTAAGGATAAAACTTTAAAATTTAAACAATTAAATTTTAACAAATCTAAACATTAAATTTATAAAACAATGTGTGATTACTTTATTATAGATCCAATTATTGGAAAAACATTACTATTGTTCGGTCCTTTTCTGCCTACGGAAATAATCATTGTCTTCCCAGCCCCAGCGCAGCACATGAAACATGGTGGGACTCAAAAAAATATTATTTAAGTGAATAATTGACTGAATTAGTATGGAAAATGCTTCCTTAAACTTCCTTAAGCTTCACATTCACAAAATTCCCAGTAGAAAAAAAAGTCTACACTTCTCTTTATATGCTTTCATCTTTAAGAAGAAAAGAATACACAGAAGTTAAGTATTATCATTGAGCCAGAAAAGATCTTAGGAACCTTCTAGTGGTTTGATCATAAAAGGCAAAGAGCTCTAATAAGGGCAGAACTGGGAGGAGAATCCAGATCTTCTGATTCCAAACATTTTTCTCTGTCCCATTTTACTACTACAATTTTTTTTTAATGTGGCAACATTTATAAAAATATTGTTTGGTCCTGTGAAATTCACTTTTTCTGGTACAGCTCAAACCTCTTTCTCCACATTGTGGAGTTATTGCACAGTCATATGTCTCCTGTAGGAGCAGAATTTGAAATATAGATGTGGAATTCATAAATAAAGGTGTTCTTGTCCTCTGAGTAAATCTTGTGTGTTTTTCTGTATGTCAGTTATTCCCACAGTATAAGTTGTTTGGTTGCAGCCTTCAACAACCAATGAAGTTATGTTATGCATAAGACCTTGCGCATTTCATGTTTGCTGGGGCCAATAAAAGCAAATTCTCTCATGCTCTCCTACCGAGAACCTCATTATGATGTCCGGCTGGTTGCCTTTTTAGATCTGCATGTGATTCTACTTCTTTCTCTAGATTCCAGGACAGGCAGAGTTTGTCTTGGAAGCTCCGTTTACTCTGTCCTCCTTACTGGCTCTCTTTTTGACCCTTTAGGTCCTTTAGGGGTCCTCTTTTCCTCCCCTAGCTACCCTTCCCCTAACCCCCACCCTCACCTGGCAATGTATCTTTCACTTGCAAATTTTTCAGTCCCACTCAAGCTTAAATGTCTGAAAGCACTCTTCGCACCCACACCATTCATCCGTGAGAAAAACTATAAGGGAGAAAAAACACTGGCTTCATCCTCAGTTTTGCTTCCCTAAAGGAAGAGACCAGAAGATAATTCTTCTAGGAGTTGCCCCTGATAGCCTTAGGGCTGCCTACAGTCCTCTGGGTCCTCTCTGGAGAGAACTGCTTTGGAATGTGAAAAGACCATGGCAGAAAGGAAAGGGAAGGCTTGTTCTTCCTTTCTTGGTTCCAGTCCATGGAAGGGCACTCACATCACTCACAACAAGGATTCAGCCAGAGCGTCCAGATAGCTGTGCTGAGCTCTGTAACAGGATAATAGGAAGGTGGAAGCCCCAACAGGCCACATTCCACATTTTCAATGAGGTGTTAGGAACAAGTAAACTCTTTTGATGGAAAGGTGATGAAGAGTTTTTTAAACGTCCAACGACCCCTTGCTGGTCTTTCCCAGGCTTACTTATTTCAAGGACTACCTTTTGTCTCTTTGTATCTTTCTCTAGCATCAGAGCTGACCCTACTAGAAAATAAGATTGTACACGACTGGGTGAAGAATTCCATTGACCTGCCTCCAGTCTTTTCTAGCCATGGAGTGGAAGCATGAACTTACAAAACAGGCCATTGTGGACCATCCTGGATTTTGAAAATGCTGGAAAGAGTCAGTGGATGGAAGCTCTCTAAACCTTTGGACTAATCTGTGTACAGCATTGGTTTCTTGGCCTCCTGGAAATCTGAGAAGTTTGCCTGTGATGGGGAGGTTTGTATCCTGGTAAGAGAGGAAGGGAGGAAGACGCTGAAACTGTTTATACTGCTGTCATTCACAAAATCTTCTTACTTCTTCTCCATAGCTTCCTTGAGTTGAGCCCACTGGTCTATCACAACCATGATGCTTCTGCCTGGAGGAATGCAAATACCACCTGCGTGATTAAGTCTGTGATCTTAATTATCTCCCACTTAATTGCCTCTGAAGGACAACCCTGCGCTGTTTTCTATTTCCTCAGCCTGGCATGTCTGCTTGTTTTGACTCAGCCTTCTGGATAGCATATGGCTTCCACTAAGCCTGAGCCGCCCAGCCTGCAATTACACAGCACCTCCAGCCGCAGAGGTGGCCCAGTTGTTTCAGTGTTGCCATTCTGCCCCAGCCTCAGTTTCATGCACACTTGCCCATCTTACATGCTCATTTTGTGCTCTCATTTTCTCAAATTCACTGTCAAACTCTTTTTTTTTTTTTTTTTTTTTTGAGGAGTCTGTCACCCAGGCTGGAGTATGGTGGTGCAATCTCGGTTCACTGCAACCTCCGCCTCCCTGGTTCAAGTGATTCTCCTGCCTCAGCCTCCCAAGTAGCTGGGACTACAGGCCCGTGCCACCACGCCCGGCTAATTTTTTTTAGTAGAGACAGGGTTTGGGGTTTTACCATGTTAGCCAGGATGGTCTCGATCTCCAGACCTCGTGATCCACCCGCCTGGGCCTCCCAAAGTGCTGGGATTACAGGCATGAGCCACCACGCCCGGCCCACTGTCAAACTCTTGTTGGGGAATTCTGTTCTTACCTCATAAAGAGAAAGAAGCGCTGCTTGTCATGGTGTACACACAATCTGGAAAGAAAAGACTATGTAGGACATTAGCAATTATATTTAGGTTCTATAGAAAACTTATAGTTAAATTATTAGGCAAATTACTTTCAATGTGTTCTTTGGTATAATTTGATATACATAGGAAAGACTTATGAAATATTTTCAAATACTTCAGCCTTCAATCTCAGAGTAGGTTTAAAAATAATTAAAATATATTAAAATACTTTTATTAAGGGTCCAATGAACTGGATTTTGGTAGGCAAAGAAAAATGTCATGAGCCTGGGCATGGTGGCTCACACCTGTAATCCCACTACTTTGGGAGGCCGAGGCGGGCAGATTGGTGAGCTCAGGAGTTCGAGACCAGTCTGGACAATATGGTCTCTAACAAGAAGTTGTTTGAGACTAGCCTGGGCAACATAGTGAAACCCCATCTCTACAAGAAATACAAAAATTAGCCGGGCATGGTGATGCATATCTGTAGTCCCAACTACTTGGGAGGCTGAGGTGTGAGGATTACCTGAGCCCAGGGAGGTTGAGGCTGCAGTAAGCCATGTTCATACCACTGCACTCCAGCCTGAGTGATAATGCGAGACACTGTCTCCAAACAAACAAACAAAAAAACCCAAAAAACAAAAAGGCCGGGCACCAGCGGCTCATGCCTGTAATCCCAGCACTTTGGAGGCCAAGGTGGGCGGAACACCTGAGGTCAAGAGTTCAAAACCAGCCTGGCCAACATGGTGAAACCCTGTCTCCTCCAAAAATACAAAACCTAGCCGGGCATGGCTGGGCGCAGTGGCTCACACCTGTAATCCCAACACTTCGGGAGGCTGAGGTGGGCAGATCACGAGGTCAGGAGATCGAGACCATCCTAGCTAACACGGTGAAACTCTGTCTCTACTAAAAATACAAAAAAATTAGCCGGGCATGGTGGCAGGTGCCTGTAGTCCCAGCTACTCGGGAGGCTGAGGCAGGAAAATGGTGTGAACCCGGGAGGCGGAGCTTGCAGTGAGCTGAGGTCACTCCACTGCACTCCAGCCTAGGCAACAGAGGGAGATGCCATCTCAAAAATAAATAAATAAATAATAAAAACTAGCCAGGCATGGTGGCGCACGCCTGTAATCCCAGCTACCTGGGAGACTAAGGGCAGGAGAATGGCTTGAACCTGGGAGGCAGAGGTTACAGTGAACCGAGACCATGCCATTGTACTATAGCCTGGGCAACAGAGCAAGTCTCTGCCTCAAAAAAAAAAAAAAAAAAAAAAAAAAGGTGTCATGAAATACTTATCTGGATAAATCAGGAAAATATTTTAGTTTAAATTTATAAAATCATACATTCTCTGGATTCATAGTGTTATGGCATAAGCAAAATTTCACTGTAAACAAGATTTTTAAAATCTCACTTTTAATTTTATTAGACATTCAAACATTTAGAAATTTTAAATGACTTTGGCCCTATTTCTGAGTTATTTATGACTCTCTCTCTCTCTCTCTCTCTCTATGTATATATATATATATATATACACAAAGCATCTGGCAAGTAGTAGATACTGATAAATGGTAAATTCAGTTGTTTTCTTACAAGCAACAACTACTACTTGATATCCAGCAGATTATTGTATTCATCTAGAAAAGAGTAAGTATCCAAGATTCAGAGCCTAGTTTTTAAAAAAGCCCCTTTGACAACCTTCACAATGTTTTTTGGGGAAGTGTTTAGTGAGAAGAGAATTTTCCTTGATTTCTTCAATTCCAAGAGCCCTCCTTTTTTCTTTTTTAATATTACCAAGTGAAAAGAAAGAGGGAAGCTGGGCATGGTGGCTCACACCTGTAATTCCATCACTTTGGGAAGCTGAGTGAGTGGATCACTTGAGGCCAGGAGTTCTAGACCAGCCTAGGTAACATGGCGAAACCCTGTCTCTACCAAAAATACAAAAATTAGCCAGGCGTGGTGGTGGGTGCTTGTAATCCCAGCTACTCTGGAGGCTAAGGCACGAGAATCAGGACCTTGAACCCAGGAGGCAGAGGTTGTATTGAGCCAAGATCATGCCACTGCACTCCAGCCTGGGTGACAGAATAAGACTCTGTATTTAAAAAAAAAAAAAAAAATAAGAAAAATAAAAAAAGAAGGAGAAAAGAAAAGAAAAAGAAAAAGGAGAAGAGGAATGAATGTATTCATAAACAAAAAATGTTTTACATACCCATGGAATTGAATAAATATTATAAAAAGAGCTGGTAAATAAGGATATTATGATCTTATGCTTATACAAATGCTCCTGGACTTAAATGATGGGTTACATCCCAATAAACCCATTTCAACTTAGGAGCTGAAAATTTTACTTTTTTGAAACAGAGTTTCACTCTGTTGTCCAGGCTGTAGTGCAGTGGTGCAATCTCGGCTCGCTGCAACCTCCCACTCCCGGATTCAAACGATTCTCCTGCCTCAGCCTCCTGAGTAGCTGGGATTACAGGCATGTGCCACCACGCCTAGCTCATTTTTGTATTTTCAGTAGAGACGGGTTTTTACCATGTTGGCCAGGCTGGTCTTGAACTCCTAACCTTGTGATCCACCCACATCAGCCTCCCAAAATGCAGGGATTACAGGCGTGAGCCACCGCACCCGGCCAAGTAAGTTGAAAATGTATTTAATACACATAACCAGGCCGGGCGCGGTGGCTCACGTCTATAATCTCAGCACTTTGGGAGGCTGAGGTAGACAGATCACCTGAGTTCAGGAGTTCAAGACAAGCCTGCCCAACACGGTGAAAACCTGTCTCTACTAAAAATACAAAAAATTAGCCGGGCATGGTTGCAGGCGCCTGTAATCCCAGCTACTTGGGAGGCTAAGAAAGGAGAATCGCTCGAACCCAGGAGACGGAGGTTACAGTGGGCCAAGACCCCACAATTGCACTCCAGCCTGGGCTACAAGAGCAAAACTCTGTCTCAAAAAAAAAAAAAGAATAGGCCGGGCGCGGTGGCTCAAGCCTGTAACCCCAGCACTTTGGGAGGCCGAGACGGGCGGATCACGAGGTCAGGAGTTCGAGACCATCCTGGCTAACACGGTGAAACCCCGTCTCTACTAAAAAATACAAAAAACTAGCCGGGCGAGGTGGCGGGCGCCTGTAGTCCCGGCTACTCGGGAGGCTGAGGCAGGAGAATGGCGTAAAAACCTGGGAGGCGGAGCTTGCAGTGAGCTGAGATCCGGCCACTGCACTCCACCCTGGGCAACATAGCGAGACTCTGTCTCAAAAAAAAAAAAAAAAAAAAAGAAATACACATAATCTACCAAACATCATAGCTTAGGCTGGCCTACAGTAAAGGCACTCAGAACACTTACAAAAGCCTATAGTTGGGCAAGATCATCTAACACAAAGCCTATTTTATAATAAAGTGTTGGATATATCAGCCGGCTGCGGTGGCTCACGCCTGTAATCCCAGCACTTTGGGAGGCCGAGGCAGGTGGATCACAAGGTCAGGAGTTCAAGACCAGCATGACTAATATGGTGAAACCCTGTATCTACTAAACATACAAAAATTAGCCGGGCAGTAGTGGCGCATGCCTGTAATTCCAGCTACTCAGGAGACTGAGGCAGAAGAGTCGCTTGAACCCAGGAGGTGGAGGTTTCAGTGAGCCAAGATCACGCCATTGCACTCCAGCCTGGGTGACAGAGCAAGACTCTGTCTGGAAAAAAAAAAAAAAAACAGTGTGGAATATGTCATGTAATTTATCGAATACTGTATGGGGACTCAAAGTACAGTTTCTACTGAATGGAAATTACTTCTATACCCCATCATAGAGGTGAAAAATTGTGTCACACCATCCAAAGTTAGGGTCAGGGATCCTTTTTACATATATATCATTTTACTTTTTTTTTTAGCTAACTGGCATACACTTTCATCTACAGGGGATTCAACTGCTGAAATTACGACTGTAATGGCTCATATATTTATGTAATATTTTTCATTTAACTTTTCATGTTAAAAGTGTTTTAAATATTGAAAATCTTCAGATTCTAGTAACGTTACGAATAAAGAGTTGTACTGCCAAATCATGCTATACCACTCTTAAGAAAATATTTCATGAACTGTGGCAATTTTCAGTGCCTGGGCAAATGTTATACCAGTTATTGAAATAAATTTTTTACTTTTGCATTTCCCTAGGTAAAGATAGTAGGATTGAGCATGATGACTCATGCCTGTAATCCCAGCACTTTGGGAGGCCCAAGCAGGTGAACTGCTTGAGTCCAGGAGTTCGAGGCCAGTCTGGGCAACATGGCAAAACCCTGTCTCTACAAAAAATACAAAAATTAGCTGGGTGTAATTGCATGCACCTGTAGTCCCAGCTACTTGGGAGGCTGATGGGGGAGGATTGCTTGAGCCTGGAAGGTTGAGGCTGCAGTAAACTGTGGTTGTGTCACAGCACTCCCAGCCTGGTCGATAGAGTGAGAGCCCCATCTCAAAAAAAGAAAAAGAAAAAAAGACAATAGAATGGTTAAATAAATATTAAATAAATAAGTAGTAGTGAATAGAATTTCTTTTACTCAATATTCTGGAATTTATATTTGAATAGAAAGGAAGGGAAGGAAATAAAAACTAAAAGTTTATTCCTTCTAGGAAACTACTTCACATTTCATTCATTCAATTAAGTTATTAATTATTTTCTGGGATATCCTTGAATTCTTTTCATTTTATTTTCAAATACCTTAACTTTCTGTATTTATTTCCTCATCTTAAAATGGCAATAATAATGACTACGTCATTGGACTGTTGTGAAAATTAAATGAATAGATATCATAACATGTTTAGAAAAGTTCCTGGCACAGGATGGGCGTGGTGGGTCACACCTGTAATCCCAGCACTTTGGGAGGCCAAGGTGGGTGTACCACGAGGTCAGGAGATCAAGACCATCCTGGCTAACGCGGTGAAATCCTGTCTCTACTAAAAAAATACAAAAAATTAGCCAGATGTGGTGGCAGGTGCCTGTAGTCCCATCTACTCGGGAGGCTGAGGCAGGAGAAAAGCGTGAACCCAGGAGGCAGAACTTGCAGTGAGCCAAGATCGCGCCACTGCACTCCAGCCTGGGTGACAGAGCGAGATTCCATCTCAAAAAAAAAAAAAAAGAAGAAGAAAAGAAAAAAAAGAAAGTTCCTGGCACATAATAAGTGCTCAGTAAATGTTAGCTATTATAATTACCTTCACCTCCTCATCTGTCTGGGCTTATAGTCTATCTGCTGTTTGATCTGACATTCTCAATAAGCACGTAGAAACCAGCTTGAAATGGTTTAAACATAATACCACCTGAAAGCAGGGGAAGTACTGAGAATTTGCTATTAATGCATTTACTATGATGATTTGATCTCTTCAGAGAGGAATTTCTTCAGCTCTAAAAATACATTTTAAAATATCTCCCAGGGCTGGGCACTGGGGCTCATGCCTATAATCCCAGCACTTTGGGAGGCCAAGGCTGGAGGATTGCTTGAACTCAGAAGTTTGAGACCAGCCTCAGCAACAAGGTGAGACCCTGTTGCTACAGAAAATAAAACAAATTAGCTGGGTGCAGTGGTGCACACCTGCAGTCTCAGCTACTCAGGAGGCTGAAGCAGGAGGACCACTTGGAGCCAGGGAGGTTGAGGCATCACTGAATCGTGATTATGCCACTGTACTCCAGCCTGGGTGACAGAACGAGCCCCTGCCTCAAAAATAAATATATAAAAATAAAAATAAAAGAAGCACTGACCTTGTTGAGGTACAATGTACTTGCTCATGTACTCGTTTTCTCTCGCTCTCTCTTCTCCCCTTTATTGGGCTAGGATAATTTAAAATATTTATAAATAGATCAGGGTTTCTCAATCTCTGCATATTGACATGTAGGCTTCTCATTCTTTGATATAGGGGGCTATCCTGTGCATTGCAATATGTTTCACAGCACTCCTGGCCTCTGCCACCAGATGTCTATGGCACCCCCTCCCCAACCAGTTGCAAGAACCAAAAGTGTTTCCATGTTAGCTGTTATTATACTTCTGATATACTTCACCTTCTGATCTACCTGTAGTGTGCCCTGATTCTGACATTAGCTGACAGTGTTGTTTTGATAGACAACACTTAATTGCTAAATGTCTTGGGCGGGGGGGAACTGCCCTCACTTTGAGAACTACTGAAATAGATTCACTGACTTTGCTGTAGATTCTTCATTTTTTTCTAGTCAGAGCACCTGATAAGACAGGGTTTTTTCTGATTTTTCTCTTTTTTTCTTTTATTTTTCACATTTTTCCATGACTCCCTATACCATTTTTCTTTTTTTTAAAAACAGTCTTTCTCTGCTGCACAGGCTGGAGTGCAGTGGCTTGATCATAGCTCATCGTAGCCTGACTCCTGAGCTCAGGGGATCCCCCCGCCTCAGCCTCGAGTAGCTAAGACACAGGTATGCGTCATCATGCCTGGATTAATTTTTTTTTAGTTTTATAGAGCCAAAGTCTTATTTATGTTGCCCAGGCTTGTCTTGAACTCCTGGCCTCAAGTGATTCTCCCATAATAGTGTCCCAAAGCACTGATATTACAGGTGTGTGCCACCACATCTGGCTAATTTTTTGTATTTTTGTAGAGATGGGATTTCACCATGTTGGCCAGGCTGGTCTCAAACTTCTGACCTCAGGTAATCTGCCCGCCTCAGCCTCCCAAAGTCCTGGGATCACAGGCCTGAGCCACCTCACCCAGCTCATTTTTTTTTTAATTTATTTTATTATTATTATTTTTTGAGACAGAGTCTCACTCCGTCACTGGGCCGCAGTGCAGTGGCATGATCTCAGCTTACTGCAACCTCTGACTCCCTGGTTCAAGCGATTCTCCTGCCTCAGCGTCCCGAGTAGCTGGGATTACAGGCACGCACCACCACGCCCAGCTAATTTTTGTATTTTTAGTAGAGACAGGGTTTCACCATGTTGGCCAGGATGGTCTTGAACTCCTGACCTCGTGAGCCACCCGCCTTGGCCTCCCAAAGTGCTGGGATTACAGGCCTGAGCCACCACCATGCCTGGCCCATAATGAGATGTTTTTGTGCAAGAAAGAAATGGCGTATCTTTTCAACCCACAGGTACCAATTTTAGTTTACCTACTCTATTTTGCTTCTTATATATTGCAATGGACTGAATGTTTGTGTCCCCTGAAAACTGTTATGTTGAAATCCTAAACCCTAATGTGATGGTATTAGGAGATATGGCCTTTGGGAGATCAGTAGATCATGGGGGTGGGGTCCTCATGAATGAGATTAGCGCTCTTTTATAAAAGAGACCCCAGAAAGCTCTCTAGCCATTTTTTTCCCCTTCACAAGAAAGTATAGGAAGAAGTCACCGGTCTGCAACCCTGAAAAGGGCCTTTGCCAGAACCTAAACCATGCTGACACTCTGGCCTCACACTTCCAGCCTCCAGAATTGTGAGAAATCAATGTTGCTTAAGCCACCCAGACTATGGGACTTTGTTACAGCAGCCTAAACTGACAGTTGCAGCAGACATATAACCCCATGTCATTATTTTTATTTTTGGCCTAGAAGTACTTCAAACAAAACAGCTATAGCTTCCTCCGTCCTGTCTGAGAATGGTCCAAGTTAAGTGATATACTTATCTCATTTCTCCATGAGTAAGAGAATCTTGGGATCCATTGTTGAATGTCACCTCGTAGAAGAACTGTACAGATTTCTCAGACTATCAAACTGTATCTCCTAGATTTAGCAGCCTTGTCACATACTTTTTCACTATGTTCTCAAAAGGCAGCAACTCACCTGCAGGCAACTGCTGATTCTGCTCCTGACTGACTTGAGGCTTCACAGACTGTACGTAGATTATTCACTGACAGAATACTCATAATTTTCTATAAACATTCTCCACACTAAATTGAGCTTGATAGAAATAGGGGTGCAACCCAGACTTTATCTTCCCAGGTCAAGTTTTTCTTGAAATGAGTATCCTGTCTGGGCAAGGTGGCTCAGGCCTATAATCCCAGCACTTTGTGAGGCTGAAGCAGGAGGATCGCTTGCCTACAGGAGTTTGAGATCAGCCTGGGTGACATGGGAAAACCCCTTTTCTACAAAAAAAAAAAAAAAAATACACACATACATATATATACACACAAAACTAGCTAGGCATGTTGGCATGTGTCTATAGTCCCAGCTACTCAGATGGCTGAGTCAGGGAGGATCCTTTCAGCCTGGGAGAGACACAGTGAGACACTTTTTCCAAAAAAAAAAAAAAAAGAGAGATCCTTTCTCTCTCACCCTGTTTTAGCATCATACACAATCATACTTTTGCCGGCGTTAGATTGGTAATTTTTTTTTGAGACAGGGTCTCGCTCTGTCACCCAGGCTGGAGTGTACAGTGGCATGATGGCATCATCACAGCTCACGCAGCCTCAAACTCTCGGGTTCAAGTGATCCTTTCACCTTAGCCTCCTGAGTAGCTGAGATTACAGGCGCATGCCACTATGCCCAGCTAATTATTGTATTTTTGGTAGAGACCACATTTTGCCATGTTGCCCAGGCTGGTCTTGAACTTCTGGGCTCAAGCGATCCTCCCACCTTGGCCTCCCAAAATGCTGGGATTACAGGCCTATGGTAAAATTGATTTTGTTATATGTCCTTCTACGGTTTTTTTGTTGTTTGTTTTGAGGAGTCCCATTCTGTTGCCCAGGCTGAACTGCAGTAGCGTGATCTTGGCTCACTGCAGCCTCTGCCTCCCAGGTTCCAGCCATTCTCCTGCCTTAACCTCCCGAGTAGCTGGGATTACAAGTACCCACCACCACGCCAGGTTAATTTTTGTATCTTCAGTAGAGAGGGGTTTCACCATGTTGGCCAGGCGGTCTCGAACTCCTGACCTCAAGTGACCTGCCGAGCTCCGCCTCCCAAAGTGCTGGGATTACAGGCATGAACCACCATGCCTGGCCTATCCTTGTGTTTAAAGTGGCAGTTTCCAAGATCCTCTCCATGACCATGTTAAGTGAGGATTTACTGTATTTGCATATACTGTATTTGTAAACTTCCCGTTACACTTCAGTCTCTAGATTGCTTATAATAGCTTATATGATGTAAACTTTAAATCATCTCTACATTGCTTATAATGCCTTATACAATGTAAATGCTATATAAATATACTGCATTGCGTTTTATTTTGTATTATTTTTATTGTATTATTTTAAAAATATTTTCCACCCAGGGCTGGTTGAAATTGAGGATGGGGAACCCACGGATAGAGGGCCAACTGTACATCACATATCATACATAGTACTTTATATATGTATGTATATATGTATATCAAATGGCTTGATATTATTCATTTATGTAATGAATAAAAAACTTAGGTCTGAAAATCATCCAAAATCATTCTGGTGCATCTAAACATTGAGTTGTTGGGTTTTTCTTTATTGGAGGGGGAGTTAGAATAAGTGGTGCTTTGAAGTTAGTCATAGTCCATCGTGAACGAACATTTGCTAAAGAAAATTGTATTACTTCAATAAACCATTTATCTACCTCTTGGTGGCACAAAGGGCCTAGTAAATTTTGGTGGGCTATTTGCTCTTAAGCAAAGAACAATCTGTAAAGCTGATTTGGAGGACGCTTGGGAACAAACAAGAGACGCAACCACGTGAAAGACAACGTGCATGTGACTTTCACAGAAAATACTATTTGGTGATGATTTAGTACGTGAAGTGCCGCTAGGGTGAAAGGAAAATCTGAGTGTTGCAGATCAAGGGCACCAGGTGGGACGCAGTTGGCATGCAAGCTCACCCAGCCAAAACATGCGCTGTCAAACCAATAACCTGGGATTACAATGTTTTGGCTTTCAGGAAAGGTTGGTTGTCAAAGCGGCCAAATTCCAGCCTGGGGAGGCAGAGTTGAAATTTTAAGACTTTCCCAAGAAGTATTTCGATATATTTTCCGAGACCCTGAGAAGATCACGAGGCGCCAAGAATGCACGCCCTGCGCCTCACCCCAACCTCTCTCTCAGCTACCTGGCCCAACCCAGGCCTCTAAAATGGATTAGAGGTCTGGGGCCTACAATTGGCCTCGGAAGTGTTCCTTTCCCTCCTTTCTCCACCCCTCCGAGAGTTCAAAACAACTGGGTGTGCCATCCCTTTTCCGAGCGCATCCCCCATCTGAGGGGCGGATCCTAATTCCCGCGGGCTCAGGCCCCCGCAGGTTGGCGGGAGCCGGTGGGGGCGGGCCGGCCGAGTCCGGGGAAAGCAGATCGAACACCGCCGCGCGCCGCGATCAAACTCGCGCCGCCACTAACTCACGAGCTGCGCCCCACCCTCTCCGTCACCGAAGGCGCCCAGCCAATGAGCGGGCGGGAAAGGCCGGGCCTGCGAACTAGGCACTGGGAGGGTGAGGGCCGCAGGGGGAAGGGAAGTCGAGAGCTCGAGGGCGGGCTGCACTTGATTGACAGCTCGTTCGAACGAATCCTCCACGCGGCTTTCCTTCGCTCTCTTTTCTACTCAGCCCTGCTCTTCGTCCCACCTCCTCCTCCTCCACCCCTCTCCTCTTGCCTTTCGACCCTCCCCACTTCCCCTCCCCCACTCTGCGGGCAAATCGCTGCTGAAAAGAGGCGGGGGCCGAAGCGGCGGGCTCGTGTGGAGCCTTGAGGTGGGATTGACTGGCGCTCAGGCCAATGAGAGATAGGCTCATGGCGCGGCTGTAGCTGGAACTGACCAATAGGAGGGCGGGCTGGGGGCGGAGGCCCAGGTTCCAAACGCTCCGCGGCGCCATGGGCTGAAAACTCAACCGAGATGGAATCTCCCAGTCTGAACCGGTTTCAACCGGTTCCGAGTTTGAGGCACTAGGAGGAGGGGGAGAAGCGGCTGCAGCGGCCGCGGCAGGAGCAGCGGGAGCTACAGCATCAGCAAGAGCAACAGTAGCTACAGCCCCGGCGGCGGTGCCTGTTCCAGTCTTTGCTGCTGCAGTCCGTGCAACCACCCAGAGGGGGAGGGGGGAACCACCAGTCGCTGAGGAGCAAGAGAAGGGGGGAAAGTTTAGGCGAGCCTGGGGGGGGCCCAGCGCCGGAGCCGCGTGAGAGAGGGAGCCGTGTTTTGGTAGGGGGGAGTCGGACTGCAACTGGCAGCAGAGCGTCCCCCCGGCCGTGTGGACTCTACACCCCCTACTCCTGCCGCTTCTGCTGCTGCCTGTGGCTGGAGGGTCCCCCTGGGGCTGAATCTTTGGGACTTGACCCGGTTCCCTCCCCCTTCCCTCACTCCCCAGCCGGGCGGGAGCATTTATTCCCCAGATTAATTCCTTCTTTTTTGGGGGGCGGGTGGGTGTGTGTGTTGGGGGGAAGCGTCCCTGAAATAGTAAATATTATTGAGCTCTTTTTGCCCTTTTCCTCTCCGTTTTTTTAATTTCCTTTTTTAAGGTGGGAAAACTGTGAAACCCACCTTGATTCGTCCCCTCTCCCCCTCCCCACCTTCCCTGGCCCTAATCCCCCGACAAGGAAGGAAGGAGCAGTTGGTTCAATCTCTGGGTAAGTCGACTGTGTCTTTGGGGCCGAGGGTCGGGCGGCGGCGCGGCCGGGCGGGAGGAGGCCAGCGTGGGGCGCGGCGGTCGCGGGAAGCGAGCCCAGGAGGCGGCGGGCGGGCCGGGGGCGCGCCGGGCCCACAGCGGAGCCTGCGATTGAATGGAGCCGCTTCTGCCGCTGGGGGATGGAGGCGGGGAGGCGGCCGCGGGAGGGGAGCGCTTGCTGGGTCATTCGCGTGTGCGGGTGGCGGTGGAGGAAGGCGAGGAGCGTGATAGTGAAACGGGGCCCCGCGCGGGGTGGGAGGGCTTCCCCAGCCCCACGGGCTGGGGAGAAGTTGGGGTGATTTCAGGAACATCTCTGTAAATTATTAGGAGTGGAAGTTTCCAGAAATATTTAGTGCAGCAGCATTGAAACGTCCGCCTGCATCACGTGGCCCCCTCGGTGGAGAGCTTGGGATGGGGGAGGGAGGGGCTGCCGACTCCCTGTTCCTCCAGCAAGGAAACTCGAAAGCTCTCCGGTTTTTTGCAGAGTGGCATGTGAAGTAGGAAAGATGAATTTTTCAGGGGCCTGCACATGGGATTCCGTCTTGTAGTTCCTTTTCAGGGGTTTGAGTGTGATAAGTTGGTTAAACCATTTACTGCTGGCCTCGTATAGTGGAGGATGCCCTGATTCTCCTTCATTCCGATGTCTGAGTTTGGGTTGGGTGGGAGGAAGTGGTGTAGTAGAGGAAGCATTCATTACTGGCTCAGCCCGGACCTCCTCTGATCACGCCGAGGCCATGCTGCATAGAGAAAGGGGCGTTGAACTTAAGGCGCCTGGTCTAAATGCCTCCTCCGAGTATGGGCGGGGTGAGTGCGTGCTCCCGTGTGCTATAGTTAGAAGGGCTGCAAATCGGTTCGGGTGGGAAGCCAGGGGAGGGCGGGCCCTAGTGAGGTGTGTTTCTCCTGAATGAAGCAGGCGGTTGCCCACACACCTAAGGAGCAGTCAGTCTTTCGCCTTGTAGCGACTTGTTTTTTTTTTTCACCTAGTGTGAAGTTATTAAGCAACGGTTATGATTTCCTGGGTTTTGGATAGGAACTGGCATTGGGGGTCACTTGTAGAGTCACAACATTATCCATTAAGCTGGATAATCCCTAGTGTATGTTATCCAGTGAGTGGATTTTAGGATTGTAGAGCCCAACGGGAATGAGCGTTCGTGGTTACACCTCTCCCTCTTTGACTTGTTTGCTGTCTGATTGTATATCTTAAGTGTGGGACGCTGCTGTTAGTGGAAAGAATGTTTTGGAAGCGGCTTGATTTGGGGGACTAAATGTGCTTGGCATTGACCACAAAGCCGCCATTTCTGTACTATGTACAGTTCAAGAATAGGTAGGTCATTTCGAAGACAGCCGCTAGTTCTAAGGATGGCAAACTACTGTATTTAAATCCTTCTATTCTAAATCTCGTTTTTCACATCAGTCTAGTTCGGAGAATTCTATAAGGACAGTGTATTTGAAAGTGAAACTTGGAAGAGTCATTTTCTTAATCCTTTTTTGTTTTGGCATTAAACTATTGTAGGAGTAAATAGGTGAAAAGTTTGTTCAATAATTAACCGAAATATTTGAAAACTTCTGATACGTAGATCTTGATGCTTTGTGGACATTGCTTTTAAGCCTCAAATAATTAAGATTGTTCTGATCTTTTAAATTTTATAGTAGTTGAAGGTGGAGAGTTTACACATTCATTTGTGGAATATATATTTCCTCTCAGTTTTTAGATCTTAAGGGTTTTTTTTTGTGGTGTGTAACAAGTATCCTGCTGTTTAAAAAAGTTTGTTTAATGCCTACTACAAAATATTTTGAAGTCTCATCAGTTTTGTCAATAATGGACCAATTCTTGAACTCCTAATTTCTTGAGTTTCACATTATTTTTACATCATGTCAGTCATAGGTGACTCATTTTTTGGAGTTCTAATCTGTTGTAACAGACGTTATATTTAAATAACACATTTGCATTAAAATTGAAATTGCTGCCATTATTGTTATGGACATTTTTAAGCTATTATAAAATAGCCAGGAATTAACGCCTTTTTTTCCCCCCTGCCAAGCTAGTTTGTCCAAATACAGTGTAAAGAAATTAGCTACTCATTTTCTGGTCCACGAAAGTTCCTAAAATGGGAAGAAGCGGAGATCTGACCTTGTTAGTTCTAAATACACTAAACCAGGGGTGCCATGGATGGCTTTCAGGATGTCCTGAATCCTCTACAATTGTATACAGAATCATCAGTTTTTAAAAACTAGGTTAGAGCTATTGGTTCCTCAGAGTCTCAGGCATCTTAGACCCCAAAAAAGGTTAAGGACTACTGACTTAACCAGTTAGGTTTGAGTGGCATTGGCTTTGAAGAAAAGCAGAGGAAAGATATTTTTTATAATTCTGGGCAACAAAAAGTTGGATGTGTGCCAGCATCTTAGAGTAGAATCCTCTTAAAAGGATAGCGTTGCATATGAACTAGTAGGTTTTAACCAGTACATATTTTGGCGAAGTAGCTCATTTTTCTCTTAGAATTCTTTTTTATTTGGGAATGGGCAGGCTTTTACAGCTTTTAACTTGCCAATGAATCTTGTTAGGCATATTGCCCGTAAAGTTTTTTTTCCTAGATTATATATTCAGTAAATATGATTGTAGATGTAATTTCAATCCCCCAATTCATTGAGGGTTGAAACAATTTGAATGGTTTGAGTGTAGAAACTAAGTTATTTCTGTAGAGGCTAAGGGGATTTATACCAAGATATGTTAGACTTGTGGTTCCTGCTAACCATTGCTGTAGACGATAGGAATTACTGTATATCCACATTTTGATTTTTAACGTCATTCTGTCTTTTTTTGTTTGTTTTTTGAGATGGAGTCTCAATTCTGTTGCCCAGGCTGGAGTGGGGTGACGCATCTTGGCTCACTGCAACCTCCATCTCCTGGGTTCAAGCAGTTCTCCTGCCTCAGCCTCCTGAGTAGCTGGGATTACAGGCGCCTGCCTCCACGCCTGACTAATTTTTCTATTTTTAGTAGAGATGGGGTTTTGCCATTGTTGGCCAGGCTGGTCTGGAACTCTTGACCTCAAGTGATCCGCCCACCTCAGCCTCCCAAAGTGCTGGGATTACAGGTGTGAGCCACTGGGCTCAGCCCATTCTGTCTTTATAGAATTATTTTTATAAAGTTAAGATAATGTGAAGTGAGCTTTTACTGAGTTATCCAGAAGACCCTAGTTGGGAAGAAAAGAAAAACACATTCACTTGAACTTAATCCTACTTGCTTAAGAAGTTTGGACATCAAGATACTGAACTGTATCATGTTTTAGGACCATAAAATCCTAATAGTGGATGCATTTAAATAATAGGTTAGCATACTTTATAAATGTTAGTAGAATAGGGGAGTCTTTCTGGTGTATAAACAAAACACTAGAAAAGTTGAATGGACCATAATAATTTATGTAATTATCAAATAGCTAAGTAATTTCAGCTTATGTTACTTGCTTTTACTATCTGTTTTTTGTAATTAAAGTCTCTAAAGTATTCATTAAAATATTTGTAATAACATGGTTGAAGTAAAATAACTTGTAGGAAGTTTCTGATAATTCCAAAACTTCATAGGCAGCTTCAATGTTTTTTCTTTATTTTCAGTAATCTATGCCAGCAATTATGACAATGTTAGCAGACCATGCAGCTCGTCAGCTGCTCGATTTCAGCCAAAAACTGGATATCAACTTATTAGATAATGTGGTGAATTGCTTATACCATGGAGAAGGAGCCCAGGTAAAGTAGCCAACGAAAACTTTATAACATTTTGACAGTGTAACAGAGTTGGGTTTAGAATAAAATTTTAAATTATCACCTTTATAAAAGATATTCCATAGTTTGTGTTAATTTGGAATTCTATATTAACCATAATGAGAATTGGTTTGGAGAAAAAAATTGCATAATGTTTGATATGGTTACATTGGGTTGTTTTGGAATACTATTCTTATACTTGTTCTGTCCTTAAGAGCCGAATGTTATTAAATACTTTGTAGGTATTAAAGGTTCTCCGTACTTTTATATATACTTAATATGTTTGGAGCTAATATGATTCTTCTACTTTTAAAACATTTACAGAAGTACTTCACAGACATGTTTGTTTAATTAAAAACAGGAATACCAAGTATTTTTATGTTAGTTGAATTTCATACACTTTTCTAAGTGGTACTGTTAATGTAGGGAATTATCTTGAACATAAACCATGCTTTGATCAGTTTAAGTTTTTCGCTTTTTTGAACCCAACGAAAAGGTGAAACAGAAATGTGTGTAAAATTTTAAATTGTATGTGTCACAAGAAAAAAAAACTTGATTTTTTACCTGTGGGGCCAAACTTTTTTTTTGTTTTTTTTTTTTTGAGACAGAGTCTTGCTCTGTGTCCCAGGCAGGAGTGCAGTGGCATGATCTCGGCTCACTGCAACCCCTGCCTCCTGGGTTCAAGTGATTGTCTTGCCTCAGCCTCCCTGCTAGCTGGGATTACAGACGCATGCCACTTTGCCTGGCTAATTTTTGTATTTTTAGTAGAGACGGGGTTTCACCATGTTGGCCAGGCTGGTCTTGGAACTCCTGACCTCAGGTGATGCACCTGCCTCGGCCTCCCAAAGTGCTGGGATTACAGGCATGAGCCACCTTACGCCAGCCCAAACATGTTTTTGAATGAGTAAAAAGTTCTGCAGTTGGGTCAGAAATCTTTTTTTTTTTTGGTTTTTTTTTTTTTTTGAGATGGAGTCTCGTACTGTCACCAGGCTTGAGTGCAGTGGCACAATCTTGGTTCACTGCAACCTCCGCTTCCCAGATTCAAGCAATTCTCCTGCCTCAGCCTCCCGAGTAGCTGGGACTACCGGCGCACTACCACGCCCAGCTAATTTTTTGTATTTTGGTAGAGATGGGTTTCATATTGGCCAGGATGGTCTCCATCTCCTGACCTCGTGATCCGCCTGCCTTGCCCTCCCAAAGTGTGGGGATTACAGGCATGAGCCACCACGCCTGTCCAGAAATCTTTTAAGGTAGTTTTGTTGCCAGAACAGTAGATTTCTGGTTAGATGAATGTTCAGCTAATAGATATGAGGTTACTTATATTGTCAAGATATTTGTATTTGCATAATTAAGAAACTGAGTGCCATTACACTTTTTGAAAACATGTGAGATGCATATAGTACTATCTTTTATAGGTAGTCCAAAAAGCATCATGTATAAATGTTTCCATTCCCTTGTGAAATCTAACAATACTGCTTTCACTATAGTGGAAACTTGAAAAAGGGCTGTGGAAGCTCTAAAAGCAGAAAACATTACTCTGCAGTGATTCTGTAAGCTTGTTAGTCCGGGTTTATACTCTTAGGGCGTTTTGATCAGTACTTTATCTCCAAAAGCATTCTTGAAAAAATTATCCGTCAGTTTTTATTATCCCTGTCATTTAGTTGTTACTCATGCTGTACATTCAATATGAAGCTTTAAGCTTCATTTCTTCTAGCATGGATGCATAGAAAACAGCTGCTTTTGGAGGAAGCTATGAAAGTAAGGTTGGGTTCAATTTTGAATATAATATTGGAAGCACAGGTCTGTAGCCATTGGGGAAAAAGGCATTTAATTTTTTCCACATAGATTCAGCTACTAATACTATTTAATCTTTGCACTAAGCTAGTTCACTACATCTAAAGGCATGATAAATAAACCAACAGAGCAGTGTTTTTCATGGCTTATAACAGAATTAGTGGTAATTTTTATAATTGAGAATATATTACAGTAATACTGCTTTTAATAATGTTTCATAGTATTAAGAAATTTAATGGTTTGTTTTAAAATTGACTTCTTAATAAAAAGTAGATTAAGAAAAGTGTTTCTGGCCGGGTGCGGTGGCTCAAGCCTGTAATCCCAGCACTTTGGGAGGCCGAGATGGGCGGATCATGAGGTCAGGAGATCGAGACCATCCTGGCTAACCCGGTGAAACCCCATCTCTATTAAAAAATACAAAAAACTAGCCGGGCGAGGTGGCAGGCACCTGTAGTCCCAGCTACTCGGGAGGCTGAGGCAGGAGAATGGCGTGAACCCGGGAGGCGAAGCTTGCAGTGAGCTGAGATCCGGCCACTGCACTCCAGCCTGGGTGACAAAGCGAGACTCCGTCTCAAAAAAAAAAAAAAGTTTCTAAATTTTTTTTTTTTGTTTATAAGGACAATAGGTTAACTTTCCTTTTTTTGTTTATAAGGACAATAGGTTAACTTTCCCAAAGTAAAAGGATTTTGTCTGCAGTAGTTAATAGATCATGTGACAATCAGTTGCGTAAAAATAACTAGCAAACATATTGTATTATAAATGAAGATTTAGAGCTTAAAGCTGGTTAAGGAGTCCTTTTAGTCTCTAAAAGTCCTGTGTTGTTAGTTCAGTCTACTTTTTGTTTACCACCTCCTTGGGGGTCTTATTTCAAAGGAAAAGGAGTAGTAGCAGAGAGCTGCTGTGGTGGAAAACATGTTTTTAGTGTTAGATGTCTTAATTTGTTTCCTGGAAGCTCTCTCTAGTCATTGCTTAAGTCCCATGTACAAATGTGACCTCCCCTGCAAGAGATTGGAGGGTAGTAATGATGAGGTTTATAAAGCACCTATTACAGTGCTTGGTAGGTAGAAGGCACTCTGTTTAAAGGTTATACATTTAGCAGTATAATGAAAATGATTTAGCATATGTGATACTCATTGCTTGAAATTAAAAAAAAAAATTTTGCTACTCATAAAATATCATGCACTAATAATGACAAGAAAAATTTATTATACTAATTAAGCTGTTAAAGTCAACTGGGAAGAAAGCTGTAGGTAGCCTTTTTTTTTTTTTTTTAAGGAATGTGTAACTTGGGGAGGAGAAGAAATTATTTACAAGGGTGACTTTTAATCTGTAGACAACTTTTGCATACATGATTAGTATAGTAGGCTATTTAGCACTGTTACATTAGGACTACTCTCTGTTACAAGTATTTTTCTATTTTTAGCCAAGTAGACACCTAGAAAAAAGATACAGAAAGAGTTGGATGTTGTCTCCAATATTGTGTTCTGTTAAAGATCTTGAACTCTATTGCTTAGCAACTAAAACGCTTTCACCACTCAGTAGCACAAGGGAGATGCTAGGTTTTCTCTCTCTTTAGTTTGCTTTTGTGTCTTTTTTTTTAAACCCCTACTGGGGTTTTAAGTTTATAAAGAACATTATGTAAGAATGGTGGGATTAGAATACATTAGAATGCAAATACTAGAAGTAACATCGGAGAGTAAAATTACAACTAACAGGAAAGAACATGATTTATGTAGAGATTGAAGTGAGTGGTGATAGTGTGGGAAGTATTTGATTCTGTGTAGAATGCTTATCACTTCAAAGCATCTGACAAAATGGCAACTTGACCAAGTAACTTTTACTGTGTGAGGATCTTTGATACAACTTTTCCTCTAGTTAGATAAGGTTATCTAGCTAGATATTCTCAGGGAGAAGATCAAAACACTGCTAAAATGTGCTTTGGCCCTAGATAACTCAGATCATTATTCTTTCTGCCTTCTATAATTTCTCATATGACACATTATACCCATCAGTCCTTTAATGAAATCAAATAAAAATGTGTATAATTGTATTTTAAAATATACACATTAACTCTTCTAACCACAGACTCACAATGGAAGCAGGCATCTGATCTTTTCAGGTGACCACAGTGGTTCTGGTGGGTTTCTGGGTAGAGAACAACCATATAAGTTATTGAGTGTGTAGCAGTGTGTTTTGCTGATTGTGTATGGGATAGTCATGATTGTGGTATTGTGTTTACTACCTGAGGAAAAGATCGTGGTTAAAATAAAGCATCAACGCCAGGATAAGCATATGATTTCTCTCTTTCTTTCTTTTTTTTAATGAGACAGAATCTTACTCTGTAGCCCAGGCTGGAGTGCAGTGGTGTGATCTCAGCTCACCACAACCTCTGCCTTCTGGGTCCTGGTTCAAGCAGTTCTCCTGCCTAGCCTCCCAAGTAACTGGGATTACAGGCACGCCCCACCATACCCAGCTAATTTTTGAATTTTTAGTAGAGATGGGGTTTCACCATGTTGGCCAGGCTGGTCTTGAACTCCTGACCTTGTGATCCTCCCACTCGGCTTCCCAAAGTGCTAGGATTACAGGTCTGAGCCATGGTGCCCTACCAAGCATACGATTTTTTAAAAAAGACTAGAATAAAAGTCAGGCTAAAGATTATAAGGTATCTTTGTCGGAAATGGTTGTAAGAGTGCTTCCTACCCTGTTTTTGATGCTTTGTTGTTTATAACCACATAATTAAATCCATGATAAAGTAAAATATAAGAGAAAGGTAATTGACAGATTTTAAAGTCATCAAACCTTTTTCTTGCTCTGTCATACAGGCTGGAGCACAATGGCATGATCACAGCTCACTGCAGCCTTGACCTCCCAGGCTCAATCTTCCCACCTCAGCCTCCTGAGTAGCTGGGACCATAAGTGCATGTCCCACCACACCTGGCTCATTATTTTTTCTTTGTTTCCCAAGCTGATCTTGAACTCCTGGGATTACAGACATGAGCCACCACACCTGGCCCAAACTTTTTGCTTACAACTTTTAATAGAAATAGGTAATAGGAAGGATCTAATTGAGTTATAAAAGAAACCTTAAAGATACAAAAATGAAAAGGATTAAGCCATTGCTTTTTGTCAGTAGAATTAAAAGGTGTTTGGTAAAAATACGTTAATGTTGTATGAAAAACTTATTGAAATGAAAAAACTATATAGGCCGGGCGCGGTGGCTCAAGCCTGTAATCCCAGCACTTTGGGAGGCCGAGACGGGTGGATCACAAGGTCAGGAGATCAAGACCATCCTGGCTAACCCGGTGAAACCCCGTCTCTACTAAAAAATACAAAAAACTAGCCGGGCGAGGTGGCGGGCGCCTGTAGTCCCAGCTACTCGGGAGGCTGAGGCAGGAGAATGGCGTGAACCCGGGAGGAGGAGCTTGCAGTGAGCTGAGATCCGGCCACTGCACTCCAGCCTGGGTGACAGAGCGAGACCCCGTCTCAAAAAAAAAAAAAAAAAAAAAAAAAAAAAAAAAAAACCAACTATATAAAATGTTGACATGGCTGGATCTTAAAAACTGTCAAATGGAAAAAACTAATTGCAGAAAAGTTTCTTTTGTTTTGTTTTGTTTTGTTTTGTTTTGGAGAGGGAGTCTCAGTCACCCAGGTTGGAGTGCACTAGGGCAATCTTGGCTCACTGCAACCTCCGCTCCTGGGTTCAAGTGATTCTCCTGCCTCAGCCTCCTGAGTGGCTGGGACTATAGGCGCATGCCACCATGCCCAGCTAATTTTTGTGTTTTTAGTAGAGATGGGGTTTCGCCATATTGGTCAGGCTGGTCTTGAACTCCTGACCTCATGATCCGCCCACCTCGGCCTCCCAAAGTGCAGGGATTACAGGCGTGAGCCACTGTGCCCAGCCTGAAAGATTTTTTAAGTATAAACATAAAATTTGGTAGCCATACAACCGTATTCATGAAATTTACACACATGCCATGAAAATGAGGACAGGAAAAGACAGACCAAGTTTATGAAAGCCATTACTTTTTAAAGAAGGAACAAAGGTGTACTCCCAGCAGTTTGGGAGGCCGAGGTGGGCAGATCACGAGGTGAGGAGTTTGAGACCAGCCTGGCCAACAGGGTGAAACCCTGTCTCTACTGAAAATACAAAAATTAGCCAGGCGTGGTGGCACGTGCCTGTAGTCCCAGCTACTCGAGAGGCTGAGGCAGGAGAATTGCTTGAACCCTGGAGGTGGAGGTTGCAGTGAGTTGAGATCCTGCCACTGCACTCCAGCCTCGGTGACAGAGTGAGACTTCAAGTAAAAAAAAAAAGAGAGAGAGAGAGAGTAAAAAGAAGGAACAAAGGAAGGAAATGGCACTAGGGAAAGGCACAAAGATGACTTTCATAAACTTCAGTTATTTTATGTTCAAAGAAAAACTGATACAAGCACATGGTGATGGCTACATAGATTAGTATTTCTGGGTTTGCTTGTTAAAAATATGAAAATAAAGGCCGGGCACGGTGGCTCAAGCCTGTAATCCCAGCACTTTGGGAGGCTGAGACGGGCGGATCGCAAGGTCAGGAGATCGAGACCATCCTGGCTAACATGGTGAAACCCCGTCTCTACTAAAAAAATACAAAAAACTAGCCGGGCGAGGTGGCGGGCGCCTGTAGTCCCAGCTACTCGGGAGGCTGAGGCAGGAGAATGGCATAAACCCGGGAGGCGGAGCTTGCAGTGAGCTGAGATCCGGCCACTGCACTCCAGCCTGGGCGACAGAGCGAGACTCCGTCTCAAAAAAAAAAAAAAAAGAAAAGAAAAGAAAAGAAAAACGGAAATAGTTTCCAAAACAAATATTTTATATATGAAATTAGTGAAATTTCAAAATGGAGAAAGGATGGTTACAATAAATTTTAAGAGCCCTTTTTAAAGAGCTCAAAGGGTATGTAAGTATTTGGGATTTGTGGTCTTACTTAGACCTAGTTTTCAGTAGTCTTTCTATGAAATGTATTTTTGTAGTTACAGAGCTCTTGGTAACTCTTGTAAAGCGGAGTGTCCTGCTACATTACATAACTTATCTAAGTAGATGTGATTTTTTTGTTTTTCTAGAGGCAGAGTCTCTGCTCTGTCACCAGGCTGAAGTGCAGTGGCACCATGATAGCTCAGTGCAGCCTTGATTTCCAGGGCTCAAGTGATCCTCCCACCTCAGCCTCCTGAGTAGCTAGGACTACAGGTGCAAGCCACCATGCGCAGCTTTTTTTTTTTTTTTTTTTTTTTCTTTCATTTTTGGAGAGTCATGGCCTCATTACATTGCCTGTCTCCTAGGCTGGCCAGCTGGTCTTGAACTCCTGACCTCAAGTGATCCTCCTGCCTCAGTCTCCCAAAGTATTGAGAGTACAGGCATGAACCACTGCAACCGGCCTAGATAAGAATTTTTATGTTGTTTTTGGTTGATTTAAATGCTGATAACTCATTTGCTTCAGAATAGATCTTTGGTTGAAATCCAGTGCAGTTTTGAGACTAAAAAATAAACCAGATTTACTCCCAAAAATGTTACTCTGTTTCAAAAAAGTAAAATATTTGCACCTTTAAAGATTAGGAGTTGGCTGGGCATGGTGGCTCACTCCTGTAATCGCAGCACTTTGGGAGGCCGAGGCAGGCGGATCACCTGAGCTCAGGAGTTCAAGACCAGCCTGGCCAACATGGTGAAACCCCAGCTCTACTAAAAATACAAAAATTAGCTGGCTGTGGTGGCACCTGCCTGTAATCCCAGCTACTCGGGAGGCTGAGGTAGGAGAATCGCTTGAACTCAGGAGGCAGAGGCTGCAGTGAGCTGAGATCGTACCACTGCAGTCCAGCGTGGGCGATAAAGCAAGACTGTCTCAAAAAAAAAAAAAAAGATTAGGAGTCATGTTTAAATAATTTTATTTCTATTTCTGTAAAGTCTAAATTTTGAATATTTCTGAACATTGATGATAGAATCTCTGTCCAATTAGAATTTGTGCCTTGCTCAGTAGTTTTCATTTTAATGAATGCTTCAAAAGAACACATTAGCTTAATTTTTTTTTTATAATATTTTAGCAAAGAATGGCTCAAGAAGTACTGACACATTTAAAGGAGCATCCTGATGCTTGGACAAGAGTCGACACAATTTTGGAATTTTCTCAGAATATGAATACGAAAGTAAGCAAGTGGTGGTTTTAAAATCTGTTATTTCTTTTCTTCCAGTCATAAACTTTGAGGAAGGTATCTCATTTTTAGTATTAGCATTTGTTATCTCAAATCATTTTATATTGTTAATTTGTTTCAAAATTTAGTGTTAAGCATATAATTAATTCTTGCAAATAGTCCTAAGAATTATGAATGAAGTTTTGTAATGGGACTAGTATGCAAGGTGGCTTTTTTGGTTGTCTGATTTTGTTTTTTTCTTTTTAGAATATGTATACAGGTCTAAGTAGCATAAATTCTGAATGTTATTCAGAGATGAAACATAACATTAAGGAATTATTTTGGGCAAGTAATCAATATAATACAGGCCAGGCACCTCTGACACCAAGTTGTGTGGACAGCTTAAAACCCTACTCCATGGCATTGGGCTTCTAATGGGACAGCACTCAGTTTTTATTTACAATGGAAAATGTTATAATTCGGGTCCTTTTTTAAGTTTGAACAGAAGGGTTGATCAAAATGTGTTTTGTCTGTTTTAGGCTTGATGATTCACACTTCTCTTTAAACTGCCTTAAAGTAATAAAATACTATGGCATTCTGTTTAATACACGAAAGGTTTCCACTTGATATACATTGTGTTAAAACAGAAGATAGCCATATTCACATCTGTTTCTGAAACCAGACTTTGTTAATTAACAGTTTTAAAATATTAATTAGTTTTGACAGCTTGTAAATTTTAGGTCAAAAATACAGTCCAGAACTTCCTCAAAGTGCTAACCTTAAGTAACATAACAGTGTTTGCCTGTTTGCTTGCCTGGTAAATTTTGCTTTTTATACTGACAGACATTACTAATGTTTAAGTTGATTTATCAACAGTATTTTTAAAAACTCAAATTTGTCTTGTGAAAATTGAGATGATTAGAGGAACAGAAAGAAAGCAACAGGTAAAGAATTCTTCAATTTACATAAATTACAAATGATTTGGTGCTAAATTTATGCACTATGACATTTGGCTTTTATGCAATCATTTTTTTTTCTTTAAAGATGTTAACACTACCTGATATTAATCATAATGTTCCATTATGTTGATTGCTTGTAATAGGAAGAAAAAGGGTGTCTTCCTGTGCAACTGACACAGCTAGGCTTTGACGGCAGGCCTCCACAAGGTCTACCCTTTTGATTCCCTTTAACTGAATTCTGTTCATCAATTGTTTTTGTTTCATGGGCGGTGGGAGGGGAAAGGGGAATTCGATGCATAAAATAAGTATTTCTAAGGGCTCAGTAGAAATTTCTACCATAGGGATCATTTCATGCATTTATCTTTTCATTTAGTGTTTGCTGTTATCTGTCCCTCATCTTCATAACTCAGCAGTGGATTTCTCAAGTTCTGAGATGTAATGCAAAAGTATAATTCTTTGGAATGTTTGGATCATAGTGATTGATCATTTGCTTTCAGATTTGACTGTCACTTCAGATTTTGAGCAAAAATACTAAAAAAAAAAAAAAGTTATTTGAAGAGACATGACCTCTGTTGCCCAGGCTGGAGTGGAGTGGTGTGATTATAGCTCACCGTAACCTCAAACTCTTGGGCTTAAGTGACATTCTGCCTAGCTTTCTGAGTAGCTAGGGCTACAGGTGCATGCCACCATGCCTCGCTAACTTACCAATTTTTTTTATAGAGGCGGGGTCTCCCTGTGTTGCTCAGGCTGATCTTGAGCTCCTGGCCCTCCCACCTTGGCCTCCCCAAAGTGTTGGGATTACAGGCGAGGGCCACTTTGCCTGGCGCCAAATAACATTTTTTCAAAGGAATGTAAGTTTTCTTTGTTTCAGTTTCATAGGCCAAGTCTTTATGTCTGGGAGAGATTGGATTTTAGGATATTATGGTAACAGATGTATTCCTCTGACCTAACCTGGGCAAAGCTTTTATTGGGCTCCCTGCTTCAACTTGGCAGAAAGATGAATTGTATCTTCATCAAGCTTATGCTACCTTTATGCAGTTGTAGAAAATAACTACAGGTTAGTAAATAGTAACTTTAGGTGACAGTGTCTTTTCAATAAATACGTAAACAAAAAGTTTGGTTAAATAAGATGAAGTTATCTTTAAGATTTTTATTTCTAACTATATGGTGGGTTTTGTTTCTTAGTGTTTTAAAGGCTTTTTAATTGATTTTTGACAAGAGGATACATTGTAAGCAGTGCGTTACTTTGACTTACTGAGTCTTGACAATCTGATTTTGTGCCTATAAAATTGTTTAGGGTAGTATGTTTTGAAAGCTAATTAAGAACTTCAGGCATTTGGAAAATTCTCTTTTTTGCTTATTTACATATTTCTCAGACCTAGACATAATAAATAGATGTGTTTTTAAAAATGAACAGGTTAGAAAAATCGCTATTTACTGCTGATTATGAAACATTGTAATAGCATCAAATTTGTAATTTTAGAATTTTGCTTTGGCCTTGTTTTGATTTTGAAAGTTTTTAAGGAATGTTTGCAAATGTAGTACTTTAGTTGAAATGGCAAAATTTTCCTGAAAAGTGTGAAATGTTAAAATGAAAGAAAACAGCAAAAACATTCACTGTTTGAGCACAATGTAGTTTGGGACAGTCTATATTGTGCTTTGGATAAAATGAGCATTCACATGATCCCTTTGGTTGAAATACTAATGCTCCTATTTTATTGTGTAATGACTAACCATTTTAAAGATGAACTCTTATTCTCAGCCAAAACTTGCAATCTGAGGTTATATGTCTATATATGAATGAGTTTACCTTTCAGGTATTATAGCTGATTCTTCCCTAATTCTCTCAGTTGAAATGTACCACAACAGTTTTGTCCCTTTTCTTCCTCCTGCCTATCCACACTAATTGGTCATAGTAATTCAGGTAGTAACTCCTGGAGCTTTATAAATTATTATAAATATTGTTGACTATTTAGAGTGAGTAATCAGCAGGAGGGACAAAATGGCTTGAAAGTGGTATCTCTTTTTTAATTTTTTATACTTTTAGTTATAACTTTCAGTATTTAGGAAGAAATACCTGAAAGGTAGATACAGATTGCAACATGCATTTGTGATTATTTTGACTGTGCACAAAAGTTTATCTTTAAATTAGTAGAAATAGCAACTATAAGGGTGGGGTTAAAATATAAAATAAACCCATGGGTTGTCTTGCTGCTCCTTAAGTAACACACCAGTGATGCTTGTAAACACTTTTTATAGAAAGTATCTGTGACAATACTTTAATATTTGGCCAAAAGCTTGTAACTCCTAGAGGATGGTAGGAAGCTTGATAGCATCCAAACTGCTAAATTCTTAGGAGCCTGTTCGTGTTAAAGTACGTGAGCCTATGAGCAGTCATTTATGCTGTGAATTCGTATCTGGCTGCTACTTTTCCTTCTACAGATAAGCCTATTTGGCTGCTAAAGGGCTTTTTATTTGGTTCTTCCTCCTGGTGTGAGCATGTATAAACAGCAGGACGTTATATAGAGTAGTAAACAATAAAATGAGGAAAATGCATGAAAACTCAGTATATGGGTGAATAGATACTTGTTTAATATATGTAATTAAACTTGGTAGCATAATGTTTTTGAAACTTTAGATGTAAATGTGTGAATGTCTGTCCATTTGTGAATCCTGAGAGTTGCCAGTCCTATATAGCAATATATTCACATGCTTCTATTCTCCAATTTTCAGTATTATGGACTACAAATTTTGGAAAATGTGATAAAAACAAGGTGGAAGATTCTTCCAAGGAACCAGTGTGAAGGTAGGAAAATATATTAAAGAATTATAAATTCAGAATTTTGTTATTCCTGGCATTTTTATTATAGTTGTTTGAGGGGGCATATAATGAATATTTAGTATATTTTGCTCTAATGGAGCTTATTGCTTTTATCATGAAGCAAAGCAGGTTCTGTTTGTATTGGTGGGTACAGGAAGGCCACTTATAGGTTATCTTTTGGGAGAAAGAGGAGACTGGACTGTTAAATTCTTGACTATAAATATTCTAGTTAAAAATATGGACTATGGCACAATGGCTCACGCCTGTAATCCCAGCACTTCAGGAGGCCGAGGTAAGTGGATCACTTGAGCCCAGGAGTTCCAGACCAGCCTAGGCAGCATAACAAGACCTCGTCTGGACAAAAATTTTAAAAATTTTCTGGGTATGGTGGTACATGCCTGTGGTCCCAGGTATGTAGGAGTGTTGCTTGAGCTCAAAAGGTCGAGACTGCAGTGAGCTGCAGTGGGCCGTGATCCTGCCACTGCACTCCAGCCTGGATGACAAGAGTAAGACCCTGTCTCCAAAAAAAACAAACACACAAATATAATATGGGCCGGGCACAGTGGCTGAAGCCTGTAATCCCAGGACTTTGTGAGGCTGAGGTGGGAGGGTCATTTAAGGCCAGAAGTTTGAGACCATCCTGGGTAACATAGTGAGACCCTGTGTTTACGAAAAGTTTAAAAATTAGCCAGGTGATGTGGTGCAGGTGGTGGGGAACGGGTATCAGTGGGGTGAGGTAGGAGGATCCCTTGAGCCAGGAGGTTGAGACTGCAGTGAGCCATCATTGTGCCACTGTACTCTAGCCTGGGCAACGAGCGAAACTCCGTCTCAAAAAAAAAATATATATATATATGGTTAACCCAGGGATGGAAAAGCCAAGTACTAAAAATCACAAAGCTTTTTTTTTTTTTTTTTTTTACCTTTTTGTGGTTCTGGGAATGCCTTGTTAGAGGTTGGCTTCTGAAAGGAAGAAAGATCAGAAAATGAAGGTGTAGTGATACCTGTTAATTAATTTAACTTTTCTGTCTGTGGTACCTTGAGGAATGTAGTAATATTTTGAGAAACCTGAGGCAAGGTTAGTTTCTTATGATTCTTTGATACAGCTAATTTCAGTTACGATACACTGCGTTTTTACCTACTCTATTTCTTTGTTTATCTCTGAACAATAGAAATTTTTTTTTCTTGGCTTTATTATGGGGCACATGATACTTCTAGTAGCAGTGTCATTTAAAATATGTCTCATTTCTTTGATTACTTGTCTGTAAGTATTTCCTTCACCTGCATTCTCTTATCATTATGGTAGAATAGTGACGTGGATTTACTTATTTAATCTGACTTAAACCTTGACAAAGTTTGAGCACATTTAGAGTTGGATATGATGAAATTTTAATGCCAGTATCTTTTTTTAAGAATATTAAGGATAATCAATGGCAATATCTTTAATACATCATAAATCATAGATTAAGAGTGATAGTGCAGGAGCAAATAGTGTGCCTGCCCTAAAAGAGGTTCTCATTTTTTTAAATGTTGAATTATGGTTTGAAACTATTTTAGATCATGTTCTGTGATGGACTGAGAAATTAATAAGCACAATTTGACTATGTGGTCCAAGTAAGTCCTAAATACTTTATTCTTCAAGGATCTTTAGTGTAGTCATTCCTTGTTTCTTTACTACTATTTATTGTTTTACTCATGTGTTACAAGCCCCAGATTTAATTTCGGCCATGGTCTGCCATACCACCAAAAGGTGTTCTACTTCTGTTCCATTTTACTGTTGTATAATTTTAAATCCTCATTTTGTTCTTAACTCTACATCTCTGTTTTTTATCACATTTGATTGTTCTGGAAGATCTTTTCCAGGTTTGAAATATATATGATTATACTAGTTTATCAACATCATAGTTACATTTATTATAGAAAAAAGTAATTTAAAAAATTTTTCTTTCTTCCTTTCTTTTTTGTTGAGACAGGTTCTAAGTCTTTTCCCCAGGCTGGAGTACATTGGCAGGCACCATCTCTTCAACTTCAAATAGCTGGGGTCAAGCAATCCTCCCACCTCAGCTTCCCAAGTAGCTGGGAACACAGGCATGCCCTACTAAATTTTTTTTTTTTTCCCCAATGTTTTGTAGGGATGGGGTCTCGCTGTATTGCCCATGCTGCTGGCTGTTAGGCTTGAGCAATCCTCCCACCTTGGCCTGCCAGAGTGCTGGGATTGTAAGCATGAGCCACCACACCTAGTCAACATGATTAGCTTTTTAATTTTAACTGAGAGGCTTCTGTAACCTGAAGATTTATTTCACAAAGTGTACTATAACTTCTGAACATTAATTTTCCTTCATCTTTAAGTAACTTTGGTATTGGAAATTATATAAATTAGTTTTAAAATATTTATTTCCTTTGTCCGTAAGTATCCTGTGTTTTAAAGGTGGTATTCTTGCTTGTTAGCTATAGCTATACCCTTTGTCCAACTACCATAGCATATATATTTGTTTACCTGGGGTACATATTGTGCATTTCCTTTGTACCAATTACTACTAAATATTAAGGTTATAAAAATACTTGTACATCAAAGTGCTGTATGTCATAGTTACAATTAGGAAAGACAAAACACATATAAAAGAGGAATCATAAATCAGCAGTAAATTAGGTGTATATAATGAGTGCTTCACAAGCTAAAGGAACAGAATGATGTCTAAGTCCGGCCTTTTAAGCCAAGTTTCATTCACATGATTGGAAAGAAGTGCCTGGTGTATTTTAAAGGAAGGAAAGGTTTCACTGCGTAAGAGTATACAAAAACTAGATTCCTGCGTTTTTTTTTGTTTGTTTGTTTGTTTTTCTGATCTAGAATTTCTTATATCTGCTTTTAGGTTCTTTTCCACAGCATATGTTAATTTTTATTTATTTGTTTGTTTTTTATTTTTGAGACGGAGTCTCACTCTGTCGCCCAGGCTAGAGTGTAGTGGCACGATCTCAGCTCACTGCAAGGTCCGCCTCCCGGGTTCACGCCATTCTCCTGCCTCGGCCTCCTGAGTAGCTGGGGCTATAGGCGCCTGCCATCACACCTGGCTAATTTTTTTTTTTTTTTTTTTAAGTAGTAGTAGAGACAGGGTTTCACCATGTTAGCCAGGGTGGTCTCGATCTTCTGACCTTGTGATCCTCCCGCCTCGGCCTCCCAAAGTGCTGAGATGACAGGCGTGAGCCACCACACCTGGCCAACATGTTCTTTTAAATTAATAGCATTTTCAGTTTAGGCCTCTTGTGTAAATACTGTCAGGAAAATCTCATGATTCTTGAGTCGGTTAGGTGTCTCTTGCTGTGTTATACTTTACTGTATCCTGTACCAGTGGGTCACAGGAGAATAAAATTTTAAAGAGCAAAAGATAGGTCCGACACAGTGGCTAACGCCTGTAATCCCAGCATTTTGGGAGGCCAAGGCAGGCAAATCACGTGGTCAGGAGTTCAAGACCAGCCTTACCAACATGGAGAAACCCCATCTCTACTAAAAATACAAAAATTAGCCGGGCTTGGTGGCGCATGCCTGTAATTCCAGCTGCTCAGGAGGCTGAGGCAGGAGAATTGCTTGAACCTGGGAGGCGGAAGTTGCAGTGAGCTGAGATCACACCATTGCATTCCAGCCTGGGCAGCAGAGCAAGACTTCGTCTCAAAAAAAAAGAGCAAAAGATAGACATAATTAGAAAGTAAGAATGTTTAAAAGAACATTTAATTTTCCATAAGATATTTTTATAGCAAGAGAAAGGGAGAGATAATAAAACATTTAAATAGGTTGAGATTTGTGTTATGTAAAATTTATTACGTTTCTCTGGATTTTCATTTAGCTTTAGGCCATTAAGTATGTGTCTGTTTGTGTGTGTTTTATGTGTTTTGTCCTTCGCACCCCACATTACACTTGGCTGTTTTAGTCACTTTTTTCCCCATCCTCCGAACTGTAAGCTCCTTGATAGTGGAGCTCAGAGTGTCTTTTTTTCTTTGGTTGGTTGTTTTTGTTTTGTTTTTTGTTTTAGACGGAGTCCGTCGCCCAGGCTGGAGTGCAGTGGCGTGATATTGGCTCACTGCAAGCTCCGCCTCCCGAGTTCATGCCATTCTCCTGCCTCAGCCTCCTGAGTAGCTGGGACTACAGGCGCCCACCACCACACCTGGCTAATTTTTTGTTTTTTGTTTGGTTTTTTTGTTTTTAGTAGTAGAGACGAGCTTTCACCGTGTTAGCCAGGGTGATATCGATCTCCTTACCTCGTGATCCACCCGCGTTGGCCTCCCAAAGTGCTGGGATTACAGGCGTGAGCCACTGTGCCTGGCTTTTTTTTTTTTTTTTTTTTTTTTTTTTTTGAGACGGAGTCTTGCTCTGTCGCCCAGGCTGGAGTGCAGTGGCGCGATATCGGCTCACTGCAAGCTCCGCCTCCCGGGTTCACGCCATTCTCCTGCCTCAGCCTCCCGAGTAGCTGGGACTACAGGCGCCCGGCTAATTTTTTGTATTTTTAGTAGAGACGGGGTTTCACCATGGTCTCGATCTCCTGACCTTGTGATCCGCCCGCCTCGGCCTCCCAAAGTGCTGGGATTACAGGCGTGAGCCACCGCGCGCGCCCGGCTGTGCCTGGCTTTTTCTTTGTTTTTTAAAGATGTAGGGATTCACTCTGTTCCTCAGGCTGGAGTACAGTGGTGCAATCGTGGTTCACTGCAGCCTGGGCTCCAGTGATCTTGCCTCAGGCTTTTTTTCTTTTTCTTCTTTTTTTTTTTTTTTTGAGACGGAGTCTCACTCTGTCACCCAGGCTGGAGTGCAGTGGTGCAATCTTGGCTCACTTCACCCTCTGCCTCCTGGATTCAAGTGATTCTCCTGCATCAGCCTCATAAGTAGCTGGGATTACAGGTGCACACCACCATGCATGGCTAATTTTTGTATTTTTTTTAGTAAGGACGGGATTTTGCCATGTTGACCAGGCTGGTGTCAAACTCCCGACTTCAGGTGATCCTCAGCCTCCCAGAGTGCTGGGATTATAGGTGTGAACCATTGTACCCTGCCCTCTTGCCTCAGCCTTGACTGTGGGTCCACACCACCATGCCCAGCTAATTAAATTTTTTTTTTTTTTTTTTTAAGAGACAGAGTCTCACTGTGAAGCCCAGGCTGGTTTTTTATTTATTTATTTATTTATTTATTGAGACGGAGCCTCGCTTTGTTGTCCAAGCTGGAGTGCGGTGGCGCGATCTCTGCTCACTGCAAGCTCCGCTTCCCAGGTTCATGCCATTCTCCTGCCTCTGCCTCCCAAGTAGCTGGGACTACAAGCGCCCGCCACCGCACCCGGCTAATTTTTTTTGTATTTTTAGTAGAGCCGGGGTTTCACCGTGTTAGCGAGGATGGTCTCGATCTCCTGACCTCGTGATCCGCCCGCCTCGGCCTCCCAAAGTGCTGAGATTACAGGCTTGAGCCACTGCACCTGGCCCCAGGCTGGTTTTAAACTCCTGGGCTTAAAGCAGTCTTCCTACTTTGCTGTCCCAAATTGCCACCATGCCTGGCTGGGTAATTTTAATAGGTGAAATGGAAGAATTTCCTAATAAAGAGTGGTTGCTATTTATGGTAGTCTTTTATTTATGCATCTGTTTTGAGACAAGATCTCACTGTATCACCCATGCTGGAGTACAGTAGCACAATCATAGCACACTGCAGCCTCAAACTCCTGAGCTCAGGCAGTTACCCCTGCCTTAGCCTGCCAAAATAGCTAGGACTACAGGCATGCGCCACCACACCCAGCTAAGTTTTTCTAATTTTTATAGAGACACAGTTTGCCCATGTTGTCCAGGCTGGTCTTGAACTCCTGGCCTCAAGTGATGCTGCAACCTCAGCCTCCCAAAGTGCTGGGGTTAAAGGTATATCACCACCCCTAGCCATCACTGAAGTCTTAAAGGTCCTCTAGGACTACCAGTGGTGGTGATTCTCTGTCAGAGTCATGATCCAGATAATTCCCCATCGCTTTTTAAAGGAGGCATTTAGGCTGGGTGTGGTGGCTCACACCTGTAATCCCAGCACTTTGGGAGACTGAGGCAGACAGATCACCTGAGATCAGTAGTTCAAGACCAGCCTGGCCAACATGGTAAAACCCTGTCTCTACTAAAAATACCAAAATTAGCTGAGTGTGGTAATGGGCGCATTTAATCCCAGCTAATTGGGAGGCTGAGGCATGAGAATTGCTTGAACCTGGGAGGTGGAGGTTGCAGTGAGCCAAGACAGCACCACTGTACTCCAACCTGGGCAACAAGAGTGAAACTCTGAAATAAATAAGTAAATAAATTAATTAAAAATGGCATTTAGATAATTCAAATCATAAAAAAGAGAAAGCCTCCTTTGTCTGTTCCTGGTGGGGGAAAAGATGATGCTATATAAAGGTATTTCTGTACTTTTTATTTAAACCAAGAGATTATCTTAATCAGTTAATGTGTATGGCTTATAGATCATTTCATTGATTGATAAAAACTTGCTTACAGGCGGGGCGTGGTGGCTCATGCCTGTAAACCCAGCACTTTGGGAGGCCGAGGCAGGTAGATCACCTGAGGTCTGGAGTTCGAGACCAGCCTGACCAACATGGAGAAACCCTGTCTCTACTCCAAATACAAAATTAGCCAGGTGTGGTGGCGCATGCCTGTAATCCCAGCTATTGGGGAAGCTGAGGCAGGAGAATTGCTTGAACCTGGAAGATGGAGGTCGCGATGAGCTGAGATCGCACCATTGCACTATGGCCTGGGCACCAAGAGCGAAACTCCGTCTCAAAAAAACCCACACTTGCACACATTGAATAGAGAAGAAGTGAATTTATGGAAAAAATAGTCCAAAGTGGAAAGATCATAATTACAAGGTTTGATTTTGTTTTGTTTCGTTTTGGTTTTTTCGAGGCGGAGTTTCGCTCTTGTTGCCCAGGCTGGAGTGCAGTGGCTCAATCTCCACTCACTGTAACCTCCGCCTCCTTGGTTCAAGTGATTCTCCTGCTTCGCCTCCCAAGTAGCTGGAATTACAGGCTTGCGCCACCCTGCAAGTTTGGATTTTTGTTGTTGTTGTTTTTGTTTTAATTTATTTTGAGACAGAGTCTCGCTCTGTCGCCCAGGCTGGAGTGCAGTGTCATGATCTTGGCTCATTGCAACCTCTGGCTCTAGGGTTCAAGCGATTCTTGTGCCTCAGCCTCTTGAGTAGCTGGGGTTACAAGCATGCACCACCACACCAGCATAATTTTTGTTTTTGCAATAGAGATGGAGTTTCGTCATGTTGGCCTGGCTGGTCTCAAACTCCAACCTCAGGTGATCCGCCCACTTCAGCCTCCCACAGTGCCGAGATTGTAGTTCGAGACCAGCCTGGTCAACAGGGTGAAACCCCATCTCTACTAAAGATACAAAAATTAGCCGAGTATGGTGGTGAATTGCTTGAACTGGGGAGGCAGAGACTGCAGTAAGCCTAGATCACACCACTGCCCTCCAGCCTGGCTGACAGAGCGAGACCCTATCTCAAACAAAAAAAGATGTTCTGTAAGTTTTCTTACAGAACCTTTATAGTTTTAGCGCTTCCATTAAGATCTGTGATTTGGCTGGCACAGTAGCTCACAATTGTAATCCCAACACTGGGAGGCCAAGGCAGGCGGAAACAATACAAGCAAATTAGCCAGGTGTGGTGGCATGTACCTGTAGTCCTGACTGCTGGGAAGCTGAGGTGGGAGGAATGCTTGAGTTCAGGAGGTGGAGGTTGCAGTGAGCCGAGATCATGCCACTGCACTCCAGCCTGGGCGACAGAGACCCTGTCTGAAAAAAGCATCCTGTGATTCATTTTACTCAATTTTTGTATATGAGGTGAGGTAAGGGTCAAGGTTGGTTTGTTTGAGACAGTCATGCTCTGTCGCCCGGCCATAGTGCAGTGGCGCGATCTTGGCTCACTGCAAATTCCACCTCCTGGATTACAGGCACACACTACCACACCCAGCTAAGTTTTGCATTTTTAGTAGAGATGGGGTTTCCCTGTGTTGGCCAGGCTGGTCTTGAACTCGTGACTTCAAGTGATCCGCCCGTTTCAGCCTCCCAAAGTGCTGGGATTACGTAAGCTACCACACCCAGCTCCCCAACTTTGTTTCCAAAAGTTTTGACTATTGTTGGTTCTTTGCTGTTCCATAATAATTTTAGAGTGAAATCTGGCAGATTTCAACAAAAACTGTCCTGAAATTTTCATTGAGATTGCTATGAATCTATGGATGCATTTGGAGAGAATGAACATCTTTAATGTCAATTCCTGATTATTTGTTGTTAACATAGGGAACTGTCATTGTTCACTTATCTCTGGAACATGTAATTTAATCCAGCTAATCAAAGCCCAGTTTAAACTCACTTTCCCTTCGTGTTGTGAGAAAACACCTCAATTCTGCAAAAGCTCTTGGAATTTAATATTTCTGCTGCTTTTCCCTATGCATGTGGTGTTTAGTCGTTTCATAGTTCCTTGACTATGGGATTCAGAGCAGAAACCCTATTTCCTAATTTCCTTGAGAAATTTTCAGAACTAGGTGATAATGTAAGTTTCTAGTAAGTTGATAGTGTTGCTCAGAGGTGATTGTTTCATTTGTGATTTTGAAAAGAAAATGTAAATTTTTAGACTTAAGCCCTTGCATCTAAAACAAATTCATGAGAAATCCCACAGAATACAATGTTAGAGACGAGCAAAAATAATCAGTCTAATCTCAGAGAGTTGACAGGCATTCCAGATCATTTTTGTCAGTATTCAACCATGGTAGGATAATGTAAGAAATATACTTAAGGCCAGGTGCGGTGTCTCACGCCTGTAATCCCAGCACTTTGGGAGGCCTAGGCGGGCAATTGTCTGAGGTCAGGAGTTCGAGACCAGTCTGGCCAACATGGTGAAACCCCGTCTCTACTAAAAGTACAGAAAAATTAGCTGGGCGTGGTGGCGCATTCTTGTAATCCCAGCTACTCTGAAGGCTGAGGCAGGAGAATTGCTTGAACCTGGGAGGTGGAGGTTGCAGCGAGCCGAGATTGCACCACTGCACTCCAGCCTGGGCAACAGGAGCAAAACTCTGTCTCAGAAAAGAAAAGAAAGCAGTATTTCCAGGTACATTGTATATGATTGACAGGAATAAATAATATTTCCATTTCTGATTAATGTAACAATTTGCCCCATCCCAAGTATTTTTGATTACAGGCCTCTATAAAAGGCCTATACTTGATACCTAACAGTGTTTGATCCCTAGCTTACATCCATGTAACTTTTTTTTTTTTTTAGATAGGGTCTCACGCTGTCGCCCAAGCTAGAGTGCAGTGGCGGGATCATGGCTTACTCTAGCCTCAGCTTCCAGGGCTCAAGCAATCCTCCTGTGTCAGTCTCCTGCATAACTGGGAGTACGTGCGCATGAATCATACCTGGCTCAATGTTTCTATATTTTGTAGAGATGGGATCTCACTATGTTGCCTTGGCTGGTCCTGAGCTCCTGGGGTCAAGCGATCCTTCTGCCTCAGCCTCCCAAAGTGTTTAGATTACAGTCAAGAACTGCTGTACCCGACCTGCTTTCACTTTTTGGCTCTCTTGAGTGATGCTCCTGTAAATTTTAGTAAAATTTTAATCTTTTAGATTTTTTGCTCACTACGTTTGAGGTCATAAACATCCATTTAAGAATGGTGGATGTTCATATAGATCCATTTCTCTTAACATTATCAAAGCAGGTTAAATTCTAGATTATCTGTGGGAACCCTAAGAACTGCTTTAGAATTATTGTTAGCTGTTTGTCTTCCATCTGGCATTGTTCTCAACTATTAATATTTCATTGAGAGAACAGTAGTAACATCCTGTATACCCTTGTATAAATAAAGAGAGCAGATCACTATCTTATTGACCATCTTTCCAAAGATCGATTTTGTGGTTTATTTTGTTTGTTTGTTTTTGAGATTGAAATCGGTTGAAGGGATTCTTGTGCCTCAACCTCCGGAGTAGCTGGTAGTACAGATGCGCACCACCCACCATGCCTGGCTATTTTTTTGTGTTTTAGTAGAGACAGGTTTCACCATGTTGACCAGGCTGGTCTCAAACTCCTGGCCTCAAGCGATCCACTCACCTCGGCCTCCCACAGTGCTAGGATTACAGGCGTGAGCCACCACATCCAGCCAATTTTGATGTTTTCATGGAGTGATACTTGTAATAAACATTTCAATTATATATAGCATTGATGTAGACATGTATTAAATTTACGTTTTTTTAGCTTATGGAATAAACAAATGTTTAAACTGAAATTGATTCGAAACTGGATTGAACTTTTTCTTTTTCCTGTTTGTAATTTACATTTTTAATAGTGTGTTGAAAGCCTTAAACTATTTTCTGTGGTGCAGGTTGACTGCCTGTTATTGGAAATGCTTGGTATGAGAAGTGTTCCAGTCTTCGGGCTTTTTCAGATTTTGGAATATTTGCATTATGCCTACTAGTTAAGCATCCCAAATCTGAAATACCCTAATGAGCATTTGATTATGGGTTTTTTTTTTTTTTTTTTTTTTGAGATGGAGTTTCGCTCTTGTTGCCCAGGCTGGAGTGCGATGGCATAATCTCAACTCACTGCAACTGCTGCCTCCTGGGTTGAAGCTCCCAAGTAGTTGGGATTACAGCCATGTGGCACCACACCTGGCTAATTTGGTAGTTTTAGTAGAGACAGGGTTTCTTCATGTTGGTCAGGCTGGTCTCAAACTCCAGACCTCAGGTGATCCACCCACCTTGTGTTGAGATTACAGGCGAGAGCCACCTCACTGGACTTGAGCATTTCCTTTTAGTGCCATGTTGGTGCTTTAAAACTTGCAGATTTGCGGTCGGGCGTGGTGGTTCACACCTATAATCCCAGCACTTTGGGAGGCCGAGGTGGGTGGGTTGCCTGAGGTCAGGAGTTGGAGAAAAACCTGGACAACATAGTGAAACCTTGTCTTTACTTAAAAACAAAACAAAACAAAACAAAAATTAGCTGGGTGTGGTGGCGGGCACCTGTAATCCCAGGTACTGTGGGAGGCTGAGCCAGGAGAATCGCTTAAACTCGGGAGGTGGAGATTGCAGTGAGCCGAGATTGCACCATTGCACTCCAGCCTGGGCCACAAGAGTGAAACTCCATCTCAATCAGTCAATCAAAAGAGTTTTTCTAGGAATGCATCTTTCTCTTAATAAGTCAGATCCTTATTTGGTTGAAAATGTTTACTGCATGACTATCACTGACTATGTAAGATGCTGATGTACAACTGTATGACTTGAAGGTTGAGTTTTGCTTCTATGGGAATATGACACCATTTGAATTGTTCTCAATATTTTAAAGAGTTTTAGTGAATTCTGTTCATATAAAAATCAGGTTCAATAATGCGTGCTTTTTACACTATCATTGAGTATCCAGTGTTTACAAGGTGTTTTTGAGGGATAAGATTATTATTGCTGTGTAAATTAGATGGTGTGTACCTTCTAAGTTAGCATGAGATTTATTTAAATCTTATCTTTTTAGCTTGCTGAAGTTGATACTATGCAGTTGCAAGTTTATATTGACCATTTAATATTGCTCTGTTTTTTTTGAAATGGGACCGTTAAACACATTTTTCTTTATATTGAGACAATAGAGCTGGAATATTAAAGATGTATGCATTAACCCTTGCATTTGGAACATTTACATGTCATAAGCTGCCTTTCAGTGAGTGGTTAGGCATTTCTACAGGTGTGTATTATATTTTGAATAAATTTTATATGGCTTTCCAAGAAACAATTAGAGCATTTGACCCACCAACTTTGTTTTTTATTTTTATTTTTTTGAGACAGAGCCTCCCACAGTAGAGACGGGGTTTCACTATGTTGGCCAGGCTGGTCTTAAATTCCACCTCAGGTGATCCACCTGCCTTGGCCTCCCGCAGTGCTGGAATTACAGGTGTGAGCCACTATGCCCAACCTGTCCTACCAGCTTTGGATGTGAATTTTTTTCATTTCTATTGAGAAGAATAGGGTCTTGGGGCACTATGATTGTACGATGATTGTACGAGTGCTAAGTCAGTGTTTGAATCCATTGAAGATCCTGACGGCAACATCAGGATTTATCAAAGACACACAACTTCAATGAGAACCTTTCTTTGAAATTAATTAATTAATGATATGGAGTCTTGATCTGTCACTCAGGCTGGAGTGCAGTGGCACAATTTCAGCTCACTAGGAATGCATCTTTCTCTTCTCTTTCTCCGTCCCCCAGGTTTAAGCACTTCTGCCTCAGCCTCCCCAGTAGCTGGGACTGCAGGCGTGAGCCACCATGCCGAGCTAATTTTTGTATTTTTAGCAGAGACGAGGTTTTGCCATGTTGACCAGGCTGGTCTCGAACTCCTGGCCTTGTGATCTGCCCACCTCAGCCTCCCAAAGTGCTGGGATTACAGGCTTGAGCCACTGTGCCTGCCTGCCTTTTTTGATTTTTTTAAAGAGACAGAGACCCCCTCTGTTGCCCAGGCTGAAGTGCAGTGGCACAATCATAGCTCATTGTAACTTCAGTCTCCTGGATGATGGGTAGAATTCTGCCACAGCCCAACTAGCTAGGAGTATAGGACGAACCACTGTGCCCAGCTAGTTGTTTTATTTTTTTGTGGAAATGGGGCCTTGCTGTGTTGCCCAAGCTGCTCTCAAACTCGTTTCCTCAAACGCTTCTCCCATGCCATCCTTCCAGAGCTCTAGGATTACAGGTGTGAGCCATCATGCGTGACTTGTTTTTGATTTTTAGATCATTTTCTTCCTTGTTTTTTTGTTTTTGTTTTTGTTTTTTAAATGGAGTCTTCCTCTGTCACCCAAGCTGGAGTGCAGTGGCGCGATCTTGGCTCACTGCAACCTTTGCCTCTTGGGTTCAAGCGATTCTCCTGCCTCAGTCTCCCCAAGTAGATGGGACTACAGGCACGTGCCACCACGCCCAGCTAATTTTTTTTTTTGTTTTTATTTTTTGTATTTCTAGTAGAGACGAGGTTTCACCATGTTGGCCAGGCTGGTGTCAAACTCTTGACCTCAGGTGATCTGCCCGTCTCAGTCTCCCACAGTGCTGGGATTACAGGTGTGAGCCACCACGCCCAGCCTTCTTCACCTTTTATGTCAAACTTTTTAAGGAAGAGCTTAGAAAGCCAATTTAAAGAAATTGAAATGTGTTATGTAAATGTCTATTTTGCAACTGAGACACACCAATTAGCACAAAAAGTCAGAGACCAGTAAGGGGTCATTTTCTGTCAAATCTCAAGCTGAGCTCTTTAAGTGCAGTTTACAATTGGATTGATTGATTGGTTGGTTGGGTTTGTTTTTTGTTTTTTGTTTTTTTTGAGATGGAGTCTTGCTCTGTCACCCAGACTGGAGTGCAGTGACACGATCTTGGCTCAGTGTAACCTCTAGCTCCCAGGTTCAAGCGTTTGTCCTGCCTCAGCTTCCCAAGTAGCTGGGATTACAGGCATGAGCCACTGTTCCTGGCCTACAATTGGAATTTTTTGTTGTTGTTTTTGAGACGGAGTCTCGCTTTGTCACCCAGACTTGATTGCAGTGGTGCGATCTCAGCTCACTGCATTGTCCACTTCCTGGGTTCAAACGATTCTCATACCTCAGCCTCCTGAGTAGCTAGGATTACAGGCGCATGCCACCATGGCTGGCCAATTTTGTTGTATTTTTATTAGAGACAGGGTTTCACCATGTTGGCCAGGCTGGTCTAGAACCCCTGACCTCAAGTGATCTGCCTCCCTCGGCCTTCCAGAGTGTTGGGATTACAGGCGTGAGCTACTTTGCCCGGCTGGAATGCTATTCTTAATTGAGCTGCTTTTATTTATTTATTTATTTATTTATTTATTTAGCAAGCCTTGAGGAAGGGATTTGGGGAATGAACAATGGTACTTGATCAAATAATCCTTGCACTAGGCAATCAGAGCTTCTAGGACCACTGTACCTGGCCATGGGGGTTTTATTGATAATAATCTGTAAGGAACAAAAGGGTAGGTACTATCGAAATCATTGATTAGATGTAGGGAGCATTAAGGACATATGGAAAGTAGTTTGAAGTGAAATATTACTATAAGAGAATCGGCCAGGCGCAGTGGCTCATACCTGTAATCCCAGCACTTCGGGATGCCGAGGTGGGCGGATCACCTGAAGTCAGGAGTTCGAGACAGCCTGGCCAAAATGGTGAAACCCCATCTCTACTGAAAATACCCGAAAAAGCCAGGTGCAGTGGCTCACGCTTGTAATCCTAGCACTTTGGGATGCTGAGGCAGGATAATCGCTTAAACCCGGAAGGCAGAGGTTGCAGTGAGCTGAGGTCGCGCCACTGCACTCCAGTCTGGGGGACGGAGTGAGGCTCTGACTCCAAAAAAACAAATACAAAAAAAGTAGCCGGATGTAGTGGCACGCACCTGTAGTCCAGGCTACTCAGGAGGCTGAGGCAGGAGAATCGCTTGAACCCGGAAGGCAACCGTGTCAGTGAGCTGAGATCATGCCACTGCACTCCAGCCTGGATGACAGACGGACACTCCGTCTCAAAAAAAAAAAAGTGAGAATGTTGCATAGATTACCCAAGTTAATTCTTATAATTTAGTGTTCATTTAAAAGGAAAATTGATTTCCTACTTTTTGTTTTTAAAAGTAGTATTAGGCCGGGTATGGTGAGTCAGGCCTGTAATCCTAACATAAAATGTGGCCAAGGTAGGAGGATTGCTTGAGGTGTGGAGTTCAAGGCCAGCCCCAGCAACAGTGAGACCAGGAAGAATTAGCCAGGCATGGTGCTAAGCACCTGTGGGCCCAGCTACTCAGCTGTTTGAGGCAGGAGGATCGCTTGAGCCCAGGAGTTCAAGGCTGCAGTGAGCTGTGATGGCACCACTGCATTCTAGTGTGGGCAACAGAGCAAGGCCCTGTCTCTAAAACAAAATGTAAAAAATGTATTTTCCATTTCCCTATTCATTTTATGTATTTGTAGCATAAATGTTACTGCGCCTATTGACACTTGACAGCATTAGATTTCTATTATATGTGTTATGTTGCTTTACTGTATTAGTAATATTTTTTCATAATTAGGAAAATCTTTCCATAATTACTTTTAACAGAATTTTTTTATTTGGGGTATTGTGGGAAATGGCTAGTTTTGTCATCGTTAATAAAAATTATGTAATTAAGTGCCAGTGAAGAACCATAGTTTGAAAGTGAATTTAATACATTAACTCATAGTTATGCAATCTCACAAGCATTTTGCTGCCTTCAAGTTGTCTGTTTCCAGCTAATTCTAATGACTAAATTTTGTATTTTCCTTCTCAACAAAAATTTCACTCAGTTCTATATATATGTTAGATGAGACTTGGAACATACAGCTCTACAACCTTAAACTGCTTTTCCAAAAATATGAAAGCTATGAAAACAAAAAATCTTCATAATTTAACTGATTTGGTGACAAAGCCTAAATTGAACAGATGTGGGAGTATTTATAATTGTTAATTTTACATAGCAGGAAATAGTAATTTGTTCAATTAGGGTTGCTATTTCATATCCTTTTAGTGTTTCAATATAGGTGTACCACACTACTTTTCCTTTAAAAATGTTCTAAGAATTTAATATTCTGCAACACTCTTGAACCCTGTGATTTTGGAGAATGGAACCTATAGTAGATGCTCAGCAAATTCTACATGATGCAAATTAAAATCAAGGATATGAGTATGAGTATCATGTCTTAACTGTTTAAAGAGTAGGTTTTACTATGGAGAGATCCATAAGAGCATTTGAAATGAAAGCTTTTTTCCTAAACTTCCCTCTTTTTTAAAAAAAATTGTATGTGTGAAGTTAATGTTGTATTTCTAATATGAGCTTAATGTTGCAGTTAATGTGTAGTGGAAAATAATAACACTTACATTGATTTTTGAGACAAGAGCTTGCTCTGTTGCCCAGGCTGGAGTGCAGTGGCACGATCTCAGCTCGCTGCAGCCTCCACCTCTAGGCCTCAAGCGATCCACCCACTTCATCCTCCCAAAGTGCTAGGATTATAAGAGTAAGCCACTGTGCCCAAGCCATCAATAAATTTTTATGGGTTAGAAGTTTGGGCCAGGCGTGGTGGCTCATACCTGTAATCCTAGCAGTCTGGGAGGCTGAAGCAGGCAGATACTTGAGGTCAGGAGTTCCAGATCAGCCTGGCCAACATGGTGAAAACATGTCTTTACAAAAATACAAAAAGTAGCTGGATATGCCAGGCGCGGTGGCTCACGCCTGTAATCCCAGCACTTCAGGAGGCCGAGGCGGGGTGATCACGAGGTCAGGAGATCGAGACCATCCTGGCTAACACGGTGAAACCCCATCTCTACTAAAAATACAAAAAATTAGCCAGGCGTGATGGCAGGCACCTGTAGTCCCAGCTACTCCGGAGGCTGAGGCAGGAGAGTGGCGTGAACCTGGGAGGCAGAGCTTTCAGTGAGCTGAGATCTTGCCACTGCACTCCAGCCTGGGCGACAGAGCGAGACAGTCTCAAAAAAAAAAAAAAAAAAAGCTGGGTGTGGTGATGCATGCCTATAATCCCAGCTGCTCAGGATGCTGAGACAGGACAATCGCTTGAACCTAGGAGGTGGAGGCGGAGGTTGCAGTGAGCCAGGAACGCCTCTGTAATCCAGCCTGGGCAACAGAGCAAGACTGTCTCCAAAAAAAGAAAGAAAGGGGCCGGGCGCGGTGGCTCAAGCCTGTGATCCCAGCACTTTGGGAGGCCGAGACAGGCGGATCACAAGGTCAGGAGATCGAGACCAGCCTGGCTAATACGGTGAAACCCCGTCTCTACTAAAAAAAAATACAAAAAACTAGCCAGGTGAGGTGGCGGGCGCCTGTAGTCCCAGCTACTCGGGAGGCTGAGGCAGGAGAATGGCGTAGACCCGGGAGGCGGAGCTTGCAGTGAGCTGAGATGCGGCCACTGCACTCCAGCCTGGGCAACAGCGAGACTCCGTCTCAAAAAAAAAAAAAAAAAAAAAAAGGAAGGGCCAGGTGCAGTAGCTCACGCCTGTAATCCCAGCAATTTGGGAGGCTGAGGAGGGCAGATCACTTGAGGTCAGGAGTTCAAGATCAGCTTGGCCAACATGGTGAAACCCTGTCTCTTATTAAGAATACAAAAATTAGTCAGGCGTGGTGGCGGATGCCTGTACTTGGGAGCCTGAGGCAGGAGAATCACTTGAACCTGGGAGGCGGAGGTTGCAGTGAGCCAAGATTGTGCCACTGCACTCCAGTGTGGGTGACATAGCAGGACTCCATCTCGAAAAAAAGACACGTGAAACCAAATGATGATGAGAGAAACTGAAATAGCAGTTTGTTACAGGCTGGGCGTGTTGGCTTGCTCCTGTAATTTCAGCGCAGAGGGAGGCCCAGGCAGGAGGATCACTTGAGCCTACGAGTTTAAAACCAACCTGGGCAACAATGCCAGATCCCATCTTTAAAAGTATGAATAGCACATTGAATTCATTGGATTTTTTTTTTTTTTTCTACGAGTCTCACTCTGTTGCCCAGGTTGGAGTGCAATGACGTGATCTCTGCTCATTGCAACCTCTGCCTCCTGGATTCAAGCGATTCTCCTGCCTCAGCCTCCTGAGTAGCTGGGGTTATACAGGTGCCCGCAACCACGCCCAGTTAATTTTTGTATTTTTAGTAGAGACAGGGTTTCACCATGTTGGTCAGGCTGGCCCTAAACTCCTGACCTCAAGTGGTTCACCCACCTCAGCCTCCCAAAGAATTGCTGGGATTACAAGCGTGAGCCACTACACCTGGCCAGAATTTTTTTTTAATGCCAATACTGGTGATGGGATTAGAGTATATTAACTGATTTTACTTAGTCCCTCCATTCCCACATTAATTAGTTCTCAAAATTTATTTGCATGCTACAAAAGAGCTCAACAATTTTCTTATTATGTGCAATTTTTTTAATAGGAATAAAAAAATACGTTGTTGGCCTCATTATCAAGACGTCATCTGACCCAACTTGTGTAGAGGTAAGAGTTTATTTTGGAGATTATTGGGAGAGCATAAAATCATTTAGATATTGAGTCTTTGACTACAACCTAATTCTGTCAAGACACATAGTCACACATACGCACAGTCAGTCATTTGCAGTAGACTGTAATCATTTGTTTCTTAGGAGGATTGTCTATGGTTATATTCTTATTTATTGTACTTACCTCAGGCTCTCACTGAATCTTTTATTTTTCCTTAGAAAGAAAAGGTGTATATCGGAAAATTAAATATGATCCTTGTTCAGGTAAGCTTTAACTTAACTATTTTCCTCAGAAGAATTATGCTTACTATTTGAACAAAATGTTTGACCTACTTAGAAAATAAAGTATACTAATATTTGCAGAAGTAGTTATAGTATTCTTACAGTATTAGGTGACCTACTGTCTAGTACTTGAATGTTAAAATTTGCTGTGGCAGGGATCATCAAATAACGTTAAAGCCATCATTTATGTGGCTGCGGTGTGGACTGGACTTTATGTTGAAATCTTTTCTTTTTATTTTCTTTTTTTATTTTTTATTTTTTTTTGGAGACTGTCTCACTCTGTTGCCCAGGCTGGAGTGCAGTGGTACTATCTCAGCTCACTGCTGTCTCCGCCTCCTGAATGGCTGGAATTACAGGTGCCTGCCGCCATGTTTGGCTAATTTTTTGTATCTTTAGTAGAGACAGGGTTTCACCGTGTTGTCCAGGCTGATCTCAAACTCTTGACCTCAGGTGATCCACCCACCTCAACCTCCCAAAGTGCTGGGATTATAGGTGTGAGCCAGCACCCAGTCGGATTGTTTTTTAATTTTGTGATATGCCTGTGCATGTTCCTTTGCATGTTATCTCTCTCAGTCCTTTGATTTCCTTGTCCTTCTAATCAATTTCCATGCTTAGTCCTTAAACTATCTATGTAGACTACATTTATAATTTTTGTATTTATCTGTTTTCAGTAGTAATATAATTTTTTTTTCAGAGAACTCTGGTATGTGTGGGAGGAAAAAACAGTAATTTCTATTTAAATAAGATTTAGAAACATCCAAGTTTCCAAAAATTTTAGTGTATTCAGTAATTAACTCCAGCTTTTATTATACTTTAGAGCTTTCTGTCAGCCCATCTCTGATTGGGGAGAGGGAGGAGAGAATATAAAGAAGGTTAACATGTATTTTTATAATCTGGGAAATCCCTTGTGTGTGATATAAAGAGTCCAGACTTGCATACAAATATAATGCAGTTGATGAGGCTTTTGGTTAAAAGTTTTTTCAGGCCTGGATTGCAGTGCCTCCTTTCTTCTAAATTCATATATCCAAACCCTACTACATTTCAAGGCTCAAATTTTATCCAATAATAAACTGTCTTAACCTGTCACTTTTTACCACCAGTCGTTAGTTAGATCCTTGAATCTCCTAGGATAATTTCTTTTTTTCTTTTTTGAAATGGAGTGTCAACTCTGTCGCCCATGCTGGAGTGCAGTGGCGCCATCTTGGTTCCCTGCAACCTCCGCCTCCCAGGTTCAAGCAATTCTCCTGCCTTGGCCTCCTGAGTAGCTGAGATTACAGACCTGCGCCACCACCCCCGGCTAATTTTTGTACTTTTAGTAGAGTCAGAGTTTCACCATGTTGGCCAGGCTGTTCTTTTCTTTCTTTCTTTTCTTTTTTTTTTTTTTTTTTTTTTTTTTTTTGAGACGGAATCTCGCCCTGTTGCCCGGGCTGGAGTGCAGTGGCCTGATCTTGGCTCACTGCAACCTCCGCCTCCAGGTTCAAGAGATTCTCCTGCCTCAGTCTCCTGAGTAGCTGGGATTACAGGCGCCCGTCACCATGCCTCACTAATTTTTGTATTTTTAGTAGAGACAGGGTTTCGCCATGTTGGCCAGGCTGGTCTCGAACTCCTGACCTCGTGATCCTCCCACCTCAGCCTCCCAAAGTGCTGGGATTACAGACATGAGCCACTACACCCTGCCTGACCAGGCTGTTCTCAAACTCCTGGCCTCAAGTGATCTGCCCACCTTGGCTCCCCACAAAGTGCTGGGATTACAGGCGTGAGCAACCGCACCCGGCCTCCTAGAATAATTTCTACATATCTCTCAGGCAGATATTAATACAGAGACAGACCCATTAGACAGATTGGAGCTTTCATTAGGATAATTGAAAAGGGTCCTGGGGTGATTAAGATAAAAGACTTTATCTGTGTTTGTTTTCTACCCAGTGTGGGGAAGAGGGTGGCACATTTCTTCCTTTAATAAAGGAGGAGAAAATGAAAAGTGGTTTATCCTTACTCCTGCTTTTATCCATTACATAGTTTCTTTGAAGGTTGTTTTATTTGCCTTTGAGAAATGAAGTGCTGTTAACATTTCGTGTCTTATTTTAGATACTGAAACAAGAATGGCCCAAACATTGGCCAACTTTTATCAGTGATATTGTTGGAGCAAGTAGGACCAGCGAAAGTCTCTGTCAAAATAATATGGTGATTCTTAAACTCTTGAGCGAAGAAGTATTTGATTTCTCTAGTGGACAGATAACCCAAGTCAAATCTAAGCATTTAAAAGACAGGCAAGTAATAATTATGTTTTAGAAGTTAAAGTAATTTCTCAAACAATTTCAAGCAATTTGGACGTAAATTGTAGATATTTTAAGGAACTGTGATCAGTAATACGTTAAATTGCTTGTAGTGGTTTTCAACTACAAATTAAGAAATAGTCCTAGACAGGGCCTAATAATTTGCCTCTGGAGGTTGAAAAGTGAATTGTTCAAGATACACTTTAGGAATTGTTTTGTATGGTAACTAGTTAATAGGTTCTAAGCAAATGATTTGTGCCCAAACATACATGTTAGTTATTTTATTTTGTTTTGAGATAAATCTTGCTCTGTTGCCTGGGGTGTAGTGCAGCGGTGCAATCTTGGCTCACCGCAAACCCCGCCTCCTGGGTTGAGGTGATTTTCTTGCCTCAGTCTCCCAAATAGCTGCAACTGCAGGTGGGTGCCACAGCGCCTGGCCTCAAATCAGTTATTATCTCTGCTTCTTGTCATTTCCCCAATTATTATCAATAGTGTTCTTTTTAAAACAAAATAAAACAAAAAACTAGACTTGCCTCTAATAGTAAGCAACCAGTATAAACTATAGGTACACTTCCATTAAGTTTTAAACATTTGTTGTAGTCATTAGGAACATGGGAAAATTTTTCTCCCAGTTTGGTGTATAAGCTCATTTAGGATTTCCGCTGTATGTAATGCCATTTGTCTTATTTTGGAGAGTTTTCAGTATCTTAATTAAAGATACTAGCTTGATTGTATCTATCACCATTAAATCTACAGTCACCATTTAATCTACATTAAATCACTAGAGTGAATGTAGATTTAATATCTGGGTAACTTTTAATGACGTTATTGGTATTTTAAATGTGTTTAAATAAACGATACAATTTTGCTGAGGGAGAGCATATAAATCGAACATAGTCACATCTTTAATTACCAGATTGTTGAAGTTTTGATCTTTTTTTCCCCTTGGGTTGCCCAGGCTGGTCTCAAACTCTTGAGCTCAAGCAATCCTTCCGCCATGGCATCCCAAAGTTCTGCGATTACAGACCTGAGCCACTGTACTGGACCTAAATCATTTTTATTATTATAAATAACTGGTATTTATTTCTGTGTCTTCTAAATCTGATATTTTTGTGGGTTTTGTTTTTTTTTAGCATGTGCAATGAATTCTCACAGATATTTCAACTGTGTCAGTTTGTAATGGTAAGTGCTTTAAATTTCATGTTTAAAAATAACAATAATAGGAAAGCAATTATTTACAAGTGTGTTTTATTTTAGGAAAATTCTCAAAATGCTCCACTTGTACATGCAACCTTGGAAACGTTGCTCAGATTTCTGAACTGGATTCCCCTGGGATATATTTTTGAGACCAAGTTAATCAGCACATTAATTTATAAGGTACAGTGAATACATTTCAGTTATTTGTCACTGTATAGCTGCATATGTTCTTTTCACATGTAAAGCTCTCATCTCTGCATTCTAAACCATTTTCAACCTTGTTTCTAACATGCTCAGAAGAAATTTCCCATGTTTACACCTACTAAATTATTTAAAGTGAGTCTCAAGTCTGATTCTGCCACTTATACCATGTAATTTTATGAATTCATTTTGAACAATGTATTTGATTATATTGCCATCTTTTAGTTGAGTATATAAGTTACAGTGAGGTAAGTCAAGTGCTATTTCTGAAAAATGAAAAGTTCATCTTTTAACTGATAATTTAAAATTATACCATGTTATGTCTTCTTTAAGTTCTACAATGGTTTAGCCTGGGCAACATGGTGAACCCCCGTCTCTACTGAAAATACAAAACTTAGCCAGGCGTGGTGTGGTGCATGCCTGTAGTCCCAAACATTGGCCCAACCTACTTGGGAGGCTGTGGCAGGAGAATCTCAAACCCAGGAGGCAGAAGGTGCAGTGAGCCAAGATCATGCCACTGCACTCAAGCCTGGGCAACAGAGCAAGACCCTGTCTCAAAATAAATAAATAGTCGGGCGTGGTGACTCACACCTGTAATTCCAGCATTTTGGGAGGCCAAGACGGGTGGATCACGAGGTCAGGAGATTGAGACCATCCTGGCTAACACGGTGAAATCCCGTCTCTACTAAAAAAAAAAAAAAATACAAAACATTAGACAGGCATGGTGGCGGGCACCTATATTCCCAGCTACTCGGGAGGACGAGGCAGGAGAACGTGAACCCGGGAGGCAGAGCTGGCCGTGAGGTGACAGAGTGAGACTCCGTCTCAAAAAAAAAAAAAAAAAGTGTATATATACACATATATAATAAATAAAGTTCTACAGTGGTTTATCCAGAGATAATCACTGTTAACGGTTGTATTATATTTTCAGTTGTTTTCTTGACTGATGTAATGAATAAATTAAGTATCTAATTGGAACATTATAACCTCTTCAACTTCGTAGAGTTTGGTAACATAATATGGATTTATGGTATTTGAATGATGAGTTTATTGCTTAAGTTACGTAAAAACCTTTCTATTGTCAACAGTCCTATAGAGAACATTCTCAGACATAAGATATTATGCAATTGTTGAAACATTTACTTTCTTTAAATATTTTAATGTTTAATTAACAGATTATTAAGGTTTTAATGCCCCCTGAATTCCCAACCCCAGACGATAGCTGTTTATCTTCTCAACAATAGAATATGTAAGCCAACTTTCCCATATTCTTATTACTCTTAGATATATTGACCATTTCCCAAAATCCTAAGCAATCACAAGTTTTAGGTCCTGTGTAATTACACAGAAAGTATAACATTCCTAAAAGTCATATCACAGATTCTAGGAAAGTTGTTACGGAGCCTTGTTATTTTAGATGTCTAAGGACACATCAAAAGAAAACAGTTTAGGCCAGGCGTGGGTGGCTCATGCCTGTAATCCCAGCACTTTGGGAGGCTGAGGTGAGTAGATCACGAGGTCAGGAGATCAAGACCAGCCTGGCCCAACATGGCGAAACCCTATCTCTATTAACAATACAAAAATTAGCTGGGTATGGTGGCATGCGCCTGTAGTCCTGGCTACTCGGGAGGCTGAAGCAGGAGAATCACTTGAACCCGGAAGGTGGAGATTGCAGTGAGCCGAGATCAAGCCCCTGCATTCCAGCCTGGGTGACAGAGCGAGACTCTGTCTCAAAAAAAAAATTAGTTTGCTCCTAAAGCATTTACTGTATATTGGGTAGGCAATAAAATTTCCTCTCAGTATATCTGCAAGATAAAATATGTTCATTCACTTGGCTGTTTTTGACATCTACGCCTATATTTAATTGTTAAAGCTTTTTCCTTTTAGTTGTGAATTTTAAGTAAAGTGTGTGTCAGGCCAATTAATTTTATGGTTCCCTCCCCCCTTTTAAATAGTTCCTGAATGTTCCAATGTTTCGAAATGTCTCTCTGAAGTGCCTCACTGAGATTGCTGGTGTGAGTGTAAGCCAATATGAAGAACAATTTGTAACGCTATTTACTCTGACAATGATGCAACTAAAGCAGGTAATACAATACTATCTTGAAAATTGACTGGATAATTTTAGTGCCTTAGAAAATACTGAATTCCAAATGAGTTATTTTAGAACAACGTATCATAGATCAGCCATAATCTTATCTTATATTTATTACATAAAATTTGTAGTAAGCTACAAATTGTTAATGATGTTTCCAAAAATTTCTTAAAACTCAGGTTTGGGGTGTGTTGTGGTAATTTATTTTTGCACAGTTTTGGAGCTTGGTCTTTTGGGAGATATCTGACCAGACAATGGGAAACCTGGGAGTTGTTCCTAACATTGTGTCTGAAGGAATTCTTTTCAGCCCTAGTTTGATTGGTTATCTATTAAATGATCTAGAAAGTTATTTATAATACTGTGTTCATGGCCAGGTGTGGTGATTAACACTGTAATCCCAGAACTTTGGGAGGCCAGAGTGGGAGGACCAGTTGATGCCAGGAGTTCGAGACCAGCCTGGACAACATAACCAGACCATCTCTACAAAAGATTTAAAAAATAGCTAGCTGTGGTGTTGCATACCTGTAGTTCCAACTACTCTGGAGGCTGAGGCAATAGGATCGCTTGAGCCCATGAGTTCAAAGTTAAAATGAGCTATCGTCACACTACTGCACTCCAGCCTGGATGACAGGACAAGTCCCTGTCTCTTAGAAAACAAGGAAAGATAGATTACTGTGTGTGTTTGTGATCTGAATGAATTAATTCATTATTTTTACATTTTCAGTGTCAGTGAGAAAGGGATTAAGTCCAATACTAGAAAAAATGTAAAGGCTGTGATAGCGGCCTTACTAGTTGCAATTTTTTTTTTTTTTTTTTTTTTTTTGAGACGGAGTCTCGCTCTGTCGCCCAGGCTGGAGTGCAGTGGCGCGATATCGGCTCACTGCAAGCTCCGCCTCCTGGGTTTACGCCATTCTCCTGCCTCAGCCTCCTGAGTAGCTGGGACTACAGGCGCCCGCCACCGCGCCCGGCTAATTTTTTGTATTTTTAGTAGAGACGGGGTTTCACCGTGGTCTCGATCTCCTGACCTTGTGATCCGCCCGCCTCGGCCTCCCAAAGTGCTGGGATTACAGGCGTGAGCCACCGCGCCCGGCCACTAGTTGCAATTTAATTTATTTGAGAAGAGTCAAAATCTAGGTCTTAGAGATACAAGAATAGGTATACCGGACCTAGGAGTTCTATATGTGGTTTAATATTAGCAAAAGGGTGTTGGGATCTTAGGGCTTAAAAATAATAGTGTTGGCTGGGTGCAGTAGCTTACACTTTTAATCCCAGCACTTTGGGAGGCTAAGTTGGGAAGATTGCTTGAGCCAGGAGTTCAAGACCAGCCTGGACAACATAACAAGATACGGTCTCTACAAAAACTTTTTAAAAAATTAGCTGGGTGTCATGGCACATGCCTGTGGTTCCAGCTATTTGGGAGGTGCTGAGACTGATTGAGCCTAGGAGGTGGAGGCTGCAATATGCTGTGATCATACTACTGCACTCTAGCCTGGACAGAGTGAGACCTTGTCTCAAAAATAATAATAATAAAATATAAATGTCTTTTGTTGTTTTATGAAATGCAAACTGATCATCCCTTTTTAAATTTGCAGATGCTTCCTTTAAATACCAATATTCGACTTGCGTACTCAAATGGAAAAGATGATGAACAGAACTTCATTCAAAATCTCAGTTTGTTTCTCTGCACCTTTCTTAAGGAACATGATCAACTTATAGAAAAAAGATTAAATCTCAGGGAAACTCTTATGGAGGTAAGCTGTGTGGAGCCTTTGCTCCTAAAATTCTGCTCTACCTACTAATAACTCTTAAAAGTGCCTTTTTTCTAAAATGTATGTACCTTTTGAGATTTCTTATTACTTAATACTTGACCTGTGCATGATATATATTCTTAATTCCGAATTACAGTCATAAGCCCAGTTTTCTGATTTTATGTTCTCCATAAAGCCTAGGACTAAACATTTATAATCAAAATTAAATTACTAATTATTATATCATTTCTAAGGTTAAAATTCCAAAGACCTTATTTTAAAATTTCACTTTTAATTCAAATAACATACATTTGTTCATTTAAAGATACACAATTCAGCGTGTAATCCCAGCACTTTGGGAGGCAGAGGCAGGAGTTTGAGACCAGCCTGGCCTACATGGTGAAACTCCATCTCTATTAAAAATACAAAAAAATTAGCTGGGCGTGGTGTCACGTGCCTGTAATCCCAGCTACTCAGGAGGCTGAGGCACGAGAATTGCTTGAGCCCAGGAGACTGAGGTTGCAGTGAGCCAAGATCACAGTACTGCACTCCAGCCTGGGTGACAGAGCAAGATTCTGTCTGAAGGAAGAAAATACATATATATATATATATATATATATATATATATATATATATATATATATAACATAAATATATACACACACACACTCTTCAGTGGTGTATTAGTATATATACAATGTTATACCACCATTAATACCTAGATCCAAAACATTTTCATCACTCAAAGATGACCCTTTACCTATAAAACAGTCACTTTCTCCTTTGTTCTCTCCCCAACTTCTGGCAACCATTATTTTGGTTTCTGTCTCTGTAGATGTATCTATTCTGATTATACCATATAAAGGGAATCATACATGTGACCTTTTTCTTTTTTTGACCTTTTTTGTCTGGTTTCTTTTATTTGGCATTGTGTTTTCAATGTTCTTCCATGTTGTAACCTGTATCAATACCTCACTTTTTATCATGGCTGAGTAATATTTTCATTGTAAGAATATTCCGTATTTTGTTTGTTCTCTCCTCTGTAATGGTACCTTTGTGTTGTTGATACCACTTGCCTATTGGCACTCAAGGCCTTTTAAATAAATGTCATTCCATTAGGAGACATGATAAAAATACATATTGATCAACAACTATGTGAGAGATTTTTGAAGTGCTTTAGGGCATGTCAGAAGAAGCAGAGTTATTCCAGAGTTTACTGTCTGATAAGTATTGAAATCTAAGTTGTGATGAATAAAACATGAATTTTTATTTTCCCTTAAGGTGTAACAAGTGAAAAGCAATTTGAAGTTGGTAATGTTTAAGAATTATTTTTTAATAGTTTTGGTCTTCTCTGTAGGCCCTTCATTATATGTTGTTGGTATCTGAAGTAGAAGAAACTGAAATCTTTAAAATTTGTCTTGAATACTGGAATCATTTGGCTGCTGAACTCTATAGAGAGAGTCCATTCTCTACATCTGCCTCTCCGTTGCTATCTGGAAGTCAACATTTTGATGTTCCTCCCAGGAGACAGCTATATTTGCCCATGTTATTCAAGGTAACAGAGTGGTTGGTTGAGTGTTCTTCCTGTTGCTTGCTGTGGTTTTGAGGTCTGAATGCAAATACTTCTAATCTATCTAAATAAATTAGCTACGAAAAGAGAGCCCAACAACTTCTCCATGAGTGTGGAAAACTAGAACATGAAAGGAATTGAGTCTAGAACCTTGGTTCTCAAGAGTGTGATCCTTCTCTCAGTATCAACGTCGCTTGTGATTTTGTTAGGCAAAATTCATTGGCCACCTGCCAATCTACTGAACCAGAGTCTAGAAGTGAGACACAGGAAACTCCTGTAACAAAAGTTGGCTTAAAAAAAAATCACATTAAAACACACTTAAATAATTGTAAAGCCATTTTTGTAGAATTACAGTGAAAAATTTTCTTCTTTTGGAGACAGGGTCTTGCTCTGTGGCTCAGGTTGGAGTGCAGTGGCATGGTCATAGCTCACTACAATCTTGAAATCCTAGGCTGAAGCAATTCTCTTGCATCAGCATCCCAAGTAACTGGTTGCAGGCAAGCACTACCATCCCCAGCTAATTTTAAATTTTTTAGTTTTACTTTATTTATATTTACATAGTTTTTTCTGTTGTGCTTTAAGCCCCAGTATTTTTATTGTTTTAGAGATTGGGTGTCACTGTGTTGCTCAGGCTCCTCTCAAATTCCTGGCCACAACAGGTCTAGAAAGAACTGCCTCCGGAATAGTTAGAATTATAGGCATGAATCCCTTCACATGGCTGGCCTGTGGGTTTTTTTGGTTTTGTTTTTAACTAAGCTTCTACACTAATGATTTCAGTGATCTAATGATTTTTTCTTGATTGATTTATTGTTGAATATAGGTCCGTTTATTAATGGTTAGTCGAATGGCTAAACCAGAGGAAGTATTGGTTGTAGAGAATGATCAAGGAGAAGTTGTGAGAGAATTCATGAAGGATACAGATTCCATAAATTTGTATAAGAATATGAGGGAAACATTAGGTAAGTTAATAAATACTGTTAATCTTTACCTTTATAAATTTATTCTGGGGTAGAAATATATTTTAGAAAATGTACTGTAGTTTCTAAATATTTTCTAAACATGTTATTCATTGGTAAAACTCTTTGCTCATTATTTGCATTTGAAACAATTTTTTTTTCGTAGTTTATCTTACTCATCTGGATTATGTAGATACAGAAAGAATAATGACAGAGAAGCTTCACAATCAAGTGAATGGTACAGAGTGGTCGTGGAAAAATTTGAATACATTGTGTTGGGCAATAGGCTCCATTAGTGGAGCAATGCATGAAGAGGATGAAAAACGATTTCTTGTTACTGTTATAAAGGTATGCAAGGGATAGGTATGAATTAGAATTGCTAAATAAGTATTATGTTGTTACAATAAATGATATAAATCTGTCTTATTTACAGGATCTATTAGGATTATGTGAACAGAAAAGAGGCAAAGATAATAAAGCTATTATTGCATCAAATATCATGTACATAGTAGGTCAATATCCACGATTTTTGAGAGCTCACTGGAAATTTTTGAAGACTGTAGTTAACAAGCTGTTCGAATTCATGCATGGTAAATCTCTTTCTTTACTATATTTTGTTTTTATTTTTATTGAACAAAATAAATGAATGTTTTTGTCTTGTTAGAGACCCATGATGGAGTCCAGGACATGGCTTGTGATACTTTCATTAAAATAGCTCAAAAATGCCGCAGGCATTTCGTTCAGGTTCAGGTTGGAGAAGTGATGCCATTTATTGATGAAATTTTGAACAACATTAACACTATTATTTGTGATCTTCAGCCTCAACAGGTATGTTAAGCACTGAGCATATGTTATTTTTAGAAAGTAACACCTGTATCAATCTGTATGTATCAGTGGAAATAGGAAGGCAACTGTTGGATCCAATAGAAGTGTTTCTGATTAAACTTTCTTTTTTCCTTGAGAACAGGGTATTACTCTGTTGCCCAGGCTCAAGTGCAATGGCACAATTACAACTCACTGCAGCCTTGAACTCCCAGGCTCAGGTGATCTTCCCACCTCAGCCTCGTGGGTAGCTGGGACTACAGGCGTGCACCGCCTTCACACCCAGCTAGCCTTTTTCTCCCCCCTTGGTAGAGATGGGGTTTTGCCAAGGCTTGTCTTGAACTCCTAGCTTCAAGCGATACGCTAGCCTCAGCCTCCCAAAATTATTTTATATGTGTGAGCCACGATGCCCGGCCTGATTAAATTTTCATAGTGAGACAGATTTTTGTTTTTGTTTTTGGGGGGGGTGTGTGTGTGTGTGTGTGTGACGGAGTCTCCCTCTATCATAGAGTCTAGGCTGGAGTGCAGTGGCACAATCTCTGCTCACTGCAGCCTCCTGGGGTTAAGTGATTCTCCTCCTCAGTGGCTGAGATTAACAGGTGCGTGCCACCACGCCCAGTTGACTTTTGCCTTTTTAGTAGAGACGGGGTTTCTCCATGTTGGTCAGGCTGGTCTCAAACTCCTGACCTTGTGATCCGCCCGCCTCGGCCTCCCAAAGTATTGGGATTACAGGCATGAGCCACCACCATGCCTGGTTTGGGTTTTGTTTGTTTATTTGTTTGTTTTGTTTTGAGATGGAGTCTACCTCTGTCACCCAGGTTGGAGTGCTGTGGTATAATCTTGGCTCACTGCAACCTCTGCCTCCCAGGTTCAAGCAATTCAAGCCTCCCAAGTAACTGGAACTATAGGCACTTGCCACCATGCCTGGCTAATTTCTTTGTATTTGTAGAAGAGATGGTGTTTCACCACGTTGGTCAGGCTGGTCTGCAACTCCTGAACTCAAGTGATTGGCCTGCCTCAGCTTCTCAAAGTACTGGGATTACAGGAGTGATCCACCGCACCTGGGCCAAAATCAGTTTCAAGATATTTGAGTTGCTTGTGTGTGAATTGCTTGTGTGTGGTTTTCCTTATTAGGGTGTATAAGAACATAAAAGTTAAAATGTCTGCTTTTTAAAATAGGTTCATACGTTTTATGAAGCTGTGGGGTACATGATTGGTGCACAAACAGATCAAACAGTACAAGAACACTTGATAGAAAAGTACATGTTACTCCCTAATCAAGTGTGGGATAGTATAATCCAGCAGGCAACCAAAGTAAGTATTCTACTTTTTCTTAAAGTTTTCATGGGATTTAAGAAGACTGTGTTCCTTACAAATATATTGAATTCAAGCCTTTAAACATGTATGTGTGATCCGTAAGTGCTTTTATGTGTGGCTTTGTACATTTTATTATCTGGGCCAGGCGTGGTGGCTCACGCCTGTAATCCTAGCATTTTGGGAGGCTGAGGCGGGCGGATCACCTGAGGCCAGAAGTTCGAGATCAGCCTAGCCAGCATGGCGAAACCCTATCTCTACTAAAAATACAGAAATTAGCTGGGCTTGGTGGCACATGCCTGTAATCCCAGCTACTCAGGAGGCTGAGGCAGGAGAATCACTTGAACCCAAAGAGGCAGAGGTTGCAGTGAGCCGAGATCGAGCCTCTGTACTCTAGCCTAGTCGACAGAGCAAGACTCCATCTCAAAAAAAACCTGAAAATCTGGGCCGGGCGCGGTGGCTCACGCCTGTAATCCCAGCACTTTGGGAGGCCGAGTCAGGCAGATCACAAGGTCAGGAGCTCCAGACCATCCTGGCTAACACAGTGAAACTCCGTCTCTACTAAAAGTACAAAAATTAGCTGGGCGTGGCACCGGGCACCTGTAAGTCCCAGCTGTGCTCAGGAGGCTGAGACAGAATGGCGTGAACCCAGGAGGCAGAGCTTGCAGTGAGCCAAGATCACGCCACTGCACTCCAGCCTGGGCGAATAAACGAGACTCCGTCTCAAAAAATATTTTACTTCATTCTTAGGTAGATATGGACAAAAAGGCTTTTGTGTTTGTTTTTACCATTTGGGATTATAAATATGATTTAGGGTAAGGGAAGTGTAATGGCTTTTGTTTCAGTAATTATGTGGATAATTTTTTTTTTTTTTTTTGAGACGGAGTTTCACTCTTGGTGCCCAGGCTGTAGTGCAATGGCATGATCTCGGCTCGCTGCAGCCTCTGCCTCCCAGGCTCAAGCAATTCTCCTGCCTCAGCCTTCCAAGTAGCTGGGATTACAAACAAGCGCCACCATGCCTGGCTGATTTTGTATTTTTAGTAGAGAGAGGGTTTCTACGTGTTGGTCAGGCTGGTCTTGAACTCCCGACCTCAGGGTGATGTGCCTGACTCAGCCTCCCAAAGTGCTGGGATTATAGGTGTGAGCCACCTCACCTGGCCGTTATGTGGATAATTCTTACATGATAAATGGAATTTGCTTTTTTTCCTCCAAGAATGTGGATATACTGAAAGATCCTGAAACAGTCAAGCAGCTTGGTAGCATTTTGAAGACAAATGTGAGAGCCTGCAAAGCTGTGGGACACCCCTTTGTAATTCAGCTTGGAAGAATTTATTTAGATATGCTTAATGTATACAAGTGCCTCAGTGAAAATATTTCTGCAGCTATCCAAGCTAATGGTAGGTGATTCTGATTTCTTATACGATGCAGTATAAACACTTCTCTTCTACTGCCTCAAGTCAAACATTTGATATTTTTCACAGATTTAAATCAGACCTCCCATTTCCCAGATGACCCTACACATATTTAAAATAGTTATGTGTACCTTTCCCTTTTAAAATTAGTCTTAAAGCTTATTTTCCCAATAAATCTTGTGTAGTTTTGGCTTTAAACTTTTTAATGGTAAAATGGAATTGCATCTAATGTACACCTGAGTACCGCTGTATAATTTTAGTGGTAAAATTAGATTCCATTTGATTCTATTTTGTAGGTGAAATGGTTACAAAGCAACCATTGATTAGAAGTATGCGAACTGTAAAAAGGGAAACTTTAAAGTTAATATCTGGTTGGGTGAGCCGATCGAATGATCCACAAATGGTAAGTGAGAGATGCTTTGCTTTTGGTTTTTAGTGTTGATGCTGTGTTTTATGGAGTGTGCTATACTCTATTATGTGCATTTTGCTAATTTAAAGCATATCAACTTTGTAGTTATTTTATGGCATTTTATTTATTGTAGTCCTTAATGTTAATATACTGTATTCCATCTTCAAAAGAAACTGCTGTTAATCAATAGCGAAGGGTGGTGATATGTAACAAGATAGCTAAGAAAATTGGGTCATTTTATGTTTCCATAGATAGGTCAGGAGGATTTAGTTAATGGAGTACGGGTGCAGTTTTTGCATTCCTCTTGATTTTTGGAACAATTACTAGAGCTACAAAGTTGTCATTACTTTACCTCTTTGGCAAAGTGATTGCTTCCCAGATTAAAGGCTTGAAAGTCTTTTTTACACTCTTTTTCTTAAATGATTTGCAGAAAAGGAAATCATTTTCAGTAATAAAAACCAGCTGTGTATGCCTCAACTTGTAAAATTGTGAATTACTTTTAGGTGTTAACTGTATGGTTTCATTCTTTTTTTTCACTTGAGCCTTGGGAGATTCCAAAAAATTCTATTCTGATACTACTACTAGTTGGAATAGTGGGTTTTTTTTGTTTTTCTTTAACAAGTGTGCTAGTTATTTTAATAATTTTGGAATTTCAGTATTGTTTCTTGTTAAGGAAATACTTTTCAGTAAACTTGTTCTGAATATAATTCTCATGGAATACTTAAGTTGGCTAACCTAAATATCGAAAGGTTCTGAACATGTGTATTATGTGATCAGAACTGTATTTAAAATGTGAAAGCAGAATGTAAGATGTATTGAAGGAATTGTGATGCTTGTAGTTTACAAGAAGCTTGGGCACATGTCAGGAGCACAGTGGGAATAATATAAAGGGGTATCATATTTTATAAGTAACATTAATGATAAAGTTTGGGATATTTGTTCACATGAAACATTACATTTATTTTTCTTGGCTTGTCACGGTGACTCATGCCTGTAATCCCAGCATTTTGGGAGGCCGAGGTCGGTGGATCCCTTGAGGTCAGGAGGCTGAGGCAGGAGAATCGCTTGAACCCAGGAAGGTGGTGGCAGTGAGCCTAGATCGCACCATTGCACTCCAGTCTGGGCAACAAGTGCGAAACTTCATCTCAAAACAAAAAAAAAAAAGAACAAGAAGTTACTCATTAAGTATAACTGAGTTTACTTAGAACCATGAAAATCCTACTGGGCATCGTAGCATGCACCTGTAATCCCAACCACTAGGGAGGCTGAGGCAAGAGAATCGCCCCAGCTCTTCAAGTCCAGTTTAGGCAACACGGCAATATTCAGTTTCAAAAAAATAATAGAAATCCATAGTCTTTCTTATTTTCTGAGAGTAATTGATTGATGTTATTTCTGCTTGTGAAAATACAGTTAGCATTCATTAGATTAAAACATTATTCTGAGTTGGGCAGATCATGAGGTCAGGAGATGGAGACCACTCTGGCTAACCTCGTGAAACACCTTGTCTCCACTAAAAATACAAAAAAATTAGCTGGGCATGGTGGCAGGTGCCTGTAGTCCCAGCTACTCGATAGGCTGAGGTAGGAAAATGGCATGAACCTGGGAGGTGGAGCTTGCAGTGAGCTGAGATGGCACCACTGCACTCCAGCCTGGGCGACAGAGCGAGACTCCCTCTTAAAAAAAAAAAAGAAAAAAAAAAAAAAAGACATTATTGAGGGCTCGCTTGCTGCCGTCTTACATATACAGTATACATTGAATCCTGATTGTGCCACACTAACTTGGAGCCACCAATTGAATTTTGAGCCTCACTTTCCTTATTATAAGAGTTTTGTAGCTGGGCATGATGCTATACCTGTAGTCCCAGCTACTCAGGAGACTGAGGCACAAGAATTGCTTAAACCTGGGAGGTGGAGGTTGCAGTGAGCAGAGATTTGCCACTGCACTCTGGTCTGAGTGACAGTGAGACTGTCTCAAAAAAAAAAAAAAAAAGTTTTGAATGACACTGTTTCCATGAGACTTCCCAACCCATTGTGATTTCCTGCTTTCTTTTGCTAAAAACTGTTTTAACGTAGGAAAACCTAATACAAACACAAGATTTTCCTATTTTCAGTAGATAATCATGCTACATCTTACAGACACGAATAACCTTGTTGTTTAAAATAGTCACCACGTACCTAGATTAAAACATAACTTTTTTTTTCCCTCCTCAACAGGTAGCTGAAAATTTTGTTCCCCCTCTGTTGGATGCAGTTCTCATTGATTATCAGAGAAATGTCCCAGCTGCTAGAGAACCAGAAGTGCTTAGTACTATGGCCATAATTGTCAACAAGTTAGGGGGACATATAACAGCTGAAATACCTCAAATATTTGATGCTGTTTTTGAATGCACATTGAATATGATAAATAAGGTGTGTAATATTTCAGTTATGTACGGGGAAAATTCTAGCGGATAGCCTTAATTCTTGAAAGCTAAAGTATATCTATGGATATAACATAATTTTAATGCCATGGAGCTTAAATATTTATACTTGTATATTAGGGAAATACTTTTTTGGTTTTCAAGAACTTCCCAGGAGTTTGAAACCAACCTGGGCAATATAGTGAGACTTCATCTCTACAAAAAGTTAAAAAATTAACCAGTCATGGTGGCATGTGCCTGTAGTCCCAGCTACTGAAGTGGCTGAGCGACAGTGACACTGAAGTGGGAGGATTACTTGAGCCTGGGAGTTCAACGTGGCAGTTTGCTGAGATCATGCTACTGCACTCTAACATGGGCAACAGAGTGAGACCATTTCTTAAAAAAGAAGAATTTACTACACAGAATCTTGATTCGTAAAAAGTAAATGTGGAAAATAGATTTTAACATTCACATGGTATGTAGCATTTATTGAAACCTCATAGCAGGTCGGGGCATCCTTTTATGAACGTAGTTAGTTTGAATACATGAGAAAGTCTGCATGATTCAATTATAAAAGTGTAGTATATGCTTATAAGAAACCGAAAAATGTATTAATCAACAAGAGAAAATAGGCTGGGCATGGTGGCTCACACCTGTCATCCCAGCACTTCAGAAGGCCAAGGCAGGCAGATGACGTGAGGTCAGAAGTTCAAGACCAGTCTGGCCAACATGGCATTAAAAATACAAGGCCGGGCGTGGTGGCTCAAGCCTGTAATCCCAGCACTTTGGGAGGCCGAGACGGGCGAATCACGAGGTCAGGAGATCGAGACCATCCTGGCTAACACAGTGAAACCACGTCTCTACTAAAAAAAATATAAAAAACTAGCCGGGCGAAGTGGCGAGCGCCTGTAGTCCCAGCTACCTGGGAGGCTGAGGCAGGAGAATGGCGTGAACCCGGGAGGCGGAGCTTGCAGTGAGCCGAGATCGCGCCACTGCACTCCAGCCTGGGTGACAGAGCGAGACTCTGTCTCAAAAAAAAAAAAAAAAAAAATACAAAAATGGCCAGGCGTGGTGGCCCATGCCTGTAATCCCAACAGTTGGGAGGCCGAGGCCGGTGGATTGCCTGAGATCAGGAGTTCAAGACCGCCCTGATCAACATGGTGAAACCCCGTCTCTACTAAAAAACAAAAATTAGCTACTCGGGAGGCTGAGGCAAGAGAATCGCTTGAACCCAGGAGGCGGAAGTTGCGGTGAGCCGAAATTGCACCACTGCACTCCAGCCTGGGCGACAGAGCAAGACTCTGTCTCCAAAAAAAAAAAAAAAAAGCGAGAGATAAAAGAAATGGTAAGTGGACACATTCACATGGTAACTTAAGTTTTTTCGTAATCTGTAGTGGTGGTTTCAAATTAAAAAAAGTGATAGTAGTAGTGTTACGGTAATAATGGTTTTGATGAGTTCTCTATTAATAAGGATAGCTTTCTCTTTCAATTTGATAACTCATGTGCGTAACAGGGAACAGTTTCATTTTCCATGGGAGGTGGATTGTATTTTGTTTGGGTTTACCTTTCAGGAGGCATTATATCTTCTATGGTTTATTGAAAACTCCAAACATTTTTACTGGATTAAGCCTTGCTTTTCCCCTCCTGCTAGCACAGCGAAGACACTGAAACATTATTTTGTTTCCACCACTTATTTTTAGGACTTTGAAGAATATCCTGAACACAGAACGAACTTTTTCTTACTACTTCAGGCTGTCAATTCTCATTGTTTCCCAGCATTCCTTGCTATTCCACCTACACAGTTTAAACTTGTTTTGGATTCCATCATTTGGGCCTTCAAACATACTATGAGGAATGTCGCAGATACGGGTAAATAAATTTAAAAGATGTTCTTTTATTCATTTGCCTGTCAATCCAAAAATACAAATATAGATAGTTATATACTTGTACATAGGAAGGTATTACTTGTTCAGAGTTTTGAATGCATGAATTACATATATGAACATCTGAGAAAATCCTATAAGCAGTTTAATCAACTGTTCCACTGCACTCCAGGTGAGTCCATAGGCAGAATTGAGTTATGGGAGAGGGGCCTAGTAATAATTGGTTTATGTAATACCAAATTCTACTGAGTAGTGATGTTGTAGAAGTTCATACAGAATCAGCTAAGCTTTCAGAAATGGTGAAAGGGTGGTAATGGTCGTAACTTAGATTATAATTTTTCTCCATAGGCTTTTTTTTTTAATATTCACAATTTTTTTTTTTTTTTAATTTCAGTAGTTTTGGGGCAACAGGTGATTACATGAATAAAGTCTTTAATGGTGATTTCTGAGATTTTGGTGCACCCATCAGCCGAGCAGTAGGAACTCTACCTTATGTGTAGTCTTATCCCTCACCCCCTCCCACCCTTCCCCACAAGTCCCCAAAGTCCATTATATGATCTTTATGCCTTTACATCTTCATAGTTTAGCTCTCACATAACTTAGATTATAATTTATAAGTAAGCCAGCATTGGATATAGTTGTACTCCATTATCAATTTAAGAAAGCTTAGGCAAGTAATTATTAGTCATCATCCCCAAAAAAAGGGAGAATAGGGTTAGATTCAGAATACTTTGATAAGAGCTAAATACTATCATGAGTGCTGTCAGTCTGTAGTAACTTTCCATTGGTATTCCATGTCTTTTAGGCTTACAGATACTTTTTACACTCTTACAAAATGTTGCACAAGAAGAAGCTGCAGCTCAGAGTTTTTATCAAACTTATTTTTGTGATATTCTCCAGCATATCTTTTCTGTTGTGACAGACACTTCACATACTGCTGGTAAGAATTTAATACGTTTAAGATTTAAATGTTAAGTGCCGGCCGGGCACGATGGCGCATGCCTGTAATGCCAGCACTTTGGGAGGTCGAGGCGGGGAGATCATGAGGTCAGGAGTTCGAGAACAGCCTGGCCACCATGGTGAAACCATCTATAAAAAAAATTAGCCGGGCATGGTGGCGTGCGATTGCAATCCCACCTACTCGGGAGGCTGAGGCAGGAGAATGGCTTGGATCCGGGAGGCAGAGGTTGCAGTGAACTAAGATTGCACCACTGCACTCCAGCCTGGGTGACAGAGCGAGACTCTGCTCAAAAAAAAAAACACTAAGATCTATGGTTATATTACATTTTGGAGTTAATAATTTTCTTCTTATCAACAGGTTTAACAATGCATGCATCAATTCTTGCATATATGTTTAATTTGGTTGAAGAAGGAAAAATAAGTACATCATTAAATCCTGGAAATCCAGTTAACAACCAAATCTTTCTTCAGGAATATGTGGCTAATCTCCTTAAGTCGGCCTTCCCTCACCTACAAGAGTAAATATGCCTTTTAATAAACGTAGAATGTTCCTGGTCGGGCACAGTGGCTCACACCTATAATCCCAGCACTCTGGGAAGCCTAAGATGGGAGGATTGCTTGGGCCCAAGAGTTGGAGACCAATCTAGACAACAAAACAAGATCCCGTCTCTACAAAAAAATGAGTCAGATGTGGTGGTGTGCATCTGTAGGGCCAGCTACTTGAGAGGCTGAGGCGAGAGGGTTGTTTGCATCCTGGAGTTTAAGACTACAGTGAGCTATGACCACGCCACTGCACACCAGCCCGGGTGACAGAGCGAGACCGTGCCTCTTTAAAAAAGCAAAAAAAAAAAAAAAAGGCCACGCACAGTGGCTCATGCCTGTAGTCCCAGCACTTTGGGAGGCTGAGGTGGGTGAATCACAAGGTCAGGAGTTCAAGACCAGCCGGGCCAAGATGGTGAAACCCGTCTCTACTAAAAATACAAAAAAATTAGTCGGGCATGGTGGCGGGTGCCTGTAATCCCAGCTACTTGGGAGGCTGAGGGAGGGAATTGCTTGAACCCAGGAGGCAGAGGTTGCAGTGAGCCGAGAGCGCACCACTGCACCCCAGTGTGGGCAACAGAGCAAGACTTTGTCTCAAAAAAAAAAAGTAAAAATAGGCCAGGCGCGGTGGCTCGCGCCTGTAATCCCAGCACTTTGGGAGGCCGAAATGGGCGGATCACGAGGTCAGGATATCGAAACCATCCTGGCTAACACAGTGAAACCCCATCTCTACTAAAAATACAAAAAAATTAGCCAGGCATAGTGGCGGGTTCCTGTAGTCCCAGCTACTCAGGAAGCTGAGGCAGGAGAATGGTGCGAACCTGGGAGGCGGAGCTTGCAGTGAGCTGAGATCCTGCCACTGCACTCCAACCTGGGCGACTGAGCAAGACTCCGTCTCCAAAAATAAAATAAAAATAAAAAGGCTAGGCACGGTATCTCACACCTGTAATCCGGGCACTTTGGGAGGCCTAGGTGGGCAGATCACCTGAGGTCAGGAGTTCAGGATTAGCCTGACCGATATGGAGAAACCCTGTCTCTATGAAAAATACAATTTAGCTGGGCATGGTGGTGCATGCCTGTAATCCCAGCTGCTCGAGAGGCTGAGGCAGGAGAATAGCTTCAACCCGGGAGGCAGAGGTTACGGTGAGCCACGATTGTGGCATTGTACTCCAACCTGATAAATGAGCAAAACTCTGTCTCAAAAATAAAAATAAATTCTTGATCTAAAAATCCATTATTGGGAGGCTGAGGCAGGAGAATGGCTTGAACCCAGGAGGCAGAGATTACAGTGAGCCGAGATCGCGCCACTGTACTCCAGCCTGGTGACAGAGCAAGACTGTCTCAGAAAAAAAAAAAAAGTTATTTAATAATTGTGTTTTGATTTGCAGTGCTCAAGTAAAGCTCTTTGTGACAGGGCTTTTCAGCTTAAATCAAGATATTCCTGCTTTCAAGGAACATTTAAGAGATTTCCTAGTTCAAATAAAGGTATGTATTTATTTGCTCTTGCAGAAATATTAGGGGTAAATGTGACCACTTAATTGTTACATTGTAGAATTTTTATCACTTGATTTGACATGCCAAATGAATGAGGTTTCAAGAGAATACCTTTATACAGTCTCTCTAATCAAAAAACCTGAGACTGGTAATAGAGTGAAAAACTAAAGTCCAATAAGGATAGATGGGTTTGAGATGTTATTTGGATAAACTTGTTACTAATGTAATTAATTTTAGGTTACTAATGTAATTAATTCTTAAATATATAATGGAATATTGGGTAAGAAAAACAATGGTAGTTCTTTTTATAATTTTATACCAATTTTGTTAGTTGAGAGAACCATGAAAGTTACTAGATAGAATGTCTTCTGTTATACAGTGCTTTATTCATACTTTTGGGAAGGGTTTTTCTTTGAACATCTTGCTTTAAAGAAATGTGGAAGTACTGTGAAATCCTAAGTAGCTGATGAATAGTTTATCCATGATTGTTGAATAAGAATTAGTCTCGTAAGCTCTTAAATATTTTCTCCAAAATACAAAGGTTTTATTTTCTTTAACTGTAAAAATATTAACCAATTTTTTTAAAACTAATGAAAGTTACCTAGGCTTGGCGCAATTGCTCATGCGTGTAATCCCAGCACTTTGGGAGGTCAAGGTGGGTAGATTACCTGAGATCAGGAGTTTGAGACTAGTGTGGCTGACAAGGTAAAACCCCTGTCTCTACTAATTATACAAAAATTAGCTGGGCATGGTGGTGCACAGCTGTAATCGCAGCTACTTGAGAGGCTGAGGCAAGAGAATTGCTTGAACCCAGGAGGCAAAGGTTGCAGTGAGCCGAGATTGCATCATTGTACTCCAACCTGGGTGACAAGAGTGAAACTCCATCTCAAAAAAAAAAAAGACCAGGCGCGGTGGCTCACGCCTGTAATCCCAGCAGTTTGGGAGGCCGAGGTGGACGGATCATGAGGTCAGGAGATCGAGACCATCCTGGCTAACACGGTGAAATCTCTACTAAAAATACAAAAAATTAGCTAGGTGTGGTGGTGGGCACCTGTAGTCCCAGGTACTCGGGAGGCTGAGGCAGGAGAATGGTGTGAACCCGGGAGGTGGAGGTTGCAGTGAGCCGAGATCACGCCACTGAACTCCAGCTTGGGCGACAGAGCGAGACTCCATCTCAAAAAAAAAAAAAAAGTTACCTGATAGCTACGAAGACAATAATAATATAACTAAACTTGATTTAATGACAGTCATTAGCCTTAGGAGAAACATCTTTCTTGATATCTTGGCATATGAAGAATTTTTAGCTGGGCGCGGTGGCTCACACCTGTAATCCCAGCACTGTGGGAGGCCGAGGCAGACGGATCAATTGAGGTCAGGAGTTGAAGATCAGCCCAGCCAACATGGTGAAACCTCATCTCTACTAAAAACACAAAAATTAGCCAGGTCTGGTGGCGGGCACCTGTAATCCCAGCTACTCAGGAGGCTGAGGTTTCAGTGAGCTGAGATCGTAACACTGCACTCCAGCTTGGGCAATAAGACTGCCTCTCAAAAGAGAAAAAAGTGTCTGGGTGCAGTGGCTCATGCCTGCTAATCCCAGCACTTTGGGATTGCCTGAGTTCAGGAGTTTGAGATCAACCTGGGCAACATGGTGAAACCCTGTCTCTACTAAAAATGCAAAAGGTGAGCCAGATGTGGTGGCGCACACCTGTAATCCCAGCTACTGGGGAGGCTGAGGCAGGAGAATCGCTTGTGCCTTGGAGGCAGAGGTTGAGATAATGTGCTGGGGGGCTATAAAACAAGACTTACCACAAAAAGAACAAAAATTTGTGTGAATACATAGTAGGTGTATATACTTAGGGGATGGGATGCATGAGATTCTTTGGTAGAAGCATACAACACATAATCACATTGAAGAATATTTACTGTATGGTATCACACCATGAATTTTTTTTTCTTTATTTTTGAGACAGTCTCGCTCTTATCACCCAGGCTGGAGAGCAGTGGCGTGATCTTGGCTTACTGTAACCTCTGCCACACAGGTTCAAGCGATTCTCCTGCCTCAGCCTCCCAAGTAGCTGGGATTACAGGCGCCTGCCACCACGCCTGCCTAATTTTAGTAATGACAGGGTTTCACCATGTTGGCCAGGGTGGTCTCGAACTCCTGACTTCAAGTGATCTTCCTGTCTCTGCCTCCCAGAGTGTTGGGATTACAGGCACCTGAGCCACCATGCCTGGGGCCCATGATTCTTTTGTAACCTTTTTCCCCCCAGCTAACAGGTTTGGTTCATTCAGCTATGTACTATACTGTATCACTATCCTATAATTTAAAACCCAGCCAGTTTATGGATAATTATATTCCTTCTCTAAAAAGAAAATTACTCATCTGTGATTTCTTTGCAAGTTGAAGTTATTGTGTTGACATTTCAACTATGTCTTCACAGGAATTTGCAGGTGAAGACACTTCTGATTTGTTTTTGGAAGAAAGAGAAATAGCCCTACGACAGGCTGATGAAGAGAAACATAAACGTCAAATGTCTGTCCCTGGCATCTTTAATCCACATGAGATTCCAGAAGAAATGTGTGATTAAAATCCAAATTCATGCTGTTTTTTTTCTCTGCAACTCTTGTTGGCAGAGGAAAACAGCATGTGGGTATTTGTCGACCAAAATGATGCCAATTTGTAAATTAAAATGTCACCTAGTGGCCCTTTTTCTTATGTGTTTTTTTGTATAAGAAATTTTCTGTGAAATATCCTTCCATTGTTTAAGCTTTTGTTTTGGTCATCTTTATTTAGTTTGCATGAAGTTGAAAATTAAGGCATTTTTAAAAATTTTACTTCATGCCCATTTTTGTGGCTGGGCTGGGGGGAGGAGGCAAATTCAATTTGAACATATACTTGTAATTCTAATGCAAAATTATACAATTTTTCCTGTAAACAATACCAATTTTTAATTAGGGAGCATTTTCTTTCTAGTCTATTTCAGTCTAGAAGAAAAGATAATGAGTAAAACAAATTGCGTTGTTTAAAGGATTATAGTGCTGCATTGTCTGAAGTTAGCACCTCTTGGACTGAATTGTTTGTCTAGACTACATGTATTACAAAGTCTCTTTGGCAAGATTGCAGCAAGATCATGTGCATATCATCCCATTGTAAAGCGACTTCAAAAATATGGGAACACAGTTAGTTATTTTTACACAGTTCTTTTTGTTTTTGTGTGTGTGTGCTGTCGCTTGTCGACAACAGCTTTTTGTTTTCCTCAATGAGGAGTGTTGCTCATTTGTGAGCCTTCATTAACTCGAAGTGAAATGGTTAAAAATATTTATCCTGTTAGAATAGGCTGCATCTTTTTAACAACTCATTAAAAAACAAAACAAAACAACTCTGGCTTTTGAGATGACTTATACTAATTTACATTGTTTACCAAGCTGTAGTGCTTTAAGAACACTACTTAAAAAGCAAAATAAACTTGGTTTACATTTATTTTTCCTTTATTGACTCAGATTTATTCCTATATTAATGATAGTGGGTATTTGTGTTTAAGCATCAAGTAACATTTTAAATGAAGTTGGACCCCTTGATTTACAAATAAGATTTCTAAGGTTATTGTTCCTAGTAACTGCAGCAGGTGTGTAAAATGAACATGTTCCTAAGACACCTTTTGTTCCCAAGAAACAAATTCCTCCGGTGGCATTTTGACTCATTTTATCTTTATTTGAGATTAGAGAGTACTTCTTGTCTAAACTCTAGTTAGCATCTAAGTGTAACAAAGAATAAAACATTAGCCTTAGAATGAGAACATAGATGTAACCTGGTACAAATATCAGTTGTATTCTTATAAATGTGAGTAAGCAAGCTAAGTAGCCATAAGCCTTCTAAAAAGGGTGAGTAGAACTAGGTTTGGTAGCTCACACCTAGTAATCCCAACCCTTTGGGAGGCCAAGGTGGGTGGGTCACATGAGACCAAGAGTTCCAGACCAGCCTGGCCGACATGGTGAAACCCTGTCTCTACTCCCGGTAGGAGCCCAATGTACAGCATGCAAGAAAGAATAAATGAATGTACACACAAAGTAAGAGGGAAGGATTGAGGCAATGGTCCATGGTAGTTGTTTCTGAAGTTACTTGAGCAAGGACATTTTCTTTTTCTTTTCTTTTTTTTTTTTTTTTTTTTGAGACGGAATCTCCCTCTGTCACCCAGGCTGGAGTGCAGTGGCATAATCTCGGCTCACTGCAACCTCTGCCTTCTGGGTTCAAGTGATTCTTCTGCCTCAGCCTCCCAAGTAGCTGGGATTACAGGCATGTGCCACCACACGCAGGTGTGTGCCACCACGCCCGGCTAATTTTTATTCAGTAGAGACAGGATTTCACCATATTGGCCAGGCTGGTCTCAAAGTCCTGACCTCATGATCCGCCCGCCTCAGCCTCCCAAAGTGCTGGGATTACAGGCGTAAGCCACGGTGCCTGGCCTTCTCATTTTATATAATGTGTGTGTAAATGGACAACTAAGGATTATCAGACATCTGAGGGCAGTCTCAATATGGATTTTAAAATGGAAATAGAAAAAAAGGCAAGTTGGAAACAGACGACACAGGCAAAAGTAAACAAGCAAAAACAAAAAACTATCACCAATACCCTTAAAAAAGTTGAGAGGTTTTTGCAAGCAAGAAAAACAATACCACAGTAAATGTACATCAAGAGAACAAAATTTTGGAAATCAGAGAACAGCAGAAATAAAAGAGTTGGAGAGGCCAGGCACAGTGGCTCACGCCTGTGATCCCAGCACTTGGGGAGGCCAAGGTGGGCGGATCATGAGGTCAGGCGATCGAGACTATCCTGGCTGACACGGTGAAACCCTGTCTCCACTAAAAATACAAGAGTTAGTGGGCATGGTGGTGGGCACCTGTAGTCCCAGCTACTCGGGAGGCTGAGGCAGGAGAATGAGGCGTGAACCCAGGAGGCGGAGCTTGCAGTGAGCCGAGATTGTGCCACTGCACTCCAGCCTGGGCGACAGAGCGAGACTCCGTCTCAAAAAAAGAAAAAAAAAATTGAAATCTGCCAAAAATAGAGGGAAAAGAGACAAAGATGCAAAATGCAAACTTTTAAAAATTTGAGGACCACTTCATAAGCCAACATGAGTTCCAAATAGAAGAAAATGGAGTGTATGGAAAAAAGGATTCAAGAGAATTTCCCCAAACAAGGATATCAATTTGCTCATAACAAATCACCAAATATCCATCCCATAAGACACAAATAGACCCCCCAGTTGTCCAGGTGTGGTGACACACACTTGTCCTCCCAGCTACTCAGGAGGCTGAGGCAGGGGGATCCCTTGAGTCAGGGAAGTGGCGGAACACACATGTAGTCCCAGCTACTTGGGAGGCTGAGGCAGGAGGATCACCTCAAAGCATACCATTCAAAGCATGCTGAGCCTATGCATTATCACTGCACTGCAGGCTGGGCAACACAGTGAGACCTCTGTGGGGTGCAGTGGCTCACAACTGTAATCCTAGCACTTAGGGAGGTGGGAGGATTGCTGGAGCTCAGGAGTTCAAGACCAGTCTGGGCAACATAGGAAGACCCTGTCTTTTTTAAATTTAGGCCAAGCCTGGTGGCTGAGACCTGTAATCCCATCACTTTGGGAGGCTGAGGTGGGTGGATCACTTGAGACCAAGAGTTCAAGACCAGCCTCGGCAACATAGTAAGACCCCTGTCTCTACTAAAAATGTAAATATTAGCCCAATGTGATGGCACACATCTGTAGTCCCAGCTACTTGGGAGGCTGAGGCAGAATTGCTTGAACCCAGGAGACAGGAGATTGCAGTGAGCTGAGGTCACACCACTACACTCCAGCCTGGGAGACAGAGCAAGGCTCTGTCTCAAAAACACTTTTTTTTTTTTTTTTTTTTTGAGATGGAATCTTGCCCTGTCGCCCAGGCTGGAGTGCAGTGGCGCGGTCTTGGCTCACTGCAACCTTTGCCTCCCAGGTTCACACCATTCTCCTGCCTCAGCCTCCCAAGTAGCTAGGACTACAGGTGCCCACCACCATGCCCAGATAATTTTTTAAATTTTTAGTAGAAACGGTTTCACCGTATTAGCCAGGATAGTCTCGATAGCCTGACCTCGTGATCTGCCCACCTTGGCCTCCCAAAGTGCTGGGATTACAGGTGTGAGCCACCGTGCCCGGCTTCTTTTTTGAGATGGAGTCTCTCACTGTTGCCCAGGCCAGAGTGCAGTGGTGCGATCTTGGCTCATTGCAACCTCCACCTCCAAGCAATTCTCCTGTCTCAGCCTCCCGAGTAGCTGAGATTACAGGCGCTCACGACCACACCCAGCCAATTTTTTTTTTGTATTTTTACCTAGAGATGGGCTTTCACTATGTTGGTCAGGCTGGTCTCGAACTCCTGACCTTATGATCCGCCCACCTTGGCCTCCCAAAGTGCTGGGGTTACAAGTGTGAGCCATGGCTCCTGGCCATAAATAATTCTTGTGAATGCAGTAGCCTTAAGAAATTTGTACCAAACTTGTATCAGAATCAGAGGGACAAATAAAAGGTGGAAGCTGAAGAAACCTTATGCTCACATGAAGGAAACATTTAGGCTTTGACTAAGAAAAATATGCAGAGAAAGAGCAAAAGACATAGAATGAGACTGTGAAGCATAAAAGTGAAATTAAGATGAAAGGTGGCCAGGTGTGGTGGCTCACACCTGTAATCCCAGCACTTTGGGAGGCTGAGGTAGGCAGATCATCTGAGGTCGGGGGTTTGAGACTATCCTGGCCAACATGGTGAAACCATGTCTATCAAAAACAAAAAAATTAGGCCGGGTGCGGTGGCTCAACGCCTGTAATCCCAGCACTTTGGGAGGCCGAGGCAGGCGGATCACAAGGTCAGGAGATCGAGACCACGGTGAAACCCCATCTCTACTAAAAATACAAAAAACTAGCCGGGCGCGGTGGCAGGCGCCTGTAGTCCCAGCTACTCAGGAGGCTGAGGCAGGACAATAGTGTGAACCCGGGAGGCGGAGCTTGCAGTGAGCCGAGATCGCGCCACTGCACTCCAGCCTGGGCGACAGAGCGAGACTCCGTCTCAAAAAAAAAAATAAATAAATTAGCCAGGCGTGGTGGTGGGCACTAGTAATCCCAGCTAGTTGGGAGGCTGAGGCAGGAGAATCGCCTGAACCCGAGAGGCGGAGGTTGCAGTGAGCTGAGATCATGCCACTGCACTCCAGTCTGGATGACAGAGTGAAACTCGGTCTCAAAAAAAAAAAAAAAAAAAAAAAAAGATAAATAGGCCGGGTGCAGTGGCTCACATCTGTAATCCCAACACTTTTGGAGGCCAAGGTGGATGGATCACAAGATCAGGAGTTTGAGACCAGCCTGGCCACATAGTGAAACCCTGTCTCTACTAAAAATACAAAAAATTAGCCTGATGTGGTGGCGGGCACCTGTAATCCCAGCTACTTGGGAGGCTGAGGCAGGAGAATCGTTTGAACCCAAGAGGTGGAGGTTGCAGTGAGCGGAGATTGCACCACTGCACTCCAGCCTGGGTGACAGTATGAGCCTCTGTCTCAAAATAAATAAATACATAAATAAATAAAAAGATGAAAGGCACAGGAATGGAGAGATGGAAGGAGACAAAATAGGCTGACTGTACGGTACATTCCAGGGTGAATGTTATTTTGTGATAAAGTGCCTCCTGTTCATTTGAGTTGTGGCAAATAATTTAACTGTCGTAACTGGTCCTCAAAATGTTGATCAACAGTTATACACACTTACTAAACTTTCCGTTGTTTCATACCCATAATGAATGCTTCCTTATTTTTATCTTGCAGTGGCTGGTGCCAGGGCAAGATCGCCTAAGGAGGCCAGGTGAAATAAAACTGAAATCTTGTTCCATGAGTCAAAGAGGAAATTTGACATATATCAGTCTGCCTTCAGCATCAACCAGAGTAATTTTCAGAACCTAGTCTTCCAGAATGAATTGAGGGTCAGAATTGTTGCTAGGCACTCCAACTTGATATAAAATAGTAAAATTTTATTTCATATTCTACCTTATTCTCAAGTTACCAGATAGCTCTAAAGTCAATGAATTTATGGAAAATAGGTAAAATGAATTGATTAGTTCAGAATATTGCTACTGGATAATTCTTCATGATTTAATCATAGACATTAAAGAAAGCACGTAGGAGGGCATCTAACCCCACCTTCCTTCTGAGACATTCCAGCTAACTGGACCATCATGTATGTGTAGCTAATACATTCATCATGTGGCACTGCGTAACACAGGGACAAGGAGTGATCTGGATCACTGGAGTACTTCAAATTGATGAGGTTTCTGGGACAAACTTTTCTTTTTTCTTTTTTTGAGACAGGCTTTTGCTCTGTGGCCCAGACTGGAGTGAAGTAGCATGATCACTCAGCCTCAAACTTTGGGGCTCAAGTGATCCTCCCACCTCAGTCTCCCAAGTAGCTGGGACTACAGGTGTGTGCCACCATGCCCAGTTATTTTTTGTAGTTTTTTTGGTCTTGCCATATTGTTCAGGCTGGTCTTGAACTCCTTGGCTCAAGTGATCCTCTTGCCTTGGCCTCCCAAAATGCTGAGATTACAGGTGCGAGTCACTGTGTTCAGCCTAAAACTGTATAATTTCAATTTTGTTTTTGGCCAGGTGTGGTGACTCACGCCTGTAATCCCAACACTTTGGGAGGCCGAGGCGAATGGATCACGAGTGGTCAGGAGTTCAAGATCAGCCTGGCCAAGATGGTGAAACCCCATCTCTAGTAAAAATACAAAAAAAAAATTAGCCAGGCATGGTGGTGGGTTCCTGTAATCCCAGTTACCTGGGAGGCTGAGGCAGAGAATCGCTTGAACCCGGGAGGCGGAGTTTGCAGTGAGCCGAGATGGTGCCACTGCACTCTAGCCTGGGCAATAGAGCGAGACTTTGTCTCAAAAATAATAATAATAATTTCAATTTTTATTATGCTACCATCACATAATCAAGAGTATTTGAAAAGAAACTACAAGGATAATAGTTTGGATGAGAGGCTCTGCATTAAAAAAAAAAAAGGCTAGGCAAGGTGGCTCACGTCCGTAATCCCAGCATTTTGGGAGGCCCAGGCAGGCGGATCACCTGAGGTCAGGAGTACGAGACCAGCCTGACCAACATGGTGAAACCCTGTCTCTACTATAAATACAAAAATTTGCCAGGCGTGGGGATGGGTGCCTGTAATCCCGGCTACCAGGGAGGCTGAGGCAGGAGAATCGTTTGAATCCGGGAGGCAGAAGTTGCAAGGAGCCAAGATCCAGCTGCTGCACCCTAGCCTGGGCAACAAGAACAAAACTCCATCTCGGAAAAAAAAAAAAAAGAAAAATTGTTGTTCAACATTGAAATCCAGAAAAAAAAAAGGCCAAGTACAATGGCTCACGCCTGTAATCCCAGCACTTTGGGAGGTCAACGCAGGCAGATCACTTGAGGTCAGGAGTTTGAGAACAGCCTGGCCAACATGGTGAAACCCTGTCTCAACTAAAAATACCAAAAAATTAGCTGGGTGTAGTGGTGCGCACCTGTAACCCCAGTTACTCAGCCGAGATCTTGCCACTGCACTCCAGCTTGGGTGACAGAGCAAGACTCCATCTCAAAAAAAAAAAAAAGTAAGACAATTTTCCATACAGGATGAATAAGATGAAATTCCACAAAAATCAAATTAGTAAATATTAAAATATATCCAGTACAGCCAAGATATAAGAAAATGGGAACTCTGCTGATAGTATAAAATGATACAAAATTAATGCATTTATTAACTGGTAAATATTTAATGACTGAATACCTTGTGCTCAGGATATAATGAAGAATGAAACAAAGGTCCAGCTCCCATGGAGATTACATTGTAGTGGAAGAGGAAGACAGATAACAAACAAATATGTTCATAATAGGTATGGAGATTGACTACGGGGGTGATATTTTACACAGGGTGGCCAAGGAAGGCTTCTCTGTAAGGTAACATTTGAGCGGGAAGTTGGGAAGCAAGCCATATAATTATCTAGGAAAAGTGCATTCAGGTAGAGGGATCAGTGAGTGCAAAGTTCCTAAGATGGAACATACTTGGTGCATTAGAGCAGGGTTTCTCAACCTCAGCACAAATGGCATTTTGGGCAGGTTAATTTTTTTTTTCTTTTTTGAGATAGAATCTCCCTCTGTCCCCCAAGCTGGAGTGCAATGGCACGATCTTGGCTCACTCTAATATCCACCTCCCAAGTTCAAGCAATTCTCCTGCCTCAGCCTCCCAAGTGGCTGGGACTACAGGCATACACCACCAGGTCTGGCTAATTTTTGTATTTTTAGTAGAAACCGGGTTTCACCATATTGCTCAGGCTGGTCTCAAAGTCCTGACCTCAGGTAATCCACCCACCTCGGCCTCCAATAGTGCTAGGATTACAGATGTAAGTCACTGCACCCAATTTTTTCCTTTTTTCTTATAGACAGGGTCTCCCTCTGTTGCCCAGGCTGAAGTGCTGTAGTGCAATCATGGCTCACTGCAGCCTGAAACTCCTGGGCTCAAGCCATCTTCCTGCCTCAGCCTCTTGAGTAGCTGGGATTGCTGGCACAAGCTACTGTGCTTGGCTCTGGGCAGGATAATTCTTTGTTGTGGGGGCTGTCCTGTGCATTGTAAGATGTTTAGCAGCATCCCTGGACTCTCTCCACTGGATGCCAGTAGCACCTCCTTTCTCTTGTTGTGACAACCAAAAATGTCTCCAGATATTGACTAATGTCTCCCAAGGAGAAAATGCTTCTCACTCAAAATCACTGTTTAGAGGAACAGCAAGAGGGTTAGCAGGGCCACGGTGGTATGTGAAGAGGAAATAGTGGAAAACACAGATCAGAGAGGCAATAGAGGCAGGGCCCAGTTGCTTACCCCTGTAATCCCAGAACTTTGGGAGGCTGAGGCAGGAAGATTACTTGAGCCTGGAGACTGAGGCTGCAGTAAGTAAGCTATGATTGCACCACTGCACTGCAATCTGGGTAACAGAGAGAAACCCTATCTCAAAAAAGAAAAGAAAAGAAAAGAAAAGAGGTAATAGAAGGTCAAATCACATAGGGATTTAAAGGTCATAGCAAGGACTATGCATTTTATTCTGAATAAAAGGAGAAGCATGGCTGGGTGTGGTGGCTCATGCCTGTGATCACAGCACTTTGGGAGGCTGAGGTGGGTGAATCACCTGAAGTCATGAGTTTAAGACCAGCCTGGTCAACATGGCAAAAAAATACATAAATTAGCTGGTGGCACACACCTGTAGTCCCAGCTACTAGGGAAGGTGAGGCAGAAGAATCGCTTGAACCCAGGAGGCGGAGGTTGCAGTAAGCCGAGATCGTGCCACTGCACTCCAGCCTGGGCAACAGAGCAAGATTCCATCTCAGAGACAGAGAGAAAAAAAGAGAAGCTACTGATGTTTTGACCAGAGAAATGACCTTATTCAGTGTGTAATCCGGGTATGAAGTGATTGTGGCTTGCACTGGGTGAAAGTGGTCAGATTCTTGATATAGTCTGAAAGCTGAGCCAACAGGATTTGCATTGTTAATGGAATGTGAGGAAAAGATTTCTGACCCAAGCAACTGGTTAAAGCTGCCCTTTACTGAAAAGGGGTAGGTTGGGAAAGGAGCAGATTTGGCAGAGATAATCAAAAGTTCAAATATGGACCTGTTAAGTTTGAAGTAGTCATTAGATAAGTGAACAGTTCAAGTCAACATTTAGATCCAGTGGAGAAGCTGGATTGGAGAAATGAGTTTATTAGCCAGACAGTATTTCAAACTATGGAACTTGATGTGATCATCTAGGAAGTTAATGAGACTCAGTTGGGCACGGGGCCCTGGGCACCTCAGTGCTTAGAAGTCAGTAAGATGAAAAGAAGCCAACAAAGAAGAGAGAGAACAAATATCCAAGACACAAAGGATCCATGTGAAGACTGTCATTCTAACAATTCCTTTTTTTTTTTTTTTTTTTTTTGAGACTGAGTCTTTCTCTGTCGTCCAGCCTGAAGTGCAGTGGCTCGATCTCAGCTCACTGCAACCTCCGCCTACCAGGTTCAAGCGATTCTCCTGCCTCAGCCTCCCAAGTAGCTGGGACTACAGGCACGCGACACCATGCCTGCCTAATTTTTGCATATTTAGTAGAGATGGGGTTTCACCATATTGGCCAGACTGGTTTACGAACTCTTGATCTCATGATCTGCTCACCTCCTCGGCCTCCCAAAGTGATGGGATTTCAGGCGTGAGCCACAGCGCCTGGCCAGTTTTAAAAACTGTTTCTAAGACAGGAAATAAAACAGTACACAGAGATGTCTGTTTTAGAAAGTTTATTGTTGGTGTTGCTTAAGAGGGGAAACTTGAGACAATTTAAGGTCTCCACTGAGTCCAATTTAAAGAAATTATTGTGAAACTGGGTGAGGTGACTCACACCTGTAATCCCAGCACGTTGGGAGGCTGAGGCAGGTGGATCACCTGAGGTCAGGAGTTCAAGACCAGTCTGGCCAACATGGTGAATCTCATCTCTACTAAAAATACAAAAACTAGCCAGTTGTGGTAGCATGCTCCTGTAATCCCAGCTACTCGGGAAGCTGAGAAGGAGAATCACTTGAGCAGAGGTTGCAGTGAGCCAAGATCGAGTCATTGCACTCCAGCCTGGGTGATAGAGGAAAAAAAAAAAAAGAGAGGCCAGGCCCGGTGGCTCACACCTGTAATCCCAGCACTGTGAGAGGTCAAGGCGGGCAGATCATGAGGTCAGGAGTTCGAGACCATACTGGGCAACATGGTGAAACCCTGTCTCTATTAAAAATACAAAAATTAGCAGGGCGTGGTGGCACGTGCCTGTAATTCCAGCTCTTGCGAGGCTGAGGCAGGAGAATCGCTTGAACCCGAGGGGCAGAGATTACAGCAAGCTGAGTTCAAGCCATTGCACTCCAGCCTGGGCAACAGAGTGAGACTCCGTTTCAAAAAAAAAAAAGACATGCATTAAGATGTTAACTGTGCCTATGATTGGGAATGAGATAATGGTCAGTATTTAGTTTCTTCATATTTTTCTATAGTTTTTACTATAAGCATGTTTTACTTTTATAAGGAGAAAAGTGGTTACAATAATAAACAACTGCAAAATACTGCAGGTATGTTAAAGGAACAATTGTACAAATATAGGGAAAGATTTGGCTTTCCCGCAAAACATGTGAAAAATACCTAAATATTTTAATTAACTATAGTTTAGAATGGCTAAATATTATGATGTGGCTACATTAAAGTGTGTTGCCCAGAGAGATAATATGCTACTCTGTGCTGTCAGACCATACTTTGAGATATTATGTTTTAATTAAATATTGCTTATTCTCTAGACAAGACTTAATTTCTCAGTCAGGATCACATACAGACCTGAAGCTATTTTACATGAGGAAGAAGTAAAAGAACTCTGGATGTTCTGAGCCAAAGAAAAATCTCAAGGGAAATCGGACTTCTGCTTTCAAACATAGGAAGAAATTACTTGAGGAAATAGGATTAAACTTGACTATTGTGTTTCTCCTGGGTCAGACAAGGACCATTTGCATTAGAATTACCTAGAGCACTTATTAAAATAGTTTATTTGCACCAGGCCTACATAGTCACAATATTTGGGAAACAGGCAAAGAATAAGCTTTTTTTTATGAGACATAGTCTCCCTCTGTTGCTAAGGCTGAAGTGCAGTGGTGCGATCTCAGCTCACTGCAACTGTCGCCTCCCAGGTTCAAGCAATTCTCGTGCTTCAGCCTCCGAGTAGTTGAGGCTACAGATGCGCACCACCCTTTTTTTTTTTTTAAAACGGAGTCTGTCTCTGTCACCCAGGCTGGGGTGCAGTGGCACAATCTTGGCTCACTGCAACCTCCACCTCCCGGGTTCAAACAACTATCCTGCCTCAGCCTCCTAAGTAGCTGGGATTACAGGTATGTGCCACCATACCTGGCTAGTTTTTGTATTTTTAGTAGAGACAGGGTTTCGCCATGTTGGCCAGGCTGGTCTTGAACGCCTGACCTCAAGTGATTTGCTCACCTCGGCCTCCCAAACTGGTGGGATTACAGGTGTGAGCCACTGCACCCAGCCTAGAATATGTTCTTGTTTTCTTTTTTAAAAACACACAAGGCCCTCCAAGGTATTCTCATGACAATCAAAGTTTCAGAAAACAGAAATTCCAAGGAGGCAATTTTTTAAATCTCCAGATAGTAGCTTACATGCTTACATTTAATTATTTGCTTATTATGAGTCAAACACTGTTCTACACACTTCATCTATATTAACCCATTTAATCCTCACAACAATCCTGACGTAAGTACTATCATTAATCTCCATTTTATAGTTGAGGAAACTGAGGCACATAAAGATTAAGTAACTTGCTTAAGGTCATTTAGTGGTAGTTACAGAAAAAGATCCTTCAGATGCAATGAATCTCCCTTAGTCTGTAAATCCCTGTCTCTACTAAAAATACAAAAATTAGCCCGGCATGGTGGTGGGTGCCTATAATCCCAGCTACTTGGGAGGCTGAGGCAGGAGAATTGCTTGAACCTGGGAGGCGGAGGTTACAGTGAGCCGGGATTACATCACTTCACTCCAGCTCGGGCGACGGAGTGAAACTCCATCTCGAAAAAAAAAAAAAGACAGTTTTGCTACGTTGCCTACACTGATCTCAAAACACCTAGCCTCAAGTGAGCCTCCTACCTGGGTCTCCCAAAGTTCTGGGATTACAGGTGTGTGCCTGGCCAACCAAGCACATTCTGTAAATTTGAGGCCTCTTCTCTTCCTTTACTCAAATTTTATTTTATTTTATTTATTTATTTATTTATTCTTTTTTTTTTTTTTTTTTTCTTTTTGAGACAGAGTCTCGCTCTGTCGCCCAGGCTGGAGTGCAGTGGCCGGATCTCAGCTCACTGCAAGCTCCGCCTCCCGGGTTCACGCCATTCTCCTGCCTCAGCCTCCTGAGTAGCTGGGACTACAGGCACCCACCACCTCGCCCGGCTAGTTTTTTGTATTTTTTAGTAGAGACAGGGTTTCACCGTGTTACCCAGGATGGTCTTGATCTCCTGACCTCGTGATCTGCCGGTCTCGGCCTCCCAAAGTGCTGGGATTACAGGCTTGAGCCACCGCGCCCGGCCTCAAATTTTAGATATTAAGAGTCCCTCATGGACGGGTGTGGTGTGGCAGGATGCAGTCTGAGTGGTTCAAAAAAAAAAAAAGAAGGCATGGTGGTAGTACATGGATGTAATCCCACCATTCTGGGAGGTCGGCCTGGGCAACACAGTCCTCATATTTACAAAAAACAGTGGTGGTGCACATCTGTAGTCCAGGCAGAGGTAAGAGGTGGTCAAGAAGGCTGTAGTGAGCTGTGATGGTACCACTGCACTCCAGCCTGGGTGACAGAGACCCTGGTTCACAAAGACTCCTTCAAAGCTGTCTTTGGTCCTTTTCTTTTCACTGTATTTGCTCTCCTTGTATGATCTTACAGCTTTGTTTACCACTTTTGGCATGTACTGTAGATAAACTCAGTTAACACCAGCTTCCTTTACCATACAGGCTAAAAAGCAGAATATGAATTTTCAAGCATTCCTTGAGGCTAAGGATAGCTTTGTGATAAGAATTTGGGTGGCCAGGCATGGTGGCTCATGCCTGTAATCCCAGCACTTTGGGAGGCCAAGGCGGGTGGATCACAAGGTCAGGAGATCGAGACCATCCTGGCTAACACCGTGAAACCCCGTCTTCACTAAAAATGCAAAAAAATTAGCCAGGCGTGGTGGCGGGCGCCTGTAGTCCTAGCTACTCGGGAGGCTGAGGCAGGAGAATGGCGTGAACCTGGGAGGCGGAGCTTGCAGTGAGCTGAGATTGTGCCACTGCACTCCAGCCTGGGTGACAGAGCAAGACTCCCTCTCAAAAAAAAAAAAAAAAAAAAAAAAAAAAAGGAATTTGGGTAAATGAGGCTAGGAGTGGTGGCTCACACCTGTAATCTCAGCACTTTGGGAGGTTGACGCTGGCGGATCACGAGGTCAGGAGTTCCAGACCAGCCTGACCAACATGGTGAAAACCCGTCTCTACTAAAAATACAAAAATTAGCTGGGCGTGGTGGTGGGTGCCTATAATCCCAGCTACTCGGGAGGCTGAGGCAGGAGAATTGCTTAAACCCGGGAGGCATAGGTTGCAGTGAGCTGAGATTGTGTCACAGTACTCCAGCCTAGGCGACAGTGAGACTCCGTCTCAAAAAATATTATTATAATAATAATAACAATAATAATAATTTGGGTAAATGAGACCCAAAGTAACGTTAGCTGTAGGGATTTCTGGAAAGCTTTTGCTTTCCTGATAAGAGGGGATAGTTGAGGGACTGGCTCTTTCCTTTTCCTTCATATCTGGAACTTCTAAGTAGTGCTAAAGGTGTAGCAGTTATCTTTCCCCCACAAAGAAAAAAGACAGTGGCTGGGCTCGGTGGCTCATGCTTGTAATCCCAGCACTTCGGGAGGCAAAGGCGGGCTGATCACGAGGTCAGAAGTTCGAGACCAGCCTGGCCAATACAGTGAAACGCCGTCTCTACTAAAAATACAAAAATTAACTGGGCGTCGTGTTGGGCGCCTGTAATTCCAGCTACTCGGGAGGCTGAGGCAGGAGAATCGCTTGAACCTGGGAGGCAGAGGTTGCAGTGAGCCAAGATCATGCCACAGCACTCCAGACTGGGCAATAGAGCTAGAGCCGGGCGCGCTGGCTCACGCCTGTAATCCCAGCACTTGGAAGGCGGAGGCGGGTGGATCACGAGGTCAGGAGATTGAGACCATGGTGAAACCTCGTCTGTACCAAAAATACAAAAAACTTAGCCGGGCGCGGTGGCGGACGCATGTAGTCCCAGCTACCCGGGAGGCTGAGGCAGGAGAATGGCGTGAACCCGGGAGGCGGAGCTTGCAGTGAGCCGAGATCGCGCCACCGCACTCCAGCCTGGGCGACAGAGCGAGACTCTGTCTCCAAAAAAAAAAAAAAAAAAAAAAGAAAAAAGAAAAGAGACAGTACACAAGTATACTAAGGACTGTTTTCACATTTATCTTTCCAGTCCAGATCTTTTCTCGGACCTTTTTTTTTTTTTTTTTTGAGACAGAGTTTCTCTCTGTCGCCCAGGCTGGAGTGCGGTGACACGATCTCGGCTCACTGCAAGCTCCGCCTCCCGGGTTCACGCCATTCTCCTGCCTCAGCCTCCTGGGTAGCTGGGACTACAGGCGCCCGCCACTAAGCCCAGCTAATTTTTTTTGCCTTTTTTTTTTTTTTTTTTTTTTTTGAGACGGAGTCTCGCGCTGTCGCCCAGGCTGGAGTGCAGTGGCCGGATCTCAGCTCACTGCAAGCTCCGCCTCCCGGGTTCACGCCATTCTCCTGCCTCAGCCTCCTGAGTAGCTGGGACTACAGGCACCCGCCACCTCGCCCGGCTATGTTTTTGTATTTCTTAGTAGAGACGGGGTTTCACTGTGTTAGCCAGGATGGTCTCGATCTCCTGACCTCGTGATCTGCCGGTCTCGGCCTCCCAAAGTGCTGGGATTACAGGCTTGAGCCACCGCGCCCGGCTTTTTTGCATTTTTTTAAATAGAGAGGGGGTTTCACCGTGTTAGCTAGAATGGTCTCGATCTCCTGACCTCATGAACCACCAGCCTCAGCCTCCCAAAGTGCTGGGATTACAGGCGTGAGCCACCCACGCCTGGCCTTTTTTTCTTTTTTTGAGACAGAGTCTCGCTTTGTCGCCAAGGCTGGAGTGCAATGGCGCGATCTGGACTCATTGCAAACTCCGCCTCAGGTTCAAGTGATTCCCCTGCCTCAGCCTCCTGAATAGCTGGGATTACAGGTGCACGTCATCACACCTGGCTAATTCTTGTATTTTCGTATTTTTAGTAGAGACGGTGTTTCACCATGTTGGTCAGGCTTGTCCCAACTGCTGACCTCGTGATCCACCCACCTTGGCCCTTGGCCTACCAAAATGATGGGATTACAAGTGTGGGCCACCGCGCCCGACCTTCTCTGACCTTTAAATTCAAAAACAGCTGCCTACTCAACAATTCCTTTTAGTAATCTCACAGGTACTTCAAATTGAACACTTTCAAGATAATGCTTCTCATCTTAACTTCATCTTAACTTCATCTCCCTTCAAGTGATCTCTATCTTTGCTAAAGGCACTAGTTTATGGGCACTTAGTCAATGGGCATATTAACTCACCTGTGCAAATCACAAATCTGGAGACAGCCCTGATACCGTTTTTTGCCTCTCTTCATACTCATCAACCATGTCTTTTTCCTTTCTCCCCTAAAACATCCTTAGAGTTGACTCTCTTTTCTCCATTTCTTTCCTATTATCCTAGTCCAAGCTATCGTTATCTTTTTGGATTAATATTCTTCGCCCTCCAGTTTTCTATTTTTTTTTTTTTCAGACGGAGTCTTGCTCTGTCGCCCAGGCTGGAGGGCAGTGGCGCAATCTCGGCTCACTGCAAGCTCCGCCTCCTGGGTTCAGGCTATTCTCCTGCCTCAGCCTCCCCAGTAGGTGGGACTTCAGGTGCCAGCCACCACACCCGGCTTATTTTTTGTATTTTTAGTGGAGACGGGGTTTCACCTTGTTAGCCAGGATGGTCTCGATCTCCTGACCTCATGATCCACCCACCCAGGCCTCCCAAAGTGCTGGGATTACAGGCGTGAGCCACTGCGGTGGGCCCAGTTTTCTACTTTCAAGTAATGCTCTACAGATTGGTCACAATATTTTAAAATACAAACCTGGCTGGGCACAGTGGCTCATGCCTGTAATCCCAGCACTTTGGGAGGCTGAGGCGGATGGATCACCTGAGGTCAGGAGTTCAAAACCAGTCTGGCCAACATGGTGAAACCCCATCTATACCAAAAATACACAAAAAATTAGCCAGGCGATGGTGTGTGCCTGCAATCCCAGCTACTCGCGAGGCTGAGGCTGAGCCAGGAGAATCGCTTCAATCTGGGAGCAAAGGTTGCAGTAAGCTGAGCTTGTGCCACTGCATTCCAGCCTGGAGGACAGAGCGAAACTCAGTCTCAATAATAATAACAACATACAAAATAAAATACAAATCTGATTTTGCTGCTTCCAGACTTCAAAGTTTCCCATTGCTTGTATGATGTAGGCAAAAATCTTGGCAAGATTTTTGTGCTCTGCAACATCTGGCTCAGGTCTTTTCCATCAACCACATTGTAGTCATGATGGCTGTTGCAAGTGTGACAGGCTGGGGCTGGTGTCATGGGCAGGAATTTACCAAGATGGTCATAGTTAAAGAAGGGCAGATGTATTAGTGAAAGTATGAAGATACACTGCAAGGGTGCAACGGTCAGCACAGCAAAGAAGGGGCTGTCTGCAAAGAGGCAGGGGCTGAAGGGAAGTTTTATAAGGTCTTGCTGGAGGGTGCTACATGCGGAATGAGGTTATGCCACTGGGGCTATGTGTGGAGCAAGGTAGTTGTGCTAGTGGGTTGTTTGGGATTAGTAGTCTCTGAGACAAATTGTTCTCCCAGACCTGGCCCCAGTCCCCTTCCTCATTGTTGCTTATTTACCAGGACTCCACAACCCACCCCAAGAACAGTGAAAAATCTTTGGCACTGGGGTGGAGATCTCATCTTCCAATTACTTTCTGCTGAACCTGGGCATAGGACTGGCCCTACCTATAATTGTTGGTCTGTTAGGAGACCCTGTGAATCACTGTTCCTGATTGTGGCACTTAGGATATTGCATTTTGCCGGAGGGAGTCATCAGAGAAGGAGAGCATGTCAAAGTGAAACTGGCATTCAGTTGAATCCAGGGGAGATTTGGAAAGGTAGCAGGCATCACTGGGGAGAGACTAATATCCCATTTGCAGCATCACTTGAAGGTAAAACTGTTGTTGAATTCCAGAAGATAGTTTTGTTTCTTAAGCCAGTTACCGAAAAGGCAAAGAAAAATTTTTTGCAGTGTGACTGTTTTACCTTACTGGAAGCCCATTTAGATAACCTGGAAATTAAACTCAATGAAAAAGTGTTTGAATTTAATTAGACACAGCATAGGGAACCAATTTTAGAGTTGTTTTTTTTTTTTTTTAGATGGAGTCTTACACTGTCACCAGGCTGGAGTGTAGTGAATCTCAGCTCATGTAGCCCTTACCTCTGGATTCAAGTGACTTTCCTGCCTCAGTCTCCCAAGTAGCTGGAAGTACAGGCAAGGGTGCAACGGTCAGCACAGCAAATTTTTGTATTTTTAGTAGAGACGGGGTTTCACCATGTTGGCCAGGATGGTCTTGATTTCTTGACCTCGTGATCTGCCCGCCTTGGCCTCCCAAAGTGCTGGGATTACAGGCATGAGCCACCACGCCCGGTGATTATTATGCCTTAATTACATACAACATCCCTTTTATAAATTTCCTTTCATGAATTTTCTCATGACTTAGATAATCTACAACATTCTTGGACTTTTACTTGTCCTAAACATCCTTCTTTTAAAACAACGAGTCATTTCACTTTAGAACAAGAATTTACCATATGAGATCCTTTCTCATATAAAATCTCTTTTAAATAACCTTCCTTACCAAAAATACCTCTTTACCTTTACAACCTTTCTTTGGTAGGAGGGATGGAGTCTTGCTCTGTCTCCCAGGCTGGAGTGCAGTGGCGCGATCTCGGCTCACTGCAACCTCCGCTTCCCAGATTAAAGCGATTCTCCTGCCTCAGCCTCCTGAGTAGCTGGGATTACAAGTACGCACCACCACACCCGGCTAACTTTTTGTATTTTTAGTAGAGAGAGGGTTTCACCATGTTAGCCAGGATGGTCTCTATCTCCTGCCCTTGTGCTCCACCTGCCTTGGCTTCCCAAAGTGCTAGGATTATAGATGTGAGCTACTGCACCCAGCCACCTTTACAACCTTTATAGTGTAGAAGTTCCCCCTTCTTAAAAAATTGCTTGGTTAGATTTCTTGCCACGGCTTGTTTGAATAAATGTGGGCTTGTTTGAATAAGTATTTTAAACCCCTGAGTTAGGGCTATCGAGGTTGAAGTTATTGGTTAAAGATTTAGGTGGCTTTCCTGGGATAAATAGGGCTATTAGAGGGAAAGATGAATTCAGAGCATGGGTAAATATTAAACAGGCACCCATCTTTGCCCCAGAGGGATGTGGGGTATTTAGACATTACCAGGGACTGGTGGGAGAATGGTAACTGATCTCTTAAGTAATGTAAAGGGGTGTGAATTTGTTTTTTGGAGGGAGGGGTGCCATCTGCCCCAAACCCAACAGGATTTGGAGGAGAGTTGCTCAGAGCAGATAAGTACAGAGTAGGCAGTTCTTGAACCCAAAGGGAAATTTATAACTTTACTTGCTATTTTCAGAGTTGCCTTTGGCTTTGTCCTGCTGATGATGATGTCTGATTTGCAAGCCAGCTGGAGCAGAGCCTCTTCAGCTCAATGCCATTGAGGGTTGGGATTCTGTCCTGGGGGCCCTTTGGCTCTCAGGGAAGTCCCATTTTCAGTGGCTGAGCTTGTGGCAAAGGGTGCAAGTCACATGGGGCTTTTTCCCATTTATTCCATTGGGGCAGTTTGGCTTCCTTCCAGTGGCCTGTCTTCCTGCACCAATGGCAATTACCTAGAGGAGTGTCTTTAAGGCACCCTGGAGGGGGTCAGGGAGTTCTAGAGCAGCTAACAGTTGAGCCTGCCTCTTGTCCCTGTGGGGTTTTTTTTTTTTTTTTTTTTTTTTGAGACGAAGTCTTGCTCTGCTGCCAGGATGGAGTGCAGTGGCACCATCTCAGCTCACTACAACCTCAGACTCCCTGATTCCAACGATTCTCCTGCCTCAGCCTCCTGAGTAGCTGGGATTAGAGGCACGCACCACCACGCCCAGCTAATTTTTGTATTTTTAGTAGATACGGGGTTTCACCATGTTGGCCAGGATGGTCTCCATCTCCTGACCTCGTGATCCGCCTGCCTCGGCCTCCCAAAGTGCTGGGATTACAGGCGTGAGCCACTGTGCCAGGCTTTCTTTTTTTTTTTTTTTTTTTTGAGACGGGGTCTTGCTCTGTCGCCCAGGCTGGAGTGCAGTGGCCGGATCTCAGCTCACTGCAAGCTCCGCCTCCCGGATTTACGCCATTCTCCGGCCTCAGCCTCCTTAGTAGCTGGGACTACAGGAGCCTGCCACCTCGCCCGGCTAGTTTTTTGTATTTTTTTTAGTAGAGACAGGGTTTCACCGTGTTAGCCAGGATGGTCTCGATCTCCTGACCTTGTGATCTGCCCGTCTCGGCCTCCCAAAGTGCTGGGATTACAGGCTTGAGCCACCGCGCCCGGCCTTTTTTTTTTTTTTTTTTTTTTTTTTTTTTTTTTTTGAGAGAGACTCTCACTCCGTCACCCAGGCTGAAGTGGAGTGGCGTGATCTTGGCTCACTGCAACCTCCAGCTCCTGGGTCCAAGCGATTCTCCTGCCTCAGCCTCCTGAGTAGCTGAGATTACAGGCACCCACCACAACATCTGGCTAATTTTTGTATTTTTAGTAGAGGTTTCACCGTGTTGGCTAGGCTGGTCTAGCACTCCTGACCTCAGGTGACCCACCCGCCTTGGCCACCCAAACTGCTGGGATTACAGGTGTGAGCCACCGTGCCCAGCCTAATTTTTGTATTTTTAGTAGAGGCAGGGTTTCACCATGTTGGCCAGGCTGGTCTTGAACTCCTGGAGTCAAGCAATCCACCTACCTTGGCCTCCCAAAGTGCTGGGATCACAGGCACAAACCACTGTGTCCAGGCTGTCCCTGTGCTTTTCTTTCTCCTTAGCCTTGTCCTCCTTATTCTGCTCTCATTTATATAAGAATGAGGAGCCAATTTGAGGATTTCTTACATAGGGGCTATGCTGTATTACCACCACCAACAATAAAAAAACATTTCTTTTTCAGAGGATGAATGTCAAATTTATCCCGCCTTTTTTTTTTGAGACAGAGTTTCGCTCTCATCACCCAGGCTGGAGTGCAATGGTGCAATCTTGGCTCACTCCAACTTCCATTTCCCAGGTTCAGTCAATTTATCTTGGCTCACTCCAACTTCCACCTCCCAGGTTCAATCGATTTTCCTGCCTCAGCCTCCTGAGTAGCTGAGATTACAGGCGCCCATCACCATGCCCAGTTAATTTTTGTATTTGTAGTAGAGACGGGGTTTCATCATGTTGGCTAGACTGGTCTCGAACTCCTAACCTAAAGTGATCCACCTGCCTCGGTCTCCCAAAGTGCTGGGATGACAGGCATGAGCCACCATGCCTGGCTAGCCAATATTTTATTTATTTATTTTGAGACAAGAGTCTCACTCTGTCTTTGCACAGGTTGTAGTGCAGTGGTGCAATCTCAGCTCACTGCAACCTCCGCCTCCCAGGTTCAGGTGATTCTCCTGTCTCAGCCTCCCGAGTAGCTGGGACTACAGGTGAGCACCACCACGTCCTGCTAATTTACGTATTTTTAGTAGAGACGGGGTTTTACCATGTTGGCAAGGCTGGTCTCGCACTCCTGACCTCAGGCGATCTGCCCATCTGGGCCTCCCAAAGTTCTGGGATTATAGGTGTGAGCCACTGAGGCTGGCCTAGAGATGCACTTTTTTTTTTTTTTTTTTCTTTTTGAGACGGAGTCTCGCTCTGTCGCCCAGGCTGGAGTGCAGTGGCCGGATCTCAGCTCACTGCAAGCTCCGCCTCCCGGGTTTACGCCATTCTCCTGCCTCAGCCTCCCCAGTAGCTGGGACTACAGACGCGTTGGGACTACAGGCGCCCGCCACCTCGCCCGGCTAGTTTTTTGTATTTTTTAGTAGAGACGGGGTTTCACTGTGTTAGTCAGGATGGTCTTGATCTCCTGACCTCGTGATCCGCCCGTCTCGGCCTCCCAAAGTGCTGGGATTACAGGTGTGAGCCACTGTCCCTGGCCAGAGATGCACTTTTCAAAGGGAGTGTTCCACCTATTGGAAAGGATCTCCTGGTGCTAGGGCCTCACACTGGATGAACACTGGGTGAGTGATCCCAGGTTAGTCCAGGTATGAATTATGCTATGTGCTTAATCTAGGTATGAGGGGAAAAGGTTGAGGGAAGACTCACAGTCCTGGTGCTGTTTGGGATCACCTGGCTTAAGACATCCGGAACAGGATGGCTGGCTGTCTTCACGGGAGAACTAGGGGGTGAGATCCCCAAAACGTGTATAGGCTTGCCCTGGTTGAGGTTCCGCTGCCAACTGAGCTACCAGCAGTGACTGGGGACTTTTGACCAGAAAAGATGAGAGCCTTCTTCCCTTCTGGGCAAGGCAGGCAAACTTGTTCAAACCCTGGCCTTCAGGCTACAACAGGGAGTGGCCCTAGCCAGTTGCCATCAATTGCCAGAGAGATACTGGAGTTCGTCCACCGGAAGCAAACTCTGAACCTCTCACCTGATTGGGCCGTGGTGGTCAGATGTCTTTCCACCGGGATCTTCTGATCTGCTGGGGAGTGGCCCTGGCCGGGGACCTTCAATTGTCCCTCATGGATTCTGTCCACCAAGAAGCTGGAATTGGAGGAATAGGAGAGAAGGGAGTAGTCCCCAATCACTCCCCATATGGCCACCAAAATGTCACGAGTGCGACTGGCTAGGGCTGGTGTCATGGGCAGGAAAATGTACCAAGACAGTCGTAAATGTATTAGAGAAAGTATAAAGAGGCTGGGCGCAGTGGCCCACACCTGTAATCCCAGTACTTTGGGAGGCTGAGGTGGGCGGATTACGAGATCAGGAGATCGAGACCATCCTGGCCAACATGGTGAAACCCAGCCTTTACTAAAATATAAAAAATTAGCCGTGCGTGGTGGCGGGCACCTGTAGTCCCAGTTACTCAGGAGGCTGAGGCAGGGGAATCGCTTGAACCCAGGAGGTGGAGCTTGCAGTGAGCCGAGATTGCACCACTGCACTCCAGCCTGGTGAGAGAGCAAGACTCCGTCTCCAAAAAAAAAAAAAAAAAGAAAGTATAAAGATATGATATGTTGCAAGGGTGCAAGGGGCATCACAGCAGAGAAAGGTCTGCAAAGAGGCAAGGGCTGGAGGCAAGTTTTAGAGGGTTGTGCTGGACGGGGCTACGTGTGGAGTGAGGTTATGCTGCTGGGGCTATGTGTGGAGCAAGGTAGCTGTGCCAGTGGGTTGTCTGTGGTTAGTGGTCTCAGAACAATTGTTCTCCCCCACCTGGGTCCCCTTCCTCCTTGTTGGTTATTTATCATGACTACATACTTGCTTAGTTTTGTTCCTAGAAACAGCCAAGTTATTTTATGTCTCAGAGGTTTTGCATATGCTGTTCCCTATTTTTGCATGCTACCTCTATTAATCTTTTTTTTTCTGTTTTTGAGATGGAGTTTCGTTCTTGTTGCCTAGGGTGGTACAATGGCGCAATCTCGGCTCACTGCAACCTCTGCCTCCCGGGTTCAAGCGATTCTGCTGTCTCAGTCTCCTGAATAACTGGGATTACAGGCATGTGCCACCATGCCCAGCTAATTTTGTATTTTTAGTAGAGACGGGGTTTCTCCATGTTGGTCAGGCTGGTCTCAAACTCCCGACCTCAGGTGATCTGCCTGCCTCGGCCTCCCAAAGTGCTGGGATTACAGCGTGAGCCACTATGCCTGGTGTTACCTCTATTAATTTTCTATTGCTGTTAAATTACCGTAACACTAGAGGCTTAGGACAACCCACTTATAGGTGGGTTTTTTTTTTTTTTTTGAGATGGAGTTTTCCTCTCGTTGCCCAGGCTGGAGTGCAATGGAGCAATCTCAGTTCACTGCAACCTCCGCCTCTCGGGTTCAAGCGATTCTCCTGCCTCAGCCTCCCGAGTAGCTGGGATTACAGGCATGCGCCACCACGCCCGGCTAATTTTTGTATTTTTAGTAGAGATGGGGTTTCTCTATGTTGGTCAGGCTGGTCTCGAACTCCTGACCTCAGGTGATCCACCCGCCTCGGCTTCCCAAAGCGCTCGGATTATAAGCTTGAGCCCCTGCGTCCGGGCGAACCACCCACTTATAGTTCTGTAAGCAAGCAGTACAATATGGGTCTCAGCGGGCTAAAAATAAGATGTCAGCAGTGCTGTGTTCCTTTCTGGAGGTTAAAGGGGAGAATCTATTTTCTTGTCTTTTCCAGCTTCTGGAGACCCACCCACATTTCTTGAGTCCTAGTCCCCCTTCCTCCACCTTCAAAGCCAGCAACATTGCATCTTTGGTGTTGTGTAGTCATAGCTCGTCTGAAAAAAGCTGGAAAAGGTACTGTTTTCAGGGCTCCGTGTAATTAATTGGCCTCACCTGAAAAATCCAGGATACTCTTCCCCATCTCAAGGTTCTTATTGTATTTACACTGGCAAAGTCCCTTTGGCTATGTGAGGTACCCAGATTCTGGGGATTTGGACATGGACATGTGGTGCGCGGAGGAGGAGTTATTATGCTTACCACACTACTCTAATGACTGCATTGGGCTGCAAAAATCCAATCTTGGCTTTTGGGTTTTATTTTTGTTAGATAGTCAAAAGCTTTACACAGCAATAAGAAGGCAGTTGATAGCACTGATAAGCCGATTAACAATGCCAACAGGGACCCAGGACTTTTCTTACCATTTTGCCATCTTCAATGCCTTGACATTTGCTACTCCAGACAGCACACGTATTCAAGGCAGACAGAAGAGGGAAGGGGGGCTGGGCACAGTAGCACATGCCTGTTATCCCAGCACTTTGGGAAGGCATGGCAGACGGATCACCTGAGGTCAGAAGTTCGAGACCAGCCTGACCAACATGGAGAAACCCCATCTCTACCAAAAATACAAAATTAGCCAGGCATAGTGGCGCATGCCTGTAGTCCTGGCTACTTGGGAGGCTGAGGGAGGAGAATCGCTTGGACCCAGGAGGCAGAGGTTGCAGTGAGCCAAGATTGCACCACTGCACTCCAGCCTGGGCAACAGAGCGACATACCATCTCAGAAAAAAGAGTAGAAAGGTAAGTTGGAGAAGACCCAAGTAGTTTATTCTAGATGCAACAGGAAATTATAGAAGAGTTTTAATCAGCAAAGTGATGTAATCCAATTTGTTTAAATATAATAATTCTAGCAATAACTAGACAGCAATTTGCTAAGCTTATGTACAAACTGCTGTACAAACGACGCACTTGACTGGGTGCTGTGGAAAGTATACAATAGCATACCTGCCTTCTAATAATGGCCCTAAGTTGTACAAAATAGTACCTGGAGTGTGGATGTGAGGGAGAAGAGTATACTCCACAGTAATTCTGGTCTTTTCCCCCAAACGTCAGATACAATAAAGACACAAAGGTTAAAGGCCTATGTTCAGGCCGGGCGTGGTGGCTCACACGTGTAATCCCAGCACTTTGGGAGGCCGAGGCAGGCAGATCACTTGAAGGCAGGAGTTCGAGACCAGCCTGACCAACACGATGAAACCTCGCCTCTACTAAAAATACAAAAACTAGCCAGATGTGGTAGGGGGCACCTGTAATCCCAGCTACTGGGGAGGCTGAGACAGGAGAATCACTTGAGCCCAGGAGGTGGAGGTTGCATTGAGTGGAGATCATCAGGCTGGGCAACAGAGCTAGACTTTGTCTTTAAAAAAAAAAAAAAGCCTATGTTCAATAACAGCAACCAGTACACTAAGGAGGACAAATCATTTCCATGGAAATAGTAATTTTCCAAAGTTGTTTATGTGGGGCTGGTTTTCAGACAAGTTCTTAGGAACATACGACAAATTGTAGAATTAGAAATTTCATATAGTACATTATTTTTATTCAGAGGTTAGTTCTACCGCTAGATGATGACATATAAACAAAATATTGAAAACAGTCAACTTTAAGCTATCAAAGATAGTATGATTATTGCTGATTATGGTTTTGAAAATTCAAATTTACAAGAAATGATGGGATATTTATAAAATGTAAGACATTCTGCTTCATTGTTCTTTTGGAATGCACACTCTTCAAGAACATTAAAAGGTCCCTGTTGATACATATACTAAGTCAGCATGGCAGAGTGAAGAGTCGAGTTAGGAGGCAGTAAAAACCTTGTTTCTACTGGCTTCTGTGCCTTATCTTTTTTTTTTTTTTTGAGATGGAGTATCGCTGTTGCCCAGGCTGGAGTGCAGTGGTACATCTCGGCTCACCACAACCTCCGCCTCCCAGGTTTAAGCAATTCTCTTGCCTCAGCCTCCTGAGCTGGGACTACAGGCGCACACCACCATGCCTGGCAAATTTTTGTATTTTTAGTAGAAATGGGGTTTCACTATGTTGGCCAGGCTGCTTGTGAACTCCTGACCTCATGATCTGCCTGCCACAACCTCCCAAAGTGCTGGTATTACAGGCACGAACCACCACCTCTGTCTTATCTGTTAATCAATTGAAGTAGATACGGGGTTGGTAAATTGCAGCCCAAAGGCTACTTCTGGTCTACTATATGTTTTGTGTGGCTTGTGGGCTAAGAATGGTTTTAACATTTTAAATGGTTGAAAAAAATTAAAGAAAAATATTATTTTATGACAGACACATGAAAATTATACAAATTGGCCAGGCGCGGTGGCTCAAGCCTGTAATCCCAGCACTTTGGGAGGCCGAGACGGGCGGATCACTAGGTCAGGAGATCGAGACCATCCTGGCTAACACGGTGAAACCCCGTCTCTACTAAAAAATACAAAAAACTAGCTGGGCGAGGTGGCGGGCGCCTGTAGTCCCAGCTACTCAGGAGGCTGAGACAGGAGAATGGCCCGAACCCGGGAGGCGGAGCTTGCAGTGAGCTGAGATCCGGCCACTGCACTCCAGCCTGGGCGACAGAGCGAGACTCCGTCTCAAAAAAAAAAAAAAAAAGAAAATTATACAAATTTCAAAGTCCATAAATAAGGTTTTATTGAAACATAGCCATTTATTCCCCTATTATCTACATCTGCTTTTGTGCTAACAGAGTAGTTGTGATAAGAGACCCATATTATCTACGAAGTATAAAATCTTTACTATTTGCACTTTATACAAAAAGTCTGTTGAGGCTGAGCATGGTGGCTCAACCCTGTAATCCCAGCACTTCGGAAGGCCAAGGCAGGCAGATCACCTGAGCTCCAGAGTTCGAGGCCAGTCAGGGAAACATGGTGAAAACCCATTTCTACAAAAAATACAAAAATTACATGGGTGTGGTGGCATGCTGAAGCAGAAGTGTTTGAGCCCAAGAGGTGGAGGTTACAGTGAGTCAAGAGCATGCCACTGCACTCCAGACTTGGCAACAGAGCGAGACTTTGCCTCAAAAAAAAAAAAAAAAAAAAAGTTTATTCAGCTCTGATGTAGATGATTGAAGAGCAATGACCATTTATGACAACAATTCTCTAAATTCTCAAAGCATGTTAAGCATCATGTATGTTTTTAAAGAAACAAAACCGGCCAGGCGCGGTGGCTCACGCCTGTAATCCCAGTACTTTGGGAGGCCGAGGTGGGCGGATCACGAGGTCAGGAGATCGAGACCATCCTGGCTAACACGGTGAAACCCCGTCTCTACTAAAAATACAAAAAATTAGCCGGGTGTGGTGGTGGGCGCCTGTAGTACCAACTACTTGGGAGGCTGAGGCAGGAGAATGGCGTGAAACCGGGAGACAGAGCTTGCAGCGAGCAGAGATTGCGGCACTGCACTCCGGCCTGGGGGACAGAGCAAGACTCCGTCTCAAAAAAAAAAGAAACAAACAAAACCTAAGAAGCAAGAGATTTTTTTTTTTTTTTTTTTTGAGAGTCTTGCTCTGTCCCCCATGCTGGAGTGCAGTGGCACAATCTGGACTCACTGTAAGCCCCGCCTCCTGGGTTCACGCCATTCTCCTGCCTCTGCCTCCCAAGTAGCTGGGACTACAGGTGTCCACCACCACACCCGGCTAATTTTTTGTATTTTTAGTAGACATGGGGTTTCACCGTGTTAGCTAGGATGGTCTCGATCTCCTGACCTCGTGATCCGCCCACCTTGGCCTCCCAAAGTGCTGGGATTACAGGCATGAGTCACAGCGCCCAGCCGCAAGAGATTCTTAAAAAAAAATTCTGTAAGGATCAGAGTGTGTCTTTAACACACCATATTACTATGCATCTACAATAGTTGTTCTGCATGTTCTTTTTTTTTTTTTTTGAGACGGAGTCTCGCTCTGTCGCCCAGGCTGGAGTGCAGTGGCCGGATCTCAGCTCACTGCAAGCTCCACCTCCCGGGTTTTATGCCATTCTCCTGCCTCAGCCTCCCAAGTAGCTGGGACTACAGACGCCCACCACCTCGCCCGGCTAGTTTTTTATATTTTTCAGTAGAGACAGGGTTTCACCGTGTTAGCCAGGATGGTCTCGATCTCCTGACCTAGTGATCCGCCTGTCTCAGCCTCCCAAAGTGCTGGGATTACAGGCTTGAGCCACCGTGCCCGGCCTCAAGTTCTGCATGTTCTTTTGAGACAGGGTCTCACTCTATCTCCCAGGCTGGAGTGCAGTGGCCCAATCATGGCTCACCCCAGCCTCAACCTCCTGGGCTCAGGTGATCCTCCCACCACGGCATCTGAAGTATTTAATGGCGAAAACTGCAACTACTGGCTCAGCGCTGTGGTTCATGCCTGTAATCCCAAGCACTTCGGGATGCCGAGGCGGGTGGATCACGAGGTCAGGAGATCGAGACCAACCTGGCTAACACGGCGAAACCCTGTCGCTACTAAAAATACAAAAAATTAGCTGGGCGTGGTAGCGCATACTTGTAATCCCAGCTACTCAGGAGGGTAAGGCAGGGTAATTGCTTGAGCCCAGGAGGTGGAGGTTGCAGTGAGCCGAGATCATGCTACTGCACTCCAGCCTGGGCAACAGAGCAAGACTCTATCTCAAAAACAAAAAATTAAAAAAAAAAACTGCAATTACTTTTGCACCAATTTAAACAGCTGGGACTACAGGTGTGTACCACCATGCCTGGCTAATTTGTAAAATTTTTTTGTAGAGACCAGGTTTCACCATGTTGCCCAGGTTTTCTCAGACCCTTGGGTTCAAGCAATCCTCTAGCCTCAGCCTCCCAAAGTGCTAGGATTACAGGACTGAGCCACCGTGCCTCGCCTGTCCTGTATGTTTTTTTTTTTTTTTTGAGACAGAGTTTTGCTCTTGTTGCCCGGGCTGGAGTGCAACGGCACGATCTCAGGTTACCACAACCTCCGCCTCCCGGGTTCAAGTGATTCTCCTGCCTCAGCCTCCCGAGTAGCTGGGATTACAGTCATGTGCCACCACGCCCAGCTAATTTTGTATTTTTAGTAGAGACGGGGTTTCTCCATATTGGTCAGGCTTGTCTTAAACTTCTGACCTCAGGTGATCCGCCCGCCTCGACCTCCCGAAGGGCTGGGATTACAGGCATGAGCCACTTCGCCCTGTAATCCCAGCACTTTAGGAGGCTGAGGCAGGCAGATCACGAGGTGAGGAGTTCGAGACTAGCCTGGCCAATATGGTGAAACCCCATCTCTACTAAAAATACAAAAATTAGTGGGGTGTGGTGGTGCATGCCTGTAGTCCCAGCTACTCGGGAGGCTGAGGCAGAAGAATCGCTTGAACCTGGGAGGTAGAGGTTGCGGTGAGCCGAGACCACACCACTGCACTCCAGCCTGGGTGACAGAGTGAGATTTCGTCAAAAAAAAAAAAAAAAAAAAAAGAAAAAAAAAAGAAAAATCTCTATCAAGCCAGGTGCAGCAGCTCTTGCCTGTAATCCCAGCACTTTTGGAGGCCAAGACGGGTAGATCACTTGAAGCCAGGAGTTCAAGACCCGCCTGGCAACACGGTGAAACCCCGTCTCTACTAAAAATACAAAAAATTAGCCGAGCATGGTGGCCGGCACCTGTAGTCCCAGCTACTCGGGAGAATGAGGCAGGAGAATGGCGTGAACCCGGGAGGCAGAGGTTGCAGTGAGCTGAGATCGTGCCACTGCACTCTAGCCTGGGTGACAGAGCGAGACTCCGTCTTAAAGAAAAAAAAAAAAAAAAAAGAAAAAAAGAGTATCTGTATCAGTTAGAAATGTGTTTGGTTACAAGTAACGAAAATCTGAAAAATGGCTTAAAGAAAAAGAACTTTTTTGACGAGTCTTGCTCTGTTATCCAGGCTGGAGTGCAATGGCAACCGCAGCTCACTGCAACCTCCGTCTCCCGGGTTCCAGCGATTCTCCTGCCTCAGCCTCCCAAGTGGTTGGGATTACACGCGCCCTCTACCACGTCCGGCTAATTTTTTTTTTTTTTTTTTTTTTGAGACGGAGTCTCGCTCTGTCCCCCAGGCTGGAGTGCAGTGGTGTGATCCTGGCTCACCGCAACCTCTGCCTCCCGGGTTCAAGTGATTCTCCTGTCTCAGCCTCCTGAGTAGCTGGGACTATAGGCGTGCGCCACCAAGCCCAGCTAATTTTTGTAGTTTTAGTAGAGACAAGGTTTCACTATGTTGGCCAGGCTGGTCTTGAACTCCTGACCTCGTGATCTGCCCACCTCGGCCTCCCAAAGTGCTGGGATTATAGGTGTGAGCCACTATGCCCAGTCTAATTTTTGTATTTTTAGTAGAAACAGGTTTCATTAAGTTGGCCAGGCCAGTCTCTAACTCCTGACCTCAAGTGATCTGCCCTCCTTGACCTCTCAAAGTTCTGGGAATACAGGTGTGAACCACCACACTCAGCCAAGAAAAATAAGTTTTATTTTTCTCACATAAGCAGTCTGGGCATAGACTGCTGTTCAGATGCATCAGGGATCCACACGTTATGATTCTGTTTTATCATTTTTTTCTTTTTTTTGAGATGGATTTTTTTTTGCTCGTTGCCCAGGCTGGAATGCAATGGCAGAATCTCAGCTCACTGCAAAAAAACACAAACAAACAAACAAAAAAAACCCCTCCACTCCCTGGGTTCAAGTAATTCTGTAGCCTCAGCCTCCCGAGTAGCTGGGATTACAGGCGCCCATCACCACACCTGGATAATTTTTTGCATTTTTAGTACAGATAGGGTTTCACCATGTTGGTCAGGCTGGTCTTGAACTCCTGACCTCAGGTGATCCACCTGCCTCAGCCTCCCAAAGTGCTGGGATTACAGGCGTGAGCCACTGTGCCTGGCCTGTTTAATCAAATTTTTTAAACAATGAAACTGCAAATGGGATAAAATTGTTAAAAAAAATTACAAGATGGGTATTACTTTGTGTATCGAGACCACGTTTCAGGCAGAAAGAAGGTTTAAATGTTATGTTAGCTGAATTTGTCCCTTATTGTATCAGGAAAGGGGAATTCTTCCCAAAGAACCCATCCTGCAGATTTCTGCTTACATTTCTTTTTTTTCCAGAGAGGGTCTCACTGTCACCCAGGCTAGACTGCAGTGGTATGATCACAGCTCACTGCAGTCTCTATCTCCTAGGCTCTAGTGATCCTCCCACCTCAGCCTCCCCAGTAGCTGGGATTACAGGTGTGCACCACGCTAATATTCTTATTTATTGGAGATGGAGTTTTACCATGCTGCCCAGGCTGATGTAGAACTCCTGGGCTCAAGCAATCCATCTGCCTTGGATTCCCAAAGTGTTGTGACTGTAGTCGTGAGCCACCACTACCAGATAAAAACATTTTTTTTTTTTTTGAGACGGAGTTTCACTCTTGTTGCTCAGGCTGGAGTGCAATGGTGAGATCTTGGCTCACTGCAACCTCTGACTCCTGGGTTCAAGCGATTCTCCTGCCTCAGCCTCCTGAGTAGCTGGGATTACAGGCATGTGCCACCACGCCTGGCTAATTTTGTATTTTTAGTAGAGATAAGCTTTCTCCATGTCGGTCAGGCGGGTCTCGAACTCCCGACCTCAGGTGATTGGCTCACCTTGGCTTCCTAAAGTGCTGGAATTACAGGCGTGAGCCAACGCACCCGGCTAATTTTTAAATTTTTGTAGACAGAGGGCTCCCATTGTTGCTCAGGATTGTTGCTTACCTTTCATCAGGAAGAGCTCAAATAATGTATGGCCAGCCCTAGAGAAGTCAGATCACCATGATGGTTGGTTTCAACCGCTACCTGAAAAAATGGGAGACCAGCAAGTTGGCTCACACCTGTAATCCCAACATTTTGGACCGGAGATCAATTGAGGCCAGGAGTTTGAGACCAGCCTGGACAACAGAGCAAGACCCTATCCCTACTAAAAATAAAAAAACAATTAGCTACGTGTGGTGGAGAGCGCCTGTAGTCCCAGCTACTAGGGAGGTGGGAGGATCCCTTGAGCCCAGAAAATGGAGGCTGTAGTGAACTGTGATCGCAACACTGCACTCTAACCTGGGCGACAGAGTGAGACTCTGTCTCAAAACAAAAACAAAACAAAAAAAAACCCAAATAAATAAAAATATTTGGGGTTGTGTTGGGAAGGAAAAAAAGGATAGGTGGGAATGTATGTTGAGTGGACAATGAATGTCAACCTCAGGATCCAAATTAAGTCTGCAAAAACCCAACTCTGTGAGAATGACAAGGAAGAAGGAAGATGATGGCAGAATAGATCTACAATCCTAAGGATCACCTGCTAGTAGGAAACAACTTAAAACAGGTTGGGCAGAATGTTTATAGTATCAACTTCAAGCAGCTGAAAGGTAAAGCATTTGGAACCAGGTGGTTCTGGCATGGAGAGATGGGTGCGCCATAACCTCCACAAAAGTTATCAACAGAATTACTACAGGGCCTTGATAGACACCTGGTTATCATTCAGAGATTATGCACACAATCTTACGGACTTTGCAGTCTGATGTCTATGTAAACACGTTGGACACAAAAATTAGCAAGCAAGGTGTAATTGCGGGCGGGAGGAAAATTCCCTTACAAACTTCAGTTGACTGACCCCTTCACCTGTTCTTTATCTTAATATCCTCGTTATTCGCTCTCAGCTGAGAAGCATTACTTGCTATTTCAGGTGGAGCTGATGGGCACATCGTGAGGGGCCCTCTTCCGTAAAAACGAGGCTATGTTAGGCAAACACTCTTTACTCCGCCATTTCTAGTTACGTCAAGGATCTTACTGCTCCAGGACGGAGGACCTCCAAGGTAATCAGGGTAGCGATAATCACCGATACAGTTAAGCGGGGCCCTGGGATGATGCACTCTCAGACCCCGTGGGGAGTGGCCCTTGCGCCCAAAAGAGAGCAACGGAGTAGGCCCGGCCCGGCACTCCAGTTGACTCCCTGCTTCCCCCACCCCAAAAGCCTGAGCGCGGAAAAGGGGGAACACCAAAGAAACCCGCACCAATTCCCTGACCCGGCCCAGGGGAAAAATGGCGAAGCCCAGGGGCGGGGGACAGGACGGCACGAGTGACCCGGCGCTCGCCGGGCCTCGGAGCCCCTGGAGTGTGTCGCGGTGGGCGACGCCGCGCAACTGCTACCCGTTCGTTGCCTCCGCCATCTTCTCTTACTCACCCGGACTCCCCCCCTGGCCGCGCTGGCTTCGCGTTTCCCTTCCGGCCGCTGACAGAGATCCGGGCTGGGCGGGGTGGGCGAGCGCGCGGAGGGGGTGGACCGAGGGCGGGGAGGCCGGACGGAAGAGGAAAGGGAGGGCGGCGAGCCAGTCACGGCGGGGTGTGGAGCGTGCGGCGTGTGTGCGGAGGGAGAGGTGGGGGGCGGAGGAGAGGCGAGGGAGGGAGGGAGGCGGAGGAATGAGAGCGCGCGGCGCCTCTCGGCCGCTCCTAAGCCCGGGCGGAAAGAGCCGAGCGCAGCCCGAGCGCTCTGTTAAAATGGCGGCGGCGTCGGCGGTGGCCGCGGCGTCTGGTCGGTGAAGTGACTCTGCTGCTTCTCTCCCCACCCGCCCCCTCCCTCCCTCTCCCCTTCCCCCGTCCTTCCCCTCCTTCCCCGCCGCCGGCGCCTCCGCGCCCCTCCGGCCTGCGCACCTCCCCTCGCTCCCCTCCTTTCCCCCGCCCGCTGCGGGGACCGCCGGCCCCCTCCCCCATTCTCTTGCTCCCCGCCCCGTCCCCGCCGCCGCCCGCCCTCGTCGCCTCCCCGCCCCGCCGGCCGGCCAGCCCCCTCCTCCGCCTCTCTCCCCTCCCCCCCGCCGGTCGGGATCAGTCAGTGTGATCCGAAGCGGGGGAGGGGGGGGGCGGCGGCCGAACGATGTGCGAGAACTGCGCAGACCTGGTGGAGGTGTTAAATGAAAGTAAGTAGCCGCGGTAGCGGCCTGTCGGGGTGCACGGTTTGGGGTCCTCGCGCAGCTCTCTGGCTTCCCCGGGCTGCCGCGGCCTGCGGGAGGGGACGGCCGGGCTGGGCGGCGTGCGGGCCTAGCGCCCTGGGAAGGTGCGCGGTGGCGCGGCCGCCGCGGCGCCTCGGGCCCAACCCGGCCGGGTTACCTGGGCGCCCGAGAGGCGGCCGCCGCGGAGCTCCGGCCCGGCCGGGCCCGGGTGCTCTGGGCTCTCGGAAAGTTTTCTCATTACAGGTGTCAATTAATGAAGGCAGTAATGAGACCCTTGCCGCCTTCACCCCTTTCGCCCCCTTCGCCCTGCCAGGAAGGTGCGGGGAGGTGGGGTCGGAGGACGAGGCTTTCCTCCGCAGTCCAAGCCCTCCGGCAGCCCTCTTTGATTTCCAGCGTGCTGCCAAGGCCTCTCTTACCTGTTAATTTTCATTAAACTCCCCGGGAGCAGGGTGGTGGTTTTTCCCTCCCTTGCGGGTGTGTGGGTGTCTTAAACACTTCAGCCAGACCTTAAATAGCTGAAAACGAACTGTGATAGTGATGGCTGGAACCTTCATACCTATTTTAAAAATAAATTTGTTAATGATGCTTCTTAGTGTAGCATTCACCGCTTTAATGGTAAATTCTGTTAGGCAGAGCACTGTGCTACACATACCATCCCGGGATAGTTATGGCCTATCTCTCCTGGAAGGAAAGGCCTTTTACCTGATACTTTACTTTCTATTAAAGAGGGTACGTTGATCTTTTCTGGCCTTTTTATTTTATATTTCGACCCTTGCAAGATGGTATTTCAGCTTATAGAAGATATATGTCAAATCACCTACTTCTGGGCCTAAAGGCCTGGTTGGCAAAGGTGAATTCGATGGATCAATTTACAAAAAGTTGGTTGTTGAAAAAATGCTCACTTATGAAGAGTTTATGTGGGTTTTGGATTTGTATTCTGTTTGTGATATTTCCACAGATAGACTTTCAGACTATCTAATTTTGTAATACAATTCACTCGATTTATAAAATATATCATGGTGTTTGTGTTTGAATTTTACTTTGTGTTTGAATGTCACTTGAATGACCAAAGACAACAATAAAAGTGGAAGGGTTCTAACTTAATTTCAACTCCGTATTTACTTCCTGATAGATGGAATAGGCTTTTGCACATATTCCAACTATTGGTTCCGGTATTTGTGTCACCCTAAATTATCCTAGAATTTTAAGATTATTTGTGTGTATTTTGAGATATTTTTATTTCTGGTGCAGGTGGTTTACGATATGATAAATCTTCAATACTTACTGTATTTTATATATCAGATACAAGTTGTGTGATTATGTTTGTTATGCTCAACTTGGAAAGTTAATAGCTTTGCAATGTAATATGAGGAACAAGTACTTAATTTCGTTGGTGATTTTAAATATATATATGTTTTTCCCCCGAGACAGAGTTTTGCTCTTGTTGCCCAGGCTGGAGGGCAATGGCAGGATCTTGGCTCACTGCAACCTCTGCCTCCCAGGTTGAAGCGATTCTCCTGCCTAAGCCTCCCGTGTAGCTGGGAATACAGGTTCCCCCCACCATGCCCGGCTGATTTTCGTATTTTTAGTAGAGATGGGGTTTCACCATGTTGGTCAGGCTGGTCTCGAACTCCTGACCTTGTTATCTGCCTGCCTCGGCCTCCCAAAGTGCTGGGAATACCGGCGTGAGCCACTGAGCCTGGCTGATTTTAAAATATCTTAAACTTGGAAAATTTTAAACAAAACATCTGAAGAAAGTAAAGTTTATTTTTTGAAAACAGGTGGCATCTTGATCATAATGAAAGGTCTTATTTAAGATTATCTGGGAAACCCCTAGAACTTTGGTTAGAAGCACTGAAAAATGCAATGCATTTATGGAGAGTTAGCAATGTGGAGAATTGAGACAGAATTTAGCTTTTATTACCTTTAAGCAAATACAGTTAGTTCAACCAGGTTCACAAAATCTGGTCATGTGCACCCTCTAAGAAACCTGTTTTAATGAATAAGTAAGGATTTTCTATTTGTGTGTAAGCCAGTGCACTCTAAAAATACATAATTTCTTAATATTGCCTTTGAGGCTCAATATAAAAATTTAACTCTTAAACAATAATCTCTCAGTGATGCTTCCTTTTTAAAAAAATTTACAGCCGGGGGCAGTGGCTCTTGCCTGTAATCCCAGCAATTTTCGAGGCCGAGATTGGCGGCCTGAGGTTGGGAGTTCAAGACCAGCCTACTAACATGGAGAAACTCCGTCTCTACTAAAAATATAGAATTAGCCTGGCATAGTGGCACATGCTTGTAATCCCAGCTACTTGGGAGGCTGAGGCAGGAGAATCGGTTGAACCCGGGAGGCAGAGTTCGCGCCATTGCACTCCAGCCTGGGCAACAAGAGCGAAACTCTCTCAAAAAAAAATTTTTCTACTTCAACAATTTTATGTGTAGTTTATACCACACTATTACAGGTTGTTTTTTTCCCTGTAGTTCTTTACTTATCCATGGCTATGATGGAGCATGATAATGAACATGAGTGGTTGGAGCTTGATAAAACTTGTTGAAGTAGATTATATGTGTTTCTTGTGATCTCATTTGCAGTAATTACCTATAAAGTCTGCCCTTTTTCCCCCTGTAACTTGTACAAAGATGAACATCAGTTCAACCTTGATCTAGAAATTCAGAGTTGGCCAAGTGACTCTGAATACAGCTCACGCCTGTATTCCCAACACTTTGGGAGACCGAGGTGGGCGGATCACAAGGTCAGGAGCTTGAGACCAGCCTGGCCAATATGGTGAAACCCCATCTCTACTAAAAATGCACAGATTAGCTGCGTGTGGTGGTAGGCGCCTGTAGTCCCAGTTGCTTGGGAGGCTGAGGCTGGAGAATTGCTTGAATCCCAGTAGGCAGAGGTTGCAGTGAGCCGCGATCGTGCCACTGCACTCCAGCCTGGGCGACAGAGCAAGACTCAATCTCAAAAAAAAAAAAAAAAACAAATTCACAGTTACAGTCCTCCCAAAATGTGCTCAGAATTTGTCTTTAAATATAACACCCTGTAACAGTTTAGCCAGCTAAGAGAAGCAATAAAATTGTGCATATTTTTGGGTGGTGTGTTTCCAGGTTATGTTGAAAAATATGTAATTAGTGTTAAACCAACCTCACAAAACAGATGTGGTGATGCGCCCCTGTAATCCCACTAGGCAGGAGGCTGAGGCAGGAGGATTGTTTGAGGCTGGGAGTTCGAGACCAGCCTAGACAACATAGTAAGACTGCTTTTTTTTTTTTTTTTGAGACAGAATCTTGTTCTGTCACCCAGTCTGGAGTGCAGTGGCATGGTTTCGGCTCACTAGAACCTCTGTCTCCCTGGGTTCAGCAGTTCTCCTGCCTCGGCCTCCCAAGTGGCTGGGATTACAGGCACAAGTCACCATGCCCAGCTAATTTTTGTATTGAGTAGAAATGGGGTTTCACCATATTGGCCAGGCTGGTCTTGAACTCCTGACCTTGTGATCCACCCGTGTTGGCCTCCCAAAGTGCTAGGATTAACAGGCATGAGCCGCCGCGCCTGGTGAAGACAGCTTTCCTTAATAAACAAACCAAAAGCCCTATTTCTTGTGAAATTTACACTGATCACCCTTAGAGAAGGCTACCTGGACAAGCAAGAGTGTAATAATTTTTTTTTTTTGACATGGAGTCTAGCTCTCACCCAGGCTGGAGTGCAGTGTCGGCTCGCTGCAACCTCCACCTCCCGGGTTCAAGTGATTCTTCTGCCTCAGCCTCCTGAGTAACGGAGACTACAGGCACCCGCCCAGCTGAGTTTTGTATTTTTAGTAGAGATGGGATTTTGCCATGTTGGCCAGGCTTGTCTCGAACTCCTGACCTCAGGCGATCTGCCTGCCTGGGCCTCCCAAAGTGCTGCAATTACAGGAGTGAGCCAACGTGCCTGGCCTAAAAATTTTGTTTAAAAAAGTTTTAGTTGATAAGTAATTTTTACATATTCATGGGGTACATAGTGATGTTTCAGTACATAAAAAGTATAGTGATCAGTTGAAGACAATTAGTATATCCATCATCTCAAACATTTAGCATTTGCGTTAGGAACATTGAATGTTCTCCTAGCTATTTTCAGCTGTATCATATATTATTGTTTTTTTGAGACAGGGTTTCTCTCCCGTTGCCCAGGCTGAAGGGCAGTGGTATGCTCTTGGGTCACTACAGCCTCCGCTTCCTGGGCTTAAGCAATCCTCCTGCCACATCATCCCAAGTAGCTGGGGCTACAGGTGTGTGCCACCAAGCCCAGCTAATTTTCGTGTTTTTAGTAGAGGTGGGGTTTCACCATGTTGGCCAGGCTGGTGTTGAACTCCTGAACTCAAGTGATCTGCCCGCCTTGGCTTCCCAAAGTGGATTAGAGGCATGAGCCACCATGCCCGACTTGTGTAATATATTATTGTTAACCGTAGTCATTCTGTAGTGGTATAGAACACTAGAACTTAATCCTATCTCACTGTAATTTTGTATCCTTTAACAAATCTCTCCCTGTCTCTCCCCTCCCTCTACCATTCCCAGCAAATTTTGTGTGTGTTTTTGTTTATTAATAGAGACAGGGTCTCGCATTGTTGCCCAGGCTGGTCTCAAACTCCTGGCCTTAAGCCGTTCTGCTGCCTAAGCCTCCCAAAGTACTGGGATTACAGGCATGAGCCACCATGCCTGGCTAGATAATTGTGTTTTTTTTTTTTGTTTGTTTTTTGTTTTTTTGAGACGGAGTCTCACGCTGTTGCCCAGGCTGGAGTGCAGTGGCGCGATCTCGGCTCACTGCAAGCTCCGCCTCCCGGGTTCCCGCCATTCTCCTGCCTCAGCCTCCTGAGTAGCTGGGACTACAGGTGCCCGCCACCGCGCCCGGCTAATTTTTTGTATTTTTAGTAGAGACGGGGTTTCACTGTGGTCTCGATCTCCTGACCTTGTGATCCGCCCGCCTCGGCCTCCCAAAGTGCTGGGATTACAGGCTTGAGCCACCGCGCCCGGCCTGATAATTGTGTTTTAAATGAAAGGGTAGACATAGTGTGGGTAGTACAGCTTTATATCAGATATGCAGTCTTTTTGATAAGAGTAACGACTTCGTGTGGAATGTTTAAAGTTTGGCAGAATGCAATATCGTTAAAATAAAAATTAGTAACAAAGATTGTGAACAGTTCCTTTTGTCATCAGTTTTTGGTGAGAGTATTAGTATTATTAGTTATACCTCTAGTCCTGAGAATCTGAAGCTGTAAAGTTTCACTATGGAAACACGCAGAGGCATACAGATACAGAATTGTGCTTACAGGTTGAGGACCCATTGAAGTGTGTTCCTGGAAGCAGACTAAGGATCCTATCATAAGTACCGTGCTCCCCCCCTCCCCCCTCCCCCACTGCACCCACCCTTTTAAAATATAATCTTGACCCATATCATAAAAGTTGAAACTACATTTCAAAATCATGTTTGACTTTAGTGTTAGAATGACCAATCCCAACAATACTAAAATATTGGACTTGCCATTTTCTTTTAATGCTTCATTTTTAAAACATTTAAAAAGCTTGGATGTATTGAGTAAATTTTGCTGTTATCATTTTGTGGGCTTGCATTCTGTTTAGGATAAATTTTAAATTTCTATTCCTCTGCTTCTGCTTGTTCTGTTGAGTTTGTATGATAACTGCTTTTGTAGTTACTTTTGTGAACCAGTTTACAAAGGCCAAAGCATTTCTAGATCTTGGTGAGGAGTTGGAGGCCTAAAGTTACATACTTTAAGCCATCACCATAGCAAACTCACTAGTAAATTGAGGTTATTTACCTCATAAGGTAAATTTCTCTGAAAGCAGAGTGAAAATTATATCGTACATCTGTTTTTTTTTTTTTTTTTGAGATGGAGTCTCACTCTGTTGCCCAGGCTGGAGTGCTGTGGCACGATGAGCCACCGTGCCTGGTGTATGTCATTGTTTTAAACCATTTGTATGTTGTAGATTTTACTCTCTATATTCGTTTAGTGGGTTATAGTTTACCAAATTGTCCAAAATGGATAATTCATGTGAGATAGGCAAGAGCAGTATTGTATCCCAATACCGATTGGTGAAAAAGTTGAACTTCACAAAGGATAAGTAGTTTGCCAAGATCACTTGTCAACCTGCATAGTCAAATTTGAGATGGAACTCAGCTACTCTATCTGTATTTGCAGAATAATTCTGTTGTTTTGTTGGTGGTGGTGGTTTTGAGACAGAGTCTTACTCTGTTGCCCAGGCTGCAGTGCAGTGGCTCCACCTCAGCTCATTGCAACTTCCGCCTCCTTGGTTCAGCTACTCTGCCTCAGCCTCTCGAGTAGCTGGGATTAGAGGCGCCCGCCACCACGCCCAGCTAATGTTTGTATTTTTAGTAGAGATGGGTTTTGACCAGTTTGGCCAGGCTGGTCTCGAACTCAGACCTCAGGTGATCCACCCGCCTCAGCCTTTCAGTATGTTTTATTATTAAAGCAGATTATTTTATTGAGGAGTTTGTGTTGGGTACTTAAGTACTTTGCATGCTGCTGATTTAATCAGTTCTTTGAGGGAGGTACTCTGTCCTTTTCAGATGAGAGAACCAAGATTTATAGAGTTTATGTGACTTGCTTAGGGTCACATGTGACTGTGTTTGGTGGAACCACAGGACTTAATCCCAGATTAGGCTAACAGTTCTTTTTTTTTTTTTTTTTTTTTTTTTGAAAAGGCGTTTCACTCTTGTTGCCCATGCTGGAGTGCAATGGCATAATCTAGGCTCGCTGTAACCTCCACCTCCTGGGTTCAAGCGATTCTCCTGCCTCAGCCTCCTGAGTAGCTGGGATTACAGGCATGCACCACCATGCCTGGCTAATTTTTGTAATTTTAGTCGATGTGGGGTTTCACCATGTTGGCCAGGCTGGTCTTGAATTCCTAACCCCAGGTGATCCTCCCTTGGCCTCCGAAAGTGTTGGGTTTACAGGCGTGAGCCATCCTGCATGGCCTAAAAGTTCTTGCTAGTTACATTGTATAAATTTTATGATGATCTGTCTGAATCATCACTGTTCAGTTGGCAAAGTAAAAATACCATGTTTTATGTATCTTCAAAAATTCAGACAAATTTCTGTGGTAATTGTAGTAGGAATTCAAAAGTGGTAATAAATACAGCTGAATAAGAATCTTTTTCATTGAAAAAAATTTTTAATTTTTTGATTTTTAATTATTTTTTAAGAGATAGTGTATCACCCGTGCTGGGGTGCAGTGGCCCAGTTATAGCTCACTGCAGCCTTAAGCTTTTGGGCTCAAGTGATCCTCCTGCCTCGGCCTCCCAAGGTATTGGAGTACACTGTATCCGACTGAGAATCTTTCTTAATACTGTTATTCTGCAGTGAGCCGTTTAATAAAACTACATGTTTCCAGGGCTTTTTAGATACTCTTAAGTATATGGGTACTAAAGCAATTAATAACATACCTTTTTCAGTAGACATTTAATCTAAAGTTAGAATTTTTTTTCCCCCTGTTTAGAGATGGGGTCTTATTCTGTCATCCAGGCTGGAGTGCAGTGATGTGATTCTTGTACACTGTAACCTCGACCTCCTGGGCTCAAGCAAGTTTCCTGCCTCACCCTCCTGAGTAGTCGGGAACTATAGGTATATGCCAGCACACGTGGCTGCCTTTTTATTTTTTTTTTTTTTGAGACAGAGTTTCCCTCTGTCTCCCAGGCTGGAGTGCAGTGGTACAGTCTCGGCTCACTACAACCTCTGCCTTGGGGACTCAAGCAGTTCTTGTGCCTCAGCCTCCCAAGTAGCTGGGATTATAGGCATGTGTCATCATGCCTGGCTAATTTTTCTATGTTTAGTAGAGATGGGGTTTTGCCATGTTGGTCAGGCTGGTCTCAAAACTGCTGGCCTCAAGTGATCCACCTGCCTCAGCCTCCCAGAGTGCTGGGATTACAGGTGTGAGCCACTCTGTCCAGTCCTCCTGAATTGATTTTTTTTTTTGAGTCTCACTCTGTGGCCCAGGCTGGAGTGCAGTAGCATGATCTTTGGCCTCCCAAAATGCTGGGATTACAGGTGTGAGCTGCCATGCCCGGCCCCTCTTACCTTCTTTCAAAATTCAAAGCTCACTTTTTTTCTAAATAAGTTTTCAAGCTTATTAAGAAACTACAACAGTCCCCCTCTTATCTTTGGCTTTGCTTTCCATAGTTACCCACAGTCAACCATGGTCCAAGAATAAAAGGAAATTTTCTTGATAAGAATGAAACAACAAAATTGTTAGTAATATTATGTGGGTGCTCAAAAAAAGCCAACATAACATAAAACTGTTTTCAAGTATCTTTGTTTTTTTGAGGTGGAGTCTCACTCTGCCGCTCAGCTTGGAGTGCAGTGGTGCGATCTCAGCTCACTGCAAGCTCTGCTTCCCAGGTTCACACCATTCTCCTAACTCAACCTCCCGAGTAGCTGGAACTATAGGTGTCCGCCACCACACCTATCTAATTTTTTTGTATTTTTAGTGGAGACAGGGTTTCACTGTGTTAGCCAGGATGGTTTTGATCTCCTGGCCTCGTGATCTGCCCGCCTTGGCCTCCCAAAGTGCTGGGATTACAGGCGTGAGCACGCCTGGCTTTATTTTTGAGACGAGAGTCTTGCTCTGTCGCTCAGGCTGGAGTGCAGTGGCTTAATCTCAGCTCACTGAAGCCTTCACCTCCTGGGTTCAAGCGATTCTCCTGCCTCAGCCTCCTGAGTAGCTGGGATTACAGGTGCCTGCCACCACGCTCGGCTAATTCTTTTGTATTTTTAGTAAAGATAGGGTTTCGCCGTGTTGGCCAGGCTGGTTTCGAACTCTTGACCTCAAGTGATCCATCCGTCTTGGCCTCCCTAAGTGCTAGGATTATGGGTGTGAGCTACTGTGCCCGGCCTATTTTCAAGTATCTTAAGAATTGTGCCCAAATTTTAGGAGGTGGTGTCATGCTTATGAAGTTGGAATACTGTGATGAATTACATTTAATACAGTGATGATCATACACTTCTGTAGCTATTTGAACACTGAAATTTCTTAGTGTTTTCCTTGAAGGTACTTCCTTTGTAAGAGTCATGAGAAATAGAATGATTTATCTAAGGTCACACAGCTAAGAAGTAGCAGGGGTAGGACTAGAATTTAGTTGTTCTTCTTCTCAGTGTACTTTTCATTAACCAAGCTATCTTTATTTTTATTTTTAAATTTTTATTTATTATTTATTTATTTATTTATTTATTTATTTATTTTTGAGACGGAGTCTCGCTGTGTCTCCCAGGCTGGAGTGCAGTGGCGTGATCTCGGCTCACTGCAAGCTCCGCCTCCCGGGTTCACGCCATTCTCCTGCCTCAGCCTCCCAAGTAGCTGAGACTACAGGCGCCCGCCACCACGCCCGGCTAGTTTTTTGTATTTTTAGTAGAGACGGGGTTTCACCATGTTAGCCAGGATAGTCTCGATCTCCTGACCTCGTGATCCACCCGCGTCGGCCTCCCAAAGTGCTGGGATTACAGGCTTGAGCCACCGCGCCTGGCCTATTATTTATTTTTTTGAGACGGAGTCTTGCTCTGTCGCCCAGGCTGGAGTGCAGTGGTGCAATCTCGGCTCACTGCAAGCTCCGCCTCCCGGGTTCACGCCATTCTCCTGCCTCAGCCTCCTGAGTAGCTGCGACTACAGGCGCCTGCCACCGCGCCCGGCTAATTTTTTCTATTTTTAGTAGAGACGGGGTTTCACCGAAGTCTCGATCTCCTGACCTTGTGATCCGCCCGCCTTGGCCTCCCAAAGTGCTGGGATTACAGGCGTGAGCCACCGCGCCCGACCTTATTTATTTTTTTTTTTTTGAGACAGAGTCTCCCTGTCGTCCAGGCTGGAATGCAGTGGTGTGATCTCAGCTCACTGAATGCTCCGTCTCCCAGGTTCACGCCATTCTCCTGCCTCAGCCTCCCGAGTAGCTGGGACTGCAGGCACCTGCCACCACGCTCGGCTAATTTTTTGTATTTTTAGTAGAGACGGGGTTTCACCGTGTTAGCCAGGATGGTCTTGATCTCCTGACCTCTTGATCTGCCCGCCTTGGCCTCCCAAAGTGCTGGGATTATAGGTGTGAGCCATGAACCACCGCGCCCGGCCTTAATTGCCTTTTTTTTTTTTTTTTTTTTTTTTGAGACGGAGTTTTGCTCTGTTGCCCAGGCTGGAGTGAAGTGGCGCGATTTTGGCTCACTGCAAGCTCCGTCTCCCGGGTTTACGCCATTCTCCTGCCTCAGCCTCCCAAGTAGCTGGGACTCCAGGCGCCTGCACACTCCAGGCTATTTTTTTTGTATTTTTAGTAGAGACGAGGTTTCACAGTGTTAGCCAGGATGGTCTCCATCTCCTGACTTCGTGATCCGCCTGCCATCGCCTCCCAAAGTGCTGGGATTACAGGCGTGAGCCACCGCGCCCGGCCTTAATTTTTAAGAGGACCCTGACTGTGGAAGTTGGGAAACTTGTAAGAAACTGTTAACGGAACTGTGGAGAGATTTATTCAGGCTAAAGTGGATTAGGCAAGATTTGTTTTTATTTTTTTCCAAGATGGAGTCTTGTTTTGTCACTCAGGCTGGATTGCAGTGGCACAGTCTTGGCTCACTGCAACTTCCACCTCCCGGGTTCAAGCAATTCTCCTACCTCAGCTTCCCAAGTAGCTGGGATTACAGGCGCCTGCCACTGTGCCCGGCTCATTTTTGTAAATTTAGTAGAGTTGGGGTTTTACCATGTTGGCCAGACTGGTCTTGAACTCCTGACCTCGCCATCTACCTGCCTTGGCCTCCCAAAGTGCTGGGATTACAGGCTTGAGCCCCTGGGCCCCGCCAAGATTTTAAGGAAGATGGAAGATAAGTGGGCCCTGTTTGGAGTAGTTGCTGGTAATGAGAGGAGTGAAATGTCGTACCTTGACTTGCGAAGGCTCTATATGACGTAGCCTCTGCTAACTTTATTCCCTTGTTCTCTGCCTTCTTTTTTTTTTTTTTCCCCTCTGTCTTTGATTGATGACACTGAGCCTTTATTATGCTTTTTTTTTTTTTTTTTTTTGATACGGAGTCTCGCCGTGTCGCCCAGGCTGGAGTGCAGTGGCGTGATCTCGGCTCACTGCAAGCTCCACCTCCCGGGTTCACGCCATTCTCCCGCCTCAGCCTCCGAGTAGCTGGGACTACAGGTGCCCGCCACCTCGCCCGGCTAGTTTTTTGTATTTTTAGTAGAGACGGGGTTTCACCATTGGAGTGCAATGGTGCGATCTTGGCTCGCTGCAACCTCTGCTTCCTGGGTTAAATGATTGTCCTGCCTCGGCCTCCCAAGTAGCTGGGATTACAGGCGCTACGCCCGGCTAATTTTTGTGTTTTTGGTAGAGACTGGGTTTCACCATGTTGGCCAGGCTTCTCTCGAACTCTTGACCTCAGGTGATGTGCCCGCCTCGGCCTCCCAAAGTGCTGGGATTACAGGCGTGAACCACCCCGTGCCTGGCCTGTATATACCTTCTTATGCTTTCAAGTTTTGACTTAAATGATTCTTTTTCAGAGAGGTCTTACCCGAACACCCTGTCTGTAGTAGCTCTGGTTCTTTTTGTTCATAGGATTTACCACAATTTAGAATTATGTATTTATGTAACTAATTTTATTCTATGAGACTATCAGTTCTGTGATTGCAACTGTTATTACTGTTTTACAGTGCCTGCATGTGGTAGGATCAATGTTTATTTAAGGTATCTGAAAAATCTTTTTTTTTTTTTTTTTTTTTGAGACGGAGTCTCGCTCTGTCGCCCAGGCTGGAGTGCAGTGGCGCGATCTCGGCTCACTGCAAGCTCCGCCTCCCAGGTTCACGCCATTCTCCTGCCTCAGCCTCCCGAGTAGCTGGGACTACAGGCGCCCACAACCGTGCCCGGCTAATTTTTTGTATTTTTAGTAGAGACGGGGTTTCACCGTGGTCTCGATCTCCTGACCTTGTGATCCGCCCGCCTCGGCCTCCCAAAGTGCTGGGATTACAGGCGTGAGCCACCGCGCCCGGCCGGTATCTGAAAAATCTTAAGATCACTGTGGTTTGATAATAGAAGGGAAAACAAGAGGCTAGATGTGGTGTTTTTTTTTTCTCAGTTTTCTTGGATATATCAAGTACTGTCAGTCCATTTTTTTTTTTTTTTTTTTTGAGACGGAGTCTTGCTCTGTCCCCCAGGTTGGAGTGCAGTGACCGGATCTCAGCTCACTGCAAGCTCCGCCTCCCGGGTTTATGCCATTCTCCTGCCTCAGCCTCCTGAGTAGCTGGGACTATAGGCGCCTGCCACCTGGCCTGGCTAGTTTTTTGTATTTTTTAGTAGAGACGGGGTTTCACCATGTAGATCAGGATGGTCTTGATCTCCTGACCTAGTGATCCACTTGTCTCGACCTCCCAAAGTGCTGGGATTACAGGCTTGAGCCACCACGCCCGGCCTACTGTCAGTCCTTGATTTTGTGATGTCTTGCTTGCCACCCCCTTCATAAAATGGTACTTTTTGTTGCTGCTGCTCTTTTTTTTTGGAGACAGGGTCTCACTCTGTTGCTCAGGCTGGAGTGCAGTGGCGTGATCCTAGCTCACTGCAGCCTTGACCTCCTGGGCTCAAGAGAGCCTCCTAAGTAGCTGGCACTACGAGTGCTCATGATGACACCTGCCTTGCTTGCTTATTTATTTGAGAATGGGTTTTATTATATTTCCCAGGCTGGTCTCGAACTTCTGGTCTCAAGTGATTCTCCCACCTCAGCCTCCCAAAGTGCTGGGATTGCAGGCATGAGGCGCCACACACACTGCTTTATTAGTTTGTGTTTTTAGCACCTGTGGGTTAAATTTAAGGTTGAGAATTATTATTCTTTTTGAATTAGTTGGGATTCTGTCTCAAGGACCAGAAAAAACAGCTTCTTTGGCAGAAACAGAAAGGGTTTTTTTTTTTTTTTTTAAAGATGGAGTTGTGCTCTTGTCGCCCAGGCTGGAGTGCAGTGGCCGGACCTTGGCTCACTGCAAGCTCCGCCTCCCGGGTTCACGCCATTCTCCTGCCCCAGCCTCTGAGTAGCTGGGACTACAGGCGCCCACCACCTCGCCCGGCTAGTTTTTTTGTATGTTTTAGTAGAGGCGGGGTTTCACTGTGTTCGCCAGGATGGTCTCGATCTCCTGACCTTGTGATCCGCCCGTCTCGGCCTCCCAAAGTGCTGGGATTACAGGCTTGAGCCACCACGCCCGGCCTTGTATTTTCAATAGAGACGGGGTTTCTCCATGTTGGTCAGGCTAGTCTCAAACTCCCAACCTCAGGTGATCTGCCCACCTCGGCCTCCCAAAGTGCTGGGATTACAGGCTGAGTCACCGCGCCCAGTCGAGAAAGGGTTTTTCTTTAAAAGCTGTAAGTAGGCAGTCTAGGTGTATATTCAGGTGTGCTTTACTTTTAATCATTGGGTTTATAACATCATCAGGACTTTATTTCTCTGTGTGGCTTGCTGTGCTTCCTTGGTTTTGACCTCAGTTTGGCCCTTCCTATGGTAACAGAAATGTCTACTGCACCCTATTTATTTATTTGACAGGGTCTTGCTCTATTGCCCAGTCTGGAGTGCAGTGGCATGATCATGGCTCACTGTAGTCTTGACCTCGCAAGCTCAAGAGATCGTCCCACCTCAGCCACCTGAGTAGTTGGAACTACAAGCCTGCGCCATCAGACCTGGCTAATTTTTGTAGAGACAGCGTTTCACCATGTTACCCAGGCTGGCCTTGAACTCCTGGGCTCAAGTTATCCTTCTGCTCCAGCCTCCTAAAGTGCTGGGGTAACAGGTGTGAGCAGTCACCCTTGCTCTGTTTATTTTTTTCAGACAGGGTCTTCCTCTGTTTCCCAGGCTGGAGTGCACTGGCTCAGTCATGGCTCACTGCAGCCTCAACCTCCCGGGCAGGCCCAAGCTATCCTCCTGCCTCATCTTCCATAGTAGCTGGGACTGCGTGCCTGTGCCACCACACCCAGATAATTTTCGTTTTGGTGTTTATTTTTATTATTATTTTTTACTGTGTTAATAAATTGAGATGGGGTCCCACTGTGTTGCCCACGCTGGTCGTGAACTCCTGGGCTCAAACTCTCTTCCTGCCTCAGCCACCCAAAATGTTGGGATTATAGGCGTGAACTACCATGCCTAGTCATTTTTTTGTATTTTTAGTAGACATGGGATTTCACCATGTTTCCCAGGCTGGTCTCCAACTCCTGGGCTCAAGTGATCTCCCTACTTTGGCTTCCTAAAGTGCTGGGATTATAGGTGTGAGCCACTGTGCCCGGCACTACTGTGCCATTTTTATGCCACATCTTCATACCACAGTGTTTGGACATCACATACTTTATGCAGAGAAAAAGAATGAATCTTTTCTGGAACTTACTCTACAAGAACAAGAAAGCTTCTTTTTCCAAAATCTCCCCGACAAATGTCATTTCATATATTATTGGCTCTATTCCTGAAATAGAGTTCAAAGAGGATGGACTTTGATTGGTTTAAACTAATCAGGACCTATTCTTGAAGCTGATCTCACCCAAATCTCATAACTAAGAGTGTGCTTCTGGAAAAGAAATCTGGCACATTGTTACCATGAAAGAGGTGAAATTGCTTCTGGGCAGTAAGCCCACAGATGTCTAATACACTGAAAACCATTTCTTAATATTGTATTTACGGAATTGTCTCACCTTAACACTGTTTAAATATTTGTTTTTTTAAAAAACATATAACACTTGTGTAAAACATTCTGCTGCATGCTGGTAACTATAGAAATACATTTAGCTGTGTATTTTCCCTTAAGGAAGGTTCCAGAGTACAGATGAGGCAGTAGAATGGTACTTGAGTGAGTGATCTTTGGAACTTAGTAGGCCTGAGTTCAAATCCTGCTTCTGTCATTTATTAAGTCTCCGACTTTGGCTAAGTTCCCTTACCTCTTAGTGCCTTGTTTCTTATTTGGAAATGAGGATGTTACTAATACATATCTCATAAGGATTTTGTGAGGAGTGAATAAGGTAATGCGTATCAACATTTAACACAGTGCTAACATAGGAAACATGCAAAACAACAGTATGTAAAAATGGTGAATTTTATGAAATAGCTATAGTTGAAGTGCAGTGGGAAGAGTTTAGTTTTGGGAAGATTGGAGAAAACTTTGTGGACTTCATATAATTTAAGTTGCTCTAAGTGGTATATATGCATATAATTTTTCGTCTTGGTATGTTGCCTGGGCTGGTCTTGAACTTCCAGGCTCAAATGATCCTCCTCACTCAGATTCACGTTAGCTGCGATTACAGGCACACACCACTGCACCTGGCCATCTTTGAGTGATTAAAAAACAAAAACAAAAAAATCCTGTAATCCCAGCACTTTGGGAGGCTGAGGCTGGTGGCTTGCCTGAGCTCAGGAGTTCAAGACCAGCCTGGGCAACATGGTGAAATTCCGTCCTCTATTAAAATTATAAAAACTAGTTGGGCATGGTAGTGCACACCTGTAATCCCAGCTACCCAGGAGGCTGAGGCATGAGAATTGCTTGAACCTGGGGGAGGAGGAGGTTGCAGTGAGCTGAGATTGTACCACTGCACTCCAGGTTGGGTGACAGAGGGAGACTGTCTCAAAAACAAAAGGCTGGGGTGTGGTGGCTCACGCCTTAATCCCAGCATTTTGGGAGGCCGAGGCAGGCATATCACCAGAGGTCAGGAGTTCAATACCAGACTGGCCAACATGGTGAAACCCTGTCTCTACTAAAAATACAAAAATTAGCCTAGCATTGTGGTGTGTGCCTATAATCCCAGCTGCTTGTGAGGCTGAGGGGGAGAATCGCTTGAACTCAAGAGGTAGAGGTTGCAGTGAGCTGAGATGGCACCATCACACTCCATCCAGTCTGGGCGACTGATGACACTCAAATTTAAATAAACAACAACAACAAAACCCACTGTATTTGCTGGGTGTGGTGGCTATGCGTGTAATCCCAGCACTTTGGGAGGCCTAGGTGGGCGGATCACCTGAGGCCAGGAGTTCGAGACCAGCCTGGCCAACTTGGTGAAACTCCATGTCTACTAAAAATACGAAAATTAGGCTAGGCTCGGTGGCTCATGCCTGTAATCCCAGCACTTTGGGAAGCTGAAGTGGGCAGATCACGAGGTCAGGAGATCAAGACTATCCTGGCTAACACAGTGAAATCTGTGTTAGCTCTACTAAAAAATACAAAAAATCAGCTGGGTGTGGTGGCAGGCTGCCTGTAGTCCCAGCTACCCAGGAGGCTGAGGCAGGAGAATGGCGTGAACCCGGGAAGCGGAGCTTGCAGTGAGCCGAGATTGCGCCACTGCACTCCAGCGTGGGCGACAGAGCGAGACACAGTCTCAAAATAAGTAAATAAATACAAAAATTAGGTGGGTGTGGTGGTGGGCCCCTGTAATATTGGCTACTCGAGGAGGCTGAGGCAGGAGAATCACCCGAACTTGGGAGGCTTAGGTTGAAGTGAGCAGAGGTTGTGTCACTGCACTCTAGTCTGGGCGACAGAGGGAGACTCCATCTGAAAACAAAACACTATATTGACGCAGTCACCAGTGACCTGTTGTTTATGAAAGTAAATGGAGAGGTTTTCTCTCTAACTCCATGGATCCAGTGCTTTCCCTTTAAAAAACAAACAAACAAAAAACAACTGGCCGGGCTCAGTGGCTCATGCCTGTAATCCCAGCACTTTGGAAGGCCAAGGTGGGTGAATCACTTGCGGTCAGGAGTTCAATACCAGCCTGGCCAACATGGCGAAACCCTGTCTCTACTAAAAACAAAAACTATCTGGGCATGGTGGCACACACCTGTAATCCCAGCTACTCGGGAAGCTGAGGCAGGAGAGTCACCTGAACCTGGGAGGTGGAGGTTTCAGGGAGCCGAGATCACACCCCTGCACTCCAGCTTGGATGACAGAGGGAGACTCCTTCTCGAAAAACCCCAAACCCTTTCTTTTCCTGCCTATAATTTAATCACCGTAGAAAGCTGTAGAAAATACTGAAGAAATACAAACCTTGTAATTTTATTGTTAAAATTTTGGTTTATGTAAATCCAGCTATTTTCTGTAAATATGTATAAACTGAGTTTATACTTATCTACTCTTTTTTTTTATGAGCATTTTCTCATACCTTTAAGTATCTGAACAGAATTTAATGGCAACCTACTTTTAGTCTTCTGAATGTGACACATATTTAACTAGTGTTTTCCTGTTTAAAAAAATATGAAAATATTTTTAAGCATAGAAATCTGGGTCATGTCCCAGGTCGAGATGTAAATTTGGTGTTTTTTCTTCCTTTTTTTTTCCCCCAGAGATGGAGTGTCACTCTGTTGCTTGGGCTGGAGTACAGTGGTGTGGTGCGATCTCGTCTCAGTGCAACCTCCACCTCCTTGGTTCAAGTGATTCTCCTGCCTCAGCCTCCTGAGTAGCTGGGATTAGAGGCACGCACCACCAGGCCTGGCTAATTTGTGTATTTTTAGTAGAGATGGGGTTTCACCATATTGGCCAGGCTGGTCTTGAACTCCTGACCTCAAGTGATTCACCCACCTGTGCTTCCCAAAGTGCTGGGATTACAGGCACGAGTCACGGCACCTGGCCTGTTTTCTTTTTTTGAGACAGGATCTTACTCTGTCATCTATGCTGGAGTACAGTGGTGCGATCATGGCTCACTGCAACCTCTACCTTCCAGACTTAAGTGGTCCTCCCATCTCAGCCTCCTGAGCAGCTGGGATTATAGGCATGGACCACCACACTTGGCTAATGTTTTTGGTATTTTTAGTACAGATGGGGTTTCACCGTGTTGCCTAGGCTGGTCTCAAACTCATGGGCTCTAGCGATCCACCTGCTTCGGCCTCTCTAAGTGCTGGGATTATAGGCATGAGCCACAGCGCCCAGCCTAGATGTGATTATTTAAGGGTTTTGATTATCATTTGCCCTCTAGAAAGGTTGTATTTATTGTCTAAAAGCTTTATTATGATAGTGCCTTTTTTTTTTTAATATTACTCTATTTTTAAGAATCTATGTGATAGGGTGTCCTAACATGATAGGATATCTTAAACTACTGTGTTTGTTCCTGCAAGGTTGTGGGTGTTTTTTTTGGAGGGGGGAGGGTGTAGGTGGTGGGACACAGTGTCTTGGTCTGTCTCTAAGGGCTGGAGTGTAGTGGCATGATCAAAACTGACTGTAGCCTTGACCTCTGAGGCTCAAGTGATCCTCCTATGTCAGCCTCCTGACTGCAGGTCTGTGCTGCCAAGTCCTGCTAATTCTTTTCTTTTTTTGGGTGGAGACAGGGCCTTGTTGTGTTTCCCAGGCTGGTCTTGAACTCCTGGGTTCAAGTAATCCTCCTGTCTCGGCCTTCCAAAGTGCTGGGGATTACAGGCCAGTGCAGTGGCTGACGCCTATAATCCCAGCACTTTGGCGGGTGGATCACCTGAGGTCAGGAGTTCGAGACCAGCCTGACCAACATGGTGAAACCCTGTATCTACCCAAAATACAAAAATTAGCAGGGTGTGGTGATGCACGCCTGTAATCCCAGCTACTCGGGAGGCTGAGGCATGAGAATCTCTTGAACCCAGGAGGTCGAGGTTGCAATGAGCTGAGATTGTGCCACTACACTCCAGCCTGGGTCACCGAGTGAGACTGTGTCTCAGGGGGAAAAAAAAAAAAAAGTGCTGGGAATTACAGGCATGAGCCACTTCACTTGGCATAGTTCTTGAGTTTGTTTGTTTTTTGTTTTGAGACAGAGTCTTGCTCTGTCACCCAGGCTGGAGTGCAGTGGAGCGATCTGCAAGCTTCGCCTCCCGGATTCACGCCATTCTTCTGCCTCAGCCTCCGGAGTAGCTGGGACTACAGGTGCCCGCTACCACGCCTGGCTAATTTTTTGTATTTTTAGTAGAGACGGGGTTTCACCGTGTTAGCCAGGATGGTCTCAATCTCCTGACCTTGTGATCCTCCCACCTCAGCCTCCCAAAGTGCTGGGATTACAGGCGTGAGCTACCATGCCAGGGTGGTTCTTGAGTTTTAATGGCAAGTAGTCTTTTGTTATTTAGAAAGGTCGTTCCCATTTAAGATTAGATACTCAGTTAAGTCTTTTTCTAGCTTTTATGGATTTGTTAAATTTAATTTTTTATTCATTTGGAATTTATTTTGGTATAAAGTATGACGTAGGATCTAACATTAATTTTTCTCAACTCTGACTTAGTGATTTTAGCAAATTTGAATAATTTCTCTTTTCCATTGATTTGAAATGCCATGTCTGTCTTTTTTTATTTTTTATTTTTTATTTATTTTGAGACGGAGTTTCGCTCTTGTTGCCCAGGCTGGAGTGCAATGGCATGATCTCGGCTCACCACAGCCTCCACCTCCCGGGTTCATGCGATTCTCCTGCCTCAGCCTCCCGAGTAGCTGGGATTACAGGCATGTGCCACCATGCCCAGCTAATTTTGTATTTTTAGTAGAGATAGGGTTTCTCTATGTTGGTCAGGCTGGTCGCGAACTCCCAGCCTTAGGTGATATGCCCACCTTGGCCTTCGAAAGTGCTGGGATTATAGGCGTGAGCCACCGCGCCTAGTGCCATGTCTGTCTTGTACAGAATTTATGAGTATATTCTTGGAGGCCTATTTTTAAGCTCTTTATTATTTCATCATCTGGTTTTAATTTAGTCACTTTATAATTTATCTTTGTACCTGGTACCGTTAAACCAAATAGGTTGTGAAAAGTTGGTCATTTCTTTCTTTTTTTTTTTTTTTTTGAGGTGGAGCCTTGTACTGTCACCTGGGCTGGAGTGCAGTGGCATGATCTTGGCTCACTGCAATCTCCATCTCCCGGATTCAAGTGATTCTCCTGTCTCAGCCTCTTGAGTAGCTGGGATTACAGGTGCCCACCACCACGCGCAGTCAAGTTTTTTACATTTTAATAGAGATGGTGTTTCACCATGTTGACCAGGCTGGTCTTGAACTCCTGACCTTGTGATCCACCTGTCTTCGCCTCCCAAAGTGCTGGGATTACAGGCGTGAGCCACTGTGACTGGCCAAGTTATTCATTTCTCAGGATGAAACTTTAGAATCCTTTTTTTTTTTTTTTTGCATCTCCTCCATTTCTATTGGAATTTTTATTGAAATTGGATGTTTATAAGTGGGGTAAGAGTTGACATCTTACGGTGTCTTTCCCAAAAGGAAAAGGAAATAGTGTATCTTCCCATTTTTACATAATTTTTGTTTCTTGACATTTTGTATTTTTCCCCTTTATGTAGGTTCTGCTTTTTTCTTTTTACATGTATCCTGGATATTTTTGTTGTTCCCAATTAAAATGGGATTTTGCATATTTTTATCATTTATTTTACTTTATTATTTATTTGTTTGGTATTTTTAGTAGAGACGGGGTTTCACCACGTTGGCCTGGCTGGTCTAGAACTCCTGCCCTCAAAAGATCCGCCCACCTCAGCCTCCCATACTTTATTATTATTATTTTTAAGCTATAGTGAACTGTTGGGTTGGTGCGAAAGTAATTGGGGTTTTGCCACTTTTAAAGCGCAATTACTTTTGTACCAATCTAATAAATTCACATACTTTACTGTCACCCGACTCCGATTCAGAGTTGTGCAGCCATCACCACAAACAAGTCTAGAACACTTGATCACCTCAAAAGGATTCCCCCACCTTTGAGCAATCGGTCACCCTAAGCTACTTCCCATTTCTGTAGCACGAAGCAACAACCAGTATGCATTCTTAATATATTTGCCTATTCTGAACCTTTCGTGTATATGGAATACTAATATATGTTTTTTGTGACTGTCTTCTTTCACTTAGCATAATGCTTTCCACGTTTGTCCATGTTGTAGCAGCTGCCGGTACTTTAGTCCTTTTTTTAAAGAATTTTTAAATTTTAATTTTAATTTAATTTAATTTTTTTTTTTAATTTTTTGAGACGGAGTCTTGCTTTGTCGCCCAGGCTGGAGTGCAGTGGCGTGAACTCGGCTCACCGCAACCTCTGCCTCCTGGGTTCAAGTGATTCTTCTGTCTCAGCCTTCTGAGTGACTGGGACTACAGATGCCCACCAACATGCCCAGCTAATTTTTGTATTTTTAGTAGAGATGAGGTTTCATCATATTGGCCAGGCTGGTCTCAAAACTCCTGACCTCATGCTCCACCTGCCTCAGCCTCCCAAAGTGCTGGGATAATAGATGTGAGCCACTGCGCCTGGCCAATACACTTGATTCTTTTGCATGAGGCTGTTCAGTTGTCCCAGCTTCATTTTTGGCAAAATCTATTCTTTGTTGCATGGTCTTGGCATCCTTGTTTGAAAATCATTTGCCTGTACATATATAGGTTTTTTTTCTGTACTCTGTATTCTGTGTCATTGATCTGTGTGTCTATTCTTATGTCAGTACTACACTGTCTTGATTACTGTAGCTTTGTAGTAAGATTGGAAATCAGAAAGTGTAAACCTTTTTTTTTTGTTTGTTTGAGAGGGAGTCTCACTCTGTCGCTCAGGCTGGAGTGCAGTGGCTGGATCTCGGCTCACTCCAAGCTCTGCCTCCCGGGTTTACGCCATTCTCTTGCCTCAGCCTCCCGAGTAGCTGGGACTATAGGCGCCCGCCACCTCGCCCAGCTAGTTTTTTTTTTTTTTTGTATTTTTTAGTAGAGACGGGGTTTCACCGTGTTAGCTAGGATGGTCTTGTTCTCCTGACCTCGTGATCCACCCATCTTGGCCTCCCAAAGTGCTGGGATTACAGGCTTGAGCCACTGCGCCCAGCCAACCTTTTTTTTTTTCCAAAATTATGTTGGCTTTTCAGGGTCTCTTGAGTTTCCTTATGAATTTTAGGATCAACTTGTCAACTTCTACAAGGATGCCAGCTGGAATTCTGGTAGACATTGTAGTGAATCTGTGTATCAAGTTGAGGATTATTACTATCTTGACAATATTAAGTCTCCTGATCCATGAACGTGGGATATCTTTCTATTTATTTAAGTTGTCTATAATGCTTTAAACAATGTTTTGTAGTTTCCCACTTTTTTTTTTAGAGGGAGTCTCACCGTCATCCAGGCTAGAGTAGAGTGGCATGACTTCAGTTCACTGCAACTTCTGCCTTCCAGGCTCGAGCACTCCTCTCATCTCAGCCTCCCGAGTAGCTGGGACTGTGGCATGTGCCACCACACATGTATCTTTTGTAGAGATACGCTTTCACCATGTTGCTCAGTGTGGTCTTGAACTCTTGGGTTCAAGCAATCCTCCTCCTTCAGCCTCCCAGGTAGCTGGGATTATAGATACATGCTACCACACTCAGCTAATTTTCATATTTTTTGTAGAGTTGGGCTTTCACCATGTTGCCCAGGCTAGTTTTGAACTCCAAGAATTAAGCAGTGTACCTGCCTTGGCCTTCCAAAGTGCTGGGATTACAGGCATGAACCCCTGCACGTGGCCTGCACTTTTTCTTTTTTTTCTTTCTTTTTTGAGATGGAGTTTTGCTCTTGTTGCCCAGGCTGGAGTGCAGTGGCACGATCTTGGCTCACCACAACCTCCACCTCCCAGGTTCAAGCAATTCTCCTGCCTCAGCCTCCAGAGTAGCTGGGATGATAACAGGCATGCGCCACCACACCTGGCTAATTTTTATATTTTTAGTAGAGACGGGTTTCTCCGTGTTGGCCAGGCTGGTCTCGAACTTCCAACCTCAGGTGATCCGCCCGCCTCGACCTCCCGAAGTGCTGAGATTACAGGCATGAGCCACTGCCTGGCCTCTGGCCTGAACTTTTTATTCAATACATTTTGGGCAAAGAAGAAGAATCTTATTCTTTCTGATGCTATTGTCAAATTGTTTTTCTACATTTCACATCTGGATTATTCATTGCTAATATATAGAAATATGGTTGATTTGGTACATTGATCTTGTATCTTGCAACCTTGTTGAACTCATTTATAAATTGTTTAGTGGATCTCTTAGGACTTTTTTTATATAATATGTCATCTCTGGATGGAAACAGTTTATTCTTTCCATTTGGGATGACTTTTACTTCATATACTTATTATTAAAAATATATCTTCATTTGGCTCTATCAATGGTTATCAAAGTATGATCTGTGAGCCATGGAGATCCCAGAGAGCCTGTCAAAGAGTCGTCGAGATAAGACATTATTTGCATTTTTTTCCCCCTCCTTGAGACAGGGCCTCACTCACTCTGCCAGAGTGCAGTGCTGTTATCAGCTCACTACAGACTTGAACCCCTCGGCTCAGGTGATCCTCCTGGGACTGCAGGCATGTGCCACCACACCAGGCTAAATTTTTTTATTTCTGTAGAGACATCTCACTGCATTGCCCAACCTGGTCTTGAACTCCTGGCCTGAAGCAGTCCTCCCACCTTGGCCTCCCACAGTACTGGGATTATAGACCTGGGCCTTCATGCCTGGCCAGTTTGTGTTTTTCATTGTGTTGACATTTGTATTGATAGTTCAAAAGTGTCGTGGATAAAACTGCTGGCCACTTTGTATGAAGAAAGACAGTGGCATTAAGTAGATATTGTATTTTTCACTCCCAAACATTTGTTATTTAAAATAAATTTTGACTTGATGTTCGATAAAGCAGCAAAATTATTTTAAATTTCACAGATCTTGGCTTTTGCCTGTAATCCCAGTACTTTGGGAGGCCAAGGCAGGCGGATCACCTGAGGTCAGGGGTTCGAGAACAGCCTGGCCAACATGGTGAAATCTTGTCTCTACTAAAAATACAAAAATTAGCTGGTTGTGGTGGCGTGCGCCTGTAATCCCAGCTACTCGGGAGACTGAGGCAGGAGAATGGCTTGATTCTGGTAGGCGGCGGTTGCAGCGAGCTGATATCGCACCACTGCCCTCCAGCCTAGGCAACAGAGAGAGACTGTGTCTCAAAAACCAAAACTAAAAAAATAAATTTCACAGATTTTTTATTCATGTCTTTTTATATTCTGTGATGAAATGAGTTCATATACAGCATTTCTTTCCTTACCGTAGTAAGATGATTCCTTTGAGAAAATGGGCAAGTGGTTTGAGTTGTGAGCTGAGCTGGCTGCTTTTTTCCATGAAATATCCACTTGAAAGAGTGATGGACTCATCATGCAAGGCTATCCAGATTTTTTATATTTAACAAGTATTTTCTTGAAAAAAACCAAGCATGTCACTTCAAGGAAGACTGATAATATTAATTGCCAGTGATAAAATTTGAGCTTTGATAGAAAAATTAAAGTTTCAGAAAACTTGAACCTGACACCACGAACTTGAAAGGTGCCCAATACTTAACAGATTTTTCTGATGAGATCAATGGGACTACGTATGTTTTCTTTTTCTTTTCTTTCTTTCTTTTTTTTTTTTTGGAGACAGTCTCACTCTGTTGCCCAGGCTGGAGCGCAGTGGTGCGATCTCCGCTCACTGCAACCTCTGCCTTCTGGCTTCAAATGATTCGGGTGCCTCAGACTCCTGAGTAGCTGGGACTACAGGTGCATGCCACGATGCCTGGCTGATTTTTGTATTTTTGGTAGAGACAGGATTTCACCATGTTGGCTAGGCTAGTCTCGAACTCCTGACCTCAGGTGATCTGCTTGCCTTGGCCTCCCAAAATGCTGGGATTACAGGCGTGAGCCACCACGCCCGGCCTGATGTTATTTTCTGACACTATGTAATGAAATGTGTCAACATTGGAAAGATGATCAGCATAACTTAGTGGACCAGTATTTTGCAGATCACTAATATATTATGTTATAAAATTATGCATGGGCAAAGTATCTACTCAGAGGATAAAGCAGATCGGTGGATTTTTTTTTTTTTTTTTTTTTTGAGATGGAGTCTTGCTCTGTTGCCCAGGCTGCAGGGCAGTTTCAAGATCTCAGCTCGTTGCAACCTCTGCATCTTGGGTTCTAGGGCTTCTCTCACCTCAGCCTCCTAAGTAGCTGAGATTACAGACATATACTACCACACCTGGCTAATTTTTGTATTTTTTGTAGAGATGGGACTTCACCATGTTGGCCAGGCTGGTCTTGAGCTCCTGACTTTAAGTAATCCACCCGTCTTAGCTTCCCAAAAGGCTGGAATTACAGGAGTGAGCTACCACACCCGACCTTTATCACTGGATTTTAATGTAACAGACAGTACTTATGTGATTTCAGTTTTCATATTACAACTCATTCTAAGAAATTACCGTTTATTGAGTTTTGGTGTAATATTGCAGAGGAAAATACTTAGACAAAGCTATGAAAATATTCCTACTTTCAACTTTAGATCATTTCAGGATGGATTTTCTTCATATACTTCAATCAGGACAATATATGTCTGATGGAGTACAGAGCACTTAGAAGGATACAGCCATCTTCTATTCAGCTACACCCTAGATTTTAAAAAATGTGTAACAGTTCCACTTGTCTCACTGGTGTTTTTTGGTGGAAAATATTTATGTGATGAAGTTATTTATAAATGAATGAATAAATATGTAGACATTTCTAAGTTTTAGTTTTTTTTTTTTTTTTTTTTTTTATTTGAGACGGAGTCTCACTCTGTCACCCAGACTGGAGTGCAGTGGTGCGATCCTGGCTCACTGCAATCTCTGCCTTCCTGGGTTCAGGTGATTCTCCTGCCTCAGCCTCCCGAGTGGCTGGGATTACAGGCACCCACCAAATTAGAGGCTAATTTTTTTTCCCCAAGAAGGAGTCTCCCTGTGTCGCCCAGGCTGGAGTGCAGTGGCACAATCTCGGCTCACTGCAACCTCCACCTCTCAGGTTCAAGCGATGCTCCTGCCACAGGCTCCTGAGTAGCTGGGATTACAGGTGCACACCACCACTCTGGGCTAATTTTTTGTATTTTTTAAAATAGAGACGGAGTTTCACCATGTTGGTCAGGCTGGTCCTGAACTCCTGACCTCGTGATCCACCTGTCTTGGCCTCCCAAAGTGCTGGGATTACAGGCGTGAGTCATTGTGCCTGGCCTGTAAAACATTATTATTTTATTATTTTATACAGTTTATGTTAATTTAGATTTACCCACATTTACTCTTTTCTGTTGCTCTTCTTTTTTGTGTCTCTTGACTTTCATCTGTGATCATTTTTCTCTTAGCATTTTTTTTTTTTTTTTTTTGAGATGGAGTCTTGCTCCGTCGCCCAGGTTAGAGTGCAGTGGCATGATCTCCGCTCACTGCAAGCTCCGCCTCCCAGGTGCACACCATTCTCCTGCCTCAGCCTCCCGAGTAGCTGGGACTACAGGCGCCCACCACCATGCCTGGCTAATTGTTTTGTATTTTTAGTAGAGACGGGGTTTCACCTTGTTAGCCGGGATGGTCTCGATCTCCTGACCTTGTGATCCACCTGCCTCAGCCTCCCAAAGGATTACAGGCATGAGCCACTGTGCCTGGGCAACATTTTTTTTTCTTTTTTTTTTTTTAATGTGGTTCTGTTGACATTTTTTTCTCTTATCCCTTTTTTTTTTTTAAGTGGTTCTGCTGTCGACAATTTGTTTTCAATGTTTGCTTGTTTTCTTTTCTTTTCTCTTTTTTTTTTTTTTTTTTTTGGAGACAGAGTCTTGCTTTGTCGCCAAGGTTGGAGTGCAGTGGCCGGATCTCGGCTCACTGCAAGCTCTGCCTCCCGGGTTCCTGCCATTCTCCTGCCTCAGCCTCCCGAGTAGCTGGGACTACAGGCGCCAGCCACCTCGCCTGGCTAGTTTTTTGTATTTTTTAGTAGAGAGGGGGTTTCACCGTGTTAGCCAAGATGGTCTTGATCTCCTGACCTCGTGATCCTCCCGTCTCGGCCTCCCAAAGTGCTGGGATTACAGGCTTGAGCCACCGCGCCCGGCCAATGTTTGCTTGTTTTCTAAAGTTCATTTTTAGACTAACACTGAAGTAGGATAATGAATTACAAGTTGGCAGTTACTATTGCTTCTTCAAACCAATCATTCTATTGTTCCCTGGCTTTCATTGTTTATACGGAGAAGTCAGCCATCAGTTTTACTGTTACTTCTTTGAAGATAAGTTTTTTCCTCATCTGCTCAATTTTTTTTTTTTTTTTTTTTTTTTTAGTTTTAAGGAGCAGAGGTTAATAGGCAAGAAAGGAAAGATAAGGCAGAAGGAAGAGGCTCCCCTGTACAGAGACAGAGGGAGGGGGTGCTCCAAAGCCAAAAGAGGAGGTCTCTAAGTGTGGTGGACACCAGCCAGGTATATATGCAGAGGCTGGAGGAGGTGATGTCTGATTTGCATAGGGCTCAGGGGATTTATTTGACTAGGCGTGTCATTCATGTAGCCCGAGAGAAAGCTGGCCCTCCCACCCTAGCCTTTTAATATGCATCATTTGCTCAGTTTTAAGATTTTCTTTGTTTTTTGTCTTCGGTAGTTAACTATGACAAGTCTGCATCTGATTTTGTATTTATTGGGATTCGTAGTGCTTCTTGACTGTGAGTTTTTTCAAAATTTATTTTAGAAGTACTTAGCCATTATTTTTTCTAGTGTAGTCCCTGTCTCTGTCTTTCATCACCTTTTGATCTTCCTTCTCTCTTTTGCTGTCTTCTATATTTTTCATCCTTTTGGCTTTTGTGTCTTCATACTTCAGTCTGGATATTTTCTTTGACCCGTCTTCCTTTGTTGATTCCTCAGTCATGTTTAATCTGGTATTAAAACCAGCTATCAATTTTAATTTCTGTTGCTGTATATTTTAATTCTTAGGCTTTTGAATTTTTTTCTTTTTAATAGACTTTATTTTTGAGACAGGGTTTTGCCCTGTCACCCAGGCTGGAGTGCAGTGGCAGAATCTTGTTGCCTTGACCTTCTGGGCCCAAGTAATCTTCCCACCTCAGCCTCCTGAGTAGCTGGGACTACAGACATGCACCACCATACCTACAATTTTATTTATATTTTTAGCAATTAAGTCTCCGTATGTTGCCCAGGCTCAAGCAGTCCTGCTTTTGCCTCCCAGAGCGCTAGGATTAGAGGCATGAGCCACCTTGCCTGGTCAGCATTATTTTTTTAGAGCAGTTTTTAGTTCACACCAAACTTGAACAGAAGGTGCAGATATTTACTGTATGCCACCTGACTCCCCACACACGAAGCCTCCTCCATTATCAGTATCTGATACCAGAGTGGTACATTTGTTACAATTGGTGAATCTACATTAACATATCATTATGACTCAAAGTCCACAGTCCACTTTAGGGTTCACTGTTGGGTTTAGACAAATGTGTAATAATATATCCACCAGTACAGTGTCGTGCAAAGTAGTTTCCCTACCCTAAAATCCTGTGTGCTCTGCCTGTTCATTCCTTCCTCCCCACTAACCACTGGCAACTGCTGATCTTTTTACTGTCTCTATAGTTCTGCCTTTCCTAGTACATCATATAGTTGGAATCATACAGTATGTTGCCAGTTAACATTGATTTCTTTGACTTAGTAATAGGAATTTAAATTTTCTTTATGTGTTTTCATGGCTTGATAGTTTTTTTTTTGAGACAGTCTCGCTGTGTTGCCCAGGCCAGAATGCACTGGCATTCCCAGGTTCATGCCATTCTCCTGCCTCAGCCTCCCGAGTAGCTGGGACTATAGGCGCCTGTTACCACGCCCGGCTAATTTTTTGTATTTTTAGTAGAGATGGGGTTTCACCGTGTTAGCCAGGATGGTCTTGATCTCCTGACCCTGTGATCCGCCCAGCTCAGCCTCCCAAAGTGCTGGGATTACAGGCGTGAGCCACCGCGCCTGGCCTAGCTTTTTTTTTTTTTTTTAAACACTTGCTGGCAGGAAGATAGCTTTTTCTTTTTTTTTTTTTTTTTGAGACAGAGTCTCGCTCTGTCGCCCAGGCTGGAGTGCGGTGGCCGGATCTCAGCTCACTGCAAGCTCCGCCTCTCGAGTTTACACCATTCTCCTGCCTCAGCCTCCCGAGTAGCTGGGACTACAGGCACCCGCCACCTCGCCCGGCTAGTTTTTTTGTATTTTTTAATAGAGACGGGGTTTCACCGTGTTAGCCAGGATGGTCTCGATCTCCTGACCTCGTGATCCGCCCACCTCGGCCTCCCAAAGTGCTGGGATTACAGGCTTGAGCCACCGCGCCCGGCGAAGATAGCTTTTTAAAAAGACATTTATTTTAATTGACATATAATAATTGTACATGTTTATGGGATATGTAGTGATTTTTTTATGCAACATTTTATCATATAGTGATATATTGATACATAGTGATCAGATCAGGGTAATTAGTGTATTCATCTCAAACATTTATTCTTTTTTTTTGCATTGGGAACCTTCTGTGTCCTTTTTGTAGCTATTTGAATCTGTATAATGTATTATTGTTAACTGTAGTCTTTCCATAGTTATATAGAACACTGGAACTTATTCCTTCTATCTAGCTGTAATTTTGTATCCTTTCACAAACCTCTCCCTATCCCTCCCTTTCCCGTGTCCTTTCAACCTTCTTGTATCCTGTTATACTTTTTACTTACATGAGATGAACCTTTTTTTAGCTTCCACTTATGAGTAAGAACCTGTGGTGGTTAACTTTCTGCTTCTGGCTTATTTCACATAAGATAATGTCCTCTAGTTCGATGTATGTTGCTGCAAATGACAGGATTTCATTATTTTTTATGGCTCTATAATATTCCTGTGTGTGTGTGTGTGTGTGTGTGTGTGTGTGTGTGTGTGTATACACACACATTTTGTTCATCTATTGAACACCTAGGTTGATTCTGTATCTTGGCTGCTGTGAATAGTGCTGCAGTATTCGTGGGAATGCAGACGTCTCTGATACAATGTTTTCCTTTCCTTTGGATAAATGCCCATCAGTGGGATTGTTGGATCGTATGGTAGTTGTGTTTGTAGTTTTTTGAGGAGCCTTGATACTGTTCTTCATAGTGGCTCTGCTAGTTTACGTTTCCACTAACAGTGTATAAGAGTTCCCTTTTCTTTGCATTTGCTATGCAATTTTCTATGCAATTTGCTATGCATTTTCTATGCAATTGCTAGCATTGGTTATTTTTTGTGTTTTTGATAATAGCTATCCTAACTGGGGTAAGATACTTCATTGTGGTTTTGATTTGCATTTCCCTGATGGTTAGTGAGGTTGAACATTTTTTTTCCTATATTTGTTGGCCATTTGTATATAATCTTTGAGAAATGTCTATTCAGATTGCGTTTGCATTTTTAATTGGATTTTTTTTTTTTTTTTTTTTTGCTGTTGAGGTGTTTGATTTCCTTGTAAATTCTTGATGTTAATCCTCTCAGATGAGTGATTTACATACATTTCTCCCATTCTGTAGGTTGTCTTTTTACTCTTTTGTTGCCTTTGCTATACAGAAGCTTTGTAGTTTGACATAATTCCATTGTTTGTTGGCTGTGCTTTTGAAGTCTTTATTCATAAAATCTTTTCCCAGACTGATATCCTGAAGCATTTCCCATTTTGTTCCAGTAGTTTTATAGTTTTGTTAGTTCTTTGAGCCATTTTGAGTTGATTTTTTATGTAGAGGAGTGAGGGTATAGTTTCATTGTTCTGCATATGGATGTCCAGTTTTCCTAGCACCATTCATTGGAGAGACTGTCCTTTCCCCAGTGAGCATTCTTGGCACCTTTGTCAAAAATCAGTTGACTGTAGATATGTGTATTAATTTCTGGGCACTCTATTCTGTTCCATTGGTTTATGTATCTGTTTTTATGTCAGTACCATGCTGTTTTGGTTACTATAGCTTTCAGTATATTTTGAGGTCTTTTCTTTTTTCTTCCTTTTTTCTTTTCTTTTCTTTTTTTTTTTTTAATGCAGTCTCTCTCTGTTGCCCAGGCTGTAGTTCAGTGGTACCATCACAGCTCACTGCTGCCTTGACTTCCTGAGCACAGTTGATTCACCCACCTCACCCTCTCAAGTAGCTGGGACTATAGGCATGCATCAAGATGCCTGGTTAATTTTTCTTTTCTTTTCTTTTTTTTTTTTTTTTGCACTTACACATTTCTGTGCCTGTCGAGTGGTGGAAGGAGCAGCCCTAGTCTGGGCAGCCGGGTGGCCGAGCAGAAGTCACAGGGACTTAGGGGGCACCTCTAGCCCCAGAGAGGGAGACTGGGGCTTTGGTTACTGTGTGGCCCTTGGCTCCAGAGGAGGCCTCTTGACATGTCTTCTGCCAACCAGCTCTAGTCTCTCTGCATCCACCTTTTCAGGAAGAGCAGGAACTCCAGAAAGCTCCAAAACTTACTGTCTTTCTCATTACAGGGGCTGGGAGGTGGGGGGCAGAAGGTGTAAGAGGTTTAACCTACCTGGGTGACTTTAATTCCAAAGGGCAGAGCCTTGGTGTGGTGGACCCACTTGTGGTCCCAGTGCTTTGGGAGGCTGAGGCAGGAGGATCACTTGAGCCTAGGAGTTTGAGGCTACAGTGAGCGATGATCACAAGTACACTCTAGCCTGGGCCACAGAGTGAGACTCTGACTAAAAAAAAAAAAAAATTTTTTTTTTGAGGCGGAGTCTCACTCAGTGGCCCAGGCTGGAGTGCGGTCTTGTGATCTTAGCTCACTGCAAGCTCTGCCTCCCAGATTCACGCCATTCTCCTGCCTCAGCCTCCCGAGTAGCTGGGACTGCAGGCACCTGCCACCACGCCTGGCTAATTTTTTGTATTTTTAGTAGAGACAGGATTTCACCATGTTAGCCAGGATGGTCTCCATTTCCTGACCTCGTGATCTGCCCGTCTCAGCCTCCCATAGTGCTGGGATTACAGGTGTGAGCCACCGCACCCGAAAAAAATTTTTTTTAAGTTAAAAAAGTAGGCCACGTGTGGTGGCTCACACCTGTAATCCCAGCACTTTGGGAGGCCAAAGCAGACGGATGGCGAAACTCCGTCTCTACTAAAATACAAAAATTAGCTGGACATGGTGGCGGGCGCCTTTAATCCCAGCTACTTGGGAGGCTGAGGCAGGAGAATGGCTTGAACCCAGGAGGAAGAGGAGGTTGCAGTGAGCAGAGATAGCGCCACTGTACTCCAGCCTGGACAAGAGCAAAACTCCATCTCAGAAAAAAAAAAAAATGGAAAAAAATTAAAGGGAACTTTTTCAAGAAAAATGGAGGGGAAAGGGCTTGAAGAGGAATTCCCTCTGCAGCAGAGCAAGTTCCTTCCATGGAGGAACAAGAAGCTGCAATCACTATTTGCAGCTGGGCACAGCTGCCATGACATTTCAAACAGCCGCCATTGACCTGCTTCCTCCTGATGTCCTGTCTAGGCACATCCTCCAGCAGGGCCACCAGGGAGGCAGGGATGGCAGCCCTTGCAACTTCACTTTGACCTCAAGGAATTTGAGAAATTGAGGTGTGGGATGGCAGAGTGGTGGTGTTTGGAGGCCAGGAGGGAGAGGCTGATGCCCGCAACCCTGCAAGACTCAAGGAGCCCACCCTGATGCCCTAGATGAGTGCTGGGGAGGGACGGCCATGCTGCTGGCTTCCTGTGCAGCACTCAGGTGCCTCAGTGAGCCCTCAGAACTCAGGAGGAGGAGGTTGCAAAGCAACAGCCTGATGCCCAGGGCCTTGCAGCTTGTCTTGGGGAGCCCATACTGTCCCTCCTGGGGTCCCTGCACTAGGCTAGGATGCCCCTGTCCTCCCACAGCCTCTGCTCCCTGTACCCTGTTGGCCCAGCAGCAGTCACTGTCCTAATGGCACAGGGCAGCAATCCACAGAATCCACACCCAGACACCTCTCTGGGCCACGCATCATGAGGTCTTCACCCAGTTGTGTATGACCTTCATAGTGACAGGGTATGGCTGAGAAGGTCTCCAGGCCCACCCTCTGCCCGTAGCCTCCAGCGTCCGTGCGGTGAGACACACATGCAAGGGTCACAGGTCAGCAAGTCTGTTCTCTCAGACTCAGAAACATGCCAAGGTCAGGTGTGGGCCACTTGTGCTCCATGGGGGCTGCCATGCTGCCTTCTTGGAGCACCCAGGTGTCCCCCTCAGATACTGTAACCTGAGTACCCAGAGCTGCTTGTGGTGAAGGCTGACTGCGGGTGCTCACTGACCACCTGCTCAGCACATGGCTGGATGGTGCTGGGCACTGGGCCTTCCAAGAAACAGAAACGGCCCCTTCCCTCCCAGTGCTCACATACAGCAGGGGAGACAGGATGGCTGGACAGGATGGTGCCACGTGTGAGTGCTGCAGGCAGATCTCCATGGAGGGAGCCAGGGACCGGCTGGAGGGGTGACATCAGAGCTGTGCACATACCTGAGCATTCTTGCTAGCACAAGGCATGAGGGTCAAGTAGCTCTACACAGCTGAGGCACAGCAGGAGGAGGGGGCACATAACCTAGCTAATTTTTTGTAGAGACATGGTTTTACCATGTTACCCAGGCTGGTTTCGAACTCCTGAGCTCAAGTAATCGTCCCAGCTCAGCCTCCCAAATTGTTGGGATTACAGGCGTGAGCCACCATGTCCAGCTGTTTTTAGGTCTTTCACTGCCTTTGTTAAATTTATTCCTATTTGACTTTTTTCCTAGCTATTGTAAATGAAATTGCCTTCTTGATTTCTTTTCAGATAGTGTATTGTTTGTATATGGAAACATCACTGATTTTTAAAAAATAGTAATTTTGTATCCTACAGCTTTACTGAATTTATTAGCTCGCAGGTGTTTGTTTTTAGTGGAGCATAGGTTTTACTATATATAAGGTCATGTCATCTGCAACTGTAAACACAGGGACAGTTTGACTTCTTCTTTTCCAGTTTGGATGCCCAGAACTACTTTGTCTTGCTCTGGCTGGGACTTCCAGTAGTATGTTGGGTAAGAGTGGTAGGGGTACGCATCCTTGTCTAGGTTCAGTTACTGGAGGAAAAGCTTTTATCTTTCTCTCATTGAGTAAGATGATAGCTGTGGTTTTGTCATATATGGCCTTTATTATGTTGGGATACTTTCCTTTTATACCTAATTTATTGAGAGTTTTTGTTGTTGTTGTTGTTGTTGTTTTTTGTTTTTTTGGAGATGGAGTCTCACTCTTGTCGCCCAGGCTGGAGTGCAGTGGTGTGATCTTGGCTCACTGCAACCTCTGCCTCCCAGGTTCAAGCAGTTCTTCTGCTTCAACCTCCTGAGTAGCTAGGATTACAGCGCCCGGCTAATTTTTGTAGTTTTGGTAGAGATGGGATTTTACCATGTTGGCCAGGCTGGTCTCGAACTCCTGACCTTGTGATCTGCCCGCCTCAACCTGCCAAAGTGCTGGGATTACAGGTGTGAGCCGCTGCGCCCGGCAGGTAATTTCTTGTCGGTTCAATCTTAGTAGATTGTATGTGTTCAGGAATTTGTTCCTTTCCTCTAGGTTTTTAAATTTATTGCTGTGTAGTTGGTCAGCAGTCTCTAATGATCCTTTGTACTTCTGTGGTATCCGTAATGATGTTTCCTTTTTTGTTTCTTATTTCTTTTATTTGGGTCTTGTCTCTTTTTTTCCTTATTCTAGCTAAAGGTTTGTTGATTTTGTTTATCTTTTTAGATGACCTGCTTTTTTTCTGATCTTTGATCTTCTGTCATTTGTTTTAGTCTCAATTTTTATTTCAACTCTGATCTTGTCTTTCCTTCTACTAATTTTGGGTTTGTTCTTTTTGGTTCCTTGAAATGCATCATTGGTTGTTTGAAATGTTTCCAGGTTCTTGGCATAGGCATTTATTGCTAAAAACTTCCCTCTTAGCAATGCACTGCTTTTGCTGTATCCCACAGGCTTTGGTGTGTTGTGTTTCCGTTTTCATTTGTTTCAAGACATTTTTATTTCCATCTTAATTTCTTCATTGACCCAGTGGTCATTCAGGAGCATGTTGTTTAATTTCCATGTATTTGTATAGTTTCCAGCGTTTCTCTTGTATTGATTTCTATTTTTATTCCATTGTGGTCTAAGAAGATAGTTGACATGATTTTTTCAGTTATTTTAAAATTTGGTTGAGACTTGTTTTATGTCCTAAAATATGGTCAGTTCTGGAGAATGTTTCATTTGCTGCTATAAGAGTGTGTATTCTGCTGCTATTAGGTGAAGTGTTCTCTAAATATCTGTTGGTCTCATTTGGTCTATGATGCAGTTGAAAACTGTTTCTTTGTTTATATTGTCTAGATGATCTGTCCAATGCTGTTGAAGTCCCCAACTATTGGGGTCTGTCTCTCTCTCGTTAGATCTAATAATTATGTTGTATATCTGGGTCCTCTGGTGTTGGTTGCGTATGCATTTACAATTCTTATATCCCCTTACTGAATTGATCCCTTTATTATAGTGTCCTTCTTTGTCTCATTTTACAACTTTTGACTTGAAGTCTGTTTTGTCTGATATATGTAAAGCTACTCCAGCTCACTTTTGGTTTCTGTTTACATGGAATGTCTTTTTCTGTCCTTTTACTTTTAGTCTGTGTGTGACTTTATTTTGTTGGGACAGAGTTTTGTTCTGTTGCACAGGCTGGCCCAATCTTGACTCACTGCAATCTCTTCCTCCCAGGTTCAAGCAATTCTCGTACCTCCCAAGGTACGAGTAGCTGAATCAGCTACTCAGATTCCCAAGTAGCTGAGATTACAGGCATGATTCACTGCGCCCAGCCAATTTTTTTGTATTTTTAGTACAGACGGGGTTTTGTCATGTTGGCCAGGCTCTGTGGGTGACTTTAAAGATGATGTTAGTATCTTGTTGACAGCATATTGTTGAATTTTTTGTTGTTGTTATTCTGTCTATAACTTCTATTTTTTATTTTTTTGAGATGGAGTCTCACTTTGTCACCCAACCTGGAGTGCAGTAGAGTGATCTTGGTTTACTGCAACCTCCGCCTCCCAGGTTCAAGCGATTCTCCTGCCTCAGCCTCCCTAGTGGCTGGGATTACAGGTGCATGCCACCGTGTCTGGCTAATTTTTGTATTTTTTTAGAGACGAGGTTTTACATATTGGCCAGGCTGGTCTCGAACTCCTGACCTCAAGTGATCTGCCCGTTGTGGACTCCCAAAGTGCTGGGATTACAGGCATGAGGCACCGTGCATGGCCAATGTATAACTTTTAAATGGAGAAATTTAAATCATTTATGCTCAAGGGTATTATTTATAGGTGAGGACTTACTCCTGCCGTTTTATTGTTTTCTAGTTATTACATTATGTATCCTTTGTTCCTTGCTTGTTCTTCCAGATGTGAAATTCTTGAGCATTTCTTATAAGGCAATCTACTGATGACGTATTGCCTCAGTTTTTCCTTGTTGGTGAAGGTTTATTTCTCTTGCGTTTCTGCAGGACAGCTTTGCTGGGTATGATCTTGATTTGCTGGGTTTTTTTTTGTTTTTCTTTTAGTACTTTGAATCTGTTAGTCCCATTCATTCCTTGCCTGAAAGGATTATACTGAACAATCTGTTAGTCTAAAGGAGATACTTTTACGTGAGACTTGATGCTTTTCTTTTGCTGCTTTTAGAGTTCTTTTTTTTTGTTGTTTGCTTTTTTGAAACAAAGTCTCAGTCTGTTGCCCAGGCTAGGTAGAGTACAGTGGCACAATTAAAGCTCATTGCAGCCTTGACTTCCTGGGCTCAGGTGATTCGCCCACCTCAGCCTCCTGAGTAGCTGGGGCTATAAGCATGTACCACCAAGCCCCGCTAATTTTTATATTTTTTGTAGAGATGGGGTCTCACCACATTGCCCAGGCTGGTTTTGAACTCCTGGCTTTAAGCAATCCTTCTGCCTTGGCCTCCCAAAGTGCTGAGATGATACGTGTGAGATGCTGTGCCTGGCCTCTCTGTTGAATTTCTCGTTAAACTCATGAATTATTTTCCTTATTTCATTAAAGTTCTTACCTATATTCTCTTGTACCTCCTGAGTTTCCTTAAGATTGTTATTTTGAGTTCTTTTTCTGTCATTTTGTATATTTCTTTATGATTGGGGTCTATTACTGGAAAATTACTGGTTTCCTTTGAAGATGTCATGTTTCTTTTTTCTCTGTTGATTTCTACATTGTTTCTACACATTGTTGGAAACGTCCCCCCTTCCAATTTTATGGAGTAAATGTTATAGGGAAAGACTTAATTTGTATTAGTGGATCTTGGATCAGTGAAGTGTGTTGACCTTGGTTCTATGTGGACACAGTAATGTAGTCTCCATGTAGTTTCTTCATCTATAATCTGTACTAGTGACATTTGAGAGTTTCTTTGCAGCCTAGGATGAGGGAGTGTGTGGTGACTGTAGTGCAGCTTTGCCAGGGGGGTTGGCTCATTGGGCTGTTCTCAAATCAGGGACACATGTATGCATATGGTTAGTTGGCCAACTTGGGGTCTGGCTTGCTGGGGTTGAGGCCACAGGACTGTTACTCTGGCCAGGAGCACAGGCATGTGGTTGCTCAGTTGGCTTGATGTTGTGCCTGCCAGGAGTGGCCCATGGTGTGGTTTCTCAGGTCTGGGACACAGGTGCACAACTGCTCAGCCAGCCTGAGTGTAACTGTCAGGGGTTGCCCATTGGGCTGTTTCTTTGGACTGGGATGTGGACTCTTGGCTGCCTGGTTAGCCTGGGGGGATGCCCATCGGGGCGACCTGCGGTAATGTGTCTGAGGCTGTTATTGGGGGCGCAGGGTCATTGGGGAGGCCAGAGGGATGTCTACATGGGTCAGAGGTGCTAGGAGCCTTTTTCTTAGGCACTGAGTAAGGGTGCATGGCTGCTTCATTAACGTTGGGGTGTATCACATGCTCTTTGGCTTGGGGGCCTCCCCTACTTTGGAGAGAGCTTATAGTGTCTTGGTTGGCTTATGGGCAGGTTTGTCCTGGATGGGACTGTCAGACTGTTCCTTTGGCTTGAAGTGTGGTCTGGTTGTGGGAGTTGGTTTTCCCTGCTGTGTGGGACCAAAGTTGCAGCTATAGTTGTAGCATTCATTCACATGTGTGGCCTTCGTGTAATGAAGATGGAGCTGAAGTGCTGCAGAGGTACAGTGGCTACTGGCCCCCAGAAAGGGTGCACTCCAGGTATGGCTCTGGTTTCAAGATGGTGTCACACTGCCACAGCTTGTTTCACTGAGGGTAGGTGGGGGTCAGGGAGCGCATTCCTTGTGCTCCTGATTTGGGCAGTGCAGCTGTGTGGATTTCTAGCAGCTTTTTAAATTAGGCCCAGGGCTTGCAAGGACTGTGGGATTCTACTTTTTATTTTATTTATTTTTTTTGAGATGGAGTCTCACTCTGTTGCCCATGCTGGAGTGCAGTGGCGCGATCTTGGCTCAGTGCAACCTCTGCCTCCTGGGTTCAAGCGATTCTCCTGCCTCAGCCTCCTGAGTAGCTGGGATTACAGGCACCAACGACCACGCCTAGCTAATTTTTATATTTTTAGTAGAGATGGGGTTTTACCTTCTTCTTCGCCAGGGTGGTCTTGAACTCATGACCTCAAGTGATCATCAGACTGCCTTGGCTTCTCGAAGTGCTGGAATTACAGGCATGAGCCACTGCGCCTGGCCAGATTCGCCTCTTGTAAGGATTGTAGGTGTTTGTGGTGGTAATGGGAGTGCTGGTGAGGGATCTTCTGCTTGCCAAAACTGCATCAGGAAGTTCCTGCTGACAGCCAGCAGATCCCATCTGGGCAAGGGGAGATGGGACTGCAGAGGCTGGATGCTTCCATACTGCCTTCCTGGACTTGGTCACCAACTGGTGTGTCTCCATTCCCCAACTGCACTCAGATGGTCTCTCTGACACGCCTGTCAGATCTTAGCTGTTTATTTGTTAACCTTTGTCCTTTCTTGTGTGTAGGATGAATGCCAGGTGTCTCTAGTCAGTCTCCCTGATTCTTTTTTAATATTCTTCATAACTTTGCTGAAATTCTTCAGCTTATCATCTAATATCTTGAATATATTACCTGTTATAACTAATACCTTAATCTTCTGTTTTAGTGTCTTATTTTCACCCTTGTTTCTGGCTATGTGGTGTGTGGTCTTGTTTTTCAGTTCTCTGGTCATTGTAGAAAATTTTAGATATCTAGAGTCATGTGCAGAAGTGGGAAAGTTTATGGGCAGTGAACACTTATTTACCCATCACCCAGTCAACATTTACCAACTCATGGGTAGTTTTTTTTCCACCTGTGCCTTACCGCTTTTCTCTCTCCCACCCACTGGATTAGTTTGAAGTAAATCCAGGTGTTATATATTTTCTGTATATATTTAAATATATTAAAATAACCATTTAACATTTTTAAATTTTATTTTTGAAGATGGGGTCTTGCTGTGTTGCCCAGGCTGGCCTAGAACTCTTGAGCTCAAACAATCACCTAAGCCTCCTGAATAGTTGGAACTAGAGACACACACACACACACACCACTGTGCCCAGCTTTGTTTATGTATTTACGAGACAAGGTCTCACTCTGTCGCCTAGGCTGGAGTGCAGTGGCGTGATCTTGGCTCATTGCAGCCTTGACTTCTTGGGGCTCAAGCTGTCTGCCCACCTCAGCATCCCTATAGGTACGGGATACTACGCCCAGCTAATTTTTGTCTTTTTCTTTTTTTTGTAGAGATGGGGCTTTGTCATGTTGTCCAGGCTAGTCTTGAACGCCTGAATTCAAGCCATCTGCCCACCTTGGCAGCTCAAAGTGCTAGGATTACAAGAAAATGTCACCACATTCCATGTCTTTTTTTTTTAATTGAAAAACGGTGGGGTTTCGCTACGTTGCCCAGGCTAGTCTCAAACATCTGGGCCCAAGCAAATCCTGCGTTGGCCTCCCAAAGTGCTGTGATTACAGGCGTGAGCTGCTACCCCTGGCCATGGCCTGTTTTTTGTTATTTTAAATTGACATGTAATTCTTATACATATTTATAGGGTACAGCATGCTATTTCAGTACCTTTATATGGTGTGTAATGATCAAACTGGGGTAATTACTGTTATCTCAAACATTTATCATTCTTTGTGTTGGGAACATTCAAAATTCTCTGCTATTTATTTATCTATTTTTTTTTGAGATGGAGTCTTGCTCTTGTTGCCCAGGCTGGAGTGCAATGGTGCGATTTCAGCTCACTGCAACCTCCGCCTCCCAGGTTCCACTGAGTCTCCTGCCTCAGTCTCCCAAGTAGCTGGGATTACAGGTGCCCACCACCATGCCTGGCTAAGGTTTTGCATTTTTAGTAGAGATGAAGTTTCACCATGTTGGCCAGACTGGTCTCGAACTTCTAACCTCAGGTGTTCCACCTGCCTTGGCCTCCCAGAGTGCTGGGATTACAGGTGTGAGCCACCACGCCTGGCCTCTGCTAGCTATTTAAAAATATCAAATAAGTTATTAACTATAGTAATCCTAAAGCCAGGGTTAGTGACTCGTATATAATCCCGGTGCTTTGGGTGGCTGAGGCAGAAGGACCACTTGAGGCCAGAAGTTAAAGACCCGTGTGGGCAGCACAGCAAGACTCTGTCTCTAAAAAAGTTTAATAATTAGTTGGATGTGGTGCAATGCGCCTGTAGTCTCAGCTACTTGGGAGGCTGAGGCAAGGGGATTGTTAGAGCCCAGGAGGTCCAGGCTGCAGTGACCTGATCTGTGATTGTGCCACTGCACTCCAGCCTGAGTGACAGCTAAATCTCTTCTCTAAACAAACAAAAACCTGATAAAGCTCCGAAGAACAACAACAACAAAAAGTCATCCTGCAGTACTATAAAACAGTACAGTGTATTCCTCCTGGCTAGGTATAATTCTCTGTTCATTAACCAGTCTTTCCCTACATTCCTCTTCTCTACCCTTTCTAGTGTCTAGTTGTGTAAATTAGTTTTCTTTTTGTTTTGTTTCATTTCTTTTCAATTTTTCTTTTTTTAAAGAGTAAGGGTCTTGTTGCCCAGGCTTCAGTGTAGGGGCGCACGATCATAGCTCACTATGAGCCTCAAACTCCTGGGCTCAAGTCATCCTCTCTTCTCAGCCTCCCAAGTAGCTGAGATTACAGGCTTGCACTACCATGCCCAGTTAATTATTTTATTTTTTGTAGTGAAGGGGTTGCCCAGGGTGGTCTTGAACTCCTGGCCTCAAGGGATCTCTTGCCTCGGTCTCCCAAAGAGTAATTTCTTAATATGAAATAGTTGGCATTCAAGTTCCCTTATATTCTCAGTTTTAAAAAATTCTAACTTTTCCTTCACAATTTGAATCAAGATTCACATGAGACCTATTAGAAATGCTGATTTTAAAAAATTAAATCAACTAAATTGTTATCTAATTTACATACAATAAGGTTAGTCTATTGTAAGGGTATGTTTTTATTCATTTTGACAAATGTATAGACTCATGTAAGAACCACCACAATCGAACGTTTCCATCACCCAATTATTCCTCATGCCTCTTTGTAATCAGCCCCACCACCAAGTCTGCATTGTTGTAACTGCTGATGTGCTTTGTCACATAAGCTTTATTTTTAAATTTATTTTATTATTACTGTTTTTTGAGGCAGTCTTCCTCTGCCACCCAGACTGGAGTGCAATGGCACGATCCTGGCTCATTGCAACCTCTACCTCCTGGGTTCAAGTGATTCTCCTGCCTCAGCCTCCCGAGTAGCTGGGATTACAGGCATGTACTAACGTGCCTGGCTAATTTTTGTATTTTTTTTGATGGAGTCTTGCTCTATCGCCCAGGCTGGAGTGCAGTGGCACGATCTCGGCTCACTGCAATCTCCGCCTCCCGGGTTCATGCCATTCTCCTGCCTCAGCCTCCAGAGTAGCTGGGAATACAGGCGCTCGCCACCATGCCCAGCTAATATTTTGTATTTTTAGTAGAGACGGGGTTCACCATGTTAGCCAGGATGGTCTTGATCTCCTGACCTCGTAATCTACCCGCCTTGGCCCCCCAAATTGCTGGGATTACAGGCGTGAGCCACTGCGCCCAGCCTAATTTTTGTATTTTTACAAATACAAAATTTTAGTGGAGATGGGGTTTTACCATGTTGGCCAAACTGGTCTTGAACTCCTGACCTCAGGTGATCTGCCTGCCTCGGCCTCCCAAAGTGCTGGGATTACAGGCATGAGCCACTGTGCCCAGCTGGAAATAGACTTTATGTACTACTTACATCTGGTTGATACTCTTTTTACTTAGCATACGGTTAGATGTCATCCATGTTGCTTATTGGTGCATCAGTAGTCGGTTTCTTTTTATTGTTGAATAGAATTCCATATGTTGGCATATATACGATAACTTTTTTTGAGGTAGTCTTGCTCTGTTACCTGTCATATGTGGTGCCATTACGGCTCACTGCAGTCTTGACTGCTTGCTCTTAAGCAACCCATTCACCTCAGCCTCCTGGATAGCTGGGACTACAGGCGCATGCTACCACACCCAGCTAATTTTAAAATTTGCTTTGTAGAGATAGTGTCTTATACCATTGCCCAGGCTGGTCTAGAACTCCTAGCCTTAAGCAGTCCTCCTGCCTTGGCCTCCCAGTGTGCATCCTTTTTATTTATTTATTTATTTATTTTTAAACTCAATCCACTCTAATGGAAATTTGGTTTGTTTCTAGTGTGAGTAAAATTATTATTTTGTTTTGCTCTTTGTGTTTTGTTTGTTGGCTACCTGTCTGAACTAATTCTGTGAATTCTGGCTGCCCTGTAGTTCGTAGCCACTGATGTCTCTGTTGGTTATTATTACTGTTTTAATACATAATTCTTTTCTCTCTTTATTTTCAAGCCTCACTTCCTAGGAGTTACCTCTGAATTGGCATAGCATATTTTTTTCCTAAGTCTGTTTTAATTTCTAGGTTCCCCTCTTTCTGCCTTTTTATTTGTTACAGAAGCTGCTCATTCCATGGCTTATTTAGTGCATAAGATTTCCCATCTGGATTTTGCAGATTTTATCCTTGTGCAATTATTTAATATGCTTTGTCATTTCTATTTCCATACTTTTATTATTAGATCTAGAGGCTTGATCAGATTCAGGTTAAATTTCTTGGCAAGACTGTTTCATAGGTTGTGTTGTGTTCTTCCATGGGGTTGGAGTGTCACTTAATGTCATAGTTATGCTTGTTTTATAATGCAAGCAGCCATTGCCTAGGGCTTTTATTACATTAACAGTTACAAAACTAATCCTGTCACTTTTTTCTTTGATTAGGTGGACTATCTGTATCAGGAGAAACTTGCTTTTATTACCTGTTTCATTACTTTCATTTACTATGAGAGTCAGGATAAATGGCTGATTTTTCCCTTTGTTAACCAGTTTTCAGTGAGTGATTTAATATTTGCTTTTTTTTTTTTTGAGAATCATTAGGAAATCATGTACTCAAAAATAACATTTTTGCCTTTATTCATTTAATATTTGGGAGGGTTTTTTCTTTTTTCTTTTGAGACAAAGTTTTGCTCTTGTTGCTCAGGCTGGAGTGCAGTGGCGTGATCACGGCTCACTGCAACCTCTGCTTCCTGGGTTCAAGCGATTCTTCTGCCTCAGCCTCCCAAGTAGCTGGGACTACAGGCACAGCACGTGCCGCCATGCCTGGCCAGTTTCTTTTGTATTCTTAGTAGAGACGGGGTTACACTATGTTGGCCAGGCTGATCTCAAACTCGTGACCTCAGATGAGCCACTTGCCTCAGTCTCCCAAAGTGCTGGGATTACAGGCATCAGTCACTGCGCCTGGCCACCAAAAACTCTTTAGATTTGCCCTTTTGAGTCTATTTTCTAGATCCCGTAGGCATGCTTCATTTTTAGAAATTCCTTTTTCTTTTGTCTCCTCTGACTTGTGTGTTTTCAAATAGCCTGTGTTTGAACTCAGTAATTCTTACTTCTCTGTCATCAATTCTGCTGCAAAAGACTGATGCATTCTTTAGTATGCCAATTGCATTTTTCAGCTCCAGAATTTCTGCTGGAGTCTTTTTACATGTTTTAATCTTTGTTAAAGTTATCTGCTAGCATTCTGTATTCCTTCTGTGTTATCTTGAATTTCTTTGAGTTTGCTCAACACGGCTGTTTTGAATTCCCTGTCTGAAAGGTCACATATCTGTTTCTCCAGGATTGGTCCCTGAAGCCTTATTTAGTTTATTTGGTGAGGTTATGTTTTCCTGGATGGTGTTGATGCTAGTAGATGTTCTTGAGTATCTGGGTGTTGAAGAGTTAGGTATTTTTTGTAGGCTTCACTGTCTGGCCTTATTTGAAGCTGTTCTTGGGAAGGCTTTCTAGATATTTGAAAGAACTTGGGTATTGTGATCTAAGCTGTATCTGCTTTAGGGGTACCCCAAGCCCAGTAATTCTGTGGTTCTTGCAGACTCATACAGGTACCACCTTGATGGTCTTGGACAAGATCTGGGTAATTCTGTGGATTACCGGGCTGAGACTCTTGTTCTCTTTCCATACTTTCTCCCAAACACACAGTCTCTCTGTTATGAGCCACGTAAAGCTGGGGTTGGAGTGAGTGACACAAGCACCCCTGTGACCACCGTGACTGTGCTGGGTCAGTCTTGAAATTAGGATTGTGCTGGGTCTTACCCAAGGCCTGCTGTAACTGCACTCTGGCTACCTCCCTTGTTTGCTCAAGGCCCTGGTGCTATGCAGTCAGCAGTTGGCAAAGCCAGCCAGACCTGCATTCTTCCTTCAGGGCAGCAAGGTGTCTAGACCCCAGGTGGGTCCAGAGGTTTGTTGTCTGGGAGTTAAGGGACTAGAGCAATATTCTTGTATTGTGGCTGAGCTGGCATTCATACCACAAGACGAGGTACTTCTCACTCTTCCTTACTTTTTCTAAAAGCAGAGGAACCTCACCTCATAGCCACCGCCACCCCCAGGCCACAAGGAGTACTGCCAGGCTATCACCGATGTTCCCCTAAGGCCCAGTGTTTCTGAAGTCAGCTTGTCGTGAATGCTTTGTCACCTGGGACTCACCCTTCAGGGCAGTGGGCTCCCCTGTGGCCCAGGGCAGGTCCAGAAATACCATTTGAGTCAGGTCTTAGAATTAGGGATACCCAATAATCCACTGGTGCTCTACCCCGCTGTGTTTGTGCTAGTACCTAAGCTGTAAGACAAAATCCCCTTTACTCTTTCCCTCTGCTTTTCTTAAGTAGGAGTTTTGCCCCATAGCCACCACTGCTGGTAATGTGCTGAATCTCACTGAAGGCATCAAGTCTCAGAGGCTTACCTGAGGCCTTCAGTGTAGTACTTGGATATCGCTACTGGTTATTCAGGGCCCAAGGGCTCTTCAGTTAGGTGATGAATGCTGTTAGGTCCTGTCTTCTGGCCCAGGGTGTGTGTAGAAATGTCTGGGAGCTAGGGCCCTGAATGGGGACCTCATGACTCTGAGCGGCGCCCTGTCTTGCTGTGGCTGAGCTGATATCCAAGGTGCAAGACAGAGGGAAGGCATCTTTCTTGGAGCCCTGAGCTGTGCAGCCTGTCTAGGAGAAGGGGTGATGGCCAGCACTCCATTGGCAGCCCCACCTGGTGTCTCAGTATGTCTCATTCCCTGCTTCCCATCCCCCTTCCCACCACCTCTACTGTTTTGGGGCCCAGTTCATTCATTACTGGGAGTCGGATAAGAGTTGTAGTCCTTACGGCTTAGACTGCCGAAAAGTTTACTTGGAAACATGGAGTGCTGTAGCCCTCCGTGGTGAGGCTGATGGGAACTCAAGTTGGGACCCCTGGGATCGGCAATTGCCCTCTGCCTTAGGGTTGGTTTAAATGCTCCCTCCCTGGGTTCGTGTCACCTGAGTTTGGTCTGGTTTTCCTTTCTGCTTTAACAGGACAGCACTGAGTTCAATGGCTTGCAATTGCTGCGTTCTCCCTCCCCCAGCACTGAGAGGCTCTAGGCACCAGGCCTTTGCTACTGGATGGGGGAACAGGAAGTGTGTGTAGTTGCTAATTGAGGTCTGTTGTTTCTCTGTGCGTTGCCTCTTTCAGTGATATGCAGTTAAAACCAGGTACTGTGAGTACTCACCTGATTTTTGTTTTTTATGAAGGTGTTTTTTCTGTGTAGATCTTAATTTGATATCTTTGTTGGTGGGGGCATGGGCATGATCAGTGGAGCCTTCTGTTCTTGCTCTGCCTCCCACCTGTTTTCAGTCTAAAAAATCAGTGGCAGCCAGGCGCAGTGGCTCACACCTGTAATCCCAGGAGGCTGAGGCGGGTGGATCACGAGGTCAGGGGTTTGAGACCAGCCTGGCCAACATGGTGAAACCCCGTCTCTACTAAAAATACAAAAATTAGCCTGGCATGGTGGTATGCACCTGTAATCCCAGCTACTCAGCAGGAGAATCACTTGAACCTGGGAGGTAGAGGTTGCAGTGAGTCTAGATCGCACCATTGCACTCTACCCTGGGGGATAGAGTGAGACTCCCTCTCAAAAAAAATTCAGTGGCTTCCATTAAACTGCAGTTTGGATTTCCCTAACTCCTTTAAAGAATAATTGCAAAAATTTTTAATTGTGGTAAAAAAGTATAGAACATAAAATTTAGGTGTTTTTTTTTTTTTTTTCCAATAGAGAAGGGGTCTTGCCATGTTCAGGCTGATGTTGAATTTTTGGGCTCAAGCGATCCTCTTGCCTTGGCCTGCCAAAGTGTTGGGATTACAGACATGAACCAAAAATGTCTTTTCTTAATCATTTTTATGTATATCGTTGAGTAGTGTTAGAAATGTTAACATTCTTGGGCAACAAATCTCTAACTTTTTCATGTGACAAAACTGAAATCCATTTCTGGGCAACCATCCTTCTCTTTTGTTTCTGTGAATTTGGCTACTTTAAATACCTCATACCACTTGAATTGTACAAGTACAGTAATGCACCCAGTAATGATGTTTTGGTCAATGATGGACCTAGTGTAGGACAGTGGTCCTAAGGTTATAATACTGTATTTTTACTCTACATTTTCTATGCTTAAATGTGTTTAGATAAACAAATACTTACCATTGTGTTATAGTGGCCTAGAGTATTCATTACAGTTACATGCCATACAGGTTTGTAGCCTAGGAGCAATGGGATATTTGTACACCATATAGTAGAGGCATGTAGCGTAGTAGTCTATGTCATCTAGGTTTGTGTAAGTATAATCTGTGATGTTTGTGCAACTATGCAGTCACATGTTTTTCAGAATGTATCATTGTCTTTAATCATCAAGCAATGCATAGCTGTTTATATCTTTTCATGCTGACTTATTTCACTTCGTTTAATGTCCTTAAGGTTCATCTGTATTGTACTGTATAACAGGATTTTCTTTTTAAGGATGAATGGTACTTCATTGTATGTACATACCACTTTTTGTTTATCCATTCATCCGTTGGTAGACGTTGGGGTTGCTTTGAACTCTTAGCTGTTGTAGATAATGCTGCTATGAACATAAGGGTGCAAAGATCTCTTGGAGATGATGCTTTCAATTCATTTCAGTATATATGCTCACCAGTGGGGTTGCTGGATCATATGGTAATTGTTTCTAATTTTTCAAGGAACTGTCCTACTGTTTTCCGCAGCAGCTGCAACATTTTATATTCCCAGCAAGAGTACACAATGGTTCCAGTTCCACATAACTTGTGAACACTTATTTTTGTTGTTTTTTGAGACAGTATTTTGCCCTGTCGCTCATGCTGGAGTGCAGTGGCATGATCATATCTCACTATAGTGTTGAACTCGTGGGCTTAAGCCGTTCTCCCACCTTATCCTTAGTGTCCTGAGTAGCTAGAACTATAGGCGTGTGCCACCATGCCTGGCTGATTTTTTAAAAAATATACTTTTTTAGAGATGGTGCCTTGCTGTGTTGCCCGGGCTGGTCTTGAATTCCTGGCCTCAAGCAGTCTTCCTGCCTCGACCTACCAAAGCACTAGGATCGGAGGTGTGAGCTGCTGGGCCTCACTGGGGATTTTGATAGGGATTACTTTTAATTCGTAAATCAATTTAGGTAGTGTCGATATTTAACAATATAATGTCTTCCAACCCATGAATGTGGGATTTCTTTCCATTTATTTGCATCTTCTTTAATTCCTTTTAGCAACATTTTGTAGTTTTCAGTGTTAACAAGTCTTTTGCCTCCTTGTTCTTTTTTTTCTTTTTGATGCTGACTCAAATGTAATTTTAAAAATATTTCCTTTTTAAATTGTTCATTGTTAGTGTATTAGAAATGCATCTGACTTGTAATCCCAGCACTTTGGGAGACTGAGGTGGGTGGATTACTTATGATCAGGAGTTCGAAATCGGCCTGGCCATCATGGTGAAACCCCGTCTCTACAAAATACAAAAACTAGCCAGGCATGGTGGGGCGCCTGTAATCCCAGCTACTCAGGAGGCTGAGGCAGGTGAATCGCTTGAACCAGGGAGGCAGCGGTTGCAGTGAGCCAAGATTGTGTCACTGCACTCCAGCCTGGGCAAAAGAGTGAGACTGTCTCAAAAAACCAAAAATTTAAAAAGACAAAAGTGTATCTGCTTTTTGTGTTTTGAATTTGTATCCTGTAACTTTGTTGAATTCATTTATTAGTTTTTTGTTTGTCTTTGAGAGGAGGTCTCACTCTGTTACCCAGGTTGGAATGCTGAAATCCAAACTGCAGTTTAATGGGAGCCACTGATTTTTTTCGGCTCGCTGCAGCCTTAACCTTCCAGGTTCAAGTAATTCTTTCGCCTCAGCCTCCTGAGTAGCTGGGACCTGAGGTGTGCACCACCGTGCCTGGCTAATTGTTTATATTTTTGGTAGAGATGGGGTTTCACTATGCTGCTCAGGCTAGTCTTGACCTCCTAAGCTCAAACAATCTGCCCGCCTTGGCCTTCTAAAGTGCTAGGATTACAGGCTGTTAGTTCTAACAGTTCTTTTTGTGTAATCCTTAGGGTTTTCTGTTGGTTCGTGTTATCTGCGGACAGAGGTGACTTGAATTCTTTCCATTTTTTTCCCTCACTGAATTGCTCTGACTAGAATTTCCAATACTGTGTTGAATAGAAGTTATTAAAGTGGCCACCTTATCTTGGTCCTGATCTTAGAGGAAGAGCTTTCGGGCTTTCACCATTGAGTATGATGATAGCTGTGTGTTTGGAGAACTCTAGTCTGATGAAATGTCCTTCCCTTGCCTTTCTGGTTCTGGGTTGGATGGAATGAGATGGAAAGTTTTTGTTGTTTAGCAGTTAGGCTGCCAGGCGGGCCTCTGGTGAGGGTGGTTTTCTGACCACACAAACTTTTTTCAGAATGTGTGCCCTGTGTGTTTTTTGTTAGAGAGGGATATGATGGTTGTAGCCACTCTTCCCTGTGTTTTTAAGCACTGTTAAGGCTGGGGAAGGAAAACTGACAGAGCGTACTGTGATCCCTTCTTCACCTTGCTGAAATCATACGATGCCAGAGGTTGTTTTTAGTGGTTGCTTCATCTTAGGCCCCCACTTTATCTTATTCTGTCCTAGTTAATAGGCTTTGTTGCCTGAGTCTTCTCTCTGATGGTCAGTAGTGTCTACGGCTTCCAGGGCTTCAGATGTGATCTAGGTCCCAAAAGCCTGGTCTTGGGTGTAGGTGTTACTACCTTGTGACTGTTCCACATATATTTTGGCCTGACGCCTTTTCCTTTTCTCCTTGGCCGAGGTAATTTTTTTTAAACCCCTTCTTGGTTAATCAGTATTACCAGAGAGGAATCTTCCAACCTCCTAGTTCAGCTTACCAGCATTTTTGGAGCTGAGTTGAGGAAGTGTGCTGTAAGTCTTAACATTGTGTATATAGTCTGATTAAGTAGAAGGGGTGTGTGTGTGTGTTTTAAATGTAAACTAACCTCGTATGTATTTGGTACAGGAAAAATATTAGTATAGTGGGACATCTTACTGCTTCATAGGGGATTTCTCCTCACATTAATGTGATGCAGAAATCCAGGCAAGATTTCTGGGGATTAAAGAGAAGACACTAGCAACATATAAAGAAACAGTGAAAAAGCTGATAAGCCTCAAAAATGCTTTCTTGTACATACATAATAATTGCTTTAGTGGCTTCAAAGACCCTTATGTTTTCTACTTTGTAAAGCTGTGTGGACCAGCCGAAGAAGGTAAAAGGCATTAAAATGATGGAATTATGAGAATGATTATGTTCAATTTTTATTATTTTGGGAAATGGTCTTTTAATGAGAACTGAATGCTCTCAAGCTTCCTTATATCAAAAGAGGAAGGTCGTGTGAAGGAAGCTATGACTTCAAGGAAGGTATGCTCTGTGGCTACTGCTGATACACCTGAGAGGAGTGCCATGAGACTGGTTCTTGGAATACTAAGCTGGAGGCTAGAATCAGTGCTACTGCTTTCAGATACAGCAAGCTGACAAGTCCTTGGTCTCTCCTCCTGCCTTCTTCTAGTACCCTATAGGCACTGGAGGAACAAGATCTTAACAGGAAGACAGCTGGAAATGAAAAATGTAGCTTGCATGGTCCCAGCCTCAGCATCACAACAGAAGGGTGGTTTTGGAGATGAGAGATAATCCCAGAATAAGTGGCGAAGTCTCACCGCCCCCCTCACCCCTTACATCTGTCAAAAATCTGTTCTTAAGCTCAGATGAGTTATTAATTAAAAGTAGACTTATTTTCTTTGGAAGCAAAAGAATGATTATCTGAAATGTTTACATTTGTAACTCTGGACTTTATTTTGAACTATTTATTGGCTTTAATACTGGTTTAGCATTATTAATAATTTTAAAATTTCTTTTTTATTTCAGTATCAGATGTAGAAGGTGGTGATGGACTGCAGCTCAGAAAGGAACATACTCTCAAAATATTTACTTATATCAATTCCTGGACACAGAGGTATGCATCTTTAGGTATTTTGAAGACTAATTTTTGTGAGTTGTGTTATAAGTTGCCATTTTTATTGTCACATTTTCTTTTTAGGATGTTGGGTTAGATACCATTAGTTACTAAATGACAGTTTGTCAGTATTTATTAAATCTTTACTCATGAGGTCGATCATGATTCTGTTTTTAAAACATGGGCATAAATAACAGTTTCTTTCTTTGACCCCTCCTTATTTAGGGATATGAGAGTGACAGAAATTCTGAAAAATAACTGTTTTGAGAGATTAAATAATTTTTATGGTGTAGCTAAAGGCTTGTAACAATCTTAATCCTTAGAAAAGTCATTGTGATAAGGGGATACTTTTAAGCCACTTGCTATCTGTTTCTTTTCTGTAATTATGTATATCAGACCAGTTTCTAAATAATACATTTATTGAGACTATAGGAAATAAAATTTTAGGAAAACAAATGTTAATATAATCGAAGTTTATAAAAAGGATTCCTGTTCCTCAGTGTGATTTTAACTAGTCTTTGCTAATAATTTTTTCCCTTGAATAAACAAATGAGAATAAACATTATTTTAACTTCTGTGCCTACCTAGCTTAAACTTAGTCCTTCTAAAACATTTTAATGGATAAGAATGTTTGAAGCATTGTGTGCCAGTGAACATGTTAAATGCAGTGATACATAAATGAATGTTCTGAGGTATACAGTCTAGCTGAACATAGAGTTTAGCTGAATAGTTTAGCTTCAAATAACATTTGCTCTACGGTAATATCCTTTTTGCTTCTTTCAGTAAAGTTGGCAGATACCCTTGTTGCAAAAGAGTTTGTGGATTTTATGTAAACATTCTGTACCATCATTATTGGCATTTCTTTTTCAGTCTCACTGAATTTCAGTAAATTTAGCAGTGGTTACTGTTGCATTATGGATGGAATGGATGAATATTACATAATACTAATATGTTTATGATTGAAGGTGAACTTTAATAGTCCACAGTGATTTGCTGAGAAATGTTGCATCTGAGTCATAATCTTGAGTTTTAATTATTGTAACTACAGCTAGGGTGGCAACATGTTATACTAGGAAAAAAAATCTACACTTCTGATTTCAGGATCTATAAGTTTGCCACTGAATAAAATGAAATCCAGAGAAACAAAATCATTTTCCTAAAATCTCATCACTAGTTATTGGTGGAGATGGGGTGGGAGTTATATTTTCTCATTCCTAATAGACTTGTATTCTAGCTTATTTTTAATCCCTGTATTATGAAATTTTAACCAAGAGTCTGTGGATGGCAATGAAATTATAAAGGAGGTTTTCATATGTGCAGTTTTAGGCAGTAATTCTTAGATCTTATTAGAATATCAAAGTGTTTGCCTCCAAACCATAGAGAGCCTGTGGTTTACCTCGTGTTGCCCTAGAATGTAGTGATTAAGAAAAGTGTGGCCTGGCAGGTTGTGGCGGCCCGTGCCTGTCTCTTTGAGAGGCTGTGAGGCGGAGGATCACTTGAGCCTAGGAGTTCGAGACCTGCCTGGGCTACAGGGCGAGACCCCATCTCTGTTTAAAAAAAAAAAAAAAAAGTGGCCTTGGCTCTAGATAGACAAGGATTCTAGTCCTGCTTCATCACCTGTGAACGAGTGATTATGACAAATTAGTTAAGTTGTATAAACTCTCACTTCCTCATTGGTGGAAATAGAATAATAATAAAGCTACTACTGTCTTAATGACATTGTAAGGAAACAAAGTGCTTAGCTCTGTATTTGCTAAAAGGACTTAATAAACACCTATTTTAATTAAATTTGTTAAAATTTGTTCTGGAAAATGAAATACAAATTAAGATGTAAAGCTAAGCTGGAGAACATTGAATAATTTGTAATTTTGTTCACCTGTCAATAAGTATGAACAGTTGTTAGCTCGTAGTAACAAAAGTGGAATGTTATACTCTTAATTGTTCGTGCTGATAGAAGGGAGAACAGGTAAAAATAAATTAGTTAGATCACAGTGCTTTGTAGTGAAAATTTTTGTCTATTCTCATCTCCCTCTCTTCCTCCCCTAAATTATTTTCTTGAGCGTCAGAAAATATTGTTGCCTAGATTAAGATTGTGGTTCTCATTAGGGGATAAACAGGTACTAATAAAGCATGTATAATCTCCAAAAGGCATCATTAACTTGGGGGCCGTGGACCAGGTGAGTCCATAAGTGAACCTTAGCGTGCTGATAAACCCGTGATATTTCATACAACATGTTATTTATAAGTTTCCTGAAGAAAAAAAGCTTTCATAAGATTATCAGTGGTCATAAATTGTTTTTGTAGTGTATTAACTACAATATAGATAATGGAGAATGTTCACTTCAAAAATAGTATGGTAGGCCAGGTGTGGTTGCTTCTGTGTGTAATCCCAGCACTTTGAGAGGCCAACATGAGTGGATCACCTGAGGTCAGGAGTTCAAGACCAGCCTGACCAACATGGTGAAACCCCATCTCTAATAAAAATACAAAATTAGCCAGGGGTGGTGGTGTGTACCAGTAATCCCAGCTACTCAGGAGGCTGAGGCATCAGAATCATTTGAACCCAGAGACGGAGGTTGCAGTGAGCTGAGATTTGTGCCACTGCATTCCAGCCTGGGCAGTAGAGTGAGACTCCATCTCAAAAAAAAAAAAAAAAAAAAGTATGTTAACAATAATTCAATATTTACAAGCATTATAAAGATTTTTGGCCCAGGGTAATGGCTCATGCCTGTAATCCCAGCACTTCGGGAGGCCCAGGGAGGTGGATCACTTGAGTTCAGGAGTTCAAGACCAGCCTGATCAACATGATGAAACCCCGTCTCTACTGAAAATACAAAAATTAGCCAGGTGTGGTGGTGCTCATGTGTAACCCCAGCTACTCGGGAGCCTGAGGCAGGAGAATCATTTGAACTTGGGAGGCAGAGGTTGCAGTGAGCTGAGATCACGCCACTGTACTCCAGCCTGGGGAATAGAGCAAGACTATGTCGCAAAAAAGATTTTAGTATTTTATACTATTTTTTCTCTTATTTAAATGATACAGTCATTGTAGGGAAAGAAAAGAAACTTTGATAAACTAGAGAATCGAAGTTAAATACAAAAACATGCCACGATTCAGAGTAACAACTTGTAACTTTTTGTGTATATCCATGGTGTGAGAGATTGCGAACAGTACAGTTTTAAATTTTACAAAAATGTGGTTTTACTATATGTATACTTTATGGTCTGATATTTCAGGTACAGTTAACCGTGGTCAGTCTCTGTGATCAAGTGTTATCTGTGTCATCATTTTTAAGTGCTGTTTAACAGTCATATAGCTGTCTCTACTTTGGCTATAACATGACGGAGGTCCTGCAGCCAATTAAGCCAACTGAGTTCCCTTCCTTATGGGGGCCCCAGTGTGCAGTCGCTGCAAACAGCAGCTTCCTTGGTAATATATGCAGCCTGTTTGTTGTATGGGTTGCTCTAAGGGACCTTGGAGACAGGCCTTTCAGATGTATGTTCATGTTTCTGACCTTGCGCTATCCCAATGTAGGCTCCAAACAGGCATGCGAGGTGCCTTTGCAAAGCCCCAGGGCACTGTGTCCAGGGTTCATGCTGGCCAAGTTATGTCCACCTGCACTAAGCTGCAGAACAAGGAGCATGTGATTGAGGCCCTGCGCAGGGCCAAGTTCAGGTTCCCCAGCTGGAAAATCCACATCTCAAAGAAGTGGGGCTTCACCAAGTTCAATGCCGATGAATTTGAAGACATGGTGGCTGAGAAGCCGCTCATCCTAGATGGCTGTGGGTTCAAGTACATCCCTAGTCATGGCCCTCTGGACAAGTGGCTGGCCCTGCACTCATGAGGGCTTCCACTGTGCTGCGGCCTCTTAATACTCACCAATACATTCTACTTGCTGTCCCCCTCCCCCCCAAAAAAAAGATTAGGGAGTTTAATAACACATGTTTGTTTACCAGATTATCATCATTTTGTTAATTTAATGATTGGGAATGGAATAGGAGGAAAACTAACTCAGAAAATGGGAAGAGAAAGGAATAGGAGAATAAATTGAAATTAATTGAATAATTAATAAATTATTAATTAATTGAATAAATTGAATAAATTGAATTAAATTAATTGAATAAATTCAATTAAATTAATTGAATAAATTGAAATTAATTGAATAATTGAATAAATTGAAATTCCCTAAATTAGGGAAAGGGCATATGCACATCTGCAAAGGAATATCATGTATGACAGAAGCTCCGCTACCACAGAGCATAATTCCTCATGTTGTAAGTGTTGTTGTTGTTGTTGTTGTTTTGCTTGTTTTAAGCTTACTACAAAATGGAGTTAGGTTTATATCTTGGAAATTCCATATTCCTTAGCAGGTATTTAAAGCTCTTTATTATCTCCTACCTATCAACTCTAACTTTATTTCAGGAATTTCTTCTGTATAAGAACTCTGGATGCCAGCCAGGGTGAAGTTCTCTGTCAGGTTTCCAGACTAAAAGTAGTACATTTTATACTTGTCATTTGTGCTTAGTCTTTGAAGCTTTTATTTTTATGTTTTCATTGTTTTAATAAATTTTATTTTTTAGAATAGTTTTAGAAGCCATTGCTTTTAAATAGGTTAAATGTATGTGGTTCACTCTTTTTGTTTTTTTTTTTGAGACGGAGTCTCGCTGTTGCCCAGGCTGGAGTACAGTGGTGTGATCTCGGCTCACTGCAAGCTCTCGGCCTCCCAAAGTGCTGGGATTACAGGCATTAGCTACCACGCCTGGCCAGCGTACGCATATGTGGTTCACTCTTTAAGGCTCTGCCTTTTATTTTGGCATCAAGAAATTTGTTTGGCCAATGGACTATTGATACTGACCGCTGTTTAAAGTAGTGCTTTTCATAAATTAGCTGATACATAAAACAGTTTTTGGTGAGGTTGAATACTGTAGAGTAATAGTCCTTTCATGCTTTCAGCAGAATCCTTTCATGCTTTCAGCAGAACTAGGCTAGGGAAATGATATTAGACCCATTGGAATATTTGTTGCTAGATGCAATTCTAAAACCTAACCTGCAAAGAATTTTATTTTGACATGTAGATTCCTCATGAATGTTGACTTAGTATTAATTTTAAAATTAAAGCTACATACTTTATATGAGGCATTTAGAAATTTTTATCATTGCATTTCAAAAACATAAGTGCATTTTATTTAGGTGGGCAGCATATAATTCTACTTAGATACTTTTAGCAGGCAGGAATGAGACTGAGAAGAAAATAAGATAAGCTCAGATGGTGGAAGGATATGTATGATATTGGTGTACCAACATAAGTAATACAGAGTTAAAAAAAAAAATTAGTTGGCAGGGAAATGCCTATAATAAAAAAGTCCCTGTGTCCCCTGTCTCCTCACCCTTCTTTCTGTCTTCACCTTTTTCAGATGTTGGTTGGTTTTTTTTTTTTTTGAGACAATCTCGCTCTGTCCCCCAGGTTGGAGTGCAGTGGCATGATCTCAGCTCACTGCAAGCTCCGCCTCCCGGGTTCACACCATTCTCCTGCCTCAGCCTCCTAAGTAGCTGGGACTACATGCGCCTGCCACCAGGCCCACTTAATTTTTTGTATTTTTAGTAGAGACGGGGTTTCACCGTGTTAGCCAGGACGGTCTTGATCTCCTGACCTCGGGATCTGGCCGCCTTGGCCTCCCAAAGTGCTGGGATTACAGGCGTGAGCCACCACACCAGGCTGGTTTTGATATTAACCTCTATATAGTATTCTGAAATACTCTTCTTATATTGCTGTTGCTACATCAATTTTAGGTGTAACCTATTAACTTCCATTTATGATATATAAGGATTTCATTCTTTTACCTTCTCCAATTCTCTCAGTATAGTTACATCTGTTCTTAGAGTAGTTCTAAAAATAAAAATGTTGCTCAGCAATGAGCCAAAAAAGTTCCCTAGTTCATTTTATATCTTGCATGTTCTCTCTTTCTTGGTTTACTTTTTTCATTCAGTTAATTTTCTGTGTGTGGATCACTTTATTCTTCTCAAACACTCGTAAACTATGCATCATTAGGTGATCTATTATCCTGCCACCCCTGGTCATAGCCCTAGAGTATTGATTACTTTCTAGAATTACTAAACTACCTTCCCTTCACATCTCATCCTTATAATTCATTTTGCTTGTCTCTGAGGCAGGAGAACTTTAGGGTCTGGAGGCAGGGAATCTGAGACCAATTCACGCTGACTTCCTAGAATTAAATGAAAAGGAAAACCCTGAGATTCCATGCGTGAGTAGCAAAAGGACCAGAGGCTACCCGCTTTGCAACCTCCCCACACTTTTCTGTGTGGCAGGTGAAAAATTGAAATTACCATTGATTGGTCCCCTCCTGCAACTAATTACGCTGGTGGCAGGCCAAGTCTTCATCTGCATAGGAGTATAGCTTTGTAACTTCAGCCTCTGACTGGTCTTTGGCATAGGGTGTAACTTTGTAACTTCAGACTGATCATGGGCCACTACTTCATTTAGGTAGGGTGTACACCAAGTAACCAATAGGAAACCTCTAGAGGGTATTTAAACCCCAGAAAATTCTGTAACTGGGTCCTTGACTCCCTTGCTCTGACTATTCCCACCCTGTGGAGTATACTGTCATTTTCAGCAAATCTCTGCTTTTGTTGCTTTATTCTTTGCTCACTTTGTTTGTGCTTTTGTCCTATTCTTTGCTCAAAGCGCCAAGAACCTGGGTACCCTCCTCTGGTAACATCTCCTTTCTTGGATCTCCAAGTTTCCTGGATTCCATTTTGTCATCTTTTTAGTTTACTTCCTTGTTGTGGAGGACATCTTTTCTGAGAGAGGATACATGGGGAGACAAATGTTTATTAGACCTTCCAGACCTGAAATGTCTCTCCTACCCTTATACTTACTGATAGGTCTTATTGGATACAGAATTATAGGTGGAAAATTGCTTGCAGAATTTCGGTAGTATTGATCCATTGTATTCTAGGTTCCAGTATTGCTTTGGAGAAGCAGTAGCCCTTTTTATTTCTGTGCTTTTCCTTGATACTCTTTTGTTTTTTAAAATTATTTATTTATTTTTGTAGAGACGGAGTCTCACTCTGTAGCCCAGACTGGAGTGCTGGAGTGCAGTGACGTGATCTTGGCTCACTGCAGCCTCCGCCTCCTGGGTCCAAGCAGTTCTCCTGCCTTAGCCTCCCGAATAGCTGGGACTACAGGCGCACGCTGCCACGCCTGGCTAATTTCTTTTGTATTTTAGTAGAGACGGGGTTTCACCATGTTGTCTGGGCTGGTCTCGAACTCTTGAGCTCAGGCAATCCACCCACCTTGGCCTCCCAAAGTGCTAGGATTACAGGCGTGAGCCACTGCACTTGGCCTCTTTTATTTTTTTTATTTTTTACTTTTTAAATTTTTTTGAGACAGAGTCTCGCTCTGTTGCCAGGCTGGAGTGCAATGGCATGATCTTGGCTCACTGCAACTTCCGCCTTCCAGGTTCAAGCAATTCTCCTGCCTCAGCCTCCTGAGTATCTTAAACTACAGGCACATGCCACCACACCCAGCTAATTTTTGTATTTTTAGTAGAGTCGGGGTTTCACCATGGATGGTCTCTATCTCCTGACCTCGTGATCCGCCTGCCTCAGCCTCCCAAAGTGCTGGGTTTACAGGCATGAGCCACCACGCTCGGCCTCCTTGATACTCTTTATCACCCTCCCTGAAAGCTTTTAGGATCTGTATCCCTCCTCAGCTTCAGCAATGTTCTGTCTGTTTTGGTGGGCCTTTTGGTTGTGAAAATTTTATTTCATAATTTCCTTAATTCTGTATTTATTGCTCTCACTTCCTGGAACTATATTAGTGAGATATTGTACCCTTCTTGATTACTTCCTTTTCATATTCACCCCCTTTTTTTTTTTTTTTTTTTTTTTTTTGAGATGGGATTGCTGTGTTGCTAAGGTTGGAGTGCAGTGGCGTGATTATGGCTGACTGTGGCCTCAACTTCCTGGGCTCAAGTGATTTTCCCACCTCAGCCTCCCAAGTAGCTGGGACCACAGGCATATGCCATTATACTCAGCTAATATATTTTTTTATTGTAGAGAGGAGGTCTCGTGTTGTTGCCCAGGTTGGTCTTGAACTCCTGGGTTCAAGCAGTCATCCCACCTTAGCCTCCTAAAGTGCTGGGATTACAGGTGTGAGCCATTGCACCAAGTCTTTTCTCTCCATTATTCATATTTTTTTTCTATTTTGTGGGAGATTTCATTTTTCCCTTTTCTGGACCTTTTGTTGAATTTTACAAATTGCTATAATTTTAATTGGTTTTTAAATTGTAAATGATGTATATGCAAAAAGGTATATGACATGTATTTGTGTACATTATTACAGTGCTCTGAATTTTGTTATTATTTTGGCTCACTGACCAAAAAAATGCTCTGTTTTGTAATCTGAATTTATATTTTCATAACATTTCATTCTTATTTCAGTAATCTAATATCTTATATCTCTCAGGATATAAATTACAGCTAAAGTCTTTTTTTTTCTTTTTGTGTTTTATCTATTTCCTCTAAATTTCTTTTCCTTTCTATTTTCTTTTCTTTTTTTTTTTCTTTTTTTTTTGAGACAGTTTCACTCTTGTTGCCCAGGCTGGAGTGCAATAGCGTGATCTTGGCTCACTGCAACCTCTGTCTCCTGGGTTCAGGTGGTTCTCCTGCCTCAGCCTCCCAAGTAGCTGGGATTACAGGCATGTACCACCGTGCCCAGCAGATTTTGTATTTTTAGTAGAGACAGGGTTTCTCCATGTTGGTCAGGCTGGTCTCAAACTTCTGACCTCAGGTGATCTGCCCGCCTCGTCTCCCAAAGTGTTGAGATTACAGGCATGAGCCACCGCGTCACCTTACTGTTTGTTTTTATATGCCTTTGGTGATCCAAAGGCAGATAAAATTTTTCTTGCAAATCTTATTATTGTTATTCTTTCTTGGTTATGAGAGGAGTACTAAACAGTGAATTTGAAGGTCTCTGTGGTCAGGGCATCTCAGATGTTGGCCACCACTGTATGATGGTTAAATGGTGAGTAGGCTTTCTTGTTGGGGCTAAATGGGCTTTTTCTATTCCAAACCCCACCACAAATACACTAAACTAAGAACACTCTAGGACAGAAAGCATGGGACGAAAGATGACAACTATCAGCGTAGTTTGGATGACAGAAAAGGGACAAATAGTAACTCAGAGTGAAAGAAATAAACTTGGAAAGAGCTACAAAAAGACATTTAAAAGAAGTATCTTTCAATCTTTGGCTTTGCGATATGTTAGTCTGGTGGTTGGGGTACCAGATAGGAAAGGTACTTGAGGAGGTTTACCATTTAAGTCATATATTTCACTTATCTTGCTTTCAGTTTTTTTCCCTTTCTTTTCTTTTTCCAGACAGCGTCTCGATCTGTCACTGGGCTGGAGTGCAGTGGCATAGTCTAGCTCACTGCAGCCTTGACCTGTGGGGCTGATTTTTCTTTTTCTTTGTAAATCTCTTTCTTAGCTAGTTAGAAGTTTATTCCTTTCGAGTGGCAGGAGCCGAAGCAGCAGCGCAGGTTGTCCCCGTTTCCCCTCCCCCTTCCCTTCTCTAATTGCCTTCCCGGGTCCCCTACACTCCAGTCCCGGTCCCGCCATGTCCCAGAAAGAAGAAGAGAACCCTGCGGAGGAGATCGGCAAGGAGAAGCGGGACACGCAGGAGAAAGAAGGTATTCTCCCTGAGAGAGCTGAAGAGGCAAAGCTAAAGGCCAAATACCCAAGCCTAGGACAAAAGCCTGGAGGCTCCGACTTCCTCATGAAGAGACTCCAGAAAGGGCAAAAGTAATTTGACTCAGGAGGCTACAACATGGCCAAAGCCGAGATGAAGAATAAGCAGCTGCCCCGTACAGGACCAGATAAGAACCTGGTGACTGGTGACCACATCCCCAACCCACAGGATCTGCCCCAGAGAAAGTCCTTGCTCGTCACCAGCAAGCTTGCGGGTGGCCAAGTTGAACGATGCTGCCTGGGGCTCCGCCAGATCCTGAGATGCTGCCCCCTTCCCCCCCCCGCCCCACACCTGGGTCCTGTGCTGGCTCCTGCCCCTTCTTGCTTTTGCAGCCAGGGGTCAGGAGGTGGCTCGGGTGCGGGCTGGAGAGGCAGCAGCCCTTGCACGTTGGTGTCCCTGGCACGTGGAGCCCCTTGGGCTGAGCACCAAGACCTTGAACCTTTTTTGTTTTACCTTTTTTCCAAATAACAATTGGGAGAAATCTCAATGAAATTCTGGGGGTGGGGGTGGGAGATACGGAGGAATATGAATTAGGGCTTGGAGTTAGTAAAAAAAACATTCCTGACTATCCTTCTTAACCACGTGGCTGGTGTGGGGTAGGTGTGAGGGGAAGGAAGTGGAGTGGACTAATGAAGAGGAGTTCTAGTTGAGCTCTGTAGATAAATGTCTTGTTTCAGTGTGGTTGGAGACCTGGTGTCAGATGAAAGAAACTCCATCTGTACACACAGATGCAAACAGCTCCTCTGGTTCTGCAGAGCTAGTTGAGAACTCAACGTTAATCATTTTAAAAAGTACTGTCCTTGAAATAGATTTGCTGTGGGGAGCGGTGAGTGTGGGAGAAAGGAGCCATAAGCATGGGGAACCCCACAGAGCCCAAAGGACTTTTTCAGTATTTGAAATAAACAAAACAAAAACCCATGAAAACACCCCCCCCAAAAAAAGAACTTTATTTCTTTCACTCTGAATTACTTACTATTTTTCCCTTTTCTGTCACTCAAAGTGTGTTGATAGCTGTCATCTTCTGTTTCATTATTTCTATTTTTGTGGAGTGTTCTTTAGTATATTTGTAGTAGGATTTGGAATAGAGAACAAGTAAGTTTATGTGTAAAATCAAGCTGGTTTTCGTGAAGCTTGTAGCTAAAAAAAATTCAAGCTGGTTTTGACTGAAAGTGATGTTTTTATTTAAAACACCTTTCTGCCTTGCATTTTGGATACAATGTACAGCAAGGGTCCCCAGCCCCTGGGCCACACACTGGTACCCAATTAGGAACCGGGCCACACAGCAGGAGGTGAAGGGCAGATGAGTGAGTGAAGCTTCATCTGTATTTACAGCCATTCTCCATTGCTCACATTACCACCTGAACTCCACCTCCTGTCAGATCAGTGGCAGCATCAGATTCTCACAGGAGCGTGAATCCTGTTGTGAACTGTGCATGTGAGGGATCTAGGTTGCACACTCCTCATGAGAATATAATGCTTGATGATCTATCGCTGTCTTATATCACCCCCAGATGGTACCATCTAGTTGTAGGAAAACAAGCTCAGGGCTCCCACTAATGCTACATTATGGTGAGTTGTATAATTATTTCATTATATATTACAGTGTGATACTATAACATGCACAATAAATGTAATGTGCTTGAATCATCCCAAAGTCCTCTGGGTCCTGGGAGAAATTATCTTCCATAAAACGGGTCCCTGGTGCCAAAAAGGTTGGAAACCATTGATATACAGAGGGAAATGCTGTATTGAGAATTCACATGCCTAGACTTCTCAGAATTGAGTGTAATAGAATGAAAAATATTATTTACGTAATATACAGTTATTTAAAAAATACATACATTTGTGTACGTGTGTGTTCCCTCATGAGACTCACAACTCCTTTTGAACTTGTTTATTTTGGGTCTGGAAGGACCCAGACCCAGTTTCTTTTGTTACTTTGTTGACGTAATTTTTGTCTTCGAAGATCATCAGTTTTAGGTCCATTACCAAGCAGTTTAATGCTCATTGTCTAACATTTTTATTTTATTTTATTTTTATTTTTGTTTTGTTTTATTTTATTTTATTTTTTAATTTTATTTTATTTTTTAAATTTTATTTATTTTAGAGATGGAGTCTCGCTCTGTTGCCCAGGCTGGAGTGCAGTGGCACAGTCTTGGCTCACTGCAACCTCCACTTCCTGGGTTCAAGCAGTTCTCCTGTCTCTGCCTCCCAAGTAGCTGGAATTGCACCCGCCACCACACCTGGCTAATTTTTATATTTTTAGTAGAGACGGGGTTTCACGATGTTGGCCAGGCTGGTCTCAAACTCCTGACCTCAAGTGATCCACCTGCCTTGGCCTCCCAAAGTGCTGGCATTACAGACAAGAGCCACTGCACCTGGCCCTAACACTTATTTTAAAAGTAAATTTGGCTGAATCTTTGGTTTTCTCCATCCAAATCTGACTTCAAGATCATTTTCTGGGATTTCAGATTCCATTTTTAGTAAATGATCTGCCTGCCTCAGCCTCCCAAAGTGCTTACAGGCGTGAGCCACCACACCTGGCCTGACCTCTTTGAACCTGATTTTTCTAAGTTTTTTATGTTTTTTGAGACAGTCTGCCTCTATCACCCAGGCTGGAGTACAGTGGTGCAATCTTGGCTCACTGCAACTTCCGCCTCCCAGGTTCAGACAATTCTTGTGCCTCAGCCTCCTGAGTAGGTGGAATTACAGGTGTTTGTCACCACGCCCAGCTAATTTTCGTATTTTTAGTAGAGACGAGGTTTTGCTATATTGGCCAGGCTGGTCTCGAACTCCTGGCCTCTAGTGATATGCCCACTTTGGCTTCCCAAAGTGCTGGGATTACAGGCTGAGACAGTGCACCTGCCTTACACTCAAGTTTATATGACCTCTCACTTTGGTTTTGTATGTGTTTTGAGAGAGAGAGTCTCACTCTGTCGCCCGGGCTGGAGTGCAGGGGTGCTATCTCGGCTCGCTGCAACCTCCGCCTCCCAAGTTCAAGTGACTTTCCTGCCTCAGCCTCCTTAGTATCTAGGATTACAGGCAGACTACCACACCCATCTGATTTTTTATTTTTAGTAGAGATGAGATTTCACCATGTTGGCCAGGCTGGTCTCAAACTCCTGACCTTAAGTGATCTGTCTGCCTCAGCCCCCAAAGTGCTGGGATTACAGGCGTGAGCCACCACACCCAGCCTGACCTCTTACTTTAAACCTGATTTTTCCTAAACATCGGAGGAAGAAGCTGTTAATCAGAAGAATTGGAGGAGAAATGTGTTTATTTTTCTTCTTGTGGGAGTTGTGATATTATAGAATTGTAAAGCTGGAGAGGTCTTAGAGGTAAAAATAAAAACCCTTTCATTTTGCCACAGATAAAAAAGATGTGATGCATTATTTATATATATATATATAATTATATATTTCTGTGTGACAGAAATGCTCCAAAAGTAGTACTGTATCTTAAAACAGCAGTAAACATTTATTATCCTCAAAGTTTCAATGGGACAGGAATTTGGGACTCCTTTAGCTGTTCGGTTCTGGGTTGAGTTTCTCATAATGTTTTAGTCAGGATGTTGGCCCGGTGATAGTCTTGTAAAGGCTCATGTGGGGCTGGAGTATATACTTCCAAGTTGGCTTGCTTTAGTTAGTGATCAGGTTAGTGCTGTTTTTTTTTTTTTGTTTGTTTGTTTTTTTTTTTTTTGAGACAGAATCTTGCTTTGTCACCCAGACTGGAGTGCAGTGGCACGATCTCCTGCCTCAGCATCCCGAGTAGCTGGGATTACAGGTGCCCACCACCACGCCTGGCTAATTTTTATATTTTTAGTAGAGATGGGGTTTCACCATGTTGGCCAGGCTGATCTCAAACTCCTGACTTCAGGTGTTCCACCCACCTCGGCCTCCCAAAGTGCTGGGATTACAGGCGTGAACCAACTCACCCAGCCTCAGTGCTGGTTGTTAATGGGGAGGTCTTGGTACTTCCTCTTGTGAACTCCTAAAGGGCTGCTTGAGTGTTTTTCCATGATAGGTGGCTTTCCCTAGAGTAAGTGATCCAAAAGAGAGCAAGGCAGAAGTGACAGTGTCTTTTATGACCTAGTCTCAGATGTCACACATTGTCACTTCTACCACATTCTATTCACTAGAAGTGAGTTCCATCTACACAGAAGAGTATCAAGTAATTTGTGGCTGTACTTCAAATTCACGCTTGGAGAAATAAAATTATTTCCACATGATCATACAGGGCATTGGTGATCTATTCAGACTACAATATAGATGTTTTGATGCTATTACTAGGTGCAGATTATAGATTATAGTTGCTTAGCTGTCATCTGTCATTGGATACAAGTATTAGAACCAGGTACTTGTGTGTGTATAAATTACCTATTGATTCACCAGACCATTCCCTGCCTTTTTTTGATACATGATTTTGCTCTGTCACTCAGGCATGATCAGGGCTCACTGCTGTCTCAGCCGCCTGGGCTCAAGCGTCTCGAATAGCTGGGACTGCAGGCACAAGCCACGATGCCTAGCTAATTCTTTTATTTTTATTTTTTGTAGAGATAGGCCTCATTATGTTGCCCTGGCTTGTCTTGAGCTCCTGGACTTAAGTGATTCTCCCACCTTGGTCTCCCAGAGTGTTGGGATTACAGGTGTGAGCCACCCCACCTGGCTGAGATCCTTTTAATTACCTACATATGCCAGGCATTGTGCTACTAACTGAACATGTCTAAGGAGAACTGGATTTGTTTGTAATACTTTTTTTTTTGAGACTGTGTTTTGGTCTTGTTGCCCAGGCTGGAGTGCAGTGGTGTAATCTTGGCTCACTACAACCTCCGCCTCCTGGGTTCAAGTGATTCTCCTACCTAAGCCTCCCAAGTAACTGGGATTACAGGTGCCCACAACCATACCTGGCTAATTTTTTTTGTATTTTTAGTAGAGACAGGGTTTCATCATGTTGATCAGGCTGGTTTCGAACTCCTGACCTCAAATGATCCACCTGCCTGGACCTTCCAAAGTGCTGGGATTACAGGCGTGAGCCACCGCGCCCGGCCGATCCTGTTTTTTATATATATGTATATTTTACAGGAGCTGGGGAGAGAAAGAGAGTGTGTGTGTGTTTTGTGCCTAAACACTTTTGATTTACCAGATGGTGTCAGAGCATCCCTCCCAAATAGCCTTCAAGGACATTAACTTAAAAATGTGGCTGTTTTATTAGTTGACAACAAAATTCCTTATATTAAATAGCTGGCTTTATTAGTAAGATATTTTGTTATAGCCAGTTTCCTAATAACTTGCTCAACATATATTGAGTACTTGATACTGGAGAAACAAAATGCCACAATTCTTGTTTTTAAATAGTTCCTTGTGTAGAAGGACAGACAAATCCATACATGAAACTGAAGATAATAGCTGTAAACCTAACATGATGACTTTATACTAAGATACCAGTTGTTGTTGCGATGCTATCTTTATGTTATTAAGGTGTACCACAGCAGGAAGGAAAAAATAAAAGCAAGTCTAGAAATAACTTAGTATTTCCTTACTTATTATTTTTTATTAAAAAATATAACTGCTGCTCTACTACTAATTTATTCATTTTTTTTTTCTCTTATAGGCAATGTCTATGCTGCTTCAAGGAATATAAGCATTTGGAGATTTTTAATCAAGTAGTGTGTGCACTTATTAACTTAGTGATTGCCCAAGTTCAAGTGCTCCGGGACCAGCTTTGTAAACATTGTACTACTATTAACATAGATTCCACGTGGCAAGATGAGAGTAATCAAGCAGAGGAACCACTGAATATAGATAGAGAGTGTAATGAAGGAAGTTCAGAAAGACAAAAATCAATAGAAAAAAAATCAAACTCTACAAGAATTTGTAATCTGACTGAGGAGGAATCTTCAAAGAGTTCTGATCCTTTTAGTTTATGGAGTACAGATGAGAAGGAAAAACTCTTACTATGTGTGGCAAAAATTTTTCAAATTCAGTTTCCCTTATATACCGCTTACAAGCATAATACTCACCCTACTATTGAGGTATGTAAAAATAGATGTTGTGAATTTTAAGTAATACCAAGACTTAACTTGGCAGTCTGTTTCTCACTGATAAGTACGAAGACAGTTTTTGCTGGCAGAAAATCATTATTGTCACCAGAATTATTTAATGTTTCTCCAGAACATTTTTTTTAGCAGTTTGTGCTGTAAATTTGCTCAATATAGTTCATCCTGTCAAGGAAAGATGTATACATTGAACTCAGAAAGTAAACTGGTAGTGATCTAAACATTTTACTGGTATAGATCTATGCTTATTTTATGACTCTTAATAAAAGTTGGCCGGGTGCGGTGGCTCAAGCCTGTAATCTCAGCACTCTGGGAGGCCGAGACGGGCGGATCGCGAGGTCGAGATGGAGACCATCCTGGCTAACCTGGTGAAACCCCGTCTCTACTGAAAAATACAAAAAACTAGCCGGGTGAGGTGGCAGGTGCCTGTAGTCCCAGCTCCTTGGGAGGCTGAGGCAGGAGAATGGCGTAAAGCTGAGAGGCGGAGCTTGCAGTGAACTGAGATCCAGCCACTGCACTCCAGCCTGGGCGACAGAGCAAGACTCTGCCTCAAAAAAAAAAAATAAATAAAAATAAAAATAAATAAATAATAGTTGAGGGAAAGGAAACACGTGGAATTTTAAATTTCATTCTTAGAAACAGTCTACAGACCAGAATTTGCTTTCATCAAGAGAAAAGCTTAGCAAATTATCTGTAATTAGTAGTTTCAAATAATAGTATTTTCTTTTGTAAGTTAAGATGCAGCCTTTGAGATGTCACAGTATAATTCTGCCATATTCTATTGTGCTGCTTTCTGTTACTTGAAGCAGTTCACAAGGGCATCCCAGATTTAAAGGGGTAATGAAGTAGACTCCATTTCTGGGGGGAGGAGAGGTGTAAAATTTCATTTTATATCTTACACATTCTGTTTCCTGTGCATCCTGGGAAATGAAGAGTTATGGCCATTAGAGAATCTACTATATTTTGTTGTTGTTGGTTTTAATCTGCCTCTTTTCTCTAGCTTACTTGTTCTGTAACCTTTATACTTCTCTTTCTTCGTGTGGAAAGTAGTAGTCCTTTACTGGGATATTTTCAGGTCGAATGGAGACTTGCTTGAAAACATAGCCTGAGGGCAGATATTTTCCGTTAGAATTCTTTGTAAGAATATTTTAAATCAGGCACACTTGGTTTCTCAAGTCACCCACTTGGCCTTCTTCCAAGTTGTAGTTTCGGTCCTTCTTTCCTTTCTTCCCTTACTGTCCAAAAAAGTTTTTTTTTTGTTTTTTTGTTTTTATTTTTGAGATAGTCTTGCTCTGTAGCCCAGGCTGGAGTGCAGTGACGCGATCTCGGCTCACTGCAAGCTCCACCTCCCGGGTTCACACCATTCTCCTGCCTCAGCCTCCTGAGTAGCTGGGACTACAGGCGCCTGCCACCACGCCTGGCTAATTTTTTTCTTTGTATTTTTTAGTAGAGATGGGGTTTCACCCTTTTAGCCAGGATGGTCTCGATCTCCTGGCCTCATGATCCGCCCACCTCGGCCTCCCAAAGTGCTGGGATTACAGGCGTGAGTCACTGCGCCCGGCCTCTAAAGCTTTTTGATAAACTTTCATTCACTCCTGCTCTAGGTGGGGGGAAAAAAAGAGTATTTAAAATCAGATTGTACTCTGTCTTCTAAAAATCTTAGCCTGTGATCATCCAGTATAGAAACTGTTAATCTCTTACATGATATAAAATATATTAAATATTCTGAAAAAGTCATCTCAGTCTTTTTTCAACAAAAGAGAGTCCCATCAGGCAAACTTGAAACATTTAATCTACATAAACACCATCTACATGGTGCTTTAGTATCTTAACTTGGTAATTGAAAGATGCTGAAAATAGTTTTCGTTAGGGACTTAGATATGTGAAATTCACAGATTTTTTTTCCAACTAAATTTCTTAATGATATAGAACTATAAGCAATACTGAATCTGCTGCTTCTAAAATAAACCTGGTATCAGTGTTCTTTCTTATTTTCAAAAATGGTAATCTCTAAATATAGGCATAATTACACTCTCCTGTACTTTGTTTTAAAGTGCTTTGTTATTACTCTTCTTATTTTATGTTACTCCTTGGTTGAAAGCAATGGTTTTGTGAGGTCTTTGAGGAAAATTCTAACAAAAAATACCCATAGATATAGTAAAAGAGTAACCTCCTTATACCAAATTGTATAATTTATTAGATATGTGCTTTTAAAATTTTCTTTTCGTAATAGTTGTTTCCCAGGTTTCTGTTACGTTAATAATGATCTGTTATAAGTGCTCTAAAATTTCTAGTTTCTGTCCTAATGACGATTTAATTAAATGTGGTAAGTTGGGTCAACTGTTTCAGATGGTCCTAGATCAAACACTTGGTAGCATACATGTTATAAAATTATATATATGTATAAATTTGCGTGTATATACACATAATTATTTTAAAGCAAATTATTATGAAATGTAATAAAGCTTACTAGAGGTTTTTATCCCACTTTTCTTTGAGGAAATAGTCCATCCAGTCTTTTTTTTACTGCTGTGCTGTCCTTTCTGAAGCCTTTGATTTTGATTTTTAGTTAATTTTTTTTTTTTTTTTTTTTTTTTGAGACAGAGTCTCGCTGTGTCTCCCAGGCTGGAGTGCAGTGGCGTGATCTCGGCTCACTGCAAGCTCCGCCTCCTGGGTTCACGCCATTCTCCCGCCTCAGCCTCCCAAGTAGCTGAGACTACAGGCGCCCGCCACCACGCCCGGCTAGTTTTTTGTATTTTTAGTAGAGACGGGGTTTCACCATGTTAGCCAGGATAGTCTCGATCTCCTGACCTTGTGATCCACCCGCCTCGGCCTCCCAAAGTGCTGGGATTACAGGCTTGAGCCACCGCGCCCGGCCAGTTAATATTTTTTAAAGAGGCACAACTTGACCAAAATTCTTAGAAGGACAAGATTCAAAACTCATGTGTTAGTATTTTGATAGCTGTGTCTTTAGAAACCTACTCAACACTTTTATTTTATAGAAGAAGCAACTGGCCTACAGAGGCTAAAAGATTTGATCAGGCATATTGCTGAGAAGAGTCCTAGAATCCGGGTCTTACTCTACTGCACTACTTCTAAATCATTTTGAACGAATTACTGTATTCTAAATAATACGGAAATTTGGAGACCCTCCTTCTGTCTCTTCCTTCTTCTCTTTCCTATTGTCCCCATCAAAGCTGATAATATTGTGAAAGGTTCGGTAATTGGACATAAGTAATATTAATTCAGAATAAAAAGGGGGAACGGCCTAGTTTTTTTTTTCCCCCTTAAAAGACAGGGTCTTGCTCTGTCTCCCAGGCTGGAGTGCAGTGGTGTGATCACAGGTCACCGTAACCTTGAATTCCTGGGTTCAAACGATCCACCCACCTCAGCCTCCTGAGTAACTTGGACACTAGGCACTCACCACAGTGCCTGGCTAAGTTTATTTTTATTTTATTATTATTACTTTAAGAGATGGAGTTTATCTGTGTTTATAGGGTTTATCGAGACCAGGCTGGTCTCGAACTCTTGGCCTCAGGTGATCCTCCTGCCTTGGCCTCCAAAGTGCTGGGATTACAGACTTGAGCCACGGTGCCTTGCCATGCTAGTTGCATTCTTTTTTTTTTTTTTTTTTTTTTTGAGAGGGAGTCTCGCTCTGTCGCCCAGGCTGGAGTGCAGTGGCGCGATCTTGGCTCACTGCAAGCTCCGCCTCCTGGGTTCACGCCATTCTCCTGCCTCAGCCTCCTGAGTAGCTGGGACTACAGGCGCCCGCCACCGCGCCCGGCTAATTTTTTGTATTTTTAGTAGAGACGGGGTTTCACTGTGGTCTCGATCTCCTGACCTTGTGATCCGCCTGCCTCGGCCTCCCAAAGTGCTGGGATTACAGGCGTGAGCCACCACACCCGGCCAGCTAGTTGCATTCTTTATCCTGAATAATTATGTGTAATTCTGTGAAATGAGATATTGCCCTAGTGTTGTAAGTTTTTTCTGAGCATAGGGAAAAAGATTATGAAAATGATAGAAAGGGCCAGGTACAGTGGCTCACACCTGTAATCCCAGCATTTTTGGAAGCCAAGGCAAGAGGACCACTTGAAGCCGGGAGTTCAAGTCTAGGCTGCGCAACATAGCAAGAGCTCATCTCTACAAAAGAAAAGAAAAAAAATTAACTGGGCATAGTGGTACATGCCTATATTCCCAGCTACTTGGGAGGCTGAGGCAAAAGGATCACTTGAGCCAGGAGTTCAAGGCTGCAGTGAGCTATGATCATGCCTCTAGATGACAGAGTGGGACCCTATCTTTAAAAAACTAGAAAGGAGAGAAACCACTGCATTTATGTTAAATATACATATGGTATAATCAGACAGGTTATATACTTGAGGCGTTTATTTTTTAATTTTTTTTTTTTTGAGATGGAGTCTCGCTCAGTCGCCAGGCTAGCGTGCAATGGCGCAATCTCAGCTCACTGCAACCTCTGCCTCCTGGGTTCAAGCGATACTCCTGCCTTACCCTCCCAAGTAGCTGGGACTACAGGCGCGCACCACAACGCCCAGCTAATTTTTGTATTTTTAGTAGAGGTGAGGCTTCACCATGTTGGCCAGGATGGTCTCGATCTCTTGACCTTGTGACTCGCCAGCCTTGGCCTCCCAAAGTGCTGGAATTACAGGCATGAGCTACCGCATCTGGCCTTATTTTTAAATTTTTGAATCAGGGTCTTCCTCTGTCATCCAGGCTGGAGGAGTATACTGGCACAATTATGATTCACTGTAGCCTTGAATTCCTGGGCTTAAGTAATCCTTCAACTTCAGTATCCTAAGTAGCTGGGAGTACAGGTGCATGCCTCTTTGCCTAGCTAGTTTTTTTTTTTTTTTTTTTTTTTTTTTTTTTTTTTTTTTTGAGACGGAGTCTCGCTCTGTCGCCCAGGCTGGAGTGCAGTGGCCGGATCTCAGCTCACTGCAAGCTCCGCCTCCCGGGTTTATGCCATTCTCCTGCCTCAGCCTCCCGAGTAGCTGGGACTACAGGCGCCCGCCACCTCGCCCGGCTAGTTTTTTGTATTTTTTAGTAGAGACGGGGTTTCACCAGGCTAGCCAGGATGGTCTCGATCTCCTGACCTCGTGATCCGCCCGTCTCGGCCTCCCAAAGTGCTGGGATTACAGGCTTGAGCCACCGCGCCCGGCCCCTAGCTAGTTTTTTAATTTTTTTGAGGAGACAGGGTCTCACTCTGTTGCCTGAGCTGGTTTCGAACTCCTGGCTTTGGGCAGTCCTCCTGCCTCAGCCTCCCAAAGTGCTGGGATTATGAGCATGAGCCACCATGACCAGCCAGTTTAGTATCTTTTAGAATAATTCCAATGTTGTACAATTATTACTACTAATTCCAACATCACTGACTGCCTTTTAAGTGAAAATTTTGAGACATTGAGTTCTTCTTGGTTTGATCATGGAGCAACATTTGCTGAATTTACATAGAATTGCCTTTCCTCTCTAGTTACTCTTTTATTTCTCTCTGTTTTCTCTTTTAAAATAACCAAATAGGCCAGGCGCGGTGGCTCAAGCCTGTAATCCCAGCACTTTGGGAGGCTGAGGTGGGTGGATCACGAGGTCAGGAGATCGAGACCATCCTGGCTAACATGGTGAAACCCCGTCTCTACTAAAAATACAAAAAACTAGCCAGGCGGGTGGCAGGTGCCTGTAGTCCCAGCTACTCGGGAGGCTGAGGCAGGAGAATGGTATAAACCCGGGAGGCGGAGCTTGCAGTGAGCTGAGATCCGGCCACTGCACTCCAGCCTGGGCGACAGAGACTCCGCCTCAAAAATAAATAAAAATAAAATAAAATAACCAAATTTCTCTGTTATAAATAGGATGGGATCAACTCATGTAGTAAATGGGAGGTGTTTGAGGAAAAAAACCCAAGACTTTAAAATCATTGATAAGTTTATTAAGGCCTTTCTCAGGGATTACCTAAAATAAGAACTTTTGAAAAATATTGCCTTTTTTTTTTTTTTTTTTTTTTGGGGGGGGGGGGGAGACAGAGTCTTGCACTGTTGCTGAGGCTGGAGTGCAGTGGCGTGATGTCAGCTCACTGCAACCTCCGCCTCCCAGGTACAAGCAATTCACCTGCCTCAGCCTCCCAAGTAGCTGGGATTACAGGTGCTCGCCAACCGCCTGGCTAGTTTTTTTGTATTTTTAGTAGAGACGGGGTTTCACTATGTTGGGCAGGGTGATCTCCACCTCCTGACCTCGTGATCCACCTGCCTCAGCCTTCCAAAGTCCTGGGATTATAGTTGTGAGCCACTGCGTCCAGGGCCGTTAATTCATTTTTTAATGAGACTTCCTAGTGGTGTTAGTGTTTTTTTAACCTATAGATCTGTGTTAATTTTTTATATACTACTAAAAAATGCGATTATAACAATATTTTAGGAGGCTAGCTTTATGTATTCAGATTAGAAATAGAGTGGTAAAACAGTTCCCCTGAATCACCAAAATAGATGTAATCAAACCTGAGTAACGCTGCATATCAGGACAGAACTCTGTTAGATTTTTTTTTTTTTTTGAAACAGTTTTGATCCTGTCGCCCAGACTGGAGTGTGGTGGCATGATATCAGCTCACTGCAACCTCCACCTCCCAGGATTCAAGTGATTCTCCTGCTTCAGCCTCCTGAGTAGCTGGGATTACAAGCGCACGCCGCCACACCCCGCTAATTTTTGTAGTTTTAGTAGAGACCATGTTAGGCTGGTCTTGAACTCCTGACCTCGTGATCCACCTGCCTAGGCCTCTAAAAGTGCTGGGATTACAAGCATGAGCCACTGCGCCGACCGCTAGGAGATTTTTTAACTGTGTCCATTATAGGCACTAGAAATCTTGACTCTTAAAATTATAGCATGGTTCACCTGGTCCATGATTCCGTATTTAACAGTACCACAGGAGGTCGTAAATTCTGGACTTTTTGAAGACCATGAAAAAGTTTGTTGAGACTAACATAAAACTTCGCCTCTGGCCCCGGTTGTCATAGCTAGGAGTGGATTTAGGAAGTTTAGTACACTTACTTTGAGAATTGATTTCTCTAAGGGCATTTTTTGTTTATTTTGAAATGTTCTGAGTTCTGTATGATTGCTTTCAAGTCAGTGGTTTTCAGACTTCATTTCAGCAGTGTAACTTAAATATCTAAAATAGGTGATGGCAATGAATGGGTTTCTTTGGTAGCTTTTTTCCGATGAAAGTTTCTAACTAGCTTTCTGATCATAAAAGCAGTATTTTCTCTCTCCCTCCCCTTTCTCCCTCCCCTTTCTCCCTCCCCTTTCTCCCTCCCCTTTCTCCCTCCCCTTTCTCCCTCCCCTTTCTCCCTCCCCTTTCTCCCTCCCCTTTCTCCCTCCCCTTTCTCCCTCCCCTTTCTCCCTCCCCTTTCTCCCTCCCCTTTCTCCCTCCCCTTTCTCCCTCCCCTTTCTCCCTCCCCTTTCTCCTCCCCTTTCTCCCTCCCCTTTCTCCCTCCCCTTTCTCCCTCCTTCTCCCACTGTCCCCTCCTTCCCCCACTGTCCCCTCCTTCCCCCACTGTCCCCTCCTTCCCCCACTGTCCCCTCCTTCCCCACTGTCCCCTCCTTCCCCCACTTTCCCCTCCTTCCCCCACTTTCCCCTCCTTCCTCGCCCTTTCTCCCCCCTTTTCCCCCCTTCTCTCCCTCTCCTCCCTCTCCTCCCTCTCTTTGTTCTCCCCCACCTCTCTCCTCTGTGGCATGAACATGGCTCATTGCAGCCTAGACCTCCCAAGTTCATGCAATCCTCTCACCTCAGCCTCCTGAGTATCTGGGAGGACAGATACGCACCACCATGCCTGGCTAATATTTTAAAATTTTTAATAGAGATTGAGTCTCGCCCATGTGTACCAGGCTAGTCTTGAACTCCTGGGTTCAAGCAGTCCTCCTGCCTCAGCCTCCCAAAGTGCTGGGATTACAGGTGCGAGCCACCATGCCCAACCTAAAAGCAATCTTTTTTTTGGAGATGGAGTCTCACTCTGTCGCCCAAGCTAGAGTGCAGTGGTGCGATCTCAGCTCACTGCAGCCCCCTCTCCTGGGTTCAAGTGATTCTTGTGCCTCAGCCTCCTGAACAGCTGGGATTACAGGTGTGCGCCACCACCCCTGGTTAGTTTTTCTTTCTCTTTCTTTCTTTCTTTCTTTCTTTCTTTCTTTCTTTCTTTCTTTCTTTCTTTCTTTCTTTCTTTTCTTTCTTTTCTTTCTTTTCTTTCTTTTCTTTCTTTTCTTTCTTTTCTTTCTTTTCTTTCTTTTCTTTCTTTTCTTTCTTTTCTTTCTTTTCTTTCTTTTCTTTCTTTTCTTTCTTTCTTTTCTTTCTTTTCTCCTCTTCTCTTCTCTTCTCTTCTCTTCTCTTCTCTTCTCTTCTCTTCTCTTCTCTTCTCCCCTCTTCTCTTCTCCCCTCCCCTCCCCTCCCCTCCCTCCCTCCCCTCCCCTCCCCTCCCCTCCCCTCCCCTCCCTCCCCTCCCCTCCCCTCCCCTCCCCTCCCCTCCCCTCCCCTCCCCTCCCCTCCCCTCCCCTCCCCTCCCCTCCCCTCCCCTCCCCTCCCCTCCCCTCCCCTCCCCTCTTCTCTTCTCTTCTCTTCTTTCTTTTTTTTGAGACAGAGGCTTGCTCTGTCGTCCAGGCTGGAGTTCAGTGGTGTGATCTCAGCTTACTGCATTCTCCGCCTCCCAGGTTCAAGCAGTTCCACTGCCTCAGCCTCCTGAGGAGCTGGGACTACTGGTGTGTGCCACCACGCCCAGCTAATTTTTGTAATTTTAATAGAGACGGAGTTTTACCATGTTGGCCAGGATGGTCTCAATCTCCTGACCTCGTGATCCGCCCACCTTGGCCTCCCAAAGTGCTGGGATTACAGGTGTGAACCATTGCACACTTTAGTAGAGATGCGGTTTTACCATGTTGGCCAGGCTGGTCTTGAACTCCTGACCTCAAGTGATTCGCTGGCTTCAGCCTCCCAAAGTGTTGGGATTCTAAATGTGAGCCATTGGGCCCGGTCAAAAGCAGTCTTTTCGTGTGATTTTTTTTTTTTTTGAGATGGAGTCTTGCTCATCACCCAGGCTGGAGTGCGGTGGCGCAATCTCGGCTCACTGCAAGCTCCACCTCCTGGGTTCACACCATTCTCCTGTCTTAGCCTCCCGAGTAGCTGGGACTACAGGTGCCCACCACCACGCCCAGCTAATTTTTTGTATTTTTAGCAGAGATGGGGTTTCACCGTGTTAGCCAGGATGGTCTCGATCTCCTGACCTCGTGATCCGCCCGCTTCGGCCTCCCAAAGTGCTGAGATTACAGGCTTGAGCCACTGCGCCCGGCCTTTTTTTTTTTTTGAGATGGAGCCTCATTTTGTCTCCCAGACTGGAGTGCAGTGGTGTGATTGCGGCTCACTGCAACCTCTGCCTCCTGGGTTCAAGCAGTTCTCCTTCCTCAGCCTCCCAAGTAGCTGGGATTACACGTGTCTACCACCACACCTGGCTAATTTTTGTACTTTTAGTAGAGACAGGGTTTCAGTATGTTGGCCAGACTGGTCTAGAACTCCTGATCTCGAGTGATCTGCCCACCTCGGCCTCCCAAAGTGCTGGGATTACATGCGTGAGCCGCCATGCGTGGCGTCTGTGTGAAAAATTAAATACAGAATATACAAAATACAGACTCTGAAAGGCCTTTGAACTTGTCTTTTTTCTTTTCTCTAAAAAACACATAAGTTCAGATATTTCCAAATCTAAAAATTATGAAGATCAGATCATTGTAAATTTTCTTCTTTCAGAAATGTAACATAGGTGTTTTGGCTGTACATAAGATTTTGCTTTATTTTCAGACAGCCTTTTAAAGGTACAACCATAAAAATCACTTGATTATATAGTTTATTTTCAGTAGATTTACAGAGTTGTGCAACCATCATCACATTCTAATTTTAGAGTATTTCCATCATCCCCCAAAGATCACTCATGCCTGTTTCACCTTATTGTAAAGAGTTAGGGCTAGGTGAGGTGTCTCATGCCTGTAATCCCAGCACTTTGGGAGGCCAAGGCGGGCGGATCACGAACAAGGTCAGGAGATCGAGACCATCCTGGCTAACATGGTGAAACCCCTGTCGCTACCAAAAATACAAAAAATTAGCAGGGCATGGTGGTGGGCGCCTGTAGTCCCACCTATTCTGGAGGCTGAGGCAGGAGAATGGCATGAACTTGGGAGGCGGAGCTTGCAGTGATCTGAGATCTCAGTACTGCACTTGAGCCTGAGCGACAGTGCGAGACTCTGTCTCAAAAAAAAAAAAAAAAAAAAAAATTAGCTAGAATGGTTATGCCACCATCAAATTGATGGATGTCAGTTGTTACTAATTATGGGTTAATGAGCATTGTTATGCATTTATTTTCCAGTACTACTATGATTAGTTCCTTAGGACAAAAAGCTAGAATTGCTGGGTTAAAGGAATGTATATTTTAAATATTGATGAATATTGCCAAATTGCCTTCCAAAAAGTTCATACGAACTTATACTCACCAACAATGGGTAACTTTGCTTTTAGGCAGTTTAAATCTTATGCATGGAAAGCACATTGTATAACTCTTCAGTGTACCTCTAGGGAATTCCACAGCACAGTTTCAAAAACTATGAAAAAGTTTGTTGAGAAACTTTCCAAAACTCAGAAACCACTTAACTGTAATGTATTTTTATCAGAAGTGCCTTGAGTTTTATTTTAAACTTTTTTTTTTAGTTTGCTTTGGAGACAGTTTTGCTCTGTCACCCAGTCTGGAGTGCAATGGCGTGATTTCGGCTCACTGCAACCTCTGCCTCCCAGGTTCAAGCCCTTCTTGTGCCCTCAGTCTCCTGAGTATTATAGGTGCCTGCCACCACACTGGCAATTTTTTTATTTTTAGTAGAGACAGGGTTTTACCATGTTGGTCGGGCTGATCTCGAATTCCTGACCTCAGGTGATCCACCCACCTCAGCCTCCGAAAGTGCTGAGATTTTAAACATTTATGTTTTTAAGGTAAGATTACTTAATGTTTAATAAGGCAAAATAGTGCGTAGTATGTACTGTGGAATGGTTTCTATTTAAAGGAGGACTAAAATATACCTTAAAGCTGAATAATATTAGCTTCAGTTAGGAGTATCACTGTTTATCAGGAGTAATTGCAGAATAATCTGTTTATTCAGTTTTTATAAAATCAGTCTTACAGAATTGTATTTTTTAAAGATTAGTTGTAACCTAATTTTGCTTTTTTTTTAAAATTAGGATATATCAACTCAAGAAAGTAACATATTAGGGGCATTCTGTGATATGAATGTAAGTGTTTACCTTTTTTATTCTTTTATGGAAAATATTATTTTTCTTTTTTTAACAAAGCCTCATCCATATGTTTTATTATTTATGTATGTCTTTTGAGTTTCTCATCAGTATCTTTCCAGTATTGCTAATAAGATAATAATTATTGGTGTGTTTTCAAATAATGACATATTTTATTTTCCCAGGATGTAGAAGTACCATTGCATTTGCTTCGTTATGTATGTTTGTTTTGTGGGAAAAATGGCCTTTCTCTCATGAAGGATTGCTTTGAATATGGAACTCCTGAAACTTTGCCATTTCTTATAGCACATGCGTTTATTACAGTTGTGTCTAATGTAAGTATTGTTTTGAATTGATCTTAATTTGGGAGCAATGTCTAGTATATCAGTAACATGAATTTTATGCTGTGAAAAGGTTTTGAATGATTTGCATGTATAATTTTTTTTTTTTGGTTTTGACAAAATGAGTACAGAAACATTTTAACAGTCTTTATTATTAAGATTAGAGTTTGAATAAAATTTAAAGTTACTGTTTTAAAGCTAAAAGGAGTCATGGCTATAACTATCTATTTAATCTAAAATAGATAGGTGACGGTGCACAAAACTTTTGCTTTTTTATTTTTTAACTTTTTGTTTTGTTTTGTTTTGAGACAGGGTCTGTCTCTGTTGCCTAGGCTGCAGCTTCCACCTCCTGGGCTGAGGTGATCCTCCCACCTCACCCTCCTGAGTAGCTGGGACTAGAGGTGTGCACCACCATGCCTGGCTGAATTTTTGTACTTTTTTTTAGAGACAGGGTTTCACCATGTTGCCCAGGCCATTTTAAACTTGCTCTGCCTGGGATTCTGTCCTGGGAAATATTTGACTTTTTAGTTTATTGGTTACTTTAAATTATGCTTGCCTAGGTTACTATTGTAGTATGCCTGAATTCTCTCTGTATTACACATGAAGATGTAACATTTCTTCTTGCCTTTGAAAATAGGGTAATTCTTCTGCATCCTGTGAATGTCAGTTTACTGTGAAGCACAGTGGATATGGAAAGAAAGATACTTTTATTTTTTTTCAGACAGAGTCTCGCTCTGTCCCCCAGGCTGGAGTGCAGTGGTGCAGTCTCAGCTCACTGCACCCTCTGCCTCCTGGGTTCAAGCGATTCTTCTGCCTCAGCCTCCCGAGTAGCTGGGACTATAGGCGTGAGCTACCATGCCTGGCTAATTTTTGTATTTTTAGTACATGTTGGCCAGGCTGGTCTCAAACTCCTGACCTCATGATCCACCCACCTTGGCCTCCCAAAGTGCTGGGATTACAGGCATGAGCCACCACGCCCGGCCTGGAAAGAAAGATATTTAAATACCCATATATTAAAATTCATCCTTTAATAACCTATTCTGGTCATCATTTAAAAAATTGGTAAAGCAAAAGTTCAGTGTACCTTTACCAAACCCTGAAATCTTGTGTAATGGAATTACCTTAATTAATAGCTAATATCAGCTGTTTAAATTATCTATAAAATAAAAATACTGAGTGAAAAGGTACTCAACCAAACATTTTGTTGCATTGCTTCCAATGCTATGTGCTTTGCAGTGATGTCGTACATTGGAAACAACACTGACATTACCAAAATTGGTAATAAATGATTATTGTCAAGGTCATTTTTAGTTAAAAAATTCCATGCATTCTGATAGGTTGAAAATATTACATACAGTAGTAGTATATAGCATGTAGGTTAATAATGTAGCTTTTTTTTTTTTTTGAGACGGAGTCTTGCTCTGTTGCCCAGGCTGGAGTGCAGTGGCGTGATCTTGGCTCACTGTAAGCTCCGCTTCCCGGGTTCATGCCATTCTTCTGCCTCAGCCTCCCGAGTAGCTGGGACTATAGGCGGCCACCACCACACCTGGCTAATTTTTTGTATTTATTTTTTTAGTAGAGACAAGGTTTCACTGTATTAGCCAGGATGGTCTTGATCTGCTGACATTGTGATCTGCCCACCTCGGCCTCCCAAAGTGCTGGGATTACAGGCGTGAGCCCCTGCGCCCTACCTTTTTTTAGACAGAGTCTGGCTCTGTTGCCCAGGCTGGAGTGCAGTGGCATGATCTGGCTCACTGCAACCTCCGTCTCCCGGATTTAAGCGATTCTCCTGCTTCAGCCTCCCGAATAGCTGGGACTACAGGTGCATGCCACTATGCCTGGTTCATTTTTGTATTTTTAATAGAGATGGGGTTTCACCATGTTGTCTAGGCTGGTCTCAAACTCCTAACCTCAGGTGATCCTCCTACCTCAGCCTCCCAAAGTGCTGGGATTACATGCGTGAGCCAGTGTGTGTGATCTAAGCCTTAATTTTTTTCATTTGCAAAATGGCAATGATGATGGTATCCATCTACCTTAGAGGATTGTTGTGAGGTTTAAAATGAGAAAGAAAGATTTTAAGCTCATAATGTAGCACTTGACATATAAAGTATGTAGTAACTGGTAGCTTTTACTAACTTCGGCTGTTATTAAATACTTAAGTGATCCTGTTATTCAGATTGAACTTACTTGTTTGATAGGAAGTTTTATGTACTTTGGCATTCTCTGAGAGAAAATATCTCAATTTAGTTAAGTGAAATGCTGTGATAACATTTTTAGTTTACACTGTGGTAATTTTGGAGAGGGCATATAATTTTGAAACACCAAATTATCAAAGGGTTTACTTAATCAGGAATATTACATAAACCTGAATTGAACTGTTTCTTGAATTTATTTGTACTAATTTTTGGTTAACAGTCTAGTATGGAAGGCTTGTTAAAGAGTTTATTACTGTATGTTTATAAGTTATTGTTTACAGGATTTTTTTTTTCCATTATCTGTTTTTTTGAGACAGAGTCTCACTCTGTCACCCAGGCTAGAGTTCAGTGGCACGATCTTGGCTCACTGCAGCGTCCACCTCCCGAGTTCAAGCGATTGTCCTGCCTCAGCCTCCCTAGTGGCTGGGATGACTAGTGCATGATACCACACCCGGCTAATTTTTGTGTTTTTGGTAGACATGGGGTTTCGCCATGTTGTCCAGGCTGGTCTCAAAATCCTGTCCTTCCATGATCTGCCCACCTCGGCCTCCCAAAGTGCTGGGATTACAGGCTTGAGCCACTGCACCTGGCCTTTGTTTTGGTTTTGTTTTTGAGAGAGAGGTCTGCTGTGCAGTAGCATAATAGCAGCTCACTGCAGCGTTAACCTCCCAGGCTCAAGCAAACCTCCTGTGTCAGCCTCCCAAGTACCTGCAACTAAAGGTGCATGTCACCATGCCTGGCTAAATTAAAAATTGTTTTTGTAGAGATGGAGTTATACTGTTGCCCAACCTGTATAGTTACCCTTTACTAAATAGCAAGGTTTAGGCTTAGATTCTGTTTTGTCTTTCTCTTCAGCTCTTTTATGACTGCTAATTAGTGGGCTGTTGACAATTTGCATAGTTTTCTTTATCTTGCAACTCAACTGAGGCCATCAAAGCAAAGTTGTACTATTTAAATTAATAATGTATTTTTTGAACACCATAATACTATATAATCTGTTTGTTAATTTTCTGAGAATAATAACTCAATGGAGTTAAGCTTTAATTGGCATCTTTTCCTTATAAAAAAATAGATTGGCTCTCTGCAAGTTAATTTTTCATATAGTTAATATTTTAGTGTACATTAACAGAGTTCTTTTTGTAATCAAGCTTACTACAGAAGTTGTGCTTTATTTATTTATTTCATAGTAATTTCCTCTAGTGGGTCATTGTATAAACCCTAATCATTTTTATATGTTCATTCCTTTTCTTGCGAAGTGGGCAACTTGTTTAGCCATGGTGTTTTGGCTTCAATAGGGTGAGGTCTGTATTTGGGAATCTCTGAATTTCACAGGAAGGAGTAGAACTATATTTAGCAATGAAAAAAAATAGTATTAGATTTTAGGGCAATCCTTTGTAAAGAAAAGAAAATAACTCATAAATAACTTATGGCAAGACAGATAAGGGCTGACATTACTGAATAACTCAGTTTATTATAGTAAATTACACATTCAGAAGAGAACATGTTTATAGCATTTCCTGGGATTCAGGAAATGATCCCATTCTGTTTATTTTCTAGGATGATTTCCTCCTCACTTAAAGAAAAAAAAATCTGTATATTTATTTTGAGACTGGCTAATTTTTGTGTTTTTGGTAGAGACAGTGTTTCACCATGTTCCCCAGGCTGGTCTTGAACTCCTGGGCTCAAACGATCTGCCTGCCTCGGCCTCCTAAAGTGCTGGGATTACAGGTGTGTGCCGCTGCACCTGGCTGATTTCCTCACTCTTACTGAGGAAAAGTAACTTTGTCAGATGGTGTTTTTTTTTGTTTTTTTTGAAACGGAGTCTCACTCTGTTGCCAGGCTGGATTGCAGTGGCATGATCTCTGCTTACCGCAGCCTCCGCCTCCTGGGTTCAAGCAATTCTCCTGCCTCAGCTTCCTGAGTAGCTGGAACTACAGGCACGCACCACCACGTCCAGCTAATTTTTGTATTTTTAGTAGAAATGGGGTTTCGCCATGTTGGCCAGGATGGTCTCGATCTCTTGACCTTGTGATGCCTCCACCTCAGCCTCCCAGAGTGCTGGGATTACAGGTGTGAGCCACCGCGTCTGACTCGTGAGTTATTTTTTAGAACCTGAATCTAGAATCCTGAAATTGCATCTCAGGAAAACTCACTCTGCTCTGGGTTTGAATTATCAACACAGAAAGGAAATTCTTACCTTATCAGATTAAGGTTCAAATCTGATAATAACATCAAGCCCATACATTTATTTCAATCTCAAAAACTTTAACAGATTCTTAACTACAACTTCAGCAATTCTTAACTAGCTCTGAGTTTTAGGAGATATCTCAGTTTGCACAAATATTATTCCACCTATTATATGGATCGTTGTTTAATAACAGCTGCACCCACAAGAAAACAATGAAGATCTTTATATAGTTTTCTTACTTTGCAAATGCAGTTTACTAACATTTAACACAGCTTAGAGAAATAGAACACAGAGACACACAAGTTTCTCCACTGAGACCCACATGAAAGTTAATTCTACTTTTGTTGAGTTACATTTGGTTTTAGCTTACAGTATTGTTCCTCAGCCCTCAGCTCTTTGCCTGAGTTTGTCATCTCATAGATTACACCTTTTATTTATAAAGAATCCAATAGAGACAAGGGATTTATTTTGTTATGGAGGAGAAAGAAGTGCAAATGAGGCTTAACAAAAGAACGTCACACAAAATGTGCTTTAGACAAATTATTAAGTAGGAGATGTGGGTCAAAGGTACAAGCTTGTAGGGCTTAAGTAACATAGAGGGGGACACAATAACAATTTCTGAATGCTCAGTGTCCTAAGACTGCTTTTTAGAAATATATTAGCAAAGACTGTTTAATATCAGAAGCTAGGGTAGGATTACATATTTTTTTTTATATCTGTCTACTAGATAGGAGAATAGGAAATTAAGTTTTCATGATGCCACTTTGTCAGAACTAGGTTTGATGCAGACTGCTGTTTTTCTGCAGTTAGAGGGAGCAAGGAACTTTTTTTTTCTTTTTTTTCCCTATTTGAGAGTTTTAACCTAGAGGTTAGGAGGGCTGCTAGAATTCCGTTAGCACTAAGCAGGGATTGGGGAGATGCAAACCTGAAAAGCTCAAAACTTACAGTAAAATATGATAAAGGACACACTGTAGGATTAATGGCATATGGAATTTGGTTTTTATGATGGGATCTATAGTAGTGTTAAAGAATGCTGATTTTTATAACGATATAATCCTAGGTTTGAATTGTACCTCTGTTGCATAGTATGTAATTTTGTTTTCTTTTTTTTTTTTTTTTTTGAGACGGAGTCTCGCTCTGCCGCCCAGGCTGGAGTGCAGTGGCCAGATCTCAGCTCACTGCAGCCTCCGCCTCCCGGGTTCACGCCATTCTCCTGCCTCAGCCTCCCGAGTAGCTGGGACTACAGGCGCCCGCCACCTCGCCCAGCTAGTTTTTTGTATTTTTTAGTAGAGACGGGGTTTCACCGTGTTAGCCAGGATGGTCTCGATCTCCTGACCTTGTGATCCGCCCGCCACGGCCTCCCAAAGTGCTGGGATTATAGGCTTGAGCCACCGCGCCTGGCCAATTTTGTTTTCATTAGTTTTATAAGCCTTACTTTTCTCATTTATCACAATGGGAATATTAAGGACTTAGTAAATGGTAGCTCTTTTTTGTATTAAAATTTATTCTTGTATTTACATTTTTTTCATTTGGTATTTTTTATTGAAATTTTTACTCACTTGTGTCTGTGTATTCTAAAATAAAAGATATACCTATGTCCTCCGATGTATCTTGTATAAAATAGGATTTTTTAACCTTTTGTTAAAATTTGAAAAATAACATTCATACAGAAACGTACACAAAGTGATAACATGTGGCTCAGTGATTTATCAAAGCAAATACTCGTTTAACCATCACTCAAACCAAGAAACAGAACATTGTCAACTCCCCAGAAGGCTACCTTAAGAGTTCTTCTGGCCATTAACTATTCCATCTCTTCTTCTTTAAAAATAAACACAATTCATACTTTAATGCTGATCATTCTCCTGCTTTTTTTTTTTAAAGTTTTATCACCTAATCTTATATCCCTGAACACTATAATTTGGTTTTGTCTGTTTTCACCATGCAGTTAGAATCACATACTGTGCATTCTTTCATGCCTGGTTACTTTTTTTAAATGCTGAAATTTATATTGCATGTGTTTCTAGTATGTTCATTTTTATTGTTGAATAATCTTTTAAAATATACCAGTTTATTTTACTGGTGATGGACATTTAGGTTATTACAGTTCATATGGGTGTCAGCATTCTTTTATGTGTGTTTTGGTGCACATGTGTGTGCATTTAATTTGGATATATATTTAGTGGAATTTCTTATCAGTAGGGTGTGTGTGTGTGTATGTATATAATATATACAATTTTTGTTGTGTTTTTGAGATGGACTCTCGCTCTGTTGCCCAGGCTGTAGTGCAGTGGCGTGATCTTGGCTCCCTGCAGTCTCTACCTCCTGGGTTCAAGCCATTTTCTTGCCTCAGCTTCCCAAGTAGCTGGGATTACAGGGACCTGCCACCAAGCCTGGCTAAATTTTTTGTACTTTTAGTAGAGAAGGGGTTTCACTATGTTGGCCAGCTTGGTCTCGAACTCCTGACCTCAGAGTGATCCAACTGCTTCAGCCTCCAAAGTGCTGGGATTATAGGTGTGAGCCACTGCACCTGACCTGTTATATATTTGTAATGACTAATGAGAATGAGCACGTTTTCATAGGCATATTAGTTATTTGGATTTTTTTTTTTTTTTTTTTTTTTGGCGAAGTACCTGTTTAAATCTTTTCCCATTTGCAAAATTGGATTGTCTTTTTCTTGCTGATGTTTAGGAGTTCCTTATGTGTTTTAGATAGAAGTCTTTTTAGGTAGAAGTCTTTTGTTTGATATATGTATTGCCAATATCTTCCACTCTCATGTTGCTTTTCACTCTTGTGTTTAAGAAATATTATGCATCAAGCTTCATATTGTATAATTTGTCAGTGTTTTTCTTCATGGTTAAGGTTTTCATTTTTGATTGAAAAAGTCATTTTTTACTCTAAGGCCGTGAAGATACTTACAAAGTTTTTTTTGCTCACTGCAACCTCCGCCTTTTGGGTTCAAGTGATTCTCCTGCCTCAGCCTCCTAAGTAGCTGAGACTACAGACACTTGCCACCACGCCCAGCTAATTTTTTGTATTTTTAGTATATATGGGGTTTCACCATGTTGGCCAGGATGGTATCGATCTCCTGACCTTGTGATCCGCCTGCCTCGGCCCCCCCAAAGTGCTGGGATTACAGGTGTGAGCCACCATGCCTGGCCAAAGTTTTTGTTTCTTTGAAAAGTTCTTTTATTTTTTCTTGTTTCCTTGATCAGGAAACAAGTATCATTGCTTTACCTTTCATATTTTGATCTATTCAATCAACTGCAGTACATTTATATTTATAGTTTCGGGGAGGGATTAAGATTCATTTTCCTTTTCATAGAGATATCCAGTGTTCCTAACAGTGTCACAAAGACAGTCATTTCTTTGTTCTGTAGTACTACTTTGTTGAACAGGTTAGTCTTGAACTCCTGGCCTGAAGTGATCCTTCCATCTCGGCCTCCAAAAGTATTGGTTATGGGTGACTCATGCCTCATCACTACACTGAGCCAAATCAGATGTCTTTATGTGCATGGGTTTGGGCTCTCTGGCACAGTACACTATTTTGTTTCCTTAATTTTGTGCTGTTTTGCCCATTGCCTTAATTATTGAAACTTTACAAGAAGTCTTGCTCTCTGGGAAAGCAAGTGCTACTTTCCTGTCGTATTTCTTTCCCCTCCGCTCCCCTCCCCTCCGCTCCCCTCTGGTCCCCTCTCCTCTCCTCTGTTTTTGAGACAGTCTTACTTTGTCACCTAGGCTGGAGTGCAGTGGGACGATCTTGGCTCACTGCAACCTCCGTCTCCTGGGGTTCAAGTGATTCTCCTGTCTCAGCATCCCAAGTAGCTGGGATCACACGTGTGCGTCACCACTCCCAGCTCATTTTTTTTTTTTTTTTGTATTTTCGGTAGAGACAGAGTTTCACCATGCTGGCCAAACTGGTCTTGAACTCCTGACCTCAGGTGGTCTGCCCACCTCGGCCTCCTAGAGTGCTGGGATTACAGGCGTGAGCCACTGCACCCAACCTCTCCTTGTTGTGTTTCTTAGAGAGTTTTGGCTCTTCTTGGACTTTTGTGCTTTAAATGAGTTTTGTAAGTTCTGCACATAAACCTTTTTGGATTGCACTGAATCTATAGATGAATTTCGGGAGAACTATTATCTTCACGACAAATATGGCATATGTCTCCTTATTTACATGTTCTTTAATTGTTTTCCAGCTTTTTCTGTAGAGGTCTCATATCTGGTTAGATTATTTCTGGACACATGATATTTTTGATACTGTTGTTAAGGGAATCTTTTTGAAAACTGTGTTATTCGTTGCTGGTGTGTAAGAAAAAAGCATAGGGTGTTGTATGTGTGTATATATAGGTGTGTACATATTTGTTTATATTAACCTAAGCAGCAGTTTTGCTCAACTCTTCAGTTTCAGTGTTTGATAATTATTTTGAGTTTTCCAGTTATATTATCTCAGAGTATTATTTTAAATTCTTCCTTTCTAGTCCTTTGCCTTTTATTTAGTTTCTTACCTTATTACACTGTCTAGGGCCTTCAGTTCAAGTGGAATTAGGGCTTCCTTGTCTTGTTCCTAGTCTCAGAAGGCAGAGTTTTTAACTTTTCACCATTAACATAGTATTTACTACAGGATTTTTATAGACGTCTTTTATTTGATTAAAGTGAATCCCTACATTCTGTATTCCCAAATTCATTAAAAAAAAAACATTTTTTTTTTTGTTTCGAGACAAGGTCTCGCTCGGTCGTCCATGGTGGAGTACAGTGATGCGATCTTGGCTCACTCAGACTTCCACCTCCTGTGTTCAAGTGAATCTCGCACCTCAACCTCCCAGAGTGTTGAAACTACAGACATGTGACACCATGCCTGGCTTATTTTTGTATTTTTTTGGTAGAGACGGGGTTTCAGCCATGTTGGCCAGGCTGGTCTTGAACTCCTGACTTCAAGTGATACACCTGCAGCGATCTCCCACCAGAGTGCTGGGATTATAGGCATTAGCCACCGCGCCTGTCCAGATTTGTATTTAATTTGTATCTCCTGCCTGTGTCAAGACTAAGTATCAGAGTTTTTTGTTTGATGGTTGGGTTAGGATTTTTATTCTTACTATTTTTGAAAATAAAACTATTATAATGTATTCACATTTGATTTATAAATGTTAAAATATAGTGCAGAAAAAATAAGGAAATATATTTATTATAACTTTTATTATAATTTCGTTAAGTTGTAAGTTACTTATAGTAAGAGCTTATTTCAGTAAGTACTTGTTGATACTGTAATCAGTGTGTGACTGTAAAATATATTTGTTTCAGATGGATATTGAAGTGACTAGAAAGTATGGGTAATTTGAAATTTTTTAGGAAGGAATGAGATGATTAGTTAAAAACTAATATGATTAAAAAACCAATGCAGTGTCTTGTATTGGGGATGCTACCATACAAAGAGGTATAGATAATTATTTGGTAAGAAAATATTACTTTGAGAGATGGTTTTTTTCTTTTCAGCAAGAAGCTAAGATTAATTTTTTAGATAAGACTTTATGTAAAATAAGATATAGGTAAAATTTCCTGATACATGTGTAATTCTGTTTTGTACTATACTCTTTTCATAATTGATAATATATGTAATTTTGGAGGCATCAAAATATTAAATGATCCTGGTTTTTGTTCTATTTTGTTATTTGAGACGGAGTCTTGCTCCGTTGCCCAGGCTGGAGTGCAGTGGTGCAATCTAGGCTCACCACATCCTCTTCCCCACCAGGGTTCAAGCGATTCCCTTGCCTCAGCCTCTCAGCTAGCTGGGACTACAGGTGTGCGCCACCATGCCCAGCTAATTTTTGTGTTTTTAGTAGAGACGGGATTTTACTGTGTTGGCCAGACTAGTCTCAAACTCCTGACTTCGTGATCTGCCCGCCTCAGCCTCCCAAAGTGCTGGGATTACAGGCGTGAGCCACTGTGCCTGGCCAGTGCTCTTGTTTTTCATTAGTGAAAGACATATGTATTTCACATATTTGTTAGGCATTAATGTTGTTTTTATGTTTCTTATATAGATTAGAATATGGCTACATATTCCTGCTGTCATGCAGCACATTATACCTTTTAGGACCTATGTTATTAGGTAAGTTTATAAAGTCTCTTTCCCCTGATTATCAATGTAATATATTTAAACAATTTAATACAGAATTATATTGTTTGAAAGTCCCCTATAGTCATATCCTCTAGAGAAAATTTCAAGTAACAGTTTGGAATATAGTGTTTTTTATGCACATATATGGGTTTATATTTAATGTTTACTTTTTAGCAAATTATGTTGGACTTGTTTTTACATGAGTATGTAAAAAGAATTAAAGAAATTAATAATGGTTATTCCACTGTATTTAGTCAGTCAACAAATACACAGTAAGTGTCTGTTACATTCTAGGCACTGAGGATATAGCAGAGAAGAAAACAAATTGCAAAAATCTCTGCTCTTGTGCAGTCTGTTTACAAAAGAAGTAGTTGATAATACTACATCAGAAAGTGATAAGTATGATAAGATAAATAGCAAATGTGGATTGAGAGTTCTAGAGGGTGGGTTACAGTTTAAATATGGGGACAGGGAAGGTCTCATCGAACGGGAGGTGACATTTGAATTTTATAAGTCTCAACCTAAAAAGGAAGCCTAAGAAGATGGAGAAAGGGTTGTACTGATTAGAATTAAAGTATGAGCTGTCAGGATTCTGCATATTTTATTGATAACATTTATGGGAGTATTGTACTTTTTTTCTCATTTGCAAAGGTTTGAGTGTCTCCCTTTTTCACAGTACTACTCAACTTTTGGGAGACAATATCAGGCAAAGAATCAGATAGTGATGAATGCTATGAAAGTAAGTTAGTGTGATACAGAGGGAGTATGGGGCCTTTCTGAAAGGTGATATCTTAAGGACATGAGTCAGCTATTCAAGTGATTATCAGAAAGATGTATTGTAGAAGGAACATGTGAGTATAGGCTTTGAAGTTAGCATAACTTCAAAGTTATGAAGAAGAAACTAGAAGCAGATTGGTGTGGAGAATAATGTGTAAGGGGATATAATTATGAGGGTGGAGGGATAAGCAGGGGCAGGTGATTCAGGACCTTGTAGGCCACTGTAAGGAGTATGGATTTAATTTTTTCAATGGGAATCTATTGAAGGGTTTTTAGCAGATGTTTCAGGATTTTTTAAAAGTTTTCTTTGGCTTTTTAGTGGATCATAAATATAGGGTGGCTGGAATAGAAGCTAGAGGGAGACCAATTGAAAGGTTTATGTATTAGTCCTGGAAGGAAAATGATGATTACTTGTAGTAGGATTGTTAATGATGATTTTGAAAACTGGATGAATGTAAGTGAAAATAAAATCAATAAGACTGGTCATTATAGGGTATAAAGAAAAGGGTAGTATTCTACATGTGGATGACATTCAGCACCCCCCCCCCCTCAATTTTTTATTTGTAGTGTGGATATCATTACTGAGATGTGAAAATCTAGGAGAACTTAAATGTCCCACAGGCCTCTCAAAGTCTTCTTGTCTTTAAGTGTTACTGGCAAATTGGGAATATGAACTTGTAGTTCAGAATAGTTTCATTAATTTAAGAGTTGTGAGTGTAAAGATGGTATTTAAAAACCACAGGAGTCACCTGAGGAGAGCATACAGGGAAAGAATAGAAGTGAGTCTGAGATAGAACTCTGTATCAGTTGGTTTTGCTGTGTAAGGAAACATCTCTCAAAATTTAGTGGCTTAAAACAATAGCCACCCAGGCATGGTGGCTCATGCCTGTAATCCCAGCCCTTTGGGAGGCCGAGGCGGGAGGATCACCTGAGCCCAGGAGTTCGAGACCAGCCTGGGCAACATAGCGAGACTCCATCTCTGCGCAGGGGAAAAAAATTAACTGGTGGTGGTGGTGGCACGCTCCTATAGTCCCAGCTACCAGAGAGGCTGAGGTAGGAGGATCACTTGAGCCCAGGAGGTCGAGGCTGCAGTGAGCTCTGATTGAGCAGTTGTACTCCAGCGTGAGTGACAAAGCAAGACTTTGTTTCATAAAAAAAGAAAATATAAAACAACAGCCATTTATTATTTCTCACAGTTCTCTGGTTAGCTGGGCAGTTTTGTTGATCTGTATTGACTTGGCTGAAACTGGATGGTCTAGGTTAGCCTTGTTCCCACATTGTGTGATTGCCATGCTGATTGGTCTTGTGGGGTGAGGGGGAATCTCATATATGTCTTGCAGTTGGCTTCATGTCAGTTGGAGCATCAGATACTTCTCTTTCATCCAGCAGGCTAACCTTGGTCCCTTGTTTTGGTGGCGATTAGAGTTCCCAGCAAGAGAAGGCAAGCTCAAAGGCTTTTCTAGCTTCCCCTTATGTCATGTCTATTAATATTTCACTGGCCAAAGCAGGTCATATGGCAAGGCCCAGATTTAAGGGTGTAGAAACAGATTACACCTTTTGATGAGAGGAATAGCTAAGTCACATTGCAAAGTCTTGTACATATAATGATGGGAGGAATTTGTGGCCATTTTGTAATCCATTACAGGCCTTCAGGAACACTAATGTTGAAAGGTTGGACAGCACAGAAGGAATCTGCCAAAGAGATTAGGCAGGGCCTGAGAGGAAAACCAGAGGTTTGTGGGTTTTGGACACAAAAAAACGTTAATGCTTACAATGTACATTTTAAGTTATTGAGTGGTCTTTTAAAATGCTTTGAGTTTTTATGTATTTTCTATTTCTGAATCATTTCAGGTATTTATGCAAGCTCTCTGATCAGGAGTTACGACAGAGTGCAGCTCGTAACATGGCTGACTTAATGTGGAGCACAGTGAAAGAACCATTGGATACAACATTATGCTTTGATAAAGAAAGCCTAGATCTTGCATTTAAGTACTTTATGTCACCTACTTTGACTATGAGGTTGGCTGGATTGAGTCAGATAACAGTAAGCTGTGTTTGCTTTATTTTTGGTCATTGTTTATTTGCTTTCTGGTCTATCATAATACTACTACCCACTATTTATGGAGCCCTTCATACTAGGCATTGTGCTAAGTATTTTACATGGATTACTTTGTATGGCCTTCACAAATAATTTCTGTGTTTCTCTTATTTTAAAGATGAAAAAGTCTGAAACTTAGATTTATATGGATTTATACTGTGGGTCCATTTGATTTCCAGGTCCAACTCTTTCATCATTTTGTTTTTGTCTTTTTAAACTATTCAGGTTTTTATGTTTATAGATGTTTTGTGAAAGAGGAATAATTGGAGGGCTTTATAAGCAGTTAATTAATTTTCCAGGCAGAAACCATAGATTATTGGGCCGTAGGCCAAATTTTACTAAATGTTTGTTTTGAATAGTCTTAAATACTGTTTTTAAGTAGGACAAAATAACATAAAAATCTGTATTCTTGGCTTCTCTTGGTGAGGGGGTTGGAAGAAGGCCTGGTATCCTTAGGTCTGTATTCTTGCATAACGACAGTCTGTTAGAACTAAGTAATTAACTTTATCCTTCAGAATGAACATGCTTTCTCCGGTTTGTTACAGTCCCCATTTGCTTTACTCCTTTACATTTCTGGGTTTTTTTTTTTTTTTTTTCTTTCCTTGGAGATGGAGTCCCATTCCAGTGGCATGATCTCGGCTCACTGCAACCTCCACCTCTCGGGTTTAAGTGATTCTCTTGCCTCAGCCTCCTGAGTAGCTGGGACTACAGGTGTGAGCCACAACGCTTGGCTAATTTTTTGTATTTTTAGTAGAGATGGGGTTTCACTGTGTTGGCCAGGCTGGTCTGGAATTCCTGACCTCAGGTGATCCAACCGCCTCGTCCTCCCAAAGTGTTGTGATTATAGGCATGAGCCACCCCACCCGGCCACATTACTGTTTTGTTTGTTTGTTTGTTTGTGTTTTTGTTTTGTTTTGGTAGTGTAGTCACACTGAAAATCTGAAGTAGCTAGCGTTTACTTGTGTACCGGGCTTCATAAGATACTTGTTGACATTGTCCCAGATAAATTAAATCTTGAGTGGATTTATCTAGGAAGCCTTTCCTGAAAGTTTGTCTGTAATGACATTACTTGCTCTCTTGCATTAGATTGTTGTGTTTTTTTACTTACTCAGCTTTGTTTTCTCTAGTGCGCTTAGTGTAATAAAGAATACTATTTGCGGAATGAATTTAATTTTTTTTTTCCCTTTTTTTGAGATGGACTCTTACTCTGTCGCCCAGGCTGGAGTGCAGCGGCGCAATCTTGGCTCAGTGCAACCTCTGCCTCCTGGGTTCAAGTGATTCTTGTGCCTCAGCCTCCTGAGTAGCTGGTATTATAGGCGCGTGCCACCATACCCAGCTAATTTTGTATTTTTAATAGAAATGGAGATTTACTATGTTGGCAAGGCTGGTCTCGGAACTCCTGACCTCAGGTGATCCACCTGCCTCGGCCTCCTAAAGTGCTGGGATTACAGGTGTGAGCCCCTGCACCTGGCCCTTACTTAGTATTTTTAATATAACAGAAGTAGTTTTACTAATTGAGAAGCGTATGTCTCTGATTATGTCTTAGATTTTGTAATGTTAATCTAGTTATCGTGATCTACATATGTCAATCAGTTTACCATGTTTCTTAGTACTTGCTGACATATGCAAGAATAATTTTGGAAATAAAAACCCTTAATTTCTTTTCTTTAATCATAGAATCAACTCCATACCTTCAATGATGTGTGCAATAATGAATCATTAGTATCAGACACAGAAACGTAAGTAGGAGCATTAATTTATATATAAGTATACCATTTTAATGTACAGTTGTTTATATGGTAAATTCTAATTTTAGATTTAAAATTTTTACTAGAAATTCTTTGCCCCATGACAACTTGTGCAGTCTTCATCAAGCTTTCAGAACATTATGCTGTCTGTAACGTAACTCCCTCTCCCTCTTTTTTTTGAGACAGGGTCTTGCTCTGTTGCCCAGGGTGGAGTACAGTGGTGGGACCATGGCTCACTACGGCCTCAACTTCCCAGGGTCAGGCGATCCTCCCACCTTAGCCTCCTGGGTAGCTGGGACTACAGGCACATGCCAGCATGCTGGCTAATTTTTGTAGAGTCAGAGTTTTGCCATGTTGCTCAATCTGGTCTTGCAGACTCAAGCCATCCACTTGCCTCAGCCTCCCAAAGTGCTCAGTCTGGTCTTGTAGACTCAAGCCATTCACTTGCCTCAGCCTCCCAAAGTGTTGGGATTACAGGTGTGAGCCACTGCGTCTGGCCACATTTCTCTCTTTTAAAAGCATATACCAACATATAGTACTATTTATCACGGTATGAAAGCATACTGTTTATACTAGAGAATTTAATCTTGAAGAATATGGTACTGATAGTTTTCAGAAAGTACACTGTCTTAGTCCAGGCTGCTGCAACAAAGTACCACAGATTGGATGACTTATAAACAACAGAAATTTATTTCCCATAGTTCTGGAGGCTGGAAGTCCAAGATCAGGTTGTTGCCAGCATCATCAAGTTCTGGTGGGGCCTTCTTCTGGACTGTAGACTGCCATTTTCTTTTTTTATTTTTGCATGGTGGAAAGAAGCAGAGAGGTCTCTGGAGTCCCTTTTATTAGGCCACTAATCTCATTCATGAAGGTTCCACCCTCATGACCTAATTATCTCCCAAAGGCCCCATTTCCAATAACATCACATTGGGAGTTAAAAAAGTAGTTTTTATAGCTTAGACTTCTTGGGTTCTGAGAAATATATATATTCCATTTAATTGTTCGTCTAGTAGAGAAATCAGTTTTTAAAATCTAAACAGTAGGGTAGAATATCTTCTGGAACAGAGTTGTATTGCTTTGTTAGAAAATTCGTAATTATACGTGTGAGTCATTCTTTAGTGTAACTTGATCTTACTACTGCTCTAAGGTGCTAATCTCAGTTGAACTTAGGTCTTGAATTTGGAAACCAGAGACTGTCTCTTGACTCTTTTTTCCCTTTAGACTAAAGAGTTCTTATTCTCCCAGTTGTTCTTTATATGGTATGGTTTTTGAATTTATCACTATATGAGTCATTCATCTCTGGCAATATTCTTTGTCAGTAGTCCCCTTAAAATGTGTTGCCCAGAATTTTTCATTGCTTTATACATTCTGGATCATATTAGAAGTGTTATTTCACACTGTCAAGACATTATGTAGACCATATCCAATGTATTTATAAAGCTACGGCTCTGCGCCAGGCACAGTGGCTCACACCTGTATCCCAGCACTTTGGGAGGCTGAGGTGGGCAGATCACTTGAGGCCAGGAGTTTCAAGACCAGCCTGGCCAACGTGGCGAAATTCCATCTCTACTATAAATAACAAAAATTAGGTGTGGTGGCGCATGCCTATGATTCCAGCTATTTGGGTAGCTGAGGCACAAGAATCATTTAAACCCGGAGACAGAGATTGCAGTGAGCCGACATAGTGCCATTTTCACTTCAACCTGGGTGACAGAGCAAGATTCTGTCTCGGAAAAAAACCAAAACAAACAAAAGAAACCTACAGCTCTGGATTTTCCTTTTCATCCTCTATGTCTCCTCACCCTTCTACCTCTGCAAGACCGCTTAAAGAGAACCTTATATAATTGCTAATGTGATACTCATACTCCTCTCATCCCCTGTGAAAAGGATTAAAAATTTGGAATGTTCACTGCAGTAATAACACATTCAAGCTAGGTGTTGTGTGAAAACAGTGAATAGGGGAATAAGAAGGAATTCCAGTAACAAATGCAAGGAATATACATCCTAAAGACATGTTTAAGAGAATAGAGAGGAGAGTAAAAGTATCGAGGACTGGTGGTAAAGAGTTCAAAATGGGAAGGGAGAGTGTGTATACAGTGTGAGAAAACTGGAGTAAAGAGAAAAAGTATGTGGTAAATACTGTGGCGGCTGTGAACTGGGTGTTTTTAAGCAGTTTTATTAACATATACATATAAAATTCACTTGTTTTATATATACAAGTCAGTGCAGTGAATTTTACAATAGTAAAGTTTTAGAGTTGCGCAACTGTCACCACAGTCCAATTCTAGAACATTTCCATCACTTAAAAAAGATGTCTTTTGCCCATTTGTAGCCAGTACCTATTATTTCCAGCCTCACTAATCTACTTTCTATCTCTGTAGATTTACCCATTTTGGGATATTTCATTTAAAAAGAATCAAATGATAGTGATCTTTTTCATCTGGCTTCTTTTCACTTAGTATACTCTTGTTTGAGGTTCATTGAGATTGTAGTTTGTCTCTGTACTTTATTCCTTTTTATTGCTTAATAGTATTACACTGTATGGATATACCACACTTGATCAATTGCCAGTTGATGGATATTTGGTTTGTTTCTACATTTTTTTTTTTTTTTTTTTTTGAGACCGGAGTCTCCCTCTGACCCCCAGGCTGGAGTGCAGTGGCACGATCTCGTCTCACTGCAAGCTCCGCCTCCCGGGTTCACGCCATTCTCCCGCCTCAGCCTCCAGAGTAGCCGGGACTACAGGCGCCCGCCACCACGCCCGGCTAATTTGTTTTTGTATTTTTTGTAGAGACGGGGGTTTCACCGTGTTAGCCAGGATGGTCTCGATCTCCTGACCTCGTGATCCGCCTGCCTTGGCTTCCCAAAGTGCTGGGATTACAGGTGTGAGCCACCGCGCCCGGCTACATTTTTTGTTTGTTTGTTTGAGAGGGTCTCGCTCTGACCCCCAGGCTGGAGTGCAGTGGCGTGATCTCGGCTCACTGCAAGCTCTACTTGCCGGGTTCACGCCATTCTTCCGCCTCAGCCTCCCGAGTAGCCGGGACTACAGGTGCCCGCCACCACACCTGGCTAATCTTTCGTAGTTTTAGTAGAGATGGGGTTTGACGGTGTTAGCCAGGATGAACTCGATCTCCTGACCTCATGATCCGCCCGCTTGGCCTCCCAAAGTACTGGAATTACAGGCGTGAGCCACCGCGCCCAGCGTGTTTCTACTTTTTGATTAGTATAAATAATGCCATTATAAACATTTATGTAAAGTCCTTTTGTGATCGTATGTTTTCATTTTTTGTAGTAGATACTTAGGATTAGAATTGTTGCTTATATGATTAGTTTACCTTTAACTTTTATAGGAGCTATCAAACTGTTTTCCAGTATACCTGCATTATTTTACATGCCCACTAGCATTGTAGGAGGTTTCCAGTTTCTCCGCATTCTTGCCAGCAGTTATTATTATCTAGATTTATTATTGCCATTTGGGGATATAAAGTAGCATTTCATCATGGTTTTAATTTGCATTTCCCTAATTGTTGACATAGAACATCTTTTTATGTGATTATTTACCATAAGGTTTCTTCGTTCACAACATTGCCCAGTTTTTAATTGGATTCTTGGTTTTGTTTTATGGCTTAATGTGGTCTGTACTACAGACTGTTCGGTGTGTGCTTAAGAAGACTGTACATTCTGCTGTTGTCGAATGGGGTGTTCTATAGATGTCTGTTAGGTCAAATTGGTTTGTAGCATTGTTGTCTGTCTCCTATATTCTTGTTGCATTTTCTGCCTCATTCTCTCTATTATTGAAAGTAGGAGATCGAGTGCAGTGGCTCATGCCTGTAATCCCAGCACTTTGGGAGGCCAAGACTGGTGGATCACCTGAAGTCGGGAGTTCAAGACTAGCCTGGGCAACATGGCGAAACCCCGTCTCTACTAAAAATACAAAAATTAGCTGGGCCTGGTGGTGTGGTGGTGCGCGCCTGTAGTCCAGCTACTTGGGAGGCTGAGGCAGGAGAATCACTTGAACCTGAGAGGTGGAGGTTGCAGTGAGCCGAGGTCACACCACTGTACTCCGGCCTGGGCAACAGAGCAAGAGTCTGTCCAAAAAAAAAAGAAAAAAAAAAAAAGGATACTGAAGTCTCCAAATACATTTGATCCTGAGTGTTTGCAGATTTAGTCGTCTCTGTATGAGCTCTGAAGCAAGATGACAGAGTGCCACCTTGTTTGACTTTAGTTAGGAATGTGCATGTTGGAAAATTCTAATCTTTCACTGCTATGTGTATGTCTGTGAGTGCCTATGAAAATGCCACAAATACTGATTTTGGAGATACAAATAAATTGCAGCAAATGGATGAATTCACAAATATAGAAACCATGGAAGAGAAGAAAAAATATTTTTCTTTCTTCACAAATATGGAATATGGAGATGGAGGTGCTGAGGGGCAGTGTGGTGGAGTATAAGAAGTCCTGGCGCCACTTGGATGGGGTTTGAATCCCAACCCTAGCACTTGTTTAGACATAGGAGATGGCCTCAGGCAAGGCATTTAAACGCTTCTGAACCTCATTTTCTCTCTTTCTTTTTTTTTTTTTTTTTCCTGAGATGGAGTCTTGCTCTGTTTGTTGCCCAGGCTGGAGTGCAACGGCACGATCTCAGCTCACTGCAGCCTCTGCCTCCTGACTTCAAGCTATTGTGCTGCCTCAGTCTCCTGAGTAACTGGGATTACAGGCACCTGCCACCACACCCGGCTAATTTTTGTATTTTTGGTTAGAGACAGGGTTTCGCCGTGTTGGTCAGGCTGGTCTTAAGCTCCTGGCCTCGAGCGGTCCACCTGCCTTGGCCTCCCAAAGTGCTGAGATTACAGGTGTGAGCCGGCCACGCTGTTTTCTCTTTTATAAAATAGAGAAAATAGAATCAACCAGTATGAGAGGTTTTTCACATTAAAAATCTGTGTATGATATCTATATTATGTACATATTTCCTGTAGGACCAAGGGTTCAGCATTAGGTAATTCAGTGTTTGCAGTGACTCTGTAGAATATAACTAATGCGAGTAACAAGAATTAGCTGTATTGCTGAATTGTCTGTTTCTCCTTTTAATTCTGTCATCAGTTTTTGCTTCATGTATTTCAGGAATTCTTTTGTTAGGTCCATATGTATTCCTGATAACTTGATCCTTTTTTTCATTTTAAATGTCCTTCTTTGTCTCTTTCAGACATTTTTTTGGCTTAGTCTATTTTATTTGATATTGGTGTAACCCCTGAACCTTTCTTAAGCTTATTTTTGGCATGATTTATCTTTTTCCATTCTTTTATTTTCAGTCTGCTTGTTTTGAACCTAAAGTATGTCTTAGGGGTAGCATATGGTTGGATCTTTAAAAAAAATATATAATCGTATAATCTCTGTCTTGATGACAGTTCTTAATTCCCTAATAATTTTGTATAGCTTGTTTTACATCTGTCATTTTGCTGTTGGTTTTCTGTGTATCTCATATCTTGTTTCTCTGTTTCTCCTTCACTGTCTATTTTTATAGTGTATACGTAGATTCTAGTGTGCCATTTTAATTCCATTGATTTAAAAAATACCTCAATTTTCTTAGTGTTTTTATGGGTTAAATATGCATTTAATTTCTTGACATACTGATTTAACTCTAATAAAATAAGATAAAAAACATTGCTCCTATGTAGCTCTGTTACTGTTTGGGATAAGAAGTTAGCTATTAATCTTATTCTGGTTCCCTTGTATATGCTTAGTTGTTTTTTTCTCACTGCTTTGAATCATTTGACTACAGTATGTGTAGATGTGGATTTCTTTGTGTTTATCCTCCTGGGGTTTGTTCTACTTCTTCCTTGGATGTGTAGATGAATGTGTTTCATCAACTTTGGGAAGTTTGAGGTATTCAGATACTTTTTCTGGCACCTCTTCCCACTTTCTTTGACCCCCATTGCATGTATGTTTTCAGACCTCCGAATAGTGGTTGTTAATGATACTGTCCAATTTTATAGTTGCATCGTTATTATGAAAGTCCCTGGTCTCCCATTTAAATTTTTGAGACAGTGTCTTGCTCTGTTGCCCAAGCTGGAGTGTAGCAGCACAATTATGCCTTACTACAGCTCTGACCTGGGCTCAAATGATCTTCCCACCTCAACTCCTTAGTAGCTGAGACCACAGGCATGAGCCACCATGCCTGGCTGATTTTATTTTATTTTTTGTAGAAACAGGCTTTTATTATGTTACCCAGCCTGGCCTGGAACTCCTAGGCTCAAGCAGTCCGCCCCCGCCCCGACCTCAGTCTCCCAAAGTGCTAGGATTACAGGTGTGAACCACAGCACCAGCCTGGGTCTTCTAGTGTTCTTTAATAGACTTAATAGTGGGATTTTTTTAAAAATTAATTTTGTTTCTCGAACTATTATGTAAATCAGAGAGTTGAATCTTATGGATCATAACTTCAGTAGGGCTACTCAGAAATAGGTAAAATGTACCTAGTTTTATTTTTAATGTTTTACCCTTTGAGGCCCGTGTGTCTAATTCCTAGTGGTTTTTTTTAAATAAATAAAAATTGTTAGCATAAAATTCTGTTATAGAATGTAAATTCTTTGTTGGCTATGTAATAAGATAGTAAATTACTTAATCCTTCTAGTTTATCTGTATATAATATAGCTGAAAAAATTGGGGACCTTTTATTGTACAATTTATTTTGAAGCTTATTTTCTTCCACCCATTTTATAATGTAGTCGTATGGTACTTAATGACAGGGATACTTTCTGAGAAATGCATCATGAGGTGATTTCGTTGTGCAAAGTTATACAAACCTAGGTGGTATAACCTGTTGCTCCTAGGCTTCAAGCCTGTACAGCATGTTACTGTCCTTAATTCTGTGGGCATTTGTAATGCTCTGTAAGTATTTGTGTACCTAAACATATCTAACTGTAGAAAAAATAATGTAAAAAATCCGCAAAAAAAATAAAATAGGGTATTGCCTGTATAGGACGCTTACCAGGAATGGAGTTTGCAGGACTGGAAGTTGCTCTGGGTGAGTTGGTGAGTGAGCGCTGAGCGGCTGTGAAGGCCTAGGATGTGACTTTACACTACTGTAGACTTTGTAAGCACTGTACACTTAGGCTACACAAATTATTTAAAAGTTTTTTTCTTCACTATTAAATTAACCTTAGCTTACTCTTTTTATTTAATTTTATAAACTTAAAAAATTTTTAACGTTTTGACTCTTATAATAACATTTAAAATACAAACACGTTATATGGCTATACAGAAGTGTTTTTTCTTTATATCCTTATTCTTTATATCCTAAGAAGAAAAAAAGAAGCTATTTTCTTTTTTTTGTTTTACTTTTTAATAATACACTTGGAGCTGTCATCTCCCGTGCTGACAATGCCTTTCTTTTTTTAAAAACTAGAAAGAGTATCCTTTAAAGATAAAACGTATAGTAAATACATAAACTGGCAACAGTCATTTATTAAGTTTTATATACTGTATGTACATGCTGTACTTTTGTATTACTGGCAGTGCAGTAGATTTGTTTACATCAGCATCACCACAAACGTGTGAGTAATGCATTGCTCTATGACATGGTGGCCACAGTGACATTAGGTGATAGGAATTGTTCACGTCAGTTTTAAACTTATGGGACCACTGTTGTATATTTGGTCCATCCTTTGGTCTGTCATTGACCAAATCATTATTATGCAGTACATGACTGTCGGTTACTTTACTTTTCATCTATTAGTAGAATCTTCAATAGTATCAGCAAGGAGACTTACAGTTTGGCTTGGGGGTAATTCTTTTGTTGTTCATCCTTTTGGTAATCTGCTTTCCTGATATTATGTCATTATAAAGGGCATACTGGGAAACCTTTCCTGAGTGCTTCAGTACATACTATGGAAATTAAAAAGTGGGAAGGCAAAGACCTCGAGTAGGATAATACATCACTAATTCAGTGTTACACCTGTGTACCTGGTGTTACTCGTTAGTGTTTCAGTTATTTGTTGCTTGTTTATAAACTCAAGGAATTCGAATTTATAAATTCAGTATCATACTTCATTCTGGTTATGCTTTGTAGTATTCTGTAAAACTGATTGTATCTAATTCTTTGTAATTCCTATGGGAACAAATTTAGGTTTTTAATTGAGTCTACCTTTTAGACATGATTAAAGATGACAATATTTTTTTAATGTACTATTTTTTATTACTTTAGGTCCATTGCAAAAGAACTTGCAGACTGGCTTATTAGCAACAATGTGGTGGAGCATATATTTGGACCAAATTTACACATTGAGGTTTGTGGATAATTACATGACTTCTCTGTTCTGTTGATAGAGAAGAATATTTTAAAAAATTGATATTACGTTTTTCTTTTCCAGATTATCAAACAATGCCAAGTGATTTTGAATTTTTTGGCAGCAGAAGGGCGACTAAGTACTCAACATATTGACTGCATTTGGGCTGCAGCACAGGTAATACTAACAGCTCACGTTTATTGAGTGCTTTGCTTATCATATGTTGTAAGTGCTTCTCTATGAGGTGAATTCTGTTACCCTGTTTTATAGCTAAGGAGACCAAGACATGGACAAGCTGGGAGTGAAATCTGGCTTCCGAGTCCGTGTCTTACTATGTTACTGGTAGAATGGAAGGAAATCAGAGTCAGTCAGTTGGAGCTTCTTCATGAAACCATCCTGGTTTAATAAAGAGACATTTTCCTGTTATTCTCATTTATACAGTCTACCCTTCTATCTTGAATTATTTTGATATGTTGCTTGTCTATTATACTTTTTTTTTATTTTTTAAAATAGGCATATGTCCACATGATTCAAAATTCCGAAAGTAAATATAAAAGATATATTACATGTTTTTCCTTTTTGCCCCGTCTCTCAGGCATTATAGTTCTTATCCTCTCAGGTATATCAGAGTTTTTTTTGTATAAATAGTGAACTATATACATTTTTCTTTTTCTTTCTTTTTCACAAATGTAGCATACCAACCAGACTTGGCTTTGGTTTTTTTTTTTTCTTTTTTTTCTTTGTTCTGGAGATTACTCATCAGTATATGAAGTGCTTTTCATCTTCTTGGAAGACTGTATAGTGTTTAATTAAATGTATGCACCATAATTAATTTAACCAGTTCCCATTTATGGGCAGTATTTTTTCCCCAGCCCTTTTTTTTTTTTTTTTTTTTTTTTTTTTTTGAGATGGAGTCTTGCTTTGTCGCCCAGGCTGGAGTGCCATGGCGCAATCTTGGCTTACTGCAACCTCCGCCTCCCCAGTTCAAGTGATTCTCCTGCCTCAGCCTCCTGAGTAGCTGGGAAACTACAGGTATGTGCCACCATGCCCAGCTAATTTTTGTATTTTTAGTGGACATGGGGTTTCACCATGTTGGTCAGGCTGGTCTCAGGCTCCTGACCTCATGATCCACCCGCTTTGGCCTCCCAATGTGCTGGGATTACAGGCATGAGCCACCACTCCTGGCCCCCCGAGTCTTTTCTGTTACAAACAATGCTGTAATAAGTAACTTCTAACATGTTTATTTCATCCTTGTGTAAAACTTTTGTGTAGCTATGATAAATTCCTACTTACAAGTAGAATTAGAATTACTAGGTTAAAGTATACGTGTGGTTTGCTTGTGGTAGATACTGGTATTGCAGTTTCACTTTCCCCTTAATTTCATCAGCACATTAAATTTCATGATCTTTGCCAACCTGATGGGTGAGAAGTGATATCATTGGTATTTTAAATTTGTGTTTCTTTTATTATGAGTGAGTTTGTAAATCTTGTGTTTAAGAGCCATTTTGTTGCTTTTTCTGGAATTGTTCATATTTTTTTGCCATTTATCAATTGTTTTTTTATTTTTTAATTTGTAGGAGCTCTTTATGTGTCGCTGAAATTGATCTTTTGTTTGTGATTACAACTTATGACTGTATCCTGGTTTGATGCCTTTTGCTTTGCTTAAGGTGGCTTTTACTGTTCAGTTTCATATTTGTGGTTGTAGTTATTAATGGTCTGTGGATTTTGTATCTTGGTCTGAAATGCCTTCTCCATTGACAACATTATAAAAGAATTCTCCTTTAGTTTCTTCCTGTATATTTTCTATTGCAATTATATATCTTAATCTTTGATCCAGCTGGGATTTATGTTGGCTTAAAGTGTTGTGTACGTGTCCAACTTTCCTCCCTTTTTTGTTGTAGAATTTTTCCAATTCTATTTGTTTACCAACTCTTCTTTCTGACTTGAGATGCCAATTTTGTCTTGACTGGGTCATTTTTTGAACTTTCTAGACTGACCTATTTGTATGTATAATTATGATCTGTACCAGGGATTGGTAAATTTATAGTCTGTGGGCCAACTATGTTTTTGGAAATTTTTGCTACACAGACATGCCAATTCTTCTTCTTCTTTTTTTTTTTTCCCCTGAGATGGAGTCTTGCTGTGTCGCCCAGGCTGGAGTTCTGTGGCATGATCTTGGCTCACCGCAACGTCCGCCTCTCAGGTTCAAGGAATTCTCCTGCCTCAGCCTCCCAAGTAGCTGGGATTACAGGCACACACCACTGCCCAGCTAATTTTTGTATTTTTAGTAGAGACGAGGTTTCACCATGTTGGCCAGGATGGTCTCAATCTCTTAACCTCATAATCCTTCTGCCTTGGCCTCCCAAAGTACTGGCATTGCAGGCGTGAGCCAGTGCGCCTGGCCTGATGTGCCCGTTTTTTTACGTATTGTCCATGGTGGCTTCCACAGCACAATAGCAGAGTTTAGTAATCATAACAGAGACCCTGTCACCCATAATGCTAAAATATTTACTTTCTGGTCCTTTAAGAACATGTTCGTTGAGTTTATACTATTTTTTTTTCTTTATTTTTACTTGTATCTTTGTAATATTTTAAAATGCCTGAGACGACTAGTCCCTCCTCATTATTGTCATAACTTTTCTGTCTTATTTATTTATTCATGTGAATTTTAGTATTGACGTAAAATGTTTTCATTGTGTTAATGATGATTAATTTGAGAACCTAAGTTCTGTCTTCCTGTCCAAAGTATGATACTCCTTTTCTTTTTTCTTTTGCATTATTCACAGTCTCAAAGTTATTTGTATATAGATTTTTATTTCGTGCTCTGCTTAATCTTAGGAATTTGTTTTTTTATTGCTATTATAAATTGATTTCTTCAACTATATTTAAATTTTTCCATTATGTTGTTATTTCTTTTATTTAGTGATGGAGATATAGAGTTATATATAATTAAAATATTTTTCATTACTAATGATTGTTTGCCTTGAGCCTTCACTGAATTCTTAGCTTTTTCGCGGTAGGTTTTCTTTTATTTTTTTATTTTTTAATTTTTTAAATTTTTTTAATTTTTTTTTTTGAGACGGAGTCTTGCTCTGTCGCCCAGGCTGGAGTGCAGTGGCCGGATCTCAGCTCACTGCAAGCTCCGCCTCCCGGGTTCAGGCCATTCTCCTGCCTCAGCCTCCCGAGTAGCTGGGACTACAGGCGCCAGCCACCTTGCCCGGCTACTTTTTTTGTATTTTTTTTAGTAGAGACGGGGTTTCACCATGTTAGCCAGGATGGTCTTGATCTCCCGACCTCATGATCCGCCCGTCTCGGCCTCCCAAAGTGCTGGGATTACAGGCTTGAGCCACCGCGCCCGGCCCGCGGTAGGTTTTCAATGTATTTTCTTTGGCTTCCCGTGTCTAACATTGTGTGCTTGTTTGAGATGGAGTCTCCAGCTCTCACCTAGGCTGGAGCGCAGTGGTGTAATTAGCTCATTGCAGCCTTGAACTTCTGGGCTGAAGTGAACTTTTCAAGTAGCTGAAACTACAGACACGAGCCACCACCTGGCTAATTTTGTGTGTGTGTGTGTGTGTGTGTGTGTGTGTGTGTGTGTGCATTTCTAAACTTATTTTATTATTGCTTTGTAAGACATTGTTGCATACTGCTAGCTTGTGAAGTTATAACTATACTTGAGTTATAGTCTGGCCACTGCAATGGCTGTTTCTATATTAAGTTTCATAATTTGAATCTTATTCCTTCTTGCCCTTTCAGGAACTGTTACTAGGAGGGATTATTTCTTCCTCTATTACATATTCATATCTCTTGTCTGTACTGGATTTTTTATGTTGTGGGTCTCTTCATATGCCTTTGCTGTTTGTTCTGTTGCCAAGGCTAGAGTACAGTGGTGCAGTCTTGACTTGCTGCAGCTTCTGCCTCCTGAGCTGAAATTACTGTCCCACCTCAGCCTCCTGAGTAGCTGGGACTACAGATGCACACCACTGTGCCTGGCTAATTTTTGTGTTTTTTGCAGAGACGAGACTTCGCCTTGTTGCCCAGACTGGTCTCTAACTCCTGAGCTCAAGCGATTCTCCCACCTTGTGCTCCCAAAGTGCAGGGATTGTAGGTGTGAGCCACCACACCTGGCCACATTCATATTTCTACAAGACAACTAGATATATGTTGTATATACTTTGGAGTTTCATAAAATACTTTTCTAATAGTGCTGTCTCTCAAATGGAACTCTTGTCTGGCAACTTCTCGGGGAATAGTATTGGAGGCGTAACTACTTGTACTTTTCTCGTTTGTCTCATCAAGCTTTCATTTCAGGTTGTAGGACTCTAAATGAGAGAATGTGCAGCAGTACCAGTATCTATATTTACTTGCAATTACTTTATATAGTTTCCTCCCCCAGGGAAGATCTCTGGTGGATGGGTTACCTATATGTTGGCTGCTCGTGTTTTTCTGACTGATGGATGGCTGACAGAATCATTCTTTATGGAGAACTTCATTTAAGTCCCGTCTCCATCTCTGTTTCTTCATTCTGTCCATCATATCTGTTACTCTGAGCCCAGAATCTTTCTCAGTTATATTGGGAAGATTGTCTCACCTACCTCCTCAATAGCTTTCTTACAGCTTACTCTGAGCTACAACTTTCTTTACCTATTACATTTTAAAAAGGTATTCTCATGCTGGGCATGGTGGCTCACGCCTGCAATCCCAGCACTTTAGGAGGCCAACATGGGCAGATCATGAGGTCAGCAGTTCAAGACCAGCCTGACCAACATGATGAAACCCCATCTCTACTAAAACTACAAAAATTAGCCAGGCATGGAGATGCATGCCTGTAATCCCAGCTACTCAGGAGACTGAGGCAGGAGAATTGCTTGAACCCGGGAGGCAGAGGTTACAGTGAGCCAAGATCACGCCATCATACCCCAGCCTGGGCAACAAAGTGAGACTGTGTCTCAAGCAGACAAACAAATAAATAAATAAAAAGATATTCCCAGTCATTTTAATCTTTCAGAAATTTGTAAGTTTCGTGTCTGATGGGAACTTTAATTTTTTTTGAGCCTCCCGAGCTCAAACAATACTTGTACCTCAGCCTCCCGAGTAACTGGGATTACAGATGTGCACCACCACATCAGCTAATTTTTGTGTTTTTAATAGAGACAGGGTTTCATCATGTCAACCAGACTGTTCTCAAACTCCTGACTTCAAGTGATCTACCTGCCTCCACCTCCCTAAGTGCTGGGATAATAGGCATGAGCCACCGCACCTGGCCTTGGTCGAAGGCTTTTAATATATATGTTCTTTTTCTTGTATTTTCCTTTTATTTTATATTGTGGTAAAATATGCATAACATAAAATTTACCATTTTCACCATTTGTAAGTGTACAAGTCAGTGGGATTAAAAATATTCATAATGTTATGTAACTATCACCACTTTCTGTATGCAAAAACATTTTCATCACCAGTAACAAGTTGGTACCTATAAAACAACAACTCTTAATTTCCTTCCTTTCAGCCCCTGGTTTCTTCTATTTTACATTGGTTTTTTGGAGACAGCGTCTTGCTGTATCACTCGTGCTGGATGCAGCAGCGCAATTACAGCTCACTGCTGCAGCCTCAAAACTCTTGGGCTCAAGTGACCCTCCAGCCTCAGGCTCCAGAGTAGCTGGGACTAAAGCATGCCTACCTAATTTTTGTATTTTATGTAGAGATGGGGTCTTGTTGTATTGCTCAGGCTGGTCTCCAGTGTTTGGGCTCAAGCCATTCACCTGCCTTGGTCTCCCAAAGTGCAGGGATTATAGGTGTGAGCCACCACGCTCAGCTGTTTTACATTCTGTTGTCTTCTGTCTCCATGAGTTTGCTTATTCTAGGTACCTCATATAAGTGGAATCAGAATATTTGTCTTCCTCTGTGTGGCTTACTTTACTAACATAATGTTTCCAAAGTCAGTCTATGTCATAGCATACATTACAACTTCATTCCTTTTATGACTAATATTCCACTATATGTATATACAGCATTTTATTCATCCCTCAGTGGACATTTGGGTTGTTTCCACCTTTTGGGTATTATGAGCAATGCTGCTGTGAACATGGGTTTACAAATATGTGTTCAGTTTCCTGCTTTCAGTTATTTTGTATATATAGTCATGCATTGTATAAGCATGTTTCAGTCAACAGAGCACATACATATACAACTGTGGTCCCATAAGATTATAATGGAGCTTATTATAATTCCTGTCACCTGGTGACATTGTGATAGCTATCCTAGTATAGTGCAACAAATTACTTTTTCTGTGTTTACATACACAAAAACTTACCATTGAGTTACAGTTGCCTACAGTATTCAGTACAGTAACATGCTGTACAGGAGCAATAAACTGTAGCATGTAGCCTAAGTGTGTAGTAGACTTTACCATCTTTTGTGTAAGTATACTTTTATGTTCACAAGAGGGCATTTCTCAGAATGTATCCCTATCCTTAAGCCATACAGAACCGTATACCTAGGAGTAGCATGTCTGGATCACATGGTAATTCTGTGTTTAACTTTTTGAGAAGCCACCAAATTGTTTTGCACAGCAGCTGCACCATTTTACATTCTCACCAGTGACACCAGAGGGTTCTGGTTTCTCCACATCCTTGCCAATACTTGTTACTTCCCTTTTGAAAAAAAAATTCAGATATCCTAGTAGGTGTGAATTTGTATCTCATTGTTTTTTATTTGCATTTTCCTGATGATTGATCATATTGATCATGCTTTCCTGTGCTCGTTGGCTATTTGCATATTTGCTTTGGAAAAATGTCTGTTCATGACTTTTGCCCATTTTTGATTGGGTTTTGTTTGGTTTTCTTTTGAGTTTTACAAAAAATATTCTGGATATTAGTATTTTAAATCAGGTATATAATTTGCATATAATTTATCTGTTTTTCTTTTTAAATTGAGATATAGGCAAATATTGGAATACTATATAAATATAAAAATTATGTATTCAGGGTGTACAACTTGATGTTTTAATGTGCATAGTTGAAATAATCACTACAATGAAGCTAATTCACATGTATTACCTCACATAGTTACCATTTTCTTTCATGTATGCGATACAGTATTGTTAACTATAGTCACATTGCTGTATGTGAGATCTCCAGAATTTACTCATTTTGGAGAACTTAAATTTTATACCCTTTTACCGATGTCAACTTATTTCTCTGTCCTTCTGTATTCTCTGCTGCTTTGACTACTTTAAATTGATCATGTGAGACTGTGCAGTATTTCTCTCTGTCTGCTTTATTTCACCTAGCATAGTGTTTTCTAGGGTCAGTCATGTTGTCAAAAATGGAAGGATTTCCTCCTCTTTAAAAGCTGAATAATATCCCTGTGTGTGTATGTATATGTACACCACATTTTGTTTTTTCATCTTTGGAAAGATAATTTAGTTTTTTTCCGTATCTTAGCTCTTGGGAATAATGCTGCAGTGAATGTGAGAGTGAAGATATCTCTGAGATAGTGATTTCATTTCCTTTGGATATATATCCAAAGTGGGATTGTGGATCATAACATAAGATAGTTCTGTTTAATTTTTTGAGGAACATCCATATTGCTTTCAAAAATGACCGTACCAGTTTTCATTCCCACCAACAGTGTATAAGGATTCCCATTTCTCCACGTTCTTGCTAACAATTATCTTTTGTCCTTTTGATAATAGCTGTTACAACGTAGGTGTGAGATAATATCTCATGCTTTTGATTTGCGTTTCTCTCATGATTAGTAATATTGAGCAGCTTTTATACCTGTTGGCTATTTGTATGTCTTTTTTTGGAGAAATGTCTATTCTCTTTGCGCTACATAGGGTTATTTTTTTATTTTTTATTTTTATTTTTATTTTTTTGCTATTAAGTTGTATGAGTTTCTTAAATATTCTGAATATTAACCCCTAATCAAATACATGGTTTGTAAATATTTTCTTTCATTCTGTAGGTTGCCTTTTCACTCTGATTGTTTCCTTTGCTGTGCAGAAGCTTGTTGGTTTTGATAAAATCTCAATTGTATATTTTGGCTTATGTTGCCTATGCTAATAGTTCCTGTCAAAAAAATTATTTCCTAGACCATTGTCAAGAAGCTTTTTACCTATGTCACCTTCTAGTAGTTTTACAATTTCAGGTCTTAAATGTACTTTGAAGTTTTTAATTCATTTTGAGTTCATTTTTGTATGTGGTATAAGATAAGGATCCAATTTCATTCTGTATGTGGATATCAGGTTTTTCCATCACCTTTTGTTGAAGGGACTGTCCTTTCCCTATCACATGTTCTTGGCATCCTTCTGGAAGATCAGTTGATTGTAGATGCATGGATTTATTTCTGGGGTTTTTATTCGTTCTGTGGGTTCATATGTCTATTTTTATGCCAGTACCATATATAATATATATTTTTAATGTACAGGGTCTTGCTCTGTTGTCCAGGTTGGAGTGCAGTGGTTCAGTCATAGCTCATTACAGGCTCAACTTCCTGCACTGAGGTGATCTTCCTGCCTCAGCTTCTCAAAATAGCTAGGACTACAAGAGCATGCCACCATGCCCAGCTAATTTTTAATTTTTGTAAGTTGTTTTGTAGAGACTGGGTCTTGCTCTGTTGACCAGGCAGGTCTCAAACTTCTGGCCTCAAGCAATCCTCCTGCCTCAGCCTCCCAGAATGTTGAGATTACATGTGTGAGCCACTGCACCTGGCTCATATTGTTTTGATTACTGTAGTCATGTAGTGTATTTTGGAATTAAAAAGTGTGATACCTCCAGCTGTATTCTTACTCAAGATTGTTTTTTGCTATTTGGGGCCTTTTGTGGTTCTGTATGAATTTCAGGATTTTTTTTTCTATTTTTGTAAGGGATGCCTTTGAGGCCGGGTGTGGTAGCGACCGCCTATTCATCCCAGCACTTTGGGCAGGCCAAGGAGGGTGGATAGCTTGAGCTCAGAAGTTCACGTCTAGCCTGGGCAGCATGCTGAAACCCTGTCTCTACTAAAAATACTAAAAACCAGTTGGACATGGTGGTACGTCCCTGTAGTCCCAGCTACTCGGGAGGCTGAGGTGGAAGATTGCTTGGGCCCAGGACATTGAGGCTGCAGTGAGCCAAGATGGTGCCACTGTACTCCAGCCTGGCTGACAAAGTGAGACCCTGTCTTGAAACAAAAGACTGCCATTGAGATTTTAATAGGGATTGTGTCGACTCTATAGATCACTTTGGGTAGTATGGACTTTTAATGGTATTTTTCTTTCAGTGCTTGAATGTTGGAATGTCTTTTTATTTATCTGTGTCTTCCTTAATTTTCTTCAGTGTTTTATAATTTTCAATGTACAACTCTTTTACTTATTTGGCTAAGTTTATTTCTAAATATTATAAAATGCTTTTGTTGCTGTGGTAAATGGGACTGTTTTCTTAATTGCCTTTTCAGATAGCCTGTTTGTGCTTAGAAATGCCTCTGGTTTTTGTATGTTAATTTGGATCCAGCAACCCTACTGTATTCACTATTAGTTCTAACAGTTTTTTATTGTTGTGGAGTCGTAAAGTTTTTCTACATATATATGATCATTTGTAAAAAGATAATTTTTCTTCCTGTTTTCTTTGTGGAGTCCTTTTATTCCTTAAGTCCTCTCTTGGAATTTCAGTATTAAATTGAATAGGAGTGGTGATACTGGGGGTCCTTGCCTGTCCCAGATCTTAGAGGAAAAGCTTTCAGTTTTTCCCTGTTGATTATGCTATTATTTATGTGCTTTATATATGAAAGAAAAGCTGGTAGGCATGCTGGCTAACACCTGTTATCCCAGCATTTTGGGAATCCGAGGCAGGTGGATCACGAGGTCAGGAGTTCGGGACCAGCCTGGCCAACATAGTGAAACCACATGTCTACTAAAAATACAAAAATTAGCCGGGTGTGGTGGTGGGCACCTGTAGTCCCAGCTACTTCGGAGGCTACTTGGGAGGAGAATTGCTTCAGCCTGGGAGGCAGAGGTTGCAGTGAGCCAAGATCGCACCATTGCACTTTAGGCTGTGTGACAGAGTGAGACTCTGGCCCCAAAAAAAACAAAAAAAAAACGAAAACAAAACTGTAGGCTTTTCATATATGGCCTCCCTTATGTTGAGGTAAGTTCCTTCTATGCCTATTCTTTTGAGCGTTTTTATTATGAATGGATGTTGAATTTTGTCAGATGCTTCTTTATTTTTTGCCGTGTGATCTATGGTTTATTTTCATTCTTTTAGTGTCCTTTGATACACAAAAGTTTTTAATTTTGATGAAGTCTAATGTATCTTTGTTGTTATTGTTGACTATTTTTGGTGTCATACCCATGAAATAATTTTAAAATCCAACGTCATGAAGATTACAATCCTTACCTTTTTCTTCTAAGGGTTTTTTAAAAGATTTTTCTTTTAAGTTTAAGTATTTGATGTGCTTTGAGTTGTTATATATGGTGTAAGGTAAAGATTAAACTTTATTCTTTTTACATGTAAATAATCAGTTTTCCTAACACCATTTGTTGAAAAAACTGTCCTTTCCCCCATTAAATGGTCTTGGCAACCTTGGTTGAAAGTTAGTTGACCTTTTTCATGTGAATGTTTATTTTTGGGATCTTCATTCTACTCCATTGGCCTACATGTGTGTCCTTACGTCAGTACCATACTGTTTAATTACTACTGTAGCTTTTTGTTATTTCTTTTTTTCCTTTTTGCAGGTTTCAAAGTCATCTTTTTCAGACTGTTGGCTATTTAGAGTCCCTTACAATTCTGTATGAATTTGAGGACCAGTTTTTCCAGTTTTGTAAAAAAGAATAGGTATTGCATTGACTCTGTGGATCACTTTGGAGGCAATATTAATATCTTAACAATATAAGTCTTCCTATCCATTAACATGAATATCTTTCTCTTTAGGTTTTTAATTTATTTTAGCAGTGTTTTGTAGTCTTCAGTATACAAAACTTTACCTTCTTTGGTTAGATTTGTTCCTAAGTATTCTTTTAGATGCTATTGAAAATTCTGTTACTTTCTTAATTTTCTTTTCAGATTGTTCATTAGTGTATAGAAATATAGCTGATTTTTGCATTTTGACCTTGTTCCTTGCAACTTTGTGAATTTGCTTCTCAGGTTAGTAGTAGTTCTGTGGATTCTTTAGGATTTTCTATATATATGATTATGTCATTGGCAGTCAGAGATAGTTTTACATCTTCCTTTCTCATTTGAATGACTTTCATTCTTTTGTCTAATAGCTCTGGCTAGAAGTTCAGTACAGTGTTAAGTAGCGGTGGTAAATATGGGCATCCTTGTCTTGTTCTGATCTTAGGGGGAAATATGTCATTCATCATTGAGTATGATATTGCCTGTGGGTTTTTGTAAGTACCCCTTGTCATGTTGAGGATTTTTTTTCCTTCTAGTTTTCTGAGAGTTTTTATCATGAAAGGAGTCTTACAGGTTGTCTAATTTTCTGGTGTACAATTAGTTATAATATCTCATAATTTTTTTAGAACTGTAAGTTTAGTATGAATGCCCTCATTTTCGTTGCAGCTTTTAGTTCTTTGTTTTTTTTTTCCCCCATAATCTAACTAAAGGGTTGTCGTTGATAAAGTCCTTTAACAAACCCTCCTTTGGTTTTATTTGTTTTCTCTATTAACTTACTTTTTTTCTTTTTTGATACGGAATAGCTGTCTGTCTTGCCCAGGCTGGAGTGCCGTGGTGTAATCTTGGTTCACTGCAGCCTCCGCCTCCCAGGTTCAAGTGATTCTCCTGTCTCAGCCTCCTCAGTAGCTGGGACTACAGTCATGTGCCACCACACCCACCAAATTTTTTGTATTTTTAGTAGACACAGGAGTTCGCCATTTTAGCCAGGCAGGTCTCAAACTCACAACCTCATGTGATCCACCTGCCTTGGCCTCCCAAAGTACTGGGATTACAGATGTGAGCCACTGTGCCTGGCCCATTCTTACTGTTTTTTAAAGAGAGAATTTCTTGCTCTGTTGCCCAAGCTGGAGTGCAGTGCTGTAATCTTAACCTCCTGGGCTCAGGTAGTCCTTCCGCCTTAGCCTCTCAAGGAGCTAGGACTACAGGCTTGTGCCATCACTCCTGGCTAATTTTAAAATACTTTTTGTAGAGAAAGGATTTCACTGTGTTGCTCAGGTTGGTCTTGAACTTCTGGTGTAAAACAGTCTTCCCTCCTTGGCCTCTCAAATTGAGAGTATTACAACAGGCATGAACTGCCTCTGACCAGCTTTCTCTACTATTTTCATATTCTTTATTTTATTTATCTCTGATCGTTGTCTTCCTTCTACTAGCTTTAGGTTTAATTATTTCTCTTGTAGTTCCTTCCCTAAGTTGTGAAGTTTGGTTGTTGAATTGAGATTTTTTTTTTTAATTCACATTTATATTTGTAAATATAAGTTTTCATGTATAAATTTTCTTCTGAACATTGTTCTTTCTGCATTCTATTTTTTGTTGTATTTTATCTGTAAATATTTTCTGATTTCCCTTGTGATTCCCTTTTTGATCCTTTGGCTGTTTGAATGTGTTAATTTCTACAAATCTGTGAGCTTTCCAGTTTTTCTTCTGATACTGATTTTTAGCTTCTTCCTGTTATGGGTAGAGAAACATTTTAGTATGATTATCTGTATTTTAATATCTGTTGAGACTTGTGGTCTAGCATCCAGTCTATCTTGGAACATGTCCCACACATTTGAGAAAAATGTGTTTGCTGCTGCTGTTGTATGAAGTGCTCTGTATATGCCTCCTAGGTCTATTTGGCTTATTGTGTTACTCAGATTCTCTATGTCCTTGTTTATGGTTATTCTCTTTATTGAAAATTGGATATTGAAGTCTCCAACTATTATTGTGGAACTTTTTATTTCTCTATTTCTTCCAGTCTTCATAATGTTTATGATCATATCTTCTTGGTATTTTGAATCTTACTAAAGTTTTTCTTTATCTTTGGTAAACTTATGAAAGATAAACTGTGGTTTGAAAAAAATAGTTTCTCCCCTTTGATCTTTTTTTTTTTTTTTTTTTTTTTTTTGAGACGGAGTCTTGCTCTGTCACCCAGGCTGGAGTGCAGTGGCCAGATCTCAGCTCACTGCAAGCTCCGCCTCCCGGGTTTACGCCGTTCTCCTGCCTCAGCCTCCCGAGTAGCTGGGACTACAGGCGCCCGCCACCTCGCCCGGCTAGTTTTTTTTTTTTGTATTTTTTAGTAGAGACGGGGTTTCACCGTGTTAGCCGGGATTGTCTCTCGATCTCCTGGCCTCGTGATCCGCCCGTCTCGGCCTCCCAAAGTGCTGGGATTACAGGCTTGAGCCACCGCGCCCGGCCCCCTTTGATCATTTTTAAGTGTGTAGTTCACTAGTGTTAAGTCTATTCACATTGTGTAATAGATCTCTAGAACTTACATTGCAAAACTGAAACTCTATACCCATTGAACAACAACTCCTCATTTCCCTCTCTCATCGGCCTTGGGTAACCTCTATTCTACTTTGTGTTTCCATGATTTTGAGTACTCTAGGTTTCTGATATAAGTGGAATCATTAAATATTTGTCCTTTTGTGACTGACTTTTTCACTCAGCCTAATCTCTTCAACATTCATCTGTGTTGTGGCATGTGTCAGCATTTTCTTTTTAAGGATGAATAATACTGGATTGTGCGCGTGCACACACACACACACACACACACACACACACACACACACACACACACACACAATTTTCTTTTCTTTGAGACACGGTCTTGTTCTTTCACCCAGGCTGGAGTGCTGTGGCACAATTATGGCTCACTGCAACCTTGACCTTCCAGGCTTAAGCCATCCTCCCACTTCAGCCTCTGAAGTAGATGGGACTATGGGCACATGCCCACCATGCCTGTCTAAGTTTTGTATTTTTTTAGTAGAGACAGGGTTTTGCCATGTTGACCCGGCTAGTTTTGAGCTCCTGGGCTCAAGTGATCCACCTGCCTTGGCCTCTCAAAATGCTGGGATTACAGGCATGAGCCACCATGCCTGGCCTGTAGCACTTTTTTTTTTTTTTTTTTTTTTTGTTCTTTCATCTGTTGATGGACATTTGGCTGCTTTTACATCCTGGCTGTTAGGAATAACGCTGTAGTGATCATGGGAGTACAGATACCTCTCTGAGATCTTGCTTTGAATTCTTTTAGACATATACCTGGGAATCAGATTACTGGATTAAATGATAATTCCATTTGTTTTTTCTGGTAACCTTTTTACAATTTAAATTGTATCTTATTTGATATTAGTATAGCCAGCCCAGCTTGCTTTTGCTTGCTGTTTGCATGGAATATCTTTTTCTGTCCTTTCACATTCAACCTTTTTGTGTCTTTGGATATAAAGCAAACCTCTTAAAGACAATTGGATCAAGTTTTTGAAAAATATCAATTCTGTCTTTTTCTTTTGATTGGAGAGTTAAACCGTTTGCATTTAAAATACTCATAAAGAGGGACAAACTTGTGTTATTTTGCCTTTTCTTTTCTTTGTCTTATCGTGGTTTTCTCCCTCCTTTCTTCCATTACTGCCTTTTTTGTATGTTTAGTTGTTTTGGTGGTGGTGTTTTTGTTGTTTTTTTTGTTTGTTTTTTGTAGTGAAACAGATTGATTTCCTTTTAATTTTCTTTTGTATTTAATATGGAGATTACATTTAACATCCTAAAGGTATAACAGTCTAATTTCAATTTATACCAGCTTAACTTCAATGCCATGTAAAAACTCTGCTCCTAATAACTCCATCCCTCCATTTTTATTACTGCTGTCACAAATTGCAACTTGGTATGTTGTGTGCCCAGTAAGGCAGGTTAATAATAATTCTTTGTATTTGTTTTTTAAATCATGTGAAAAATAAAAAGTAGTTATAAACTAAAATTTCAATACTGTCTGTAATAATTGCCTATGTATTTATCAGATATCTTATTTCAACTGGAAGGACTCTTGTTAGCATTTGTCTCGTTTTTTTTCTCTTTGCAAGACAATTCATATTTATTCATCTTGTACCCTACTCAAAGACCAAATTAAATCATTCCGTTATTCCCCAGAACTTTTGAACACATGAAAAGGGTTCTTTCCAACAATTACTAGTGCCTGTTTGTGCTGGTTTCATGCTGGTCAGAGAACGCAGAGATAGTTCATTGCTGCTGTCCCTCTCCTTGGGGAGTGCCTGTCCTGCAGGAGACAGACAGGTGCCCCATGGGGGATACAGCAACAATAGAGGGATGTGGGGCTCTTGAGATTGGGCTGGTCCCAGCAAGCTTACATAGTATGGGGCATGGTACAGTGCTCCACGAGAGCACCAAGTACCCAGGAGTTGGAGGTGAGCTTGGGGCCAAGGTCCTTGAAGCACTCTGGCAACTAGCTGATCACCCAAGGGTCTGCCTCAATGTGAGCACCTCTGAGCCCCAGCCTCACATTTCCTCAATTCCTGGGCCCAGGCTCCAGGCTTTCAGTTCCTCCACATGTTGCCCAACCCAACATAGTGAGCACTTTTTCCTCAAGCATTCTAGGTTTTCTGAGTCATTTGGCCGGCTGTGAAAAAAGAGCCACCCTTTCAACTCAGGCTAGCTCAGCCAAGTCATTTCAGCGGTGGGAGGCTGGAGCTAGAATTTGTGGCTGCTACCATCTTGTGTCCTCTTCTCCCATTTAGTGGCTGGAAGCACACTGGGAAACTGCCTTTTAGCAATTTTTATGGGGCAGGTATAAGTGTCACAAATTTTTATGGGGCAGGTATAAGTGTCACAAACTCCTTTAGCTTTTTTCTGTGAATGTCTTAATTTCAACCCTAATTTTTGAAGGACAGTTTTGCTGAATTTAAAATTCTTATTGCAAGATTTTTATTTTAGCCTTTTGAATATATAAACTCATTGCTTCTGGCCTCTAAGTTTTTGGAAGAGTAATTCGCTGATAATCTTACTGAGGATCTCTTGTATGTGACAAGTTACTTGTGGTTTTTTGAGATTTTTGTCTTTGGCTTCCTGTATTCTGATTGCATTGTGTATCGATAGAGGTCTTTTTGAGTGTATCCTTCTTGGAGTTTGTTGAACATCTTGGATTTGTAGATTCATATCTTTCATCAAATTGGGTTGTATTTAGTTATTATTTAAGTATTCTGTCTTTCCATTTTTCTTTGCATTCTAGGATTTCCAAAATGAATGTGTTGCTCTGCTTCATGGTATCCCACAGGTCCTTTAGGCTATTCATTTTTCTTCTTTTCCTCAGACTTGATAATTTCAGTTGTCCTACTTTCAGGTATGCTGATTCTTTTTCCTGCTTGCTCAGAGCTGCCTTTGAATCCTTGTGTAGTGAAGTGCATTGTTCCTTTCTGTTCTTGTGCTTTTCATTTCCATAATTTCTTTTTGGTTCCTTTTTATAATTTCTGTTCCTTTGCTGATATTCTCATTTTGTTCATGCAGTGTTTTCCTGTCTTTACTCTTTTATTATCTTTGAGATAAAGTTATTTAAAATCTTTGTCTAGTGGCTGGGCATGGTGGCTCACACCTGTAATTGTAGAACTTAGGGAGGCCGAGGCAGGTGGATCACTTGAGGTCAGAAGTTCAAGACCAGCCTGGCCAACATGGCGAAACCCTGTCTTCACTAAAAATACAAAAACAAAACAAAAAACCCCACAGAATTAGCTAGGTGTGGTGGCGCACGCCTATGGTCCAGCTGCTCGGGAGGCTGAGGCAGGAGAATCACTTGAACCTGGGAGGTGCTGGTTGCAGTGAGCTGAGATCGCACCACCGCACTCCAGCCTGGGTAACAGAGCAAGACTGTCTCAAAAAAAAAAATTCATCTAGGAAGTGCAACAGGTGGACTTCAGGTGTATTTTCTGTGGACTTTTTGTTGTTTCCTTTTTGGTTTTGTTCCCCAAAAAACAAGTACAACTCTAAGACGTCTAGTAATCATTTCAGGTGATTTGTGTTGAAACAATGGCAGCCAGCCTCAGTGCCTGCACCTTATCGGTCAGAATTAGCAATCAGCTAGCTGTCAGAACAGAGAATCTTAATGTTGGGGGACGTGGTTCTTATTGCCCACCTGTGTCCAGAAACTGTACCAGAAACCTGTATTGCCGTCTCCATAGCTGCCTGTCACTGCATGGGCGGCTTGGGAGTATGTGTGTCAGAAATGGGTAGCAGTAGCAGTTATGGCATTGGAGGCTGAAATTGGTAAGTATAGAAATTCAGATTGACTCTGGAGTTCCAGGATACTTACATCTGATTCGGCTAGTACAGTTTTTGTCTTGGTATAGAAATAGATTCCTGGCGTTTTCTATTCTCCCATCTTCCCTGATATCCTTTTCTGTTTCATCTTCATCGTCTTTGTTTTCGTCTTTCTTCTTTGTCTTCTTCATCATCCTTTGTTTCTTCATCTTCCTTCTCCTCCTCCTCTTTGTCCTCTTCCTCCTCCTCCTCTGCTGCTGCCACCACCACGCATTCTTAATACTTTTTCTGTATTTTGGAATTAAATAATGTACACATTTGAAAGAGTGGGGTTTTTTTTTTTTTTTTTTTTTAACCTCAGTTACAGGATTTTATGATTTTTTTTTTTTCTCAAGGATCTTGTTACTTAAAAATAAGCTCAGTGCCTCATTCCTGTAATTTCAACACTTGGGGAGGCTGAGGCAAGAGGATCACTTGAGCTTAGGCGTTTTAAAATTAGACTGGGCAATATCATGAGACTTCATCTCTCTATATAAAACAAAACAAAACAAAAATAACCAAGTGGCAGATTAATCCCTCAAAACCCCAACAAGATATTTGATTATCAAAATTAAGTATATTATGGAAATTTCATTATATTAATGGTTAAATTGGCAGAAAAATCAGAAGTTTATTATACATTACGTGTAGTATATATGGTTTATATACATACATATATATATAAAAACATGTATATATGTGTGTTTATCATGTTTTAAGTAGAAAAACTATATATGAGTTACTTGTTGGCAAAAAGTAGAGAAAACTGTTAGTACAGATCGAGAATTCCTAATCCAAAACTCTAAAATTTGAACTGCTACGAAGTTTGAGATCTCAGTGCCAACATGGTGCTCAAAGGAAGTACTCATTGGAACATTTCAGATTTTGGAGTTTTGAATTAGAGATCTTCAACTGGTAAGTATATAATGCAGATAATCCAAAGTGGAAAAATCCAAAATCTGAAACACTTCTGCTTCCAAGCATTTCAGATAGGGGATACTTAACCTGTATATTTTAATCTGTAATGTTATTTAATACTATATTTAAATGAACATTCTTAGTCAAGACCTATAAAAGTGTTAAACTTATTGGTATTCACTTCTCCTTAAAATCAAATACTGTTTGTAGTATTGAAGTACTACCATTGTTTTTTAAATGAATATCTAATGATGTTAAAGTAAATAGTAGTAGAAGCACATAGTGTAATTTATAAGAAACCTCACCAAGATAGAATTCCTCCAGTATTAGGTTTTCTTACATGTATTTCACCTTATATTTCAGTATTAGGTTATGCATATTTACCCTGAAAGAGAAGCAGCAGAAGAGAATTCATGTGTATGCCTACAAAATATAAAAATCAGTGGTTTTGAATAAAATCTATATTTTAATAGACTTTTTATGTATTAAAAGTAGGAAACTACACTTGACAGCCCTCAAATTGGGAATTACTTGTCTAATCTTCTGTTTATTACCTTATCTTGATTTAGTAGTTAGCAACTTGATGGCTGTAAAATGCTTTTATTTTACATGATGTAATATTTAGTTTTTATATCTTCATAAGTATTGTATTGTCCATGAATTTACATGTTTGTATTTATTATAACAAAGAAGTCTTTGTATCTCATGGTTTATTATTTCATAGATCTTTGTCAGGGTTTCTGTTGTGTACTCTAGTGAAATAAAAGCATTATATAAATACTTTATAAAGATTTAATAAGAGAAATCTGGCATAGTTGTGATAATTTACTTTTTTCTCCTAAGTGTAATTTGTTGTCTTATTTGTATTTTAATTTACTATTTAACTTATTTTTGTATTATGACATGTAAATTAATTCCTTTGGTATCAAGAGATCTTCCACCATAGCCGCCTATGTAGCTGGGACCACAGGTGTGCACCTCAGCACCCAGCTAATTTTAAAATGTATTTTTTATAGAGGTGAGGTCTCGCTATGTTGCCCAGGCTGATCTGAGACTCCTGGGCTCAAGCTGTCCTGCCAGCTCAACCTCCCAAAGTATTGGAATTACAGACATCAGCCACCACACCCAGCCTTCCCTCTTGTAATTAGGCAATTCAGCTTGTCATTTGTTTAAGTTTAATTTCTGTTTAGGTGAATTTATTTTTGCTCTTTTATGCACTGCCGTTCCTCATCTTGGATAATTAGCATTTTACCATTATATTAAAAAATATTAGTGTACTGGCCAAATTTTTGACTTTCAAGCTGTTTTTATATCAGGTAATCTACATGTGTTGGGCAATTATTTTTGACCATTCTCTCTAACTTGATTTTCTAGTTGAAACATTGTAGTCGGTATATACATGACTTATTTCCTTCACTCATCAAGAATTTGGATCCGGTACCACTTAGACATCTACTTAATCTGGTCTCAGCTCTTGAGCCAAGTGTTCATACTGAACAGGTAATACATTCAAAACATAATGATAGTTTTTTTTTTTTTCTCGTAAAGTGAAAATTTCTTTGTGATTCAGATAATTTAACTTTCATTTTATTGGCTTGGCATTTCAGTGTGACAAAAAGGATATTAAATTTGTTAGTGTTGCCTGGAATTCTCCAACTTTAATCTCTCCCTCTCTTTTTTTTAGACATTGTACTTGGCATCCATGTTAATTAAAGCACTGTGGAATAATGCACTAGCAGCTAAGGCTCAGTTATCTAAACAGAGTTCTTTTGCATCTTTATTAAATACTAATATTCCCATTGGAAATAAGAAAGGTTAGTAGTGTCATGTATTTTGAAGGAAATTGTTGAGAGCTTCTCGTTCAGATTTGAAGTATTTTCTGCTTATACATTCAGTTCAATCTTTATTTTAAAATAAGTGTGGGATGGGTGGAAGAGTACATATAAAAGGATTAATAATGTGATTAGTTCGTGTTTTGGTTTACCTTTTAAGTGAAGGATAGTGATAAAGTCTTTGTAGTTACTGGATTTTCTCAGCTTTGGTTATCTTTTTTTTAAACAAAAGCTTTGGGGATTTCGTTTTGTAAACAAGTTTTGTTTTAAAAATTTAAGAGTAGAACATAATGATTCAGTTATCTTTCTGTGTTTTCTGCTTCAAAGTTTTCTGCCATGTCAGGTGCTTTGTGGGTTTTTTTTGTTTTTGTTTTGTTTTGTTTTGTTTTGTTTTGTTTTGTTTTTGAGATGGAGCCTTGCTCTGTTGCCCAGGCTGGAGTGCAGTGGCGTGATCTTGGCTCAGTGCAAGCTCTGCCTCCTGGGTTCAGGTCATTCTCCTGCCTCAGCCTCCCTTGCAGCTGGGACTAGAGGCGCCTGCCACCACGCCTGGCTAATTTTTTTGTATTTTTAGTAGAGACGGGGTTTCACCATGTTAGCCAGGATGGTCTCGATCTCCTGACCTCGTGATTCGCCTGCCTTGGCCTCCCAAAGTGCTGGGGTTACAGGCATGAGCCACTGCGCCCGGCCAGTGGGTATTTTTTTTTTTTTTTTTTTTTTTTTTACATATATAGCTTTCAAGGGCTTTCTGAAATGTTACTTGAACTCAGTTTTTGTCTCCTGGCAACGTATACTACCCTTCTCTTAAGGCTTTTCTGTGCAGGCACCCCCAACAACTACTGCAGGTGGCGGAGACTTGACCTTATTGCAAGTTTCTCTGCCTGTATCTTGTTGATTGTACAATATAAACAACTGATACACTGTCCCAAAGAAGCTTAGTCACTTAGAATGTTTTTCTCTTGTTTTTTCCTTTTCCTTCAGAAGAAGAAGAGCTCAGAAGAACAGCTCCATCACCTTGTAAGTTGAGCGTTAGAAATTCATGGCAACATGACTTAGTTTTGTTTTAGTGATTTTCTAGAGTTCATTGATTTTATATAATGATATATTTGTATCAGTCATAAAGTTCATTTTGAGGAGATGTAAACCTTTAACATATTCGTGTTACCCATTTTTCTTAAAACTATAAACATCTTGACTTTTAATTGAAATCTATTACATTTTTAGAAATCATGAGCAAATGTTAACATATTTAGAGATTTTATTTTTGGCTACTTAGCGTAAAGCTTTGGTAACTAGGTCAAGGAGTCAGATGATAATGTCATTTTGTTAAGTCCATGTTAATATAAATTAGAAGTAAAAATAAAAAATGTATTTTATATAGGGTCACCTGCAGCTAGTCCTCAAAGCAGTGATAATAGCGATACACATCAAAGTGGAGGTAGTGACATTGAAATGGATGAGCAGCTTATTAATAGAACCAAACATGTGCAACAACGACTTTCAGACACAGAGGTATGAAAATAGGTTTTTCTTCTTTTAAAGGCGTTTTTGGCTTTCTGGCATGTTTATCATTTGAATTGGGTATATATACATAATTCATGTTCCGGCTTGTCCTCTCCTTTACATAATATTTTTGATGTCCTTTGAGTTTTTAATTCCATTTTGTATTGTTCAAAGGGGTATAACAAGACTGACAGCGTTTTTAAAAAGTACAGTTTATTAATGTTGGTTACCTTTTTTCTTATTGGTTTAAATATTTATTTAAATCTGTTTCAAAATATAGGAATCCATGCAGGGAAGTTCCGATGAAACTGCCAACAGTGGTGAAGATGGAAGCAGTGGTCCTGGTAGCAGTAGTGGGCATAGTGATGGATCTAGCAATGAGGTCAATTCTAGCCATGCAAGCCATTCAGCTGGGAGCCCTGGCAGTGAGGTACAGTCAGAAGACATTGCAGATATTGAAGCCCTCAAAGAAGAAGATGAAGATGACGATCATGGTCATAATCCTCCCAAAAGCAGTTGTGGTGCAGATCTTCGGAATAGAAAGTTAGAGAGTCAAGCAGGCATTTGCCTGGGGGACTCCCAAGGCACGTCAGAAAGAAATGGGACGAGCAGCGGAACAGGAAAGGACCTGGTTTTTAACACCGAATCATTGCCGTCAGTAGATAATCGAATGCGAATGCTGGATGCTTGTTCACACTCTGAAGACCCAGAACACGATATTTCAGGGGAAATGAATGCTACTCATATAGCACAAGGGTCTCAGGAGTCTTGTATCACGCGAACTGGGGACTTCCTTGGGGAGACTATTGGGAATGAATTATTTAATTGTCGACAATTTATTGGTCCACAGCATCACCACCACCACCACCACCATCACCACCACCACGATGGGTAAGCCTACTTCAAAATAAATATTCAGTTCGTATTTCCTTTAGGGAAGTATTATATCCTATGTTTATTCAATTGCAATTTATTCTGTATTAGTGCTATTCATTAGTAGTATAGTGCAAAGTATTAATGTAAAGCTACAAATAGATAATTTCAAGTTTTCTATTGGGCACATTTAAAAACACAAAATGAAGCAGGTTGTTGGCCAGGCGCGGTGGCTCACACCTGTAATCCCAGCACTTTAGGAGGCCAGGCAGGTGGATCACTTGAGATCAGGAGTTTGAGACCAGCCTGAACAACATGGCGAAACCCCATCTCTACTAAAAATAGTCAAATTCGCCAGGCATGGTGGTGCACGCCTGTAATCCCAGCTACTTGGGAGGCTGAGGCAGGAGAATTGCTTGAACCTGGGAGGTGGAGGTTGCAGTGAGCCGAGATCATGCCGCTGCACTCCAGCCTGGGCAACAGAGTGAGACTCAAAAACAAAACAACAACAACAATAAACCAGGTTGCTAATTTTAATCATGTTAAACCAATAATATCGCAATGCCATTTCCACGTGTAATAAGTATAAAAATTAGTAACGTATTTCCTTCCTTTTTTTCTTACCAAGTCTTCAATATTAAGTGTGTGTTTTATACTTACAGCACTTCTCAATTTAGACTGGCCACCTTTTAATTCTTTAAAATGTTTATTTATTTAGTTTCTTCTTCTTTTCTTTGAGACAGAGTCTCGCTCTGATACCCAGGCTGGAGTGCGGTGGCACGATCTAGGCTCACTGCAACCTCCACTTCCCAGGCTCAAGCAATTCTTGTGCCTCAGCCTACTGAGTAGCTGGAATTACAGGCACCCATCACCGTGCCTGGCTAATTTTTTTGTATTTTTAATAGAGATGGGGTTTAACCATGTTGACCAAGCCGATCTTGAACTCCTGACCTCAGGTGATCCGCCCGCCTTGGCCTTCCAAAGTGCTGGGATCACAGGTGTACACCACGCCCGGCCTTTTGTTTTTTTTGAGATGGAGTCTTGCTCTGTCGTCCAGGCTGGAGTGCAGTGGCACGATCTCAGCTCACTGCAACCTCCGTCTCCCAGGTTCAAGCAATTCTTCTGCCTTAGCCTCCCGAGTAGCTGGGACTACAGGTACCCCCGTACCATGCCTGGCTAATTTTTGTATTTTTAGTAGAGATGGGGTTTCACCATATTGGCCAAGCTGGTCTCGAACTCCTGACCTTGTGATTTGGCTTACCAAAGTGCTGGGATTACAGGTGTGAGCCACTGCGCCTGGCTTTTTTTTTTTTTTTTTTTAATTAAGAGACAGGGTCTCACTCTTGTCGCCTAGGCTGTGGTGCAGTGATGTGATTATAGCTCACCATAGTCTCAAACTCTTGGGCTCAAGCAATCCTCCTGTCTCAGCTTTCTGAGTGCTTGAGACTTAAGGTGTGCGTTGCCACTCCTAGCTAATTCTTAATTTTTTTTTTATACAGACAGGGTATTGCTATGTTGCCCAGGCTAGTCTTGAACCCAAGACCTCAGATGGTCCTTCCGCCTCAGCCCAAAGCTCTGGGATTACAGGTGTGAGCCACTTATACCCAGCCTATTCCTGGCATGTTTTATGTGTGTAATGGTCACATATGGCTAGTCAGTATTATATTGGATAGCACAGGATTAGATTTTGCACTTCTTGTAGTAAATGCCTAAAAAAGATATGAGTACTTATGGAAACATGCCTAAATTGTGATGAAGAAAGGGAAATTTTACACATCTCCTAATTTTAGGATATTTAAAAGGATAAGCTTTATCATAAAACTTTTTGGTTATCTGTGAAATATGCCAAATATGTGATTCTGTCACTTACTGGTGGTATTATGATGGGCAAAATAATTAATTTTTCATTTTTTTCTTCTATAAAATGAGAACAATAATCCCAGCGCTTTGGAGGCTAAGGCAGGAGGATTGTTTGAGGCCAGGAGTTTGAGATCAGCCTGGGCAATGTAGTGGGGGCCCGTCTCTACAAAAATATTTTTAAAAACCTGCCAGGCATGGTAGCACACACCTGTAGTTCTAGATGATTGGGAGGCTGAGGTGGAAGGATCGCTTGAGTCCAAGAGATCAAGACTGCAGTGAGCTATGATTGCACCACTACACTCCAGCCTGGGCAATAGAATGAGACTCTGTCTCTAAAAATAAAATGGGCACAGTAGTATCTATCTCATGGTTTTATTGTGAGGATTTCCTGGGCTAACTAATGTGATTGGTACACAGTAAGTGCTCATTAAGTGTTAGCTGCATATTTATTATTGTCGTTACAAGTGATAGTATGTGAGTTTATGGTGAATCATGGATATGCCCTTTATCAGATTGAGTTTTGCTATACTCAACAATTTGTCAGATCTTCCAGAATTCAGTTAAGTTGTTAAGGTGAACTACATATCTATACGTATTACTTCTTTATTTCCTTTGCTTTTTAATTCTTACCACTGATGCATCTGAGTTTAAGGAAGTGTTTTTTAAAGATTGGCATTTTGGGCCAGATAATTTTTTTTTTTTTTTGAAACAGCGTTACAGTCTGTTGTTGAGGCTGGAGTGCAGTGGCACGATCTTGGCTCATTGCAACCTCCACCTCCTGGGTTCAAGTGATTCTCCTGCCTCAGCCTCTCGAGTAGCTGGGATTATAGGCATTTGCCACCATGCCCCAGCTAATTTTTGTATTTTTAGTAGAGACAGGGTTTCACCATGTTGGCCAGGCTGGTCTTGAGCTGCTCACCTCAAGTGATCCGCCTGCCTTGGCCTCCCAAAGTGCTGGAATTACAGGTGTGAGCCACCATGCCCAGCCTTGGGCCAGAACATTTTTTTTGGTTTGAATTTAGCAATGTTAATGTTGTCCTGTGCATTGCAGAATGTTTGCCAGTATCCTGAGCCTTATCTCTAGATTCCGCTAGCATCTCCTCAGTTTTGACATCCAAAAATATCTCTAGATATTTCTAGATTTCCCCCAGGGGCCTAAATTCACCCCTAATTGAGAACCACTGGCTCACTATCTGGCATTATAGATAGAAACATTCACAGTTGTCCCCAGCACAGCTTTTGATGAAGACAAAGAATTAGTTTGTTACAAAAATGAGGTGCAGTATATTCAGTTTGGTACACTGCAGATCTTAATTTTGACACATGTACCCATTCCATACCTCACAAGACGTAATGATTTAATTTTTCATTTTAGCTCTTCTCATATTCTGTGTATTAATAGTACTACTTTTGAGTCTCTAAATCAACCCTGAACTTCATGTTATTTTTTGATTTTTTAAAATCATTTTGTCTTTATGTCCAATAACAGTGTGTTTTAGAAATGAATACTTTTGGTTTGTTGAGTTAGAAGTTCCCTATTTAATATTAAGTCCATCAAGACTGCAGCCTTAAATTGAAATTTTTTTTGGTTTGATTCAGTTGTATAAAACCACATATTTTATGGTTTCACATTTTATAGACTTTGTATAATATGCAAATAGTGAGTATTAGTGATCTTGTTAAAATTGTTCTTTGAATTTGTTCTGATGAGGTGTGTTAGTAGGCCTGGTAATACGAGTGTGTATTGTAAAATTATTAAATAATACTGACGGTGTGAAGTTTTCAGTTTCGTAAAGCTCTCAACATTGCATATTGTTAATAAGCAGATGTAGCTTTGTTTCTGAGTGTATTTGTAAGTTTAAGAGAGGTGTTTTTTGTGGTTCCCAAATTAGATTTACATTTGTAATTACTAACTTTGTGCTTTTCTCTGTTTTGTAGGCATATGGTTGATGATATGCTAAGTGCAGATGATGTCAGTTGTAGTAGCTCCCAGGTCAGTGCAAAATCAGAAAAAAATATGGCTGATTTTGATGGTGAAGAATCTGGATGTGAAGAGGAGCTAGTTCAGATTAATTCACATGCAGAACTGACGTCTCACCTCCAACAACATCTTCCCAATTTAGCTTCCATTTACCATGAACATCTTAGTCAAGGTAAGACTCTACAGTAAGTGAAATATATTACCTTCTTCACAACAGGAATAATTTTTTTTTTTTGAGACGGAGTCTGGCTCTGTCACCCAGGCTGGAGTGCAGTGGCGCGATCTCGGCTCACTGCAAGCTCCGCCTCCCGGATTTACGCCATTCTCCTGCCTCAGCCTCCCGAGTAGCTGGGACTACAGGTGCCCGCCACCTCGCCCGGCTAGTTTTTTGTATTTTTTAGTAGAGACGGGGTTTCACCGTGTTAGCCAGGATGGTCTCGATCTCCTGACCTCGTGATCCGCCCGTCTCGGCCTCCCAAAGTGCTGGGATTACAGGCTTGAGCCACCGCGCCCGGCCTGCCCTCAGTTTTTACCCAAGAGAAATGAAAACATGTCTGCCAAAAGATTTATTCATGTGTGTGCCTTTATTCAGAAGCCCTTCCAACTGGAATTAACTGGTGTATTCACATAGTGGAATTTTGCTGATCAGTAGAAAGGAAAGAACTACATAGACACGTCCAAAATCATGGATGAATATTGAGAAACATCATTCTGAGCAAAAGAAGCTAGAAATAGAAGAAAGTACATACTATGTATTACTTATGTGCAGTTCTAGAACGGTCAAAAGTAATTTGTAAGGACAGAAAGCTCCTCAATCATTGCCTAGGGCTTGACGGTGGGGATTGATTGTAAAGGATCACAAGGGAACTTTCTGAGGAGATAGAAATGTTCTCCATCTTGATTATATATGTATTTTAATAAAATTTTAAAAGGTAAATACCAAAACCCCCCACCCATCCAAAAAAAAAAAAAAAAGCCACAGACTAGAAGAAATATTTGAAAATTATATATGTAAGAAGTTGATTGTATTTGGAATATAAAATAATTTCATAACTCAATAGTAAGACAGCCCAGTTAAAGAGTGGCAAATTATTTATTTCACCAAAAAGGTATACACATAGCTACTAAGCACACAAAAAGATTCACAACATCATTAGTCATTAGAGAAATGGAAATTAAAAACCTTAATGAGATTACACCACATACCTGTTAGAATGGCTGAAATTAAAGAGTGACAGTGCTACGGTATTAGGGAGGATATGGAAGAAAGGGACTAACTATTGCTGTCATACACTGCTGATGGGAATGTAAAATGGCACAACCACTTTGGAAATCTTTTCAGCAGTTTTCTGTTAAACATACATAATACCTTATGACTCAGCGATGTCAATCCTTGGTATTTACCCAAGAGAAAGGAAAGGAAATTACACAAAATTTGTTACATGGATGTTTATGGTAGTTTTTTAATAATAGTGTAAAACTAGAAACTATCCAAATATTTCTAGTTTGGATAGTTACAGGACTGTAACTGGTGAATGTCTAAACAAAATGTAGTATTTCTATAATAGTCTTTTAATTTGAATGTTTTGGGTAAATTATCTTCAATAAAAATAGTGTTTTTTTTTTTAATATAGGAATTATAAAAGATTATATAGGTCATTTAGAGGAATGTCTGTTGGGAAAATAATTATTTCAAATACGTTGTCTTATTCACACTTAGTTTCAAGTATTTATGTACAGTTCTCTTGACGTGAAAATATTAATTATAAATAGCAAAGAGACTATAGCAAGGAAACGATTTCACTTTAGCCTTATCAAATCTAAATGGCACTATTCTTTTCATAAGTATTGTGCCATGCTGGGTGCAGTGACTTACACCTGTAATCCCAACACTTTGGGAGGCTGAGGAAGGAGATTATTAGAGGCCACAAGTTTGAGACCAGCCTGGCTAACAAAGTGAGACTCAGTCTCTTTAAAAAGAAACAAAAACAAAGCAACAAAAAAAAATTGTGCTAATGTGTTTTTATTTTATGATCTGAGAAAAATATCCTATACTTTTGTTTGGATTTGCTAACCACACGAATGCTATAATCAGTCAGCTGCGTTTCTCTATAGTATGCTGTTTTTTTTTTTCCCCCGTTTTCAGGACCTGTAGTTCATAAACATCAATTCAACAGTAATGCTGTTACAGACATTAATTTGGATAATGTTTGCAAGAAAGGAAACACTTTGTTGTGGGATATAGTCCAGGATGAAGATGCAGTAAGTTATTTAAATTAAGAGCCAGACGACTAAGAAATTTCAGCAAGATGCAATTAGGATAAATAATAATTTTATGTACATTTTTTATAGGTTAATCTTTCTGAAGGATTAATAAATGAAGCAGAGAAACTTCTTTGTTCGTTAGTATGTTGGTTTACAGATAGACAGATTCGAATGAGATTCATTGAAGGTTGCCTTGAAAACTTGGGAAACAACAGGTAAAGAGGAATTTAAAAAATTTTAATGCAGTAGTCAAAGTATATGGGTGTGGGGGGACATTCTTGTTGACTAGGTGTGATGTTTTTATACTGTTTCATATACCTGTATTAATCTGTTTCTTAGTAATTGTAGTTCTCATATTAAATTTAGAGGCTTCTTCCTCACATGGTTCATATTTTAAGCACTCAGTGTTGCTCTTTTCAGCACCTTTCACCATTCTTTGTTAGATCCACCCAACAGAAACAAACAAAAAAAAAGATACTGTCTTTTTGATTCTGGAAACACCTTGGTGATTACTGTGTTTTCAAATTGCAGTTAAATGTTCTTGAACTGTCTCATAAAGGATGCTAAATAAGTTAAGTGAAATTTTACTTAAGCTACAATATAAACACTTTGATAACAGCATTGTTCTTCCATTTAGGTGTGTCTTTTAATGTCTCAGCATTTGTAGTACATAAAATACTAGGTTAGTAACTCATCAAGTTGTATATATTAGATATGTACAGTTCTTTGTCATACCTCAAAGTGTGTTTTTTTTTTTTTTAACAGGTTAGTGTTTTTTCTCTCGTTTGAATTCTGCCTCATAGTTATGTACTTCTCATTGGGACTCAGTTGCTTACACATTTCTTGATTTTCAGTGTTCTTCCATGGATATAGTTTCATGTTTCCTTGACCTATACTGCTCTGATAGTTTTCTGTTCTCTAATATAGTGAAAATATGATTCTGATGTGTATGTTGTCAGTTCAGTTATTAATATATTGTTTTCCGCTCACATCTGTGTAGGCCTGCTATGATTGTTTAATTTTATCGAATATCTGAGTGCTTGAAAATATTTTTTCCCCAATTGAATTTTAAAAGTACATGCTATATTTTCTTTTCTTTTTTTTTTTTTGGTTCTTTAAAGGGCAATACATTGAACAGTTACAGTAGAAAAATTCCTTGTTCATGCACATATAAGAAACCACTAATAGAACTCTGTAAATGGATCAGTTGCCTCCTTTGGTATACATTCTTTGTTTTTTTTTGACATGGAGTCTTGCTCCATTGTCCAGGCTGGAATGCAATGGTGTGATCTTGGCTCACTGAAACCTCTGCCTCTCGCATTCAAGCAGTTCTCCCACCTCAGGCTCCTGCCATCATGGCTGGCTAATTTTTGTATTTTTGTAGAGAGGGGGTTTCACCATGTTGTCCAGGCTGGTCTTCAACTCCTCACCTCAGGTGATCCTCCTGCCTTGGCTTCCCAAAGTGCTGGGATTACACACTGTGCCTGGCCGGTATATATTCTTTGAAAAGAATTCCTTTAATGGCTGGATGATATGTCATCATTTACATAGGCTTTATAACAGTTAATTGTAAAATGTTAATTTTCTTTTAAAAGTCTTTGTGAAAACACAAATTTTAATAAGTGGTTCAATAATTTGTACTCCCCATATGTGCGTCTGCCTACCCTGTGACCCAGTAATTCCTCTTCTAAGTATATGCCTCACAAAATAGACCCTGGTGATCACCCAAAGGCAGAGTCAAGAATGCTAACAGCAGCCCTATTGAAAATAACTGGGCCAGGTGTGGTAGCTCATGGCTATAATCTCAGCACTTTGGGAGGCCAAGATAGGTGGATTGCATGAGCCCAGGACTGAGACCAGCATGGGCAGTGTGGTAAAACCTCACCTCTACAAAAAATACAAATAAAAGTATCCAGGTGTGGTGGTGCGTGCCTGTAGTCCCAGCTACTTGGGAGGCTGAGGTAGGAGGATTGCTTGTACCTGGGGAGGTTCAGGCTGCAATGAGTCATGATCATGTCACTGCACTCCAGCCCTGAGCAACAGAGTGAGATCCTGTCTCAAATAACTACATATTCTTTGCATAGCTATTCAAATGCAAAAAAAAAAAGTAGAAAGGATAATTGTGGACTACTCATAGAAATACTATATAGCAATAACATTGAATGAACAGTAAAACAACTACATGGAACAACTTGGATGAATATCACAAACAGTGTTGCAAGAAAGAAGCCAGACACAAAAGCAATATATATCTCTATTATTTTATTTATATCATGTAAAAACAGGTGAGTTCTTGTATTTAGTAGACTGGATAATAGCTACCCTGAGGGGTGACTAGTGGTTGGAAGGGGACACAGTAGAGGCTCTTGGAATGCTGATATTGATATGTTTCTTGATTTGGTTGCTGGTTGCATAGATGTGTTTACCTCAGAATTTTGAACTGTGCCCTCTTTTTGTATGTAAGTTTATTATACTTCAACAAGAAGAGAAAGCTGTATGAAAGATTAGATATCATGCAGCCATGAAGGGTTCTGTTTTCAAAGATTATATAATGATTGAGGCAAATAATTAGAGGCCTAACTGTTAAAAAGAAAAGATTGTAAGAAATAAGTCAGAATGTAATCTCTACAATAGTTATTTTTGGGAGGATTGAGGTTTGCTTTTTTGTTTTGTTTTTTGGAGATGGAATCTCGCTCAGTTGCTCAGGCTGAAGTGCAGTGACATGATCTTGGCTCACTGCAACCTCTGCTTCCCAGGTTCAAGTGATTCTCCTTACTCAGCCTCTGAAGTAACTGGGAATATAGGTGTACACCACCTTGCCCAGCTAACTTTTATATTTTTAGTAGAGATGGAGTTTTGCCATGTTGGCCAGACTGGTCTCGAACTCCCGACCTCAAGTGATCTGCTCGCCTTGACCTGTCAAAGTGTTGGGATTACAGGCGCGAGCCACCGCACCCAGTTTGAATTTTTTTTTCTTCGTGCCTTTTTGTTACTCAGTCTTCCTAAAATGAGTACATATTTCTTTTATAGGTAGGAAAATTTAAAAGATCCAAAAGGGACCAGGTACAGTGTCTCATGACTGTAATTCCAACACTTTGAGAGGCTGAGACGGGGGATCTATTGAGCCCAGTAGTTTGAGACGAGCCTTGGCAACATAGGAAGACCCCATCTCTACAGAAAAACTTTAAAATTAGCTGGGCATGGTGGCACATACCTGTAGTTACAGCTACTTGGGAGGCTGAGGTGGGAAGTCAAGGCTGCAGCGAGCCAAGATTGCACCACTGCACTCCAACTTGGGCAACACAGTGAGACCCTGTCTCAAAAAAAAAAAAAAAAAAATGTGCAGACACACACAATTTGTTTTCCTTCCCTAGAGACTATATTATATATGGCATTTCATGTCAACTTTTGATATATACTGTAGTTTTAAATGACTATTTTGTAGAATATACTTCTTTAAAATACGGAATCCTAGATTAGACAAAATCATCCATATGTAACTTCAGCTGTGAAGACCAACAGTGAATATCTGTGTTCTAAGATAACAAAAAACTGCGTTAGGAATTCTTATGGGACTACCACACTGTTGCATAGTCATAAGCTTTTGGTTACAACCAAACTCTTGAAATAAACCAAACAGCTAGTGCAATTCAGTATGATAGGATTATTCTTGAGTCTAAAATTAGTGTATTACTACTCTGGATCATTGAACCTTTTTCTTCTCTGTGAGACAGCCTCACTCTGTTGCCCAGGCCCAAGTGCAGTAGTGTGATCTCAGCTCACTGCAGTCTCCGCCTCCCAGGCTCAGGCAAGTCTCCCACCTCAGCCTCCTGAGGAGGTGGGACTACAGGCACGTGCCATCATGGCTGGCTAATCTTTTGTATTTTTTGCAGAGACTGGGTCTCACTGTGTTGTCCTGGCTGGTCTCAAACTCCTGGGCTCAATCTGTTCACCTCGACTTCCCAAAGTGTTGGGATTACAGGCATGAACCATTATGCATTGGCCATTGAGCCTTTGTGGTTGGCCTTTGAACCTTTTTATCCTAACCACATTGTTGCCTAAAATTATGTGTTTTGGTATTTGCAATTTTCACTCTTGAAAGAATCTGTGAAATATAAGTTTGACTATAACACTTCCCTTTTATGCTTTTGTTAGTTTTGTAAGCATATCAGTAGTCAGAACTACTTGGGCAAAGAAGTTGGTAGTATAACATCTCATAGTCATTATACGAGAAATTCTACAATTTAATCATCATTGGAATGAGTTGTATATTTGATTTTGTAAAGTTTCCTTTTTCATTGAAACATAAATTATTATCACCAAGCCAATAAATTATCTTTCCCATTCTGTGTTTCATTAATTTTTAGTCTAAAAGCTGTACTTTCTATCATTTAAAAACAAATTTCTCAGTTTTAATAATGTTTAGTGCTTTAGGATGACTTTGAATCTTTCCTTGGTCATTATAGCACTTAAAATGTGTGTCTTTGTTCTTTGGAATTTAATTCTTTTAAATGGGAGAAAAGTTGGAGTTTTTTAGATAATCTTAGGAAAAACTCTTTAAAATTTTTTAGTCATGTACAATGTAATTATTCCTCAATAATTCTGGAGAACAGCATTCCTTTAGGGTAGGAGTAGAAGGAAGATGAGTCTTATTTCTACATTCCTATTTCTGGTTTTTCTCTTACATGAACCACACCAGTATTCACTGAGCTCAATAACCACTTAATGCCTGGCATCCTGTTTCTCTAACGTCAAACATCATATACTTGCTTCCACATTGCATTTTATAAATGAAAACATGTTTATTGAAGAAATTTTATTTACTGCCTAAATTCATGAAAAATTTTTTCATGAAGCAATATTGGCTCCTAAGATTAAAATAAGTTTAGTTCTTCATTAGAATTTGTTTTGCCTCTCTTAAGGCTCATGCAGCCAACCTCCTTTCCTACTTCCAGAATTTCTGTGTCAGTATCTGTCCTATACCTGTTCCTTTCAGAGGACAGGCAGACTCAAATCTACTTGAAGTTTTTTTTTTTTTTTTTTTTTGAGACGGAGTCTCGCTGTGTCGCCCAGGCTGGAGTACAGTGGCCGGATCTCAGCTCACTGCAAGCTCCGCCTCCCGGGTTCACGCCATTCTCCCGCCTCAGCCTCCCGCGTAGCTGGGACTACAGGCGCCGCCACCATGCCCGGCTAGTTTTTTGTATTTTTAGTAGAGACGGGGTTTCACCATGTTAGCCAGGATGATTTCGATCTCCTGACCTCGTGATCCACCCGCCTCGGCCTCCCAAAGTGCTGGGATTACAGGCTTGAGCCACCGCGCCCGGCCCTACTTGAAGTTTTAAACTAAATTCCTTTCCCCTTTCTGCTCCTTATACTTTTGAGGTATGTGGCATGCTTCCATTAGTGACATGGTTCATAAGGCCGTGATTCTCAATTTGAATGCAAATCATGTTGAGAATTTAGGAGAAAGTGGTAGTGATGACTTGTGAAGAAATAGTTTAAGAAAGATCTTTAAATGCTCTTCACTTGCTTTTATACCCAGATATTTATAGTATGTTTTACCTTAAAGGTCTTGGATTGGAATTTTTAAACTTGGACTTCTTGCCCTAATATATATAAAGTGTAAAATGAATTTATACTTTTGAGAAAAAAATTTAATGTTTGTGTAAATAATATATCTCGATATAAAATTCATTAAAACTTTTAACATTTAAAATTTTAAATAGCCAAATTTCTATAAAAATAATTACTAAAATTACTTTATTCTGTGAATGTTTCTTCTGTTTCAGATCAGTAGTAATTTCACTTCGTCTTCTTCCAAAACTATTTGGTACTTTTCAGCAGTTTGGGAGCAGTTACGATACACACTGGATAACAATGTAAGTAAATAAAATAAAGTATTTATTTTAAAGATGTTTTTCAAATTATAATATCTAAAGGTTTTGACTAACCTACAAGCTTTTTTTTTTTTTTTTTCTTTTTTTCTTTTTTTGAGACGAAGTCACACTATTTCACTCAGGCCTGACTGCAATGGCGCTGTCTCGGCTCACTGCAAGCTCTGCCTCTTGGGTTCGCGCCATTCTCCTGCCTCAGCCTCCTGAGTAGCTGGGACTACAGGCGCCTGCCACCGTGCCCAGCTAATTTTTTGTATTTTTAGTAGAGGCAGGGTTTCACTGTGTTAGCCAGGATGGTCTTGATCTCCTGACCTCATGATCCACCCGCCTTGGCCTCCAAAATGCTGGGATTACAAGTGTGAGCCACCACGCCTGGACAGCCTACAAGCTTTTACTCTGTACCAGGAAAATTTGAGTTTCATGTGATTTGTTTTCTTAGATTTCTCTGCCACTTAGCCCTGTGGAGATTATATCTTGATGAGTAGGAAAATCTTTGTTTTATTTTCTTTGTAGTTTGAGAACAGTACTTTAGCAATTAATACTCTAATTTTAGAGAGATGTTTAGTGTATGCAGCTACAGCAGAGTACTTTTGAAGAAGAGCCACACTAAAGTAAACTCTAGCGTGCCTTTAATTTTTCCCGTTTCTAGGAATTGGCTGTAGACCTACAGTCGTGTTTGGGGCAATCTTGACACTACCCTATTACAGGTTGAGTATGCCTAATCTGAAAAATCTAAAATCTGAAATGCTCCATAATCCAACATTTTTAGAGCACCAGTATGACGCTCAAAGAAAATGTTCATTGGAGCATTTTGGAATTTGGATTTTTGGATTAGCTGTGTTCAACTGCTATGCATTCTGCAAATATTCCAGAATCTGAAAAAATCTGAAACACTTCTGGTCCCTGGCATTTTGGATAAGGGATATTCAACTTGTACTGCTTTACATTTATGGAGAACTTATGATTAATGAATATTAAAATAATTCTTCCAAAGGCAGAACTTTTATGTGAAATTGACCCCATGTTTTGGTAATAAGTCTGGAGAAAGTTGTCTACCACGAACAATACACTAGAAAGATGTGTTGTGTACTTTATTCTAAATAAGCTTTTGGAGAGATTGCAGAGACATTTGAATTTTAGGGAATATTCGACTTGTTGAAGGATTCATTTGTGAGGTCAAATTCTCAATTCTAAGCTTAGGTGGTAAGAACACTTGTTTGCTTTCACAATGGTGTATCGCTTTTATAGTTCTTGGAAGTCTGCAGTGTAATTCCAGATTGGGTGAAGTTAGTTCTTCTGAGTCATATACCTTGCTTCTTATTGTTCTTTTAAAGGGAATATGTTTAATCTGAACCTTTATTATTTAGAAGTATATTAGTCTCTTTCTTTGGTTAATACTACAGTAAGAATCCAGTGAAAGTTCTATTTTTGCAAGGACGGTCCTTAAGTTTCCAAAAGGAAGGGTAGGGGAAAGCATTTAACATCACTGAAGAACAAGAATAGTGTGAGCCCTTTTTCATTGCCTCTTTCTGTAGTTTTTAAGTGGCTGAATTTCAAAATTCTAATGCAGTAAAGGTATTTATTTGGTGCTAACACAGGTGAGCAGGTGTCATTTTAATCAGTGGAGGTGCTTCATATTAAGGAGCAACTTTCTTGTATAGAAGGGGCAGTCTCTGAATATTCAGTTACTTAATCAAGTACTTGAACCTAAGTATTACTGAGTTGAAACCCTTTTAGCTTGTTCCTTAAATTAAATGTAAATAAACTTAATTAAGGAAAATTCACAGGGTTTCCATTACCACAAGAGATTGGTATCCTAAATTTCATAAAGTACATCACTTAAAAGAACTCTAAGCTCCTGTGGTTATTTGACATCAGTAACAACAAAAACTATCATTTATTGTGAATCTAGTATGTGTAGCAGTACTCAATATTTAGTACATATTCTCTCTTAAACTCACTCTAATGGCCCATAGTTTAAAATTGGAAACTTATCCTTGACTCTTTTAATAAACCTTCAAGCAAACAGACTTCCAGAGGTCAGCTTACTTGCCTGAAGCTGTGTTATAGCAAGTATATGGGAGCTGGTTTCAAACCCAAAGTCTTTCTTCTTTCTACCACTTGACCTTTAGTGATTAGCAAGGTGAAAGTAACTTCTGTTTAAAATATGGCTATAACAGAAACATGATGTAAATTATATTGGAACTTACAGAATTTTAGTACTTCTACATCTGTACGTTTTAACAGATAAATTGCTAATAGGTGTTATATGAAATACATTATGTTAGTTATGGAAGTTATGGACCCTGGGATCTCTGAATGTATATGCCACTATTTGTGTTTTCATTGTAGTATTTCTACATTATTTTGGAACTCAGTGCTGGGTATTTCTTTGATTTTTTTTTTTTTTTTAAATTCGTTCAAAAATAAGCAAATTAATGACAAAAGGTATATGCAGTAAGTTTATTGTATGCCTTCCATATGCCAGATATTCTGCTAAGCAATGACCAAAGCACATAGTATATCCTTATATGAAATGGTATCATATTACTTTTAATATTAACTCAAATTAGTCATTGATAATAGCACTTTCACAGGCATTATTTTGAGATTAAAAACTTATAAAGGTACTTTAAATTCATAAAAATGAAGGAACATTGCTTTATATCTTTTCACCATTCAAATATAAAACATGTATATTTTTGGTAACTGTAAAATTTTACATTTGAAGATTTTTTAAGATTTGCATATTTACTGTCATAGCATAGATTTATTCTCTTACCCTGCCCACTTTAAAATTATTTTTTCTTTTATTTGGGCCAGGTGGGCAGAAAAAGAACTGAACATGATGAAGCTTTTCTTTGATAATTTGGTATACTACATTCAAACTGTGAGAGAAGGAAGACAAAAACATGCACTGTAAGTACCTCTCAACTGAGTTAAAGACGTTTGTGTGGATTGTCTTTCCTTTGAAAAATAATTTCCCAGTGTTTTAACTTTTTTCCATTTAGTAAATAATTGTAACAGAAAACTTCATTTGTATAAAATTATGAAAAGGCTGCTAGAACTTTTTAAGCTGAAAGATTCTTAGGTGTTACTCTTAAATTCTTAGGTAAATGTAACTGACTCACTTTTGGGGGTTGGTTAACCTTCACTATTGAGATTTGTTCAGACATACTGTTTTTAGGAATCAAAAGTAAATATATTTTTCAGAAACCATAGATATGCTTGTCTTAACATATTAGAGCATTGATTCTAAAATTTGTAAATATTTACTTAAAAAATACTATATTTAACATATAGTTAAGTTAAAACATTTTATTATAATTGCATACTAGTAGAAAGTTTAGGACGTGGAAGGTTTTAAAACTGGTGGTATATCATTAATGTTTTCTTATGTATCAAAATATTCTCTGGATATATTCAAGTGATTTAGGACAAGAATTGGTAGAAATGGATTGGTGGTGGTATAGCTGTATTTGAGGGGAGATGGCATAGGAGATTCAGAAGATTTCTGCGGGTGAACTGATTGTTGTGGACTGATGTCCATGTTGAGGAAACCAGTTCAGTGCCACTACTGGCGTGTTAGTGGAGAAGAGGAGGAATCACGCTGTGATTGAAAAAAATCACATAGAAAACTTCCACAAAGGTGGAAACTAAGCAGACTGTGGAAGTGTTGGGAAAAGTCATAGATATTTAAGGCATACATACTTCTAAAAATAAATTTATTTCCCTGCACAAATCAGTTCTCTGGATGTTATTTTTACTGTGTCCTTTAGGGTGCAGCTATCTTCCCACTTGCCTAAAACTTGAGACTTGAGGCATTTTTGTACGCTTATTTCCAAACATGAGTGATGATGATGATGATGATAACCAAAAAGCCAGTGCTTATTGATATATACCAATGTGTCAGATACCAACTACTTTAAGATATGCAACAACCCGTTTGAGACAGTCTTACTTTACAAATGAGTATACTGAAGCTATGATATGACAACTTCTCCAACGTCACACATAAAAATAGAGCGAGCTTTTTTACCGCCACAGTCTGTTTCTGTTATAGAATTTGTATTTGTAAATGTGACATTATGCTGCCATTATTCTCTACCTTTTTGTTAAAATATACCGCATGTCTTTTCACAAATTGACATTTCCCCAAGCACTACTTTTGTCCTTATAACTACCTCTAGGTAGTCTCCTTGCCTCAGTCTTACCATATGCTGGTTCAGTCCTTCTGTCAAATTAGGAAAGCAGTATGGTACTAGTGGGAAGCCCATGGGCTTGAGAATCATACAGACGTAGATCCAGGTTATTAATCTATTATTTTAACCTTATTTCAATTATTTACCCCTCTAATTCCAATTATTTAACTTATAAGTGTTTGTAAGAATTTAATGAAATGATATAGTGAATTGCACTTGGCACATAGATTATCTACAAATTGTAGTTACCTGGTTAAAACAAAGAATGTAGCATAAGAAAGATACAAGAATTCTGTCTCTTAACCCCATCCAGAGATTCTTCATGGCATAAATAAAATACCAGTCTCTTCAGCTTAATATTCTGGGCTGCCTATGATCTAAACTCAACCTTTCCAGTTTTATTGTTGAATTTTTTTTTTTTTTTAATGATAGTTTATTCTACAAGCTTATCAAATTATTTCTGGAGTATTTCTATTTACTGTATCCCATAGCTTTGCTTGCAAAGTTAGCTTTAAACAGAATGTATTCTTTTAAAATTAAAGTTCTAACTGTTCTTCCAAGTCAGTATCCTTCTTTATTCCTATTGAAGCAGAGTTTGAGGATAATGTTGGCCTCTTGAATCCGAACATTCTGTTTATGCTCTATAAAAATCATAGGATTGCCAGGCATGGTGGCTCATGGCTGTAATCCCAACACCTTGGGAGGCCGAGGCGGGCGGATCACCTGAGGTTGGGAGTTCAGGACCAGCCTGACCAACATGGAAAAACCTCGTCTCTACTAAAAATACAAAAAAAATTAGCCAGGTGTGGTGGCGCATACCTGTAATCCCAGCTACTCAGAAGGCTGAGGCAGGAGAACCACTTGAACCCAGGAGGTGGAGGTTGCAGCCTAGGCAACAAGAGCGAAACTCCGTCTCAAAAACAAAACAAACAGAAATCACAGGATCAACAAAGAGCAGAAATAAAAACCACACATAACCCACGTTTTTATTAGGACATGGGGAGTTAATTACTTGTCAGCAAAGAAATAAACACTAGGTTATAAAAGAGCTCCCACCAAGAGCAGGACTTGAGAGGCATAGTGAAAGGGGAATGGAAGTCATAAAATGAATCATCCTCATAAAGAGAAAATCCAACATTAAAGTATCAAAAAGGAACATACGTCTGAGACTTAGTTGTTCACTGCTTTGAAAACAGTGGAGTTACTCATTTTGTTAGTGGAATCAGAGGTGAGCAAAACATTGCTTCTGCATTGAAAAATGAGTAGGGCTCCTTGGATATGTGTTTTATGGTTTTTTTTTTTTAGAGTATACTAGAATAATCTTTCCAACCTTTCAATCTGCCTTGTTGGCTGCCGTCCTAGGAGACTAAAACTCTTAGAACAGAGAGATGTTGTCTGGACTAATTTGGTATAATTTCCCTGTTCTTTCGGGGTGTAAAACAGTTGTACATTTGCTACTTTTTGTTCAAGCATACTTATTTCAGTATTTTTTTTTTCAGTGCAGATTAAAATCGGAAAGTTCTGAAATGTTTCACTTTTCAGGGGGGAAAAAAGATTCTTGTAGCATGAAAGATATTTTTATTTTTTTATTTTGTAATTTTTGTTTTTTGCTTTTATATTTTTATTTTATTTTTATTTTATTTTATTTTTTGATGGAGTTTTTGCTCTTTTGTCCAGACTGGAGCGCAATGGTGTGATCGATCTCAGCTCACTGCAACCTCCACCTCCTTTCAAGTGATTCTCCTCCCTCAGCCTCCCGAGTAGCTGGGATTACAGGTGCCTGTCACTGCACCTGGCTAATTTTTGTGTTTTTAGTAGAAAAGGTTTCACCATGTTGGCCATGCTGGTCTCGAACTCTTGACCTCAGGCGATCCATCTGCCTCTGCCTCCCAAAGTGCTAGGATTACAGGCATGAGCCACCGCGCCAGTAGTATATTCGTAAAAGGACACATTAATGTGTTTCTTGAATCCAGGGGCCTCTAGAGAAAATCTTGTCTGCAGAGGCTACAAAGAGATTTTCTTTTAAGGCAGTAATCTGTTACTAAAGTTTCATATCTTTGGGGAGACTATTTTTGTCCTGTATTTCTTGTGATGTCAGAAGCCGTGGACAAGCCCGTCAGAATTTGTCAATATTGGTACCATCTTTGTCTGATATCCCAAGAAATTTTTCTCACTGGTGGTTTCAACAGCCCATAGGAACCTGAGGGAGCAGGGTCTTTGAAGTGCAGCGTCAGGGGCTATACTATGGGAGTACAAAGGGACTAGACCCATGCCTTCAGGGTTATGAGTCCCTTATTCCGAGATGCAAGTATAGGGGGAGAATTATTTCACATGTAAAGGCACTTAGTAAAGGGTGAGGCTTTATTCTCCCTTTACGTTTGATTGATGTCCCCTAGACAAGGCAAGAGGAATATAGTAACATAAAACTGCAGAACTGATGGGTCATACAACTCATTTTTGAATTTGTACTCAAGGCCTCTGCTACAAAATCTCTTGTTCTTTAACTTAAAAAGCCTTGAAGCCTTTAAGAGCTAGCTGTTCTTGAATGTTATCTGGGTTGCCTTGTAGTCTGAGAGGTGCTTATCAGATTTCCTCTCCCCTACATCTCATCATATGTATTTTCACCTTCACAAAGGTCAGTGCAGCATTAATGAAAAAGTTAATCTTATCTTTGCCAGCGTTAATAAGAGACCCTAAAGAGCAGCAAAGGCATGTCCAGTGAACTCAATCTTCAGAAAACTTAAGCTTTTAAACTTCGATAATGAATTTAGTGCAATTTTGGGAAGCTAATTTTGGGATGCTGTTAAAATTTTGTTCTTACTTGGGGATTACAGAACATCGAATTAAGATGCCCAGGCTGTGCACAGTGGCTTATGCCTGTAATCCCAGCACTTTGGGAGGCCAAGGTGGGCAGGTCACCTGAGGTCAGGAGTTCGAGACCAGCCTGGCCAACATGGTGACACCATATTTCTACTAAAGATACAAAAAAATTAGCCAGGTACCTGTAATTCCAGCTCCTCTGAAGGCTGAGGCAGGAGAATTGCTTGAACCCAGGAGGCGGAGGTTGCAGCGAGCCGAGATCACGCCACTGCACTCCAACCTGGGCAAGTGTGAGACTCCATTTCCAAAAAAAAAAAAAAAGCCCTTTGACCCTCTCCATGCTAGGTTATAGATCAGAGCATAGACCAGCCACTGTTGCATGTTGGCAAAGCAGTTTGCGCAGTCGATCCACAGTCTGCCTTTTGATCTGTAAAACAGAGATAATAGCTTGTTATTGACTTAAGTTTCATTGAGTGCTCAAGTACTTGGACTAGAATGTGATTATAGACACAGTTAAATATGCAGTTCACTGGGGTTGCTAAAGGAGAGGAATCCTTTTAAAATGCAAAACTGGGCCAGGCATGCTGACACCTGTTGTAATCCCAGCACTTTGGGAGGCCAAGGCAGGCAGATCACTTGAGGTCAGGAGTTGGAGACAGCCTGGCCAACATGGTGAAACCCCATCTCTACTATAATAAAAATAACAAAAATTAGCTGGGTGTGGTGGCGCACGCCTGTAATCCCAGCTACTCCAGAGGCTAAGGCACGAGAATCACTTGAACCTGGAAGGCAGAGGTTGCAGTGAGTGGCGATTCTGCCACTGCACTCCAGCTTAGTCAACAGAGTGAGACTCTGCCCCCGACTCTGCCAACACATACACACACACACAAAGTTTTAAAAAAGCAAACCTGATGATTACCTCCACCCCAAACATGGTCCCCTCACCCCCAACTCTCCAACACTCTTCCTTGACTTCCTTTTCCATCTCTACTTTCTTTTCTTTTTTTTTTTTTTTTGAGACAGAGTCTCGCTCTGCCGCCCAGGCTGGAGTGCAGTGGCGTGATCTTGGCTCACTGCAAGCTCCGCCTCCCGGGTTCACGCCATTCTCCTGCCTCAGCCTCCCGAGTAGCTGGGACTACAGGCGCCCGCCACCTCGCCCGGCTAGTTTTTTGTATTTTTTAGTAGAGACGGGGTTTCACTGTGTCAGCCAGCATGGTCTCGATCTCCTGACCTTGTGATCCACCCGTCTCGGCCTCCCAAAGTGCTGGGATTACAGGCTTGAGCCACCGCGCCCGGCCTCCATCTCTACTTTCTGACATTAGGGCTGACCGCAGTCTCTCATTTATCTAGTCAGACTCATCTCCTACCCTACCTCACTAAAAGTCTCTTCTTTAAAAGTTTCAAAAGCAACTTTTTTATTAAGCATCAAATTTTATGCATGTGAATTATAATTATTTAGATTTGAAATAACATTAAAAAATGCCAAGTTTGTGTCAGCTCTATTTTTCATGAACTAGATTTATGGAAATATTATTTTATTAGTGTTTCTTGGGTACAGAATATATTATCACTATAGGGACCATGATATGAAGCATGTACTTTTTAGATAGAGATGGTGTTTTTTACTTGTTGCCTATTCTAATTTATGTGTGTATTGCATCCTTTTAAAATGACATACTTCCTCTGCTTCACTAGTTGAATTTTTGTGTGCTTTCTTACATAATTTGAAAATAAACTGTTATAGTTTCAAGATTTGTATAATTTATTAGTTTAAATTTGTGTTTTGTTTTGTCTTTATGAACTTTTTTGTGTAACCAAAGATACATAGTTAAAATAATTAATTACAGATTATTAAAACAATTTTTGGTATAAGTTATGCATAGGACCACTAAAGTTTTAGAAGTAATTAAGAAATAGGGTGTTTAATTATTTTAATGACTTTTAAATTATAGGTACAGCCATAGTGCTGAAGTTCAAGTTCGACTTCAATTCTTGACTTGTGTATTTTCAACTCTGGGATCACCTGATCATTTCAGTAAGTTTTTAAATCAGTACTTTTTTCAAATCTGTTTTGACTACTGAATTTACTCGCTCTTTGGATTTCTGCAGTGATTTTTTTTTTAATTTAATTTTAGAGTAAGTGGGTACATGTATGTTTGTTACAGGGGTATATTGCATACTGGTGGGGATTGGGCTTCTTGTGTACCGATTACTCAAATAGTGAACACTGTACCTGATAGATTATTTTTCAACCCTTGTCCTGCTCCTGCCATATCCCCGTTTGGAGACCCTGGTGTCTAGTAGTTTCATTTATATGTCCATGTGTACCCATTGTTTAGCTCCTGCTTACAAGCAAGAATGTACGGTACTTGGTTTTCTGTTGCTGAGTTAGTTCACTTAGAATAATGGCCTCCAGTTCCATTTATGTTGCTGCAAAGGACACGATTTCATTTGTTTTTATGGCTGCTGCAGATTATTCTTAATACATTTATAAATTATACCAACATTCAGATAATTTATTCAAATAATTGAGATTGTTTGCATTTTAAATAAATTTTAAAAATTTTTTAGTTCTATAAGACCTTTTCTTTTTTCTTTTTTGAGACAGGATCTCATACTGTCTCCCAGGCTGGAGTACAGTGGTGCGATTACAGCTCATTGCAGCTGTTGACCTCCCCGGCTCAAGCAGTCATCCCACCTTAGCCTCCTGAGTAACTGGGACTATGCACCACCATAGCCAGCTAATTTTTTTTTAATTTGCATAGAGATAGGGTTTCACTGTGTTGCCCAGGCTGGTCTCAAACTCATGGGCCCAAACAGTCCTCCTGCCTTGGCCTCCCAAAGTGCTGGGATTACCAGCATGAGTCACTGCACCGGGCTGACTGCATCTTTTATTATTTTTGCTTATAGAATCTTGCTTTCCCTTTGGTTGGAGATAGGTATTAATTATGCATTATTATTGGGGCTATTCTTTTGAAAATTACTTGGCTTGATGGGTGATAGAGACACTTGCAGGCCCCAGTTTTATTTAGTTTCACTTTAAACTGAGTTTCGTTAACAGTTAATTTTTTTTTTTTTATTCAAGTTGTAGGGTACATGTGCACAACGTGCAGGTTTGTTACATATGTATACGTGTGCCATGTTGGTGTGCTGCACCCATTAACTCGTCATTTACATTATGTATATCTCCTAATGCTATCCCTACCCCCTCCCCCAACAGTTAATTTTTTTAAAGTAGAGCTTGGTCTGTTCACCATATCCAAATCCATGTGGTTGCAAACGAGCTTGATTTCTGTTAGCCAAAGCTCCTTTTTCCTTCATATACTGACTGTCATCTTTTACTCTACATCCTTCTTTTTCTGTGTGTCAGTATCAAGCCTTATTTTTTTAGAAGGATATTGTCTCTTTAACTGTGATTACTATATTGTCAGCCTGATGGGTGTCTTGCTAGCAGTTGTCATGACTTTTTTCAAGGCTGTACCTATGCTTGAGATATACTGTATTTATCTTATTATTTAAGTCTCTTATTTCTTTTTTTTGTTCAAACTATTTATAACGAATGCCACCAACACTGTGATAATGGATTTCAAAAATAAGCTACCTGATTTTGGTAGGAAATTTATCTTTTGTGTTACTAGGTCATTTATTGACCCATTATGACTGATAAAATTCAAGAAATAAGTAAACTAAAATACAGCAAAACCAATCTATAGGGAGAAGTCAAACTAAAACACATATAGTCAACATAGATACTATGAACATTTAAGTTTCATATTTATTATACACAGTATAGATTCTCTGTGAATTTCCAACAGACACTAGCTACTGTCCAGATAGTATCAAATCTAAAACTTCACTTCTCCCACATCATGGCTCTTCTGCCCACTTCACCTGCCCTCAAAGTGATCTTACCATATCAATCTCCAGAGTAGCTGGGACCACAAGTGCATATCACCATACCTGGCTAATTTTTAAATTGTTTGTACAGAGTCTCATTATGTTGCCCAGCCTGGTCTGAAACTCCTGGGCTCAAGCGATACTCCGGCTGCCTTAACTTCCCAAAGTGCTAGGGTTACAGGCCTCAGACCACTGTGCATGGCTGGTTGTACTTCTCTTACTGGCACAGTTCATGTTATCCATAACGAAGTTACTCCAAAGTTACATGTAATTACATCCAATATTTTAATACTGATTTTCAATATGACAATAACTATAGTCTTAAAAAAAAAACAATAATGAAAGTGTATAAGTTGCATGTTGAATGTGGACTGGTGATTCAGCCAATTATGGATATACTTCTGTTTTATTATTTAGTTGACTATAATTAACCTGGATACTCTTTATCTTGTTCTCCTTAATTACTTAACGTGTTTAAGTTCTGATATATACTAGAGTTGTTTGGGGTTTATTTATATTTGCTCCTATGGGCACAAGTTCTCAAAACAAATAATGTACACATTAACTGTTTCAGTGAGAAACAGGATAACTTTTTTTCTGATAAAACTCTTCAGACTGATACTGCTCCTAGGGTGAATATGTCTGGGGAATTTTTCTTTATTTTGTCATTTCACCTACTTTTCCCAAGAAAAAGAAATTTCTTTTAATGGTACCATACCATCATGTCCCTTCTGGTTCTAGGGCACCACCCCAGGGTTTGGAACCTCTTAAAATGTACTTCAGAAATCCCTGGAATGCTTTTGTTCTAACCTTTTGGACTGTCTAATTTTTTTCATATTCATACTTGTGATTGCCTATAATGCCTTCCCTTTTGTTCTGAATAATTCATCTGTCTTCTACCACATTCGGGAATCCTTTAATACTTGGGTCAAAGTACAATACAAATTTTTTCTCATTAGTCTGACTCCCTAGCTGATTATGTCCTCTGATAGGTTGCTGTTGTCTGTTTTACGCACTTTCCTTTTGCTTTGTTCATCATAAGGGTCCTTTTTTCTTTGTTTTGTTTTGTTTTGAGATGAAGTCTCGCTCTTGTCGCCCAGGCTGGAGTGATCTTGACTCACCACAACCTCCACCTCCTGTGTTGAAGTGGTTCTCCTGCCTCAGCCTCCTGAGTAACTGGTATTACAGGCATGTGCCACCATGCCTGGCTAATTTTTTGTATTTTTAGTAGAGACGGGGTTTCTCCATGTTGGTCAGTCTGGTCTCGACCTCCTGACCTCAGGTGATCCGCCCAACTTAGCCTCCCAAAGTGCTGGGATTACAGGCATGAGCCACTGCGCCCGGCCTCCTTTTTTCATATTTTACAAAAATAATATTATCTCCTATATAGAGAGTGACCTTTGAACATGGTATATGCTCTATTTATAATACTCAAACCTTACCACTGACTCCTGAATTTTTAGGATTACCTCCCCCAGTCATTATTACTAGTATACAGATATGCTCCTATTTTAGGGAGATGAATTTTCTTCCTAAATGAATTCTTTGAGAATACTTCATAAGTTGTGTATTTTTAGGTGATTTACATATGGGTTATCTTAAAGTACATTTTAAAAACATAAATTATGTGAAAATTCGTATTAAATACTTGTAAAAGGCTCTACGATACCTCCTTTGTGTTTCTGGCTATATTGGTGTTTCTGGTACGTTCATTTAGGACCAAAATGTTGTATAAATATGATTTTAAATTTTACAAATGGGATGACATAAGAAATAGTTATTGAGATTTATTTATTTTTTTTTTTGAGATGGAGTCTCAATCTGTCACCAAGCTGGAGAGCAGTGGCACAATCTCAGCTCATTGCAACTTCCGCCTCCTGGGTTCAAGCAGTTCTCTTGCCTCAGCCTCCCGAGCAGCTGGGACTACAGGGGTGTGTGCCACCACACCTAGCTAATTTTTGTATTTTTAATAAAGACGAAGTTTCACCATGTTGGCCAGGTGGTCTTGATCTCCTGACCGTGTGATCTGCCCACCTCAGCCTCCCAAGGTGCTAGGATTACAGGCGTGAGCCACCGCACCCAGCTGTTTTTTGTTTGTTTTTTTAAGACAATCTCGCTGTGTCATCCAGGCTGAAGTGCAGTGGCATGGTCATAGTTCACTGCAGCCTTTAACTCCTGGGCTCGAGGAGTCTTCCCACCTCAGCCTCCCGAGTAGCTAGGACTAAAGGTGCGTGTCACCCTGCCCAGCTACTTTTTTGTTTATTTTTGACGTGGAGTCTTGCTCTTTTTGCCCAGTCTGGAGTACAGTGGCGAGGCCTCGGCTCATTGCAACCTCCTCCTCCCGGGTTCCAGCAATTCTCGTGCCTCGTCTTCCCAAGTAGCTGGGATTACAGGCACCCACTACTACACCTGGCTAATTTTTGTATTTTTAGTAGAGACGGGATTTCACCATGTTGGCTAGACTGGTCCTGAACTGCTGACCTCAGGTGATCCACCCACCTCATCTTCCCAAAGGGCTGGGATTACAGGCGTGAGCCCCCACGCCCGGCCTACAAATTTTTGTTTTTTAATTTTTTGTAAAGACAGGGTCTTCCTATATTGCCCAGGCTGGTCTCAAACTCATGGCCACAAGTGATTCTCCCACTTCGGCTTCCCAAAGTACTGGGATTACATGTGTAAGCCACTGCGCCTGGATGAGATAATAAATATTTTATACACTTCTATATAAATAAACTACAGGAGGTTGTCAAAGAATGTTTTAACATTATTGAGGGAAAAAACTGATTCCCGGCCAGGGCCATTGCCTGTGCAGAATTTGCACATTCTCCCCATGTCGGCGTGGATTTTCTCTGGGTACCCTGGTTTCCTCCCACATCCCAAAGACATGCACTGTAGATTCATTAGCACGTCTAAATGATCTCAATCTGAATGAGTGTGGGCATGTGTATGAGTGCAGTCTGCAATGGAATGGCATCCTGGTCAAGGTTAGTTAGTGCTTTGTCCTTGAGATGCTAGTCCCTAAGATGCTGGGATACGATTTGGCCAGCGACAGCCCTGAGCTCTGGAATAAGCGAGTTGGAAAATGAGCAAATGAATGAATACAAATTGTAACATAGAAATTTGTAAACTCTATGATATTCATACAAATGCATAGTCATAAATGATGTGGTACAAAAGCGAGCCCACTAAATTTGTTACTGTTTGTGTTTGAACTGCCTGGTGGTAGGAAGTGTTCCTTATAGTGTTTAATTTGTAACCATTTAGTCCTTGATTTTATTTACCACCACCACTGATTTGCCAAAAATTGGGTAACTAACTATCTGAGTGGTTTGTATTAATCTTTTTTAAATGTATATATAGCTCACACTTATTCCAGTGTTTAATATTCAGAATGTTAACTTTTAAATAAGGAAGTTTAGCGATTTTTTGTTTTTGTTTTTTTTGTTATTTTTTGAGGTGGAGTCTTGCTCTGTTGCCCAGGCTGGAGTGCAGTGGCGTGATCTCAGCTCACCACAATCTCCACCTCCCAGGTTCAGGCAATTCTCCTGTCTCAGCCTCCTGAGTAATGGGGATTACAGATGTATGCCACCATGCCCAGCTAATTTTTTGTATTTTTGTAGAGGCGGTGTTTCACCTTGTTGGCGAGGCTGGTCTCGATCTCCCGAGCTCGGGCAATCCACCTCCCTTGGCCTCCCGAAATGCTAGGATTACAGACGTAAGCCACTACACCTGGCTGCTGTGATTTTTTTTTTTTTTTTAAATCATAAATATGCTGTAGGAACATAACTCTTCTTCATATCAATTAACATATGGTAAAATTCGTTTCATTATGCATCATTTCAATTAAAATTGCAATTTCCAAGAACCTATCCATGTTAAGTGAGGACTTACTATATGTACACGTGCCTAAAAGAAGTATAATTTTTTTATGTGTAGTTAATAAAGTATAAAATTTATAATTTTTATCTAGGGTTAAGTTTAGAGCAAGTTGACATCTTATGGCATTGTTTGGTAGAGGATTCTGAATGTTATGATGATGCACTCCATTGGTTTTTAAATCAAGTTCGAAGTAAAGATCAACATGCTATGGGTATGGAAACCTACAAACATCTTTTCCTGGAGAAGGTAATTACATTTCTCACAGTTTGTTACTATTTTTCCATGTTCCCTTTTTCATCTCTTGAAATACGAATTCTGTAATGCTTTTTTTTTTGACAGTTTTTTTAAGTAGCCAAATGTAATGATTTTTAGTAGTCCTAGTATAATTTTTGGTCAGATTGTGCTCAGATTTTGGTTTTATACTGTGTACATCTAAATTAATTGTTTATATTTATAGAAGTATTCTATTAGCTACAATAATTAAACTAACAATCAGAATAACTTTTGAAGGCAGCACTAATTAGAAATGTGGAGGGTTTTTCTTAGTGTTTGTTTTTTAAAATCATCAGTAATATTGTAGTCCAATTTTCAGGGGTGGTGTCCACACCCACAAGTGTGAGAGCTGTTTTCTGTGACTCTTTCTTATTTAAATGACTGACTGCATTGCAGTCAGTCTTTTGGGCAAAGATAAGCCATTCTGCAGTATGTGTAGATTCTGGGAAGGCATATTAGGAAGTGCTGTCATTATCGTAAAGATGTTCCAATTTTTGTTCTTCTTTACCACATGCCACAGTTACTTCAGGTGACATTATTCTGAATGAGCTATTCCCAATTGAATTTTGAAACTCAGTGAAAATAATGCAAAGACTTTTTTATGCTTATTTTTGAGATTATGAAGGCTGTCCGCAAAGTGTGACATTATCTCTGTGTTAGAACTGAGTATATATATGAATGAGTTTTAGTGTGTGTAAACTAAATCACTTAACAGATCCAAGACAGAGCTACAAATATAACTTTTGCCATCTTAAATGTCAACTGCTGACTTTAACAAAAACTGTACTTGTAGCTGTACCTCCCGTAAGTTTGTATGATATAGATACACAATGCATGGTAGATGTTTTTATTTATGTCCTCTGATTTGGGTCTATGCACATCTTCAGAATTGAAACCTGTATCAGACAGGTTTCAGTTATTACCTGAATAAAATGTTCATTAAATCACATACATATGTATTTTCATTTTTCGTTTCATTTTTTTTTTTTGAGATAGGCTTGCTCTGTCTCTAAGACTGGAGTGCAGTAGTGCGATCACGTCTCACTGTAGCCTTGACCTCCCGGGCTCAAGCAATTCTCCCACTACAGCCTCCTGAGTAGTTGGGACTGCAGCCACATACCACCATGCCTGGCTGATTTTTGTATTTTTCATAGAGATGAGGTTTCGCCGTGTTCCCCAGGCTGGTCTCAAACTTCTGAGCTCAAGCTGTCTGCCTGCCTTGGCTTCCCAAAGTACTGAGCCGCCGTGTCCAGCCAAATTATTATATATTTTTATTTTTTTAAATTATCACTAAAAATTCAAGCTGATCTGTTTCCTTCCACAATGTTTTCAGTAACGTTTATTTAAATTTAAGAAAATCTGTGAATTATCACACTAAATTAGCTTTGTGTTTTCCCCTACCCTCCCAAAGATGCCCCAGCTAAAACCTGAAACAATTAGCATGACTGGCTTAAACCTGTTTCAGCATCTCTGTAACTTGGCTCGATTGGCTACCAGTGCCTACGATGGTGGTTCAAATTCTGAGGTAAGGATTTAGACTTACTTTATTAGGCAACTTTATTCCTCAAATTAGATTATCAAATTTGGTTACCAAATTGTTTTTCTACAAAGCATAGAATTTACTACTTTTGTGCAATGCAGTTGGGTTGGTTGGTTTGTTTTGAAATGGAGTCTAGCTCTGTCGCCCAGGCTAGAGTGCAGTGGTGCGATTTCAGCTCACTGCAGCCTCCACCTCCCGGATTCAAGCGATTCTCCAGCCTCAGCCCCCCAAGTAGCTGGAATTACAGACACTTGCCACCATGCCTCGCTAATTTTTGTATTTTTGGTAGAGGCGGGGTTTTACTATGTTACTCAGGCTAGTCTCGCACTCCTGACCTTAAGTGATCTGCCTGCCTTGGCCTCCCAAAGTGCTGGAATTACAGGCATGAGCCAACATGCTCAGCCTAATTCTGTTCTCTGTTTTCAAAAGTTTTATAAAGCAAATTTATTTTTCAGTACCAAAGATAACATTGGGTGTGTTTAATGAAAACCTGTTACATGTTTCTTGATTTATAAAGTGGTCATGTGAGTATTCTTTGATTCTCCTAGACATTCCTGGATAATACAGCCAAATATTTTACTTCAAATAAAAGATTGATTTGTCTCAGATACGATTTTTATGCCATTTGGTTCAGCCTGGGCAACAGAGCAAGACTCTATCTGAAAAAACAAAAATAAGAATAATTTTATCTCTTAGCAAATTTGGGGAAATTTTTTAAGAAAGGAAAAAGAATAAATTTTTAAAAATTTTTATTGTTTGTATTTTTTGAGATGGAGTCTGGCTCTGTCACCTAGGCAGGAGTGCAGTGGTGTGATCTCAGCTCACTGCAACCTCCACCTCCTGGGTTCTAGCAATTATCTTGCCCCAGTTTCCTGTAGTAGCTGGGAATACAGGGGTGTGCCACCATGCCTGGCTAATTTTTGTATTTTTAGTATAGACGGGGCTGGTTTCGAACTCCTGACCTCAGGTGATCCCACCCACCTTGGCCTCCGGAAGTGCTGGGATTACAGGCATGAGCCACTGCACCAGGCCATTATGATTAGTTTTTTTGAGACGGCGTCTTGCTCTGTCACCCAGGTTGGAGTACAGTGCCACAGTCTCGGCTCACTGTAGGCTCCGCCTCCCGGGTTCATGCCATTCTCCTGTCTCAGCCTCCTGAGTAGTTGGGACAACAGGTGTGTGCCACCACACCCAGCTAATTTTTGTATTTTTTTTTTTTTTTTTTTTTTGAGATGGAGTCTTGCTATGTCACCCAGGTTGGAGTGCAGTGGGACAATCTCGGCTCACTGCAAGCTCTGCCTCCTGGGTTCACGCCATTCTCCTGCCTCAGCCTCCTGAGTAGCTGGACCTACAGGCGCCCGCCACCACACCTGGCTAGTTTTTTGTGTTTTTTTAGTAGAGACGGGGTTTCACCGGGTTAGCCAGGATGGTCTCGATCTCCTGACCTCATGATCTGCCCACCTCGGCCTCCCAAAGTGCTGGGATTACAGGCTTGAGCCACCGCACCCGGCCTAATTTTTGTATTTTTAGTAGAGTTGGGTTTTCACCATATTGGCCAGACTAGTCTCGAACTCCTGACCTCAAGTTTTCCACCTGCCTTGGCCTCCCAAACTGCTAGGATTATAGATATGAGCCACTATGCCTGGCCAGAATAATTTTAGTTGTATCTAAAATGCTTTTATTTTATTTTCCTACTGCCTTCTTTTCTCGTCTGAGTAGGTTTTTCAGTGTTTTTTAGTCCTAACTCTTGCTTCAGTATCACTTTGATAACTTCTTTTTTTTTTTTTTTTTTTTTGGAGATCTTGCTCTGTCATCCAGGCTGGAGTCCAGTGGCACAATCTCAGCTCACTGCAAACCTCTGCCTCCCAGGTTCAATCAATTCTCCTGCCTCAACCTCCAGAGTAGCTGGGATGACAGGAACATGCCTCCACGCCTGGCTTTTTTTTTTTTTAAAGTAGAGACGGGGTTTCACTGTGCTGGCCAGGCTCAAACTCCAGGCTCAGGCAATCCGCCTGCCTCAGCCTCCCAAAGTGCTGGGATTAGAGGCGTGAGCCACTGTGCCCGGCCCACTATGATGATTTTCAATTTGGTAATTTCAGACAACTAAACATATTTGATTTACCTAAGAAGTAGTCATGCTCTATTATGAAATAATACTACCTTTTTAAAGAAGGTGACATTAACACTAAAGTTGTTCAGCTGCCAACATAGGACATCTTTCTTTGCCCAACTTTTGAAAGTTCCACTCCCTACTTTTTCTGCAGTTTTTTTTTTTTTTTTTTTTTTTTTGAGACGGAGTCTTGCTCTGCCACCCGGGCTGGAGTGCAGCGGCCTGATCTCAGCTCACTGCAAGCTCCGCCTCCCGGGTTTACGCCATTCTCCTGCCTCAGCCTCCAGAGTAGCTGGGACTACAGGTGCCCGCCACCGCACCCGGCTAGTTTTTTGTATTTTTAGTAGAGACGGGGTTTCACCGTGTTAGCCAGGATGGTCTCGATCTCCTGACCTCGTGATCCGCCCGTCTCGGCCTCCCAAAATGCTGGGATTTTTCTGCAGTTTTTAGTGAAACCTTTTTTTTTTTTTTTTTGGTCATCTCATGGTTAACATCATAAATTTGAGTTAGGCTGGACGCAGTGGCCCCACGCCTGTAATTCCACCTTTTTGGGAGACCGAGGCGAGTGAATCAGCTGAGGTAGGGAGTTCAAGACCAGCCTGGCCAACATGGTGAAACCCTGTCTCTACTAAAATACAGAAAAATTAGCCAGACATTGTGGCGCATGCCTGTAATCCCAGCTACTTGGGAGGCTAAGGCATGAGAATCCCTGGAATCCTGGGAGGCAGACGTTGTAGTGAGCCAAGATTGTGCCACTGCACTCCAGTCTGGGCAAGTGAGTGAGACCCTGTTCTCAAAAAAAAAAAAAAAAAAAGAGTGAGAACTTGAGTTAGCATATCTTGTTAATATTCTGTGAATACCAGAAGGCAGTGGTTTTATCAGTGTAAGTTGGATGGATTCATTGAAGCATTGTGCTCATTATTGTATTTGTTTTTTATTCCTTTGTGGTATGTTTTTCAGGACTAGAATTTTCCTACTATGTAGTCACAATTTGTGAGTTAAATATTATGTATATATTGTTAGCTGCTGTGTAAATAGTTTTTAGAATTAGTACAGGTGTATTTCATCAATTGAGGAAATTCTTAAATCATTTATTTTTGTTATTTAATAGCTGAATAATAGGAGTTGCCTATGATTTTTACTTTTGATACTTCAGTCTTACGATGAGTTACATAGTTTGACAGACAAAATTTAGAGGTATCATATTTTTCTTTCTTAGCTGTGTGGTATGGACCAATTTTGGGGCATTGCTTTAAGAGCACAGTCTGGTGATGTCAGTCGAGCAGCTATCCAGTATATTAACTCCTATTATATTAATGGTAAGTGATTTGAAATATTGTCTAATAGGTAATTTTTTTTTGAGAGTGTTTCGTTAAGCTAAAATTTTTCTTTGAGACAGCTAAACAAGAATGTAAGGCTAATATATGTGTCTAAACATTGTCTTTCAGGTAAAACGGGTTTGGAGAAGGAGCAAGAATTTATTAGTAAGTGCATGGAGAGTCTTATGATAGCTTCTAGCAGTCTTGAGCAGGAATCACACTCAAGTCTCATGGTTATAGAAAGAGGACTCCTTATGCTGAAGACACATCTGGAAGCGTTTAGGAGAAGGTAATTTTTTAAATATCACACTGTTAGAATGAATTTCATTTTTATTCCTGACATATCCAGAAATATTCTTAAAGTGAATCTAAAGTTTTTGTTGGGGTCAGGTAGAAAGCATAATTTACCAAAATGAAGGGTCAGTAATAGAAGTAATTTTTATTAAAAGTATATACCATGTTGCCTTGGAATAGGCAATACGGGTTCCTGATAAATATTGCAGAGCTTTAATAATAATTGGAGTTTGAGCAGATATGCATGAATAAGAATCGTTAGACAGAATTCCATCTCTAAGAAAGTATTGACTTTGATTAAAAAGGCAGAACACCACTACTAAAAAAAAGTTTCTCTCAAACTCTTACCAAGAACATCAAATAATCTCATAGTTGAATCAAGTTGAGTCATATGTTTCATTTGCTGTTTTTTTTTTCTTCCTGGACTAGGAGACAGTATTTTAATTTTGAATTTCCATTTACCATGGAAACATGACCAAAAAATTCTGTTAATGAATATCTGTATAATTAATTTAGACATAACCTGTGTAATACAGAAATAAAGCAAATTAATATTTATGAATATATCGACTGAAATGAAAGGTGAGTAGATAGTTTTAAGAAATTCTATTTGTTAAAAATCATTATGAGCAAATGTAAAAGTACTAAGAACTGTGTTGAAAAAAATTGTTAAAATTAGTAACTTTTTTCAACTTCAGATCTTAGTTTGATATTGAAAAGTGATACAATTGATATTTATTGACATTTTTAAAGTATCAAGAAATATTGCATAGTAAAGATATTTTATACGTTCCCTATAAATAACATGCTTCCATGATTTGAAACATTTGGACATTATGAAATTCTTTATTTTGATTAAGATGGCAATTCATGGAAATTCCGCTTAAAGAATTCCTTGTGTTTTTTATGAATGTGGAAGGGAACTCGTTTTTTTGCACAGAAACTTTATACTGCCTTATAACTTTAACCACTTAAAAAGATAAAGTGTTAAAAAGAGCAAATGTGGTGGTGTATCTTATTCAAATTAATACATATTATAAAATTCAGATATTACACTGTGATGTAGAAAATGAAAGTCTGCTATAATTGCTGTCTTCCTCGTGGAGATACTGTTAATGATATCCATACTTCCAGAATTTTTTCTATGCTATAGGATCTACAGACAGCAAACCAATAAGGTCCTGTTGATTCACACCCTTAGTCCTTTCACAATATTACCAGTGTCTAAAATAAGTACTTACTTTAAGTCTTTAAAAATTACTCGTTTTTTGAGTGTTCAGTGGTGGTTTTGTAAATTTAATGAATTTGAGTCCAAAAATTCCTTCTCAGATGTACAGATTTTTTTCTAACTCAGTTGTGAAAAAAAAATTATGTTCTTGATATCTTTTTATTTGTTCATGTTTTTGCTGAAAGTTAATGTTGATGTTAAATAGTTTATATAAAAATGTTTTGTTACTAGTAGAATAACTAGGATATGGATAAAATTGAACAGTCACAAAACTAAGCAGTAGTTAAAAAAAATTTACCTAGGTATTTTTCATGCAAAATTTTGTTCTTGATGTGCTTAGTGCTATTATTAATTGAAGATTGCCTAACATCTGTAGATTGAAAAATAGAATTGTTTTTTGTGTTCTGTATATTAAGGGAATAAACAATAATGTCTTAAATTGTTTTCTTTTTAAAAAGAGATAAAGTTATAATCTTAAATAGTGGTTCCAGCCAGAAATGTTTTTGTTTCCCAAAATGTAGTATATAATCCCTGGAGACACTTCTGATTATCACAGCAAGGGAGCATGTTGTTGGTATCTGGTGAGATGCTGTTGAATATGAGAGCATGAGATATAGCCTCCTTCACCCCTATTCATCTCTGCCTTCTGATAACAACAAATTATTAATTGGGCCTAAAATGTCAGTAGTGCCACTGTGGAGAAACTCTGGTCTTCCAATATGTAGCAGGAAACATTGTTTTAAGATTACTCTTTTGCTCATACATCAGATCATGTGGAAATTAGACAAGTTCATTCATTCCCTCAGTTTTTATCCTATTCCGAATTTGCTGATTAGTTTTAGGTTGCTGATTAGATTCAGGTACCTGAATTTAGTTAAAAAAAAAAAAAAAAAAAAAAAAAAGGTATGTCTGAAAATTACTTAGAAAATTGTTTAGTGATTATCATGCTGGGTGCCTGTTTCCTTTAAAATACAAGTCTTTGTAATTCACTTTATAATTTTAACAGCCATGAATTGACTCTCAAATTCTATTAGGCTGGTTAGTATATATTACTAGAATGTTTCTGTCCCTGAAAAATTTTTCTTAATATGTTTTTTCCTTCTGAATGTAGGAATCACAGCTTGCTATTTCATTTACTGGATTAGTTTTTTTTTGTTTTTTTTTTTTAATTCCCCCTGACTCTCCTACTAATATTTCTGTTCTCTCTATTAAAAAAAAAACAAAAAAAAAAACTGGCCTTAAGGAGATTTTGTTTTTTTCCTCAGTAATTTCTCTTGGTGACTATTTTGTTAGGAGCTCTTAGCTGTTATTATGCATTTAGCTTTGATTCAGTGTGATGAATCTGAACTTAAATTTGTTGCTGTAGAATAAATTGGAACGAACTTAGAACTTCTTTTGGACTTTTCCAGTCTGTAAGATGATAAAAGCTTGCATAACATTAAAATGGTTTAAAATGGCATAAAATGGTATCCTTTCTATTTGTTGTTTTTGTCATGTTTTAGGTTTGCATATCATCTGAGACAGTGGCAAATTGAAGGCACTGGTATTAGTAGTCATTTGAAAGCACTGAGTGACAAACAGTCTCTGCCGCTAAGGGTTGTATGCCAGCCAGCTGGACTTCCTGACAAGGTACTTACATAGTTTTAATTTCGAAGTTGATAACATTTCCCAGGTCAAATATATGTTCTTTTTGTATTTTTAAATTGGTTGCATCTCATATTTCAGATGACTATTGAAATGTATCCTAGTGACCAGGTAGCAGATCTTAGGGCTGAAGTAACTCATTGGTATGAAAATTTACAGAAAGAACAAATAAACCAACAAGCTCAGCTTCAGGAGTTTGGTCAAAGCAACCGAAAAGGAGAGTTTCCTGGTAAGCCCTTCAATTCAAATTTTCTCTTTCTCTTTCTCTCTTTCTTTCTTTCTCTTTTTTTCTTTCTTTTTCTTTCTCTTTTCTCTCTTCTCTTTTTTCTTTTCTTGGTTGTATCATATAGCAACTGTCTTGGTTTGTCTTGTGTTGCTATGACAATACTACAAACTAGGTAAAGAACAGAATTTGGAAAGTCCAAGATCAAGGTACCAGCATCTGGTGAGGGCTCCTCTCTGCTTTCAAAGTGGCAGCTTGAATGCTGCCTCCTCACAGGCAGAGGGTGAAAGGGTGAAAAAGGAACAGACTCCCTCCATCAGACCCTTTTATAATGTCATTAATTCATTCATGGCCTCTCCAAAGGCCCCACCTCTAAAACCTGTTGCATTGGAGACGAATGTTCAATATGAGTTTTCAGAGAGAACAAAAAAATTCAAACCAAAGTAGCAACTTTGAAGTTTTACTTTGAAGGTTCACCGTCCATGTTCATGGCTTCCCTTACCCTCCCCTCCCTTTAGTACCATTCATTCTTAGATAAGAAGCTGTTGAGAGTTGCTTCAGATGCTATTTGCAAAAAATTCTTTTGTTTCTCAAAAAATTCTATTTTAGACTTCTGATGTGATCATAAAATAATTCTTGAAATTTATTTCATAAGCAATTTGGGAATTTTTGGTAAATTTAAATTTCCATATACTACTCATCCACTTTAACCCAACAGTTTTTTTCATATATTTCATTTTCATTTTTTCTGAGTATATAAAAATAACACACCTTCATGTCCTACCTGTGCATCTCTCCTTGCCTACCAAAAGTATCTTAAGAAATTTTTCACATAGGCCTAATATATATATATATATATTTCTCCTAATGTATGTTTCTGATCTCTTTCCAGAGATACCAAGATATAACGTAAGAATATATACACACACACACACACACACACACACACACACACACACACACACACACACGTATATGTAAAACACAAATGGTGGAATTCCATCTTTACTGTTCTGTTTGCTTGTAGGGCGTATCATTATCTTAGAAAACACTTCATGTTAGTTCATGTAGAAAGTTACCTCATTCTTTTTGAGATCTGCGTAGTTCACTATATAGTAATAACTTGCTTCATTTTCCCTGTTCTCTACGAATGGACATTTAGATTGTTTTCATTATTTTGCTGTTACAATGTGACAGAGAATATCTTTGTCTCTACATTATTTCATGTATGTTGGATAAATACCTCATTATGGAATTTCTGAATCCAAATGTATCTACTTTCATTAGGTTGAAATGTAGTGTGTGTAAAGTGTATGAAAATAATAAAGTGAAAATCCATGTACCTACCATCCAGGTTAAGAACTGGAACGTTAGTAGAAGCTACCGTTGTGTCCCTACCCAATAACATAATTTCCACTTCTCCTTAACACTGTCTTGATTTTTGAATTTTTTTTTTAGTGTTGTTTATAGCCTTACCTCCATGTATGTGTTTTTATTTAGTTTTGTGAAACAGTTTAGCAACCACAAACCTAGTGGATAAAGAAAAAGGGACATATGGCTACTATTAGATACAGGATTGCAGAAGATGACAAGTTATAAACCTTCCCTACAGATATGTATAGCCTAATTTGGGGATATCAGTGGGAAAGTTCTCAAGTATATGTCTCAGCACAGTTAAGACATATCCTATTGCTATAATGTTGATAAAAATACTGGAATATCCAACAGAAATGTTTTCATAGAATTTGTATTTTCTTTTTCTAAGCTCTTCATGATCTACAGTAACTCTCAGGAGTAGGTCAAAGCAGAATTTCTTCTGTAGGATGAAATGAATGTCCTCTACTGATTCAAGCAGTAGTACATGGAGGTGAGAGCAGGAACCTCCCTAGCACTTGGTAAAGACGGTCCACATACAGATAAGAATCTGGACCAGGTTCATTGTCCATTCTTTTGTAACATAGAGAAGATAGTACAGTGGCAGCAGGGGTCTTGGTCATGATAACCCTCAATGCGTTTCTCCAAAGTCATACTGATCTTACTAATTGTCCTCCAAATTTGGTGCACAGCAGTCATTGTGTGATATCTTTTATCATCCTTCTGGTGATTCTCTTCTCTCCTATGTTGGGTATTCTGTTTCCATTATCCATACCTTTCTCGTTACTGGTTGACTCTGTGTGTGTGTGTTTCTGGAATACAAGAGAGTGTTCTATTCAGTGGTTTCTTGTGATAAGATTGTCGGGGTAATGTTTTTTATTCCTTGCATGATTAATAATATGTATCTCATGTTTTCATACCCAAATGATAAATTAGCTGGGTATAGAATTTTAAGTTGGAAATAATTTTGTTGCAGAATTTTAGAGGTGCTTCTCCATTGTTTCTTGCTTTCATTGTTGCTGTTGAATTCTGAAGCCATTCTGATTTCTGATATTTTTTACATACAGTATGTCTTTTTTTTTTTTTTGAGATAGTCTCCCTCTGTCACCCAGGCTGGAGTGCAGTGGCATGATCATGGCTTACTGCAACCTTCATGTTCAAGTGATTCTCCCACCTCAGCCCCCTGAGTAGCTGGGGCTGCAGGCAGGTGCTACCATTCCCGGCTAATTTTTTGTATGTTTAGTAGAGACAGGTTTTCACCACGTTGCCTAGGCTGGTCTCAAACTCCTGAGCTCAAACTTTCTGCCCACTTAGGCCTCCCGAAGTGCTGGGATTACAGGCATGAGCCACCATGCCCAGCTAACATGCAGTATTTTTTCTTGTAGACATTAATCAGTCTTCACTTTTTTCTTAGTGTTCTGGACCTGAGTATAGGTCTTTTTTCAGTGATTGTGATGGGTTTTCCTCAGTATTTACATATTTAGGTATTTAGCGTTGGGCCCTTTCAGTTTGGCAGATTATAATTTTCAGTTTGGAGAAATTTTCTTGAAATGGTTCATAGATTTCTTGTCTTCTGTTTTATCATTTTCTCTCTTTATGGAGCATATCCATTATCTAGATGTTTTGTCTTTAAGACTCTCCCTAGTTTCTATGTTTCTTTTTATAAGTTTTAACTCAAGTTCCTGAGAGATGTTCTCAATATTATTTTGCAGTCTTTCTACTGAGTTTTTCATTTCTACTGTCATACTTTCAATATCTAAGAGCTCTTTTTTCTCTGAAAAAATATGCCTATTTTTAAAGTTGAAATACCTTTTTGAGATTAACATTTTGCTTAATTGTTGAATTTTGCTTTTTTTGGTTCATTCTGTTGGTGTCTACATTTTAGTGTTTAGATTATTTACATTCAATGTAAATATTTTCTATTTGTCCCATCTCTTCAGTTTCTTTTTTAGCACATATTTAGCACTTCTGACACTTTGCATTCCTGTGCATAGATCTGAGTTTCTCTTTGGTTTCTTTTCCACCTTTCTTTCTGTTATTTTATTTTACTTTTATTTATTTATTATTTTGAAACAGGGTCTCACTCTGTCACCCGGGCTGGAGTGAAGTGGCATAATCATAGTTCACCACAGCCTTAACCTCCCGTTCTCAGGTGATCCTCCCACCTCAGTCTCCTGAGTAGCTGGGACTACAGGTGCCAGCCATCATGCCCAGCTGATTTTTGTATTTTTTGTAGAGACAGGGTTTTGCCATATTGCCCAGGCTGGTCTTGAACTCCTGGGCTCAAGCGATTCTCTCACCTTGCCGCCCAAAGTCCTAGGATTACAGGGGTGACCCACTGCGCCGGACCTCTTCCCCTTCCTTCTAATAAACTTCCGTTAAAGCTTTGTACGCTAGGTGTTCTGGTGACAAATTTTCTCAAGCTTTTGTTTGTCTAGAAAAAAGTTTATTTAAAAATGTTTATTTTGCCTTCATTGTTGATGGGTAGTTTCACTGGACATCGAATTCTAGGTCATGAGGTTTTTTTATCCTCTTTCAGAACTTTAAAATTGTTGTTCTGTTATTATTTGGCTTGCAAAGTTTGTGACCTGAGTCGGTGGCTTTCCTTATCTTTTGTCCTTTAAAGCCGACGATGGGCCGGGCGCGGTGGCTCAAGCCTGTAATCCCAGCACTTTGGGAGGCCGAGGCGGGCGGATCACGAGGTCAGGAGATCGAGACCATCCTGGCTGACACGGTGAAACCCCGTCTCTACTAAAAAATACAAAAAACTAGCCGGGCGAGGTGGCGGGCGCCTGTAGTCCCAGCTACTGGGGAGGCTGAGGCAGGAGAATGGCGTGAACCCGGGAGGCAGAGCTTGCAGTGAGCCGAGATCCGGCCACTGCACTCCAGCCTGGGCAACAGAGCGAGACTCCGTCTCAAAAAAAAAAAAAAAAAAAAAAAGCCGACGATGGAGGAAAGAAAAAGGATATAAAGCTTTTTCTTTAACATTGATTTTCAGCATTTTGATTATGAGTGTGCCTTTGTGTTTGAGATCTGGGTTTAGTTTACCTTCTCAGATCTGTGAGTTTATAACTTTTATCAAACTTAGAAAAGGTTAGCAATTATATAGTGCTTCATTTTTTTCTCTTTTTCTTCTCTCCTTACCCTTTTAATTTCTGAGCCTATAATGTTTCTAGGCTGTTGGTTAAGGTGTTGCATATTTCTGAGGTACTGTTCCTTTTCTTTCTTCCTTTTGTTTTTTGTGTGTGAGGGTTAGATGTTAATCTTACTCTTACGCTAAATCTTTTTGTGATGTATCTTTTTTTGGGGCTTACTGTTCATCACGAGTTTATTTCATGGTCACCTTGCAAACTTTATTGGTACGATCTCCTTTTTTTCTCCTTGTCAGTTTATGTCTGTAAATTTTTTTTTTTCCTTGAGTCTCGCACTGTTGCCCAGGCTGGAGTGCAGTGGCGCGATATCAGCTCACTGCAACCTCTGCCTTCGGGTTCAAGCGATTTTCCTGCCTCAGCCTCCCAAGTAGCCGCAACTACAGGTGCATGCCACCACACCCTGCTAAGTTTTGTATTTTTGGTAGAGACAGGGTTTCGTCATACTGGCCAGGCTGGTCTCGAACTCTTGACCTCATGATCGACCTACCTCGGCCTCCCAAAGTGCTGGGATTACAGGCGTGAGCCACCACACCCGTCCTATCTCTGTAAAATTTTTAAAATTTATTTTATTGGAGTTGTAAAGGGAAAAATTACATGTGTGTTTTCAGTATTCAATTAGAAATCAAGAGTTTTTAAGATTTCATTTTGTCTTGAAACATTAATTTTTTTAAAAAGGTAAAAATTCTGTTTAGAACTGATAAGGAATAAGTAGCTCTTATGTTAAAAAGATCTTCTCAAAAGTAATAAAAGATAGAAAGCAGCTCAATGTATTATAAAATCCAATTCAGCCATGATAGTCAACATTAATGTGTTGTCATTGTCCATCCAGTGTGCTATATAAAAATACCATAAACGGGGTAGCTTATAAACAAAGGAAATTTATTTCTCATGGTCTGGAACCTGGGAATTCCAAGATCAAGGTGCCGGCAGATTCAGTGTCTAGTGACAGCTTTCTCATAGATGGTGCTTTATTGCTGTGTCTTCATGTGGTAAAAGGCTGAAGCAAGCTCCTTTGGACCTCTTTTGTAGAGACACCACTCCCATTGATGGAGGACTCTGCCTAATACCTAATAACCTCTGAAAGATCTCACTTCCAAAATATCATCACCTTGATAATTAGGATTCGACATACGAATTTGGGGAACACATATGTTCAGACCATAACACTTGTCATTAACACACAGAATATTGGCCTATCTCACATCAAATACAGGCCATTATGCTAAATAAAATGCTAGTCATTGCATAACTTTTGGAACAAAGTTATGCATGCTTAATTAGAGTAGCAATTAATCATGACTAAGTGTTTTAATATTGCAAATATTAATAATTACATTTAATTGTCTCACCAAGTTAGACATTTAATAAAAATCTACCAAAGCTTTGCTAGGCACGGTAGCTCATGCCTGTAATCCCAAGGCTTTAAGGCTGAGGCAGGTGGATCATTTGTGGTCAGGAGTTCAAGACCAGCCTGGCCAACATGCAAAACCCTGTCTCTGCTAAAAATATAAAAATTAGCTGGGCCTGGTGGTGTGCACCTGTAATCCCAGCTACTTGGGAGGCTGAGGCATGAGAATCGCTTAAGCCCGGGAGGTGGAGGTTGCAGTGAGCCGAGATCATGCCACTGCACTCCAGTCTGGGTGACAGAGCGAGACTCTGTCTTTAAAAAAAAAAAAAAAAAAAAAAAATTACCAAAGTATTAATGGCTCACGCCAGTAATCCCAACACTTTGGGAGGCCGAGGTGGGCAGATTATGAGGTCAGAAGATCGAAACCAACCATCCTGGCTAACACGGTGAAACCCCATCTCTACTAAAAAATACAAAAAATTAGCCGGGCGTGGTGGCGAGCGCCTGTAGTCCCACCTACTTGGGAGGCTGAGGCAGGAGAATGGTGTGAACTCGGGAGGCGGAGCTTGCAGTGAGCCGAGATAGTGCCAGTGCACTCCAGCCTAGGTGACAGAGCGAGACTCCATCTCAAAAAAAAAAAAAAAAGTTTAATACAGAATTTCTGTCTATCCAGTAGCCAAAGCTTTTCTTAATGAACACGCTGCTTTATAAGCATTTACTTTTCTTTTAGTTTTGTATGATACAAAACGATACAAATTTATAACATAAAAAATAATAAATTTATAAAAATCAATAAATCAATAAAATAAATAATAAAAAATGAATAAAATATACTGTAAAAAAGTATAGCTATTAGATTATTCAGTTATAATTTGTGAGCAACATGATGAATCGGGCACTAAGAAATCAAGTATACAATAGCAATTTTTAAATGTTATGATATTCTGGCTGGGCGTGGTGGCTCATGCCTGTAATCCCAGCACTTTGGGTGACCGAGGCAGGCAGATCACTTGAGGTCAAGAGTTCGAGACCAGCCTGGCCAACATGGTCAAACCCGTCTCTACTAAAAACACAGAAATTAGTTAGGTGTGATGGTGCACGCCTGTAGTCACAGGTATTCAGGAGGCCAAGACTGGAGAATTGCTTGAACCCAGGAGGCAGAGGTTGCACTGAGCTGAGGTTGAGCCACTGCACTCCAGCCTGGGTGACAGAGTGTCTCAAAAAAAAAAAAAAAAAAAAGAAAATTATGATATTATGAGGTCTTTGTAAAATGTGAGAATAAAACTTTTTGAGGTAATTGAACTGCTGAGTAAATTGAAATAGCATGCCTCTGTACAGAATATTGTAAAAATGTTAGGTAAATTTATTTTTTAACATGTTCTATCAAAAATTCCGGGCCGGGCGCAGTGGCTCAAGCCTGTAATCCCAGCACTTTGGGAGGCCGAGACGGGTGGATCACGAGATCAGGAGATCGAGACCATCCTGGCTAACACGGTGAAACCCCGTCTCTACTAAGAAATACAAAAAACTAGCCGGGCGAGGTGGCGGGCGCCTGTAGTCCCAGCTACTCGGGAGGCTGAGGCCGGAGAATGGCGTGAACCCGGGAGGCGGAGCTTGCAGTGAGCCGAGATCGTGTCACCGCACTCCAGCCTGGGCTACAGAGCGAGACTCCGTCTCAAAAAAAAAAAAAAAAAAAATTCCGATGTAATTTTTGTTTAAAATTTGATGAAATTATGGTGAAGTTATCTATATGAATAAACTAAGCAATATTAGAAGTTCTGGGAGGTCAGTAAATTGGTACTTTACAAAAAAAAAGGAAAAAGAACAAAAAAGTTCTGGGAGAAAAACTCAAGGATAATAGAAAGTTGAACTTCTGTACTAGCTATATAAACATTTAAACCATAATACGATTTTGGTGTGGGAATTGTTAGTTAAATGATACAGAATGGATATCGAAAATCAGTCATATGACTTGTTCAGTTTGGGGAAAGAAAAACCCCTTCTAATATTTAGGATATGTTTAAAATGTCATATCTGCATTAACAAATGGTAGGAAAATTTAGAAGAAAATAGGATTGTTTGTCAAACCATTTCAAGGGCCAAGATTGAGGGCTAGAAATAATGAGAAAGGGAAAGAATCATAGATTTAGCTACACAATGATTAGCAATTTAGTTATAAAAAAATTGTGCTTAAGGCAAATTGCCAATATGACTCCTCTTGGGAGAAAAACATATTCCTTCTCTGTGTTTGAAATATTTTTTCCACAGACCTTTTTTATGTGAAGGGAAAGGTAATTTTAAAATGTTATATGTCATTATAAAAAGCAATAACCTTACACTCATTTTTCTTGAAAGTAATTGGTGTCCAGTGGAGTTTTTCTGTATTGAATGAAATTTAGCAATAGTTTTAAAGTTTAAATTATTCATCAGACATTTAATTTTGCTTACTTTTCGTGCTGTAATCGTTTCTTTCCCCCAAAAAACTTGTACATTATACATTACTTAATTTGAATGTGTTCTCCATTTTAGTGCCGGGAATGCATGTGTGAATAAAACAACCTCTGCCCTTGTGGAACTGGGAATTTGTCATTCTTCCTTTCCTTTTTTTTTTCTTTCTGTTTTTCTTTCCCTTTTTCCTTTGCTTCTGTCTTTTTTTCTCCTTCCCTTCCCAGATAACAAATATGAGGTGTTAACAAGTGCTTTAAAGAAAGATACAGCAGAATAAAGGGTTAATGGTGAAGTGAAGCTTTTAGATTGGGTGGTAAAGCGAAAGCTCCCATTAGATGAGAGAATTGAAAGAGGTGAGAAAATAAGTATCTTGAATTCCTGGAGAGGAATCTTAGTCCTTGAGGTCGTAATATACTTGGTATTTTCAAGAAAGGGCAAGGAGGCCAGTTGACTGAACATAGTGTGAGGTAGGGAAGCTGGTGGGAAATGAAGTTGAAGGTGTAGGCCGCAAAAAGGACTTAGTGCATTCTAGAAATGTCTATGCTTAATCTATTGAGTTTTCTCTCTTTACCTTGGATCTGGAGGGTTGGAATTACATTTAAGCTTTACGTGTAGTGTGATTAATTGCTACAACTACATATTCTTATCAGTAAATAAGTTAATTCTTATAAACAAATTCATTTCTATGTTCTGCTGCTTTTAAGGAGGCCTCATGGGACCTGTCAGGATGATTTCATCTGGACACGAGTTAACAACAGATTATGATGAAAAAGCACTTCATGAGCTTGGTTTTAAGGATATGCAGGTACATATATAAAACGTGGTTTGAGTTTTAATGATCTGTTTATAATCATCAGTTGAATAGTCACATGTAGTTTAAAAACAGCTCTTATTACTTTTGTTATATTAAAATTCTAAGTGATTTTATACTTCAGATTCATTGTTTTATTAAACCAAAAGCTTGATCTGCATAAATTTTTTTTCCTGTTTTTTATAGATGGTATTTGTATCTTTGGGTGCACCAAGGAGAGAGCGGAAAGGGGAAGGTGTTCAGCTGCCAGCGTCTTGCCTCCCACCCCCTCAGAAGGACAACATTCCAATGCTTTTGCTTTTACAGGAACCTCATTTAACTACTCTTTTTGATTTATTAGAGATGCTTGCATCATTTAAACCACCCTCAGGAAAAGTAGCAGTGGATGATAGTGAGGTGACTATGTTTCATTTTCACAAATCTTGTTTTGTCTCTCTTTTGAGAGGATATAGTAACTTTAATACAACTATAGATTATAAAATGTTATAAAATACAATTTTCTCACTTTTCTTTTATTTTTTTGAGACGGTGTCTCACTGTGTTAACCAGGCTGGAGTACAGTGGCATGATCTCAGCTCACTGCAAGCTCCGCCTTCCGGGTTCACGCCATTCTCCTGCCTCAGCCTCCTTTGTAGCTGGGATTACAGGTGTGTGCCACCACAGCCGGCTAATTTTTGTATTTCTAGTAGAGATGGGGTTTCACCATGCTGTTCAGGCTGGTCTTGAACTCCTGACCTTGTGATCCACCCACCTCGGCCTCCCAAATTGCTGGGATTACAGGCATGAGCCACTGTGCCTGGCCCTCAGTAATCTTTTAAGAGTAGTAAAATTGGGCTGGGTGCAGTGGCTCATGCCTGTAATCCTAGCACTTTGGGAGGCTGAAATGGGCAGATCACGAGGTCAGGAATTCAAGACCAGCCTGACCAACATGGTGAAACCCCGTCTCTACTGAAAATACAAAAATTAGCTGGGCATGGTGGCACGCGCCTGTAATCCCAGCTACTCCAGAGGCTGAGGCAGGATAGTCGCTTGAATCCAGGAGGCAGAGGTTGCAGTGAGCTGAGATTGTGCCACTATACTCCAGCCTGGACAACAGAGCAAGACACCACCTCAAAACAAAAACAAAAACAAAAGGTAAAATTAAGAACCATTTATTTGTTAGTTAACTATTTAAGTACCTAACGTGATGTAGGCATACTGTTTTAATCAAATTATTGTTTATAATACTTTGGTCTAGAAAGGGCTCTCTGAGGGAGACTGTATATAATCTGAGCTAGAAGGATGAAAAGCCAGTTAGAAAGATGAGATATGGTCTGGATAGAGTAATCTGGAGAAAGGGTTTCTGGGGAAATGCTTGATAAAAGGAGTTAGGCAGGTTTAGGAATTGTTACAGCTAGAAAGGAGAATGTGGAAGAGGATGGGAGAGTAGAATGAGAGGAAAGAAATTGGAAAGGTAGGCAGAGCAAAATAATGTAAACCTTTTGTATCATTGTGAGTCATTTCCATTTTACTCAAAGTGGACATCATTAAAAGATTTTAAGCAGAGAATAAACACATGTTCTGATTTTTGTTTTATACCTGATACCTAATATACCTAGTAAGTTTCTTTGGCAAAAATAACAAAGTCAGTAAAGCATTTGATGTGCAAGTCCAGGAAGGAGTTGCCCTGGAATAGGATGGCAGCAGTGGAAATAAATGGACAACAGGTCAAAGCATCACTTGGTGGTGTTTTGGGTTTTAGGAGTAGGGAATGAAGAGGAGAAGGAAGACAGAAATGGCATTGGGTTTCTGGTCTGTGCAACGGGGTGGGGAGATTCCATTTGAACTGAAGGATAGATGGATTCCTGAGGGATATCAAGTAGAGATGTCAGGTAATCACTTGGATATGTAAGTATGGAGCTCAGAGAAAAGGTACAGTCTAGAAAAATGGTTTGTGGGTTATCACTATAAAGGTCCCATTTATTTTATTTTATTTTATTTTTTTGTGAGAGACAGTCTTGGTGTGTCACCCAGGCTGCAGTGCAGTGGTATGATCATAGCTCAGTATAGCCTTGATCTCTCAGGTTGAAGCGATTGCTGCCTCAGCCTTCTGCATAGGTGGAACTCCAGGTGCGTGCCAGTGTGCCTGGCTAATTTTTTAATTGTTTTGTAGACATGGTCTCTCTCTGTTGCCCAGGTCGGTTTCAAACCTTGGTCTCGAGCCATTCTCCCACCTCAGCCTCCCAAAGTGCTGGGATCATAGGCATAAGCTGCTGTGCCCAGCCTGAAGATGGCATTCAGAGGCAAGAATGTGTATGACATCACCTAAAGGAGCCATATTCAATCCACTGACTTTTAAAACAATGCCTTTAAACGGGCTGCTTCTAAGATATTTTCATGTATTCAAGTAGCTTATGCAGTAAATTACAATTTTGAGATTTAGAGGCAGGTAAAATGGTGGTATTCTGATGGTTTTCTCTGTGTTAGGCTAGTATTCTTTCTTTCTTCCCCAAGATTGTTAAGTGACTTCTTCCCATTTCCATGATGTATTTGATCATGGATGCAGTGGGCTGCCATTGAGCCCTCTATTTCTTATACCTCAGTTTCTCACATGATGGTACATTCTTAAATTCCCTAGAAATCTCCATTGTTTTTTCAAGCAAAATAATCATTAATAGGTGCCCATGAAACCTCTGTTTTCTCACCTAGTGCTGGTGTTCTGTTCCATGTATTAGGGGAATAATGAGAGGGGGGGACAAAAATTTTGCAGAAGGCTTTTTCAAAAGAGGAGTTGTTCAAATTGGGTCCAGCTACTGATAAGAGTGAAGAGAAAAGCATTACAGATTTTCTTCATTAAGAAAGCAAATGACATGTTTGAGGAACTGGGAATATGAGCATAGTGTAATTTAAGTATTAGGACAGAAAGGTTGACTGTAACCTATATCACAAAAGGACCTTAAATGATTTTTTTTTAAATCCATCATTATGGCTGGCTTTAAGCAGCAAAATGCGCTCTTTTCTGGGCTTTTAGAAACAATTTAGATGTTTGTGTGGAGGGTATAGTAGAGAAAACCAGGACCAGTGATAAGAGATTCTGGGCTATTATGTTAATAGGCTGTTACGTTATTCTGAGTAGTGAGGCTTAAACCAAAGGGAAAGCATTTCATTGTTTTAGCAGATTTTTTTTTTAGACAGAGTCTCACTCTGTCCTCCAGGCTGGAGTGTGGTGATGTGATACCGGCTCACTGCAACCTCCACCTCCCAGGTTCAAGCGATTCTCCTGCCTCAGCCTCCTGAGTAGCTGGGACTACAGGTGCACACCACCATGCCCAGCGAGTTTTGTTTGTATTTTTAGTAGAGACAGGGTTTCACTGTGTTAGCCAGGATGGTCTCGATCTCTGACCTCGTGATCCTCCTGCCTCGGCCTCCCAAAGTGCTGGGATTACAGGTGGGAGACACTGCGCCCAGCCGCAGATACTGTATTGAATCTTATTTTTGACAGGTTGATACAGGGATTCTTTGATTCTTTGTTTGGCCCTGATGAGAGTTACACAAAAAAGAAAAAATAAAGTATCTTTACTGTGTATGTCTCATGAGACTTTCAGTCATAGAAGAACATAGTTATGCACACTTGGAAGATATTTTTCCTTCAAATCCTTTTTTGCATAGAGTTCAATATTTCTCTCTTTTTAATGGTTATTTACAAAGGAATGATGAGTCATTTTATTGAAGAACTGAGGGCCATTTCCTCAAGTAAAGCGCCAGTGTTACTCAAGGGTTGCTTCTCTTTGTTCATCAAGCTTGTGAAAGACCAAATTTACCTTGAAACTTTCTAAGATTTCCTTGACATTGGAGAATCACTTGAACCTGGGAGGCAGAGGTTGCAGTGAGTTGAGATTGAATCATTACACTCCAGCCTGGGCAACAAGAGCGAAACTCTGTCTCAAAAAAAAAAAAAGATTTCCTTGCCATCAAAGTATACCATCTTTCTGCCATTATACCAAAAGAACTACGTTTCTTTTTATAGGCTTATAGAATATCCCTAGACCATATTATACCAAAGAATCACTATGATAGTAGCAGTAGTAATAAATTTATACTCCGTGGAAAATACCAAAACTGTCAATTTAGTTTTTACTCTTTTTACCTCTCAGGGTGGTACTTTTAATTTTTTTTAATTGCCTATTTCCTAAATGGTTTTTGAGACATTATTTAACTTATTCTTGCCTTAGCAAGTTTCTGAACTCAGATTTAACAAATGGTAATGGAAGAAAATCTTATAGGTCTCTAAAATCGTTTGCTTTCTTCTTAATGTCTGCCTATCTGAGACTGAAAAATGAAGTTTAGATTAGCAAAATAAGAGAAACAGATAGGCTCTTTTCCTAAATGGAAGTTCAAGGATTTAATTCATCAAGTCTTTGTTGTGCTTAGAATAGTGACCTGCAAAATGGAAATAGATGATAGTCATATTGAAATTTGTTAGAATGGCCTTTAGACAGATGTTTTCACTTTTATTTCAAAAGTTTCCTGAGGAACATCATCAGTCTTAGAGGAAAGCTTTTCTAGAAAAATGTTCAGTAAGAAGTTGAAAAAACACTGCTTGACTATTAATTTTCTCAAATATTATGTATCATATAAGAAATGTTGCATTTCTCACTTTTCAAAAAGACTAAAAATATTAGCAAATTTGATAATATTTTTACACACAAATTTGAACTTAAAACTTTTTTCTGATCTGTTTTGATAAAGCAGTTGTTCTTATTTGTGTAGAGCTTACGATGTGAAGAACTTCATCTTCATGCAGAAAATCTGTCTAGGCGGGTCTGGGAGCTACTGATGCTTCTTCCTACATGTCCTAATATGTTGATGGCATTCCAGAACATCTCAGATGAGCAGGTGAGGCCACAAAATCTGTTTACTCTCCTAGAGGCTGTTGCCAGTTTATATTCCTATTGATAGTGTAGAAGGTTGCCTGTTGACGTACCCTTAGTAAATCTGAATATAGTTTTTAACCCATATAATAGGTAAAAATTGCCACTTCATTTTAATGTTCATTTGTTTATTTAGTGAGGGTGAATAACATAGGCTGAATGCAAGATGAAGATGTTTTCTAAAATTGTTGACATTTTATATTAGTGTTTTATCATATTACAGTATGCTTTTAATACTGTTTTTTGCTCTTAGTAACAAAAGTAATGTTTAAAGAAAATACACCGAGGTGAAATGACGTGCATCAATGTTTGTTTTGTATGCTTATACAAATTAACTGACGGAATTGGAGAAAATGAGGCAAATAAATTTAATATGTGTGTGGTAATTTTTTTTCCATATGGATACCACCTCACGTGTGTTGGGTATCTTTGTAAAGTCTTTAACATTAAAGACTGTTTTTATTTATTTATTTATTTATTTATTTTTGAGATATGGTCTCACTCTGTTACCCAGCCTGGAGTACAGTGGCGTGGTCTCAGCTCACTGCAGCCACAGCCACCAGGGCTCAAGTGATCCTTCCTCCCCCAGCCTTCCCCAGTAGCTGAGACCATAGGCGTGTGCCACCATGCCTAGCTCATTTTTGTATTTTTAGTAAAGACAGGGTTTCACTGTTTTGGCCAAGTTGATCTCTAACTCCTGACCTCAAATGATCTGCCCACCTCAGCCTCCCAAAGTACTGGGATTGTAGGCATGAGCCACTGCTCCTGGCTTAAAGACTGTTTTTAAAATTTATGTAATAAGTAGTTTATTTGAGGAGATCTCCAAAAGAACTCCTGTAGGATGAATGAAAAAGCAAATGTCCTAATGTTATGCAAATTCTAGGATTTGGAACATTATCATGTGATTTTGGGAGATCCAGTATCTCACATGACTTGGAAGTCAAGAAGATGGGCTCTTGAAAATACCAAATGATGACTTACAGTAGCACTAGTAATAGCATTTCAAAGATGCACATTAAGTGTGAATTACATTATTTCATGAATTGATAGTAGAAAACAGCAATGTTCCTGAGTTCATATATTTGTATGACTTTTAAATATGTAGTTGTAACTATTAAGTACAGACGTTTAATTCATCACCATCTTCAGTTTACCCACTCAACTAGACTACAATGTTGTTTCTTTTAATTGGGAAGATTAACAGTTCATTATTTCCCCATGCTGCTGTTTGTATATTAATTTTATTAGTTTTATTTTCAGAAAATTTAATGAATAATGTTTTAAGCATACCATTTGTACCAGTTATATAACTAGTCTTCATATGTTTTAATGTTTCAAAGTATATATAATATTTTAAGTTTTTATGTAGTGTCAGTTTGTTTAAAGTTTTTCTTTTTTGTGTTCCCTGAGTAAGTTGGCTTGAGAAACATGTTTTTCTAATTTAAGAGTAATGATGGATTTAATTGGAAAGAACTTCTCAAAATTAAGAGCGCCCACAAGCTATTGTATGCTCTGGAAATTATTGAAGCACTGGGAAAACCTAATAGAAGAATAAGGAGAGAGTCAACGGTAATTGCATTTCCGTTATTATCATTAAATGTTTGTATTTTCTGTGGAGCAAAATTCTGTAATGTCTTTTCCATTCTAGAATAATTTTTTCTTCCGCCATTCTGCCTTCTTTTTTTGCCTTTCTCATAGGGAAGTTACAGTGATCTTTATCCAGATTCAGATGATTCAAGTGAGGATCAAGTGGAAAATAGTAAAAATTCCTGGAGTTGCAAGGTTTGATCATATGTGTTTTTCAATGTATTGATAAAAATAATTTATCTCCGGTTTTTCAAAAGTGCATACTATAATTCTTCATTGTTTTTAAACTAATAATACTATTAAAACAAAGCATAGTTTAAAAATTATGTATTACTTTAAGTTGCAATAATGTAAACTGAGATTATTTAATGCCTTGGTGCTCCTATTTTTAGCTCTGATTTTCCCTATGTCGAAATACTGTGAGAAGCCTGGCATGGTGGCTCACGCCTGTAATCCAGTACTTTTGGAGGCTGAGACGGATGGATCACTTGAGGTCAGGAGTTTGAGACCAACATGGCCAACATGGTAAAACCCATCTCCACTAAAAATGCAAAAATGAGCTGGGTGTGGTAGCACGTCGCCCATAATCCCAGATACCCAGGTGGCTGAGGCAGGAGAATCACTTGAATCCAGGAGGTGGAGGTTGCAGTAAGCCGATATCGCACCACGGCACTCCAGCCTGGGCAGCAAAAAAAGATACTGTGAGGACATCCCAGTGTCTAGGACTAAATGGCTAATGGAATACGAAGACATAGCCTTTTTCATGTGTGTGTGTGTCTGTGTGTGTGTGTGTATATATATATATATTTACTTTATTTATATTTATATATATATATATATATATTTTTTTTTTTTTTTTTTTTGAGACAGAGTCTCACTCTGTCACCCAGGCTGGAGTGCGGTGGCGCGATCTCTGCTCACTGCAAGCTCCGCTTTCCGGTTTAATGCCATTTTCCTGCCTCAGCCTCCGAAGTACCTGGTACTACAGACGCCCGCCACCACACCCTGCTAATTTTTTGTATTTTTAGTAGAGACGGGGTTTCACCTTGTTAGCCAGGATGGTCTCGATCTCCTGACCTCGTGATCCGCCCGCCTCAGCCTCCCAAAGTGCTGGGATTATAGGCGTGAGCCACTGCGCCCGGCCTCAAGTGTATCTTTTTAAAAATTCTTGTTTGTTTTATTGTGTTTTGTTTGAGACAGGGTCTCACCTTGTCACGCAGGCTGGATTGCAGTGGCATGATCATGGCTCACTGCAGCCTTGACCTCTTGGGTTCAAGTGATCCTCCTACCTCAGCCTCCCTAGTAGCTGAAACTGTAGGCACCAGCCACCATACCTGGCCAATTTTTTTACTTTTTGTAGCGATGAGGTCTTCCTAAGTTGCCTAGGCTGGTCTCAAAGTCCTAGCCTCAAGCCATCCTCTGGCTTTGGCCTCCCAAAGTGCTAGAATTGCAGGCATGAGCCATTGCACCCACCCTTAAATTCTTGAAAGTAGTCTCTATCTTATTGTTTTGTATAGAAATTATTTTGGTAATTTAAATGAAGGAATATAGTGTAAATAAAAGATGTGTAATATTTTACATATCCAGTTACTGAATCAACAAGCATTATTGCATTATGTATCTGCTTTTCTCTTACTATTACTTTCATAATTGCCTACAGTTTGTTGCTGCTGGAGGGCTTCAACAGTTACTAGAAATTTTTAATTCTGGAATTCTAGAGCCTAAAGAGCAGGAATCATGGACGGTGGTAAGTGCAAATTTACTGTTTCAACTAGTTACAGTAGTTACCGCATTTGATACACTTCCATTTCATCAGCAAGTATAGCTTTTGCCATATAGTTCATTATAATGAAGTATGGAATATAGCAGAAATGAATTTAAAAATACAGTTTGATTAATTATGGAATAAGCATTTTTCATGTTAACTGTATTAAAAATTCTTATGATAAAATTAATTACTCTAAACTCTGGCCAGTTCATAAACATGTTTCCTTTAGGTTGATGAATTATATATTAATATTTATATAAAGTTTGGTTGCTTTTTAAAAATTTGGTTTACATCTTAGTTTTTTTTAAAAACTGTTTTTTTGTTTTATTTTGTTTTGATCATTTCTTCCTTTACAGTAGTAATACTAAAAAATGTGTTTCCAGACCATGTTGACTGGCTTACATTAAGATGGATACAGAAATTGAGAGTAAACCTCTAGAAATTTTTATAGCAGTTAGACGTCGTTTCTGTATTTTTATAATACTTGATAAAAGTATTGGTCCTCAACAAAGTGGAATTTTTTTTTCTGTGAACTTGCATGAAAAAATGGAAATTAAAAAAAATGTTTCTCTACCACTGTGATTTGAAGAAGTACTATATGAAAATAAAATTGCTTGTAGAATATTTAAATCTGCATAATGATATACAAAACTGCACAGGTCAGTTTCAAACTCAATGTGAAGGACATTCCATTTGCTTCCATCCCAAAACAGTTTAGCATTATCAAACATTGAATTCAAGTATTTTCTTAGTTCCTGTGTTTGTTTTGTTTTGTTTTGAATTGCCTTCGAACCTAGGAGTCAAGTGTAATGATTTGACATCAGGTACTCTTACGTCTAAATGTTTTAGCTCATCAACTGTCATCAGTGTTAGTGTATTTCACATGTGGGCCAAGACAGTTGTTCTTCCAGTGTGGCCCTGGGAAGCCAAAAGATTGGACACCCCTGCACTAAAGGTTTTCTCTGTTTTTCTTGAAATTATGAATACTTTCCTGAAGTAGATGCAAAGCGTGTCTAGGAAACAAATTGCTTCCAGGTCAACTGGTATTTCCTGTTTATGATGCATGTCTCTTAATATTATGAAATGCTTCTAAGTTCAGGATTGTTCTTATTTCTTTTTTTTTTTTTATTTTCCCTTTTCAAATGAGTTCAGTTGAAGTATATCTTTAAATTTTTTTTTGAGATGTAGTTAACATGCAATCAATGTACTTCTCCAAAATACAATGTTTTTACCATAGTCACAAAGTTGTCTGACCATGACCAGCATCTAATTCCAGAACAATTGTATCACCTCAAAAGAAACCTCCCCCCAAACGCTTTAGCCCTGGGCAAACACCATTATAGTCTGCTTTCTGTTTCTGTGGATTTGCCCATTCTGGACATTTCCTATAAATGGAAACCATACAATGTATCGTCCATTGTGACTGGTTTCTTTCACTTAGTCTCTTTTCAAGATTCATCCTTGGAAGTAGCAAGTGTCAGTAATTCATTTTTTTATAGTTATATTACATGTTTATCCATTCACCAATTGAGAGGCATTTGGGTTATTTCTACACTTTGACTATTAGGAGCATTTGTTTATGAATTTATTATGCACGGATAATGCATTTTCACCTCTTTTTGGCATATGCTTAGGAGTGGTATACCTTGCCAATACTTAAGTAGTATTTTATTGTGATTTCTAACGTTTACATTTTCCCCGTGCTAAGGATCTTGAGCAGCTTTTCATGTGTCTGTTGACCATTCATAAGCATGTATGCATGTATGTGTGTGTACATATATATACACACACACACATTCATATATCTTTGGCAAAATGTTTGGTCAGTCACAGCTGAATCCAGGGAGTGGAAGATTGATCAGTTGGTGAACATTTGCATTGTTTCCAGTTTGGGGCTATTATCAATAATGTTGTTATAAACAGTGGTGCCTTGGGTATAGAGTGCAATTTCTGGGTCCTGTGGTAACTTCTGACTTTTTGAGGAATTTCCAAACAGTTTACCAGAGCTGCAACATTTCACATTTCTGCCAGCAATGTGTGAGGATTCCAGTTTCTCCACATCCTTTTCAAGACTTGTTAGTGTCTTTTTTATTTTAGCTATCCTAATGTGTAAAGTGGTACCTAGTTGTGGTTTTGATTTGCATTTCCTTGGTGACTAATGAGGTTGAACATCTTTTCATGTGCTTATTGGCCACTTGTTTTTCTTTCGAGTAATGTCAATTCACATCCATTACCCACTTTTAATTGGGTTGTCTTTTTGTTGATTTGTTAGAATTCCTTATGTATTTCAGATACTGATTCCTTACAGTGCATGTGATTTGCAAATGTTTTCTCCCATTATATGGGTTGCCTTTTTCCCTTTCTAGAGGCTATCCATTGATTTACAAACATTTCTAATTTTGATGAAGTCTAGTGTCTGTTTTCCTTTGTGCTTGTCCTTTTGGTGTTGTATCTACAAAACTTACCTAATCCCCTTATGCAGAGATTGATGACTCTGTTTTCTGTTAAGAGGTTTATGGTTTTAGCTCTTACTTTTTTAAGTCTTTGGTCCATTTTAAGTTAATTTTTGCATATGATGTGAGGTTGCAGTATACTTTTCATGTAATAAATAATGCACTCATTTTAAAGAGTGAGATTTGAAAAATGTTTAATGCTCTAACATCCAAATAAAGAATATTTCTATTAAAAAGTTCCGTCCTGCAGTTTTGCTATTAATTTTTCTTTCTCTGCTTTCTGTTACAATAGGTGAGATTTTCATTTTATAGAATTTCATGTAATTGGATCAGTGCAATATGTACCCTTTTGTATCTGGCTGCTTTTATTCAGAATGCTTTTTGAGGTTGTTAAATGTGTATTAGTAGTTGGTTCGTTTTCATTGCTGAGTAATGTATTCGTTGTATAGGTATACCACAATTCATTTATCTGCTTACCTATTGACATTTGAGTGGTTTGTAGTTTTGGGTTATTACAAATAAAGCTTCTGTAAACATTCACATGCAGGTCATTTGGTATATGTATGTTTTTATCTCTCGGATTAATGCCAAGTAATGAAATTGCTAAATAATATGGTGAGTGGAAGATTAACCTTGTAAGAAGCTGCCAAACTGTTTTCCAAAACAGTTGTACTATGCAACATATGAGAATTTCATTTACTTCACATCCTTGTCAGAAGTTGATATGGCCAGGGTTTTAAAATTGGAGCTATTCTAGTGGATATAGTAGTGTTATCTCACGGTGGCTTCACTTGTCCTTCCCTCATTACTAATGATGTTTAGCATTATGTTGTGTGTTTGTTGATTGTGTATTTATCTTCTTTTGTGAAACGTCTTAGTATATAGTTGTGAGATGGTCTTTTCCCTTAAACATTATGGAGAAGTCTTTCTCTGATGTATGTATGGGGACAAGCCCCACACACATGCTATGGCTTACTTTTTCATTGTACTGACAGTATCTTTTAGGGGAGAGGTTTTAATTTTAATGAAATTTGTATCCAGTCTACAAATATTTGTTCTATGGTCACAAAGACTTTTCTCCTCTGCTTTCTGTAAGTTTTATAGTCTTCTTTTACATTTAGTTCTATAATGATACATTTTGCATTTTGTGTGTGCAGTATTGAATTTTTTTCCTTCTTCATACGGCTGTTTGGTTTTTGTAGCACCAATTTGTTGAAAAGACTTTTTTTCTGTCTGAATTATCTTGCTATCTTTCTTTTAGTTCAGTAATATGGTATTGCTATTATTGCAGGAAGAAAGTACTGTTTCCTGGTATATTTGTATAGGAATATATTTGGCAGTGGAATCAGGAAAGCAGGAGGTTAAGAGCTATTGAAGAAAAAGCTGTGAAACTTTCATCTTGTACATAAGTGATATTCTAATTAAAGAAAGTACACTAAGTTATTAAAATTGAGCTTCCAGTCAGCTGTAAATATTATTTTTTATACATACTAAACAATATTTAAAACAAATTTTAAAATAAATGTTTGTTTTTAATGTGGTCGTGGAAAGTGCAAGATTTTCGTTTGAATTATTTTCTAGAATTACTAAGAATTGCTTTGGTCCCTAAATTTTAAGAGTCTGTGCCACTTTTGTGGAGAAACAGCATAGAATACTTTGTTTCTCAGTTAATTTTACTGATAAGTAATATCCTTGACATCATTTTAATTTAAAAAAAAAATCTAAATTATGAGCAGTATGTTTTTCAAAAATCTCGTAGCTCTCTATTATATACATTTTTATGATGCCTTCATTAAAGAAATGAAAGTGTCATTTCCATTTCATTAAATACATCTTGTATACCCTCTTTATTTCTAGATAATTTTTCTTCATTTTTATAAGATTGAATTATTACTGACCATAATATTTGAGCAGCAAAATTTTTATAGTATGTGATTAAGTACTAGCTATAATTTTTTATTTTCTGGTCTTCTAATCTCAGGATTGTATAATGGCCATTCTAAATTAATGGAAATAGGGAAATGACCATTTCTTTTCATTTACAGTGGCAGCTAGACTGTCTTGCTTGCTTGCTGAAGTTAATATGCCAGTTTGCAGTAGATCCCTCCGATTTGGATTTAGCTTATCATGATGTCTTCGCCTGGTCTGGTATAGCGGAAAGCCATAGGAAAAGAACCTGGCCAGGCAAATCAAGGAAGGCTGCTGGTGATCATGCTAAGGGTCTTCATATACCACGATTAACAGAGGTAAAGCGCAGAAGTTAATGTTTAATTGTAGTGATGAATTCCATTTATTTTTATAAACTGAAGAAATATGCTAATGCTTAAGAAATGTATTCTAGATTACTGTGACTTAACCTGACAGCCAAACTGATGGCATTGTTTTAAAGCAGTAGTGATTATGAAGCAGTAATGCTTTTCATTTTATCATCCAGAATGCAGAAATGAATCATGTGCCATTTTAATATCTGTGAGACTGAATTTATTATTTGGACCCAGTAATTTATATACTTTGAGGGTGCATTTATGAAAACAGAAGCCATAGTTGGTATTTCAACATAGGTAATTTAAAATAGGGAATCGGTTTTACGTGTATGTGTTACAAGGCTTTAAAAGCAAAAGGGAATGGTGAGGTAATCCAGATAAGGAGCCATTTACCACCCCTAGATCTTGTGGAACATTAGGGAAGTGGTTGGGTCATCAGGAACTTAGAAGCTTGCAGGAGGGATCCCTTTAAACTGGGGTTTAGGCCTCTGAGAAATCAGTTACGCTCTTATGCTCATCTGCTAAGATTCTCAGAGGCGACCTGATAAAGCTGGTGCTAGGAGTGCCTAAAAAAGCCAAAGGCTGCAACCACCTGTCTCTTCTAGGTAAATACTTTCAGATAAATGCTGACAGAAAAAAGAAAGGAGTCTCTCTAGTATCCTAGACTGGCACAACCTAATAGGAAGCCAACTGGTGAAGGAAGAATTTGGTTTTTGATATATTAGCCCTAGCGTAATAGAACAAGTGTATAAGAGGGTAGATTTCGAGATGAAAGAAAATACAGTTGGCCCTTGAAAAATAGAGGAGTTAAGGATGCTGATCCTCCATACAGTCAAAAATCTGTGTATAACTTTTGACTCCCCCAGAACTTAACTACTAATAGCCTACTATTAACCAGAAGCCTTACCAATAACATAAACAGTTGGTTAATGCATATTTTGTATGTTAATACTATTATATACTGTATTCTTAAAGTAAGCTAGAGAAAAGAAAGTATTAAGAAAATCATAAGGAAGAGAAAATATATTTTCTGTTCTTCAAGTGGAAGTGAGTCATCATAAAGGTCTTCATCCTCATGGTCTTCCCACTGATTAGGCAGTAGAAGAGGAGGAGGAAGGTGAGGGGTTGGTGTTGCTGTCTTACGAGTGCCATAGTTGGGAGAAAACCCAGATATAAGTGGATCTGTGCAGTTCAGACCTGTGTTGTTCAAGGGTCAACTGTATTAACCAGGACATCCAGCAATAAAAATAGAATCTTTTTGATTGTGGATTCTGTAATCACATATTTGCCTTTCCAACATCTCCATCAGTGAGCTGGGAAGTAGGGAGTGATCAAGATGAGATTTTAGGGAGATATCATTCTGTAACCTTTTGAGAACCTCACCTCATATCTACCCAAGAAACATCAAAGTAATGAATTGTTACTGATAGATTGTGACGAACATAAGGTTAAAAAGTACTGGTATAAATGGAAACCTGAAGCAGATTTCCTTTTTAGAATTTTGGGGATTAAATGGGAAAAGTGATCTCTGCCAGTATTCCAAATAATTTACATCTAATAAAATTAAATATATGCTGAGTACAATATAATCTGAATGTATTCTACAGTGTTGTGTTGTGAACTACCACTTTAGTAACCTTACTATAATGTTTTGGTCATGTTTTTTTTCAGAATAAAGTTTCAGGTTATAGTAATTGTGATCCTTTCCATCAACTCACTAAATAATTTCAATGTTTTTTGACCTTTATTAGCTATTTCCTTTTGAGATTTTAATAATACAAATATACATAAGTGTATGTGTAAAATACATGTGCACATTTATGGAGTTTTATAGGTTATTGGTTTGTGTTTAAAATAATATGCAACTACAAGCTTATTACAGGCACATGCCACTGTGTCTGGCTAATTTTTGTATTTTTAGTAGAGATGGGGTTTTGCCATCTTGGCCAGGCTGATCTCAAACTCCTGACCTCAAGTGATCTGCCTGCCTCGGCCTCCCAAAGTGCTGGGATTATAGATGTGAGCCACCGCGCCTGGCCAATGTTATTTTTTTTTAGTTTAGAAAAGGTGTATATTATATAGTTTTGCATGAGTGTATTTCCCAAAATAATTACAGCTTAGTATGTATATCTAAGATCTATGGAAATAAAAATTTTTGTTGCGTTAATACCGAAGACGGTCATCTAATGTTGATATACTGTAGGTAGTAAGGAAGAACACTAACTTATTTGAGTTTACCATCATTTTTCCATGTGATCTTATTCATAGCATTTTAGAAAGTTACTTGCAAAATTTAGCCTAAACATCAACTTTTCTGGAAGCTTCCTCACTTCTGCCAGGGACAGGTTTAGTTGCTGCTCCCTTCTTTTGCTTATTTGCACATTGTATATACTTGTGTTACCATGTTTTCTGTAGCTGCCTGCCCCAGTGCAGAAACAGTACCTTATGAAGTATGCACAGAATGCCTTCCAACCTGCAGAAGGAATTTAATAATTCATTAAGTTAGTGAATTATTTTCTCCCATTATATGGAGGAAGAACTAGAACTGAGAAATTCCATATATATTAGCATCATGTAACCTGAAGCTGAATGTTGAGCCTCAGGATTTTGAATCTAGAATTCATGCTCTGTACCCGTGGTATATTATATGGCTTTTTAATTTTTATTTCAGGATAGTTGAGGAATCTATTACTACTTAATGTTTTTTATTTTCTTCCAAAGTAAAAACATGTTTAATTCTTCACCAACCCCTTCCCAAGAAACCACTGACATATATATATTTCTTTCCCCCAATTCAGTGGTATGCAGAGAATCTATGAATCAAATGTAAAGACTATTTTTGCCCCTATTTCTAAATTCTTAGTAATTTCTTTTTTTTTCTTTTTATTTTTTTTGAGACATTCTCATTTTGTTGTTCAGGCTGGAGTGCAGTGGCACAATCTCGGCTCACTGCAGCCACTGCTTCCGAGACTCAGGTGTTTCTCTTTTCTCAGCCTTCAAAATGGATGAGACTATAGATATGCATCACACACCCAGCTAATTTTTGTATTTTAGTGGAAACAGAGTTTCACCACGTTGGCCAGGCTAATGTCAGATTTCTGGGCTCAAGCAGTCCACCCACCTGAGCCTCCCTAATTGCTGGGATTACAGCATTTACAGTGAGCCACCATACCCAGCCTACAGTTGCTGCTCTTAAGTGTGATTATAAAATTCTGGTTTTCTGATTCTTGGCATTTTTACAGTATTTTCAAAGAATTCTTAAGACATTATTGTGTTACAGATAAATGTCAGTAATTTGGAATTTTGGGTTAAAGTTTTGTAATACACATCTCTTTAGTAACTAAGTAATGGGTGCTTTTTGAGGGTTTTCCTTTTGCTGTATTTAAATATCTTTTAAAATGTTTTTGTTTTAAAGGTATTTCTTGTTCTTGTCCAAGGAACCAGTTTGATTCAGCGACTTATGTCTGTTGCTTATACGTATGATAATCTGGCTCCTAGGTATGCATTTTAAAATACATTTTGTGTGTTCATGTATAGCAGGAATATAATATTTTAAAACTTTATTTTGAAAAATTTTAAACTTACTAGAAGAATTTGGGGAATATTATGAAATCTCTCATACCTTTCATCCAAATTTACATGTTATTAACCTCTTGCTAAAATGTGTCTTGTATTTATGAGTTACATATTTTCTGTGTTTACATGTTTTCCTGAATCTTGTGAGACTGAATTGCAGATATGACTGTTTACCAGTACTTTGTTGTATATCTCCTAAGACCAAGGACATTTTCTTAATAGAGTAAAATTTTTAAATTTATAACATTTAACATTGACATATTATCCTTAACATATAGTTGGTATTAAAATAATCCTATTGGTATTCTGTATAACAATATTTTTCTTGCTTCAGGATCAACTAAATGTATTGCATTTAGTTGTCAGTTCTTCTATTCATCAGAGATAACATTCTCAGCCTTTCTCTCATGATACATTTTCAAGTAATACAGGCCAATTATTTTATAGAGTACTTTTCAGTTTGGGTTTTCATGATTAGCCTTCATGATTAGATTCAGTTATTTTTTAAAAGACTCTTAAGTTTAGACTCTAAATCATTATAACCTATGTGTTTGTCATACACATCTCTTTAGTAACTAAATCATGAGCACTTCTTGAGGGTTTACTTATTTCAGTCAATGTTTTATTCATTCAAATTTTGTTTATTAAATCTGAAGTCATTTGGTATTTGCTGTAATAAGATTTTACCAGTGATTCTTTTATTTGTTTTTTTTATTTTGAAACATACAATATATTTTTATTGACTAGACACCCTGCTGTGTGATAGATCTTAAAACTTCCTGCTCTATCTGGAACTTCATACCCTTTGACTTAGACCCTCTGCCCCACCCCAACCTAGCCTACCCCACCTTCCAGCCTCTGGTAATCATTATTCTACTCTCTTCTTTAATGAGTTTGACTCTTCTTTAGTGAGTCTTTAAATAAATGATAAAAAATATAGAACAAATAAATAATGGAGCTCTCTTAAAATATAGTCTCTTTTGCAAAAATTAGCTGGGTGTGGTGGCACGTACCTGTAATCCCAGCTATTGGGAGGCTGAGGTGGGAGGATTGCTTGAACCTGGGAGGTCAAGCCTGCAGTGAGCCATGATCATGCCACTGCACTCTGGCCTGGGCAACAGAGTGAGACCCTGTCTCCTGTCTTTTAAAACACGTAAACACACATACTCTCTCTCTCTCTTGCTCACTCAGTGTCTCACTCTGTCACTCTCACCCACTGCTTCCCTTTTTTGGGGGTAAGTGATAACCTTATAGGATATATGTTAATACATTGAATTATTTTTAATTCATTGCTGAATTTAATTGGTGGTGGTGTGTTTTTACTTTACAGAGTTTTAAAAGCTCAGTCTGATCACAGGTCTAGACATGAAGGTAAGGGTTCCACAAAGTTAACTTTTAGTGAATAAAAACTTGAATAATATATTGATATATTTTACCTTTAATAATGAACATTTTGTTTTCATTTTAGCACAGATCTTTATAGTGAACTGTTTTCTAATTTTTCTTTAGTTTCACATTATTCAATGTGGCTCTTGGTGAGTTGGGCTCATTGCTGTTCTTTAGTGAAATCTAGCCTTGCTGATAGTGATCATTTACAAGATTGGCTAAAGAAATTGACTCTCCTTATTCCTGAGGTAAGATAAAGGTTGAAGGTTAGTACTATTACTTTTATATGTTTTCATGTTATTAGCATTGATAATAAATAAAAGAGCTAATGGAAACAAATGTGCATGAGTCCATAAATATATCACATTATCTACTTAATCCTTTAAGGTCTGGAGTGTTTTCAACTATGTATAATGTTTAAGAACTTTTGACTATTATATATTATGTAGCATTTATATTTTTCTGAAATGTTTATAGAATGATTATTTTGCTTTGGATTAATAAAAATTTTTTTCCAGGTAGTAGGAAAGGCTTGAGAATTTATTTTGGTAATTTAGGTTTTAGAAAAGTTCTGTGGCCGTTTTTTTTTTCTTTGAGACAGGATCTCCATGTTCCCTGTATCACCCAGGCTAGAGTGCAGTGGTGCCATCATGGCTCCCTGCAGCCTCAACCTCCTGGGAGCAAGCAATCCTCTGACCTCAGCCTCCCAAGTAGCTGAGACCATAGGTGCACATCACCGTGCTCAGCTAGTTTTAAACTTTTTTGTAGAGACGGGGTCTTGCTGTGTTGTCCAGGCTGGTCTTGAACTCCTGGTGTCATGTAATACTCCTGCCTCGGCCTTCCAAACTGCTTGGGATTATAGGCATGAGCCACTGCACCCAGCCTGCGTTTTCTATTTAAGTAGAAAAATAGAGGCTAGAGAGACTACAAATAAAAGAAATATATTTTGCTTCCCATGTTCACACTGAGACCAGTATAATTTTTATTAGCCGTATCTTGGCATTACCTCATATTCCTACGTGAAATAATAGAAACACACTTACTAATACATTTAGCTCCAAAGTCACTTATTTTTTAAATCAGCATTGTCTAAGGGGCTGGGCACTGTGGCTCACACCTCTAATCCCAGCACTTGGGGAGGCCAAAGCGGGTGGATCACGTGAGGTCAGGAGTGCAAGACTAGCCTGGCCAATATGGTGAAACCCCGTCTCTACTAGAAATACAAAAAATTGGCTGGGCGTGGTGGCAGGCGCCTGTAATCCCAGTTACTCGGGAGGCTGAGGCAGGAGAATCGCTTGAACCCAGGAGGCAGAGGTTGCAGTAACCCAAGATCATGCCACTGCACTCCAGCCTGGACAACAGAGTAAGACTATGTCTCAAACAGAAAAAAAAAAAAAATAGCTCTGGATTTAATGCCATATGTGTTCTTGTCCTGTCTCAGGTAACCATTTTGACATTTGGACGGTTTCCTTCCTATCTGTAGAATATTCTGATTGAAGTTGCTTCTGTGTTGCTTCTAGTTCTGAAAATATTTTATCCTCTGTCTTGTAAATAACTTAAATGATTCTAAATGTTCTTATTCAGTTATTCCTTGTATTTACTTGTTGTTCTTATTTTGTTTTGTTTCTGTTTTTATGACCATGCTTTAGGATTTCTAAAATACTATATATATTATGGTATACCTTGAGGTACTTTATTTGATCACGTGTGATTTACATGTATATATGTATGGGTTTAGAACATTATATTTATTAATTATTTTTATGAGGCATAATCTTGTTCTGCCACCCAGTCTGGAGAGCAGTGGCATACCAGCTCACTGCAGGTTCTACCTTCCTGGTTCAAGCAATTCTTGTGCCTGTCTCCAGAGTAGCTGGGACTACAGATGCAAGCTACCACATCTGGTTAATTTTTGGATTTTTTGTAGTGATGGGGTTTTGCCATGTTGGCCAGGCTGGTCTCTAGACTCCTGGCCTCAGGTTATCCCCCTGCCTGGGCCTCCCAAAGTGCTGGGATTACAGGCTTGCCCAGCAGAACATTGTATTTAAAATCACCTAAAATTGTTTCTGCTCACATATTATTAACTTTTTTTTTTTTTTTTTTTTTTTTTTTTTGAGACGGAGTCTCGCTCTGCCGCCCAGGCTGGAGTGCAGTGGCCGGATCTCAGCTCACTGCAAGCTCCGCCTCCCGGGTCTATGCCATTCTCCTGCCTCAGCCTCCCAAGTAGCTGGGACTACAGGCGCCCGCCACCACGCCCGGCTAGTTTTTTGTATTTTTTAGTAGAGACGGGGTTTCACCAGGTTAGCCAGGATGGTCTTGATCTCCTGACCTCGTGATCCGCCCATCTCGGCCTCCCAAAGTGCTGGGGTTACAGGCTTGAGCCACTGCGCCTGGCCCATATTATTAACTTTCTAATAATAACTCAGACTGTCTTTGGAACTTTCTTTTTCATCTAGACTGCAGTTCGTCATGAATCATGCAATGGTCTTTATAAGTTATCCCTGTCAGGGCTGGATGGAGGAGACTCAATCAATCGTTCTTTTCTGCTCTTGGCTGCCTCAACATTATTGAAATTTCTTCCTGATGCTCAAGCACTCAAACCTATTAGGGTAAGATTTTTACTGTGTTTAGAAGCAGTTTCTATTTTTGAAATTTCCTTTGCCTCAAGTTTACCATTGTAATATAACCTTAAAATTTTGATCATTTGACTACTGTGTGTGATTTTTTACCAAGAGGATAATAGTTATATACTTCTTAAGGTGACAGCATTGTGACACATTATGTCCATGTTACTACTAGGAAGAGACTGATTTCAGCTCTGTGGTCTTTCTCGTGGATACTCTATTTTAGATATGGCATTTATTCTCACTTGGTTCTGGGCCTTGTGTTAATAAGTTGACTGATAAAAAAATCATAAATGGAGCTCTCTTCTCTAGTAAGTCAGTTTTTTTATCTTTATGATATTCGGAATTTTAAATTTTATTTCCTACCTTAGTGCATATACTAGTCTTGTAAAAGGCTTCTACTACATAATAAATTTAGAGCCCACTTTTTACTAATCCCAGAAATTCAATGTGTTGTAGATTTACATTATTTTCCTCCTTATTCATATGTTTTTCAAATGTTAGTAATTTGAGACTAATATTTTCTTGAAAGTTCTTATGTTAGTCATTTTTGTGCCTGGTTATTCTGATTTTATAGAAACTAAGTGTGTACTCTCCATTTTTAAAAAGATTTTGAATACTGTTTAGTTGATACAGGAATTTATTTCATAAAGCCTCTAGTTTCTTAAATGTATTATAATTTTATTTTTAAAATGTTTTCACACAGTATAAAATTTTTTTAATAGATAGATGATTATGAGGAAGAACCAATGTTAAAACCAGGATGTAAAGAGTATTTTTGGTTGTTATGCAAATTAGTTGACAACATACATATAAAGGACGCTAGTCAGGTATGTTCAGAAAATTATATACTATTCTATATATTCTATTCTTGTTAATAGATACAAATTATGACATACATGTTCATGACTTTATCGGTTCTTATTAAGTGTACTTTATTAATCTATAACTTGTTGGTAGTGTCATATTTCTATTATATTTGTGCTTTTCCACCTTATTCTAATTCCTTTAGTGTTTTTACTCTGACCTTAGTTGAAACGTCTTCATCTGGTATCTATCCTTAATTTCCTGTCTCTTCTCAATAAGATATATGGATGTAACATCTTATTTGGAAAGGGAAATGTAGATTTTAAATTTAAAAATACAGCTTTCTATAATAGCATGTAGTTTGGAGTACCGAATATGTAAAATAAAATTGCAGTTCAAATAGAAGTTACTTTAAAGAAACAGTCAGTTTTTGCAGATCTAATATTCTTAGACTAAAATGACATTTCCATTCAAACAAAGTAATGTTTAAAACAAGTAAATTTCAGGCCCAGTGCAGTGGCTCATGCCTGTAATCCCAGCACTTTGGGAGGCCGAGGCGGGTGGATCACGAGGTCAAAAGATGGAGACCATCCTGGCCAACATGGTGAAACTCCATCTCTACTAAAAATACAAAAATTAGCCAGGCATGGTCACAGACACCTGTAGTTCCAGCTACTCAGGAGGGCTGAGGCAGAATCGCTTGAACCCGGCAGGCGGGGAGGTTGCAATCAGTGAGCTGAGATCACGCTACTGCACTCTAGCCTGGCGACAGAGTGAAACTCCATCTCAAAAAAAAAAAAAAAAAAAAAGTAAATTTCAAAGCAAATCTTGCCACATAAACACTTGCGTTTTTTCCAGTGTACATAAATTTACTAAATTAAAATGTGTCCAAGTTGTCAGTTCAGAAGAAAATGAGAAACACATAAAGAAGATCCTTTGAAATATTTAGGACACGTTTTTCTTAAACTTTTAAATGTATGTAAATGAAAGTTCAATGTGTTCACTTTAAAAGTTCTATGGTGTTTATACTTTTTGCTTTTTAGTTAACATCTGAATTCTTAAAATCTTTTCATTTGAGAAATAATTACAAAACTGAGTATTGAGCAAGTTTTAATATACTTATTGTTAATTAAAATATTGATGCCAAATAAACATTGTACTTTAAAAAAGAAAAAAAGAAAAAAAAACCTGGGCTTTCCCCTTTAAGCTAAAATAGGAATCTGATCTTGCTTGCTTGTAAAGTAATTTTCCTTTTCAGAGATTTGGGTTTCTTTGAGGGGACTCAAGTTACATTTTGTGAAGTCTGTTTTAATATTGTTGCTCAGTTATAATGAGAAGTAAAGTTTTTTTTGGAATGAACTGTAGAATTTAATATATTGTTAAAAGTCTAATTTAAGGGTGTTGTTAAAAACAAACCTTGGTGAATTGTATGTGAATTACATCTCAATAAAGTCATTAAAAAAAAGCTTTAGTGTCTTCTCAATAGATTACTGTGACTTTAATTTATTATCAACATTCCATTGATTCTTTTTTGTAGAATGATTAGTGATGTGTTTAAGACTAATTTGATGAATTGACATAATGTATAAGTGAAGAGTTAGGTGTATTATGTTTATAACTTAATTGAATTTGGGAGAACTAAATTATTGTTGCCTGTAAGGAAATGATTCTGTTTTAATTTATGTTTGGTAAAACATAAAAATTTATATTTGAATTTTTATTTTCTTTTTGTATTAAGACAACGCTCCTCGACTTAGATGCCTTGGCAAGACATTTGGCTGACTGTATTAGAAGGTAAAATTTGATGTGAAATTGAAATTCATATTGTTAAGAAAAGAAGACATAATTATGTGAACTATCTTGTTTGTGTGTATTTTTTTTTCTTTTTTGTAGTAGGGAGATCCTTGATCATCAGGATGGTAATGTAGAAGATGATGGGCTTACAGGACTCCTAAGGCTTGCAACAAGTGTAATTAAACACAAACCACCCTTTAAATTTTCAAGGGAAGGACAGGTAAGTATTAAGGTATTCAATGTTTCTATGAAATGTGATTGAAACGTTTTGTTGTTACATTGTGTATTAGTCTGTTTTTTACACTGCTGATAAAGACATACCCCAGACTGGGCAGTTTACAGAAGAAAAGGGTTTAATTCGACTCAGAGTTCCACGTGGCTGGGGAGGCCTCACAATCATGCCGGTAGGCAAGTCGGAGCAAGTCGCATCTTATGTGGATGAGGACAGGCAAAAAAAGAATGAGAACCAAGTGAAAGGGGTTTCTCCTTATAAACCCATCATACCTCTTGAGACTTACTCACTTACCACAATATGGGGGGAACTGCCATCATGATTCAGTCATCTCCCACCACGTCCCTCCCACAACAATAGGAGTACAGGTGATATAATTCAAGATGAGATTTGAGTGGAGACACGGCCAAACTATATCACATTGTATATGGATATGTTAAAAATTTTAAACATATAGACATAAAAATTGCTGGGACTTAATTACTGGCAAGAAAAGCAAATTTTAAATAAATTGAATTCTGGAAATATAAAACATGGGCTTGTTTTTAGAAGGCAAAATCCGATGTTAATTCCTGTGATTGACTGTATATAGAAAGGTAACCTAAGGATGGGCATGGTGACTCATGCCTATAATCCTAGCACTTTGGGTGGCTGAGGTAGGTGGATTGCTTGAAATCAGGAGTTCTGAGACCAGCCAAGGCAACATGGTGAAACCTCATCCCTACAGAAAATACAAAAATTTGCTAGGTGTGGTGGCGCACACCTGTAGTCTCAGCTACTCAAGAGGCTGGGGTGGGAGGATTGCTTGAGCCCAAGAGGTCGAGGCTTCAGTGAGCCGTGATCACACCACTGCACTGTAGCCTAGGTGACAGGAGACCCTGTCTCAAAAAAAAAAAAAAAAAAAAAAAGATAACCTATATTTTATTAGTGTGCTTTCTATAGAATTGTATATTTTGAATTACTGTCCTAAACTGTGAATCATATCCTAATACAGTGGAATTAATAAGTAGTCATTATTGGGTACTTGTTTCATATTTTAAAGACCTATGTGACATAAAATCTATCTCTGAATATTGGAAACACTTCATGCCTCTGTACCAACAAATTTCTCATTTTGATTGTCTCTTGATTAAGTAGTTTATCTTATCTTACCATTGGTACATTTGTCCTGGTCATTGAAGGAATTTGTTATGGTCTGGAGAGCTGTTATCTTAAAGTTACTGAATGTGTTAGGAAACAGCAACCAAAGGGATAGAAGATTGTCCTCATAGGCATAGACTAAAGGATTCTTGAGAGCAACTTAAGATTACAGTCTTATCTGTTTGAAATCTTTGCTACTTCCCCTAATGTACAAAACTTCTTGTGCTATTTCTTACAGGGATTTTGCCTTTTCCATTACACTTACTGGAAATGATTTGGTTGATTTACGGTCTTGTTGGTTGAAGTCTTCTCTTGTATATAAACTAGTGTATAACTTTTATCCCCAAATATAAATATATTAATTGGTTTTTCTGATAACGTTGTAAAGCAAAAGTCATTGTTAAGGAAAAGTAATTTTAGATAGTATAAAAAAAGAATATTCCCATTTGGTTTGATTTCCTCTGATGCTGTGGTGATGGCCTTCCAGGACTTTTGATGGATACAGTAAATATGCATGTATAAAATTCGTATTTATAGAAATTTTACAGTTTATAAATAGTATTCTGTGATCGGTTTTCACTAAAAAATGAGTACATTAAAAAAGAATGTAGTTTTTAAAATTGACTAAGAGGCAATAATTTAAATCTTTGAATTTATAATGTTATAGAAAAAACTGTAAAGGCAGCATCTTTGCATACTTGTCCCATTATTTACTCATGAACTCTTTAAAATAGGTTGATTTTAATCCATAGTTTATATCAGGATACAAAAGGATACATAAGTTTACACTTGTAGCCAAACTGTATGAGAATGCCTTTATCAAGCATCTGCAGATTCTTATGTCACTGAGATCTTTGCCAATTTTGATGTTGCTTTAGTTTTATTTCTTTGTTAATTGGTGAGTGAGTTTCTTTCCATTTATTTTTGTACTTGATATTTATTTGTTCAGTTGCTATATGGTTTCTCATTTATTTGTAAAAGTTATTTATTTTGAATATGTCAACCCTTTCTGTCGTATTTGCTGAATATATTTTTTCCAAAGTCTTATTTCTCTTTATTATATTTTTACTTGTCTTCTGTTTATTGATTTATACAAGTTGTTATCCTAGGACAAATTTTTGAGGCTTTAAAAGGTGGATATTATTAGACCCAATTTTGACAGATGATGCAACTGAGGCATAGACAGGTTAAGCGAGTTGTACGTGACTGAGTCACTTACTCTTCACTTGGCTAAGCTTTTAACCATTATGCAATACTGTCTACACATGATAACATATTAAACACACTGTTCTATACTTTGCTGTTTTTGAGCTGTCTTACAGATTTTCAAATTCAGTATATAACAGTTCATTTTTTTCAAAAAAGAAAAAAAAGTGGAGGGGAGGACAGGGTCTCTGTATTGAAGCTGGAGTGCAGTGACAATCATAGCTTATTGCAGCCTTGAACTACTGGGTCAAGTGATTCACCTGCCCCAACCTCCCAGGTAGCTAGGACTATAGGCATACGCCACCATGCCCAGCTAATTTATTTATTTATTTTTGTAGAGATGGGGTTTTACTGTGTTGCCCAGGCTGTTCTCAAACTCCTGCCCCTAAGTGATCCTCCTGTCTTGGCCTCCCAACTGTTGGGATTACTGATGTGAACCAATGCACACCGCCATACTTGGCTATTCATTTTGTAAAAGTAACTTCAAAATAATATTGTTGTTATTGTTATTATCTTTGAGACAAGGGTCTGGCCCTGTCACCCAGGCTGGACTGCAGTGGCATGATCTCAGCTCACTGCAGCCTCCACCTCCCAGGCTCAAGCAGTCCTCCCACCTCAGCCTCCCGAGCAGCTGGGACTACAGGCGGACACCACCATACCCAGCTAATTTTTAAAAATATTTTGTAGAGACGGGATTTCGCCATGTTTCCCTGGCTGGCCTCAAACTCCTGGGCTCAAGCAGTCCTTCTGCCTCGGCCTCCTAACGTGCCAGGATTATAGGCATGAGCCACCATGCCTGGCCCAGAATGTTATTTTATCTGCTTATATGTGGCATATATGTAATATATTTAACTAGCTTCCTAATGATCAGCTTTGTCTTAAACTATTTCTCGTGATATTACAGAGATCTTTATTCATTTAACACATAGATTTAGGAAATGGAGGAAGACATTCTAAAAGTTAGAACTGCTAGTTCATGGAGTATACATTTATAGTTTTGGTTATGTTAAAAACCAAAACCAAGTTAACTGTCTATGGAGGCTGAGCCAATTTATGATTGTACCTACAACCCAAGATTAAGTTGCAATTTTCCAACACATCTACCAACATACTATACATTTAGATAATTTCTACCAGTCTGATAGAAGCGAAGAAATTCTCTTGGTTTTATTTTCTATTACTTTTATTAGTTAGGCCGACTTCCCTTCATGTGTTTGAAAGCCATTTGTGTTATCTTTTCTCTGACTACTCAGATACTTTTCCTTTATCCCTATTATGTATGTTATGGTCCTTAACTAATTTGTAGAATATTTTATATTAAGGAAAGTATCTCATTGTAATGTGAATCGCAATATTTTTGTTTTCTGTCTTGACTTCATGGTTTTTGTTATGCTTGTTTCTTATTTATTTATTTATTTGAGACAGAGTCTTGCTCTATCACCTAGGCTGGAATGCAGTGGCATGATCTCAGCTCACCTCAACCTTCACCTCCCAGGTTCAAGCAATTCTCCTGCTTCAGCCTCCCTACTAGCTGGGATTACAGGGGTGCACCACCATGTCTGGCTAGCTTTTATATTTTTAGTGGAGACTGGATTTCACCATTTTGGCCAGTCTGGTCTTGAACGCCTGACCTCAGGTGACCTGCCCGCCTTGGCCTCCCAAAGTGCTGGCATTGCAGGTGTGAACTGCCTCACCTGGCCTGCTTATTTTCTAAGCAGAGTTTTTTTTTTCATGTAGTCAGGTGTATTGATCTTTTACAGCTACTAGATGTGTTACACTTTAAAAACTCCCTGTTTTTTCATGCTTTCATAACTTAATATTTTACATTTAAGTTTTTCTATCAGGAAATTGTTTAGGTGAAAGGAATGAAATGGATAACTTTTTTTTCAGATACATACCCAGTTATCCTAATAACTAACTGATTTATTTTTTTATCTACTGATTACAAATGCTTCCTTTATCAAGTAAACTGCCATATGTATTTCTGGACTTTCTGTTTCATCTTATTGATGTGTTTGTTCATTCACCAATATCATATTTTAATTATGTAGATTTAAAGTTAATACCCTGTAGAGATGGTCCCTTTGTTTGTTTTTTGAGACAGTGTCTCACTCTGTCACCCAGGCTGGAGTGCAGTGATGCAGTGGCTCACTGTAATCTCTGCCTCCCAGGTTCAAGTGATTCTCCTGCCTCAGCCTCCTGAGTAGCTGAGACTACAGGCACCCTGCCACCACGCCCAACTAACTTTTGTATCTTTGATAGAGAAGGGTTTCACCATGTTGGTCAAGCTGGTCTTAAACTCCTGACCTCAGGTGATCTGCCTGCCTCAGCTTCCCAAAGTGCTGGGATTACAAGCGTGAGCCACTACACCTGACCGAGGTAGTCCATTTTCATTATTATTTCTTTTCAGCATTTTCCTGGCTGTTTGTTTTTCCACATAAACTTTAGAATCGGTTCATCTAGTTCTTTTAAAAAATAAAATTGTGTTACTTTTTTCGTTGGGATTGTATTATATTTCCAGATTGATGCATAATTAACTTTATGATACTGAATTTGCCTATAGAAGAGTAGGATTTGTTGTATTTATACAAAACCAATCATTTTGTTTTTTATTTTAAAGATTTTTTTCCTACAGAATTCAGGTTTTAAGTGTTCTTAGTAAGTTTATTCCTAGGAGTTTTGTCCTTTTTGTTGATACATTGATATGGAATCATTGCTTATGTTTTTTAACTTGTCATTTATGTATAGTAAGAATTTGTGTATGCATTTGTTGCAGGCTATCTGAATTTGACTTATTGTTGGTAGACTGTTTTCAGTTATCTTTAGCTGTTAGTGTTGTCTTTGGTTATTCATTTGTTTTTGGTTTATTATGTGCAAGTAATTCTTGTGTTTCTATTATTTTCCCCAAGCAGACTCATGTCACAATCATCTGCAAGTAATTCTATTACTTCCTCTTTTACAAGTTTAACTCTTTCCGTTTCTTCATCAAATTTTTTTCTCAAACATTCAGAATAATGTCAAGTTAGTTGTTTTTAGCATTCTTTATTGAGAAGGTCTTCATGTACATGTAGTCAGATTATAATTTCCCCTTGGTTTCAGTGTTAAGGGAAAACTTTAGAAGCTTTCATACAGGAAAGATGTGATCTGAATTAACATTTTAAAGGGTTTACTCGTACTCCAGTTGGAAAATTCATCTATGGGCAAACTCAAAGGGCAAATGTATGAGTCAAGGGATCCAGTTAGGAAGTTTTTCAGTGGTTCCACAGAGGGACAGTGGTGAAAAGTGCTTTGACTTGGAATATTTATTGAAGGTAGAGCTCACAGGTCACAGATTTGGATAGATTTGTTGGGTTTGAGAAAAGTTAATAAAGAATGACTCCTAAATTTTAAGCCTGAGAAGCTAAGGGAATGATAATGCCAATTATTAAGAAAAGGAAAACTCAGAAATGGGAGAGGATAATGGCCAGTAAAATCAAGAGTTCTGTTTTGGAAATGTTAAATATGAAATGTCAATTAGATATCCGAGTGGATATTTGGTTTTGTTGTAGTATTAAGGAAAACATGCCTTAACTCCAAGGTATTTAAAATTTCTCTTACTTTAATGATTTTTACTTTTTTCCTTAAGTATTAAAAATTATTTCTAGAATTTACTTTCATGCAGGATTTGGTAAACTTTTTTTTATAAAGAGCCTTATGATAAATATTTTACACTTTACAGCTGTATAATAATCTGTCATCAGCAACACTACCACTATCACTACTACTGCTTCCTCCTCCTCCCCCTTTTTCCCCTCCTTTCTCCTCTTTCTTCTTTCTTTTACCTTTCCAGTGGTGCTAATCTTTATTTTCCCTTTTTTTCTCCTCCTTCCTTCCTTTTTCTTCTTTTTCCTCCTTTTCCATTCCTCCTTCCTTTTCCTTTTAAAGTATGAGTATCATTCTTATCTCTAATGCCTTGCATAGTGTCTAAAAACTATGTTGAGCAAATGGATGATTGCAACTCAGACCTGATTCTTAGAACTGACAGTCAAACTACATTTGTCTTATGCAAAATTTGCATGTATCCTTACAAATTATGGCTTCTCATGATATTTATACTTCATGGAAATAAATAATAGTTATTAAAAAGAGATATCATCAGAGATTTAGAAGATCAGATTGCATTGACGTGATTAGGAAAGGCTTTGAAGAAGATACAGCTTTGCCCAGGTTGGAATGCAGTGGTGTGATCTCTGTCCACTGCAACCTCTGCCTCCCAGGTTTAAGCGATTCTCCTGCCTCAGCCTCCCGAGTAGCTGGGATTACAAGCGTTTGTCACCACACCCAGCTAATGTTTTTTTTCTTTTTCTTTTTTTCTTTCTTCTTTCCTTCCTTCCTTCCTTTCCTTCCTTTCCTTCCCTTCCTTTCTTGTAGAGGCGGGTTTTCACCATGTTGGCCATGCTGGTCCCGAATTCCTGACCTCAGGTGATCCCCCTCTGCCTTGGCCTCCCAGTGTGCTGAGATTACAGGCATGAGCCACCGCGCCTGGCCAGATACAGCTTTTTTAATGGGTATCTTTTGTAGAAAAGTAAGGGGAACATTTAAGTCATAGGAAAGAATGTGAGTAAAAATTAAGTCATAGGAAAGCACTGGTTTCATGCAGAAAATTGGTTGGTTCAGCTTAGCCTGTGTTTTAGGAAGTATAGAAACTAGGTGGCCATCTATTATGGGCACAGGAAATTATTTTTATGTATAAAACAAAAGCATTGTCTTAGTCTGTTCAGGCTGCTGTGATAAAATACTGTAAACTGGGCCAGGCGCAGTGGCTCACGTCTGTAATCCTAGCACTTTGGGAGGCCAAGGCAGCTGGATTGCTTGAGCTCAGGAGTTTGAGACCAGCCTGGCCAATGTGGTGAAACCCCGTCTCTACTAAAAATACAAAAATTAGCTGGGCATGGTGGTGCATACCTGTAATCACAGCTACTCGGGAGGCTGAGGCACGAGAATCCCTTGAACCAGGGAGGTGGAGGCTGCAGTGAGCCAAGATTGTGCCACTGCACTCCAGACTGGCAACAGAGCAAGACTATCTCAAAAATAAATAAAATAAAATATTGTATACTGGGCAGCTTATAATGACAGAAGTTTACTTTTCACAATTCTGGAGGCTGGGAGTAGTACAAGATCAAAACTCTGGCAGCTTCACGGTGTCTTGTGAAGGCCTACATTTTGATTCATAGATGGCAACTTCTCGTGGAGCCCTTAGATGATGGGAGGGGTAGGAGGTCTCTCTAGTGCTTCTTTCATAAGGGCAGAGTCCTCATGACTTAATAACCTTCCAAAGGCCCCGCCTTCTAATACCATCACATTGGTGGTTAGGTTTCAACATACAGATTTCAGAGTGGCAAAAACTTTTAGACCATGGCAATTACTTTTGTAATTTTTGGCTGGGAAGGGATGGGATGAAGAGAGATTTGCTAATGAATATAAAGATACACTTGGAGTAATAAATTCTAGTGCTCAGTAGCACAGTAGGATGACTATTGTTAAAAATTTTTTGTGTGTATTTCAAAATAGCTAAAAGGGAGGATTTGAAATGTTCCCAATAAAAGAAATGATAAATGCTTGAAATGATGGGTATTCCAAATACCCTGATTTGGTCATTACACATTGTATTTATGTGTCAGAATATCATGTATTCCATTAATATATATAATTATTTTGTATCAATAGATAAATGTAAAAACAGGAGCCTTTGAAGGGTTTGATCAAATGTCAAGGATGTGCATTAACAAAATAAATATGGTAATGGATTGAGAGCCAGCAGAGTGCACAAGTCTTTAAACTTTTGTTGTTTACATATTTCTTAAAGAATGTTGGAAAACCTAGGTGTCTCCTAGGCAGATTTTTTAAATTTGTAAATTTTTGAGTTTTAAGTATTTGTAAACAAAATATATTCGGGAAATTATTGAAATTGATGTTTTTAAAGACAAAATTATGGTCGTCTTTTAGATTAATGAAATGTAAGTGCTGTAGCAACTTTTATTCATCTCTCTTAAAATGTATAAACTCTCAGCCATAATCTCAGCACTTCGTGAGGTTGAGGCAAGAGGATTGCTTGAGCCCAGGAGTTGGAGACCAGCCTGGGCAACCTGGTGAAACCCCATCTCTATAAAATAAATAAATAAATAAGCAAGCCAGGTGTGGTGAGCATCTGTAGTTCAAGCTACTCAGGAGGCTGAGTTGGGAGGATTGACTGAGCCTGGGAGATCGAGGCTGCAGTGAACCATGATCCCACCACTGTATTCTATCTAGCCTGGGTGATGGAGTGAGACCCTGTCTCCAAACTCCTTTCTGAAATTTTACTTAGCTGAATTTTTTCTTAATTCCTCCACAGTATTTCCACTTGACTCCCCCACAGAATGTAATTGTAATGTATTTATTAGTGTGTTTGAACATCTTTTATTATTTGCATATCATACTTCTCTACAACAAAATGTTAATAAAAATTTTTCCTGTGTACATGATATTGTCTTAAATTTCTTCTATAGTTATTACATTTATTAGGACATGGCAATCAAAGGAGCATAAATATACTTTGTTTTGCCAAACTAGTATGAAACATTAAAAAATGAAATTTTACTGAAAATATGCATTAGTGAGAAGAACGGACCTTATTAATATAGTTGTAGGTGAATATTAAGCTAGAATTATAGTGTTCATTAGTTCTTCCTACTTTCTATTTTTATATATGTGAATTCTGAAAAACCTTACATAATGTTTTTAGTGCACATGGAAGTTTTGGATAACTTTTTAAATTGAATTTCTTCTGAATTATAAGTCAGAAATTACACTATGATCTATTGCTGTATTATTCCATTTTGCGGTGTTTTAAGGGAATACCTGATGCTGGGTATAAAAAAAGAGGTTTATTTGTTGAGGCCTCAGGGGTCTTTGACTCATAGTAGAAGGCCTTGAGAGAACAGCTGTGTCACATGGTGAGAAAGGGAGGTGGGAGGTGCCACACTTTTTTTTTTTTTTTTAACAAGAGCTCTTGCATGAACTCAAAGAGTGAGATCTCTCCCATTCCTGTGTGGTAGGAACCAAGCTCTTCAGGGATACACCCTGATGATCCAAATACCTCTCACTACACCTCACCTCCAACATTGGGGAGCACATTTCACCATTAGATGTGGTGAAATGGGATTACAGATGTGAGCCACTGCACCCAGCCCAGTTTACAGTATTTTATTACAGCAGCCTAAACAGACTAAGACAATAATTCTTTTTTTTTTTTTTTGAGATGGAGTCTCGCTGTGTCGCCCAGGCTGGAGTGCAGTGGCTGGATCTCAGCTCACTGCAAGCTCCGCCTCCCGGGTTCACGCCATTCTCCTGCCTCAGCTTCCCGAGCAGCTGGGACTACAGGCCCCCGCCACCTCGCCCGGCTAGTTTTTTTGTATTTTTTAGTAGAGACGGGGTTTCACCAGGTTAGCCAGGATGGTCTCGATCTCCTGACCTCGTGATCCGCCCATCTCGGCCTCCCAAAGTGCTGGGATTACAGGCTTGAGCCACCGCGCCTGGTGACAATAATTCTTTTATTGGACAAATACCCAAACCATATCAGTTACCAAAAACTACTTTTAGTATTCTCTCAGGTCATAGTTTGAGTAGGTTCTTATTTCTGTGAAGTATAAAGTCGTATAAAAATAAGCCCTTTGCCAGGCGCAGTGACTCACACCTGTAATCCCAGCACTTTGGGAGGCCGAGGCGGGCGAATTACGAGGTCAGGAGTTCAAGACCAGCCTGGCCAACATGGTGAAACCCCATCTCTACTAAAAATACAAAAAATTGGCCAGGCGTGGTGGCTCATGCCTGTGGGAGGCCGAGGCAGGCAGATCACGAGGTCAGGAGGTCGGGTCTTGGCTAACATGGCGAAACCAGGTATCTACTAAAAATACAAAAAATTAGCCGGCCGTGGTAGCAGTCACCTGTAGTCCCATCTACTCAGGAGGCTGAGGCAGAATGGTGTAAACCTGGGAGGCGGAGCTTGCAGTGAGCCGAGATGGCACCACTGCACTCCAGCCTGGGCAACAGAGCGAGACTCCGTCTCAACAAAACAAAAAATCAGCTGGGTGTAGGTTCAGATGCCTATAATCCCAGCTACTCGGGGCTGAGGCAGGAGAATCGCTCGAACCCAGGAGGCGGAGGTTGCAATGAGCTGAGATTGTGCTACTGCACTCCAGCCCAGGTGACAGAGTGAGATTGTCTTTTTTTGTTTTTGTTTTAAAAAAAGCTCCTAACCATTTTCCATATTTCCTAGCTAACCTTACTTGTGTTTGCTAAGAACTATGAATTACACATTCTTTAACAATAGTGAGTTGAATGAGGTGAGGTCATTATGGAAAAATATTTCAAAAATTTCTTTTTTTGGTACGTCTTTAAAGAGTTTCCCTGACCCACCCCCAGGTTTGTTGATTCACTGACTCACAGGACTCAGCATATAGTCATATTCATGGCTAAGATTTATTACAGCAAAATGATAAAAAGCAAAATCATGAAAAGAAAAAGGTGTCAAAGTCTGGAGGAACCCAGTTGCAACTTTCTAAGAGTTGTCTTCCATTGGAGTTCCACAAGATGTGCTCAGTGAGCATGACGACGCGTGTGAATTATTGTCTACCAAGAAAGTTCTCTTGAGCCTAGGAGTCCTTGGTTTTATCACAGGGTGGGTCATGTAGTCACATAGTGCCTGTGAAACTGACCAGAGTTGCCCAAATTCCAGACTCCTGAAAGGAAAACAGGTCTTTAGCATAAACCTGTTAGGCACAGTGAGCCACTGTTCTCACTTAGAGAGTTTTATATCAAGGTAGGGAGCTGTTTACCTACCAGTGATGTTTGCAGACTGTAGGCAAAGGCCTGCCTTTCTGTGGGTAGCAAGAGTCTCAGTCTTACTGTGTTATCTCTTTTCTGCATAGTACCCTGGGAAGTTTTATACTCCAGAACAATGTGTCATAGTACTATTTGGGATGTGTGAGGGTGATCACTTGGTAAAATAGCAAAGGACCAATTAGAAAAGAACATGTGGAAAAGATAACCCAGCACCCACTTTCTCAGACTACATTTTGGAAAAAGTACAACAGTACTACCGTACTACCTTTCAACAGTATGAGTAAATTGTTGATTTTGCCACTGTTACTGTTGCTATTATTTATTAGTAGAGTGAAGTAAGGGAAAAGTTAATGCAGAAGCGCCAGTCAGACTTGTCAAGGGAGTAATGAGGCCTTAACAAAAACTTTACATCGCTTAATGGAGAAAATAACAACATTGTACGTGAAAAGTCTAAGAATGAGCTGATTAGGTATCAAAAAGGAGAGAAGAGTAAAGATGTTCGCCACCTTCGTTTTTTCTAAGAAATGAACATAGGGAGGACTTTCAGATGATGGTATATCATGCTGCTATATGCTTTTGAGTAGCTTAATTGTAGCTTGTCATCCTGTTTATATGTTAACTATATTTGGAATGTAATTATTATCTCAGTTTAGATAACTTATGTTTCCCTTTACTCCCCAGGAATTTTTGAGAGATATCTTCAATCTCCTGTTTTTGTTGCCAAGTCTAAAGGACCGACAACAGCCAAAGTGCAAATCACATTCTTCAAGAGCTGCTGCTTACGATTTGTTAGTAGAGATGGTAAAGGGGTCTGTTGAGAACTACAGGCTAATACACAACTGGGTTATGGCACAACACATGCAGTGTAAGCATTCTTCTTTTCCTTTAAGCTTTATACAGTTTGAATTCAGAAATAAGATTTTGAGGGCACTGTTAAACAAAGGAATCTGCTCTTCACACACTTTAACATTATAAATGATTATTGGTAGGGTGTTATTAAAGTTAAAAAGTAAACATTGATGTGAAGGACCTTTTTATATGCATTTTAAATACTTTGGCTTTTTTTGTAAAAGTAATTTGATGCCAAGTAAAATCAAGTTTTAAAAGTCTTGAATTTTTAGAGAATAAATTAGTTTTCATGTTTTTTATTTAAAAAGTTATATATAATCTATATATATATTAACGAGGTAACTAATGGAGGTAGAGTCTGTTAATGTAAGCAGAATACATTATGTTTCATAGTTTGGGGGGGATCTTTTCCTCCCTCTTTCTTCAGCAGCCCATGCACCTTATAAATGGGATTACTGGCCTCATGAAGATGTCCGTGCTGAATGTAGATTTGTTGGCCTTACTAACCTTGGAGCTACTTGTTACTTGGCTTCTACTATTCAGCAACTTTATATGATACCTGAGGCAAGACAGGCTGTCTTCACTGCCAAGGTAGAATTTTCCTCACTTTAAAAATCAAAATTATAAACCAGATTTTAATATTTTGTTGATAATTTTTATTTCAGTGTAGTAAATGTTGTTTGAAAAAATAATTTGTGAATAAATAAGAGTAAATTTGATTACAGTAACTAGCTAATGTGTATTTTACATAGTTTTACATTTTAGTAGATTGCTGGGCATGGTGGCTCAAGCCTGTAATCCCAGCACTTTGGGAGGCTGAGGCGGGCGGATCATGAGGTCAGGAGATCGAGACCATCCTGGCTAACACGGTGAAACCCCATCTCTACTAAAAATACAAAAAATTAGCCGGGCGTGGTGGTGCGCGCCTGTAGTCCCAGCTACTCGGAGGCTGAGGCAGGAGAATGACGCGAACTCAGGAGGCGGAGCTTGCAGTGAGCCGAGATGGTGCCACTGCACTCCATCCTGGGTGACAAAGCGAGACTCCATCTCAAAAAAAAAAAAAACAAAAACGTTTTAGTAGATTACTCATAATGCTGTAGTACAATTTAGTTCTCAAAGGAAAACACAGCTATGGAAGATACGTACTCTGTATACAGTGAATATCATGTTGTCAGTAAAAACACATTCAATGGGAGAACATACGAGAATAAACAAAAATAAATAAATACATATTTTTTATTACAGAGAAAATAAGGAAACCCTGAATCCAAGTAGAGAAATATTACCAGAATCACTGAGCTTGTTTCTTTTATATTTATCTCAAAGTGAATCGGATTGTGGACCTAATTTGTTTGTGTAAGCTTTGCTTCATGTTATTTTTATTCACTTTCTAGTTTTCATTCTTTTTTCCCTTGGGCTATTTTTGTTTGTTTTTTAAAATAATAAATAGAGATGGGGTCTCTCTGTGTTGACCAGGGTGATCTCCAACTCCTGGCCTCAAGCGATCCTCCCATTTCAACTTCCCAAAGTGCTGGGATTACAGGTGTGAGCCACCATGCCCGGCCAACCATGGGATATTCTTTAGTTTGCCTTTTGTGCTGCTTTTAGGGTTTTTTGATGAACTTCCTTTATACTTGCTCTCGGATTTTTTTATTTTTATTTTTCTGAGGCAAGCCTCAGTGTCACCCTGACTGGAGTGCAGTGGCGTGAACATAGCTCACTGCAGTGTTGACATCCTGAGCTCAAGTGATCCTTCCACCTCAGCCTCCTGAGTAACTGGGACTATAGGCATATGCCACTATGCCTGGCTAATTTTTTTACTTTTACTTTTTGTAGAGACAGGTTCTCACTGTGTTGCCCAGGCTAGTCTCAAATCCTGGGCTTACTAGATGCTGGGATTATTGGTGTAAAGCTACCAAGCCTGGCCTCATCATGTTATCTTTTGTCTTGGTTTCTTTTTCCCTGTTAAGTATTGCAGTGCTTTATATACTTTCTCTGAATTCTTTGTTATGTTTAAGTTACTCTTTAAAGTCTCCAGTTTATAGTTTACTCAAGTGGTTCTGGGTGTTTTGGCTTTAGTTATTGATTATTTTAAAATCTATTCTGTACATTATGACTAAAAGTAGTTGAATGATTAGTTCATTTAGCTTATGGAAATATTTCTGAATAAATTTGGTATACCCACCTGCATAGTCTTATAAAAGCAGTTGTTATTAAAGAAGCATGTTTTCAGTGGTTTTCTTTCTAGCTGGCAACTTGGTCATGCTTCTTGGTTTTTCTTCTTCATATTGATAACCACCTTTAAAGCTATTAACACTTTTAGGAATTAGTAGAAACAGAAGGAACACTCAGACATGCTGATTATGAGTAGGTCTCATAAATGGTATTTTTAGTTAAAAACTAAATTTACAAGCAAAAACAACCCCATTAAAAAGTGGACAAAGCAGCTTGGCCAGTATGGTGAAATCGTATCTCTACCAAATATACAAAAGTTAGCTGTGCGTGGGGTGCGGTGGCTCACACCTGTTATCCCAGCACTTTGGGAGGCAGAGGTGGGCGGATCACGAAGTTAGGAGATCAAGACCATCCTGGCCAACATGGTGAAACCCCATCTCTACTAAAAATACAAAAAATATAGCTGGGCGTGGTGGTGGATGCCTCTAATCCCAGCTATTTGGGAGGCTGAGGCAGGAGAATCGCTTGAATCCAGGAGGTGGAGGTTGCAGTGGGCCAAGATGGCGCCAATGCATTGCAACCTGGGCGACAGAGTGAGACTTTGTCTCAAAAAAAAAAAAAAAAGAAAGGCCTTTGGCCAGGCACACGCCTGTAATCCCAGCCCCTTGAAAGGCCGAGGCAGGCAGATCACCTGAGGTCAGGAGTTTGAGACCAGCCTGGCCAACATACAAAAATTAGCCAGGCATGATGGCAGGTGACTCAATCCCGGCTACTTGGGAGGCAGAGGCAGAAGAATTGTTTGAACTCGGGAGGCAGAGGTTGTAGTGAGCTGAGGTGGAGCCACTGCACTCAAACTTGGGGGACAAGAGGGAGACTTCTCTCAGAAAAAAAAAAAAAAAAGAAGGCTATGTGTGGTGGCACGTGCCTATAGTCCCAGCTACTCGGGAGGTCGGGCCAGGAGAATCGCTTGATCCCAGGAAGCAGAGGTTGCAGTGAGCCGAGATTGTGCCACTGCATTCCAACCTAGGTCACAGAGCAAGACTATCTATAAAAAGAAAAAAAAAAAAAGGAAGTAGACAAAGGACACGAACAGACACTTTTCAAAAGAAGACATACATGCGGCCAATAAGCATATGAGAAAATGCTCGATATTACTAATCATTAGAGAAATACGAAACTAAACTGCAGTGAGATACTATCTCAAACCAGTCAGAATAGATGTTAATAAAAAGTCAAAAAATAACATGCTGGCAATGTTGCAAAGAAAAGGGAATGCATATACACTGCTGGTGGAAATGTAAATTAGTTTAGCCATTGTTGGAAGCACCTTGGCAATTTCTGAAATAACTTAAAACAGAATTACTATTCGGCTCAGCTATCCCATTGGGTATATACCCAAAGAAATATAAAACATCCTACCGTAAAGACACATCCACGTGCATGTTTACCACAGCACTGTTCACAATAGCAAAAATGTGGAATCAACCTACATGCCCATCAACAGTGGACTAGGTAATGAAAATGTAGTACATATACAGCACAGAATACTATGCAGCTGTTTAAAAGAATAAGACCATGTCTTTTTGCAACAACATGCATGGAACTGGAGGCCATTATCCTAAGTGAACTAACACAGCAACAGGGAACCAAATAACATATGTTCTCGTTTATAAGTGGGAGCTAAGTGTTGAGTACATATGGACACACGGGAACAATGGACATTGTGTCCTCTTGAGGGTGGAGTATGAGAAGAGGATCAGGATTAAAAAACTACCTATTGGTACTATTATTACCTGGGTGATAGAACAATCTATATACCAAACTCCCGTTACACACGGTTGACCTGTATAACAAACCTGCATATGTACCCCTGAATCTAAAATAAGAGTAAACAGTTAAAAAAAAAATGTAGAGCTATGTACATAGAAAAAAAATTTTTTTTGAGACGAAGTCTTGCTTTGTTGCCCAAGCTAGAGTGCAGTGGCGTGATCTCAGCTCACTGCAACCTCCGCCTCCCGAGTTAAGGCAGTTCTCCTGCCTTAGCCTCCCGAGTAGCTGAAATTACAGGTGCCTGGCTAATTTTTGTATTTTTAGCAGAGACAGGGTTTCACCATCTTGGCCAGGCTGATATCAAACTCCTGACCTCGTGACCCACCTGCCTTGGCCTCTGAAAGTACTGGGATTACAGGTTTTAGCCACCGTGCCCAGTCAAAAATTCTTAACAGAATTTGATATGATTCTGGCAAGTACTCTAGTCAAGTGGGCACTTTATTCTTAAGATGAACGCTTCAGTTATTTCTATTGTTCCCTTTTCTGATGCTCACAGAAAATTTAAAGAAAGCTACATATATTCTAATTGTGGTGAAATACATACAACATAAAATTCATCATTTGAACCATTTATACATATATACAGTTTGTAGGATTAAATACATTCACATTATTTTGCAGCCATCACCACCATTCCATCTCGAACTTTTTCACCTTCCCCACAGAAACTTGTTAAACACTTAACTCTCCATTCTCCCTCTGAACCCCCTTGCAACCACTATTCTACTTTCCATCTCTGTGAATTTACCTGTTTCAGGTACCTCATGTAAGTGGAGTCATATAGTATCAGCCCTTTTGTGACTGGCTGTGAGTGGCTTATTTCACTTAAGGTATCTTCAAGGGTTATCCATGCTGTTGTATGTATCAGAAGTTCTTTCCATTTAAGGCTGAATTATAATTTATTGTATTTATGTACCACATTTTGTGTATTCTTTCACTTGTCAGTGGATACTTGGATTGCTTTCACCTTTTGGCTGTTCTGAATAATGCTATTATGGACATGGGTGTACAAACATGTTTGAGTTTCTGCTTTTACTAGTTTTCGGTGTATACCAGAAGTGGAATTGTTGGATCATATGGGAATTCTGTGTTTAATTTTTTGAAGAATAGTCTTACCTTTTCCACAGGGCTTACACCATTTTACATCACAAGGGTTTAATTTCTCCACATCCTTGCTAACACTTGTCATTTTCTGTTTTAATAATAGCCATCCTCATGGATGTGAACACACTTTTTTAGGTAGTTAATACATATAGATGCAGGCTATGTATTTATTTTAAAATTGCACATTAAGTAAAATTCCCTCATTGTTGCTTAACTTCAATAAATTTAGGCAGCTCTTTCCTTGAGCTAACTCATACTTTATTCTTGAATAATAAAAATATAAATCCAGGTCTTTATTCCTGACCTTTTTTGTATTCTGAATCAATGCTTTGATACATTGGAAAATTTAATTTTGTGTGACTTTTTTCATAATATGGAATATTAAGCCTCTCATATAACAGGAGTACACTGGAGTTATTTTGCCAATTTTGTTGATTCCCTTTATTCAATTCCTGTTGCATTTAATATATAATTTTATAGTAATTACATGCTGAGCAGATCTCTGTTTTAGTCCATATCTTGACCTCAATTTGATTATAAGCTGCTAAACAGCAGAGCCATATTACTTGCAGTCTTACTTCCATAAAGCTGGCAAAAATAACTAATATATACTCTTGACATGTGGATGCCTATTACTCCACAAGACTTTCAAAGTTATGAGAGGTAATAATTTGTAATAAGGATAATACCTACTTTATAGATTTAATACTTGAGTGAGGTAGGGTATGTCTAGTAAGTACCTTGCATGAATATGGATCTTTCCGATAAGGCTTGGTGTTCAATACTAAGTCTCAAATGTGTGAGTCTAGCCAGATTCCTGAATTTGAGTTATTGATAGTTGAATGTTTAGACAGTTTTCAAACATCCTGGCTGATATTCGTCTTCATTGTGAAGAATATACTGTTCCAGAAAGAGTAACGATATGAATAAATGATGATGGGATGTCATTGGTTAATATTTCAAATGTATTTTTTTTAATGTGTAGGTTTACTTGTGGAAGACAACTTTGATTGCACCTGAAGTGTTTTTCATTCTTGCATTCTTGGAAATCATCAGCATTGTACGAAATAAGTGTTAACCTAGAAAGTGATTTTTAAAAATCTCTCTTAAGTTTCCTTTTATGATTGATAATGATGGCTGTATTTATGTAACAAAGTATTACAATTTTTAATGCTATAATTACTAAAGAATTGAATGTGTCAGTGTTTTTCTTTTATATAGCCAAAAGAATGAAAACAGATACAGTGCACAATTGCAAGACTTTCTTTGCTAGAATGCCTAATTTACTACTATCATGTCTGTGTTTTTAATGGTGTTTTCTCATGATTTTCAGTATTCAGAGGATATGAAGCACAAGACTACTCTTCTGGAGCTTCAGAAAATGTTTACATATTTAATGGTATGTTTAAGAATCATGGAGGCTAGGCCAGGCACTGTGGCTCATGCCTGTAATTATAGCATTTGGGGAGGCCAAGGTGGCTTGAGTTCAAGAGCTTGAGATGAGCCTGGGCAACATGGTGAAACCCCATCTCTACTAAAAAAAAAATTACAAAAAATTAGCCAAGCGTGCTGGTGCATGCCTGTAGTTCCAGCTGCTTTGGAGGCTGAAATGGGAGGATCGCTTGAGCCCAGGAGGCAGAGGTTGCAGCAAGCTGAGATCTCACTACTGCACTCGAGTCTAGGTGACACAATGAGACTCTGTTTAAAAAAAAAAAAAAAAAAAAAAAAAAAAAACACGGAGGGAAACGAATTAGGTATACCCTGTAACAGAACCTAAAAACATTAAATGGAGCTCGTTTGAACTGGCTTTGTCATAACTATGTACCTTCCTTTTTCTTACTTTTTTTTCTTTTATTTATTTATTTATTTATTTTTTGAGTCAGAGTCTTGCTCTGTCAACTAGGCTAGAGTGCGGTGGCGTGATCTCAATTCACTGCAGCCCTCCACCTCCCAGGTTCAAGTGATTCTCCTGCCTCAGCCTCCCAAGTAGCTGGGAATACAGGCACACACCACCATGCCCGGCTAAATTTTGTATTTTTAGTAGAGATAGGTTTCACTATGTTGGCCAGGCTGGTCTTGAACTCCTGATCTCAAGTGATCTGCGCCTTGGCCTCCAAAGTGTTGGGATTATAGACGTGAGCCACCATACCCGGGGCTGTATGTCAGTTATGTTATTTGTCATAATAACTTTTAAAAGTTATTTCAGTTGTCTATTCTCTTAATTTGTCCTTTGAAGAATCTGTTGTGTCTCATCCTTTTTCTGTCACAAGGTCTTCCCCTTTTATGCTTGCAGCTTTCTAGCTGATTTATCTTTTTATCCCTTAATTACAATGCCTAAAACTATAAAAATGATCAGTCTTTTAAAAAGATAGTAGATCTTACAATATCATTCCCCTGCTTAAAACTCTTGAGTGCTGCTTCATTAGGAACAGAATGGTATTCAAGCTCATCACCATGGCACACACCCCCTGGGTTTTTTGCCCCTACCCTTCATTCAACCTCCTATCTTATCCCTCTCCATTTGGAGCCCATCACCCTGCTGTTTCATTACTTGTGGGTTTATTTTTGCTGTTGTTTCTTACCTGCATCACTCTTCTCCATTTTCTTCTGATGTTCATTTTTCAAGAGTTAGCTTGGTTTTCACCTCTGTAAGAGACCATCTATTCCACAGATTAACCGGAGGATTCCAAGTCACCATTCCTCTTTGTTGTTTCTACCTCATATATTTGTTACTTTTCTCACCTGTTACATCTTGAGGACAGGGATTGTGTCCTACTTTTTTCTGTATTTTTTACTGTGTTTATCTTTTGAGGTAGGGTCTCACTCTGTCACCCAGGCTAGAGTTCAGTGGTGCCATCTCATCTCATGGCAATCTCGACACTTCCCCACCGCCTGGGACCATAGGCATGTACCCCCATGCCTGGCTATCTTTTTTATTTTTTGTAGAGACATGGTCTCACTATGTTCCCCAAGCTGGTGTTGAACTCCTGGCCTCAAGCAATCCGCTCGCCTCACCCTCCCAAAGTACTGGGATTACAGGCATGAGCCACCACCCCTGGCCTTTAGTCTCCTTTTAACAGAGCTAGAAATGCCATTCGAATTGACAAATAGAAAATTGCTGGTTTAAATGACTATTTTAAAAGCTATTAAAGTTCAATCTCTGGGAAAGTTTATTCAGCCTGTGAAGATTTTATATTTTATGCTTTGCAATATAGATGTGAGTGGTTTTTTTCTGTTTGTTTGTTTGTTTGAGATGGAGTCTTTCTCTGTTGCCAGGCTGGAGTGCAGTGGTATGATCTCGGCTCACTGCAACCTCTGCCTCCTGCGTAACTGGGACTACAAGCATGCGTAACCATACCCAACTAATTTTTGTATTTTTAATAGAGACGAGGTTTGACCATGTTGGCCAGGATGGTCTCAATCTCTTGGCCTCATAATCTACCTGCTTCAGTCTCCTAAAGTGCTAGGGTTATAGGCATGAGCCACTGCGCCCGGCTGTGATTCATTTGAATCTCAGATTTCTTCCTATAAATTCCTTGACTTGAAAATACATATATCCTAGGTAATTTAAGAATCTTCTAGCACCAAGACCATTAAACTAAAAATGCTATGAAAATTAGAAAGAAATAGACCATTTTAAAACTAACTTCATAGATTTACTACCTGTTCTTTTGTTTTTGTTATGCGTTCATTGAAGAACCTGTAATTTTCTTATTTTTATCTGACACTTAGAATGTTCCCTTTTCTTTTTCTTTGCAGGAGAGTGAATGCAAAGCATATAATCCTAGACCTTTCTGTAAAACATACACCATGGATAAGCAGCCTCTGAATACTGGGGAACAGAAAGATATGACAGAATTTTTTACTGATCTGATTACCAAAATCGAAGAAATGTCTCCAGAACTGGTTAGTATCAGAATACTGAAAAGTGTCTTTGAAATTTGAACAAGTTTGCCTGTGTTTTAACTAGTTTCATATTTTTTATTTGTTTTATGTTAAAGAAAAATACTGTCAAAAGTTTATTTGGAGGTGTAATTACAAACAATGTTGTATCCTTGGTAAGTATTATACCTGGTTTTTACTTTTTGGGGCTCTTAATATATTTTCATTTATATTATAATTTGCTAATTTTTACTAACTTTTTTATGTCTGTTGATTAGGATTGTGAACATGTTAGTCAAACTGCTGAAGAGTTTTATACTGTGAGGTGCCAAGTGGCTGATATGAAGAACATTTATGTGAGTAATAATGCACATAATTTTTTTACTTTATGCTTTTAACTATTTGTGTATAGTGGGTTTATGTTTGTCATCTTGATATTTTTAAACTTTTTTCATGTTTTTATGTATTTTCTTCTTACTGTACTATTCAAATAAGAATTAAGGATCAACCATAAAGTTCTTTTTTGCCCAATCAAAATTTAAATTTTTAATTAACCCTTCAAAAAAGTTGCTAAGATTCGTAGAATATCTTAGTATGAGGAAAAACAGTATACTAAAATTTAAGAATTTACTTTTAAAAAAAATTTTTTTGAGCATTCTGCCAAAATTGTAATTGCCACCTTTTGTATATTTGCATGGTATAAACAATCATGTGAAGCTTTTAAATGTGGTCTTATACACAGGAATCTCTTGATGAAGTTACTATAAAAGACACTTTGGAAGGTGATAACATGTATACTTGTTCTCATTGTGGGAAGAAAGTACGAGCCGAAAAAAGGTATGCTTTTTCAAATGATTTTTACTGTTTTCACCATAGATGTGGAACACAAACTAAGGGTAAACTAAGATTAAATTTTTATGGAAATTATATGATTAGGGTAAAATCAGCTGCATGGAGCTCAGTCTCGTGGAGCAACTTTTCATCTAGTTGTTCAGTGAATCACCATTTATTTTGACATATACTGAGCTGTATGAAAGTGGTAATCAGTCAACTTGAAACAGTGTAGATTTTGGGGAGCAGATACATGGACAATAAGTACATTGATCATTTTCATCATTATCTGTATCGAGTCTCAGATGTCTAGCTTTTGTGGCATTTTCTTAGGTAATACAGTGGACCCCTTTATCCTCGGGAAATTTTGCAAGACCCCACAATAGACGTCTGAAATCTCAATTGTACTGAACCCTATATGTACTGCTTTTTGCTGTACATAACATACCTATGATAAAGTTTAAATTACAAATGAAGCTCAGTATTCTTGCCCTTTGGGGCCATTATTAACTCAAATAAGGGTTACTTGAACACAAGCATTGCAATGCTATGATAGTCCATGTAATAATTAAGGGAACTACTAAGTGACCAGTAAGTGGGTAGTGTCTGCAGCATAGATAAGCTGGACAAAGGGATGATTCACATCCTAAGCAGGATGGTACAAGATTTTATCGTGATACTCAGAACACCACACCACTTATGAACTATTTATTTTTGGAATTTTCCGTAGTAGCTAACTAGGGACTTTTGTACTAGCTAGCCTTTCCAGAGTATTTTTTGTTTAGCAAGCACTGTTCTGAGAACTTTAATCCAGTTAATCCTCACAACATTTCTTTGCAATAGATGCAGTTATTATTCCCATTTTACATGTGAAAACATGGAGTCACAGAATAAAGAAACTTTCCCAATGCTGATTCCTAAGATACAAATAAGCAAATTTTAGGGAGATAATCAAGTTGAATTTGAGTTCTCATTGGGGCATCCAGGTAGAAAGGTCCTGCAGGCAGTTGGCTGTTATGGTTAGAGCTTGATGAGAGGTCTAGAGTAGAGGTAGATTTGAGAGTTAATAACTGTTGAGTTAGAGTGTTAAATAAGTGTTTATACTATAATACATTCAAGCTGGTTCTTCTTTCCAGTGTATTGTTGTTATTTTTGGATACTATATTTTTGGTACATTGATCAAAAATAGTCTTCCTCAGCTTTCGTTTTTAGTAGAATTTCTTGTAAAATAACAATTTAGTGGTCTTCAAATAAAAATTTGAAGCCTTACACATACAGTGGCTCCCATCTGTAATCCCAGCACTCTGGGAGTTCAAGGATGTTCATTTGAGCCCAGGAGGGCAACATAGGGAAACACTGTTGCTACAAAAAATTTTAGAAATTAGCCAGGTGTGGTGACATGCACTTATAGTCTCAGCTACTTGGCAGGCTGAATGGGGAGGATCACTTGAGCCTGGGAGGTAGCTTGCGGTGAACCATGATCGTGCCTTTGCATTGCAGCCTTGGCGATAAATTGAGAACCTGTCTCAAAAAAATAAAAATAAAAATTGCTGTACTTGTTTTACTAATGCATGCCAAACGTGCATTAGTTTTCTTTATTAATTATTATTTCATGATTGACGTGTTCCCCAGGCTGGTCTTGATCTCTTAGACTCAAACAATCTGTCCACCTCAGCCTCCAAAAATGCTGGGATTACAGGCATGAAGCCACTGCACCTGGCCAAAAGGCTCTTAAGAGCCATAAAATGGCAAGTTTAGGACAGAGTAGTTGAGTAAACATTTTAATGTTATATTGAAAGACAAATAGAAATTGAATTGAAAAGAGCGTCTTATGCAGTTAGTTTCTAGGAGCAAATGCTGAGAAATAGAAGTGGCCTTGAATGTGCTTAAAATCTAGGATTAGGTCAGCCTGCATTTTTAAGTACTGTATTCACATGGAACAGTAGTGGAAAATAAGATTGGTAACATGATGGCATCAAATTATTGCCATCCCAGTTTTAGATTTATCTGTGTGATTGAATCCATCAGAATATCTGCCTGAGAAATAATGTAGTTGTTGGAAAAGACTTAAGAGCTAAGCCAACCTAAAAGTACAGAAGACAAAGTGACAGATGAAAGACAAGGAAAGAAAGAAAATCAGGATAAAATGGTAACCCGAAAACTGGGAAGAGAATCTCAAGAAGAAAATAATCAATTAACGTAATTCACAGAGATGAAAGAAAATGACAGCTAAATAAAAGTACTGGGTTTTTCCAGAAGGTAGTTTAGTGATGTGTTTTGTCAGATTATAGGAATAGAAGCAACATTGTCGGGACACATGGAATCAAGCATAAATGATTCATTTTTAAAGTTTGGCAACAGGCCGGGCACGGTGGCTCATGCTTGTAATCCCAGCACTTTGGGAGCCCAAGTCAGGTGGATTGCCTGAGGTCAGGAGTTCAAGACCAGCCTGGCCAACATGGTGAAACCCTGCCTCTACTAAAAATACAAAAATTAGCTGGTTGAGGTGGCTCACACCTGTAGTCCCAGCTACTTGGGAGGCTGGGGCAGGAGAATCGCTTGAACCTGGGAGGTGGAGGTTGCAGTGAGCCAAGATCATGCCACTGCACTCCAGCCTCGGTGACAGAGCAAGACTACGTCTTTTAAAAAAAAAAAAAAAAAAAGGCAATAAAAACAGCAAGACAGCAAGGAAGATAGTAGCTAGAAAGAGTCTTGGGGCTCAAAGGATTTTTCTAGATGAAAGATACCTGAGCATGTTTGAAGGCAGAGAATAAAAAGTCATTATACAATAAGACACTGAAGTTGCTTAAGAGGAGGTTTTCCAGGTCAGTATTTATTTGAAAGGGATGGTATTCATTTTTCCAATTTCAAGAGGTGTAGTTGGACAAGTTGTTAGGTGGACATAGTCAAATGAAAGCATAGCTATGCAAGTTGTTACACGAAGAAGACAAACTCATCTGATGAGAGTTTGGTTAGGATAAGAGTTAGGGACAGATATATAATGGAGTCAGTCAAAAGTTAACTGTTGTAGAGCAATATAATAAATGAGTCGCTAAAAGATCATCAAGGGTCTGAGTCAAGTTCTTTGGAGAATCTCTTTCTAATTGGAATAAATGTATTGAATACATCCATCATTCTTGATAACCTCCTTCTTTTGACTGATAAGATTCTGCTGTTTTTCTGAAATACCTGTCACATCTCTCCCAGGTAGTCAGTCATTTTTGTTCTTACCATACTTTTGTATCTCTGTACTAACATAATATTCAACAGAAATGGGCCAATTGAAGAAGTGAACAAAGCGCTTATTATCCTCAGTAGGATCATATTCTGCACTATCTTCAGACCTCTGGTTTTCTCAGTCTATTCATTTTACCTGAGTAATTTATCAATCACCATAATACCAATTTTTTACTGATACGCTACTGACAAAACATTGTAAACTAAGAAAATGACAGTTGAATAAAAGCATTGGGTTTTTCCAGAAGGTAGTTTAGTGATATGTTTTATTTTTGTCATCTTGGTTTAGAATGCTTTTCTGTGCTTATCACTTGTCCTCCAGTCTTTCCGGATCTGCTCATCTCTTTTATTGACACAATGCATGCTTTCACCCCATGCCACAAGCTCATTAGTTATTCTTCAGAATTGTTAGGAAGAAGTTCATACTCTGTCATTACATACGTTTGACTCTGTTATACTTCATTTGCCAGTCTCCCAAATAATTTAAAATAGTGAAGTTTTGAATGTTTTATTCCCTCTGCCTGTAACATCTGTCATTCCTTGTTTCCCTAAATTCATACTTTTTTTATTTTTGACTGTGCTCTTGGTTTAAATTCTCTTTTGATTTTTGTATGCAGTGAAAAATTACTCCCTAAAATTCATTTTTTTGTATATCAAAGTTTGTATATTTTTGTTTGTTTAAATTGAACATATTGCTAATTATGATATAGGATTTAGATGATCAGTTGATTTTCTGCTGTTGCTGCTGCTGCTATTGTTATTGTAGTAGCAGCAGTTGACACTTAACTGAATGCTGTTTGCCAGGCCATGTTTCAGTCTCCATTTTACAACCCAGCAATTAAGCTCAGAGAGGTTAAGTAACTTATATAGCGTCATTCATCTAATAAGGGATTACAACCAGACTTTGCAATTCTGGTTCACAAGAATAAGTATTTTTATTCCTTTTATTTAGGGAAGAAAACTCTGAACCAAAGATCTCCTTGACCCCAGAGTGTGATGAGACTCATTTTCATGCTTCCATAGTACCCTTTTGTGTCTTTATCATGGTGTTTACCATAGTTTACCATAACATTTTATTTTTCTTATCTTGACATAGGAAAATCTTTTCAGAATGGAAAAAGTCGTGAATGTGTTTGCTGGTTTTTTTAAATTAAAATGTTTGATTTATTTTAACAACCAAATTAAGTATGAAAAGATGAAACAAATGCACAGTCACGTATATACAGTATATCAAGGGGGCAGCCTTTCTAACAAGAATGCTGTAGAAAGAAAAAAATGTCCAAATGGGGAACAGTCCTGGTTTCATCAAGAAGCTTTTATGACATTTGATGTTAAACCTTATGTAAATACAGTAATCTGATGGATTTGGCAAAGATTTTTTTCATTTCCAGTCTTTTAAAGTAGACACAGATTTGCTTAGAATAAAGCTGATTTTTAAGAGCACACAAAAGTTGAGAACAAAGGATAGGAATAAATTCACAAATGCAGAGTGATGAAGAGTAAAAAGATTCTGAGCAGCTGACTCATCATCCAAGGTGATTACCTAATAATCAGAGGCTGAAGACTTTATACTGCAAAAGCAAGGATAGTTTAGCATATAAACGATACAGCTGAGTTTGTAGTTATATCTTGGCTTCTGTTTATTAAGAAAAATTAGCATAGTTATGTATAATCTTCAGTAGACAACCTGCATTCATTTAAATTAAATAATATTTTCTTTTTTTTTTTTTTTCTCTTTTTTTTTTTTTTTTTTTTGAGACGGAGTCTGGCTCTGTCGCCCAGGCTGGAATGCAGTGGCCAGATCTCAGCTCACTGCAAGCTCCGCCTTCCGGGTTCACACCATTCTCCTGCCTCAGCCTCCTGAGTAGCTGGGACTACAGGCGCCCGCCACCTCGCCCGGCTAGTTTTTTATATTTTTTAGTAGAGACAGGGTTTCACCAGGTTAGCCAGGATGGTCTCGATCTCCTGACCTCGTGATCCGCCCATCTCGGCCTCCCAAAGTGCTGGGAAATTAAATAATATTTTCTATAATAGTGGAATATAAGGCCACAGTATTTATTTTGAACAAACTCCTTAAAGTAGTGATTTTAATATCAGTGTTACTCATTCTTTACTATTCAAAACTAGTAAAACAGTGTTACTATTCAAAACTCATTGAAATATAGTTTTTTAACTGAATTAAGGTTATAATTTTTAAAATACTACATACATCAGGACTAGTAAAATAATTTATATTCAGGTATTTATATCTAATATCCAGTGAAAATGTACTACCAAGTTTTTACAGTAGATATTAATCAGTCTGACTTGCCTATTGATCCCATAAGTATAATTATACATCAGCCTTATTTTAGTGTCTATTCTTTGATTTTATTAAATTAGGAATGCAGCAGTTATAGAGCACATAAACACAAGTGATGCAGCCATACAAGGTTCATAACAGCTCTTCAGTTAACTATGTGCAAGCTCAAATACAGTCCCATTAATGAACAGCCAGATTCCAGTTCTTCATGAAAAGGTGCTGGGTGGAGGTTGTCAGTCACCTTTTGATAGACATCCCCAATCCAGTGGCCAGTAAATGAGAGAACAGCCAGGACAGAAGAAAAATCTTCAGAAATTTTGCAGAGAATATGCCCCCCTTTCTTCATGATGCTTGTGTTTCTCATGCTGAGAGTGGCCATGCACGTGGGGTGTTTATAAACAGGAGAGAGTAACAGTACCTTCCTTATAGGATTGTTGTAAAACTTATATGCGTTAATGTACAGCAAGCCCTTAGGAGAGGAACTCCTTGGGGGAGGGGGGGGATTTTTTTCTGGTTAACTCAACCAATCCTATGTGCAGTCTGAGGTGTTTTTTGAAGATGCTTTCAACTTCTTTCCTTCTTTCAACGTAACTTTCCTCAGACTGAGAGCTGTTTTTCTTTTTTCTTTTTTGAGTCTTGCTCTGTTGTCCAGGCTGGAATGCTGTGGTGTGATCTTTGCTTCCTGCAGCCTCAGCCTCCCAAGTAGGTGGGATTATAGGCGTGCACACTCCCACACCTGCCTAATTTTTATATTTCTTATAGAGACATGGTTTCGCCATGTTGGCCAGAATGGTCTCGAACTCCTGGCCTCAAGCAATCTGCCCACCTTAGCCTTCCAAAGTGCTGGTATTACAGGCGTGAGCCACCACGCCCAGCCTTAGAGCTGTTTTTCTCTCCAATGCTATGGCTGTCTGTTTCAGCAGCTCTGTTGATATATTCTGATGTCTGTGAGCGAGGTATCCTGTCACAGTGAGAACTCTTGGAGCTATTCTGTCTAGACTCATGCTGGGCATCCAACAGTCCTTTTTCCATGTCACCAGTAGAAGTAGAAACTAAGGCTGGAACACTGCTCCCATTCCTATTATTGCTAAAGTGTAATTCTACCCAGGAGCCTTGCGGACTCTAATCCTGCATCGTGGGGGCTGTGCTCTGTGACATGGTGCTAGAGGGCGCTGCCAGGCATCGGGCTGCCCTTCAGTGGTGGGCGGTGGGGAAAGGGTGAGCACGAGTGCTGCTGCCTAGTACTCAGGGACTGACTGTATAGTTTTAATAAGAAGGTTATTTAGAATACTTCTGTAGTTTCCCTTCTGTGTGGTGGTTTCGTTTTTTGTAGTTTGTTTACCTGCAGACAAGGAAGGTCTGAAAATATTACATAGAAAATTTCAAAAATAATTCTTAAGTTTTAAATTGCCCACTGGACTGAGTAGCATGATAAAATCTGGCACAGTCCCCACTTGGGATGTAAACCATCCTTTTGTTCTATTATGTCCATGGTGCATACACTACTTGTTCATTAGTCTGTTAGTAGCCCTTTTGGTTACCTTTGCAGTATTGCACTGCTTGTATTCAAGAAACCTTTATTTTACTTAATGGCACCAAAGTGTAAGAGTAGTGATCATAACAGTTGGGCTTTGCCAAAGAGAAGCTGTAAAATGCCTTAAAGTTCTCAACTTAATATGAAAAGAAAAAAGAATCATACGATGAGGTTGCTAACATCTGTGAAATTGTGAACAGTATATTGTTATAATTGTTCTATTTTATTAATACTTGTTAATCTCTTGCTGTGCCTAATTTATAAATTAAACTTTATCCAGAATATGGAAAGAAAAAATCTGATGAGGTTGCTAAAATCTGTGAAATTGTGAACAGTATATTGTTATAATTGTTCTATTTTGTTAATACTTGTTGTTAATCTCTTGCTGTGCCTAATTTATAAATTAACTTTATTATAGGTATGTCTGTTTAAGAGAAATCATAGTGTATATAGAGTTCAGTACTGTCCTCAGTTTCAGGCAGACACGGGGAGTCTCAGATGGTATCCCCTGCGGATAAGGGGGATTACTATACTTCTTAACTCTGAGTTGAAAATTAAAATGGATATAGCATAACAGAAATCAAACCAACTGAAGTATTTGTGAAAAGTAATCTTTATTAATTTTTTTCTTGTCTCTCAGGGCATGTTTTAAGAAATTGCCTCGCATTTTGAGTTTCAATACTATGAGATACACATTTAATATGGTCACGATGATGAAAGAGAAAGTGAATACACACTTTTCCTTCCCATTACGTTTGGACATGACACCCTATACAGAAGATTTTCTTATGGGAAAGAGTGAGAGGAAAGAAGGTGATTTTTCCATTTATTTCTCTTGTTTGTGATTATTGTCAATCTCCATAACAAGGTAGTCATGATTACAAAGTTTTCATCAACTACATAGTTAACACAAATTGAATCTTAGAAGGGAGAATGTTTGTTAAGACAATGACGTGCGTTCAGTCAGTTAATCAGTAAATATTTAGTATCTACTAGGACTATGTTCCTAGACATTCTTACTGGAGTCACAGTGGTGAACAGGATAAGCATGGTTGTCGCTCTTGTGGAGCTTAAATCTCGTGGGGTGAGTCTTTTTATGTTGTTTTGTGTATGTGTGTGTGTGTTTTTTTTTTTTTCCCCGAGACACAATCTTGCTCTGTCCCACAGGCTGGAATGCAGTGGCACGATCTTGGCTCACTCCACCTCCCAGGTTCAGGTAATTCTTGTGCCTTAGCCTCCCAAGAAGCTGGAACCATAGGCATGCACCACCAGGCCCAGCTAATTTTTGTATTTTTAGTAGAGACAGGGTTTCGCCGTGTTGGGCAGTCTGGTCTCGAAATCCTGATCTCAGGCGATCCACCTGCCTCGGCCTCCTCAAGTGCTTGGATTACAGGTGTGAGCCACTACGCCTGGCCTCTTGCTCATTTTTCCTTCTTTAGGAATAAGTTCTGTTTTGTCTAAACTAGGGTCCTGGCAACGTTTATTTGTATAAAGAGTTCTGATTAAAATTTTAAAGGTTTGGAGAAGCCACTTACACTGTACGCTAAGCTTCAGGAAAGAGAACCATGTTATAATCTTTAACTCCAGTGCCTAGCACTTAATGAGTATCCAATAAATGTTTTACCCTCACTCAATGGGAGATGAGAGGTGTAAGCAATGAATGCACACTATTTTTTCAGGAGACATACACTTTCCTTGAAGAGAGTAGAGAAGATGGTAACTATAGCTGTAAAGAAATACAGAGTTAAGAGAGGGAATTATTACTGTTAGGCTTTGGGTATATTTATACCTTGTAGAAGGCAGGGCACAGTGGCTCATGCTTGTAATCCCAGCACTTTGGCAGGCCAAGGCAGGCGGTCACCTTAGATCAGAAGTTCGAGACCAGGCTGGCCAACATGGTGAAACCCCGTCTCTACTAAAAATACAAAAAAATTAGCTAGATGTGGTAACACATGCCTGTAATCCCAGCTACTCAGGAGTCTGAGGCAGGAGAATTACTTGAACCCAGGGAAGCAGAGGGTGCAGTGAGCTGAGATCCTGCCACTGCACTGCAGCCTGGGTGACAGAGCGAGACTCTGTCTCAAAAAAGTAAAAATAAGTTGTAAGGCATGGCCCAATAGAGATGACAGGCAAAGTTAAGAAGTGGGCATTGTATGTATACATCCTACTTTTTTTTTTTTTTGGGGGGGGGGGGGTTCATGTCATTCTCCTGCCTCAGCCTCCCAAGTAGCTGGGACTACAGGCGCCAACCACCACACCCGGCTAATTATTTTGTATTTTTAGTAGAGATGGGGTTTTACTGTGTTAGCCAGGATGGTCTTGATCTCCTGACCTCGCGATCTGCCCGCCTCGGCCTCCCAAAGTGCTGGGATTACAGGCATGAGCCACTGTGCCTGGCACATCCTACTTTTTAGACCTATTATTAAACCATTTAAAAAATTAGCCAGGTGCAGTGACACATGCCTGTAGTCACAGCTATTGGGAGGCTGAGATGGGAGGATCACTTGAGCCCAGGAGTCCAGGGCTGCGGTAAGCTATGATTATGCCACTACATTCCAGCCTGGATGGTAGAGCAAGACTCCATCTATTTGAAAAAAAAAATGTTTTTTTTTTTGAAAAAGTATAGCAGAACCTCCTCACAGCTGTGCTTCATTGTATTTCTTGTGATGTTTCCACTTGTGGAGATAGCAGAATTTATGCCACGATAAAGGAATTTGTTAGGCCACAAGTGATGCAGTCAGATCCTGGCACTGCCTCTGTAAGCATATCTACACTCCTCAGCCACTGCCTTGACACCTTGAGTCATATGCTTCTCTTACCTAATTATCTCTTCATGTTCCAGTTCAGACTGTACCCTCAAGTCAGCCAAGTCTCGTCATTTCCTTATTCCATATTCTACTTTTTCCTTTCTGTGTGGTGGTGGGAATACAGATCATAAATCATACATCGTCTTTAAACTTGCTAGACTATTCTATATTTTTTTTCCTCAGTATCTTTTATTACCTTTAGATTTTATATCTTTGGGGATAGGAAGTGTACCTTTTTCTTTATTTTGTTTCTGCCTACACAAATCTCCTAATACATAGTGTTTTTTATTAACTGATATGTATTTGGAAGCTGCCAGTACAATGCTTCGTTCTCCTTTCTTTGGCCAACTGTTCAAACCATGTTTAAACCACTTTTCTTAACATGAGAATAAAAGAGGTATGCCAGTTCCTTTTTAGGTCCTTTGTTTGCCTGCTCCTAGTAAAGATTAAATAGAATGGAGCATTTTATACTACCTATTTCAAAAGACTAGTCAGATTAAACAAAAATATTTTATATTTATACTTTATATTGAAGTTGTCCATAATTATGTACTAACACGTGGTTGTTTTACTAGTGGTTTGTATAATATGTCCTTTATGGTACTAAGCTAAAGATGGTGAATGACTAGCAAATAGTTGTTTTGTACATATTTAACATACAAACTATTTGTGCCTATTTCTGTAAAGTTAATTATAAAAAGTGATTCTACGTAACTGTTGTGACATTGGGAAAATCATTTTTATTTTATTAAAATGGTGTTAATAAAATAAAATATTGTAATAAAGTTTATTATAAAAAGGGCTTCTAAGTAACTGTTGTGAAGTTTGGAAAATTATTTCCATTCTATGTAAATCATTTCAGGTTTTAAAGAAGTCAATGATCATTCAAAAGACTCAGAGAGCTATGAATATGACTTGATAGGAGTGACTGTTCACACAGGAACGGCAGATGGTGGACACTATTATAGCTTTATCAGAGATATAGTAAATCCTCATGCTTATAAAAACAATAAATGGTGAGTTTTAAATATTTCAAAACTTTTTTTCTTTAAGAACTTATGGTATTTTTCTGAAATGTTTTCAGTGCTTAGTTTTCTAAAAACTTTCTACAAAAGTTGGAAATGAGGCAGACAAAATTTTTAAATGAAAACTTTCAACAGACAGTATAAATCAGTTCTTAAACATACAGATCTTTTAACTCTTGAGAATTTGTATCCTTTCCTCAGAGAAATGAATACACAGTTTTGCAGACAACTTTAGGAGCTTTATAGACAACATTTCAACTCTTACCTTCTCTATTAATTTAAGAGCTGTTTATTGAATATCTTCTACAGGGTAGCCTTATATGTGCCATTAGAAGTTACCTGCATGCTCTGCTTGCTTCACCTCCTATTGGGAGGACCACACACACTTTCTTTTTATCCTTTTATCAGGTTAATGGTTGGAAGTCATTAAACAGTCCCTAGTACCTGTTTTTTGGTCTTCAGATATTGTTAGGTAGGGTCTAGCCTATAGGTACTATATGTGTGCTAGTCACTGTTCTAAGTGCTGGGGATATTGCTTTGAAGAAAATGTACAATTGTTAATTGATTTTCAGTTAGCAGAATAGTTTCATTCAGTTATTTTTCACTTCTTCACCCATCGTGTCCATGGTGCCTTTTCCTTTTTTTATCCATTTGAATGTTTCCATAAGTATATTTTGAATCTTTTTTTGATCATAAATTTTGAAATGGTATCTGTCTTTGAAAGTTCTCACATCTCTTAATTTTTCCTAATAGCGTTACATGTTATATTTAAGCAAACTTTTTTATTTCTTTTATGAATTCTTCTATTAATCCTAGGTAATAAATGGATCTATCTGATTATAAGGTGGTTAAGAGTATGTTATAAAATTATATTTCCAATTTCTAGTAGATCAGAATTGTAAAAATAAGAACTTAGAATTTATCTCATGAAATAATAGACACTTGTAACATTGGTTATTCAAAAAATAGTAGACATAATATGAAGATATTCAGTATATGCATACTGGATTAATACTATATGCTCTATTTTAGGTATCTTTTTAATGATGCTGAGGTAAAACCTTTTGATTCTGCTCAGCTTGCATCTGAATGTTTTGGTGGAGAGATGACGGTAAGTTTTATTCAGAAATTATAAATGGTTTGTGCCTTGTCATATCCAAAATCCAGTAGCAGAGTTGCTTAACTTTCTTTTAATTGCTATGATTAAATTAAAGATGTTTTCAATTGATATTTATTAGAAGTCTAGTATGTTTACAGAAATATTTTTAAAGTGCTGTTTCTACTTTCCACAACAGCCTGATTAAGAAGGTAAGACAAATAAAAAGCTTAGTAGTATGGGAGTTGAATTACAGTGCCATGAGAATAAGGATTGAGTAAATTGTTTACTCAGTGAATTCTGTGGGATTAGAGCAAAAAGAAATTACTGTTTACTGACTTAATCTGAAAAATCTTTGACAAGGGAGTCTCTCTTAGCTTACTGTGGCTCAAGAGGCTACCTGATTCACAATAGGAAAAAAAGAAATTAAAAAAATGTTTGGCAAGGAAGTTGGCTTGAGCTAAGTTTTAAAGGATTGTTCTTTCAGTGCTTTTTATAACACCAGCAGCAACCTGGATAACACTAGTTACTGGATAGAAAAAGGACATCTTCTCTGTGACATAATTGACAAAAGACTTTTGTTTTTTGCCCCCAAGTCGGAATCTTGCTGTGTCACCCAGACTGGAGTGCAGTGGCATGATCTTGGCTCACTGCAACCTCCACCTCCTGGGTTCCAGCTGTTCTCAAGCCTCAGCCTCGGGAGTAGCTGGGATTACAGGTGCCTGCCACCATCCCCAGCCAATTTTTGTATTTTTAATAGAGATGGGGTTTCACCATGTTGGCCAGGCTGGTCTCAAACTCCTGAACCCAAGTGATCCACCTACCTCAGCCTCCCAAGTGCTGGGATTACAGACATGAGCCACGGCACCTAGCCGACAATAGACGTTTAAAAAGACATTTAGGTTGGAGTAGTATTGTAATAATTTCACTTCTCTATAGACAGTTTATCCTAGAATCAATTTTCTGAGAACTGTGTTAAAATATTCTCTTGATTCTCCACAAGACAAATATTAGTCATTTCTGTTTCATAGTTTCACCCAAATAAAGTTGTTGTTTGACTTAATAACCATATTTGTTATGAATTAGCCATTTACATTCTGGATTTTATAGTTGATCTTAGCCAAAAGTTGAGAAATAATACACATTCCAGATTTTAATGAAGCGTTTCCTTATTGCTTCTCAGTGTTCTTGTCTACTCTGCTGAATGGAAAAAGAAAAGCAGGCCACTTGCTAACAACTTGGAAATGGGTAGAATAGGGAAGTAAATATTTAGTTACAACTAAAGCCACCACTAAATGAATTGTATCTGTAGATGTTATTCCTAGAATGTTTCCTTTTTTTTTTTTTTTGAGACGGAGTCTCACTCTGTTGCCAAGCTGGGGTACAGTGGCATGATCTCGGCTTACTGCAACCTCCAACTCCCTGGTTCAACCGTTTCTCCTGCCTCGGCCTCCCAAATAGCTGGGATCAGAGGCACACGCCACTCTGCCCAGCCAATTTTTGTGTTTTTAGTAGAGACGGGGTTTCACTATGTTGGCCAGTATGGTCTCGATCACCTGACCTTGTGATCGCCCACCTTGGGCTCCCAAAGTACAGGGATTACAGTCATGAGCCACTGTACCTGGCTGAATGTTTCCTTTTTTTAAAAAAAAATGAAGAGCAAGGCTCTTTCTCTTAAAAAGTAGTTTTTCAAATTGCAGGTCCACTTTTTTTTTTCTTTTATTTATTTTATCGTAAAGTATCTTTAAAAAATGTTTTGAGACCGGATGTGGTGGCTCATGCCTGTAATCCCAGCACATTGGGAGGCTGAAGTGGGTGGATCACCTGAGGTCAGGAGTTCAACACCAGCATGGCCAATGTGGGGAAACCCCACCTCCACTAAAAATATAAAAATCAGCCAGGCATAGTGGCAGGCGCCTGTAGTCCCAGCTGCTCGGGAGGCTGAGGCAGGAGAATCGCTTGAACCCGGAAAGTGGAGGTTGCAGTGAGCTGAGATCGTGCCATTGAACTCCAGCCTGGGTAACGAGCAAAACTCCACCTCAAGAAAAAAAAAAAAAAAGAAAGAAATAGGCTGGGCGTGATGTCTCAGGCCTGTAATCTCAGCACTTTGGGCGGCCAAGGCGGGTGGATTGCTTGAAGTCAGGAGTTCAAGACCATCCTGGCCAACATGGTGAAACCCTCTCTTTACTAAAAACACACAAAAAATTAGCCGGGTGTGATAGCAGGCACCTGTAATCCCAGCTACTCGGGAGACTGAGGCAGGAGAATCGCTTGAATCAGGCAGAGGTTGCAGTGAGCCGAGATCATGCCATTTTGCTCCAGCCTGGGAGACAAAAGCAAAACTCCGTCTCCAAAAAAAAAAAGTTTTGAATCTTTGTGTTTTAAAATGTCTGCTTCTGTCCCTTCTGATTTCATTGCCCATAATGCTGCTTGTCTGCTTCCCTTGGCTTTTTAAATTTTTTCTGTCACAACACACCTGAAGTTCTCCAGAATTACCAGTAGAATCCTCATGTCCTTACTCATTAGGAAACAGCCTTTAAGTTCTCAGAAGCCCCACCACTAAATTCCTCATAATATTCCACAAGTTCACTTAGCTGTCTGTGATCCTTTGTTCAGCCTCCTTTTGTCCTGTGATCTTTCTTTCTTATTCAAATCTAGATCTTTACTGATTGCTTCTCATTACTTCGTGGTCCGTTTTCTTTCCTTTGCATCTTGTGTGTGTTCATGCGTGTGTGCGTGTGTGTGTGTGTGTGTATTCTTTGGTTGACTCTTTTTCTGATGCTTCTTTTGCTGTCTCCCATCAGGCACTGCTTAAAGTGTGTACTGACCAATCCATTTCATCTGCATAAAGTTACTTACAACTCTGAGGTTCAAAATTATGTTTGTGAAGGATTGGTGGAGGTAGATGTTTTGAGATGTCAGAATAAGTTACAGCTTCATGACAATGAGATATTTTAATAATATGCTTTTTTCATTTATAATGTTGCTGAGTAATAACTATTTAAATTCAGTTTTTATTTCTACTTACCGCATTTACCAAAATTAGGACAAGGCCAACTATTTCCTTGCCTCACTGTCTTCATTTGTTTTCTTTTGTTACAGTAAAATTTTCTAAGTCTCAACTTTATAGTGTTCTCTAAAAATAATAAAAATAATAAAAACTGAAAAAAAGATATTAGGATATATTGGCCAAATTGTGAAGTACATAGAATTTTTATGAACGCGGTGTTGTTTGAAAACTACTTACAAAGGTGCTGTTAAGTATAAAGTAGCTGTTTATGAAATAACATATATAAATATAGCTGAGTATACCCATTTTTTCAAAGAAGTAAAACTTTTGTATTTTTAAACAGACCAAGACCTATGATTCTGTTACAGATAAATTTATGGATTTCTCTTTTGAAAAGGTAACCATTTTTTTATGTATAGTTTTATATTGTTTTTTTCTTCTGCATTGTCTATTTTTAGAGTGATACTTTGTCAAAATGAAAATATGTCTTTTCTTGCTTCTTAAAGACACACAGTGCATATATGCTGTTTTACAAACGCATGGAACCAGAGGAAGAAAATGGCAGAGAATACAAATTTGATGTTTCGTCAGAGTTACTAGAGGTATAAGTTAATTTCACTTGAGCAACATTTTAAAAATATGTTAAGTGTTTATGCAAGGAATACTGTAGTGTAAGAACAGGCTCTACAGGTTGATACCTGTAATTCTGAGTAGATCTTAAGAGTATTTACAAATAGTCTTGGTAATACTGACATAAGACTGGTAAATGAAAATGAATGAGATTAAATGGAGTAGAAAGTATCACTAAAAGAGAGTAGGTGGCGGGGTGCGGTGGCTCATGCCTGTAATCTCAGCATGTTGGGAGGCCAAGGCGGGTGGATCACGAGGTCACGGGTTCATGACCAGCCTGGCCAAATGGTGAAACACCCTGTCTCTACTAAAAATACAAAAATTAGCTGAGTGTGGTGGTGGGCGCCTGTAATCCCAGCTACTTGGGAGGCTGAGGCAGAGATAATTGCTTGAACCCGGGAGTCGGAGGTTGCAGTGAATGGAGATCGCACCACTGCACTTCATTCAGCCTAGGTGACAGTGAGACTCCATCTCAGAAACAACAACAAAAAATAGGCAGAAAGGTTGAGGGAATCAGAGTGACTTAACAATTTGTGAGGTTAGGTAATGTTTTGCTTCTTAGATTGGATGATGGGTTTGTAAGTGTTCCTTCTGTTGTGCCTCATGATATAGACATGCCCTCAAGCATGCATTGTAATTGAAATGCCGTTAAAATGTATTTTACACCCGGGGGCAATGGCTTACACCTACAATCCCAGCATTTTGGGAGGCCCAGACGGGTGGATCACCTGAGGTCAGGAGTTCGAGACCAACCTGGCCAACATGGCAAAACCGCAGCTCTACTAAAAATAGAAAGACTAGCTGGGCGTGTTGGTGGGTGCCTGTAATCCCAGCTACTCAGGAGTCCTAGGGGAGAGAATCCCTTGAACCCGAGAGGTGGAGGTTACAGTGAGCCGAGATAACACCACTGCATTTCAGCCTAGGCCACAGAGCAAAACTCTGTCTCAAAAAAAAAAAAAGGGCCGGGCGCGGTAGCTCACGCCTGTAATCCCAGCACTTTGGGAGACTGAGGTGGGTGGATCACAAGATCAGGAGAGCGAGACCATCCTGGCTAACATGGTAAAACCCGGTCTCTACTAAAAATACAAAAAATTCGCTGGGTGTGCTGGCGGGCGCCTGTAGTCCCAGATACTCTGGAGGCTGAGGCAGGAGAATGGTGTGAACCCCGGAGGTGGAGCTTGAAGTGAGCCGAGATCTTGCCACTGCACTCCAGCCTGGGCGACAGAATGAGACTGTCTCAAAAAAAGTATTTTACATATGAAGGAATAAAAACATGTTCATTTGTAGTTATGAGGCTTTCTTCATTTCATAATATAGTAGGTAGTAATAGTACATTATTGAGTACATAGCTCAGTGTGTATTGTGTTGGTGTTAGGAATTCAGTCAGCCAAAAACACAAAAAAGTAAATCTTCTCCAGAAATGCATGCCTGATTAAATTGTATGCATTCATCTAGACAATTCAGCTTTTACTGTCTGGAAAAAAAAAATTTTTTTTGTGTTATTGCAATCAAGTCTTAAAACTGGGTATTGTTCTGAAATGCTTTTGACTAGTATCTTGCCTGCACATGTGTTAATGGTAAAAAGCCAGGAATATTGTCTTTTTTAAATTCCTTGAATTGGATTTAGTAGCTGAATTAGATGGTATTCATTATAAATGGCTTCATTAGATTTGAAGCTACTAAACTTACCTATTTGTATAAAAATTTATCTCAACCGTCATTATAACCACAATTAATTTTAATCATTTTTTGTGCAAAGCTTTTTGCCCTAAAGATATTTAGACAAATCTAGACCTTGCTTTATATAAGTACCCGACAGTATTTAATGACAGTTACGCCACTTGTGAAGTAAAATGAAATTTTAAATAAAACCTTTACAATGATGATGTATTTTGTTTGTTTACATCGGTGGTTCTCAAACTTCTGTGTGTATGTGTGAGTGACAGGGTCCTCATTTAAAGTGAGGAAGCTTAACCATTTCTGGCTTTTGATTTAAGGTGAAAGATGTGTGACTCCTCATTTTACTTGATACAGAGAGGCCATTGTAGGGTTGTTAATTGACCTAATTCCAGTATTATCTCAGGGAATGTGGAGGCCTGAGGAGAGGGAGAAAGTGAACAGCTAGTTGGTGGAGCAGTCAGAACACACACAACTTGTATTAAGTGTGCCGTATTATATCGGTGTAGTTCGTGGTACCCTGAAACAATCACAATAGTAACCTCAAAAAATCACACTGATGATAGATCACCATAATAATATAATATGTAATATGATATAATACATAATATAATAATATATAATGACGAAAATGTTTGAAATATTTCAGGAATTACCAGAATGTGACAGACACAAAGTGAGGACATGCTAGTAAAAAAATGGTGCCAATAGACTTGCTTGATTGCAAGGCTGCCACAGCCCTTCAGTTTGTTGAAAAATACAGCATCTGCAAAGTGCAGTGAAGTGAAGCACAATAAAATAAGATATGCCTGTACATTAGAAAATTCCTCATTGCAGACCTAAGCCAACAATTTTTTCTGTAATTGTTCCAGCTTATTATTGTTAAATGAGTGTGCCTACATGTTTTCTTAAAATTAAATTTAAAATGTAAAATACTGTGTACATGAACATTAATATGGTTTTAGATAGAAACCAGAATGTGGTTCTTTAGATTTGTACATTTAAAGCGTAGACATTAATACCAAAAGATAACATAAGACATTTTAGAAGCATAAAAGAGATAAAGCAAACTAGTTATAAATTGTAATGATTCTTACAGATAATATAAGGTAAGAGTTCTCAGAAAGTGTAGTTGATAGGGTTTGCTAGAAAAGGGTCAGGAAATACTTCGGGAAGTTAACCTTAAACTGAAACTTGAAAGTTAGAGAAGAGGTAATCATGTGAAGAATGCTCGGGGCCAGGCAAAGAAAACATTATGTACAAATTGCCTAGGAAGGACAGAGCTTATTGGCATGTTTCAGAAGCCAAAAGATGACCTATATGGCTGTGATGGTAGTTCAAGGAAAAGTGGCCCAAGATGAGGATGGACAGTTACGTAGAAAATAGCTAGGGTAAGGCTGGGCGCAGTGGCTCCCACCTGTAATCCCAGCACTTTGGGAGGCTGAGGCAGTTGGTTCACCTGAGGTCAGGAGTTTGAGACCAGCCTGGCCACCATGATGAAACCCCCTCTCTACTAAAAACACAAAAATTCACTGGGTGTGGTGGCGGGCACCTGTAATCCCAGCTACTTGGGAGGCTGAAGCAAGAGAATCGCTCGAACCTGGAGGTGGAGATTGCAGTGAGCCGAGATCGCACCATTGCACTCCAGCCTGGGCAACAAGAATGAAACTCTGTCTCAAAAAAAGAAAAAGAAAAGAAAAAAGAAAACAGGGTGGCTGGGCAGAGTGGGCAGGATGAGATTACCCCTGTAATCTCAGCACTTTGAGAGGTAGGCGGATTGCTTGACCCCAGGAGTTAAAGACCAGCCTGGGCAACATGGTAAAACCCCATCTGTACCAAAAAAAAATGTATATATATATTAGCTGGGCATGGTGGCACACACCTGTGGTCCCAGCTACTCAGGAAGCTGAGGTGGGAGGATCACTTGAGGCCAGGGAAGTCAAGGCTGCAGTAAGCTATCATGCTACTGCACTCCAGCCCAGGTGACAGAGTGAGACCCTGTCTCCAAAATAAATAAATAAATCCACAAAAAATAGCTATACACATACATAGATACAATATAAAAAGAACTATCAAGCAGATGAATGTTTCTGTAAAACAAAAATAGAGCAGAACCAAAAACACTTACATGGTAGAAACCACAGTATTACCTGCCTTTAGGTTCAGGAGATCATGTTGACCAGTAGTTAGGCCCTAATGGGATAGAGGGGACAAAAATTGTGACACAGAATCTACAACTGAGCTTATGGCTGGAATCCAGAGTTTAGAATGGGGCTCCCTTGTTATAAAAAGTACTGAATGAGATGGGTAGAATGCTATCAGAGTCCGTGTGATACAGAGTCTGATACAGGGGCTACAGCTTAATAGAATGTTTTTGTACCTGGAAATGCTCAAGAACTCTGAAGCAGGCTATTCACTGATTAGACTGTGATTTCCCAAATATCACTGTAGAACAGGAATCCTATTAGGTTCTAAATTAGTGTAGTGGACTGGGGAGGCAAAGAGATAGTTGAAAATCTTCAATGGAAGATTAAAGATAAGGTTGGGACTTTCAGCTCAAAATGAACCTATCGACCAAAATCCCAAAATAAAATCAGAAGTTTAGCCCTACAAAAGACAGCTAGTAATACCAGTAGTCAGAACATCTAGGTAAAAATAATTTTATGGAACTGACAAAAACATAAGGCCTATTTAAGGTATTCAGAGGGATGAAGACAAAAACAGCAGAGTGATCCTACAGTGCTAATTTTTCATGATTTTTATAAACAAATCACGTCTGATTTGGGTCTCCCAACCAGAATTAAGTATTGTACCAACTTTTAAATGTAAACCTTTCTTTTATAACCTTATCAGAATGTAACATGACTTATATTTTATTCATTTATATACTTGCTCTTCAGATAGGATTTCAGAATTGCAGCATTTTAATAAATACAATAAAAACCTCACAGTTGCTTGAGGTAGCCAGATAAGTATTAATAATTACAAAATATTAGTAGCAACCATTTATATGAGTATACTTGGGGAAAAAATCAAAATGAACTTTAAGTGCATGTATTTTATTTTGCAGTTTTTTAGAGGAGACTTTTTGTCTAATAAAAATATTAGTAAAATGTAATGAAGTAAACTGCTTTATCATATATCTAATGTTAACTTTTTTGTTTTCAGTGGATTTGGCATGATAACATGCAGTTTCTTCAAGACAAAAACATTTTTGAACATACATATTTTGGGTAAGTTTGGTAAATTTCATAGATATTTTACACATTTAAAAAAAATCTTATATGTGAATTTTAAATGATTATTTTTAAATTCTAGATTTATGTGGCAATTGTGTAGTTGTATTCCCAGTACATTACCAGATCCTAAAGCTGTGTCCCTAATGACAGCAAAGGTAATAAATATATGAACTTTAAATAATTCTGTCAAAATTTACTACTTTAAAATGATTGAAGCTTTTTTTGCTGTATTTTTTCTTACAGTTAAGCACTTCCTTTGTCCTTGAGACATTTATTCATTCTAAAGAAAAGGTATGTGTTTTATACTATGGATTTTTTTTTGTCATTTATGTTTTTATCAGGTATCTTTTGGTTTTTGTTATTGTTGGCTCAGAAGTTCATAAACTTTGACTGACTTCTTTTTCTTTTCTAGCCCACAATGCTTCAGTGGATTGAACTGTTGACCAAACAGTTTAATAATAGTCAGGCAGCTTGTGAGGTAAGGTGATAATTCAACAACTAATGCATAGCTTAAGATTCTTTTTTTTCCCCCTCTTATCTAAGATGCTATAGCAAAGTTGTTTTATCTATCACAGGGAGCCAAATGTAAGTCATTCCTAAAATCATTTAGCTGAGAAAGTTATAATTTAATATATCACATCCATTACACTGATTAAATAATTGATTATTAAGTCACTTAAAAATTCATGTTTTGGCCAGGTGTGATGGCTCATGCCTGTAACCCCAGCACCTTGGAAGGCTGAGGCGGGCAGAGTACGAGATCAAGAGATCGAGACCATCTTGGCCAACATGGTGAAACCCTGTCTGTACTAAAAATACAAAAAATAGCAGGGTAGGGTAACGCATGCCTGTCGTCCCAGTGCCTGGGGAGGCAGAGGCAGGAGAATCACTTGAACCTGGGAGGCGGAGGTTGCAGTGAGCTGAGGTTGTGCCACTGCACTCCAGCCTGATGACATAGCGAGACTCTGTCTCAGAAAAAAATTTTTTTCCGCCTTCATCTAACAGAAGGAAAAACTATGTATAGAATATTCAAGACTCTTCCAAATATTTCTTAACTACTTTTGTTTTTACAGCCTTATTAAGGTATAAATGACAAAAATTTTATGTATTCAAGGTATACAAAATGATTTGATGTATGTATACATTGTGAAGTGATTACCACATTCAAATTAATTAACACATTTATCACCACATAGTTACGTGTATGTGTGAGTGGTGAGGACATACACCTCCCTTAGGAAATTTCAAGTAAACTATGCAAAAAATTTTTAATCTTTTTTTAGTCAGTTTTGTCTCAAAACAATACAATATTGTAACTAGTGTCATGATGTTGTACGTAAGATCCCCAGAATTTATTTAAAATGGAAACTTGGGATCGGGCACGGTGGCTCACGCCTGTAATCCCAGTACTTTGGGAGGCCAAGGCAGGCGGATCACTTGAGGTCAGGAGTTTGAGACCAGCCCAGGCCACACGCGAAACCACGTCTCTACTAAAAATAAAAAAAGTAACTGGTCATGGTGGTGTGCACTTGTAATCCCAACTACTGGGGAGCCTGAGGCAGGAGAATCGCTTGAACCCTGGAGGCGAAGGTGCAGTGAGCTGAGATCACGCCACTGCATTCCAGCCTGAGTGACAGAGTGAGACTGTCTCAATTTAACAAAATAAAAATAAAAAACCTGAAACTTTGTACTCTTTGGCCAACCTCATCTTCCTATTTCTTCCATCCCTCTCTTAACTACTTTTGTATGTTGTTAGGAAATGCTTGACATCATCTGTCACTTCCTCTTTCCCCACTCTCTCCGCCAAAAAAAAATTCACCTATCCACCTATCTCAGTAGATTAGTTTATGCCCGGTTTTAGCTCCTCATCGCCCATTTTAAGAGATGCATCCCTAAGGATAACCTGCTCACAGGTAATGACAACTCAATCATATTGCCATCTTAATTTTTAGATTAGCAACCAAAGAGTTGTAAAATCCATAGGAATGCAAGTGTTACAAATTAACAGAAGTGGGAAATAGCAGTCTAGTATATAATTGATGAATTATATTTAAAGGTTTTTTGCGTATTTAGAAGTTCATCTAATTATACCTTATAGAAATAGAGTAAGGGAATCTATTCCTCAGAAATTTCAAACACAAAAGTGTAACTTCTTGAAACTTTGTAATGAGAATTTGGAAACATGGACAGAAGTAGAAAGGGACCATAAGCTGTCACATACCTGTTCCTCAGCTTCAATAAATAATAATATTCTTTCATTCTTGTTTCATCTACCCCCTGTTTTTTTTCCCCCATAATGGAAGAATTTTAAAGGAGACGTAAATAAATTATACATCTATAAACACCCAGTATATATTTCTGACATAAGAAAACTTTAAAAACATATGCAACCAGTAATATTATAAGTGATTTCTCATCTTTATAACTTTTTTTTACCCCCAGAGAGGGTGGTGTTCTGTCACCGAGGCTGTTGAATGCAGTGGTGCACAATCATAGCTCACTGCAACCTCAAAATCCTGGGCTTGAGCAATCCTCCTCCCTCAGCCTCCCGAGTAGCTGGGACCACAGGCACTCACCAACACACTCAGCTAATGTTTTTCTTTTTTTATAGAGACGGAGTCTCTTTGTTGCGCAGCTGGTCTCAAACTCCAAGCTTCAAGCTATCCTCTTGCCTCTGCCTCCCAAATTGCTGAGATTACAGGCATGAGCCATTACGCCTGGCCAGAAGTGATTTATTCTTGTCATCTAATACCCATCCTATGTTCAGTTTTCTTTATCTCAAAAAAAATTTTCAGTTGATAGGTTTAAAAGAGTGGTTCAAACAAGTTCCACATTTTGCATTCATCTGTCTCTTAAGTCTTCCTTAATCTGTAAAAGTTACTTTTTTTTCTCCATGCCATTTTTTGTCATTTGTGCTTTAGGATTTCCCTCATGCTTTCTTTGACTACTTGCATTTTCCTGGTGGTGGTTAACATGTTCCTCTGTTTCCTTCTCCTCTCATGGCTGTTTGATAGATCCAGAGTTTCTCCAGTGCTAATTAGATCATAATTTGTTTTTAAACAGAAAGAAAATGAATCATGCTAATATCATATATTATTAATAGGAGGCCGGGTGTGGTGGCTCACGCCTATAATACCAGCACTTTGGGAGGCCAAGGCAGCTGGATCACCTGAGGTCAGGAGTTCAAGACCAGCCTGGCCAACATAGTGAAACCCTGTTTCTACTAAAAATACAAAAATAAGCCGGGCATGGTGGTGTGTGCCTGTAATCTCAGCTACTCGGGAGGAGAATCACTTGAACCTGGGAGGCAGAGGTTTTAGTGAGCCAAGATTGTGCCACTGCACTCCAGCCTGGGCAATGGAGCAAGATCTGTCTCTGTCTCTCTCTCTTTCTCTCTCTATATGTCTTTATTTATTTTAATTAAAGAGTAAAGATTCTATAGTGTGATGAGGGCTAAGAGAATGATACTTCATTTTATTATGATAAAGGACCACAGGTTGTCGTCATGCACATTGTGTACTGTAATATAAATGGCATTCCATGGAGTTGTGTAATGATGTAACCCTTATTATGATTTTTAGAGTTTGGACTTTTATAACAATTAGAGAAACTTTTCTGGTAAGAACTTAAAAGAATTAAAACATTGACCAGAAATAAAATTCTTATGTGACTGTTAGCCCATGTAACAAATATTTATTGAATGTTAAAGTCATACTGTGTTATTTTTACAGTGGTTTTTAGATCGCATGGCTGATGATGACTGGTGGCCAATGCAGATACTAATTAAGTGCCCTAATCAGATTGTGAGACAGGTAAGAAAAAATGTGTTTGAAAAAAATTAATTTGGAAAAGAAGTTACTTTCAATTTAATTATTCTAAATTTGCTTATTAGTGTGTCTTAACCTAATATTGATAATAGTATGAAAAGATCTACCTCCTATCATAAAAGTCATTTTGTTGTTGGTTTCACCAGGCTCTTTTAACATCAGCTCTCTAATAAGGTGATTAAAATTATGCACATTTCCTGGATATAGGAAGATTGACTGTAACTTCCTATTCTTTTATTATTAGATCCTGCTCTTTATTATTAGATGCTTTATGAGTTGTACTGATTCTTTTAAAATCCTTAGACATTCTAACCATGGTGTAGGGTACTATAGTGACCTCAAAAGCTAATGAGAAGACTGTAACTTACTTCTGTGATTGGGTCTGAACTGTCATATGAAACATTTTGTTTTCTTTAAATTGTTGGGTACAATAGACAATGAAATGTAAATATTACTTTATAGTCACTTTTGACAAAATCAAAAACTTAATCTATGCCACTTTCCAGTTACTATTGAGATAGAGATGTGTGTGTTGTATATATAAAATATACATTATATATAACATATATATACATATATGTTATATATAATGTATATTATATATAATGTGTGTTATAATGTATATTTTATGTGTGTATATATATAGAATTTGTTTTTTTAGAGGATTTTGCTCTGTTTCAAGCAGTCCTCTTGCCTCAGCAGCTGGGACTACAGGCACATACCACCACACCTGGCTAATTTTGTTTTGTTTTGTTTTGTTTTGTTTTTAGACAGGCTCTTGCTCTGTCATCCTGGCTGTAGTGCAGTGGTGCTACATGACTCACTGCAGCTTCCACCTCCTGGGCTCAAGCAGTTCTCCCACCTCAGCCTCCTGAGTAGCTGGAACTACAGGCACACACTACCACACCTAGCTAATTTTTATGTTTTTTGTGGAGAGAATGTATGTCTCCCCTGTTGCCTAGGCTGGTCTCAAATTCCTGGGCTGAGGCAATCTTCCCACCTTAGCCTCCCAGAGTTCTGGGATTATACTGTGAGCCACTGAGCCGGCTTAAGATACAATTCTTACACCATAAAATTTACCCAAACCTTTCAAAATGTAAAATGTAGTGGTTTTTAGTATAGTCACAAAGTTGTGCAACCATCACTACTACCTAATTTTGGAACATTTGTCACCCCCACCCCCCACCAAAAAAAAAACCCCTATACCCATTAGCAATCAGTTCCTATTTTATGCTGTCCTTTCTCCTCAATCCCTGACAACTACTAGTCTACTTTCTATCTTTATAGATTTGCCTATTTTGACCATTTCATATTAATGGAATCATACAGTATTAGTCTTTTGTGACTTACTGCTTGGGTTTAACAATCTTTTAGGATTTATTCATGTTATAGCATGTATCCATATTACATTTTCTTTTTTTGCCCAATATTTTGTCAAATGTATATACCCCACATTTTGTATATCTGTTCATCAGCAGAACATTTGAGATGTTTCTACTTTTTGGCTATTTTTAATAATGCTATTAGGAACTTTTAGTACAAGTTTTTGTTTGGACATATATTGTCACTTCTTTGTATACATTTTCAGAACTGGTAAACTTTTTTGTTTTTGTGTTTTGTGTTTCTTTTTGAGACGGAGTTTCACTCTTGTGGCCCAGGCTGGAGTGCAATGCCGTGGTCTCAGCTCACTGCAACTTCTGCCTCCAGGGTTTAAGCGATTCTCCTGCCTCAGCTTTCCAAGTAGCTGAGATTACAGGCGTGCACCACCGTGCCCAGCTAATTTTTTGTATTTTTAGTAAACAGGATTTCACCTTTTTGGCCAGGCTGGCCTCAAACTCCTGACCTTAGGTGATCTGCCTGCCTTGGCCTCCCAAAGTGCTGTTATTACAGCCACCGCACCAGCGGTAAACTGGTGTTTTTTGGTTAGTTGGTTGGTTGTTGTTGGTTTTGAGATGGAGTCTTGCTCTGTCACCCAGGTTGGAGTGCAATGGCGTGATCGCGTCTCACTGCAACCTCCACCTCCCGAATTCACACAGTTCTCCCTGCCTCAGCCTCCTGAGTAGCTGAGATTACAGGTGCCCACTGCCACACCCAGCTAATTTTTGTATTTTTAGTACAAACGGGGTTTCACCATGTTGGCTAGGCTGGTCTCGAACTCCTGACCTCAGGTGGTCCACCCACCACAGCCTCCCAAAGTGCTGGGATTATAGGCTTCAGCCACCATGCCCGGCTGGTAAACTTTTTTTTTTTTTTTTATAGTGACTGCAGTGTTTGATGTTCTTGCCAGTGATATATAAGAGTTCCAATTTCACCATAATCTTTAGCAGGTAATACTGTCTTTTTTATTTTAGCCATCCTAGAAGGTATGAAGTGGTATCTTATTGTGGTTTTGGTATGCATTTTCCTAAAAATTGTTACGCATATTTTCATGTGATTGTGGTTCACTTGTGTATCTTTAAAGAATCCTCACATTTCCTTCTCCTAGCTGCTGACCCCATGATGAGCAGCTGCCCTTCCCCATTCCACTCTTCTTAAGGAATTGGATACTAGATTTTCCTTTCTCTGTATCCCCACTAGCTAAAAGGATTTTTTGAAACTTTGTTTTTGATCATCTGTATTACTGAAACGTGCAGTTTGTTGAGTTTTTTTTCTCTTTATCATAAAACTGATTTTTTTATGCTAACTTTGCCGTATTGCCTTAGTCCATTGTTGAGACTCCAGAAAAGCTCCAGAATACCAAGATAATCTTGTGCAAAGTATAAATGGGTGGCAGAGAATTTTGAATCAAGTTAATTTTTCAAATCTTTGTTACCTGATAAGTTGGCTCTTGTTTTATCTTTATCTTCACAGATGTTTCAGCGTTTGTGTATCCATGTGATTCAGAGGCTGAGACCTGTGCATGCTCATCTCTATTTGCAGCCAGGAATGGAAGATGGGTAAGAAGTACTTTTTGAACGTGTGTGTGTGTGTGTGTGTGTGTGTGTGTGTGTGTGTGTGTGTGTTGTTTTTGTTTTTTGCTGCTGCTGTTGTTGTTGTTGTTGTTGTTTTAAAGAGATAGGGTTTCTTCATGTTGCCCAGGCTGGTCTCAAACTGGTAGGTTCAAATGATCTGCCCACCTCATCCTCCCAGATTGCTAGGATTACAGGCGTGAGCCACCTTGCTTGGCCCTAATTTTTAAGTTTCTTGATGACTTGGCTACAAAGTATTTTTTTAAAATCCACACTGAAATATTTGTTCTGTTTAAAAATAATCTGTAATAATACATTCAAGAAGGTAAAACTATTTTTGTTTTGTTTAAATTTTGCATCTGCAAAATCCTTTACAAACTACATTATGGCTTAGTCTTTTTGTTTGCATTGATTTAGCCAGTCACAGTAATTGGAGTCTAGCTACTTATATTATTGCAGTTGATATTCATTATCTCAAAGATAGAGAAACTCAGAGTTTAAAAAATATTTTTCTCTTGAACAGTATTTCCAGGCCTCATACATTCTCTAAGATCTATTTAATTGTCTTTTAGGTCAGATGATATGGATGCCTCAGTTGAAGATATTGGCGGTCGTTCATGTGTCACTCGCTTTGTGAGAACCCTGTTATTAATTATGGAACATGGTGTAAAACCTCACAGTAAACATCTTACAGAGTATTTTGCCTTCCTTTACGAATTTGCAAAAATGGGTGAAGAAGAGGTGAGGCTATATCTTGTCTATTTTTTGGATTATCTGTCTTTTTTCAGTATTTGCAACTTAATTGCTTCTATTTTACATTTTTAAATTTTGTTTGTTTGTTTAGAGCCAATTTTTGCTTTCATTGCAAGCTATATCTACAATGGTACATTTTTACATGGGAACAAAAGGACCTGAAAATGTAAGTACAATTCTATTATACATCAGGAATTAGAGGCCATGGTTTTCATAGTTTGCATCGTGCGAAGTCCTGAGATGTTAGAACCCTTTTTAAAATCCCTTCTGGAACCTGATGTTAGATAATGTGAAGGGTCTAAGATTGGTTGATGTTTTTAATGTAACTTGAATGGATATAGCAGGAAAGAAACAACTAGGTCGTTCATTGGTCATGTCTGGAACAAAGCAAATAAACTGAGGCAAAGTGGTCACCTAGTTTGGGGTCTTATTAACAGTGAATTGTTTTTGTGAACATTTTGGTGGTCACATTTTGAAGTTCTTTGCTATTAAGTTTGTGAGAGTCTTTCCAAAATTTCAGTAGCTGGTCTATTAATAATATTAAAGTATTACATCAGTTTTGTGTTGTTCATAACAAATGCATTGGGTTGTATGATCTACTTGCACTCTTATTTAGTCCTTTTCTTAACCATAAGAGATAAGTACCCTTTATAACTCCATTTAACAGATGAGACAGTTGAGACTTAGAGAAGTTAATTTGTAATGCTTCACAGAATATACACTAGTAGATCATAAAATCTTTTGACTCTCTGCCTTTAAAAGTCCAAGCGAATGTCTCTTTGAAATACCTACTATTTGGATTATCAGGAAACTATAAATAAGAATTTCTTATTTTGTGTAACTGGCATTTTTATTAAATAGGAAATATTGTTTTATCATACTTGTAATTTTTATCCTGATTTGTCTTCCAATGAGCTTGCTTATAAGAAAAAAGTTATTCAAGGATTTATAGGTAAGGTAAGTAGTCAGTGTTGAGAATTTTTTTTTTTTTTTTTTTTTTTTTTTGAGATGGAGTCTCACTCTCATCAAGGCTGGAGTGCAGTGGTGCTATCTCGGCTCATTGCAACCTCTGCCTCCTGTGTTCAGGCGATTCTCCTGCCTCAGCCTCCTGAGTAGCTGGGATTCTAAGCGTGTGCCACCACTGCTGGCTAATTTTTGTATTTTTAGTAGAAACGGAATTTCAGCATGTCGGCCAGGCTGGTGTCGAACTCCCGACCTCAAATGATCCACCTGCCGCAGCCTCCCAGAGTGCTGGGATTACATGAGCCACCGTGCATGGCAGAAAATTGTTATTCTTCACAGTTCTGGCAATTTAATCTAACATTGTCCTGAATGTGGTTTAGAATCTTTTACATTAGATTTAGGTCTTTGTGCAGTTGTTTTTCATGTTACAAGCTCCTGCCACCATCTACACTGTTAAATAAAACATGTCATTTGTTCTCAAAATGATATTAAAACTACTACCATATTAAAATTGAATTTTATTCCAACTTAGCCTCAAGTTGAAGTGTTATCAGAGGAAGAAGGGGAAGAAGAGGAGGAGGAAGAAGATATCCTCTCTCTGGCAGAAGAAAAATACAGGCCAGCTGCCCTTGAAAAGATGATAGCTTTAGTTGCTCTTTTGGTTGAACAGTCTCGATCAGAAAGGTGAAATGTTTCGAATTTAAAATGTTTAAAGCATGTTTGGTTTTATTATTTTTACATATTGTTTACCACTAGCTTTTCCACTAGCTTTTTATTATATATGTTTAATTATGTAATTGTTACGCACTAGCTTTTATTATATAATTCCTTTTAAATAATACTACTATTCATCAACTCTTGTGGCATAAGAATTTCAGTTTTTTTCTACCAAACTTTTGCTTTATCTTTGAGTCATGTTAGAAATAGTCATTGAAAAAATATACAGTAAAATATCTAGCAAAATAGAGCGTGCATTCGTTCTTTAACCTAGCAACTTCATTTCTAGGAATCTGTGTCCAAAATACAGAAAGATGTATATGCAAATCCGTTTATTGAAACCATGCTTCTGATAGTAAAAGACTAGAATCAGCTGAATGTACATCAAAAGGAAACTAGTTGAAAAAACAGCATCTATTCAAAAGAGTACTCTATAGCTGAAAAGGAAGTATGGAATTTATCTGTACTACCACAAAGAAATCTTTAGGATCTATTACTAGTAAAAAAAAAAAAAAAGCAAAGGTGGGAAAACGTGTATATGGTATCGTATTTTTTCAGGGAATGCTATGATGACAGAGAGAGAGAGGGGGAGAGTGTGTGTGTGTGTGTGTGTGTGTGTGTGTGTGTGTGTGTGTACAACCAAACCTCATTATTTGTGGATTTCCTATTTGCAAATTCACTCATTTGCTAAAATGCATTTGTGATGCCAAAATTGGCACTCGGGGAGCTTTTGCAGTCATTCACAGATGTGCGCATATGCAGAGTGGCAAAAAACTTGAGTTGCCTGACATGCCTTTCTAGGTAAGGTCAAACAAGGCAACAATTTGCCTTTTTGTTTCAGTTTCCATATTGTAAACAAATGTACTTTTCATGGTGTATGCTGTGAAAATTTTTCGTATATTTTTTGTTCATGATTTTACTCTTTAAAAGGGCCCTCAACCAGGTGTGGTGGCATGCACCTGTAGTCCCAACTACTTGGGAGGATGAGGTGGATTTTGAGGCTGCAGTACGCTACTTTGGAACCTGTGAATAGCCATTATAGTCCAGTTTGGGCAATATAGGAAGATCCATCTGTAAAAATAAATAAATAAATAAATAAATAAATAAATAAAATGGCCCTCAAGTGTAGTGCTGAAGTGCTCTCTAGTGTTCTTAAGCTCAAGAAGGCTGTGATATGACTTATAGGGAAAATATATATGTTAGATATGTTTCATTCATATGAGTTTTAATACTAGCAGTGAGTTAAACATTAACGAATCAACAATATATACTAAATAAGGTATCTTTAAACAGAAACACTCATAAAACAAGGTAATTGTATTGATTGGTTGATAAAAATATTGCCAGAGGATCACAGAAATTTGTGTATTTTCCCTAGTAGCGATAATTTGGTATTTGCTAATTCAGTATTTGCCACACTTTACAGAACACAACTACCTCAAATACAAGAATTGACTATAAATCAAAAACTTTTTTTTAAAATGGTTTCCAGTGGATAGAGGAAGAAAAACAGGGTGGAGGGGGCGGGAATGGATTCTTGACAGATTTAACTTTGGAATCATATAAATGTATAATTATAAATAAGTGAATAAGAAGTAATCTCTAAAAATCAAAAGCACAGTGAAATAAATGAACTTAACTATATATTAAATAGGTAAATTTCTAGTGGGATGTATAGGAAGGACAAAGAGAATTGCAAAATTTTCCTAAACTGTAACAGTAATTACATTGTTTGTAATAAAAGTATTATTCTGAAAATATTAATGTATATTACAGGATGAAGCAAATAAGTAACTGTTAATGTCATTGGAAACCAAGATTTTCAGCAAAAGAAAGATAAAAATATTATAGGGTTTTGCATAACTTATTTAAAACTAAATTTTAATTGGAAATATCAGTAGCAGTTTATGGTGTATTTGCAAACAGAAAATCTATTACAGAAAATGTTTTATCTACCACTGTTTTCTGAAAAGACCTGGAAACTCTGTACAACCCAGAATCAGTGAGTACCCTTGGCATCTAGGGTATAGTCTCTAGGTTTCACTTCCCACTGAAAGAATTGGGGTTCCTTGGAAAAACGACCAGTTCCAGTTCTTGGGAAAGAAATGAATGAGAAGCTTGGAATGTCTTGTCATTTTGGAAAGCAAGGAGGCAGTCTAAGACTACTGAGGTCATGGTAAAGAAACTCAAGAGCCAACTTACGGAGGTTGCTACTGGTCATAGATTGGACAGCTTTGAGCATCGGTAATAACTACAGTGGACTGTGAATCAAATCAAAGATATTTAAATCCATGAGTTCATAATAATACCTAAAAAGAAATTTTTTTTAGTTTACTGGCAACTTTTGGAGTATACTAGGAAATCAAATCATTATTTTTGAAACTGATAAATAATGGAAACAGTATCAAGCATTTATTCTACTTGCAAGTATACTTCATGGCAGCCAAATGGTGATTGAGGGGAAGTTTGTGTTCTTATATGTATTCAAGCTAATTAATGAGCAAGGACAATTGGAATTAGAATATCACTGTTTTGGAATCCCAGATGAAATAATGGATCTAGGCAGTTATCATCATTGACAGAAAACCTTGCAGAAAGACTAACCCTTCCTTGTGTGCCTTCTACAAGATACTATTAATTAAAAAGTCAAACTTAGATCTCATGAAGTCTGGATCTGACTACCAGTTTATAGAAAATGCAGGGACAGAGTAACATGTTAAGACAGCACCATAAGGATACAATCAGCAAAGTATAAATGTGAGAGAAACTACAGGACAAATGACCTTCAACAGATAAATTGCAAACACAAAGCTGGTGGGGAAACCAATAGATTGAAATATTTAAGAGACATTTCAACTAATTATGGCAAAAGACTTTATTTGAATCCTGATTCAAACAAGTTAATTTTTTAAATGTTTTTAGAAACTTCAGGAAATGTGTACACTGGATATTGTATGATAGTGCGGAATTATTCATTTAGGCATGAATAATGGTACTGTGGTTATGTTTTTGAAACCTATCTGTTAAAGATACTATGATTTATGGATTAAATGATAAAACACCTGGAGTTTGCTTCAGAATAATTCATATTGAGTGGATGGGGGTTCAAATGAAACAAGACTGGCTATGATTTTGGTAAATTTGAAGCTGACTGATGGAATACTTGTGCTATTCTATTTTTTAATATAGCTGAAATTTTTATAAGTTATAAAAGAAATACGCAATCTAGGTATAGTGGCTTGTGTCTGAATCCTGGTTATGTAGGAAGATCCCCTGAGCCTAGTAATTCGAGGCTGCAGTGAGCTGCGATCACATCACTGCACTCCTGCCTGGGCAACAGAAGTAGACTCCATCTCTAAAAAGAAGGAAAGGAAAAAAGGAAGAAATATACAGTAATTTTAAACTGGGAGATGAAATGCTAATTTCTAGAAGTCCATTTGGTTTTGAAGGGTCTCATGTCCAAAAAAAAAAAAAAAAGTAAGTAAAGTAAGACCCATCCTACTGTTTTATATACTAAAATAGTAAGTTAATTAAATGAAAATGAAGTACATTTGGGCTTTCATTTACCAATCCTGGAATGTTGAAAAATTGCCTAAAAGACATTTAGCAAGCAAGTGTAGCTAGCAAAAAATCATTTTATGATGGCAGGTTAGTATAGTTACAATTGAATCAACAATTTTTGATACATGTTGTAAATCACTGTAAAGTAATACAGAAGGAAGAAAAACTTATTTCCACTAATATTTTCTTTCAGGCATTTGACATTATCACAGACTGACATGGCAGCATTAACAGGAGGAAAGGTAGTACATTCTCTAATATTAGACAATTTGATCATCACAAAAATAATAACAGTTCTTAAATGAACAACTTTTGCTTTTGACAGGGATTTCCCTTCTTGTTTCAACATATTCGTGATGGCATCAATATAAGACAAACTTGTAATCTGATTTTCAGCCTGTGTCGATACAATAATCGACTTGCAGAACATGTAAGTGCTAAGGAACAGTCTTAAAGATTTTTGGAAAATTTTAAAAAGATTACCCTGAAATCTGGCCGGGTGCGGTGGCTCATGCCTGTAATCCCAGCACTTTGGGAGGCCAAGGCGGGAGGATCGCTTGAGCCTAGGAGTTTGAGACCAGCCTAGGCAACAGAGTGAGAACCCGTCTCTACACAAAATAGAAAAAGCTAGCCGGGTGTAGTGGCACGTGCCTGTAGTCCCAGCTATTCGGAGGCTGAGGCAGGAGGATCGCTTGAGCCTGAGAAGTCAAGGCTGCAGTGAGCTGTGATCCTTGCCACTGCATCCCAGCCTGGGCGACAGAGCGAAACCCTGTCTCAAAAACAAAACAAAACAAGAATATCCTGAAATCCTCCTCTTTCTGTTTTAGATTGTATCTATGCTTTTCACATCAATAGCAAAGTTGACTCCTGAGGTATGTAAACATTTGTTTATGTTTTTAAAACAATTTTCAGCACTGCTAATGCTTTCAAATGAGCCTAATTGTTCTTGAGAACAAATTTATCAGGGTTTCTCCCATAATATAATAACTTATTTTTAAGTGTATAATGTTAATAAAATGAACTACTAATCATGTCTTATTACGAATATAATTTTCCCAACTAAATGTAAATATGTATGTAGACTCATTGTATCAGAGTGCCACCTGGATGCCAGGCTTTAAAGTTGTTTGATTTGGAGCATATATCGTAATTGTGCCCAAAGAAAAAGTAGAGCAACCAGGACTCAGCATATGTGTAAACGTATGTAGAAAATAGAATACAGTGTTATATAAAAGTATTTTCATAAAATGGAAATGTTATAACTATTTTAACAATCGATGTCAAACGTTACCATAAATTACCCCTAAGGTTGTTATAGGAAGCTTTTAATCTAAATTTTTCAGTAGAACACAGTTGTCTCATTAACAATTTATTTTTGGGGTTGGGGACATGTTGCTTAAAGGATACATGTTTTCATGAATAAGTTCCAGAGATCTCTTGTGCAGTGTGGTGACAAGAGTTAATTATACTTGAAAATCATTGAGTAGATTTTAAGTGTTCTGACAAAAAATAAGAGTGTGAGGTAATGCATATGTGATTAGCTTGATTTTGCCATTCTACAATGTGTACATATTCCAAAATGTTGTACATCATAAATATTTACAGTGTTTGTCAATTTAGAGAATATTTTTATAATTATCTTTTCCAAAATACACTTGACATCCAGAAAAATCTATTGGACGTGGTTCCCAGTTGACTTTGTATCCCCTCGCTGATCCTGCTGCTTTATGGTAGTTCAGTTTCACATGTAGAAGTACTGGCTGAGCTCTTCTCCCCTAACACAGATTTAAACGTAGTGTGTAGTAGAATATATGTTTCTTTTCTACTGAAAGAGATGGGTTCAGATTGATCTAAATACACAGTCATATATGTGTTTTACAGGCAGCCAATCCTTTCTTTAAGTTGTTGACTATGCTAATGGAGTTTGCTGGTGGACCTCCAGGGATGCCTCCCTTTGCATCTTATATTCTGCAGAGGATATGGGAGGTAAGTCTTGCAGCAGGTGTTTTCAATGTTTATTTCCCTGAGGCTTTTATTTTTATAATATAGTCACTACCATTTTAAGTACCAGTTTCTTATTACCCCAAGATGGTTTTAGTAAGTCACAGGTTTGGGGAAGAAAAGAGTTCTTAGCTAGTCTCCTATTGTATTAAAGACATTCTTGTAGCGTTATAAACAGCTTTAGCCTATTTGAAGTTTTCATTCCCCTACCCTCCAAAGTTCCATAAAGCAACTAGAAGTCCTAGAAATACAAACCAAGTGTTTTCAAGAATTGACAGAAATGGTAGAGGAAGCACCAACCACCCTTTTTCTTCGAGTTATGGCTGAGGTCACAAAATTTCTCCTTGTTTGAATATTGGAAAAGCTCAAGACCAGGGGACAGCAAATCTTTTCCTGAAAGGGTCAGAGAGCAAATATTTTAGACTTTGTGTGCCATACAGTGTCTGTTGAAACTACTCAACTTTGCTGTGGTAGCATATAAGCAATCATGGACAAGAAATGAGTGGGTATGGCTGTGTTTCAATAAAACAACAACAATTGGCAGCCACAGAATTTGACCTACTGGCCATAGTTTACCATCCCCTACTCTAGATTCCTAGGATTCCCCTTTCTCATGAAAAAACTCTCCACAGCAGTACAGCGAGCTTCTTGTATTCTCACTTAGTACCAGGTTGGGCATGTAATCAGAAAAGTAAAGATGAGAAACCTTAGAGAAATAAAAATACTTTTAAATAAATTTCCAAATTTAGCAAGACCTAGAAGTCTGGAGTTCTCATATTTGTCTTATGGCTCTTGGTTATTTTAAATTTATTTTGTAAACCAGTGACACATTTTTCTGAACATTTCTGTTGACAAAAGTAGTTTTTAAAATGGGAAAAAATAGGGTGAAACCTTTTAAATCTCTAATTGTCAAAAAAATACTTTAGCTTTAAGTGTTTAATAGTATATACAAAAAGTAAGTAAAAGAAATAATTGCTCATTCAGTTGGCCTTATATTCTGTTCTTGTCATGTTATTTGTAGGTGATTGAATACAATCCTTCTCAGTGTCTAGATTGGTTGGCAGTGCAGACACCCCGAAATAAACTGGCACACAGCTGGGTCCTACAGAATATGGAAAACTGGGTCGAGCGGTTTCTTTTGGCTCACAATTATCCTAGAGTGAGGACTTGTAAGTCAAATATTCAGAATTTCATAAGCCATTTATTTATTGTTCAAAGTTATGTTTTGTTTTGTTTTTAGACAACTACATGCCCATTGTTGTATAATACAGAATTTTTGGAGGTATTATTTCCTTGTTTTTTGTGTTTTTTTAAGGATAAGAAACCATGTTATATCTTGGGTAATATCGTCACTACTATCATTTTTGTTTCCTTGCTTGATAAGAGTGATAAGGCATGATCAGCATTAATGAAGGGAGTAAAAGCTTAGAAAATTCTGTCTCAAAAATAACTTTTGAGAAGGTTAAGGATAAAATGGTAATAAAGACATAAGCTGAGAAAAACTATTGGCTGAAATTATGAGAGTTATATAAACACTTTTAAGTTGTACACAAGCCAGTAAAAAAGATCTTAGGTAGACAACTATCAAAAGGAATTCACAAAATAGAAAGTTGCTTGGAAATAAACATAGAAAATGTTATTTTGATAGTTCAAAAAATGAAAATCTAATTTTTAAATTTCTTATAATTATTATAAACTTTTCCATTTGCTGAGAAGGCCCTACAGTCAGTGATACTTAAGTAGCAATAAACACATCTGGAATCCAGATGTTGGATTCTTTTTTTTTTTTTTGAGACAGTTTCGCTCTATTGCTCAGGCTGGAGTGCAGTGGTTCAGTCTCAGCACACTGCAACCTCGGCCTGTTGGGTTCAACTGATTGATGTTAGCCTCCTGAGTAGCTGAGATAACAGGTGCACCCCACCACACTCAGCTAATTTTTGTATTTTTAGTAGAGACAGGGTTTCACCATGTTGGCCAGGCTGGTCTGGAACTCCTGACCTCAAGTGATCCTTCTGCCTCTGCCTCCCAAAGTGTTGGGATCACAGGTGTGAGCCACTGCACCTGCCCCAGATGTTGGATTCTGAACACCATTCTCCAGTAAAAGAATTCACAGCTCCTAGGAGAAATCACTGATTTTAGGGCTAGGGCAGGGAATATACAAGATGAGTGTGGAATATCCTATATAGTGCCAGAAAGTGAAAGTACTCAAAAATCAAAATGGTGGGGGTATGTCAAAGAAACACAGAGCTAACCTGAAAAGAACTCCCAATGGCCAAAGCTGAAACAATTTGAGTAACAAATTATGTAGCACTGGATTATAACCCCAAGGATAAAATAAATATTCATTAGTCCATACTTAGTAGAAATAAATGATTGAATAAATAAATGTAGAAGAAGCAAATCTCCCATACAACAGAATTCCATATAATTTATGTGCACATCTCCCCAGGAGGTGGAGCTTAATTCCTCACTCCTTGAGTATGAGCTTAGTGACTTTCTTCCAAAGAGTAGGGTGTGGGGGAAGTAACTTTACAGTGAAGAAACTTTACAGATACAACTCAGCCAGGTGATAAAGGTTAACATCATTGTTGATCGATGAGGTTGATAGTATGTACCCTTGATATGGCGTGATGGCAAAGGGCACTTTATCTCTTGTGGTCTTCCTTCCAAAAACCCATAATCTGAATCTAACCGTGACACACATCAGACAAACTCAGATTGAGGGACATTCTATGAAATACCTCACCAGTATTCCTTAAAACTGTAAAGGTCATTAGAAACAAGGAAAATCTAAGAAACTGTCACAGCCAAGAGGAAGTTAAGGAGACATAATGACTAGCTGTAATGTATACTAGATGGGATCCTGGAACAAAAAAAGGACATTAGGGCAAAACAAGTGAAATCTAAAGTTGAAAGTTTGGTTAGTAGTAATGTACTTGTGTTAGTTCCTTAGTCACAACAAATGTACCATCATAAAATGTTAACTATGGGGAAAACTAGGTGAGGGGGGTGTATTGAAATGGTTCTGCTTATTTTAAAATAGAAGATTCATTTGAGAGAAGCACCTTTCAGTGGTGTGAACACATATGGATTGGCATAGGCACTCTGCTCATGGGCCTTTTTTTTTCCTGCAAGTTTAGTTAACCCCGCCGTAATAGGATCCTTGTAAGAGCACATAGCCAAGAGCTATGTGAGAGCTGTGTGCTCTTACAAAGAGGTGTGTGCTGGTTGGCATTCATGTCTTGACCACTGACCATAAAACCAAAAAAAAAAAAAACTACTACCTTGAACCCCCAAAAAGGTTTTTCAGAAAGCTACTATGCCTAATACTGATGACAGTGCTGAGGAAATGGCATTCTTGTACACTGCAGTGGCATTGTTTAATATTACCCTTATGAAAGACAATTTAACAGATCTTTACCAAGATTCTTAAAAATTGTATGCCCTTTTATTTATTTATTTTTATTTTCTTACTCTTTTTTTTTTTTTTTTTTTTTTTTTTTTCCGGGATGGAGTCTTGCTCTGTGACCCAGGCTGGAGTGTAGTGGCGCAATCTCGGCTCACTGCAACCTCTGCCTCCCAGGTTCAAGTGATTCTCCTGCCTCAGCCTCCTGAGTACCTGGGATTACAGGCACCCACCACCATGCCTGACTAATTTTTTTGTAGTTTTAGTAGAGTCGGGGTTTCACCATATTAGTCAGGCTGGTCACAAAATCCTGACCTCGTGATCCGCCCACCTTGGCCTCCCAAAGTGCTGGATTATAGGCGTGAGCCACTGTGCCCAGCCAGTATGCCCTTTTAATCTCAGTAATACTATTTTAGGGATTCTAGTGTAAGTATATGGATGCCCAACAGCATGATTTATAGTAGTGAAAAATTTTAAACTGTTCAGTTGGGAAACATTGTTATAATGCATCATTTTAAAATTATGATATGTGACGACTAGTAATACGAAAAAGTGCTTGTGCTGTAACTTGATAAGAGTACAAATATTTGAATAGAATTAGTATAACTTAGAATTAAAATAACGTGTATAAAAGCTTCATAGAAATATTTCTAAATACAACAAAATAAGTGAGAACTTTTAATATAGAGAAAAGAAGAAAAATTGAGACATCAGTGTCTTAGAGTTGCCATATATACATGGAAGTAGACTTAACGTTTTTTGTAACATACAGCTAGATCCAGGGACTCTTAAGTTAGAGGAAGGCAGTTAACCAAATGGCAAGATGGCCTTTTCTTCCAAATTAACCCTCCTATCTGTTCTTAAAGAAGAACATAATTTTAAAGTTGTATTTTTTCTGTAGCAGAATTTCCTTTTTATTTAAAAGCAAGTAGCTTTTATAGGAAAAGAAGAGGTGGTTAGGTATATGATAAAGCAAAGTAAAATGTTAATTGTAGAATCTCAGTGGTAGGTCTTGGTCTTAGTAGAGTTCTTTCCAACCTTATAATGTGTCCAAAAAATTGTCCCAATGAAGTGTTGAAGTGAAAGTATATAACTCACACCAAGCAAATGACTTTTTTTTTGTTTTTTTGTGTTTTTGTTTTTTTGTTTGTTTTTTTTTGAGATGGAGTCTTGTCCCATCGCCCAGGCTGGGATGTAGTGCTGCAATCCCAGCTCACTGCAGCCTCCACCTCCAGAGTTCAAGTGATTAATGTGCCTCAGCCTCCTGATTAGCTGGGATTACAGGCGCCCACCACCACGCCCAGCTAATTTTTGTATTCTTAGTAGAGATCGGGTTTCACCATGTTGGCCAGGCTGGTCTTGAACTCCTGACCTCAGATGATCTGCCCGCCCCAGCCTCCCAAAGTGCCGGGATTACAGGCATGAGACACCGCAGCCAGCCAAATGACTTTTTTAAATCATAAATTACTTTTCTCAATTGCAGTTTGATGCAAAAATTGATCAGGATGATACCTACATGCCAGGTTTTTATATTTGAAACACATAAAAAACTGAGCCTTAAAAATTCTGGCTAAGAAGATTAGTATATAGGTAAAGAAATATCTAGAAAGTAATGCACAAAGTTTAATTTGGAAAGAAATTTGTAAGATAAACTAAAATTAATTTTAGAAACCCTAACTTCGTTTGCTTTGACAGTACAATGGAAATTAACAAATTATCATTAGAATAGGGGAAGACAAGTAATGGTTGTACTGAAAAGAACTCAAACTCGGCCGGGTGCGGTGGCTCAAGCCTGTAATCCCAGCACTTTGGGAGGCCGAGACGGGCGGATCACGAGGTCAGGAGATCGAGACCATCCTGGCTAACACAGTGAAACCCCGTCTCTACTAAAAAATACAAAAAATTAGCCGGGCGAGGTGGCGGGTGCCTGTAGTCCCAGCTACTCGGGAGGCTGAGGCAGGAGAATGGCGTAAACCTGGGAGGCGGAGTGAGCTGAGATCTGGCCACCGCACTCCAGCCTGGGCGACAGAGCGAGACTCTGTCTCAAAAAAAAAAAAAAAAAAAAAAAAAACTCAGACATTAGAGAATCTTGAGGAGGTTCCGTAGTGAATGTTAGGAGCATTAACCTGTGAATCTGATAGGCTGGATTTGAATCCCAGCTCTGCCACTAGCTGTGTAAGCTGAGATAGCCCCATCGTTGTAAGCCTGAGTAAAAGTGGGGATAATAAACACAATGCCTAACACATAAAGTTATGATGTCCAATAGTATACATTCAGTAAAGGTTCACAGTTCTTATTATAGTTATTACTATTATTGTTTTACCGTTATCATTATCATCATCATTATTTCTCAAGGCAAAATCTAGGCTCCACCTCTTTATCTGTGTGACCTTGGTCTTTGCTTCTCTGAGATTCAGATTTTCCAGAGCACCGTTAACTCCATCCAGGGTGATTATACAGCACCTAGGTCAATGCTTTGTTGATAGTAACTGCTTTTACAGGTTAACGCAACTAATAAGTCATTAACCCCTCAGCATTATAACATAGGCTTAGTAAGTTTAACACCCAGTTCCTTCCTTGGGTGTAAGTTTAGCCTTAAAAGACTTTTAAAGATTTTCCAAAGTTAATGTTCTATAATTAGCATATATGTAATCAAATAGGACTTTTATGTGTATCTCATTCTTTCTTTATAACTTAAGTGTGTATTATCTGGTTACAGTTTAACACCCAATTCTTTCCTTTGGTGTAAGGTTAGGCTTAGAAGACTTTTAAAGATTTTCCAAAGTGTTCTATAATGAGCATATATGTAATCTTATATATGAACTTTTATGTATATCTATTTCTGTCTTTATAACTTAAGTACATTTTACCATAACTGTAAGTTATTACAAAGTAATTTATCACTGTTTTTCAATTAAGAAGAAAACTAAGACTGTAGAACATTAAATGGTTTGACCTTCTCAGGCACCTTTTGGTAGATTTTCTGACTGCAGATGCTGGGTTCCCTCTGTTAAATCATACTACTTCCTGAGAAGAAATAAAAGATAAAGTGGGAAAATTCTGCATCTTAGGCAAGCTAAAGAAAAGTGGTTTAAAAATTATTGCCACTTCAAAAATAACAATGGCAGAATAGAAGGTGTCTATTTTTATCACCCCTTGGGATCTTTTTGTGGGGCCAAGAGGAAAGCAGAAAGATATTAAAAGAGATGTTCATGTCCCTTTTTATTCATTTGAATTATTAAAGAGAACAGTGGTTTTGTGATTAATGACTGCTGTTCAGTCTATTTTATATCTTACAAGGATCTGACAGTTTTGTTTTACATTTTATAGCTGCAGCTTATCTTCTGGTGTCCCTTATACCAAGCAATTCATTCCGTCAGATGTTCCGGTCAACAAGGTCTTTGCACATCCCAACCCGTGACCTTCCACTCAGTCCAGACACAACAGTAGTCCTACATCAGGTCTACAACGTGCTCCTTGGTTTGCTCTCAAGAGCCAAACTTTATGTTGATGCTGCTGTTCATGGCACTACAAAACTAGTGCCCTATTTTAGCTTTATGACTTACTGTTTAATTTCCAAAACTGAGAAGCTGATGTTTTCCACATATTTCATGGATTTGTGGAACCTTTTCCAGCCTAAACTTTCTGAGCCAGCAATAGCTACAAATCACAATAAACAGGCTTTGCTTTCATTTTGGTACAATGTCTGTGCTGACTGTCCAGAGAATATCCGCCTTATTGTTCAGAACCCAGTGGTAACCAAGAACATTGCCTTCAATTACATCCTTGCTGACCATGATGATCAGGATGTGGTGCTTTTTAACCGTGGGATGCTGCCTGCCTACTATGGCATTCTGAGGCTCTGCTGTGAGCAGTCTCCTGCATTCACACGACAACTGGCTTCTCACCAGAACATCCAGTGGGCCTTTAAGAATCTTACACCACATGCCAGCCAATACCCTGGAGTGAGTAAAATTGATACTCTTTTATCTGTATCCTCAAATAGATTGGAAATACCTGTTTTTTCCCTTGTGGGAAGTGGTGGCAGAATATAGAATTGTCTCACCATTCTTTCTGAAGAACTTAATGTATATTTGTTTTTTTAAATACATATATAAAATGCTATGTTGTTATAAAATTGATAACTGTGAGGATAACTTTTCTTAGGGTGAAGTTAAAGTTTCATATCTAGTAAAACTTACCTGTTTTCTAATTTGTGGTTTTGTAAATGTATTCTTCATGTGTGCCTAATGAAAAAAGTCAGCTTTGTGGTACAGTTTTAAGGAATTGAGTACTTTGCTATTTAAAAATCAGATATTTGTATCAAGATCTATATGCTGTGCCTAAACTGTGAGCTAGACAATTTTGTATCTAAAGCTAGTAGTATTCCCCAGTATTTATTCTCAAGCTGCATCCAAACAAATGAAATGCTTAAGAGATCAATCAAGATACATGTATATGCAGTCTAAATTGGGTCCCTTTTTCTCTGTAGACTATTTGTAGGTTTTATATTAAGTTTCCTCCCCTCAGTGTAAAACTGTCAAACCTGGATAATACTTTTCACTGTTGCCTCTTATTCTCTGTTGTAAACTGTACTTGAAAGATAGACCATCCTTTATAGATCAGATTGTTTTTTCTAGATGATGTAATGAGTTGTATAGAATCTCACATCTGGGAGAATAACCTAATTTCTAGTCAGAGAAAATTAGAATCCCAGGCTGGCATGGTGGCTCACACCTCTAATTTCAGCACTTTGGGAGGCCAAGGCATGCGGATTCCTTGAGCCCAGGAGTTCAAGACCAGCCTGGGCAACATGCCGAAATTCCATCTCTACAAAAAATGCAAAATTAGCCGGGTGTAGTGGTGTGCACCTATAGTCCCAGCTACTTGGGAGGCTGAGGTGGGAGAATTGCTTGAGCCCGGGAGATTGAGGCTTCATTGAGCCATTGTACTACAGCCTGGGCAACAAAGCAAGACCCTGTCTCAAAAGAAAAAATCAGAATCCCCACAATGCAGGAAAGAAAGTGAGTGTACAAGTACCAAGAAATTCAAAACTAATGCCATAAGAATGTCAATCTTTCTGACTTAAAAGGGGTCAGGATAAGATTTACTAAGTTTCAATGAATTTGTCTGTATCATATTCACGTAAATAATATTTGATCTAGTTACTAGATGTGATGTCCAGAATTAAATATACTTTTGACAAGTACTAGTTGAGTTAGAATGTATCCCTCCATGTTATTTCTTGCCCTTGACATCAGTAAAATGTAATGTCTTTTATTGTTGAATGTCCTTATCTATTAGAAATTTTCATGAAAATGGTACTTAGTTTTTTGCTTTGAAAAATAAGCTGGGGTTTCAGTTCATTGACAAGTATGTGTTAGAAGAGCAGTCCTCTTCTGACATGTGCATATGAGTCTATAAAATTACAGCTAGTGATTTTACTAAAATGTTTGTTTTTACTTTTTATTCATCAGGAACTTGGACTAAGCATCATTCTAGAAAAGCATTTTAAATGTTGGAACAAAGGATTACCTCATATGCACTATTTATTGAAGGATTATTTAGGCATTTAAAATCTTTGTGATAAAGTAATGATTTCTCATTAAAGAAAAAGTGGGTAGGAGATGGTGTGACATGCCTCTGGGTTTACATTTGAAGTTACAAAAGTAGTGCTTTAAGCAGTAGTAAGACTAAAAATGAATTGTATTCACTTACAGTTTTTACTGTTTCTAAACTTGTATTTTAAGATTTGTTGAGTTCTTTTAGTGTTTATTATTATTATTATTATTATTATTATTATTATTTGTATTTTAGTAGAGACAGGGTTTCATCATGTTGCCCTGGCTGGTCTCGAACTCCTGAGCTCAGGCAGTCTGCCCGCCTCGGCCTCCCAAAGTGCTAGGCGTGAGCCACCGCGCCTGGCCAAATTTGTTTAAATAGAATTTGTTACTAATTTTATAACTATCTCGGAATGGTAGTATAATCTAACTTATTTTGTATAGTTTTAAGGGCTGGTTAATGAACATAGAAATGAGAAACTGACTCTCTAAAATGCTACAGGGTTAAAAGATCATATGGCTTATTTGGCTTTTAGGCAGTAGAAGAACTATTTAACCTGATGCAGCTGTTTATAGCTCAGAGGCCAGATATGAGAGAAGAAGAATTAGAAGATATTAAACAGTTCAAGAAAACAACCATAAGTTGTTACTTACGTTGCTTAGATGGCCGCTCCTGCTGGACTACTTTAATAAGGTAAAAAGATGTTTTTAGTTTTGTCTTGTTTTTTCTTTTTTCTTTTTTTTTTTTTTTTTTTTTTTTTTTTTTTTGAGACTTAGTCTCGCTCTGTCGCCCAGGCTGGAGTGCAGTGGCCGGATCTCAGCTCACTGCAAGCTCCGCCTCCCAGGTTCACGCCATTCTCCTGCCTCAGCCTCCCGAGTAGCTGGGACTACAGGCGCCCACAACCGCGCCCGGCTAATTTTTAGTAGAGACGGGGTTTCACCGTGGTCTCGATCTCCTGACCTTGTGATCCGCCCGCCTCGGCCTCCCAAAGTGCTGGGATTACAGGCGTGAGCCACCGCGCCCGGCCTTGTCTTGTTTTTTCAAGTGAGATGAGGACCATCTTTTTGATGTTATTTACATTGGGGAAGCATTTGTGCATGTAGCCACTTTGGAAGAACTTACATTTTGAAGGTTCATGAACTACTTTTAAACAGTGTTTGGTCTGGCTTTGGTTTGTATTTGTGATATGTTTTATCATTTTAGGGTTGAAAGGAACCTTAATGTACAGCCTTCTACCCAAAGCTTGAATTGTCTTGAATTGTCTTGTTTATGGCAATTTATCCTCAGACTTGATAGTTCTGTTCTAGAGGCCTCCAGAAAGTTTTCTGCACCTTTGGATGAGTCTTTTAATGTTTTGCATTCTGTTTAGCCCAAATATATCTATCTGGCCTTGCTATATGACTTGGCCAAAATTATAAAACATAATCTTTATAATTAATTTTTCAGAACTATAGAAGTTATTGAATGGTTATGGGAACTACTACAAATTACCCTTAATTCCCCTTACCTATAGAAATAAAATTCAGGCTAATTTCTTAAAATTCTATGTATTACATCTAAGATTTGGAAATGTTTTTTATTAGGCACTTTTTAAAAAAAATGGTACTTTACTGAAGACTTCACTGTAATATCTTAAGCTACTCAATCTAAGATGAAGTTATTTCAGATTGTCTTCTTTGGAAAGCTTTCAAATGTGAGTCTTCATTAGTAAACAATGAAATTAACTATGCCGTTGCCGAGGTTTCTTAAAGAAATTGTTTTTAAATTTTGGATTAATTTTGAATACAATTGTTTTCCCAGGGTTTACTACTTAAAGCTTTATTTCAAAAAAGATTTAGAGCAGCCTGGGCAATATAGTAAAACCCCATCTCTATAAAAATAAATAAATTAGCAAATACATTAGTGTGCGATGGCGTGCATCTCTAGTCCCAGCTCCTCGCAGGGCTGAGGTGGGAAGATCCTGGAGCCCAAAAGGTGGAAGCTGCAGTGAGCCATGATTGTGCCATTGCACTCCAGCCTGGGTGACAGAGCAAGTCTCAAAAAAAGAAAAAAATTGATTTGGAGATTTCTTAACTCTTCTTGAAAAAGGAAAGGAATAAAGTAGAAGGATTTCCAGTTGTAATCTATAACAACATTTTTCTGGTATCTAATGAAATAAGACCTGTTAACAGTAATATATAACTATGTGAGTAATTACAGTCATATATTGCATAACAACAGGGTTATATTGTGAGAAATGCATTTTTAGGCTATTTCATCATTGTGCAAACATCAGAGTGACTACTCACACACAACTGGATAGTAGCGCCTGCTGCACACCTAGGATATATGGTATAGCCAACTGCTCCTAGGCTGTAAATCTGTATAACCTGTTACTACACTGAATATTGTAGGCAATTTTAACACAAAGGTAACTATTTGTGTATCTAAACATATTTAAACATAGAAAAGTTACAGTAAAAATATGGAATAAAAGACAGAAAATGGTACACCTGTATAAGGCACTTATTGTGAATGGTGCTTGCAAGACTGGAAGTTGCCCTGGGTGAGCCCGTGAATGAGTGGTGAGGGAATGTGAAGGCCTGGGACATAACTGTACCCTACTGTAGACTTCACATTGTACACTAAAGCTACACTAAATTTATTTTAAAATACTTTTTCTTCAATATTAATGTACTGAACTTTTTTAACTTTATACATTTTTTAAATTTCTTGATTCTTTTATCGTAACTCTTAAAACACACATTTTATAGCTGAACAAAAGTATTTTCTTTATATCTTTATAAGATTTTCACATTTAAAATTTTTTTTCTTTTTAAGTGTTTTTGTTAAAAACTAAGACATAGGCCGGGCGAGGTGGCTCAAGCCTGTAATCCCAGCACTTTGGGAGGCCGAGGCGGGCGGATCTTGAGGTCAGGAGATCGAGACCATCTGGCTAACACGGTGAAACCCCGTCTCTACTAAAAAATACAAAAAACTAGCCGGGCGAGGTGGCGGGCGCCTGTAGTCCCAGCTACTCGGGAGGCTGAGGCAGGAGAATGGCGTAAACCCGGGAGGCGGAGCTTGCAGTGAGCTGAGATCCGGCCACTGCACTCCAGCCCAGGTGACAGAGCGAGACTCCGTCTCAAAAAAAAAAAAAAAAAAAAAAAACTAAGACATAAACACACACAATTAGGCTAGGCCTTTGCAGGGTCGGGATCATGAGTATCTCTGTCTCCCACCTCCACATCTTGTCCCACTTGGGAGGTCTTCAGAGGCAGTAACTAGCTTAGAGCTGTCATCTCCTCTGACAATGATGCCTTCTTCTGGAGTCCCTCCTGTAGGGCCTAAGGCTGTTTTACATTTAACTTTTTTTAAAATAAGTAATAATGATACTATAGTAAATACATAAACCAGTAACAGTCATTTATTAACATTATCAAGTATTATGTACTGTACATAGTTGTGGTGTACTTACAAGACTGGCCAGTACAACAGGTTTGTTTATACCAGCATCATCAGAGACATGTGGGTAAGGCATTGTGAATGTTACCATGGCTGTGAAGTCACTAGGCTAATAGGAATTTATCAGCTCCATTGTAATCTTATGGGACCACCATTGTGTTTGTGATCCATCATTTACCAAAATTTCATTTTGTGGCACATGACTGTATTATATAAACTATTTTCGAGGCTGACACATTTTTAGTATTTTTTTCTTCATCTGTTTAGATAATATGGGTGAATTTTATTATTATCCAGAATTTAACCATCAGAAGATGAGCCCATTATAAAAACCAACATTGTTTATGTGGAAACTTTAAAAATATTCCTATATCTTCTGCCATTGTAGATAATTAAGGGTGGTAGATATTAATATACATAATTTTTTTTAGAGTTTCTTATTTAATATTATTTCCTTATACTACATTTCCAGGAAACAGATGTAGCAGTCTCTTTTCTGTAGGTAGGAAAGCAGAGAGCTTAAATGACGATTTTATTTCTGTTTATTTTTTCATCACCTAAGTGTTGTGTTCTTATTCAGAGTTCTCAAACTGAACTTTGTTTTCTTCTAGTGCCTTCAGAATACTATTAGAATCTGATGAAGACAGACTTCTTGTTGTATTTAATCGAGGGTTGATTCTAATGACAGAGGTAAATATTTTATTGCATTTTACTGTGTGGCTATATCTCATTTTAATGTTCTCACCAAGACTTCTTATTTCATAGACATTTAGAGTTTATGGTAAACTGTTTTACAGGTGGCAAGGTTTTAATTATATAGATCAGTAAGCCTGAATTTATATTCCAAGAATAATTAGGTAATAATTTTTAGGGTGCTGTTTCTTTTTCCATAGTAATTCCATACTTTTCCCATCATTTTGTATTTAGAACAGCCAAGTGAAATAGACTAGTTTTATTCATTTTTAGGGACAAAAATGAAATACGTGTGATTTAATTAAGAGCACACATAATTTCCCAAAAGCCTACTTATTTGGCAGAGTATAGAAACTGAGGTTACCATTGTGAACCCAGAAAATCTGAGACAGGTCTCAGTTAATTTAGAAAGTTTATTTTGCCAAGGTTGAGGATGCACCCTTGACACAGCCTCAGGAAGTCCTGATGACATGTGCCCAAGGTGGTCAGGACACAGCTTGATTTTATATGTTTTAGGGAGATATGAGACATCAGTCTGTATGTAAGAAGTACATAGCTCCGTCCAGAAAGGCGGAGACAACCCAAAGCAAAGCCCCTCCCTCCTCTGGGGCCTTCTCGATCATAGGTACATGAGAGACAGATGGTTGCATTCTTTTGAGTCTCCCATAAGTCTTTCCAAAAGAGTCAGTCCGAATATGCATCTATCTCATTGAGTAGAGGGATGACTTTGAATAGTATGGGAGGCTGATTTGCCCTGAGCGGTTCCCAGCTTGAAGGGGCCCAAGATATTTTCCTTTCACACCATCCTCAGAGGAAACCAGAAGGATTATTACAGGGTTAAAATCAGCCGTTTATGCTTCCTATAATTCTTGAACATCCACAAGTATGAGATGGCTACAAAGTCACCAGAAGTACATTGAGCCCTTTAGCCTAATAAACATGCCAAGAGTACCGTAAGAATTCAAAGGTAGGATGTTTTTTCAGTTGATGATAATAAAAAATAAGAGAACAGGTTTGCACTTTGAAGAATGTGGATTTGCAAAGGTAAGGGGGAAAACATTTAGATAAATGACAATAAGCACTGAGGCAAAGAAATATTGGTTATGTTTGAGGAAGGCTAAGTATGTTAAAAAGGTATGTGAAGAGGAGTAGTAAGCGTTTCATTCTTTAAGATGCAACAGATGTTTATGCTGCTTTAGTTGTGTTTTTAGAAAAAAATTTTTTTTTAATGCAACAGATGTTTAAATGACTACCTCTGTGCCAAGCACTGTGCTAGGTACTAGGGACACAGCAGTGAACAAGACATACCTGGTTCCTGTCCTCACAGCTTACAGGTTAAATACTTTACAAGTACATTGTTCATATTAGGTACTGCCGCAGGTTCTGGGCTAAAAATTTTAACCTTTGAACTGTGGGTGTTATAGATAGTGTGTAAGCTGTAGTGAACTGGTTGAAGAGGGTTCAAAGAAGGGTGCTGTATAGTAAAACAGGGAAAAAACTAAGGGCTTAATTAAGCTAATACAGTTAAAGGAATTAAAAGATTTAACAAGCCAATATAAAGGAAATGAATTCCTACCTTTTGCAGCTGTATTTTACCTCTTTCAGGCCTACTGTTTTGAGTATGGCTGACAGTCACTTTACCATTGTCTTTGGACAGAGGCCCTGGAAAGTTAGTTAAGCTTTTGCCTATTCTCCCTAATCTTTTGTGACCTACTGCTTTGTAATTTCGAAGACTTATAATCTTAGAGCAAGTACTTTTTTTAAAAAAAAGTAATTAAACTATTTCTTCAGACTAGAATATACACACAAAATAGCAGAACTCCGAAGGTGAGGAATGTTTAAAAGAGCTTAATGAGAGAATTTAACTTCAGGATAGAAAGCGAATACATTTGCTTTGCACACATGTGCACACACAGTCTGAGTCTGAAAACATCTATCATAGAGGACGAGTACTACCATTTTGTGGCTCAGTAAGTAAAAATGAAATTAAGTTTTCAATTTTTTCAAATCATTTGTAGTCTTTCAACACTTTGCACATGATGTATCACGAAGCTACAGCTTGCCATGTGACTGGAGATTTAGTAGAACTTCTGTCAATATTTCTTTCGGTTTTGAAGTCTACACGCCCTTATCTTCAGAGAAAAGGTTTGGTCATTCCTACTTCTTATTTTTTGTTAGTGCTACTATTAGAGAGAAGGTTTTAAAATCATGTGCCCCAGAGAAATTGTTTTTATCCTAGTTTATGCACAGAAGATGAGGCTGAAGCTAGCTAACCATCAGGAAATGTTTGTCATGAACTCCTGATGTAAAGCTGGAAGGCTCTTCTATATTTTTGTACCTGTCTGAAAAATACGCAAGCAGGTATCAAGATTTCAGAGATTGGAAAACATTTCCAAACACAGTAACAAGTTGGGCACTTTGTAAAGATTCTCCAGCTGGAAACTTATTTGGCTTAGATTAGATCATTTGCAGTTTCAAGCGAGGTAACTATAAAACATACCTCTCTTATGTCCCTATAAGATAGTGTGAACTCTGAACTTTTTCATATACATTCCTAGAAAGTGGGGCATATTATCAATGAAATATGTTCTTTAAGAAATCTAGCAGGTTTAACATTAGCAGTAATCATCTCATGAAAATGACTTAGCTTTCACCAAAGATGTTTTTGTAATTAATCTGAATTTCTACCATTAGCGTTCTATAGTTTACAGTAGAAAACATTTGTGAGGAAGTTTGATCTCAGGTGGCATATTTATTTGTGCTTTTATGTTTGCAGATGTGAAACAAGCATTAATCCAGTGGCAGGAGCGAATTGAATTTGCCCATAAACTATTAACTCTTCTTAATTCCTATAGTCCTCCAGAACTTAGAAATGCCTGTATAGGTAAGTTACTTGAAAAGTTCACCTGTGTAAAAACCTAGTGGAAGAACATTGTTGTGAGTTTTTCCGTGATGTTAAGCCTGTATTGTTTGAAAGATATTTGTGCTTTTTATGTGTAACTCACACTAGCAGGTCCTAAGAAAAAGAAAATTTCTTAACTGGCTCATAATTACCCACATGATAATGGGCAGATTACTTAATATATATATATATATATACGGTCTCCCCGACCTTAGTTCATCTCTAGCTTCTTACAGCTCTAAAATCTTGTGATCCTATGTAAGCAAAGTTGAATCATATAAATGTTTACAAGGTAGAACTGACATTCTAAAAGATAGGAGTACTGATTTCACTGTGAGTTCTTTTGCCTAAAGATACTTCTCAGTATCTGTTCTTAGGCTCTGAGTATCGCATCTTTTTATTGATTGCATATTTATGATAAAATGCTAATTTGTGGCTTTTAAAAGATACCCATTTTAAGGTTATAGTGTTTTTTGTTTTGTTTTGACTACCTTAGAAACTTCTTGAGAGCCATAACTGTTTTACACTTTCTCAAAATAGCGTGGATAACTAACTGGCTATCATGTATAAGCAATCCGTCTTGATGTTCTGTGTAATTGCTTCTCTAGCAAGAGGGGAGGGCACATAAGCAGTAACCTGTGATCACCAGAAACTGCCTATAGTCTGTCATCATGAACTTTATTCCTTCCTGTGTGATTGGAGAGTGAGAATCAGTCCAGCCAGCATCGTAAAACATTAAAAGTAGATTAAGGGTTATCCCTTAGAGCAAAAGAATTTTGAACCTTAGGTTTCTTTCTAAGCTGTTGTGGTTGATTTTATGAGACACATAATCAATGTACATTAAATAATCTGGGCTGACTCATGCCTGTAATCCATGCAGTTCAGGAGGTCTAGGCAGGAGAGGATTGCTTGAGACCAGCAGTTCAAAACATAGCGAGACCTCATCTCTACGAAAACAAAAAATAGCCGGGTGGTGGTGCATGCCTGTGGTTTCAGCTACTTGGGAGGCTGAGGCAGGAGGATCACTTGTGCCCAGGAGCTCAAGGCTGTAGTGAGCTGATTGTACCATTGCCCTCCAGCCTGGGAGACAGAGGAAAAAAAAAAAAATCCCTCACTGTACTTTGCCAGAAAGTATCTCATACTTAAACAAGATACCAATAAATAGTGTTTTAATCTTTTGTTTCCACATGATGCCCTATTGTAGTTAATAACTCTGCTGATCTGGTCTTGGTTGAGCATGAGACAGAATTTCTACTCATGTCAGGAGCTTAGTTTTAGACTCATTAAACTGGTTGCAGTGAGGCAATCATAGGATTTGTAAGATTGAAAGTAGCAGGCAGATATAACCCTAATTTTTTGCTACCCAAACTTTGTTTTTATTTTCAGATGTCCTCAAGGAACTTGTACTTTTGAGTCCCCATGATTTTCTTCATACTCTGGTTCCCTTTCTACAACACAACCATTGTACTTACCATCACAGTAATATACCAAGTACGTATTTATCTAGCACAGTACTTCAATATGGTTCGCATTTAATCGTTCTGCACACTGAAGCATGGAGATTTATTTTTTCCATTTATTCTTATTGTACACTTTTAATATCTTAGTGTCTCTTGGACCTTATTTCCCTTGTCGAGAAAATATCAAGCTAATAGGAGGGAAAAGCAATATTCGGCCTCCGCGCCCTGAACTCAATATGTGCCTCTTGCCCACAATGGTGGAAACCAGTAAGGTATGTTGGGATGCCAGGAAAATCCATGTTGCTATAGTACAAAGTAATTTGAAATTTTTCCCCTGGCAGTTATGAGTAGGTTAGACTTAAGTGACCAATTTTGTGGATCCTAAGAAGATTAGATTCATTTGGACTTTTTCCTTTTAGTGCTCTGAAATGTTGGTTGAACATTTGCAAAATCAACAATAAGCACAAGTAGTAAGTTTTTTTCCCCCTCAAAAATTACCTTAATAGTCTTAATATTTGTCACTAGGCTAAATTATAACTGGGTCATATATCTAAATTTGAAAAGTCATTAGGTACTAACTGTTTTTTTTTTTTTTTAAATTTGACCATATAATCAATGACTTCTTCTACTTCCCTTAAATTATATTCCTTCGACTTAAGCATAATATCATTGATTGATAGATTTGTCATCATTTTTAGTCTGGTTCCTTTCTTCTAACTCGTATTCTAAAATAATGCCAATTCTAAATTATAGAGACAAGGTACATTGATACAGGATAATTTATCTTAGTTTCAACTTTTTTAAAAACAATTTTTCCCTTTATCTTTCTTTACCCACACTTCATTCACACTCTCCCTTGCTTGCCATCTTTGGATCTTCAGTATACTTGAGAAGTTCTTACAAGATAAAATATTTAAAATAATTAACATTATAGGAATAACTTGGAATCTATTTCAAAAGTCAGACTTAATTCATTTTTCTTGATATGTCTGTAGAGCTAAAGTGTCAAATTTTAAAATCCTACAGTAATTTTACTTTATTAAAGTATATAGAAATAATGGGTAATTTTAATTGATAGCATTTGCACACTGAAAATAAACTTATGACAAGATCATAACATTACTAGAAATCTGGATTTTAAAACTAGGTTCTTACAGAATATAAATATTGAATCAGCTTTTTAGTTAAACTTATTACATTTGCACAAAATATGCTCTTTATTATACAATTTAAGTGCAACCATTTTATCATCTTTAACCTTCAGGGCAAAGATGACGTTTATGATCGTATGCTGCTAGACTACTTCTTTTCTTATCATCAATTCATCCATCTATTATGCCGAGTTGCAATCAACTGTGAAAAATTTACTGAAACATTAGTTAAGCTGAGTAAGTATAAAAGATGAGCAGTAAATTCCACTGAATTATTTTAAGCCCCTAGGCATTCAGGAAGGGGAGAAAAAATATGAGACAATCCTTTTTTTCTTTTTAAAGTGAATGTTTAAAAATATTAATATTCTTGGGAACATTTTAATTTTCATTAAGAAAACACCAACTTACTGGTTTCCATTGACTAGTTCTGCCCAGAGTTTCAGCTGGCCTATAAAGGAGTGTGGAGTAGGGCTGATCACTTCTGTACATAGAAGCCCACATCCTCCACCATCTGCCCAGCAGATTTTGAAAACAAAAAACAAAACTGCTCTGCTTAGGGAGGCAGGCTTAGAGGTGGACTTCCCCAGCCCTGATCTTGAGGGTAAGATGAGATCTATAGTGCCAGCTGTGCTTTGGAGCTGGCAATGGCAAGAGCAAACAGTGGGCTTGCCAGTGTGAAGCAGAGGTGCATATATGAGTAATTAGGAGGTAAGTCTCATAAAATAGGTGAGTGAGAAGAAGAGAAACTTGAAAACGGAGACGATGAGAAATAGAAAACAAAACCAGCAGTGAATTATGTAGGTGGGGGAAAACTCAAATATCTTTAGTAATATTGTCTCTGCAGTGGTGTGCCTAAGAGCTGTTAGAGAACTGCTCCCTTCGGGTAACATTCCTATACCTGATAAGTTTTTCGGAGGCATGCAGCTCTCCTCCAGAGGTCCTCTATCTCAGGACTTTCAGAGTTCTAGGCCTGTGTGTCCTCTCTCTTGACTGCATTAGGGATCGGTCAGGATCCTCTCCAATGTTCTGTAGTTTTGAGGGTGGGAAGTGACATACTTGTGGAACTACTACCCAGACCAAGAAATAAAACATTGCCATACCCTGCAAGTCGTCTTTGTGCCCCTCGTCAGTCACAGCATTCTCCTTCCTATGGAAAAGGTTTTGATCCATTCCAGGTAGGGCAGAAGATGTGACCCTACCTTAGATTTCATTATCCACGAAGAAGGAGGTGGTAACAGCTGTCAGGGATAATTCCACTTCAGCAAAACCATCTTATTGGCAAGTGATTTAGAGCATTTTTAGATTTGAAAGCTGGTTCCTGGTAACCTGGTATTGTTAGCTGGTTTTATATATGGGTGGCTGGAATGCCAAGATGTAGGGGGATGAGAATATATTCAAATTGGCCATTTCAGGATTATGCACCTGGGTCATGGTACTTGGTAAAAGGCCAAAACCCATCAGTGGCAGTAATCAGGTATAAGACAATATTCAGGAATTCTAGTAGTACAGCCTTGCTCCTATATAAAGAAGGGGAATTATAAAAACACTGACCTTTTAAAAAGTTTTTGGTAATTGTGTTCATATAATTTATACTAAAAGTTATGTAAGAAACTATTCTAGTTACTTGGACAACTTTAAGCAAATACTGAATGTTCTACCCTGTTTTGGGTTGTGTTGTCAACGCAAGTGCACACTTTCAGGGAAATTAAACATGGTGGAGAAGTGGAAGAAGGGAAAGAATACTTGCCGTCACATCAGCTGAATCAACTTTTATGATATTTTATAGTCTTATCACTTTCATAACCATGAAGCACTATCACTGCTGCCTCATAGGGCTTAGTTCTCTATATTAGCACGATTTTATAGAACTTTCTGTAAGGGCTGGGTGCGGTGGCTCACACCTGTAATCCCAGCACTTTGGGAGGCCAAGGCGGGCGGATCACGAGGTCAAGAGATCAAGACCATCCTGGCCAACATGGTGAAACCCTGTCTCTACTAAAAATACAAAAATTAGCCAGGCGTGGTGGTGCACACCTGTAGTTCCAGCTACTCGGGAGGCTGAGGCAGGAGAATCGCTGGAACCTGGGAGGCGGAGGTTGCAGTGAGCCAAGATCCCGCCACTACACTCCCGCCTGGCGACAGAGTGTGAGACTCAGTCTCAAAAGAGGAAAAAAAAAAACACTTTATATAAGGATGGAAATTTCTTTGACTGTACCATAGTCAGTAGCCCGTCATTTGTGAGTATTGAGAACTTGAAATGTGACTAAGGAACTGAATTTTTACTTTCTTTAATTTTAACCAAAATAAATTTAAATAGCCAAATGTGACTGGTGGCACGGCACTAAATATAAATCAAAATCTTCACAAATTGAGCAAGAAAAAGAAATTTTTCTTGGTTAATACAGAAAATTGGAAATTGTCTTAGATCCAAAGTTCTTAGATCTTTGTCTAAGACCTAAAAACAATCTTATTGTTACGTCCTCTCTGAATGGAGAGAGTTGTGTCCCATAGTTTGAGCTGACAGAATTACTTTTTCCAAGGAGAGGCCCAGGAAGGGGCTTGAGAAAAGAAAGTCCACATTAATGACCACGCAGAGTTGGTAGAGAATTTTAATTTGTATAATTTCTTTAAGAAATTATATTTGGAAACAAGAAATGAAAAGGGTAAGTTTAAATTGGTTATATCTTTAATCATTTGAACGTTGAGGTTTCATGTCCAAGGGCCGCAATATTAAAATATTGTGACCATAGGTGAGAACATCTCAAGACCTATATTGGATTGTAAGTCATTTCCAGTTGTGAGGAAAAATCTTTTGTGTAATTTTTACATGGGCAACTGAGCAGATCTTAAGATTGGTTAGAGGATAAAGAGAAATATATAATAATTACAGATTTGAATTGCAGAGAACAGTACAGTTGCAGGTACTAAATAATAAGCAAGAGGGTTGGAGTGTTTTTGAAGTGAGGATGGTGAGGGATGGGGTTGGAGGAGACAGAAAGAAAGGGAAAGAGAACTCAGGAAGGGTGAACAAAGCTGCCAACTGCCGTCTGAAAAAACAGTGTCGGCAACCACAGTATTTTGATACTTAAAAATAACAGAAGCCTGGGCAACATGGGGAGACCCCTTCTCTACAAAAAAAAAATTTTTTAATTAGCCACACATGGTGTCACACACCTGTGGTCCCAGCTACTCGGGAGGCTGAGGTGGAAGGATCAGTCCCAGGAAGTCAAAGCTGCAGTGAGCTGTGATCACACCACTATATTCCAGCCAGGGCAACAGAGCAAGACCCTCTCTCTCTGCCCCCAACCACACCCACACACACACACACACACACACACCAGGGTTTAGCCTAAAAAAACGCTATAAAAGCGATGGTAAGAGGGACTGGCACTACTGATTTGTAAAATAGTTATTAAAGTTACGATAGTTTTTATTTTTTAGAATTTAATACATAGTCCACAGTTCAAAATATCAGAAAGATAAATATGAAGATATCACAGACCTGTCCCCACCATTTTTAATTTTTGTCCTTTTTTCAAATATAGATTTTTTTTTCCTTTCTTTCACAACAGTAAGCTATAATGATTAAAACCATGTAGTATAGGTTCAGAAATACATAGGCAAAACAGTGGGTAAACTGCCTCAACAAACATAAAGATACACAAGGATTTGGTAGATGATAAAGATGACATCTCAATTTGGTGGGATAGAGGTGGTACTGACATAACTGGCTAGCTCTCTATGCGGCAAGTCTTTAATACGTTACTCTTTAGACCAAAATTAATAGAAGGATTAAAGACTTAATTGTGGGCAGGGCACGGTGGCTCGCGCCTATAATCCCAGCACTTTGGGAGGCCGAGGTGGGTGGATCACCTGAAGTCAGGAGTTCTGCCTAGGAGACCAGCCTAGCCTACATGGTGAAACCCTGTCTCTACTAAAAATAAAAAAAGTTAGCTGGGTGTGGTGACGAGCACTTGCGATCCCAGCTACTCAGGAGGCTGAGGCAGGAGAATCGCTTGAACCCAGGAGGTGGAGGTTGCAGTGAGCCAAGATCAACACCATTGCACTCCAGTTTGGGCGACAAGAGTGAAACTCCATCTCAAAAAAAAAAGGACTTAATTGTGAAAAAAATCATTGAAATATTAAAGGAAAACGTAACATCACATGAATACCACCATGAGATCTGAAAGACCATGCTACATAGGACACAAAACCTAGAAACAATAAAATAAGAAGTTGAAAGTTTTGACTACATAAAAATTGAAAATACTACATGGTGAAAATGCTATAAACTGAATTAAAACACAAACAGCTAATTGTGAAAATGTTTGCATACTTAATAGATAAACAGCCAATACTGCCAATATATAAAGAATTTTTAGGATTTGCTAAGATAGTGAAGAATGTTAAGTAAAATCAGCAAAGGACATGAATAGGCTGTTTACACACAAAAAAGTGTTTGGTAACCACATGAGCAGTTGCCCAGACTTACTAATAAAGCAAACAGTTTGAGACAGTGTCACTCTGTCGCCCAGGCTGAAGTGCAGTGGCATGACCTCGGCTCACGGCAACCTCCACCTCCCAGGTTCAAGCAATTCTCCTGCCTCAGCCTCCCAAGTAGCTGGGACTACAGGTGCCTGCCACCACGCCTGGCTAATTTTTGTATTTTTATTAGAGATGGGGTTTCACCATATTAGCCAGGCTGGTCTTGAACTCCTGACCTTGTGATCCACCTGCCTCTGCCTCCCAAAGTGCTGGGATTATAGGCATGAGCCACTGTACCCAGCGTATTTATTTCTCTTTAAAAAATATATATATATATATGAGATAAGGTGAAGCTCAGATGATACCTGTATGGTTTGAGAAAAGAAGAGATCTTACAATGGAGTGCTAGTCAAGAGTCCATTTGGGAGGCAATTTGGCCTGATTAATTAAAATTTAGAATGTTCATGTTTGACCCAGCACTACCGTGTCCAGGAATCTACCATATTCTACTCATAAAAGTGTACAGCAATATACAGAGGATATTTATTTTCACTTTGGTTGTAATGAGTAAAACTGGAAACAACCCAAATGTCTATCAGTAGGAGCTTGGTTAAGTAAACCGTAGTTCACCTATATTGAGACACGAAAACAAGATAGGAGTGTTCACTGAATTACATAAAAAAGTAAAAACAATATACAGAATATAAACATTTTTATAAACAAGGGGGAAATCGCTTAGTACATGTACAGAAAAAGAGGAATTTTACTCTATAATGATGAAATTATAAAATGCCTTCATTTTCCAGGTTAAATATATCTGTAAGGTTTAAAATTAATTGTAATGATTATGCATTGGTTTTGTAATTTTAATAAGTTATTTTAATATTATGGAAAACTGGTACTGCCAGCCGGGCACGGTGGCTCACGCCTGTAATCCAAGCACTTTGGGAGGCTGAGGCAGGCGGATCACGAGGTCAAGAGATTGAGACCATCCTGGCCAACATGGTGAAACCCTGTCTCTACTAAAAATACAAAAATCTAGCTGGGCGTGGTGATGTGCACCACCTATAGTCCCAGCTACTTGGGAGGCTGAGGCAGGAGAATCACTTGAACCTGGGAGGCAGAGGTTGCAGTGAGCTGAGATGGCGCCACTGCACTGCAGCCTGAGCAACAGAGTGAGACTCCATTTCCCCTAGCCCCCAAAAAAAGGAATAAAAAAGAAAACTGGTACTGCAAATTCTGGAATGATACCATTTTTTTAGGTACCATAGTTCACATGTGAAATCAACAATGGACTATAAATCCCTAGTGTTCATCACTCTTTAAATAATTTTAACGACAAAACAAGGATCTCTTTATCACCTTTAGTTAACATTTTTAAAAATTTTCTTGATGCATTAGTAAGTGAAAGTAAGCAAATTGATGTGCAAGTAACATTATTATATACCTAGAAAATCCAAAAATTTCCAAATCTGTGGAATTAAAATGTATAATTACAAAAAGTAAACATATAAAAATTCCAAGTATGGAACTCACAAGTGATACACACTTCATTTCTTTGTGATATCATGATGGTGTTGACTGGGGAAATGCCTGGTTAGCTGTTTCCCAAAAGCCTTCCTAGGGTAAATATACTTCAGACCAGACCAGTGCCAGGCATCCAGTGCAGATCAGAAGCCAACTTTTTACCAGCTCACCAAGAGTAAATCCGTTTATGCCAGGCTAATACACAGTAATTACATTCAAGAGACATATTTATAATCCCAAAGTTGGTTACCAGTTTATAGAAAGGAAGAACTGGCACAGGATTTGTATATTTCATCATAGGGCCATCAGTCTTTTTCAGTAACCTCCGTGGGAAGCCAGACAGGTAACACTAGGTTGATTAGTGGGTGTGAAGTCAGAACAAGGGGAACTGGACAAATCAGTTGTCTCATATCCTTACAGTATCTTAATGAATCACTCACAGTAGAGCATTAGTCATGGGCTTTCATCCAGTGGCTAAAGCCACCACTTCCCCTGGATAATGCTTGGATGGGATTAAACACTCCTATAGAAAACTAGACAGAGAATCATGACACAATTCAGATTGTTTATATATATATATATATATATATGAATGATACATATGAAATATTTCATCCTTACAGCAATCATAGAAGTACAAATAATTCAAAATACCATTTTACCTACAAAAGCAGTTTTTGTTTGTTTTGAGACAGGATCTCACTCTCTTGCCCTGGCTGGAGTGCAGTGGCATAATCTCTGCTTACTGTGACCTCTGCCTCCCGGGCTCAAGTGATTCTCCCATCTCAGCCTTCCAAGTAGCTGGGATTATAGGCACACGCCACCATGCTCAGCTAATTTTTGTATTTTTTAGTAGAGATGGAGTTTTGCCATGTTGGCCAGGCTGGTCTGGAACTCCTGACCTCAGGTGATCCGCCCATCTCAGCCTCCCAAAGTGCTGGGATTACAGGTGTGAGCCACCGTACCCGGCTAGTTTTTAAAAGATTTTTTTTTTTTTTTTTTTTTAGTGACACATCCAGTAGCTTCTACAGTATATGCTGTTACTAATGAGGAAAGGGTACACTTGAAACAGTTTTTTGTTTTGTATATTCCTTCACGCGTGGGGATGGGACAGGTTACAGACCTTGTTGAGGATACCTGAAGTCACAGGGTGAAGAAAGTGGTACAGAAGCCAAGATATTTTAGATGTGCCCATCCTGTTTACAGAGGCAAAGCTTAGATGTGTGCCTGAGAACTTTGGTGATTGCATCTTCCTGTGCTTTGCATCCCGTTAGTGAGACACTCCATAAGGTATTGGAGGAGGCATGCATGGAATAGGAGGGCATTGGCCTTTAACTTGAGCCACTGAACCAAGGGGCTCCTTACCCCCAGTGCTTTGCGAAGATGCTAGAAAGAAACTGAAACTCAGTTGCTGAAGGGGTGGACTTCCAAAGGTGTTGCAGTTTTGAGAGGAAACAGGTAGGACTCTGAGAAAGGTGTCTTTAGCTCACCATGGGTGGTGGTATAGCGTTTTCCTGACTGAACTGTTCAAGAGAGTCTAGGGGAAATAATTTTTATATTAGTAAGTACATATGGTTCTTACTGTGTTACAAACTAGTACATCAAATTGACGATTTCCCAGATGTTATATTGCCTAAAATAAGGCTTAGGTAGTATTAGCCTCTGTAAGTGAATATAAAGAAAAGCATTAAGTAGACAGGTGTGATGATTCAGTCCTGTAATCTTAACACTTTGGGAGGCCAAGGCCAGAGGACTGCTTGAGCCAGGGATTGGAGACCAGACCGGGCAACAGCAGTTGCTACAAAAAAAAAAAAAAGGCAGGCTTGGTGGCATGCACCTGTAGTCATAGCTACTCAGGAGGCTGAGGCAGGAGGATTACTTGAGCCCAGGAGTTCAAGGTTACAATGAGCTATGATTGGACCACTGAACTACAGTCTGGGCAACAAAGCAAAATCCTGTCTCAAAAGAGAGAAAGTATTAACTAAATAGTATAGGTGATGGCAGATGTGAAGAAAATCATGAAAATGCTAACAAATGGACTGAAGTTGCGGAAAACGTTGAAAAGCTTATGGGCTTTAGAATCAGATAAATCTGGGGTAGACTACAGTCTGAACTATATCAATACTGACTTTGGAATGAATTTGAGAGGATTATATAATCTCTGAGCCTGCCTAATTTCCTCATCCAAAAGAAGTGCAAAATTAGGATTAAAAAAAGGCTCTCAAAATTGATGAGAAAATTTAATGTAATGATCTGACATACCTAGAAAATGTTTATTTCCTTCTTTAATTGTTGTTGTTGTTGTTTTGAGACAAAGTCTCGCTCTGTACAGTGGCACGATCTCGGCTCACTGCAACCTCTGCCTCCAGGGTTCAAGTGATTTCTCCTGCCTCCGCCTCCTGAGTAGCTGGGATTACATGCCCAACTAATTTTTTTTTTTTTTTTTTTTTTTTTAAATAGAGTCGGGGTTTCACTATGTTGGCCAGGCTGGTCTCGAATTCCTAACTTCAAGTGATCCGCCAACCTTGGCCTCCCAAAGTCTGGGGATTATAGGCGTGAGCCACCATGCCTGGCCTATTTCCATCTTTACTTGTAAAACAGAGATACTTATAACAGAATGCCACTTCAAAGTGATTAGAGATCATAAAAGGCCTCCATGGTATTTTTTGTTTGTCGTGGTAGTGCTGGCTTTTTGGTAGTTGTGGAAAATAGGTATAGAGATTGCTTTTATATTTAGCTGCATGTGATGACTCACACCTGTAATCCCAGCACTCTGTAAAACTGAGGCAGCCAGATCACTTGAGCCTAGGAGTTCAAGAGCAGACTGGGCAACATGGCAGAACCCTGTCTCTACAAAAAATAGAAAAATAAGCTGGGCGTTGGAGGCACACACCAGTAGTCCCAGCTACTCGAGAGGCTGAGGTGGGAGAATCAGCTGAGCCTGGGAAGGTTGAGGCTGCAATGAGCCAAGATGATGCCACTGCAACATGCCTTGGGCAACAGAGTGAGACTGCCTTAAAAAAAAAAAAGAAAAATTGTTTAGGACTGGGTGCAGTGGCTCATACCCATAATCCCAGCACTTTGGGAGGCCAAGGCAAGCGGATCACTTGAGCTCACGAATTGAAGATCAGCCTGGGCAACATGGTGAAACCTCATGTCTACAAAAAATACAAAAATTAACCATGTATGGTGGTGCACACCTGTAGTCCCAGCTACTCAGGAGGCTGAGCTGGGAGGATGGCTTGAGCCCAGGAGGCAAGGTTGCGGTGAGCCAAGATCGTGCCAGTTGTCCTCCAGCCTGGGTGATAAGAGCCAGACCTTGTCTCAAAAAAAGAAAAAAAAAAATTGAAGATTATTTTACTTTGGGGGGATAATAGGGGAGAAATGACTAGAGAAATTACAGTATACAGTCTGCTTGCTCCTAAGAGGGTTAATGTCAAAGGAGTCTCTAGTTCAGAGGTTAGCAGGTTAGCAGACTCTTTGCAAAGAGTAGACACGAAATATTTTAGACATCCACAGGCCACAAGGTCTCTGTCACATACTATTTTTTGTTTGGCTAATTTTTTTTTTGTTTTGTTTGAGACAGAGTCTTGCTCTGTTGCCCAGGCTGGAGTGCAATGGCACAATCTCGTCTCACTGCAACTTCTGTCTCCCAGGTTCAAGTGATTTTCCTGCCTCAGCCTCGTGAATAGCTGGGATTATAGGCACATGCCACCACGCCTGGCTAATTTTTGTATTTTTAGTAGAGACAGGGTTTCACCATGTTGGTCAGGCTGGTCTCGAACTCCTGACCTCATGATCCACCTGTCTTGGCCTCCCAAAGTGCTGGGATTACAGGTGTGAGCCACCGTGCCCAACCTGGCTGATTTTTTTTTTTTAACCTTTAAAAATATAAAAGCCAGCCAGACATGATGGCCCCCACCTGTACTCCCAGCACTTTTTTTTTTTTTGAGACGGAGTCTCGCTCTGTTACCCAGGCTGGAGTGCAGTGGCCGGATCTCAGCTCAGTGCAAGCTCTGCCTCCCGGGTTTACACCATTCTCCTGCCTCAGCCTCCCAAGTAACTGGGACTACAGGCGCCCGCCACCACGCCCAGCTAGTTTTTTGGTTTTTTTTTTTTTTTTTTTTTCAGTAGAGACGGGGTTTCACCGTGTTAGCCAGGATGGTCTCGATCTCCTGACCTCATGATCCGCCCGTCCCGGCCTCCCAAAGTGCTGGGATTACAGGCTTGAGCCACCGCGCCCGGCCTCTCCCAGCACTTTCAAAGTCCAGTGCAAGAGGATCAGTTATGCCAGGAGTTTGAGACTGGCCTGGGCAACATGGCAAGACCCCATTTCTGTAAAACTTTTTGAGAGAGTTTGCTCTGTCACCCAGGCTGGAGTGCAGTTGCGCAATCTCGGCTCACTGCAACCTCTGCCTTCTGGGTTCAAGCAATTCTTCTGCCTCAGCCTCCTGAATAGCTGGGATTACAGGTGTGTGCCACCATACCCAGCGAATTTTTGTATTTTTAGTAGAGACAGGGTTTCATTATTCTCCTGCCTCGGCCTCCCAAAGTGCCGGGATTACCAGTGTGAGTCACCATTCCTGGCCCAAAAGTTTTTTGGTTTTTTTTTTTTTTTTTTGAGACAGAGTTTCACTCTTGTTGCCCAGGGTGGAGTGCAATGGCATGATCTTGGCTCACCACAACCTCCAACCTCCAAGGTTCAAGCAGTTCTCCTGCCTCAGCCTCCCGAGTAGCTGGGATTACTGGGATGCGCCACCATGCCCCGCTAATTTTGTATTTTTAGTAGAGATAGGGTTTCTCCATGTTGGTCAGGCTGGTCACGAACTCCTGACCTCAGGTGATCCACCCACCTCGGCCTCCCAAAGTGCTGGGATTACAGGCGTGAGCCACCGTGCCTGACCCCAAAACATTTTTTTTAGAAAATTGTGCGGGCCTGTAGTCTTAGCTATTACGGAGGCTAAGGTGTGAGGATCACTTGAGCACAGGAGTTCGAGGCTGCGCCTGATCTGTGATCATGCCACTGCACTCCAACCTGGGCAAAAGAGTGAAGACACTGTCTCAAAGAAAAAGCCATTCTTAGCTCACAAGTCCATAGAAAAACAGGGGATGGGTCAGATTTGGCCTGAGGGCCATAGTTTGCTAACCCCTCCTCTACTTTGATGAGTAATTAGGATACAGGAACATGGGAACGTAGGAACTCTCTTCCCTGTAGCCACAGATGTGATGACATGTCCTTGTTTACTTACGTGTATTGTGATACTATGGTGGGTATATGCTGCCAAACACCAACCAGATTAGGTTAGGATAAAGGGGAAGTAGCATTTCCTTGTGTCTTGCATCCAAAGGGACTCATCTTGACAGGAAAATAAATTGGCTTACCTGTGGAAGGGATCTTAGGCATCCTTGGTAAGGCTGAGTGAGTGACCTGACTTACCTGTGTAAGATGTTCTCAAGTCCTTGGTCTAACCCGGGGTTTGGCAAATTACAACCCACGTGCTGCCTGTTTTTGTATAACCATGGCTACCTGCTAGCTAAGAATAGTTTTCGTATTTTTAAATTTTTTAAAAATACAGAATTATATTTTCTGATATATAAAAATTATGATTCCAATTTCAGTGTTCGTAAAGTTTTACTGAAAGACAGCCACACCCATTTCCTTACTCTTATCTAAGGCTGCCTTCACACTGCCTCAGCAGGGTTGAGCTGTGGTAACAGAGCATGGCCACAAAGCCTCACATACTATTTGGCCCTTCCCAGAACAAGTTTGCTGACTCCTGGTCTAACTTATAGTCTTAACTGGAGGAGGATGGTCTGTGTTATATTTCTTCTTTTCCATGATTATACTTGCCCTGGGGACCCTGGGGGATGTGGAAGATGAGAAATTCATTTAAGACTGTGGTAATGAAGCTTCTATACTTTGAGAGATAGGATGACAGAGGATAGGGGCACACATCTCTTAGTGACATATTTTACATCTGGAATAGTCAAGAAGTGGAGAGGTAAATTCATAGAGGTTCCAAATACCACTCTCTGACATAGTGCCAGATGCGGTCCACTCAGAAGATCCTGGGAACAAGCCAAGAAACTGGTGCTCAGGGCAGCGTTGACTTAAATGTACCACAAAGGGTCATTCTATCTTTGAAGAAAAGAAGGTAAAAGAGGAAAGATACGTTTAATTCTCCACATCTTTTTTTTTTTTTTTTCTTCACCTCTCCCCTCCTCCCTCCTGAAGTCTAGCCATTCTATGAAAATTTTCTAATAGGCAGAGTGGTACCTTAATCCAAGAAAGATTTGGAGCCACTTCAGTAACTTTTTTTTTTCCCAGATAAAGTTCTAATACTCAAAAAGAAGAGTTGATTTAAGTCCCATATCCTTCAGAAATGAGGTATAAGATATAAATAAATTCAAGTACCACATTCTAAGATATTTCACTAAACATTGGAATGAATTTTTCCCCTTTACATACTTTCTTTAAAATGTAGAAAATATGCAAAGTTATGACTAGAAATAGCTGTAATATTGTACCTGCAGAGTATCTCAGTAGTATAATTTATAACCTATTCTGATTTCTTTTCAAATATTAGGTGTCCTAGTTGCCTATGAAGGTTTGCCACTTCATCTTGCACTGTTCCCCAAACTTTGGACTGAGCTATGCCAGACTCAGGTAAAGAAAATGAGTTTTAGATGATTGGTCTTTAATCTCATCTGACCAAGTGGTCAATAATTTTAGGAACAATGGATTGAAGACTTGCTGGAAAGTGGGGATGTTTTAGAATCTTGATAGGTAAAATATGAATGAATGAAAATACTATTACATATTGGGCATCTAGGTTCCGTTTGATTTTTTTTTAACTTGTATTTGTATCATAGAGGATATTTTAAATAAGCTGGTTATAATTGAATTTCTCATTTATAGATGTATATCAACAGTTGGGGGGGGAAATCCAAAACAGGGAGACAGTGGGGGAAAAAGGCACATGCCACTTCTTCTCCTTCACCTCCCTGTCTCTTCCTCTTTCCCACCATTCCAAAACCTCTAGCGGAAACCCTATCAGCAGTCTGTCCTTTAGCTTTTCATGATCTGTAGTTTTTCAAGGGTCTGATGCACTTGTTTTCTTAAAACAATCTCCTTGGCCGGGCGCGGTGGCTCAAGCCTGTAATCCCAGCACTTTGGGAGGCCGAGACGGGCGGATCACGAGGTCAGGAGATCGAGACCATCCTGGCGAACACGGTGAAACCCCGTCTCTACTAAAAAAATACAAAAAAACTAGCCGGGCGAGGCGGCGGGCGCCTGTAGTCCCAGCTACTCGGGAGGCTGAGGCAGGAGAATGGCGTAAACCCGGGGGGCGGAGCTTGCAGTGAGCTGAGATCCGGCCACTGCACTCCAGCCTGGGCGACAGAGCCAGACTCCGTCTCAAAAAAAAAAAAAAAAAACAAAACTCCTTGAAAACAAGAAAGATTACCGTTCCTACCTTAAGTGTCTAAGAGCCAACTCCTTAAAATTAAGTGGCTGCATAAATAAAGCTTGTTAAGTTACAAAGGGAGAATTGGGAAGAGGAGAAAGAACCTGATGATAATAAATAATGCTTAAGTTATAAAGGGAGAATTGGGAAGAGGAGGAGGTACTAAGGTTTGGCTCATTCCCTAGATCAGGCATAAAGGATCCCCACTCCCTTCAGTCAGTCCCTGAAAACACTGGTGATTGTCCTGCCTGGTTGCATCTGCTCTACCCCATTGGAAGAGATGAATTTATTCACCTTCCTTAGGTCCAACTTTGACCCACATCATGCTTTCTGAAGTATTTTGAGTCTGGTTCAGCCTCCTACCAGGCTGTAGTGTGCTCTGTATTCTCCTACATGTTTGTCATCCCGTACCATATTGGTTGTTTCTCTACTTTTCCCAAACAGAGCTCAAGTGTAGAGACCTTATCAGAGTCATCTCCATTCCCTGAAGAAATGCCACTTTGTTCTCTACAGTAGAAATCTTTCAGAGGCTAGTATACATTGATCTTAGCTCCCTTGACTTAGCATATAGTAGGCATTCAGAAAATGAGTTTATCAGTTGATTTTTGAGCTGACTGTTCTGTTCAGTCAGTTGGAGATCTCATTTTCCCTTTCCACTGCTACTGCTGCTCTTTTTCATTCTTCCTGATTTGGGTAGTGTCTTGATTTCTGTACTCTCCCACTACCTATTGCTCCCTATTGCCTTCTCTACTTCTGCACCGCAGGACTCCCTTCATTTGACTTCTTTCACAGACAGAACTCCCTGTGCCCCCGAATTTCCCTTAAAACAAAGCTGAACCATATAAGGCCTCCAAAGCTTCCAGTCTTACAGAAGCAGCCATCCTGAGCAAGAAACATAGGCAGAGGTTGTGACTGGTAGACCAAGGCAGATTTTTCTTAGTGTTAAGGATCTCAAGACCTGGGTCTTGGTCCTACTTGAATCCTAATTTCTTGACTGACCTTGAGTAATTTACTTATGACAGCTGCTTACTCTAATAAAATATACACATATGCATATATACATATTATCTAAATTTTGTCCTATTTAAAAAAAATTGCTTTTTTCCATATAAATAAATGATCTATTATTAAAATACACATTTAAATCTACGGAGTATATCTGCTTAAAGACATACTACTTGTGTTTAAGAGCCATGACTATTTGAAAACAGGAAAACCAAATTTTAGTAAAATTTCCATATATTGGGACCACTGATTCTGTGTGAGATAATTAGGAAAGAAGGCTTATTGTTTATCTTTGTAGTGTTTATGGGGGGGAAGGTATTTACAAAATTACTGTTGCTAATGAGAATATACAGTAGTTTAAAACATTTTGGAGAATTGATTTTGATTCTTAAAATGTGTCTTCACAACATACGGTCTGGTTACCTATAAATACATTAATTTGGCCCTTGAAAACATTCACATCCTATTCTTTGTTAGGTTTATTTTTCCAGTCCTTGTTCACTCTCTCAGTGCTGGATAATAAACCTGCATTTCTTTTACAACATTTGTTCAGTTTTGGCATCAGTGTCTTTCCCCCAGCACTCCCATAGTCCAAATTAGTAACATTTTACTGTATGAAAAAGTTGCTGTTAACTAAAAATTCAATAGGCAAGTTAGACATGGCTTTTCAAGTAGGATTTTCAATGGCTTCAGATTCCGTCATACACAAGTGTTTAAGCCCCAGTTATTTCCGTGCTCAACCATAAGTGCTTCTTCTCCCCACTTTAGTCTGCTATGTCAAAAAATTGCATCAAGCTTTTGTGTGAAGATCCTGTTTTCGCAGAATATATTAAATGTATCCTAATGGATGAAAGAACTTTTTTAAACAACAACATTGTCTACACGTTCATGACACATTTCCTTCTAAAGGTATGTAGTACTCTGGAAACTCAGTGTATCATTTCCAATTAGTTAAGCTTGTGTTTTCATTATGCTGGTCTTTTGGAGATTTTTTTAAATCTTCTTTTTCAGGTTCAAAGTCAAGTGTTTTCTGAAGCAAACTGTGCCAATTTGATCAGCACTCTTATTACAAACTTGATAAGTCAGTATCAGAACCTACAGTCTGATTTCTCCAACCGAGTTGAAATTTCCAAAGCAAGTGCTTCTTTAAATGGGGTAAGAACTATGCAGAGGAGGAGGCGGCACACACTTCTAAACTGCCCTTCAGTTAACTATGTGGCCTTCGTATTTTGCTCTCATAACTTTAACTTACTGATTCGAACTCTAAGCCACGTACGACAAAAAACAAACTTTAATTACGCGTTCACGATGCCTTGTATGTACACAGCACACTCCATCACCTTGGAAGCTACAAGCTGGTATCATTAAATGCTAAGGGTAATAAAGGGAACGTCTTAGTGGTCTTCTCTCTACTTGAGTATATTTTTGGAAACATTACTTGTGATGTTTCTGTTACTGCCTATGGCTCCGAAGTAACTGAAACAATGATCTACTGATTTAAAAAGGCAGTTAAATCTAGAGCATTAGTTGCCTTGTGCAGACTCCCATGACAGCCATGTCCTAGAATAATGGAACACCCTGGAAATAGGCTAGAATGTTGAGCAGCAGCCTCCCGAATCACAATAGCATAAAAGCCAGAACAGATGACAGAGCTCAGTAAGGAAGACCTTACTATTTGTGACATCAGGATTTAACTTGAGAAACTATGATTTCAAGGTTTGTTTTTGAAATTCTTATATTTCCTTTTCCATTTTCAGAAAATACGATTTGTCTTTGGTCTGACTTACTTGTTTGTGGGCATAAAATAATGCTATTAGTGACTTTAAGAACTAATGAGGCGGGGCAGTGGCTCACGCCTGCAGTCCCAGCATTTTGGGAGGCCGAGGCCAGTAGATAAGGAGGTCAGAAGATTGAGACCATCCTGGCCAACATGGTGAAACCCCGTCTCTACTAAAATACAAAAAATTAAGCCAGGCGTGGTGGCGGGCGCCTGTAGTCCCAGCTACTCAGGAGGCTGAGGGAGGGGAATCGCTTGAACCCGGAGGTGGAGGTTGCAGCGAGCTATTACACCACTGCACTCCAGCCTTGCCATAGAACAAGAACACTACCTCAAAACAACAACAACAAAAAACTAATGAAATGTTGTAGTATCCTAACACTGGCTTTCTGGTTTTATCATTCTTCTAAGAATCCCAGAGAAACCAGAGTATTCTTAGGAAAGAATGGATTCCTGGGAAAATAAACATCTGCAATTAACTATAAACAACTGCATCAAAGTATTGGCTTTAGAATTTGAAATGTTCCTATCTGGGTTTTTGTAGGACCTGAGGGCACTTGCTTTGCTCCTGTCAGTACACACTCCCAAACAGTTAAACCCAGCTCTGATTCCAACTCTGCAAGAGCTTTTAAGCAAATGCAGGACTTGTCTGCAACAGAGAAACTCACTCCAAGAGCAAGAAGCCAAAGAAAGAAAAACTAAAGGTTAGCTTTATGGACTACTATCATTATTACTTTTAGGGTGGGAGGAGGGAGTAATACACTTGGTGTAGCTGGTTTCATAGTTGTATGTTCAGCTGAACCTCCTAAATATAAATGCTAGAAACAAAATTAACTTCCCACATCCCCCATGTGATCTTAATGACTTTCAGAGAAGTTTCCGTTTTGGCGTATGTTTTCACAGATGATGAAGGAGCAACTCCCGTTAAAAGAAGGCGTGTTAGCAGTGATGAGGAGCACACTGTAGACAGCTGCATCAGTGACATGAAAACAGAAACCAGGGAGGTCCTGACCCCAACGAGCACTTCTGACAATGAGACCAGAGACTCCTCAATTATTGATCCAGGAACTGAGCAAGATCTTCCTTCCCCCGAAAATAGTTCTGTTAAAGAATATCGAATGGAAGTTCCATCTTCGTTTTCAGAAGACATGTCAAATATCAGGTCACAGCACACAGAAGAACAGTCCAGCAATGGTAGATATGACGATTGTAAAGAATTTAAAGACCTCCACTGTTCCAAGGATTCTACCCTAGCTGAGGAAGAATCTGAGTTCCCTTCTACTTCTATCTCTGCAGTTCTGTCTGACTTAGCTGACTTGAGAAGCTGTGATGGCCAACCTTTGCCCTCCCAGGACCCCGAGGTTGCTTTGTCTCTCAGTTGTGGCCATTCCAGAGGACTCTTTAGTCATATGCAGCAACATGACATTTTAGATACCCTGTGTAGGACCATTGAATCTACAATCCATGTGGTCACAAGGATATCTGGCAAAGGAAACCAAGCTGCTTCTTGACATTAGGTGTAGCATGTCTACTTTTAAGTCCCTCACCCCCATGCTGTTTGTATAAGTTTTGCTTATTTGTTTTTGTGCTTCAGTTTGTCTAGTGCTCTCTGCTTGAATGGCAAGATAGATTTATAGGCTTAATTCTTGGTCAGGCAGAACTCCAGATGAAAAAAACTTGCATCTTCAGTATACTTCCTAAAGGGCAATCAGATAATGGATATGTTTTATGTAATTAAGAGTTCACTGTAGTGGCTTTCATTTAATATGGCTGTCTGGGAAGAACAGGGATCCCTAGCCCTGTACAATGTAATTTAAACTTACAGCATTTTTACTGTGTATAATATGGTGTCCTCTGTGCCAGTTTTGTACCTTATAGAGGCAGATTGCCTCCGATCGCTGTGGTTCTTATTATCAAAATTAAGTTTACTTGTATACGGAACAACCACAAGAAATTTGATTCTGTAAAGAATCCTCTTTAGCTGTGGCCTGGCAGTATATAAATGGTGCTTTATTTAACAGAATACCTGTGGAGGAAATAAAGCACACTTGATGTAAAAATAATTGTTTTATTTTTATTGACATGACTGATTGCTATTCTGTGCACTTAATTAAACTGATTGTGATGACTTTTCATTTGTTTACATACGTTGCTTCAGTCTTCTCAGGTGAAAGTAGTGAAAAACCGTGAACGAGGGGAAACACTTATCCATTATATGCTGTTTCACTGGAAGTGTTACCAGCAGTCTACAAAATTAATGTGTCCCCACAGACTTCTCAATCCTCTTCACCCCAAAGTGCAAAACCACAGCAGGAAGAAGTGGAGCAAAACACAGCCAATTTGCCCATCAATATGCTTTTGAATGCAATATACCACTGTTTTACTACCTTAAGATATACACACCTTAAAAACCCTAAGTAAAATAAAGGAACAGTGTCAACCTGCCATTTATTTTTTGTCATCTTGAACTCAAAGTACAGCTGCAAGCAAGCTTGCTGTAGGACAAGCTTCAGTTTGGGAAACCAACTCGCTACACTCGGGACTTAGCTATTTCTAGAGTATCTATGGAAGGTCAGGTTAATGCCTAATTTCAGGTTGTTTGCTACTTTTAACTCAGTGCAGTGTCTAGTTAAGAGTCAATGCTTTAAATTGTGTATACGTTCACAGATTTCATCCAATATAAAATAAAGATGGTCCTTTTTAAAATATATATATATATAGCGAAGAGGTCAATGTGACACTTCTGCGTACAAAAAGTAATGCCTTATAAAATTTTAATTCAACCATTTAGAGGGGTCAGCTGCAGTAAACCTTTTATTTCTTCAAAATGCTGCTTCTGCCAACAGAATTTCATGTTCTCTTCTTTACAGACAGGAACTCCTTTACAGTCCAATTGTAATTCCGTTTGCCCTAGAGTAGGCACAAAATTCAGTGCAACCGTGGCATAGTGTTCTAAGAAAAAAAATAGGAACCTTATTACTGCATTATGAAAAGGAAAATGTATCCATATGAAAAACCCAGCCTTAAATGTTCTGGGGCCTTTAACTTTGGGCACTAATTCGTAACATACCTTCTGGCCAGTTCTTACATCTCCATTTCATGACGATCTTCTTATTTGTTAACTGAAAAGAAAGGGGAAACTCCACTGAAAATCTTTTAAAATTCCCCACAATACAACACAGAAAAACAAATCCTTTCACTGAAACTCCTAAATACTAGAAGAATCAATGAACAATATACAGTCCCTCTTCCAGTTTATACATCAGCACCACTGATAATTGTCTTTAGTGTCAAAATGTCTCAAAACAGCAGTGACATCAAGAACAGTAGGAATATATAATATTGTTTTAAGTACAGTAATAGTAACCAGAACAGAGGGCTGCTATTAAGGGTGAGGCAACAGAGACCCTAGTGATTTTGGTGCTAAAAACAGCACGTATAAAAAGTAATAGAGTTAATACCATCTTACTTCTTTAACCTTGAGTCTACTTACCAATTCTAGATATTCACCAGTGATGTTCCCATCAAACATCTGGAATTTCCCTCCCTTTTCAGCTTCTAATACAGCAGTAGATTTAGAAAACTTTTGCACCAACTAACCAAATAAAACAGATGTTATTCCAGCACACACTATCACATATTTTAATGTAATTATGAGATACAAAATATAACAATTACTATGGTTTAAAAATCCTAAACATGTAGCTTTTACTTATGGAAAATAAAATACAAACTTTCTCTTCCTAGAAGAGAAAACTCAATGTAATATGGACATAGTCCCAAAGAATGCCCATCTCCTCTCCAATTATTCAGAAACTATGCTCAGACTTCCTGTCACCACCATCCCACATCCCTTCAATCAAAAACACAAGGAAAACCAAAAACCAGCTCCTGTTCTTTGTGATGTATTTTCCCCCAATGTCAGCATTTAACATGCTAGCTTAGGGAGTTACTCACATCCTTCACAGTGAAGATGCTATACAGCTGCTCTACAGTTGTGTCAAACAGTTCCATCATGTGAAGAGCCACAGTGGGAATCCTTACACCCAGTGCCACTGGAGATGAGGCCTGAACCTGGAGAAGGGAAGAAGTTCCAGGGAATGTTTAGCATAACAAGAGATAAAGCTGCTTGGATGGAAATAAGTCTTCTCAAGAAAACAGCAAATGTCCCAAATTCCATACTGCCTATTCCAGACACACACAAAAGCAGCATGAAAAGCCTTTTTAGCACCACCAGTCTTGGTCTTTACTTTGGAACCAGAGCTCACTGTTCCTACAGCTCTTCAGCTCCGTTCCCAGGTTATGACTGAATACCCCTAATCCTAGCTGGACTTCCAGATACAGCCGTGAGCAGATGAAAGACAGCTGCACCTAAAGCTAAAGGGTGTCAATTACACATAAAACACCCATTCCAAGAACCGATCTAAAAATCTCCCAAAAGTCAGCAAAGAAGGTTCTTTCATTGTGCTATGTGTATCTTGAAAGTCATCTGGTTTTGTAATCTGTGGCCTACCAAAGAACACTGCCTTTAGGAGAGTCTTGAGTCAAATATCCCATAGAAAGGTGTGTCTGTAACAATCCATCAAGAATCAAAGTCTCATCATTTGCACAACAAAATGGGAGATCTTAGAGGACTCACGGGAGACCCAAAGGTGGAAAAGTCCCTCACTGTCCTCATTTCTCCAACAACACAAGGTTATTCAGGGCCCTAACTCAAATACTTCCTTTACCCCTTCCCCACATTTTGGCCAACAGAGCTCATACCTGCAGGGTATTCTCACTCGGTTTTCTTTTGACAGTCAGTTCCTGGGTTGCCATAGCTTTCGCTGGTAAAATCATTCCCGTTGTAAATTCTATAAAGAAACAAGGGAAGTGGTTTTAATAAAGACCTTTCTCCTTTTAAGCACAAAGAGTAAGGTAGAAAACCCAAAACAGCGTGTAAGAAAATAAAACATATTTATAAAAATAATTCCTGTAACATTTTGAGAATTTCAAGACCATTCCATGTTTTTACATATAAAACTGATGATTAACAACGTGAGTTCCACAGCAACAAAAGCCTTTTTTTCAAACGCCTCACTTTTATCAAGTTTTTGCTAAAACTGCAAAATTTTCCAAAGTTCTTTTGCACACAGCTAAGTTTTATGAGATTAACTACTAATAGCTTTGGGGCTCTAACCCACTGTGAAAACAGACAATTTCTCATCTGAGGGTGGCCACCGCCTCACAAAGCCTGTCTTCACAGTAGTCAAGCCTGTGAGCCAGCTACACGTGCACTCCCATGGGAAAAGTGACAACCCCAAACCCATCCATGCCAACACCCAGATACTCAGGTAGCAGGGTCCAAGAATGAGGTACAGAGATACAGGCACTACTGGCCATCTTGCCTGGCTCACTTCTCTAATTTAGGGAAGAAGACAATAACCACATTTCCATGCAATGTTGATATTATCTAGGTATTTCTCAACTACACCTGTAATACCTGCAGTCACTTTCATCCATTCATTCATTCATCCAACAAAGATGTATTAAGCACCTACTATGTGCCAGGCATTGTGCTAGATGCTGGAGATACAGCAGTGAACAAGACAGACACCTTCCATGCCCTCATGGAGCTTATAGTCTAGCAAGGAAGACAGACATTAAACAAGTAATTACACAAACAACTGATTTTCATTCCAGAAAACTACAATTAGCAGTTCTGTAGGCAAAATGGTTCATGCTGTGTACAATAGTGATGATCACTAATTATGGTCTTAACCATGACTAGCTCTCAACTTCCAGACTACAATTTATTCTGAAGTATAAACTTGCTTCTGGAGCCTCTGACCACAGTGCAGAGTATAACGGGTAAACAGAAAAGGGACCCTCTGGTTCACAAGGGATGCCTTCTTTACCCGTCTTAAGTGCCTTCAGGTAATCTCCAAGGGCCTGCCTGACCTTGGCGGTGCCTGCAGTTTTCATAAGATCCTTCAGTATATCCCCATCTCCTTTCTTTTTACTCACGTTCACCTACAAATCAGAAAAATACAAACCAAAGAAAGATCTGGTTTGATGTATTCTTACAACATTGGGCTGTATAGATGAGAGAACTATGGCAGTGGAGGAAGGAAAGAAGTGGATGTAAGAGATGTGCAGGGCAGGATTTTAAGGGTTTTTAATCCAGGGTCCATGACAGGGTTGGGGGCCAATCTTGCATAGACTTCATAGAATGTAAACCCCTTAATTTGCATACAAAATTGTGCATGTGTATGTACATAAATTCTATTGCTGATGTGGTCCGTGGCTTTCATGGCATCTAGAAATGCACTGTCCGGTATGGTAGCCACTAGTCACATGTGGCTACTGAGAACCTGAAATGTGGCTGGTCTGAATCAAGAAGTGCTGTGTGAAATAATACGTGCCAGACTCCAAAGACTTAGTACCAAAAAAGAATGTAAAATACCTCATATTTTTTATATTAATTACATGCTAAAATCTTTTTTATATACTGGGTTAAATAAAATATATTAAAATTAATTTCACCTGTTTATCTTTTTTTTTAAGAGCTTGTATCTCGTTATGTTGCCAAGGCTAGACCCAAACTCCTGGGCTCAAACGATCTTTCCCCTCGACCTCCCAAGCAGCTGGGATTACAGGCATCTGCCACTACACCTGGGCTCTAATTTTTTTTTTAAGAGACAGGGTCTCCCTGTTGCCTAGACTGGAGTTCAGTAGCATGACCATGGCTCACTGCAGCCTCGAACTCCTGGGCTCAAGTGAGCCTCGTACCTTGGCCTCCCAAAGTGCTGGGATCACAAGTGTGAGTCACCATGCCCAGCCATAGCTTTAACTTTTTAAGTACAGCTACTAGTAAAACTTAAATTGCACATGTGGCTTGCATTATATTTACATGGAACAGTGCTGGTATAGAACCCAAAGCCACTGTAATTAGGGAAATCAAGTTCCCATATAACCCAGCCTTGGACTATATACTTTTTTGACAAAGAACAAAATTGGGAAAGGGAGAAGAGTAGAAGACAGGCAGAGGGAAGGAAGAAGAGAGGGGAGGAGGGGGAGACCGAGGGATAAGGAAGCAACAGAGGGCTTTGGGGATGTCTCTAGTATTCCCAGAAGAAAAAGAGGTGTTGATTTGAAAAAATTTAGCGTCTCGATGCTTCAGCTGAGGTGGGCCTGATCTTGGGCCCCAGTTTGAATCTATAGAGTTTGTTCTGTAATGCCCCTGAGGGATTAAATCTTAAAAACCAGTTAAACATTCTGTTGAAAAACTTCTCAGCTGATGGATCTGAATATAACAAAGTGGAATCTCAAGCCCTGAGCGGAGGAACCACATAACTGAAGACAGGTCTGGGACAGCCCTGGCCTGTGGCACTGTATAACCTTCGGGCCAGAAGACATGCTGCTGGGCAGGAGTCAGCCTATCATGGAAAGCCCTCACGTTAAATACATTCACAAATCAAAAAAGATCCTTTGTCAGACTATCTTGGTGTGAAAAATATAGCAGCTGTAAAAATGGTCTCACCCCCAAAACCCAGCTTTCAGCCAGAAGAGGGCACTAACTGGAAGCCAAGCGTGGGAGTTACACACGACTCTGCCTCCCAGGAGAGCCACAAAAGCAACGCCTACTAACTGGGTAGTTCACAAAAAGCCGTGAGGCATAACCAAGGGATAGCTCACAGCTAAAAGCTGAGACTTCTCACCGTTAAAGGGAAACAGCAAAGGTGCAGGAGAGAGAGAAAGTCACGTTCATCAAGCCATGCAAGCTGCCTGAGCAGTTCACAGTGCACACACTGTCACATGTAACCTGACAACACCCCTGGAAGAGAAATTAACCCCTTTTCACAGATGAGGAGGCTAAGAAGGGTGCAGTCAGCTGCCCAGGCCCCTTGCCTGGTCCTTGGGGGAGCTCAGGGCTTCCTGGGGCTTACTCTCTTTCCTGTACCACTCCAGCTCCACACAACATGCTGCCCCCACAGTATGGCAATCCTTCTCAGCAAACAGGCCCTCCACAAGGCAACCGAACTACCACACAGGAACCACAGTCTGATCAACACTATTTGAAATGCCCAATGTCTGTAGCAGAAGCTTGACTGAAAAAAGAACAAAAGAAATAGAAACTTGATCACATACCTCAGTGTCATCTACTTCATTTTCCTCAGAAAGATTGGGTATTTCAATCAATCCCTTGTGCTTCACTCCAGATTCTTTAACGATGCCTAAAATGAGCAAAATGGGTTCTTCAATTATAAAAAAAAGTAACAACTGGGCCAGGCACTGTGGCACACGCCTATAATCTCAGCACTTTGAGAGGCTGAGGTGGGAGGATGGATTGAGCCCAGGAGTTTAAAAGACCATCCTGGGCAACACAGGGAGACACCATCTCTACAAAATAAAATTATCTGGGCATGGTGCCGCACACCTGTGGTCTCAGTTACTTGGAAGGCTGAGGTGGGAGGATTGCTGGGCGGTCAAGGCTACAGTGAGCCTTGTCTCGAAAAGAAAAAAAAAACAAAACTGCTTTTATGAAAAACTGTCCTGCCTCACTGAATAGCCCAGTGGCCCTCACAGAGTTCCACCACTCCAGGGCCCCCTGAGCAGCCACGGAAGAAAGGTCAGGCAGACCATGACCAAGGAGAGGGCATGAAGAGTCAGCGGCCTGCCGTCCTGAGGGGAGTGTGGGGCAACTGTACCCCATATTTCTCTTTTTGTCCCAGGGTATTCTTTGCCTGGGCAAAGCAGGATAAAGGAGTACCCTGAAGGGGAGAAGCAGTCACAAAAGCGATGGAAGGAGAGAAAGGGACAGTGTGTTCTGACCACGGAGCGGAGGGAAGCTCTGGCTTGGGGACATTGTGTGGGGATGCCAGGCAGGTGGACTTCTCGCAGGACTAGAGTGTTGCCTCCTCCCCAGTGGGTCCCAGCTGCCACCCTAGACTCACTGCTAGAGGAGAGCAGCTGGAGGCGTTACAACAAGCCCTCACAGCCTGTCCCTAGGGCCCGGTGCTGGGGAAGCAGGCAGGGAGCCAGACTGCTATGATCCAGCCAGCAGCAGACACCGGAGGGTTGCAAGAGAGGCAAACTCCCAGGCAGAGGGTCCTGTTCTGAGGCGGTGGGGAGGGGCTGAACACCCTCGTCTGCTAGAAAGGCAGCCAGCAGGGCAGAGGCTCGAGGCCAACTCACTGGACTACTCTGGGACACAAACTCCAGATAGGAGCTGACTCCCGGACTGAGGCTCAAACCCTAACTCCTCCTCTTCCCTTCCCTGCATCTCCACAGCCTTGGCTCCCTCAACAAGGACTGAGTGCACACATGCTGTCTGTCCAGCCAGGATCGAGGCACCACTGAAGAACTGAACCCACAGACCTCAAAAGTGGACACACCCGAAATGCCCAGCAACTGATAAATGGAGAAACAGAATGCAGTATATGCACCCATGGAATATCCATCATCTATAAAAAAGAATAAAGTGCTGCTACCTGCCACAATACAGATGACCCTTGAACACATTATGAAGCAAAAGAAGGCAGACACCAAAAAACACATCCTGCATGATTCATCTATGTGAAATGTCCAGAGGCCAATCCAGAGAAAATGGGGGAGCGGATGCCAGGGGCTGGGGAAGAGGAGGGCAACAACAGTGACTGCTCATGGGTCCAGGGTTTTGTTTTGGGGTGGTTAAATGTTCCCAAATTGATTGTAGTGATGGCTGCACAACTCTGTGACTATACTGAAAACCAATGAATTATACACACTAAATGAGTGAACTATGTCTCAATAAAGCCGTTTAAAAAAAAAAATTCCCCGCACTAATGAATGACAGGAAGATGGAGCAGGACAGAAAGCAAACTATTTTTGTAAAGCAAGTTTCAGTGCCTTGGGGAAAAATAAAGTAGGGAAGAAAGATGGCACAAGGCAGGGGTCTCCAAGGATGCAGAGAGATGGCTTCACTCAGGACAAAGACCTGAAGGAGGCAGGCAGCTACCTGGAGGAAGAGTGCTCCAGGCAGCAACGCCCAGAGACTCCTGTTCACAAGTGCCTGATAGAAGAGGGCCCAGCTCCCTTTCCGCCATCTTTCCGTGCCGCCACAATGGTGCGCATGAATGTCCTGGCTGATGCTCTCAAGAGCATCAACAATGCCGAAAAGAGAGGCAAACGCCAGGTGCTTATTAGGCCGTGCTCCAAAGTCATCATCCGGTTTCTCACTGTGATGATGAAGCATGGTTACATTGGCGAATTTGAAATCATTGATGATCACAGAGCTGGGAAAATTGTTGTGAACCTTACAGGCAGGCTGAACAAGTGTGGAGTGATCAGCCCCAGATTTGATGTGCAACTCAAAGATCTAGAAAAATGGCAGAATAACCTGCTTCCATCCCACCAGTTTGGTTTCATTGTACTGACAACCTCAGCTGGCATCATGGACCATGAAGAAGCGAGACGAAAACACACAGGAGGGAAAATCCTGGGATTCTTTTTCTAGGGATGTAATACATACATTTACAAATAAAATGCCTCATGGACAAAAAAAAAAAAAAAAAAAAAAAAAAAAAAAAAAAAAAGAAGAGGGCCCAGCTGACAGCAATGAACTCTAAGCAGCTGCAAGTGCTCGGAGAAGGGAAACCCCCACCCTTCTTGGACCATGGAACTCAAGTGTGGCCAGAATGTCAAGAACTACTAATGCTGATTCAGGAGCCAGTCAGTGCCAGGCCCATAGCAGGAGGTGTAAAAACATTCACTGAATGATGAACACACTTTGTCCCCAGCCTCACTAGTACCCTGAGGCCCCCGTTACCTTTCCAGCCCAGTTTGATGTACCACTCATAGAAGAAAATCAGCTTTCCTTTGCGACTACTGCACGAAGCCTCCCCTTCCACCTGCTTCAACTCGCTGATCTCGCCGCGGCCAGTGTCATTCTCCACAACGATGCCCACCAGGAGCTCCTGGAACTTCCCTTTGGACCAGCTGGTGGCATCCCGCTCTGTCCTGCCAGGGACCAGAAAGTCGTGAATGGAAGCCCCAGCTAGGATCCACCTGCCTGGGTGCCAGCGTCACGTCCAAGCCCAGCCCAGATCAGCTCAAGTCCTCTCAAGCAGCCTCGAGACCTGCCAACCTCCAACGTGCTCCTCAAACCTGCTTTCTACCAAATTATTTTCATTCTGCTCAGTTCTTTAAGATATTATTCTCCACTACGAAAGTAGTATTCTGTCTTAAAAACACTGGCTTATTTAGGGGAGAAGGGTCTAGCTAGCTCACCCACTGGAAATAGACAGACAAAGCCTGGGCCACATGGAAAGTAGCAGTAGTGAAATAATCAGAATCATGACAATACCAGCTATCAAGTTTCTTCACATACACATCGTCTAACGTAATCTTCCCAAGTAATAATTGTCTCCCTTTACGGGACAGAAACCAGCTGAGAGGACTGACGTGTCCATCGGGCCAAGGCCAGGACACTAGAAAGTCAGTTCTTGGCCGGCTGCCGTAGCTCACGCCTGTAATCCCAGCACTTTGGGAGGCCGAGGCGGGCGGATCACGAGGTCTGGAGTTCGAGACCAGCCTGACCAACATGGTGAAACCCCGTCTCTACTAAAAATACAAACATCAGACTGGCGTGGTGGTTCACGCCTGTAGTCCCAGCTACTCATGAGGCTGAGGCAGGAGACTCGCTTGACCCGGGAAGCGGAGATTGCGTGAGCCAAGATTGCCCATGCCCTCAGGGCTCCTCCGGACCAGCCAAGTCATGCTCCCCTGGGGACCGGCCTCAGCATCCCCTTGACGGCCTGGAGGGACCACAGCCCCGGCCAGGGGCACAGGGCAGAGGACACCCCTTCCGGAGGTTCTGCAGCAGAGGGCGGCCGACCTCGCCCCACGCGCCAGGTGAGGCGTGCAAAGTAAGGGGAGCTTGTCTCACTCACAGTAGGCCCGGCTGGCGGGGGACGCCTGCGGGGTGGGCGCGAACTGAGATCCAAATTTCTGCTCTTTCCACTACGTTCCATGCCCCCGCCCCCGCCCCTAACACACTCTCTCAATCCAGCTCCCTTCTAACTCCCCGAAACATCCAGAGGAGTGGGGCGGGAGGAGAAGGGAAGGCCCTAAGACCACAGACGGTGGGAGTGGAAAGGTCTGTCGGAAGTCACTCGTGGGGCCCAACCCAACTTTCAAAAAGAGGCAGCTGCAACCCGCCCTCGCCGGTCTCCGTACCCAAGGACGCTCCTGAACCGAGGCGGAGGCCGAAACCTGCGTCCAGCAGCAGAGGAGGGGCGTGGCCCCCTAGTCCCCTCACCCCCGCGACCCTGCGGCCCCGCACAGACCCCAGCGCAGTCTCAGCTCCCGCGGGCCGGCCCTCCCCAGATCCCGGAAGGAGGCCGCCGCCGGCCGCGCCACCCCGCCGGCCGCACCAATGCCAGTTGTTCACGTTGGTCCCGTCCTCCCGCTCCTCCACGATCCAGCGCGGGTCCCCCTGGCCCCACTTGGCCATGGCGGCGCAGACTGGACGGAAAACACGGAAAGGCCAAGGCGCTGCGGCTCCGAAGCCGGCGTTTCCGGCCGCCGAGCCCTGGAGCGGCGCGTTCGCAGCGCCCAGAAACTGCCAGAAGGCCCCGCCCCGCCGCGGCGCGCCCGGGAGCCCCGGCCGGGATCTGAGAGGCGGGTCGTACGGGCATGCGGAGGCGGGGAGGGGCTAGGACCGCCGGGGTTCCGCTGCGCGTCTCCTAATGCTGGGGCGAGACGGGGCTGCCTGGGCCGCCTGCGAAGGGCGGAGGCCGCTGCAGGACCCGCGGTGCTGGCTGGCTCGTGGTTCCCGGCGCCGGATAACAGGGCTCTGAGTAGCGGGTGCCCGAGAGCCCAACCGGCGGTGCAGACGCGACATGGTCGTGCGGTGGCCTCGGCAGGCTCCCTGGCCCTCGAGGACACGATCTTGAACGCCCAGGTCGCTGTGAGACCGGCCTTTGGGGCCACAACGCGCTCCCGTCACACCGTTTGCGGTTTTCGCTTGAGAGCGAGTTCGCGCGCAGTAGCTGCGCGGCGGCTTTCTCCGCGACGCGGTTTCTCTCCCTCCCGTATTCCCAGCACCTTTCCAACTAAGTCCCATGTTACTGCAGGAGTATTTCCGTTTTATTCACGTAACAGCCCTTTAGAGAGAACCAAAGAATGTGATTGCAAACGCATATTACTGCAAACTGATGCACTTTATCTTGGAGTATTGATTCCTTTCACGAATTTTCGGCTTCTAGCAAAAACTTTGCCCGAACTATTTGGACAATGTTACTGGGGTGTTCTCTGCTAACTACATGGGTAGTTAGCACAGAAATGGGTAGGACAGTGAAAGGGTGGAAGCAGCTGGCTGTTCTCTTCCCCTGTGCCGACCTGTCCTTTGCCTGCGGTAGTCCACGAAATAACGCTCACGAGTGCAGACATTTTCTCTATTTGACTACCGGAGCTACCACGTTCCAACATTATCTTCCAGAAAGCTACAACAGTCATGTAAACACACTGCTTCAAGGCGTTTTGACCTCAAAACAAAAAGACGTTTTGATTTCACCTTTCACACTTCACTAAAGCAGCTATAACAGAGTCACATGAAGGAGCAGCGGGGTGGGGTTGCCTGATCATAAGAAGCCTGGTTTCCCCTGCTAAGGAGCTTGCACTTGGTCGTACAGGCAATGGGCAACCACTGAGGCAACCTAAATGGAGAAATGACACGGTCAAATATGTTCTAGAAAAATCAGTCTTGGCCGGGCGCGGTGGCTCACGCCTGTAATCCCAGCACTTTGGAAGGCCAAGGCGAGCGGATCACGAGGTCAGGAGATGGAGACTATCATGTCTAACACCGTGAAACTCCGTCTCTACTAAAAATACAAAAAAATTAGCCGGGCGTGGTGGCGGGCGCCTGTAGTCCCACCTACTCGGGAGGCCGAGACAGGAGAATGGCGTGAACCCGGGAGCCGAGATTGCGCCACTGCGCTCCAGCCTGGGAAACAGAGCGAGACTCCGTCACCAAAAAAAAAAAAAAAAAAAATCATTCTTACGGACTTTTGGACAATGGATGGGGTAAGATGGAAACTGGAAGGAGGGGGACTTGTCAGGGTGGAGAAGGGGTGACAAATATTCAGGGATGAGAGGTGTTCAGAAGTGGAATCTGAGTGCGTCAGACACTGGGGTGCAGCAGAGAAAAACGTTTTGTTCAGCGACTGGGACTTGCAGCTTGGTTAGTAGCCGCACCCTCAGAGACTAGAATGGAAAGAGGCTGGAATGAGGCTTGGGCTATAACTCTGGAAAAAATCAGCAGGTAAGAGGTAGGCAGGGAAGAGGGGGCCTGCAAAGAGCGACTAAGAAGGAGGAAGGCAATCACAGAAGCATTTAATCAGGGACCCAGGGTGCACGGATTGACTTTTTTTGTGTGACGGAGTCTCGCTCTGTTGCCCAGGCTGGAGTGCAGTGGCATGATCTCGGCTCACTGCAGCCTCCGCCTCCCAGGTTCAAGCAATTCCTTCCTCAGCTTCCCAAGTAGCTGGAATTACAGGCGCGTGCCACCACGCCCAGCTAAGTTTTGTATTTTTAGTAGAGACAGGGTTTCACCATATCAGTGAGGCTGGTCTTGAACTCCTGACCTCAGGTGATCCGCCTGCCTTGGCCTCCCAAAGTGCTGGGATTATAGGTATGAGCTACCACACCCAGCCCAGGATTGACTCTTATTAGCAATGCACTAGTGAATCAGGAGTTGGATGCCAGTTTCACATCACAGTAGACCCATGAGCTGCTAAGGGTCTGCTTTTGAGGAAGTCACTATTCCATTTTCTTTTTATAATTTTGGTGCCTATCCCTTAGTTTAATTCTCTTAATATTTGTTGAGCTACCAGCATGCACATGTGTCCCAAGCACACTACCACCATAGCACATAGCACTGTGTGTGTAGCCTTTGCTCTCAAGCTGTTATCTTCATTGGCCTGCTCACTTTGAGGGCAAACACTCTTCCTCCTTTTTATCCCGATGCCAGAGCTGTACCCAGCACATAGTGGGCACCAAGGACATCTTTGTTTAGATGATTGGGTGAAGGATGGAATGAATATTTCTCAAACTTGTGTGTTCCAGCTCATTAATAGGCTCTTAATTGGCTATAAAATTAATTTTAGTAGAGGTAAAATTTTACAGAAGGTATCAACCATCATTTTTATCTTAATGAAATAGAATAGAATTGAGTTTAAATGATCAGAATGGCTACATATAGTAAAGGTAAATATTGTTTCTTAAATCATTGGGGGTTGTGTGTGTGTGTGTGTGGTGATGTATTATGGTTAGACTATGTTTTTTAAGTTTGAAAGCCACTGCTGTAGCAAACCCAAAGATAAGTACAATAGCTTACAACTAACTTCATCTGTTTTACACATTGTAGAATCCCTTGTGCCCAGCACACAGCAGATCTCAATAAATATTTGTGAAATACATCAGTTCATAAGAGTGGATGAAGTCATTTGTTGGAGGAATATGAAAGAAGATGGGCCTTGATGGATGAATGGAATTTCAACAGGTAGAGAGATGGGAGAGTTCCTTCCAGACCAAAGAAGAATCACATCAGCAAAGATGTGCAGGTTAGGAATGAGTGGAAAGTAGGATGGGCACAAAGCAGAATGGGTGAGAAGACAAAAGTGAGGACATTTTGACAGGGGAGTGAAAGCCGCCATGAAGTCTTTTTATACCATCAGTGAAGCAAATGTGTGCTGAGTTGTGTCTTCTCTAGCAGCAGTGGCCCACACCAGCCGCCCACACTGGCCGGCTCTGAAGCCCTGTGCTTGGATCCAAGTCTTGGCTCTGCCACTTACCGGATGAGTGACCTCAGGCAAGTTCCTTAATCTCTGTGTACTTCATTGTTTGTAAAATGGAAATAGTGTTACCATCTGTCTGCATTAGGATTAGATTCCACTGCTAGTAACAGTGGGAGACCAAAATTTGAAGGATTGTTGAGCTGAAGACAGTTAAGAAGCCAGCCAGGCACAGATGGATCTTTGCTTGGATCTTTGCAAGGTCTTCCTAATGGTCTCTCTGTCCCTGTTAGTCTCTTTCTCCTCCAGTCCAGCCTCCACTGCCTCCATGCGATCTCTCTAAAACCAGGGGCACCTTCACTTGGCAGTGTCTTAAAACTGCTCTTCACCTCTGCTGAAGTCAAGTACTTCCCAAGAGGACTGATGTTTGCTTTCCCCATCATCTAGGGCAGTACCAACCTGAGTCTCTGTGGCAGGCAGCCTCTGAGATGACCCTCACCTATCCCTCGCTCTTGGTATTTGTACCTTTCTGTAATCCCCTCCCCTTGAGTGTGGGCTGGACCCGGTGACTTGCTTCTGATGGACAGAATACAGCAAAAGTGATGAGATGTTCCCTACAGGATTAGGTTACCAAAAGACTGCCCTTTTTTTTTTTTTTTTTTTTTTTTTTTTGGAGACAGAGTCACGCTCTGTTGCCAGGCTGGAGTGCAGTGGTACAATCTCAGCTCACTGCAACCTCTGCCTCTCGGGTTCAAGCCATTCTCCTGCCTCAGTCTCCCGAGTAGCTGGGATTACAGGCACATGCCACTATGCCCGGCTAATTTTTGTATTTTTAGTAGAGATGGAGTTTCACCATGTTGGCCAGGATGGTCTCGATCTCCTGACCTTGCAATCTGCCCAATTGACCTCCCAAAGTGCTAGGATTACAGGTGTGAGCCACCGCGCCGGGCCTTTTTTGTTTTTTTAATTGAGACAGAGTCTTGCTCTGTCAACCAGGCTGGAGTGCAGTGGTGCAATCTCAGCTCACTGCAACTTCCGCCTCCTGGGTTCAAGTGATTCTCCTGCCTCAGCCTCCTAAGTAGCTGGGATTACAGGTGCCTGCTACCATGCCAAGCTGATTTTTATATTTTTAGTAGAGACGGGTTTCACCACCTTGGCCAGGGGCTGGTCTCAAATTACTGACCTCAGGTGATCCACCCACCTCAGCATCCCAAAGTGCTGGGATTACAGTCATGAGCAACCGTGCCCAGCCAAAACTCCCCATTTTCTTGCTGGTGGGTTGCCTACCTCTCTCTCTCCCTCTTTCCCTCTTCCTCTTTCTCTTTTCCTGCGCCTCACTTGGAGGAAACAAGCAAGTTTATGCATGAGTAAAGTTTTGCAAGTTTATCACAGGGTACATTCTAGCTAGTGGCATGCAGAATGGAAAGGTGCATATATTTTCAATTTTGACAGAAACTGCCCAGTTATCCTCCAGAAAGATTTATCAGCTTACACAGCTGACCCCTATACAACATGGGGGGTTTAGGGGGACTGACTCTGCCACACAGTCAGAAATTTGTGTATAACTTTTGGCTTCCCCAAAACTTAACTATTATTAGCCTACTGTTGGCTGGAAGCCTTATCTAGAAGAGTTGATTAACATATATTTTGTATATTATATTTACCATATTCTTACAATAAAGTAAGCTAGAGGAAAAAAAGTTTTATTAAGAAAATCATAAGGAAGCCCAGGCACTGTGGCTCATGGCTGTAATGCTAGCACTTTGGAAGGCCAAGGCAGGCAGATCACCTGAGGTCAGGAATTCAAGCCCACCCTGGCCAACATGATGAAACCCCGCCTCTACAAAAATACAAAAATTAGCCGGGCATGATAGGGGGTGCCTGTAATCCCAGCTACTTGGGAGGCTGAGGCAGGAGAATCGCTTGAACCCGGGAGGCAGAGGTTGCAGTGAGTCAGAATCATGCCACTGCACTCCAGCCTGGGCGACAGAGTAAGACTCTGTCTCAAAAAAAAAAAAAAAAAGTAAGGAAGAGAAAATATATTTACTGTTCATTAAGTGGAAGTAGATCACCATAAAGGTCTTCATCCTTATCATCTTCATGCTGAGTAGGCTAAGGAGGAGGAAGAGGAAGGCTTGGTCTTGCTGTCTCAGGGCTGGCAGAGGCAGAAGAGGTGGAGGAGGTAGAAGGGGAGGCAGGAGAGGCAGGCACACACTCAGTAACTTTTACTGAAAAAAATCTGCATATAAGTGGGCCTATGTTGTTCACGGGTCAGTTACTTTTGTCTAATGAGAATTCTTTTCCTCCTCTTCTTTAACCCTTCACCAGTATCAGCCATCTTTCTAATATTTGACAGTATGATAGATTAAAAATCAATATAATTTTTTTATGAATAAATATTTATTGTTTTACTTTAGTTTTTTTTTTTTGAAGTCAGGTGAGCATCTAAATTTTTTTTGGCCATTTATTTTTCTGCCTATACATATTATCTTTGCCAATTTAAAACTAGGTGATTCATATTTTCTTATTCCTATGGGTGAAATAATTTCTTATGTATCTGAATGTTCTTAATCATTTCTTTATAAGGAAATAAACTTTTGGTCATAAATTTAAAAAAAAAAACATTTCCCAGCATAACAATCACCAGAGTCAATAATGCTGGAGCTGAGGATACTTGACCCTGTGTTTGCTGTAATCATGATAAACAGGGGATTGAGCAATAAGTAAGTAAATTGAGCATAATGGAAGCCAGATTTCTTGTTATTAGAGAAGGGGTTTACAAATATGGAGTGAGTAAAGCTATAATACACCCTATTGGATTGGAATTGGAGGTGCTGGTGTGAGCCCATGGTCATGTATAAGGATAGATAGCTACAGAAATGGATACTCTGGTCCACAACTTTTTTGAAACTTTCCCCTTCAAAAGGTATAATCTCCTTGCCCTTGAACATGGGCTGGACTTAATGACTTGCTTCTCACCAACCAGAACATGATGGAAGGGATGTATGTATATACATGTTCTTCTATACGTATATATTTAGTATATATATTAAATTGGGACACTGGAAAATTTTGAATGGGGACTGCAGATAGATAGTGGTAATAGTGAATCAATCTTAATTGATGGTTGACCTGCAGTTATCTGGGAGAATGTTGCAGATTTTCAGAAATATGTGTTGAAGTACCAAGGGCAAATGATACATAATGTTTGCATCTTACTCTCAAATGCTGTAAAAATGTGAATATGTATGTATGGAGAGAGAAAATGGTAAGACTATTGTGGTAAACTGTTAACTGAGGAATCTGAGTGAAGTTCTTTCTACTACTCTTGCAGCCTTTTTATAAATCTGAAATTATTTCAGTATAAAAGTTGTTTTAGGCCGGGTGTGGTGGCTCACGCCTGTAATCCCAGCACTTTGGGAGGCTAAGGCAGGCAGATCACGAGGTCAGGAGATCGAGACCATCCTGGCTAACATGGTGAAACCCCATCTCTACTAAAAATGCAAAAATTAGCCGGGCGTGGTGGCGGGCGCCTGTAGTCACAGCTATTCTGGAGGCTGAGGCAGAAGAATGGCATGAACCTGGGAGGCGAAGCTTGCAGTGAGCCGAGATCGCACCACTGCACTCCAGCCTGGGTGACGGAGCGAGACTCCTTCTCAAAAAAAAAGTTGTTTTAAAAATAGGCCTTCCTAGTTTGTTGTTGGAGTTTTGACTTTATATATTTTTTGTTTTGTTTTGTTTTTTTGCTAAACAAACAAACAAAAATTTTAAGTAGTCCAAGCTTTATCAAACTTTTCCCTTTTGGCTTTTGGGTGATGTGTCCTGTTTGAGGCAGTCATTTGAAGAAAGTCCCTGGACCAACAGCTAATTAAAGAGGTAAAGTGGCAAGTTTGATCCCACTTTTGCAAGAGAAACACCAACAGGCATTGAGAAAAAACTGCTCAACTTTTCTCTGGAGCCATAGCTTAGGAGATAGACACATGGAGCCCTACAGCTTCACTGTCCACGGAGCATCTTCAGTTGAATCTGTAGTCAGTACTTCAAATTTAACAGAGCTAAAACCTGCCTATCTTTTTGCCCTAACTAGTTACTTCTCTGGACTCTCCTATTCCTGTCTCGCAGGTATCCAAACTCAGGAGCCATCTTTGCGCCCTCCTCTCGCTCCTCCCACATCTAACCAGGAAGTGATGTGCCTTAATCTTTCATCTTCTCATTACATTCTGCCACCTCCTATTCCAGGTCCACATCCTTCAAATCTGAATTGTCACTGGAGCCATCTCCATTTACCACCTCCGAGTTGCTAATCCTCAATAACTTACTCCTGGAGGAAAGCTCTAATGGACTTCTTCCCTTATTACCTAAGATTATTTATATTATAGTGTCACTTAAAAATATGTAGAAATGCAAAGATGGATATCAACTCCCTAACCTAAGAGCTTTCATCCAACTTTAAAAGATATTTACAAATCAAATACAACAAAAGCACAGAACCAATAAAAGTCAAATGGACATCCTAGTGCCAGATGCTCTTTGTTGACTGTTCTGCTGTTCACGTTATAGTCATGATCTGGATGGCCTTCTGGAATTCCATGTGCCTATATGGTTATAGGTATTGATGGCCAATTTTCCCATCATGTTCCTCTATTGGAACTTCTACAAAACTGTGGTGACAGTTGCACTGCAATGTGAATGTACTTAAAACACTATTGAACTGTGCACTTAAAAGTGGCTAAGATGAAGCCAGGCATGGTGGCTCACACCTGTAATCCCAGCACTTTGGGAGGCCAAGGTGGGTGGATTGCTTGAGCTCAGCAGTTCGAGACCAGCCCTGGCAACATGATGAAATCCTAGCTCAACAAAAAATACTAAAGTTAGCTGGGCATGGTGGCATGTGCCTGTAGTCCCAGTTCCTCTGGTGGCTGAGGTGGGAGGATTGCTTAAGCCCCAGAGGTCAAGGCTGCAATGAGCCCTGATCACACCATTGCACTCCAGCCTGGGCAACAGAGTGAGACACTGTCTCAAAAAATAAAATTAAAATTAAAATTAAAATTAAATAAAATGTTAAGATGGCAAGTTTTATGTTATATATCTTTTACCAAAATGAAAAAAATTTTAAATTTAGTATTATCATCAGGCAAAAGACAAAAAATGTAAAGAGACTCTGAATATATGCGCAGGCAACCTCCCCCAGCAGTCCACACAGCTTGGATCCCTTTCCCACTTTATACCCTTAGCCTGGGATCCTAAGTGAACCTCACTTTGACTTCTCACCACACTTCACTGTTGCCCCTCAACTCTCCTCTACATCCACCTTCAGCGCCAGCCAACTGGCGTGAATCAAACCCAATATACATCCTCACCTCTTTGCCTTGGCTCATGTTCTTCCCCAGCTGCTTGTCTTATCTATCTAATCCTTCCATTTGTCTAAGTCCCTTTTCCTCCTCACAGTGGGATGGTCCCAGCCCACAGCGACATGCCTCCCAGCAGAGGGTGTCAATACACCCCATTTGGCAATAGTTCCACATTCTAAAATATTTATCACTTATACTCCCAACCATTCCACAGACATTTATGGAACATCCACATGACAATGGGCTAAGCCCCTGAATTACACGAATCTGCTTTTTCTGTCTCTCAGAGCCCCTTAGACATTTCACAAATGTATACTGCAGGTGTGTGGATGATGTCGTACCAGTCTGTACTGTCATATTTCACACATGGACAGCAAGATTTAAACCACTGAAATCAAGAATAGTATAATCTCAGGACTTGCCTAAAATAATAGGATGTTTTGTTATTGGTAGTAGTTTGTGTTTTTGTTTTATTTTTTGAGATGGAGTCTCCCTCTGTCACCCAGGCTGGTGTGCAGTGGCACAATCTCAGCTCATTGCAATCTCTGCCTCCCAGGTTCAAGCAATTCCCCTGCCTCAGTCTCCTGAGTAGCTGGGATTACAGGAGTGCGCTACCACGCCCTACTAGTTTTTTTGTATTTTTAGTAGAGATGGGGTTTTACATGTTGGCCAGGCTGGGTCTCAAACTCCTGGCCTCAGGTGATCTGCCCACCTCAGCCTCCCAAAGTGCTGGGATTAAAGGTGTGAGCCACCATGTCTGGCCTGTTTCTCCCTAGTAGCTGGGACCAAAGGCATGCACCACCATGCCAGGCTTATTTTATTTTATTTTTATTTTTTGTCAAGACAGAGTTTCCCTATATTGCCCAGGCTGGTGTAGTTTGTTTTCTGTACCAATTTTTTTTTTTTTTTTTTGAGACGGGGTCTTTCTCTGTTGCCCAGGCTGAAGTGCAGTGGCACAATCTCGGCACCCTGGTTCAAGCAATTCTCCCACCTCAGCCTCCGGAGTAGCTGGGATTACAGGCACGCGCTACCGTGCCTGGCTAATTTTTGTATTTTTAGTAGAGATGGGGTTTCACCATGTTGGCCAGGCTGGTCTCAAACTCCTGACCTCAGGTGACCCACCCACCTCGGCCTCCCAGAGTGCTGGGATTACAGGCAGGAGCCACCGCGCCCAGCCTGTACCAATTTTTAAAAAGCAGTGGTCAGTACAAGAAACATTTCAGGACTGAGTTCAATGGGGATTATGTAGTAGAAGACAACAGTTATGGAAGCTTCCGTGATGACAGCTGTAATGTTATTTGGTCATGAATGCCTATGATCAGAGGATGCAGAACATGTATTATTTCAAAAAATCCCCCTTGAATAATGATGTACATAACAGGCATATGTACAAACAAAAATCACTTTATTCACATGCCAGAATGGTGTTTGAGTAGACAGTTTTAAGGGCAATAAAATCAATTTCTTGAACTCAGATTTGAATTTTTAAAAAACTATATTCAAGCTCTAAGTATTTTACTTACAGAATTTTGCATATGGCCCACTTCTTTCTGCACAAAGGTAAAATACTATCTTTATTTGCTTAATTCCCCATTGTTTTGTTGTTTCAACATGATTTTGTACCCTCAGTCATTTCAATGTTAGTCAAAGGTTACATTTTCTTTCACTCTTACCCTTTTTTGAGCTTCATTTTCTCTCTTTATGTTCTCGAGTATAGCTTCGAGGTGTAGGGTATTCATTTCCAAGATCCACAACAATTACCTCCCTAGAAAATGTCACTCCTTTTAAAGGTCTTTTTTGGCTTTCAACAGCTGATGGAGTTCTAGTGACAGATATGTGTATTTTCTGCAAACCATCATCCTGCAAGAGAATGGGACAAACAATATAAACAAATAATCAATTTATGACATGCCCTGCTTTTAAAATTACAGGTTATATGTACACTGTTAACGATACACAGAAAAAGCATTTCTAAATGATACAGAAAAGCAGCAATAATCTATCACATTTTCACATTTTTATGGTTATAAAAGCATACACTGACATATTCAAATAACATTTGGTGACATGTAATTCTCTCCACGAAGCGGTCAAACCCAAGAGCCATCAGGACCATCATTCTGTCGTGGACTGGGCATGGCCATGCGGTGGGAGGGCATGTGAGTTGTTCTTATTAGGGAGTCCCAGACATGGAGCTCAAGAAGGCCCCAGCCATGCTGTGTGCTGTTGTAGGACCCTAGAGCTAGGACAGGGGGCCACAGTGTGGGCCTAAGCTTGGCCACAGTGGAGAGGTAAACAATTCATCTCATTTTCTTATTGGAAACAGGAGAGGGTTGGATCACTAGATAATCTCTTAACAGCTCTAAGATTCTAGGATTTTGAGAAAAACAAACTGAAGGGGAATTATTAAGAAAAACACAAATATAAGAATGAAGACTAAGCAAGTTTCTAGACTTGGCATATGTAATGGTTTAGTAACATGAACTGATAAGCAACTAGAATGGCTTAAATGACTGTGGGCATTGGACTCATTCTACCTACAAACCTAAGTTACAGGCAACTCCATCTCCTATTATTATTATTATTATTTTACTTTTATTTTTTGAGACGGAGTCTCGCTCTGTCGCCAGGCTGGAGTGCAGTGGCGATCTTGGCTCACTGCAACCTCCGACTCCCGGGTTCAAGTGATTCTCCTGCCTCAGTCTCCCAAGTAGCTGGGATTATGGGTGTGTGCCACCACGCCCGGCTAATTTTTGTATTTTTAGTAGAGATAGGGGTTTCACCGTGTTGACCAGGCTGGTCTCGATCTCCTGACCTCATGATCTGTCCTCCTTGGCCTCCCAAAGTGCTGGGATTACAGGCGTGAGCCACCGCACCTGGCCCTCCATCTCCTATTATTATACCTAGCTGAGGAATGTACCTTCTTTTCAATCAAACAAATTCTAAACTGCTCCTTGAGAGTAGAAAAACGTATCACCTCTTCTTGACCAGTTTCTCCAGCATTCTTAGGCTCTTGCTTCTCATTTATTTGGTTCTCCTCTTCTGCCTCCATGTCCCTTCTGTTTTCTAAGGGTGTGGCCAACACTTCCTTACTCTGTCTCTGGACAAGAATGCCAGGCCTCATCGGCACATCCAAATTCATGACTTGCATTAATACCCTAGAAAATTAATCGGTAGAGTTTTAAACATTCATGCATCCTCATCCCCACTATCACGCACAAAATGGCCTCTGACATATCCTGCGCCACACTCGCCTTTCATGGTCCCCTGGATTGCTTGTCACCACTTCAGCAGCTGCACAGTCTACACCTCCGTTTGCATCTGTACAAGGCACTTTCTTTGTCTCTTTACCTTTCCTGCCTTGGAAACTGAAAACAAACAAGCCACAAATTCAGAAAAGGAAAAATGGCCCTGATTTTAAGGTGTGGCATAGAAACTTCACTTTTAAACAGCATATCAGCATTTCTAAAATGCTGAAATGAAAAAAGTAGATAATGATGGTATCATTACTTGTTCTATTTTAAATTGTTTACATTATTTCTAGATACATTTGCTAATGTGACTTGAAATCTGATCCCAATTATCAGCATGGATTTATACCATTTATATAAAAAAACCACCAATAAAAGGAGGATGCAAATGAAGCAAATTAGAAGGATGATGAAGAAAGTGATTGCTGTGATTTCAAAGCTCATAGGTTTAGCTAGAAGACTCATCCACTCTCACAATCACAGATTGTCCAAATATTCTTTTCCAACTCAATTTGAATGTAGTTCTCTTGTTCTTTAAGTTTTCTAGAAACAGAGGAACAAAAAGCTGTTTTCATTGTTGTTCTTTTGGTCAGTTCAGCTTCATGAAAGATGCTCTGCTTGTTGCGCAGTTGACTCACACTGGCTAGTTTCTCTCCATAACTGTGGTGGGGGCTGAGGTGGCCAGAGGGGAGACTGAGCTGGGACACGTGTGATCACGCAGCTCACCTCCCTCACCCCAAAAACTATCAGGATCCAGAGGAGAGAGGAATCGGAACAGCTGGAGCTGAGCCCAGCTCCCCATTCTTCTCTCTTCAGTGACATCACAGAATCATGGAGCCCTTGAGTTAGAGACACCAGAGAGCCAGTCCAACCCCAGCCCATCACCTGGAGGCTGGAGAACCACGAGGCTGTGGCCTGTTCATCCCCTCCTCTGAGAGGTCCAGGTTAGAGGCCATATGAAACTGCCTTGACCATTCTTTGGGCAAGGATTTTCTCCCTACTCTCCAAACACCACCTTTCCTTTCCTAACCTGAGCCTGTTTCTTTTATTGCTTCTTTCACAGACCATGAACAATTGGTCTGCTTCCTTCTTATGAAATCCCTCTCTATAGCCCTGAGCTCAAGGCTTCACTGTGGAATTCTACCAAACATTTAACGAAGAACTAACACCAATCTTTCTCAAACCTTTCAAAAAATGGAAGAGGGAACACTTACTAGTCATTCTATGAAGCTAGCATTACCCTGATACCAAAGCCACTACAAAAAAAGAAAGCTACAGACCAATATCCTTTATGAATATTGATGCACAAGTCTTCAACAAAGTACTAGGATACCAAATTCAGCAACATATTCAAAGGATTACACACCGTGACCAAGTGGGACTTATTCCTGGAATGCAAAGATGGTTTAGTACACAAAAATCAACCAATGTAATATATCACATTAACAGAATGAAAGTGAAAAATAAACACATTATCATCTCAACTGATGCAGAAAAAGCACTTGACAAAATTTAACACACTTTCATGATAAAACCACTCAACAAATGAGAACTAGAACTACCTCAACATAATAAAAGCCATATGTGAAAATCCAACAACATAATATTTAATGGTGAGAACATATTTGTAAATCACATAGTCTATTAATGGACTGACATCCAGAATATATAAAGAAATCCTACAACTCAACAACAACAAACCCAATTTTGAAACAGGCAAAGAATTTCAAGACATTTCTCCAAAGAAGATACACAAATGATCAATAAGCACACACAAAAAAAGATCAACATCACTAATCATTAGGGAAGTGCAAATCAAAACCACAATGTGTTACTACCTCATACCCAATAGGGGGGTTATTACTTTAGAAAGAAAAAAAAAGTGTTGGTGAGGATATGGAGAAATTGGAACCCTTGTGCATTGCTGGTGGGAATGTAAAATGGTACAGTCACTGTAGAAAACAGTATGGCAGTTCCTCAAAAAATTAAGTAAAGAATTACTATATGATGCAGTAATTCCATTTCTGGGTGCATACACTAAGAATTGCAAGCAGGGACTCAAATAGATATTTGTAAACCCTTGCTCATAGCAGAATTATTCAAAATAGCCAAAAGGTGGAAAAACCCAAAATGTCCATCGAAGGATGGATAGATAAAACGTGGTGGCCGGGCATGGTGGCTCATGCCTGTAATCCCAGCTCTTTGGGAGGCTGAGGCGGGTGGATCACCTGGGGTCAGGAGTTCAAGACCAGCCTGGTTAACGTGGTGAAACCCTGTTTCTACTAAAAATACAAAAATTAGCTGGGCATGGTAGCAGGTGCCTGTAATCCCAGCTACTCGGGAGGCTGAGGCAGAAGAATTGCTTGAACCTGGGAGGCAGAGGTTGCAGTCAGTGGAGATCATGCCATTGCACTCCAGCCTGGGTGACACAATGGGACTCCATCTAAAAAACAAAACAAAACAAAACAATGTGGTGTATACACACAATGGAATACTATTCAGCTTTAAAAGGAATGAAATTCTGGGCTGGGCACGGTGGCTCACGCCTGTAATCCTGGCACTTTGGGAGGCCGAGGCGGGTGGATCACCTGAGGAGGGGAGTTCTAGACCAGCCTGGCCAACATGGTGAAACCTCATCTCTACTAAAAATACAAAAATTAGCCAGGCCTGGTGGCAGGTGCCTGTAATCCCAGTTACTCAGGGAGCCAAGAAAGGAGAATTGCTTGAACCTGGGAGGCGGAGGTTGCAGTAAGCCAAGATTGTGCCATCGCACTCCAGCCTGGGGAACAAGAGTGAGATTTCATCTCAAAAAAAAAAAAAAAAGAATGACATTCTGATACATGCTACAACATGGATGAATTTTGTAGGCATTATGCTAAGTAAAGTAAGCCAGACATGATAGGTCACATGTTGTATGATTCCACTTATATGAAGTACCTGAAATAGTCAAATTTATAGACACAGAAAGAAGAATCATGGCTAGCAGGTGCTGCAGAGAGGAAGAAATGGGAAATCAGTGTTTAATGGCTGTAGAGTTTCAATTTAGAATTATGAAAAAGTTCTAGAGGTGGACACGTGATGGTAGCACAATAATGTGAATATACTTAATACCACCAAACTGCACACTTAAAAATGGTTAAAATGGTAAATTTTATGTTATGTATATTTTATCACAATTTTTAAAATTATTTATGGAACAAAGAAAAGGGAATTTGTCTGTAAAGTGGCCAGGTATACAGCAGGCATTGCAAAAATAAAAATACCAGCACATACAGATTTTATTTCAATCTCCACTCATTCGTTCAATTTGTTTCCCCACTGTGAATGTCCTACCCCTACCTCAGCCCTTTACCTGTCCCACCTCTCAATCCTTTAAGACTTGGTTCTTGGCCGGGTGTGGTGGCTCACGCCTGTAATCCCAGCACTTTGGGAGATCAAGGTGGGAGGATCATTTGAGGATAGGAGTTTGAGACCAGCCTGGTATGGGAAACCCTGTCTCAACTAAAAATACAAAAATTAGCCAGCATGGTGGTGTGCGCCTGTAATCCCAGCTACCTGGGAGGCTGAGGCAGGAGAATTGCTTGAACCGGGAAGGCAGAAGTAGCAGTGAGCTGAGATCGTGTCACTGCACTCCAGCCTAGGTGACAGAGACTTCATCTTGAAAAAAAAAAAAAGGCCAGGTGCAGTGGCTCAAGCCTGTAATCCTAGCACTTTGGGAGGCTGAGGCAGGAGGATCATGAGGTCAGGAGATTGAGGTCATCCTGGCTAACATGGTGAAACCCCATCTCTACTAAAAATACAAAAAATTAGCTCTGTGTGTTGGCACGCCTCTGTAGTCTCAGCTACTTTGGAGGCTGAGGCAGGAGAATTGCTTGAACCCAGGAGGTGGAGGTTGCGGTGAGCTCAGATCACACCATTGCACTCCATCCTGGCAACAGAGTGAGACCCCATCTCAAAAAAAAAAAAAAAAAAAAAAAAAGGACTTGGTTCTTGGATTCCCTTCCATTATGCAATCACCATCCATTGGGCTTCCTTTTGAAATCAGCCCAATTGTCCCATAAAGCTAATAAGCTAATATTTATAGTTTGTTGAACAAACATAGAAATGGACTCTCCCTGGTCTTAAAACTTGAAACAGATTCATCTCATCAGAGTTTCTTCCTCAGGAAACTGACCCTCAGGCAAGGAACTAAAACCCATCAGATCACTACCTCCAGACAATGAGACACCAGACTCCCCATCCTGACTGCTTCTTTACCTCTCCCTAATTCCTGTTTTTCCGCCTTCCCCACTATGTAAATCCCTCAATTTTAATCGACTGGGGAGAGAGATTTGAGACTTTATCTCCAGTTCACCTCAGCTGCACCACCAGATTAAAGCCTAAGCCTTCTTCCCTGGCAATACTCGTTGTCTCAGTGATTGGCTTTCTGAGCGGCCGACAGCAAGACCTAGACAGAACCCCTGGCATTTCAGTGACACTTCCAATCGTGCTTTCTCCGAGTTCTCGCTTGATATAGAAAACACCTTGTCACTTACCTATATCCCAACCCCTTGCCCTGTCCAGCTCCGGTCCCAAGCATGCTGGGAAGTGACAGGGTCTTTCAGTCTTTGCAATTTCTCACCTCCTACCCCCAAGGTCTTTCATAGTCTTTGTAATTTCTCATCTCCTACCCTACACTGATTTTTATTCCCTCTTGTTAACAAAACCTGTTTTCTAACTCTTCACAACAAGAATGCTTGACAGTAACTCTCATGGATATCTATACCTTAACGTGGGCCTAAGGTTAAAGTAAGACGGTCATGGTAGAATTTCAGGCACTAACCAGAAGATGGGGGAGCAAGGGTTCTCTTCGGAGCAAGGGGGGCTTTTCTCGTGCTCCTGGAATCTGTCATGTTGGGGTCAGATATTGCCTCTTCCATACAGAATAAGCAGTCCTGCCCTACTGCCTACCTCCTGCCTGCAGACTTCTTTGCTATGGTGGCCAGAGGGTGTGCACTCCTGGTGACAGGGTCTGCAGCCCTTGGGCTCCAGATGGTCCAGGGCATATGTGAATCCCCAACCACCTCCCTAAGGCCTTGACCATGTGATCTGTTGAAATCCTGTGACAAAAACGTGATCCAGGAATTACAGGATGAGTGAGGACACTCAAAGGACTCTTGAATTCAGCTGCCTGAATTTAGAAACCAGGGGCAGTGGACACAGGACCCAGGCCTGGCTGATCAGGATAGTCCGCAGTTGAAGGGTCAACATGTGATCTAAATCAGCTTAATTAACCTCAGTGTTAAGATATTTGCAGGAACTTCCAGCATGGAAGAAAGCAGGGCTGAGAGTATGGAGAGAGACAAATTAAAAAGGGCTCTGCTTGATCTAGCTATGCCTGAAGTCTTGACTTACAGTGTGGACTGAAAGCTGGACTTTCAGCTGTATGAGTCAATGCCTTTTCTTTTTGGCTTAAGCTGGTTTAATTGGGGTTCATGGGCATTGCACCCCAAGATTCCTGACCAACACAGCGTTGCAACGAGCATCACACTGCCTCCTTTTCTGAGCCCTGATACAAGAGTCATAGCACCCATCTGCCATTTCCCGATCTGACTTGTTGAGCATTAAATAGGTTCTCTCCAGGCCAGGCACAGTGGCTCACACCTGTTAATCCCAGCTCTTTGGGAGGCTGAGGCAGGTGGATCACTTGAGTCCAGGACTTCGAGACCAGCCTGGCCAAGATGGTAAAACCGGTCTCTACTAAAAATGCAAAAATTAGCCAGGTGTGGTGGTGTGGGCCTATAAACCCAGCTACTCAGGAGGCTGAGGCAGGAGAATGACTTGAACCTGGGAGGCAGATGGGAGGTTGCAGTGAGCCGAGATCACGCCACTGCACTCCAGCCTACGTGACAGAGTGAGACTTCATCTCAAATCAATCAATCAATCAAATATTTGAGGGATTTGGTCACTATTACTACTCTAAGTAGATCTATAGACTGGTGTAGTCCCTAAATTGTCATTGGTCTGCAACAAAACACAGAAATGGAGACTAAATACCTAGAATCTTTTTGTTGTGGTGGTTGTTTTTGAGAGGGTCTCACTGTCACCCAGGATGGAGTGTAGTGGCACGATCTTGGTTCATTGCAGCCTCCACCTCCTGGGCTCAAGCGATCCTCCTGCCTTAGCTCCCCAAGTAGTTGGAATTACAGGTGCATGCCACCATGCCCGCTAACTTTTTGTATTTTTTTAGAGACGAGGTCTCACCATGTTGCCCATGCTGGTCTCAAACCCCTTAGCTCAAGCGATCTGCCCACCTTGGCCTCTGAAAGTGTTAGGATTACAGGCGTGAGCCACCATGCCCAGCCAATTACTTTCTTATTGTTGGACAACTTACTGCTTTTATTAATAGCATTGATGGACATATTTGTACATATATATGTGAGCACAACTCTGATATTAAAATATTAATGTTTTATTTTCAAAATTTATTGGCCTCTGGCTCATCTTTTATTCTAAATCTCATCCATTTTGTTTCATTGTTTTTTGGCTCCAAATATCTTATGTTTTGATTTTTATTTTCTTTTTTAAAAGAGACAGAGTTTTGCCATGTTGCCCAGGCTGGTCTTGAACTCCTGGGCTTAAGTGATCCACCTTCCTCAGCCTCCCAAAGTGCCAGGATTATAGGCATGAGCCACAGAACCCAGCCGATTATTTTAACTTCTATTAATTCCCTTTTCTTCAATATGTTTTTACTTAATTTCTTTTTTTGGGACTGGGTCTTGCTCTGTTGTGCAGACTAGAGTGCAGTAGTGCAATCATAGCTCACTGCAGCCTTAACCTACCAGGGTCAAGTGATCCTCCCACCTCAGCCTCCCGAGTAGCTGGAACTACAGGCACATGCCATCATGCCTGGCTAATTTTTTATTTTTTTTGTAGAGACAAGGTCTGGTTATGTTGCCCTGGCTGGTCTCCAACTCCTGGGCTCAAGCAATCCTCCCACTTGACCTCCTAAAGTGCTGGGATTACAGGCATGAACCACCATGCCCGGCCTTATTTCTAATTCTCGAGATTCAGTCTCCTCTTAACCTTTGTTAAGAAAAAAGCAATGTTCTGCTTTAGGTTTAAAAACTGTTAGGCCGGGCGCGGTGGCTCAAGCCTGTAATCCCAGCACTTTGGGAGGCCGAGATGGGCGGATCATGAGGTCAGGAGATCAAGACCATCCTGGCTAACACGGTGAAACCCCGTCTCTACTAAAAAATACAAAAAACTAGCCGGGCGAGGTGGCGGGTGCCTGTAGTCCCAGCTGCTCGGGAGGCTGAGGCAGGAGAACAGCGTAAACTCGGGAGGCGGAGCTTGCAGTGAGCTGAGATCCGGCCACGGCACTCCAGCCTGGGCGGCATAGCGAGACTTCGTCTCAAAAAAAAAAAAAAAAAAAAAAAAAAAAACCAACCAACCAACCTTGATTTCTTTATAATCTATCTCATTAGCTTGCAAAAGGGAGATAATAAATCACATTCATTTGAATAGCCAAACAACTATTCTGGCTTTTTGGGGGGATGTAGAGGCGAGGATGAAAAAAATCAAAAGAGGAAAAAAAATTCATTGGTGATGAGACTGAAATTGTTAAAATAGTAGAAACATTTCATAAACAATTAATGGGAAATAAAACATATTTTCTGACTCAAAGCAATTTTCTCAAGCCTAGAAATTAGTTTTTCTTGTAGATGTCAAAGTCTTTCTTAACCACAGGAGTCTTTATTTCTCTTTGTTGAATTAAAAGAAACCCCTGAATCACAAATTTGTCATCTGAGCAACTTAATTGTATTGGGAACTTGCTTAAATATGATTAGTCAAACACTTTAAACTTTTGTTTCTTTTTTTTTTTTTTTTTTTGAGACAGAGTCTCACTCTGTTGCCCAGGCTGGAGTGCAGTGGCTTGATCTCAGCTCACTGCAACCTCTGCCTCCTGGGTTCAAGCCATTCTCCAGTCTCAGCCTCCTGAGTAGCTGGGATTACAGGCATGCACCACCACACCTGACTAATTTTTGTATTTTTTTTTTTAGTAGAGACGGGGTTTCACCATGTTGGCCAGGCTGGTCTCGAACTCCTGACCTCAAGCAATCCGCCTACCTTGGCCTCCCGAAGTACTGGGATTATAGGTGTGAGCCACCCAGCCTGGCCTTTTCTGTTTCTTTTTAAGCACACACTAAAAATATTCACGGCTCATGATTGGTAACCTAGTGCTCAAGGGGATGTTTTCCTCTCTGTAAAGATTTTGGTAACTGTTGGGCAAAAACAGACTTAAAACAATTTTTTTGGATGTTTTTGGATTTATAGAAAAGTTGAGAAGACAGTACAGGGGGTTCTCATATACCTCACCCCCATTTTCCCCTATTATTAATATCGTAAATCAGTGTGATCTATTCGTTATGATTTATGAACCAATACTGATAAATTATTATTAACTAAAGCCCATGGTTAATTCACATTCTCTTAGTTTTCACCTGTCTTTTTTGGGTCCAGGACCCCATTCGGGACACTATATTACAATGAAATCATGTCTCCTTAGGCTCCTCTTGGCTGTAACAATTTCTCAAACTTTCCTTGTTTTTGATGACCTTGACAGCTTTGTAAAGCACTGATCAAGTATACTGTAGGATGACCCACTATTGGAACTTGAACTTTTGAATTCTAATTTTTTCTTTTTTGGGGGGGGGACAGAATTTCGCTCTTATTGCCCAGGCTGGAGTGCAACGGCATGATCTCAGCTCACTGCAACCTCTGCCTCCCAGGTTCAAGAGATTCTCCTGCCTCAGCCTCCTGAGTAGCTGGGATTGGATTACACATCTGCAGCACCACGCCTAGCTAATTTTTATATTTTTAGTGGAGATGGGGTTTCACCATGTTGGCCTGGCTGGTCTTGAACTCTTGACCTCAGGTGATCTGCCAGCCTCAGCTTCCCAAAGTGCTGTAATCCCAAAGGGATTACAGGCGTGAGCCACCGCACCCAGTTTATACATTTTAAATTTCACATCTTTATCCTTCTACTACTGATTTACTGAAACATTTTAAATTGTCTTCCTCCTGTCTGTCCTCACTTCTATTTTCCCTTCATTTATAATGATGCTTGGTAATGTTTAGTAAACAGCACAGTCAGGCTACCAGGTAGCTTTAAGGAGAGAGTCCACTCCACAAACTGATGTTGGCAGGATCCCTGTCCTGCATTTCTTAACACACTCTTTGTTCTAGCCCCAGCCTTTAAAACATGGCCTTCTGAAAACCTGACCCTGGGAAACCTGGGAGCCTCAACTTTGTGCAGACTCCAAATGAGACTCACCTTGATGCGTCAGAAATCTCACATCTCTAATCCACAAAAGGGAGAAGCTTCATGGTTTAAATACCATTGTCTCCAAGAGACTGAAATCACTGGATCTGCGGCAAACCAGGGCAGTGTGGCCTTTGCCACAATGCACCTGGGCTGAATTTGTGGAGATCAATGTGGTGTTGGACTTTGTGATGGTTTTAATTATTTAATATTCCTCCCTTCCCTCAAGTGTGGACTGGATTTATAGTAGTAAATCTCTTCTAATGACTAAAATGAAGCAAAAGGGAGGGCCTGTGAGTTCTGAGAGTGGGTCATAAAACGCACTGTGGCTTCCTCCTTGCCTTTTCTCTCAGGTCACCTGCTCTGTGAGAAGCCGGTTGCCGTGTTGTGGGGACACTCAAGCAGCCCATGGAATGACCCACATGTTGAAGAACTGAGCCCCACCTCCTTCCAACAGCCAGGAACTAGGGCTTCTTGCCAACAACCATGTGAAGAAGCTTGGAAATGGATTCTCCCCCAAATGAGTCTTCAGATTACTACAGACTAACATCTTGACTGCAACCTCTAGAAAGACCCTGAGCCAGGATCACCAAGCACACAGAAGCTAACAGTTCATAAATGTTTGCATTAAGCTGCTACGTTTTGGAGTCACTTGTTATGTAGCAATACGTATCTAGTACAGCCTGTATTTATATATTTTGATCTTCTGTATATTATGATGTATTGTATATCATATGTATACAATGTATGTATGTATGATCTTCTGTATATTATGATGTTTTGACATCTTTTTTTTTTTTTTTTTTTTTTTGAGACGGAGTCTTGCTCCGTCACCCAGGCTAGAGTGCAGTGGTGCAATCTCGGCTCACTGCAACCTCCACCTCCCGGGTTCCAGCGATTCTCCTGCCTCAGCCTCTCAAGTAGCTGGGATTACAGGCATCTGCCATCACACCTGGCTAATTTTTGTATTTTTAGTAGAGACGGGGTTTCACCATCTTGGCCAGGCTGGTCTTGAGCTCCTGACCTTGTGATCCTTCCGCCTCGGCCTCCCAAAGTGCTGGGATTACAGGCGCGAGCCACTGCACCCAGCCTGTTTTGACATCTTAAAAACCTTTCTAGCTGAGGCTGCCCCTCCTGGGACTAGCCAATTCTTAGTGAAAGCAAAGGGTGCGGCCTGTGGCATCCCTCTGATATGAAACCAACCAATCCAGAGCCAAGTCTCCTCCATCTGGCCAGCACACCCCAGGAGACAATATTCCTCTGCCTTCAGCATCCCTGGGGCCAAGCAGAGCCCTGAAACTATTCAAACTAGCCAATCTTGAGAAACTGAGTTTCCTCAGAAACTCCAACAAAAACCATGACCTATTCTCTCCTCTAGTTCTTGCCCCCTCTACCTCCTGCTCCATGCTGCGGGGCTTTCCCACTGGCCCTATGTGGTGTGCAGGGCCTCCTGTTTTTAGGGCCTATGAGGACAGTCAGCTTTGTTTTCCTGATCTTCTCATGTCTCCTCTTGTAGCTGCATCTGACTGACTATATGTAGGCATAAAGGAACACACAACACAGCTTCTGTGATGGAACATGTGGAGGGAGGACCAATGTGGATCTTACAGCAGGCCCCAATGTGTCTCAGTGTTTCTGTCCAGGAGGCCCATTTTCCCTCTCAACATCACAGGATGATCCTCTTAGTGCAGGACTCACTGTAGCTCTCACTCCTTATAAAGATCAAGAAGGTACCTTCAAGAGGTAGGCTTCCCATCAAGGGGAGTTTATACAGTAACACCAGCTATACTCTTGCTGGAGGTGCTCTTAATGTTAGGAGGAATCCTGGATAGTCAAGACCTCACTAGAATCTAAAAGAAAACGGAAGGCCAGGTGCACCTCCATCCCAGGAATCCTAGATCTCTGGGGCACAGAACTTGGATCAGAGGAACGTGGCTGAGTTTTAGTTTATTGACTCTCGGCCTAAGGGAGAACCGAGATCTAACCCCAAAGGACAACTTCACCAACCCTCAGCACCTGGCCCTACAGAGAATATCCATGACTTGCCATAATATTTTTCCATTAACCATTATGGGATCTTTGCAGATCCAGTATTACGCAATATGACCATAACAGCTACCTAGTCCCAGGAAAGGCCATCTCCAACACAGGGACAAGAAGAACTAGACTAAGCCACTTCGTCTGTTGACTCAAATCTGCCTTCATGAAAATTACCCTTGAGATGCCTCTTTTGGGCTCCCCCATCAAGAAGCCCGACATCATCTGGGCATGGTGGCTCATGCCTGTAATCCCAGCACTTTGGGAGGCCAAGGCGGGTGAATTGCCTGAGGTCAGAAGTTCGAGACCAGCCTGACCAACATGGAGAAACCCCGTCTTTACTAAAAAAATACAAAATTAGCCAGGCGTGGTGGTGCATGCCTGTAATCCCAGCTACTCGTGAGGCTGAGGCAGGGGAATCACTTGAACCCAGGAGGTGGAAGTTGCAGTGAGCCAAGATTGCGCCACTGCACTCCAGCCTGGGCAACAGAGTGAGACTCCATCTAAAAAAAAAAGAAATTAAAAACAAGGCACCCAACATCTAGACAGGGAAGTTGGCCCAGAAAGTCCACAGCATCCCTATTTTCAGTTGGACCAGGACAGCCTCGCAAGTGCTGAGGTACATCGAAGGGCCAAAAGTTTTTCTGCCTTTAGCTCTGGAATAAACCTCGGCGTTGCACTTTTATAAACACCCTAGGCAGCTGTGAAATAGAACTAAGGTCTGCAGGAGGCCTTATTACAGCATCCAGGACTATGAAGCTATAAAAGGACACACCTAAGGCCCTGAAACACCCTTCCTGCTACATATTGGTTAACTCCCACTCTGGAGAAAACCTCACTCACTCTCCCGACTCTAATCCCCTGCAAAAATGTTATTCTTGTTGAATACAGATACACAGGCCATGCTTGAAGTCAGAGGGGAGATATTTTTTGGTCTCCATGGTTAGGCTTCATATCTGAAGCAACGTTTGTGAGTATCACCTTGCCCTTGAAGCTTATCTGCACTCACATTTGTACCAGGAGGTTAGACAGATTGTGCAGGACTTCTTGTTTGTTTTGAAGACCTTATTTCTCTAGAGCAGTTTTAGGTTCATAGCAAAATTTAGCAGAAGATACAAAGTTTTCCCAAAGACCTCCTGCCCCAACACAGGCATAGCCTGCCAATTATCAACATCTCTGTCTCTACTGAAAATACAAAAATTAGCGGGGTGTGGTGGTGTGCACCTATAATCCCAGCTACTCGGGAGGCTGAGGCAGGAGAATCGCTTAAACCCAGGAGACGGAGGTTGAAGTGAGCTGAGATTGTGCCCACTGCACTTCAGCCTGGGTGACAGGGCAAGACTCCACCTCAAAAAAAAAAAAAAAAAGAAAAAAGACAAGACAAGCCAAAGACTATGTACAAAGGACATGTATTCAGAATATATAAAGAATTCTTGTAAATCAATAAAACAATAGAAAATGGGCAAAAGACTTGAACAGGCACTTCACACAAGAGGATATCCAAATGAGTAATAAACATTAGGGTCAGATTTTAAAATTAGTTAAAAAAAAAAAACCTCTCCTCTATTTCCAAAACAAGTAAAACAATAAAAATAATTTTATTAAAATATTCCTTTCCAGGTCAGGTATAGTGGCTGATGCCTGGAATCCCAGCACTTTGGGAGGCCGAGGTGAGTGGATCACCTGAAGTCAGGATTTCGAGACCAGCCTGGCCAACATGGTGAAACCTCATCTCTACTAAAAATATAAAAATCTGCTGGGAGCAGAGGCAGGCACCTGTAATCCCAGCTAATCAGGAGGCTGAGGCAGGAGAATTGCTTGAAGCTATGGGGTAGAGGTTGCAGTAAGCCGAGATGGCACCACTGCACTCCAGCCTGGGCGACAGAGCGAGACTCAGTCTCAGGACAAACAAAAACCAAACAAACAAAAAGGCAACCCACAGACTGGTAGAAAATATTTGCCACACAAATAATCTTTAAGAATCAACATATAGAATACATTTTTTAAAACTCCTATGAAAAAGGGAAAGGCAAAACAGAAAAAAGGTACTTCCCAAAAGACAAAGCATGAATGGGCAATAAATATAAGAGGCTCACCTCACTAATAATCACAGAAGTGCAAAGTGAAAACAAAATCAGGTAACATTTTATACCACAAGATTGACAAAAAAAGTAGTCTGTCAATTCTAAGAATTGGTGAGGACATGCAGCAAGGGGAAGATTTTCTATATTGCAGATGGAAATGTAAATTGGCAAAACACTTTGGATGAACTCTTGTTATTCCAAGAAAACTCTTGTGTGTTAAAAACATATAAAATAATATTCTTGTCTGGGAACAGTGGCTCACCCTGTAATCCCAACACTTTGGGAGGCTGAGGCCGGCAGATCACTTGAGCCTGGGCAGTGAGTTGTGATCACGCCGCTGCACTCCAGTCTGGGCAACAGAGGAAATCCTATCAAAAAAAAAAAAAAAAAAAAAAAAAGGAAAGGAAAAATCTTCCATAATTTCACCTTTTTTCTTTCTTTCTCTTTTTTTGAGAGTCTCCCTCTGTCACCCAGGCTGCAGTGCAGTGGCAGGATCTCAGCTCACTGTAACCGCTGCCTCCTGGGCTCAACCGGCCCTCCCACCTCAATCTCCCTGGTAGTTGGGACTACAGGTGCTCGCCACCACACTCCTATCTAATTTTGTTTTTTTGTTGTTGTTGTTGATGTTCTTTTTGTAGACACGGGTTTTCACCATGTTGCCCAGGTTGGTCTCAACTCCTGTGCTCAAGCAATCCTCCTGTCTCAGTCTTCCAAAGTGGTGGGATTACAGGTGTGAGCCACACACCCAGCCTCCAGTTTTTTGCTTTTGTTTTTTTTTTTTGAGATGAAGTCTTGCTCTGTCACCAGGCTGAAGTGCAGTGGCACCATCTCAGCTCACTGCAACCTCTGACTACCTGGTTCAAGCGATTCGATTCTCCTGCCTTAGCCTCCAGAGTAGCTAGGACTACAGGCATGCGCCATCACGCCTGTCTAATTTTTGTATTTTTAGTAGAGACGGGGTTTCACCACGTTGCCCACGATGGTCTCCATCTCCTGACCTCGTGATCTGCCCTTCTCAGCCTCCCAAAGTGCTGTGATTACAAGCAGGAGCCACCGCACCTGGCCCCTTTTTTTTATATTATACGTGTCTAGCTTTTTAAAAAAAAAAGTTACTGTAGTCTTATTTTTGTTTTCAATGAACAGCATTCAGATAATTCAAAAAACAATATGTTATAATGAGGTACACATTAAGAAGTCTCTCACCCTATTTCAGTCCTACCCTCCATCTCATATGAAACCATGATTATTAGTTTCTTGAGTATATTACCAGAATTTATGTGGAAATAAGGATCATATACTCTCATTTATCTTTTTCTACACAAAAGCATAATTTATACACTGTTTGGCACCTGGGCTTTTTTCACTTAGTAAGATATGCTAGAGATGGTTCCACATTAGTATATTGGGAACTGATTCCTCATTCTTTTTCATAGCTGCACAATGCTCCATTGTGCATATGTACTATAGTTTATAATATCAGTCCTCTGATGGATACTCGCGTAGTTTACAATCTTTTGCTATTATAATCAATAACCTCCTACACATATTACTTTATATGTAAGCAAGTGTATTTGGAGGCAAAATTCCCCAAAGTGGGATTGTTGGGTCAAAATGCAAATGTTATTCAGTGTGGTTTTGATAACCACAAAGGATTGCTGCATTCAGCTCCTACTAGCACTGTAACTCGGCACCTGTTTCCCTTACATCCTCCTATATTTAGTATATTACCAAACGTTTCAATGTTTACCAATCATGATGATTTGCATTCTTATTAAAACTGATGCTGGCTTGTAATCCTAGCACTTGGTGAAACTAAGGTGGGAGGATTACTTGGGCCTGGGAAGTGGAGGCTGCAGTGAGCTGTGATCGTGCCACCTGTCTCAGAAAAACAAAACAAAACAAACAAAACAAAATAAACAAAACAGGCCAGGCGTGGTGGCTCATGCCTGTAATCTCAGCACTTTGGGAGGCTGAGGCGGGTGGATCACCTGAGGTCAGGAGTTTGAGACCAGCCTGGCTAACATCGTGAACCTCATTTCTACTAAAAATACAAACATTAGCTTGGCGTGGTGACACCTGCCTGTAGTCCCAGCTACTCAGGAGGCTGAGGTGGGAGAATCGCTTGAACCTGGGAAGCGGAGGTTGCAGTGAGCCGAGATTGCATTACTGCACTCCAGCGTGGGCAACACAGTGAGACTCCATCTCAAATAAATAAATTAATTAATTAAATTAAATTTTAAAAAAAACACAAAAACATGCAGCTAAGCATCTTTTCACATATATAAAGTCTATTTTGAACTATTATTTTTCTGTGAACTTTGCACCCCAGTCCTTTGCCTATTTGTCTAATGCACTGCTGCCTGTTAATTCTCAGATATTTTAAAATGAATATTTAATATATTTATATTTGGAAAAACTTATCCAAGGAAAAAAGACGACGCTAAAACTCCTGTTATAAAACGAACATACCATGCCTTTCCCCCTCGAGTCTGGAATCCGGCCAGAGCAGGTTTTTAACAGACTCTCGGACGACGTCAACATGTCCTCGGACCTGACCGCTCACGCTCCAAATAGCGCGCCCAAACCTTAACTTCTGTGTGCGCATGCTCGCTTGATTCCTAGCGGAAAGTTTGTGTGCGCATGCTCCAAGGAGCCGCGCCCCATCGGCTTCCCTAACAGAAAATCCGCGGCGCATGCTGACAAACCTCTTTTCTTAGGAGAACTGAAGGCTGCTTCCGCTAACCCGGGCTGGCGCTGCTAACCTCACCCAGGGACCCTGCTGTCGGAAGATGTCCAGAGGCACCATCCCTCCTATGAAGAGGGAATACCAGTACAACAGCCACAAGGCATCTTCCTGTGGCTCTCAAACAAAAATACACCGCATTACATCAGCAGGTATTCAGCACCTGGCCCTCTCCAAACGGTGTCTAAATCGAGTTTTAAAAATTAATGTTGGCTGGGCGCGGTGGCTCACGTCTGTAATCCCAGCACTTTGGGAGGCCAAGGTGGGCGGATCACGAGGCCAGGAGATCGAGACCATCCTGGCTAACACGGTGAAACCCCGTCTCTACTAAAAATACAAAATAGCCAGGCGGGGTGGCGGGCGCCTGTAGCCCCAGCTACTCGGGCTGAGGCAGGAGAATGGCGTGAACCCGGTAGGCGGAGCTTGCAGTGAGCCGAGATCGCGTCACTGCACTGCAGCCTGGGCGACAGAGCAAGACTCCGTCTCAAAAAAAAAAAAAAAAAAAAAAAAAAAAATTATTGTTAGGAGCAGGACAGCGAGGGTGGAAAAAAATTAAAAATTACATTAATTTTTTTCTCTTTTTTAGAAACGGAGTCTCACCCTGTCCCCAGGCTGGAGTGCAGTGGCGCGATCGGCTCACTGGGATTACAGGCGAGCCACCACTCCTGGCTAATTTTTATTTTAGTAGAGACGGAGTTTCGCCGTGTTGCCCAGGCTGGTCTCTAACTCCTGAGCTCAGGCAATCCACCCGCCTCGGCCTCCCAAAGTGCTAGAATTACAGGCGTGAGTCACCCCGCCCGGCCAAATTACATTAATATTTTATATTGAGGAGGAAGTTGGTTATAAAGGACTTTCAAGCGTGTCAGGGGTTAATAATCTACATATTTTAAAATATTCCAGGTTGGGCGCAGTGGCTCACGCCTGTAATCCCAGCACTATGGGAGGCCGAGACATGCGGATCATGAGATCAGGAGATCGAGACCATCCTGGCTAACGCGGTGAAACCCCGTCTCTACTGAAAATACAAAAAATTAGCTGGCGTGGTGGCGGGCGCCTGTAGTCCCAGCTACTCGGGCGGCTGCGGCAGGAGAATGGCGTGAAACCAGGAGGCAGAGCTTGCCGTGAGCCGAGATCACACCACTGCCCTCTAGCCTGGGCGACAGAGCGAGACTCAGTCTCAAAAAAAAAATAATGTATTTCATAGACTGCATTGGAGAGAAAGGTGCCAGGACAGAAAAGCCTGAGAGAAACCACCTGTCATTCTTGGAGAAAAGGATGCTCCGGCTTTCCCGATTTGGTTGATGGGATGGAAATTCAACCCTTACAGAAAGACACCACCAATTCCGGAAAGGATGCTGCGCCAGTCACGTTTCTACATTTGTGAGAGGTTGAAATCTCCAGAAGTTGCCCAAGGTTTTCAAGCTGAACACGGGAGAAATGACTGTGGATCCTTGAGGACTGTTTTCCTCAATAAGGAGCTGCAATCTTGGCTCCACGACCCTCCCTCCAAAACATCTCGGGTGTCTGGTATCTGGTTATATTGTGGCCTGAGAGAGAAGTTTCTTTAGGGGCCAGTGAATTAAAAAAAATAAAAAAATAAAAAAAAAAAAACAGGTCCTACCAACACATTAATACTTTAAATTTCCCTCTTTATAATAGGTTGAAATGTCAGTATCTCTTAAGAACAATGGCTGATGAACCAAATGTTTCCTCAAATCTCACAGTCTTTCCCACCATTTCAGAAGCTACCTCAGGACTAAGCTCTGATTTTTTTTTTTTTGTTTTTTTGTTTTTTTTTTGTTTTTAATCTTGCCCAAATTCCTATCTAAGGGGTTTGGGGAGTCATGCCCTACAAACCATAAATTCTCATCAGATGAGTTTTATTTAACCCTATATATGGTGACTTGCTTTCCAGTCTGACTTTGGCATGATATTATGTGACAAAGAAGAAAGTCAAAATATTTTACCCCAAAACATGTTTCTTTGCCATATTTTGAAATGGTCCTGCAAAGCTGTGCTTTGTGGGGGAAAATATGCATCTGTAAAGAATCTCTATTAACGTTGCTAGATCTTTTTCTTCCAGACCCTCCCAAACCTGAAGAGACTGAAAGTCTAGCATCTTTTTAAAGGTCTGAATAGGAAACATTTGTCATCTGTCATCTCTAAGGGCAGCCATTATAAGACTTCAAAAGAACCTTTTGTGACTTTGGCCTGTGACAGCCCTCAGGAGCTCCTGAGAACATGTGCCCAAGGTGGTTGGGGCACAGCTTGGTTTTATACATTTTAGGGAGGCATGAGACATTAATGAAATACATTTAAGAAATACATTGGTTTGGTTCAGAAAGGCGGGACAACTCAAAGCAGGGACTTCCAGGCTATAGGTAAACGTAAACATTTTCTTTTTCTTTTTCTTTTTTGGGACGGAGTCTCACTTTGTCGCCCAAGCTGGAGTGCAGTGGCACCATCTCTGCTTACTGCAACCTCCGCCACGCCAGGTTCAAGCAATTCTGCCTCAGCTTCCTGAGTAGCTGGGTCTACAGGTGCATGCCTTTTGAACCTTTGAAGAACCTTTTGAAGTCTTATAATCTTTTATCTTAACCTGAACATGTCCTTCCTATTGATCCCAGGTCTTCAGACAATTGTCAACTCAACCAATTGTCAATTAGAAAATATTTAAATTGGCCGGGCGCAGTGTCTCATGCCTCTAATCCCAGCACTTTAAAAGGCCAACGCGGGCAGATTGCTGACCTCAGGAGTTCAAGACCAGCCTGGGCAACGTGGTGAAACCCCATCTCTACTAAAATACAAAAAATTAGCCGGGCGTAGTGGCATGCACCTGTAGTCCCAGCTACTCAGGAAGCTGAGGCAGGAGAATTGCTTGAACCCAGGGGATGGAGGTTGCAGTAAGCAGAGATTGTGCCACTGCACTCCAGCTTGGGCGACAAAGTGAGACTCCATCCCAAAAAAGAAAATGTTTACGTTTACCTATAGCCTGAAAGTCCCTGCTTTGAGTTGCCCCGCCTTTCTGAACCAAACCAATGTATTTCTTAAATGTATTTCATTGATGTCTCATGCATCCCTAAAATGTATAAAACCAAGCTGTGCCCCAACCACCTTGGGCACATGTTCTCAGGAGCTCCTGAGGGCTGTGTCATGGGCCATGGTCACTCATATTTGGCTCAGAATAAATCTCTTCAAACATTTTACAGAGTTGACTCTTCATCAACATGCCCATAACTGATGAGATGCTTCATCAAAATTCTAGTGGACTGTCTAGTTCAGAAAATGGACCAGCCAGGTTTGCTTAAATGCACCCCTCTACAACTATGTCACTCCTGCTTGGGGCTGGCTAGGTCAGGAGACCTGTCCCTAAACTAATGTACTCCATGTCTCAAGCCTTTTTTTTTTTTTTTTTTTTGAGACACAGTCTCAGTCTGTCACCCAGGCTGGAGTGCAGTGGTGCGATCTTGGCTCGCTGCAACCTCCGCCTCCCAGGTTCAAGTGATTCTCCTGTCTTGGCCTCCCAAGTAGCTGGGACTACAGGTGTGCACCACCATGCCCTGCTAATTTTTGTATTTTAAGTAGAGATGGGTTTTCACCATGTTGGCCAGGCTGGTCTCGAACTCCTGACCTCAGGTGATCCACCCACCTCGACCTCCCAAAGTGCTGGGATTACAGGTGTGAGCCACCACGCCTGGCCCATGTGTCTTCGTCTTTTTTACTAATATTGATTATAAAATGGGTGAAACTTTGGATAAAATTTCTGCATTAGAATTTCTTTTTATATGTCCTGAAGCTTGTAACTACTTGCTCATGATTTTTTGTGTATGTTTAGCAATGTGCATGTCATTGATGGCCTTTGTAAAAGTATGTTCGACATAGTTGTGGAGACAGAGGCGCAATTAGAGTAGGTTGTAAGAATTAAAAGGAGTAGGCAAAAAGGCATGTGTACACCAGTGGCCTTCAAAGCGTACACAGACTTTCTTCTTAAGGGATCAATTCCCAGATCTTCAGTTTCATATAAACTCTTCCCTAAAATTGACTTGCCTAAAAGCATGTTCAGTGTTGTAGGCACAGCTTCTCTTTTCTTATTTCTGCTTTTACAGTCATCCTTTTTCCAAAAGGAAGGTATATATGTCCTCCTCCTTGTCTAACAATGGCACATTGCCCCAGGGTGTAAAAAAGGTCAAGGGTGACAAGCAGAGACACAATTCAAAGCATTCATGTTAAGAGAGCAGTAACTCCAATGCCTTATTTTGCAAGTCACATTGTTTTGTTTTTGTTTGTTTTGAGACAGGGTCTCTGTTGCCCAGCCTGGAGTGCAGTGGTATGATCTCTGCTCATTGCAGCCTCGACCTCCCTGTTTGAAGGGATCCTCCCGCCTCAGCCCCCCAAGTAGCTGAGACTACAGGCATACAACACGCCTGGCTAGTTTTTGTATTTTTTGTAGAGACAGGATTTTGCCATGTTGCCTAGTCTGGTCTTGAACTTCTGAGTTCAAGCTATCTGCCCACCTCGGCCTCTCAAGGTGCTGGGATTACAGGCATGAGCCACCACACCTGGTTTGAATCTATAATTTCAAAGTTAAAAATTTTTTAAGTCAGAACTATGTAAAAAGTTATGCTTAGAAAAGTCTAGCTTCCTCAGCTCTATCCCTTCCACCTATTCCTTCCTCTGTCCCCCAGAGATAACCTATTTCACTATTTTTGGTACATCTCTGTTTCTTTTTTTTTTTTTTCAGATGCAGTCTCACTCTGTCGCCTGGGCTGCAGTGCAGTGGCGCGATCTCAGCTCACTGCAACCTCCGCCTCCCAGGTTCAAGCGATTCTCCTGCCTCAACCTCCTGAGTAGTTGGGATTACAGTCACCCACCACTACACCTAGCTAATTTTTTGTGTTGTTAGTAGAGATGGGGTTTCACCACATTGGCCAGGCTGGTCTCGAACTCCTGACCTTGTGATTCGCCCGCCTCAGACTCCCAAAAATGCTGGGATTACAGGCGTGAACCATCATGCCCAGCCACATCTCTGTTTCTTTTTGCAAAAATAAATACATATATTTGTTTTTGGACTAATGTGGACATATTGTTAATTAAAATAGTAAATAAACTGTACTGTTAAAGAGAATCTATTAGATTCTTGTTTGTATTTCTTGAATGAAAGTATCTTGCTCTATATAGTTTTCTTTCCATTTCAATTCACAGAAATCGTCATTGTCCTTTTTTTTTTTTTTTTTTTTTTTTTTTGAGACAGGGTCTCATTTTGTCATCCAGGTTGAGTGGCATGATCTTATCTCACTACAGTCTCGACCTCCTGGGCTCAAGCAGTCCTCCCACTTCAGCCTCCCGAGTAGCTGGGACCATAAGGCTTGCCACCATACCCGGGTAATTTTATTTTTTGTAGAGATGACGTCTCACTATGTTGCCTAGGCTGGTCTTGAACTCCTGGGCTCAAGCTGTCCTCCCACCTCAGTCTCCCAAAGCGCTGGGATGACAGGAGTGAGCCACTGCGCAAAGCCTGTCCTTGTTTTTTTAATAGCTGTGCAATACTCCAGTGTGCTGATGTCCTATTATTCAACCCAGTCTCTTGCTAATGGACATTTGAGTTGTTTCCACATTATTGCTATTGTGTATAAATAATTCTACAATGAGTAATCTTATGCTCCTATTGTTCTATATTCGTCAAGTTGTATCTTCATAGTAAATTCCTAGAAGTGGCATTACTGGACCAAAAGATAAATATATATGGGCATTTGCTAGACATTGCCAAATTCCTCTCCTTGGAGTAGTACCATTTTGTACTTTTACATTTTTGCCAACATGATAGATAGGAATTAGTATTTCAGCATATTTTAAATTTGCATTTCCCTCATAATGAACATGTTGAGCATTTCACTTAAGGGCCATTCATATGTCTTTTTCTGTGGACAGTCTATTCATATCTTTTTTTCTTTTTCATAATAGGTTTGTATCTTTTTGTCTTTTTCATCCTGATTTTTTTTTTTTTTTTTTTAGACAGAGTCTAAGTCTGTCACCCAGGCTGGAGTGCAGTGGTGCAATCTTGGCTCACTGCAACCTCCACCTCCCGGGTTCAAGTGATTCTCCTGCCTCAGCCTCCTGAGTAGCTGGGATTACAGGCGCGTGCCACCACACCCAGCTAATTTTTGTGTTCTTTAGTAGAGACGAGGTTTCACCATATTGGTCATGCTGGTCTTGAACTCCTGACCTCGTGATCCGCCGGCCTTGGCCTCCCAAAGTGCTGGGATTACAGGTGTGAGCCACCACACCCAGCCTTTTCATCCTGATTTTTAAAGAACTTGTATATTAGCCTTGCAGTATTTTCTCTCAGTTTGTCATCTTTTCCGACTTTTTTTTTTTTTTTTGCCATGAAGTTTTCTTTTTTAAGTAGTTAAGGTTATCAATCTTTCCTCTTATTTTGTTCTCCTACTCCTTGCTTATAAAGTAACTCATTCATATTTTCTTCTATTACTTATATGAATTAATTCTTTACATATAGCTCTCATTTGGATTTTATCCTTGTATATGGTGCCAGGTATAATCCAAATCTGTATTTTTCAAAATATTCATTTGTCCCAGTGATATTTATTAAAAAGCTATCTAGTGATTTGAGATGCCGCTTTTGCTATATATTAAACTTCTTTATTTTCTTGAGCCTATTTCTAGACTTTCTATTATGTTACAGTAATTTGCCAACACACTCAGTTTTTACTGCAGAGGCTTTATAGTATACTCTTGTATCTTGTAGGACTAGTCTGTCTCTCTGAACTAAACTGAATTTTCTTTTACAAGATTTTCCTAGCTCTTCTTTCATATTTATTTTTTTCCTATGAACTTTATAATCAACTGACCTAGTTCCAGAATAAAAGGTATTTGTAGGCCGGCACGGTGGCTCACGCCTGTAATCCCAGCACTTTGGGAGGCCGAGGCGGGTGGATCACGAGGTCTGGAGATCGAGACCATCCTGGCTAACACGGTGAAACCCCGTCTCTACTAAAAATACAAAAAATTAGCCGGGCGTGGTGGTGGGCGCCTGTAGTCCCAGCTACTCTAGAGGCTGAAGCAGGAGAATGGCAGGAACCCGGGAGGCGGAGCTTGCAGGAGCCGAGATCGCGCCACTGCACTCCAGCCTGGGCTACAGAGGGAGAGTTCATCGCAAAAAAAAAAAAAAAAAAAAAAAAAAAAAAAAATTGCCCTCCAGGCTGGGCACGGTGGCTCACGCCTGTAATCCCAGCACTTTGGGAGGCTGAGGCGAGCGAATTGGTGAAACCCCGTCTCTACCAAAAATACAAAAAATTAGCCGGGCGTGGTGTCGGGTGCCGGTAGTCCCAGCTACTCGGGAGGCTGAGGCAGGAGAATGGCGTGAACCCGGGAGGCGAGCTTGCAGTGAGCCGACATCGCGCCACGGCACTCCAGCCTGGGCGACAGAGCGAGACTCCGTCTCAAAAACAAACAAACAAAAAGAACAAACAAACAAAAAAACTGCCCTCTGGACTAAATTTAAGGAAGTGCCATGAGCTAGTAATGAGAAAAATATGTTTGTTTTTTTTTTTTTAAATGGAGCCTCGTGCAGTGGCGCGATCTTGGCTCACTGCAAGCTCCGCCTCCCGGGTTCCTGCCATTCTCCTGCCTCAGCCTCTGGAGTAGCTGGGACTACAGGGACGCGCCACCACGCCTGGCTAATTTTCCGTATTTTTAGTAGAGACGGGGTTTCACCGTGTTAGCCAGGATGGTCTCGATCTCCTCACCTCATGATCCGCCCGCCTTCCAAGTCCTGGGATTGCAGCCACCGCGCCCGGCCTTGTTTTTTTTTTTGAGACGGAGTTTCGCCATTGTTGCCCAGGCTGGAGTGCAATGGCATGATCTTGGCTCACTGCAACCTATGCCTCCCGGTTCAAATGATTCTCTTGCCTCAGTCTCCAGAGTAGCTAGGATTATAGGCACCCACCACCACACCCAGCTAATTTTTGTATTTTTAGTAGAGATGGGGTTTCACCATGTTATCCGAGCTGGTCTTGAACTCCTGACCTCAGGTGATCCACCCACCTCAGCCTCCCAAAGTGCTGAGGTTACAGGTGTGAGCCACCACGCCTGGCCTTAATGGGAATTTTTTTAAAAGTTGGTTTTTTGAAAAACCTTAAAATATATCAGCCTTGGACAAGATTGATTAATGAAAAGAAAAAACAATAGGGAATACTAATTAGAAATTAAAAGCCTCCTTGGTTGGGTGCAGTGACTCATGCCTGTAATCCCAGCACTTTGGGAGGCCGAGGTGGGTGGATTTCTGGAGCTCAGGAATTCGAGACCAGCCTCGGCAACATGGCAAAACCCCATCTCTACAAAAAATGCAAAAATTAGCAGGGTGTGGTAGCACATGCCTGTGGACCCAGCTACTGGGGAGGCTGAGGTGGTAGGACTGCTTTTGAGACTAAGAGGCAGAGGTTGTAGTAAGCCTAGATCACCCCACTGTACTTCAGCCTGGGTAACATAGTGAGACCCTCTGTCTCAAAAAATAAAGAAAATAAAGAAAAGGTTCCTTAATGGAGAAATAGTAGATAGGTGTGGCCACGTGAGTGAATTCAGGCAACTGAATGTGAGCAAAAATGATATATGCCACTACCAGCCTGTCCCACAAAAGTGCCTCACAAGCAATACCCTGCTCTGTCTCTCTCTGTCCTCTGACATGAGACAGAACACCACCACACCATGGAAACCATGTTTTTTTTTTTTTTTTTTTTTTTTTTTTTTTTGAGACGGAGTCTCACGCTGTTGCCCAGGCTGGAGTGCAGTGGCGCGATCTCGGCTCACTGCAAGCTCCGCCTCCCGGGTTCCCGCCATTCTCCTGCCTCAGCCTCCTGAGTAGCTGGGACTACAGGCGCCCGCCACCGCGCCCGGCTAATTTTTTGTATTTTTAGTAGAGACGGGGTTTCACTGTGGTCTCGATCTCCTGACCTTGTGATCCGCCCGCCTCGGCCTCCCAAAGTGCTGGGATTACAGGCTTGAGCCACCGCGCCCGGCCTGGAAACCATGTTTTAAAGAGACTGGAACCAGAACATGAGAAGAGCCTTGAATTACCAATCGAGAAAGCTGCCTGCCAATCAGGAACACATATTTGCATTTTATTCAAATGCGAAATAAACTTCTATTGTGTTGGAACCATTTTTTGCAGTTAGCATTACCTTAAACCAGAATTTAGTATGTAATAAATGCAGTATTTCAAACTAGTGGAAGAAAAAATTGTATTCAATAAGCGTGTTTATGGACACTGGAAATTACACAGCCATCAGAAAGAAAAAAAAAGTTGGATGCCTATATCACACATTATACCATGTGAAAACTTTCAAGTGGATCAGATATTTACATGGGAAAATAACACCATGCAAGTTTTAGAAGAAAATACGAATTTCTTTATAGGCTTTAAGTGTGAAAGGTCTTTCTAAATGTGACTCAGATGTAAAGTCGTGAAAGATTAGATTGGTAAATTTGAGTAGCTAAAAAATTTTAAAAACCTTTCAGAATGGCCAAAAGACATAATTCACCAAGGAACAAAATGCAAATGAAAAACAGGAAATTGGCCGGGCGCTGTGGCTCACGCCTGTAATCCCAGCACTTTGGGAGGCCGAGACGGGCAGATCACAAGGTCAGGAGATCTGGACTACCCTGGCTAGCATGGTGAAACCCCGTCTCTACTAAAAATGCAAAAAAAATTAGCCGGGCGTGGTAGCGGGCGCCTGTAGTCCCAGCGACTTGGGAAGCTGAGGCAGGAGAATGGCGTGAACCCAGGAGGTGGAGCTTGCAGTGAGCCGAGATCGCGCCACTGTACTCCAGCCTGGGTGACAGAGCAAGACTCTGTCTCAAAAAAAAAAAAAAAAAAAAAAAGAAAAACAGGAAATTATTTGTTATTCGTATCAGGCAAAAAGCTAGTACCCCTACTAAATAAAGAACCCTTAGAAATTGATGAGAAAACACTAAAAATCCAACATAAAAATGGGCAAAAGGGGTAGCAATGGTGGTTCACACCTGTAATCCCAATACTTTGAGTGACTGAGGTGAGCTGATCACTTGAGCCCATGCATTTGAGACCAGCCTGGACAACATTGCAAAACCTTGTCTCTACAAAAAAAATTATATATATACACAAAAATCAGCTGAATGTGGTGGTGTGCATCTGTAGTCCCAGCTATTTGGGAGGCTGAGGTGGGAGGATCACCTGAGCCACGGAAGATCAAGGCTGCAGTGAGCCATGATCACATTACTGTACTCCAGCCTGGGTGACAGAGTAAGACTCTGTCAAAAACGAAAGAAAAAGAAAAGGAAAGGGAAAGGAAAAAGGAAAGGAAAGGGAAAGGAAGGAAAAGGAAAGGGAAAGAGAGAGGAAAGAAGAAAAGGAAGGAAGGGAAAGAAAGAAAGAAAAAGGAAGGAAGGAAGGAAGGAAGGAAGGAAGGAAGGAAGGAAGGAAGGAAGGAAGGAAGGAAGGAAAAGAAAAGAAAAGAGAAAGAAAAGAAAGAAAAAAGAAAGGAAGGAAGGAAGGAGGGAAGAAAGGAAAAAGAAAAGAAAAGAAAAGGGCTCCATGCAGCATTTACCTAGCTTACCTTTCCACCTTTTGCCCTGTGAGGACACACAAGAAGGCCCTCACCAGACCAAATGCCAGTTACTTGAGCTTAGACTTCCCAGCCTCCAGAGCTGTGAGAAATACATTTCTGTTCTTTATAAGTTATCCACTCTGGGGTATTCTGTTATAGCAGCATAAATGGACTAAGACCATGGGCAAAGGATATAAACAGGTAATTTTCAAAAGAGAAAACATAAGTGACCAACAAACTTACGAATGTATGTTCAACCTCATTAATAATCAGGATATATAAATAAAAATAAAGAGACTATTTCATACTCACTGCACTAGAAAAAGTATAGTTTATCAGTACCTGCAGTCATCATTCACAGACATTCAGATCCTAAAGGTAGGAGTGGGAACTCTTTGAAGTTAGATGTGGTCACAAGACTTGTTAAAACAAGTGTTAGCCAATTAATTGTCAGTAGAATTGATATGGTCACTTGTGTGCAGAAATTGGGAAGAGCCAAATTTGAGCCCTTTAGTCAGTTTTTTCCCCCTACTTCATAGAAGCAAGTGTCAGGATGGAAGTTCTGTCAGCCCTGGTCCCTGAGTGACTATGATAACAGAACTTCATGAAGAAGAAATAGACCATTGAATTAAGACACTGAGATTTCTGTGATTGTGTTACTACAGCATAATTTAGTTATTCTGACTGATATAACCCCAACTGTTGCCGAGGAAACAACAACTGGGGCTTTCGTATGCTGCTTGCGAGCCTAAGCTGCTACAACTCTGGAGAAAACTTTTTGCAAATGTTTAGTCAAGTTGACAATGTGCATACGAATGTAGGCACAAGAAAAATGAGCGAAAGTTTTGCTACAACATTAAAGAAAAAACTGAAAATAACCTCAATGTCCGTAGACATGAAATATATTTTAGTAGATTAATAGAATAGATTACTATTGAGTAGCTAAAATAAACTTAAGCTACCTGAATCAAAATATATAATTCTCAAACAAATAGAGTCTAAAAAATTGCATAAGGATATGAATAGTATGAAGTTATTATATAAAGTGTACATAACATATTATGCTGTAGCTACATAAAATATGTAGTAAAAGTATAACAACATGCATAGGCATAATAAGCATCAAATTCAGAGACATGTTCACTTCTGGGAAAAGAAGAGGAGGATGCAGGATCCTCGGTGATAGGGTATTTGTAATGTTTTATGTCTCATTTCAAACCATCAAATGCTATTATGTAAAAATGATGGGTGATGGGTACCTGGATATTTGTTGTATTATCCTTTGTACTTTTCTGTCTACTTGAAATACTGAATAATAATTAAAAAGAAAATATGAGCAAGCAAAAAGAAAAAGAAAAAGCATCTATAAGTCTTCCTCTCCTGCTCCATCTCTGAAATCACCTTAATTAATATATTGATGTAAATCTGTCCAATGTTCTTCCATATCTGTGTCTCTGCCTCACCTGGATAGGACGAAAAAAGTTATTCAGATAACTTATTCAGATAACTACGGTAAAAGTGTACAGTTTAGCAGGCTATGTACTCTACACCTTAATTTACATGTTTAGAAGATGTCGTTTTGCCAAGTTAAAAATATTTACTAAAAGGAGAAACATTTCATTATAATAATAATAATAATTATTATTATTATTCAGACAGGGTCTCGTTCTGTTGCCCAGACTGGAGACTGGCGTACAGTGGCATGATTATCGCTCACTACAGCCTTGACCTCTTGGGCTTAAATGAGCCTCCCACCTCAGCCTCCTGAGTAGCTGGGACTACAGGCATGCACCATCATGCCTCACTAATTTTTTTTTTTTTTTTGTAGAAATGGGGTCTCACTATGTTTCCTAGGCTTGTCTCACATTCTCAAGCGATCTTCCTACCTTGGTCTCCCAAAGTGCTGGGATTACAGGTGTGAGCCTCATTATTATTATTGTTGTTGTTGTTGTTACTATTTTTGAGACAGTCTCATTCTGTTGCACAGGCTGGAGTGCAGTGACGCGATCTTGGCTCACTGCAACCTCTGCCTCCCGAGTTCAAGCAATTCTCTGCCTCAGCCTCCCGAGTAGCTGGGATTACAGGCACCTGCCACCACGCCTGGCTAATTTTTTTGTATTTTTAGTAGGGATGGGGTTTCACCATCTCGGCCAGGCTGGTCTTGAACTCCTGATCTCATGATCCACCCACCTTGGCCTCCCAAAGTGCTGGGATTACAGGTATGAGCCCCCACGCCTGGCCTAGCCTCATTATTCTTTAAGAGGTTGCATCAATTTGCTTGCTATCACCTTTTTTTTTTTTTTGAGACATAGTCTCGCTCTGTCGCCCAGGCTGGAGTGCAGTGGCGCCATCTCAGCTCACTGCAACTTCTGCCTACAGTGATTCTCCCGCTTCAGCCTCCTGAGTAGCTGGGATTACAGGTGCATCCCACCATGCCCAGCTAATTTTTGTATTTTTAGTAGAGACAGGGTTTCACCATGTTAGTCAGGCTGGTCTTGAATCCCTGACTTGTGATCTACCCACCTCGGCCTCCCAAAGTGCTGGGATTACAGGTGTGAGCCACTGTGCCTGGCCGCCATCCACTTATATTGATTTGTTTAGATTCTTTTTTTTTTTTTTTCCCAGACGCAGTCTTGCTCTGTTGCCCAGGCTGGAGTGCAGTGGTGCGATCTTGGTTCACTGCAACCTCTACCTCCCAGGTTCAAGTGATTCTCCTGCCTTAGTCTCCCGAGTAGCTGGGACTACAGGCATGTGCCACCGTGCCCAGTGAATTTTTGTAGTTTAGGTAGAGATGTGGTTTCACCATGTTGGCCAGGCTGGTCTCGAACTCCTGACCTCAGGTGATTACAGGTGTGTGCCACCACATCTAGCTAATTTTTGTATTTTTAGTAGAGACGGAGTTTCACTATGTTGGCCAGGCTGGTCTTGAACTCCTGACCTCAGGTGATCTGCCCACCTCCTCGGCCTCCCAAAGTGCTGGGATTACAGGCGTGAGCCACCACTCCCAGCCAAAAAAATATTTATTTTTGAGTCTCACTCTGTTGCCAGGCTGGAGTGCAGTGGCGCGATTTTGGCTCACTGCAGCCTCCACCTCCTGGGTTGAAGCTATTCTCCTGCCTCAGCCTCCCAAGTAGCTGGGACTACAGGCATGTGCCACCACACCACCAGCTAATTTTTGTATTTTTAGTAGAGATAGGGGTTTCACCATGTTGGCCAGGATGGTCTCAATCCCCTGACCTCCTGATCTGCCCACCTTGGCCTCGCAGTGCTGGGACTACAGGCGTGAGCCACCGCACCCGGCCAACAAAATATTTCTAATAGAGCAGAAGAGCGGGTCACAGAGTCAAGACTAATAACAACAAGACAATGAGAACATTAGACTGCTAGAGTGTGTCAATGTTGTGAGGACAATACCACACAGAAAGAAGAGGTCAGCAGCTTCATGAAGGAGGTGAGATTTGAGCAGGGCCTTGAACAAGGGAACAATTTCAATAGGCAGCAAACAAAAGACAACCTTCTAGGTGGGGGAATAACGTGAGCCAAGCCAAAAATGGGAATAAGCACAATACAGCTATTTCTAAAAGTCCTTCATGTGGTCTACTAGTAATAGCTAACATTTTTGAGCACTTACTATATGTCAGGCAGTATTCCAAGTCCTTTCACGTAATAATTCGTTTAACACAGCAACACTGTCATCAAGAGCGCACTGCTCAAACCACTTTTTCTGTTGCTCTTAGACACAGTGCCATCTCTGGGTCTCAGTTTGTCTGTTTGTAAAAAAGCAGATAATAACACTGCCCTGTGCATGATGGATATACACACATGGGCAAACACAAGAAGAGATTAAACAAAATGATGTAACTGTTAGGATAAATTGGTGAGATTATGGGTTATATTTCTATTACCCAAATGCAATTTAATGCAATATTGGCTTTTTTGAAACAGTTTTCTGGCAATATAATCCACATATCATACAATTCACCCATTTAAATGGTACAATCCAGTGGTTTTAAGTATACTCTCAGAGTTATGCAACCATTACCACAATCAGTTTTGAACATTTTCATCACCTCAAAGAGAAACTCTATAACCTTTAGCTATCATCCCAGGTGCCCATATCATTCTTCTCTCTCTTTCCCTGAGCAACCACTAATCTTGACTGTCTCTATATATTTCCCCATTCTGGACATTTTATAAAAGTGGAATCATATGTGACGTTTTGTGGTTGTCTTCTTTCACATAGCATGTTTTCAAGGTTTATCGATGTTGTAGCACAAACCTACTTCATTCCTTTTTAAAATTTTTATTAATTTTTTTGTAGAGATAGGGTCTCGCTATGTTGCCCAGGCTGGTCTTGAACTCCTGGGCTCAAGCAATCCTCCTTCCTCGGCTTCCCAAAGTGTTGGGATTACAGGCGTGAGCCACCATGCCCAGCCTTTATTTTTTATTGAAAGTGAAATTCACATAAGAAAATTAACAAAAGTGTACAATTTAATGACATTTAGTGCATCCACAATGTTGTGCAACCACCACCTTCATCAAGCTCCAAAACATTTTCATTACCCCAAACAAAAACCACACATCCATTACACACACATCCATTATGCAGTCACATTTTCTTCTCTCCAGTCCCTAACAATTTTTTTTTGAGAGTCTCACTGTGTTGCCCAGACTGGAGCACAGTGCAATAACATGTTCTCAGCCCACTGCAACCTCCACCTCCCAGGTTCAAGCAATTCTCGTGCCTCAGCCTCCCAAGTAGCTGGGATTACAGGAATGCACCATCATGCCCAGCTAATTTTTGTACTTTTTTTTTTTTTTTTTTTTTTTTTTTTTTGAGACGGAGTCTCGCTTTGTTGCCCAGGCTGGAGTGCAGTGGCCGGATCTCAGCTCACTGCAAGCTCCGCCTCCCGGGTTTACGCCATTCTCCTGCCTCAGCCTCCCGAGTAGCTGGGACTACAGGCGCCCACCACCTCGCCCGGCTAGTTTTTTTGTATTTTTAGTAGAGACGGGGTTTCACCATATTAGCCAGGATGGTCTCGATCTCCTGACCTCGTGATCCGCCCGTCTCGGCCTCCCAAAGTGCTGGGATTACAGGCTTGAGCCACCGTGCCCGGCCAATTTTTGTACTTTTAGTAGAGACAGGGTTACACCATGTTGACCAGGCTGGTCTCGAGCTCCCGACCTCAAGTGATCCACCCGCCTTGGCCTCCCAAAGTGCTGGGATTACAGGCGTGAGTCACTGCGCCTGGCCAGTCCCTAACAATTTATAATTTGCTTTCTGTTGCTATGGATTTATCCATTCTGGATATTGTATACAAATAGAGTCATGCAGCGTGTGATCTTTTGTGTCTGGTTTCTTTCGCACAGCAAAACATTTACAAGGTTCGTGCTTTTTGTGACTGATTAATATTCCATTGTATAGGTATATGACATTTTCTTTCTCCGTTTATCAGTCAATAGATATTTGGGTTTTTTCCCACATTTTGGCTATTGTGAATAGTGTTGCTATGAGCATTTGCGTACAAGTATTGGTTTGAGTACCTGTTTTCAATTATTTTGCATATATATCTGGGTCGTATGGTAACTCTATATGTTTAACTTTTTGAAGAACTGACAGGTGGCTTTCCAAAGTGGCTGCATTATTTTACATTCCCATCAGCAGTGTAGAGGGTTCCAGTTTCTCCACATCCTTGGCAACATTTGTTGTTATGTAGCTTTTTGCTTATAGCCATTCTACTGAGTGTTAAAGTGATATCTCACTGTGGTTTTGATTTGCATTTCCCTGATGGCCAATGATGTTGAGCAACTTTTCATGCGCTTATTGACCGTTTGTATATCTTCTTTGGAAAAATGTCTATTCAAGTCTTTCACCATTTTAAAAATTGGGTTATTTTTCTTTTAAATGTTGAGTTGTAGGCATTATTTATATATTCTGGATACACGTTCCCTTATCAGATACATACTTTGTAAACATTTTCTCATATTCTGTAAGCTATCTTTTCACTTTCTTGATGTTCCTTGAAGCACAAAATTTTTTAATTTTGGTGTCCAATTTATTTTTTTGCTTGTTGCTTGTGCTTTTAGTGTCTAAGAATCCATTGCTAAATCCAAGGTCACAAAGATTTACCCCTATGCTTTCTTATAAGAGTTTTACAGTTTTGACTCTTACGTTCAGGTCTTTGATCCATTTTGGGTCAATTTTTACATATGGTGTGATGTAAGGATCCAACTTCATTATTTTGCATTAGCCTGTCTAGCTATCCTAGTGCCATTTGTAGAAAAGACTATTCTTTTTCACCCTTGATGAAAATCGGTTGACCATGGAAATGTGGGTTTATTTCTGGACTCCCAATTCTGTTCCATTGATCTGTATGTCTATCCTTATGCCAGTACTGCACTGTCTTGATTATTGTAGCTTTGTAGTAAGATTGGAAATGGGAAAGTGTAAATCTTCTTTGTTGTTTTCCAAAATTGTTTTGGCTGTTTTGGTCCCTTGAGTTTTCACATAAATTTTAGAATCAGCTTGTTAATTTCTACAAGGAAGAGAGTCTCTTACAAGTCTCTCTGCTAGAGACTGTGGCAAATCTGTAGATTAAGTTGAGGAATATTCCCATCTTAACAACATTAAGTCTTATGATCCATGAACATAGGATGTCTTTCCATTTATTTAGGCCTTTAATTTCTTTCAACAATATTTTATTTGAATATGTTTTCAGAATGTTTTCTATTTGTTAAATTTATCCTTAAGCTCTTAATTTTTTGATGTTATAAGTTGTTTTCTTAATTTCAATTTTAGATTTTTCATTGCTACTGTATAGAAATAAGTTGATTTTGTCATATTGATCCTATATCCTGAAGTGCTGCTGAACTCAATTATCTGTTCTAATTTTTTTTAGTGATTTCATAGAATTTCCTGCATACAGGATCAGGTCATCTCTGAATAGATACAGTTTTACTTCTTTTCCAGTTTAGATGCATTTTATGTCATTTTTTTGGCCCGACTGCTCTGGCTAGATCCTCTAGTACAATATTGAATAGAAATGTTGAGAATGGGATTGTCTTGTTCCTGATCTTAGTGGGAAAGTATCCATTTCTTCACCATTACGTGTAACATTAACTGCGGGTGTTTTGTAGATGTCCTTTGTCAAGTTAAGGAAGTTCCCTTCTATGTTGCTGTTTTTTTTATCATGAAAAAATATTGGGCTTGTCGATTGCTTTTTATGCATCTATTGAGATGATTGTGAAACCTTTTTTTTTTTTTTTTTGAGACAGAGTCTTGCTCTGTCACCCAGACTGGAGTGTAGTGGTGTGATGTTGGCTCACTGCAACCTCCACTTCCCAAGTTCAAGCCAATTCTCCTGCCTCAGCCCCCCGAATAGCAGGGATTACAGGCATATGCCACCATGCCTAATTTTTGTATTTTTAGTAGAGACGGGGTTTCACCATGTTGTCCAGGCTGGTCTAGAACTCCCAAACCTTGTGATCTGCCCGCCTTGGCCTCCCGAAGTGCTGGGATTACAGGTATGAGCCATCGCACCCAGCCAATTGTGAAACTTAAAAAAAAATTATATTGATACAGTGTATTACATTAATTGATTTTCAAATATTAAGTCAACTTTCCATTCTTGGAATAAATTTCCCTTGGAGTATAATTATTTTTGTATGTTGCTGGATTACACTAGCATATGTTGAAGATTTTTGCATCTATATTCATAGGAGATATTAGTCTGTAGTTTTCTTTTTCTTGTGATATCTTTGTCTAGTGATGTCTGGGCTTTTCTTTGTAGGCAGTGTTGGACAATTCAATGTCTTTAGTTGTTATAGAGCTATTCATATTTTCTCTCCTTTTGAGTCAGTTTCAGTAGTTTGTGTCTTTCTAATAATTTGCTCATTTAATCTAAAGGCACACAATTGTTCATAGTACTCCTTTATAAGCCTTTTTGTTTATCTTCTTTTTTTTTTTTTTGAGACAGAGTCTTGCTCTGTCGCCCAGGCTGGAGTGCTGTGGTGCAATCTCGGCTCACTGCAAGCTCTGGTTCCCGGGTTCACACCATTCTCCCGCTCAGCCTCCCAAGAAGCTGGAACTACAGGCGCCCGCCACCACGCCCAGCTAATTTTTTGTATTTTTTAGTAGAGACGGGATTTCACCACGTTAGCCAGGATGGTCTCGATCTCCTGACCTCGTGATCCACCCACCTCGGCCTCCCAAAGGGCTGGGATTACAGGCGTGAGCCACCATGCCCGGCCTTGTTTATCTTCTTTATATCTCTTCTTTCATTTCTGATTTTAGTAATTTGAGTCTCCCTTAGTTTAACTAAAAGGTTTGCCAATTTAAAAAATCTTTTCAAAACCTAGCTTTTGGTTTTGTTTTTCTCTATCGCATTTCTCTTCTCTAGTTCATTTGCTTCCATCTTTATTATTTTCTTTTAGTGTGCTTTTAATTGCTATTATTTTTCCAGTGTCTTAAGGTGGAAGGTTAAGTGCTTGATTTGAAATCTTTCTTCATGGCTGGGCGTGGTGGCTCATGCCTATAATCTTAGCACTTATGGAGGCAAAGGCAGGCAGATCACTTCAGGCCAGGAGTTCAAGACCAGCCTGGGTAACATGGTGAAGCCTCAACTATACTAAAAATACAAAAATTAGCCAAGCATGGTGGCACATGCCTATAATCCCAGCTACTTGGGAGGCTGAGGCATGAGAATTGCTTGTGCCCGGGAGGTGGAGGTTGCAGTGAGCTGAGATCACGCCACTGCACTCCAGCCTAGGCAACAGAATGAGACTCTGTCTCAAAAACAAACAAACAAAAAACAAACCAAAAAACTTTCTTATTTTTTATTGTGTATATTTAAGGTATACATGATATAACATACACATATACAGTAAAATGGTTACTATAGTGGAACAAATGAACATATATATCCATCATCCTTACATAGTTATACATTTTCCTCTCTGTGGGCAGGAACAGCTATAAGCTACTCATTTAGCAAAAATCCCTAGTAAAATACTCTATTACTAACTATAGTCTTCATGTTGTATATTAGATCTTTTTTTTTTGCATAAAGGAATATAAAACTATTTATTAACCACTGGTTCACCAGTATTTACAATCAAGTAAACAATATACAGTTGGATAACACTCTGATTACTACAAAGTTGTTCTTCCTGGCTTTTGTTGAACTAGTAAAGCAAATAACTGAAGATTGAGCCTACATGTAAGGAATCAGTTGGGGTAAAGAAAAAACATGCAGGTCAATAGGTCAGCTTACAAAAGGTTGTTCACACATTTACGGCAGCAGGTCCTCAACTGCCAACATCTCTAACCATCTGATTAGGTTTATATAAGCCAAGTCTTACATATTCCATTCATCATTACCTTTTAGTCAATGTAGCAACAGGGATTTCAACATTTTGTTAAGGAATGGCTCACTAGGGAAATTTTTAAATTTTCATTTAACTTAGTTTTGTTCAGCTAGTTAAAACACACTAGCATTTGTCTAGTGTCCTCATCTGGATGAGAAAACCTGCTGCGATGGCAGTGATAAAATCTTTCCTTTTAGGAAATTTGCAAATAAACCACTGCAATTATAGATACTTTAAAATTATCCAATTTAAATTGTCCTATTTAGAATTACTTATTTCCCTTGAAATGTATGGCTTCAGGAAAATTTTCAATTTAACTTGAAGTGATTATTTCTTATTTTGCTTGGAATAATGGCATCTCAGAAACATGGGTTTACCTGTGATTTTTTGTTTGGGTGAATGCTTAAAAACAAAGAAAAATTTACATATGCATTTTATGGATACACACACACACAAAAAAAGACATGTTAAAAACCTAAAATGGTCCTTAGGCTTATAAGAACACAAGTTTTGATTGAGTAATGACTATGGACATTTCCCCCAACATTTAGAAAAGCTGTTCTTTAATGAAGAGGAAATAATATACCATGGTATCAAATGTTCTTTTCTGATAAAAGAAGCAACTACAGAAAGCTTTTATTTATTTGTTCAAAGTAACCAGTGCTATGGATGCAAAAAACCCCCCAACAACTCTTCCAATGCTACTTTCAGAACAAACATATCAAACTTGATTTTCATTAGGATGCAGTTATTTCATCACACTAGTAAATCAAAATCCAAGACCCAAATTATATATATATATATATATATAAATATATATAAAAAAACAATGTGAACAATTATTGAGCTTCATCTTCTGGACAAGAATGCCAAGTTAGTCTCTCTTCATAAAAAGCAATTACAATTTGAAGACACTTCATATTTGCCTCTTTCGCCAGCACCAAGTCTGCCTCATCTGAATCTTTCCATTTCATAAGAAACATCAATTCTCCACTGCTGTCTGTGGCACCAATTATTCTTTCAGGATCAAGACCTCTGGCAAATCCTCTTGGTTTGTCAGCAGCATCTCTTTTCTTCTTTGATTTGCTGTCATCAGATTCACTATCAGATAAAGATTTTCTTTTTGTACCATCTTTTTCTTTGCCAGCTTTCTGAGAGTTAACAAATGCTTCAATCAACTCTGGACAATCTAAATTTTCTTCAGGTTCCCAAGTATTGTCAGCATCTGTAAATCCCTTCCACTTCAGGAAATACTCCACTTTCCCATTCACTACACATCGATCTAGTACTTTTTCCACCACAAATTCTTCCGGCTCTGCCTCTTCAACTTTTTTACTCTTCCTATTGTTTTTTTCCTATTTTTTGAAATGTAGTTTTATTGCAGGCCATTTTTTATTGCAGACGTGAAGAGCTATTATTCACCACCTCCGAGCTGCTCCAGGTCGTGGGTCTGCAGCGTCTCCGGCCCTGCATGCCTACAGCTCGAGCCTGTATATTAGATCTTTAAACCTGTTTATCCTACATTATTTCTTCCTGTTTATTTAAGCATTTACAGTTACAAATTTCTCTCTAGGCACTGCTTTAGCTACATCCCATATGTTTTGGTATGTTGTCTTTCTTTTCATTTATCTCAAAATATTTCCTAATTTCCCTTGTGATTTCTTCCTTCACCCATTAGTTACTCAGTAGTATGTTAACTTCCACATATCTGTGGATTTCTCAGATTTCCTTGTTCTTTCTCTTTCTTTTTTTGAGACAGGGTCTTGCTCTGTTGCCCACGTTAGAGTGCAGTGGTTTGAACATGGCTCACTGCAGCCTTGATCTCCTAAGTCAAGCAATTCTCCCACCTAAACCTCCCGAGTAGCTGGGACTACAGGCATGTGCCACTGTACCCGGCTAATTAAAAATAAATTTTTGTAGAGATGAGGGTCACATCATGTTGCCCACGCTGGTCCCAAACTGCTGGGCTCAAGTGATTCTCCAGACTTGGCCTCTCAGTGCTGCAATTACTGATGTGTGCCACCACACCAGCCTCTAATTTCTATTGTGGTTATCGTATATTATTTTTAATTCCTTTGTGGTTAGAGAACATACTTTGTATTATTTCTTTCCTTTAAAATGTATTGGGTCTTGTATTATGGCTTAGCACATGGTCTATCCAGGAGAATGTTCCATATGCACTGGAGAAACATGTATATTCTGCTGTTGTTGAGTGGAGTGTCTATAGATGTCTGTTGGTTTCGTTGGTTTATAGTGTTGTTCAAGTCATCTGTTTCCTTGTCAATCTTCTGCCTTATTGGTCTATCCATTATTGAAAGCCCATTCTTGTTGAATTGTGTTTTTTCCCCTTTCAGTTCTGGCAGTTTATACTTTATGAATTTTGGTGCTTTTGGTTCACATATGGTTATAATTGTTGTATCTTCCTGATGGAGTGACCCTTTTATTATAAAATGTCCCTTTTTATTTCTAATAATTTTTTGAAGCCTATTTTGTATAACCACTCCTGCTTATGGTTGCTGTTTGCATGTTATATAATTTTTTATCCTTTTACTTTTAATCCATCTGTGTCCTTGAATTTAAAGTCTGTCTCCCATATACTGCGTTTAGTTGGGATTTTGTTTTCTTATCTAGTCTGATGTTCTCTGCCTTTTGATGGATAACATATTCACATTTAATGCTATTATTTATATAGCTGGATTTACTTTTGCTGGTTTACTTTTTGCTTTCTCCATGCCTCCTATGTTTTCTGTTTCTTTATTCCTCTTTTCCTTTCTTTTGCATTAAGTAAATATTTTCTGATGTAACATTAATTTTTAAATGATTTATTACTATATATTTTTTGAATTGTTTCCTCAGTTGTTGCTCCAGGGCTTACCATACATACATGTTAACATCAGAATCTGCTTCACATTTACAATTCGAAAGAGATATAGAAACATTATTCGTATATAGCTCCATTCCCTGTTTCCTCTTGTGGTATTGTTATACATCTCTATATATGTTACAAACCCCGTAATATATTGCTATAATTATTACTTTACTTTTATACCTTTTTTAAAAGCTGAGGGAAGAAAATGGAGAAAAAAATATACTTACAGCTTTTGTTGCATTGGCCTATAAATATATATTTATAGCTTTTATTGTATCAAATTTATTTCTCATTTCTGGTTCTCTTCATTTGTTCCTGTATTACCACTGGGAGTCATTTCCTTAGTCCAATATAGCTTTGCTCCCATCCACCTCTTTTGTGCTGTTATTGGCAAATACATCACATTTCTTTGGTATAGTCCCAACAATAAAATTATATACATATTCAATTGCTTTTTAAAATTAGTTAAGAAAATAAATATGCATGCCATCTTTACTAATGCTTTTGTGTATTAGTATCTAGAGTCACTTGTTTCAGCCTCAATAACTTTTTTTTTTTTTTTTTTTTTTGAGGTGGAGTTTCACTGTTGTTGCCCAGGCTGGAGTGCAATGCCACGATCTCGGTTCACTGCAACCTCTGCCTCCCAGGTTCAAGTGATTCTCTTGCCTCAGCCTCCCGAGTAGCTGGGATTACAGGTGCCTGCCACCACACCCAGCTAATTTTTGTATTTTTAGTAGAGATGCAGTTTCACCATGTTGGCCAGGCTGGTCTCAAACTCCTGACCTCAGGTGATCCACCTGCCTCGGCTTCCCAAAGTGCTGGGATTATACGTATGAGTCACTGTGCCTGGCCACCTAAATAACTTTCTTTTAGTATTTTTTGTACAGTGGGTCTGATAGCAATGAATTATCTCAATTTTTGTTTATCTAGGAATCTCTTCATTTTGTCTTCATATTTGAAAGACAATTTTTGCTGAATGTAGGATTTTTAGTTGACAGATTTTCTTTGAGCACTTTGAATGTTATCCCACTGCCTTCTCCTTCTCCTTCATTTTAGGACAGGATCTCCCTCTGTCTCCCATGCTGGAGTACAGTGGTGTGATCATAGCTCACTGCAGCCTCCAACTCCTGGGCTCAAGTGATCCTCCCACCTAAGCCTCCCAAGTAGCTGGAATTACAGGTGTGTGCCACTATGTCTGGCTATTTAAAAAATTCATTTGTAAGGCCGGGTGCGGTGGCTCACGCCTGTAATCCCAGCACTTTGGGAGGCCAAGGCGGATGGATCACCTGAGGTCAGGAGTTCGAGACCAGCCTGACCAACATGGCGAAACTCCATCTCTACTAAAAATACAAAATATTAGTTGGGTGTGGTGGCCTGTAATCCCAGTTACTTGGAAGGCTGAGGCAGGAGAATCACTTGAACCTGGGAGGTGGAGGTTGCAGTGAACTGAAATTACACCACTGTACTCCAGCCTGGGTGAAAAGAGCAAAACTCCATCTCAAAAAAAACAAAAACAAAAAGAAACAAACAAACAAAACCCAAACAATTACTTGTAGAGGTCTCCCTGTGTTGGCCAGGCTGGTCTTGAACTCTTAGCTTCAGGCAATCCTCCCTCCTTGGCCTGAGCCACTGTGCCTGGGCTGTTATCCACTGCATTCTGTTCTCCACTGCCTCTGATAAGAAGTCAGCTGTTGATCTTATTGGGGTTCTCTTGTAAGGAAGGATTTTTCTTTTTTTTCCTTTGAGACAGAGTCTCGCTGTGTCACCCAGGCTGGGGTGCAGTGGTGTGATCTTGGCTCACTGCAACCTCCACCTCCTGGGTTCAAGCAATTCTCCTGCCTAAACCTCCCGAGTAGCTGGGACTACAGGCGCATGCCACCATGTCCAGCTAATTTTTTGTAGTTTTAGTAGAGATGGGGTTTCACCATGTTAGCTAGGATGGTTTCAATCTCCTGACCTCGTAATCTGCCCGCCTCGGCCTCCAAAGTGCTGGGATTACAGGTGTGAGCCACTGTGCCCAACCATAAGTAAGGATTTTTCTCTTGCTTCTTCAAGCTTTTCTCTTTGTCCTTGACCATTTTTTACTATAATGTGTGTTTGTGGATATCTCTGCATTTAACCTCTTAGAGTTTGTTGAGCTTCTTGTATGTGTAAAGTTTTCCATCAGATTTGGAAAGTTTTCAGCCCCTATTTATTTAAATATTTTTTTTCTCTTCTTTTCTCTCGCTCCTCTCCTTTTGGAACTTCCATTAGATGTATGTTAGCAAGCTTAATGATGTCTCATATTTCTCTGAGGCTCTGTTCATTTTTCTTCATTCTTTTTTTCCGTTTATAATTTTATTTTTAGACAAAGAAAAAAGTGGGAAAAGGTGGGAAAATATAAGGATGGAAAACAATTACCTAATCACTTTGGTGAGCTTATGAGATGCTCATAATTCCATAGCATCTTCACCATAAAATGCTGCAGTGGTTACTTATTATCCAAGTGTTCATGTTTAATATACTGTTGAGATAAAAGGGTGGCCATCAGGTCAGCTTACTTAACTTTCTATTCTGCTCAGAACTTGAAGCTGCCCAGATTTCAGCAGAATTCACCTGGACTCATGTCTACATCAAACTAATCTAGTATAACTTTCTATAGGTGACAGACTGATGACTCGAGAACCCATGACAAGGTATTTGTGACAAGGCCTCTATCTGCTGCAACTCCAACAGATACAGATTACGATGATGCCAGGCTGAGGACAGTCCAGATCCTGGAGATACCACCCAAAAACATGAACTCCAGAGGAAAGGTTTTTGGTGCCAGCTGCTCCAATCACTGTTCTAGGCACTGGGGACATAGCAGTAGTCAAGAAGACCAGGTCTCTGTTCTGGTGTTCACATTTTATCATGGGATACAGATTGCAAAACCAACAAATAAAGGAAGGAAAGTATCAGAGTAATAATGTCAGGTATGCACAGAAATAAACTATGAGGTGATGAGAGTGACTTGGATGGATATTTTATACTAAGCACACAGGAAATACCTCCTGTGAGGAAGTAACATCTAAACTAAAACCTGAATTATAACAGCCTTCTAGACAGCGGGAATGGCTAATGTCAAGGAATGGAAAGGTGGGAATGACTTACTACATTCCAACGTAGTAATTAAGAGGGAAAATGAAGTCTGAGAGGCAGCCAGGGGCTAGGCCATGTAGGACTAGTGTAGGTTGGGATGGTTTTTTTTTTTTTTTTTTTTTTTTTGAGACAGTGGCACGATCTCAGGTCACGGCAACCTCCACCTCCCGGGTTCAAGTAATTCTCCTGCTGCAGCCTCCTGAGTAGTTGGGATTGCAAGCACCCACCACCATTTCCAGCTAATTTTTCTATTTTTTAGTAGAGATGGGGTTTTGCCATGTTGGTCAGGCTGGTCTCAAACTCCTGACCTCAAGTGATCTGCCCATCTTGGCCTCCCAAAGTGCTGGGATTATAGGCGTGAGCAGCTGCGTCCAGCCCGAAGGTTGGATTTTATTCTAGGTTTGATGGGATGCTATTAGTGTTAAGCAGGGGAGTGATGTGATCTGAGTCACACTGAAAAATCACCAAAGTTGTTTTGTGCACAACAAGTTATACAGAGGTTGAAATGGAAGCTGGGGAATTACTTACGAGGCATTTGTAGCACTTCATGCAAAAGATGTTAATAACTGGGGGTGGTGATAGTGGAGATAGAGAGAAGCAAATGGATGTGCAGTAGGTATGGGACTAGCTGATAAATTGAATGCCAGGTGTGAAGAAAAGAGAAGAGTAAGGAATACTTTCTAGATATTTGCCTTGTGCACTTCGGTAGGCAATAATGCCATTTACTGAACTGGAAAAGAATGGGTTTGAATAAGCAGGGAGTTTAGGGGCAGGAATGGGAAGGGATATCACAAGTTCTGTTTTGATTACGTTAATTAAGTTGGAGATACCTACTGGTACTCCAAGTACAAATGTTAAGCAGACAGTTGAATAAACTAGTCTAGAACTACAGAAAGCGTGCTGCAGTTACCTGCTTTCAGTCTGAAGAAGCTGCCAGTGAGGCAGGAGGCCTCTAAGAGAAAATTTTCAGGCAACCCAAGGGAAAACTATTTCAAGAAGGTGTTGGAATGTATTGATAAGCCCAGGTTCCAACCCCAGTATGTAGTTTACTTTGCCTCGCTGAACATTCTTTTCCACCTGTAAAATGGGATAATGCTCAATTTTTTTGGGGGGGAGGTTGTGAGGTTAAAGAAGATAAAGAATATATCAGGAGCATGATCTTCAGCATATCCAAAGCATTCAACAAATAGCAACTACTAGGACCATCACCTTCAGTTTGCTAAGAATTGGCTGTGTTCATAAACAAATAGTAAGAACCAAACTGGCTATATTTTCTCAAGGAAAGATACATCTTAGAAAGAGAGCTGCTATTAGACTTCGCTATGGCCTTCACTTACTGTCCTTCAGTTGAAGCCTCTTTGAAAACAGCATAGCTCCCTACCACATACTTCCCTACCACGTATCAGGAAACAGTATTCTTTACCTAGCTCTTTCTACGAATGCCACTTACTTTGCCTAAATAAGATAAGACATTTAATACGATTTTCTTTTAAATCTCAAATGATGCCATAGAAACCATGAAAGTATTAGGTGCCTCCCTTCTTGCACTAAATACATACACGCACACACATACACAGTCTTAGCAACTGAAGTTACAGGAAAGGGGATATGAAACTCTCAAAGAATTTAGGGTACCTTCCACATATTAACATAACAATGCAACAATAATAGCAAACCTTTATGGAGGGCTTACTATAGGCCAGAAAGTACTGTGCTAGTTGTTTTAGATCTATTAACTCATTTAATTGCCCCAAAATCTTAAAAGGGTGGAATAATATTATTCTTGTACCATCTTCCCCAACAGATCAGCTTTAAATAAGAGACAGAGAGTTAGCCTATTAGAATTAAACTGGATAGGTATCCCAGTCCTGGGAGGTGTGACATAGTTGCTCAGTGAATAGCTGAAAGTTGGCTGCAGAATTAATTCCAGGAATTAAAGACAAAATCCATTTTTTTGGTTTGTTTTTATATTATAACGTGCCTTTAGTAGACGAGCTTGACAGAGTTTCAGCCTCAGCTTCCAAAGCAATAAGCACATCTCACTGTAGCTGGCTGAGTATTGTGAAGAAGGAAAGTAACAAATAAATGCAATTGTGTACAATCAGCATTGTTATCAGATCATCTTTTCTGAAGTATTTTATCCCTTAAATGTTTGGTAAATCTTTACCAGCATAACCTCATTTAAAATAATCTTTTTTTTTTTTTTTTTTTTTTTTTTAAGACAGGGTCTTGCTCTGCTGCACAGGTTGGAGTGCAGTGGCACAATCATGGCTCACTGAAGCCTTGAACTCCCAGGTTCAAGCATTTCTTCCACCTCAGCCTCCCTAATACCTGGGACCACAGGTGCATGCCACCATGCCAGGTTAATTTTTTTAATTTTTATTTTTGTAGAGACGAGGTCTCACTATGTTACCCAGGCCGATCTTGAACTCCTGGGCTCAAGCAATCCTCCTGCCTTGGCCTCCAAAAGTGCTGGGATTGCAGAAGTGAGTCACTGTGCCTGGCCTAAAATAATCTTAAAACTTAAAAATTTCACCTTGTAGCAGAGATAACTTTCCATGAAAACTTGTGGAATCTAGAGCCACTCTGGACTTTTTTTCTGAGAAGATGGAATAATTCAGATAAATAGACTTTCCAAACAACTTTTGTCATTAACATTTATTTTGATTAAAGAAATGTGAATCCAGGATTAATGTAAGGTGAAATATTGAAGTATCTGGCAAAAGAAATGCTATTAAGAGTTTAAGTAAAATGTTTGTGGTACCTGTGCTATGTATAACAGACAAACATTAACAAAATAAAAAACACATTCATTTTTTTTTTTTAATTGAAATGGAGTCTCACTCTGTCACCCAGGCTAGGAGAGCAGCGGCATGATCTCGGCTCACTGCAACCTCTGCCGCCCGGGTTCAAACAATTCTTGTGCCTCAGCCTCCTGAGTAGCTGGGACTATAGGTGTGTGCCACCACGCCCTGCTAATCTTTTTGTATTTTTAGTAGAGATGGGGTTTCGCCATGTTGGCCAGGCTGGTCTCAAAGTCCTGACCTCAGGTGATCCGCCCGCCTCGGCCTCCCAAAGTGCTGGGATTACTGGCATGAGCCACTGCACCTGGCCAAAAGCATTCTGAAGAGAATCAAATTCTGATAAATTCTGGTTTGTAAAATCAATTCAGTGGTACAGTCCCCTCAGGGGAGAAGCAGTTTGCCTTTTTACCATCAGTTAAAAATTGAAAGAGCATATGTATTTTTTCCTTATCTAGTGACCATTACAGCACTGTTTACATGTACAAACCCAAATCCTTTTAACAGAAAACACAGTAAGCTACAAAAAAACTCTGGTGTTTAACAGAGTACTTACATATATGTACTACAAGACATTTTCTTTAGAAAATAAAAGTCTATTTCCACAGTATCAAACAATCGAAACAAATATAAACTGGAACAGAATTTCCAAGCAGCAGTTCAAAAACCTTGGCAAAGCCAAGATTATCAAATAACATCTAGCTTCATTTATCAACTAAAAGACTCACTAAAAAGAATGATTTCTGTACGTGTAAACTGAGTGTAACACTTCAACATTTCAATGGAAATTGCTCTTTTGTCACACATTAAAGTCTGTTCTCTGAATAATTTGAAGAAATGTCAATTATAAGGCAAATTAAGACTTAAAAAAATAGAAACAGTGCATCTTAAAGTTTTTCAGAGACCTACATATAATTTACAAACACATCATTTATTATATGATTATAGTTTGGAACAAATTTTCCCTGAGCACTCTTTCTGCCTGGTTAGAAAAATTTAAACATGATTTATAAAATAGAATTTTATTTTGATTTTTCTTGAATATATGCAATTTTTCACCCATCTATTGTATTTGGAAAATTTTAGACATCTCGAACTAGCAAGTATAACTATTTTAAGTAGTTATTTGAATGGTTATAGAAATATGGTTGGGTTTTAGAGCCCTGAGAACTGTATAGTGGGTGTCTCATACAACAGAAATGATTTACTATCCTAAAACTATCAATGGTTATTTTACCAAATTCAGAATGCCACTAGTTTCACAGAGGACAGAGGTAATAATCAGTAATTCCAGCTCAGATGATCAATAGAAAAGCATTAAAAACTGAAAGAAAAAAAAAGTTGGATTAACATTGTACTTTCCATGATATAATGCTGAAAAAAATTAACCCTTCTGCCCAACACAGTACTGAAATACCTTACCCTGAAACTTTATCTAATGCAGTCTTGAGACCTGTCACTCCTTAACATTCATGCAGACTTAAAATTAGCATCATTGGGAATTTCATCACACAAACTGCAGTTCTCAATGCTATCTCAAGATTTACAGCTCCAAAGACATACTACAATCAGCACACATGCATGGTAACACTACCAGTTGTGTTCCCCTAACTTTTAAGGTCTTAAAAAAACTTAGCTACCTGACAGTTTAGGCCTCTTCTTTTTCAAATAAATAAAGGAAAACACTGGGCATCTCAACTATGCAGATTTGTAAATAATTGCTCTCTACATAGCCTAGAATCATACTAAAAGAAAATCAGATTTTAAAAGTTTCGTATTTACAATTAGATTTTCATAAAACCTAACTATATGTTTCTTTTAGCATTATGATTTATGTGGATTAAAATAATAATAACATAAAACAGTTGGAAGTCATTGTTCTGAAGATCTTCAAGAAGTGAGCAATTTCAGATGTCCAGGAGTGTGCCTTCTCTCTTTTTACTTATATTTTAAGGTGCTTTATGCAGGACGCCCTTGACCAAAACGACTTTTAGACCTAGATTTTTTAAACAGAAAAGGAGGTCAGAGTTGCTTCTAAAACAATAGGAAGTTGGTGCTCCTTTAGATTATGCTGACTTGGCAACATCAAGGTTTAATAAATCTTCTTGCAGCTCTGTAATCCACTTTCTAAAACTCTTAAAGGGAGATGTATTTTTGGAATTCAGATTTGTTCTTTCTCAGAGATAATATGTTATGTACGTTGTATATAATGGATCTGGAGCAGTGCCCCATAATCAAATGTAAGTGGGATGAATAAAAAATATAAATGGTATCACAGCAGCTCAGTGCAAGTTTGAATTGCTACAAATGTATGAAAACAACTTTTAGCTTTTTGAACTTTCTGCATTTCAGAATTATAGATAAGGAATTAGAATCTGTAATATTAATGTTCAAATGTTCATCTCTAACAGAAAACTTGTGATGTAAAATGACACAAGACCCACCAGTTAGATTTTATTACGAGAAATAAAATATAAAGCAAGGAATGGTAAAGATTACAGTGATTTATACAAAGTATTAATATGTGATCTACAAACAGTACAAAAATTCTGCTACTTCACAGAAGCACTATAGCTTACATTTTTGTCAGGAGTTGGTTCAGAATGAAGCTAGTCCAACAAGCAGAAAACTTAAAAAATTCCACAAAGCTATACTTTCATTAGATTTTATCTTTTAAGTTAAAATCTGATTCTAATTAGTGCCTTGATAATATAATCACTGAAACAAAACATAAAACCAAACTCAAATTATATGTTTCTAGTGTTCATATGATTTATCTTAAAAAAAAAAATTCACTTCAAAGCCAGTGACACTCCAGTTTAGTTTATGCTGATTTACCTTGTGTTTTTCTCCGAGCTGCTTTGGCGTGCACTGACTGGCACCAAGGCCTTGATTTGTGCTTCCAACCTGGAATAAATACCTCCCGCAAACTGCAGAATAAAGAAGCAATACTGTTATCTTCACAGAATCAATAGAAGCTCTGCTTTATTAAAATGGGATTACTTTTTAATTTAGAAGTAATTCTATTTTGATTTTTTAAATCTAGTCTTTTTGAGGTTCAATTTACATAAAGAAAAATGTACCATTTTAGTGTACAGGTGTGGGTTTTGACAAATGCATACAGTTTTATAACTACTGTCACAATGAAGACATAGAAAATAGTCCTATCACCCCAAAGAAAATTCCCTTGTTCCCCTGTCAAGTCAATCTACCTACCACTACCAATTTCTGGCAACCATTTGTCTGTTTTCTATCCTTATAGTTTTGTATTTTCCAGAACATTATATAAGTAGAATCATATAGCATGCAGCCATTTGAACCCAGCTTCTTTCACGTATAGGAGATTCATCCATATTGATGTGTACATCAGAAATTTGTTCCTTTTTTTTTGGAGACAGCATCTCACTCTGTCAGCCAGGCTGGAGTGCAGTGGTGCGATCAAGGTTTACTGCAGCCCTGACCTCCTGGGTGATCCTCCTACCTCAGCCACCAGAGGAGCTGGGACCACAGGTGTGCACCACCATGCCCAACTAATTTCTTATTTTTTGTAGAAACAGGGTCTCCCTATTTTGCCCAGGCTGGTCTTGAATTCCTGGGCTCAATGTTCTTTTTTTTTTTTTTTGAGATGCAGTCTCACTCTGTTGTCCAAGTTAGAGTGCAGTGCACGATCTTGGCTCACTGCAACCTCCGCCTCCCTGGTTCAAGTGATTCTCTTCCCTCAGCCTCCTGAGTAGCTGGGATTACAGGCCTGCGCTACCACACCCAGCTAATTTTTGTATTTTTAGTAGAGACGAGGTTTCACCATGTTGGCCAGGATGGTCTCAATCTCTTGACCTTGTGATCTGCCCACCTTGGCCTCCCAAACTGCTGGGATAACAGGTCTGAGTCACTGCACCCAGTCCAATGTTCTTTTTATATGCACAGTTTGTTTTCCCATTTGCCAGGTAAAGGACATCATTTATAGTATTTCTAGTTTTTAGCAATTATGAATAAAACTATTATAAAAATGTGTGAATTGACCATTCCTTTTTGCATTTCTACTAGCTATATATGAGAGTTCCAGTTGCTCCACATCCTCATCAGCACTTGGTATGGGATTTTTCCTTTGGAGACAGGGTCTCGTTCTGTTGCCCAGGCAGGAGTGTAGTGGCGTGCTCTTGGCTCATTGCAACTTCTGCCTCCCAGGCTCAAGTGATCCTCCTACTTCAGCCTCACAAGTAGCTGGGACTACAGGCATCCACCACCACACCCGGCTAATTTTTGTATTATTTTTTTGTAGAGATAGGGTTTCATCATGTTGCCCAGGCTGGTCTCAAACTCCTGGGTTCAAGTGATCCTTCTACCTTGGCCTCCCAAAGTGCTGGGATTACAGATGTGAGCCACTGTATCTGGCCTCATTTAGGTTTTAATTTACATTTTCCTAAGGACTAATGATGTTGTATCTCAGCACATCTAATGATATATGCTTATTTGGCATGGAAATCCTTTTTTTCATAGTGTCTGTTTACTCTTTTGCCCATTTATTTTTATTAGGTTTTTAAATTTTATTATTGAGTTTTGAGAGTTCTTTATAGATTCTGGATCACACCCCTTATCAGGTGTTTTACACATATTTTCTCATAGTTTATGGCTTGTCTTTTCATTGTTTAAATAGTATCTTTTAAAAGGTAGAAATTTTAAATGCTGATGAAGTCCAATTTTTCATTTATGGATCATGCTTTTGGTATTGTAGGCCAAGAAATATTTTCCTAAGGTCACGAAGATTTTCTCCTATGTTTCCTTTTAGAAGTTTTATAGGGAAGTAAATTTTTAAATACAAGAATTAGGGCAAGAGTATGGTACTTACATAATACCAATACTGATGATAATACATAATTGTCATGACTAAAATGTAATTCTATCAAGAATATAGGTGTTTCTTGTCACCATTTTGAGCAAGATAACATCTTATTTTAGAGATGACATCTAAGCACCACATGCAGAGTTGATGAAAATTGGTACTTTCAGATAGTCGCCCTCAGGAGTTAGCATTTGGTCAACAATGCACAGTTAACCTACTCTTGGTGTGATGACACATTTTCAGCAATGATGTATTTTATTATATGTGTTATAGATGACCTGTGGACCATGGATAATAAGACATGGTGGGAAACCTTTACGTGAATAAGCAGGCTAACTGGTACAGAATATTAAAAAATACATAATTGTGGCCAGGCATGATGGCTCATGCCTGTAATCCCAGCACTTTAGGAGGCTGAGGTGGGTGGATCATGAGGTCAAAAGCTCAAGACCAGCCTGGCCAACATGGTGAGACCCCATCTCTACTAAAAATGAAAAAATTATCTGGGCATAGTGGTGCATGCCTGTAGTCCCAGTTACTTGGGAGGCTGAGGCAGGAGAATCACTTGAACCTGGGAGGTAGCGGTTGCAGTGAGCCCAGATGGTGCCACTGCAAGTCTCAGTGAGCGAGACTCCGTCTCAAACAAACAAACAAACAAACAAAAGCACATATATTTGGCCAGGTGCGGTGGCTCATGCCTGTAATCCCAGCACTTTGGGAGGCCAAAGCGGGTGGATCACCTGAGGTCAGGAGTTTGAGACCAGCCTGACCAACACGGTGAAACCCCATCTCTACTAAATACAAAAAAATCAGCTGGGCATGGTAGCGCACGCCTGTAACCCAGCTATTTGGGAGGTTGAGGCAGGAGAATCGCTTGAACCCGGGAGGCGAAGGTTGCAGTGAGCCAAGATTGCACCACTGCATTCCAGCCTGGGCAACAAGACTGAAACTCCATCTCAAAGGAAAAACAAAAACAAAAACACATAAATTACTCTTTTAAAATTCTGCCTAAAACATCTTTATAATCCTAAGCTGAAAATAAAAGTAGGAAGGCATATTTTACACAAGTACAATATACTAGTACACAATTCTTACTTCTTTTGCTTCCTTTGACTTGACTCGGTCCAGATCCCCCAATCTCATTTTTATTAGGTGCCCTGTAATTTCAGACATTCGCCGCTGATCTGAAGGGAAAAAAACAGTAAACTTTACTTTTTGTAAGGATGATATATAACTTTTTATTTCTCAAAAAAGACTGTAATCACCAAGGGTTTATGAAAATATCTTTTGATACTATTTTACAGATACATACATCTATTTGTGAAGAATTTAAGTTAGCAAGTGGCAAATGACTCATTTGTGGATAATTGTGCTGCTTTTTAGATTACCATAAAACAGCCTAAAACATATTCAGTCACCTTTATGGTGAACGTAACGGGCAAAAGTCAATGTGAGTGATCTCAAAACCACAGATGCATAAAATAATACATTATTTGGTGGGGTTGTGTAGTAATGAAACTCTGGTTGTTGCCTAAGGGAATATGTAAATTTTGGGCCTTACTTTAGTTAGAACCTCTAGAGCTATTCCGCATACTTTATAAACTGAAAGACACACTAATCATTGCTATTTACATCCAATTTGTACATTACCCAAATAATAAAATTTACCATCTTCTCTCTGTGCATCCTGGTTGAATCTCAAGGATCTTGTGGCATCCCACTTATTCTTCTGCATACTCACACTATTGAAAAAATTGAACAAAAATCAGCATTGATGCTTCTTTAAGAGTGGATATCCGATTGGATTAAGGAGCAATACTCACACGAAAGGAGACACATCTCTAGAAGCTGACTAAAAAAAAGTAGACAACATTAAGGCCCAATTAGAACATGTTTACTGATTAGCGCTATAGTTAGTAATAAAAAGAGTTCACTCTTATTGAGTGTGAAGACACTGTACCAAGAGCATTACAAGTGCTATTTCATTTAAACCTTGCACCAACCACATGAGACAGGCACTGTTAATATCTTCATAATAAAAGAGGTTCAGGGAAGTTAAGAAACTTCTCCAAAGAGATACAGACCTATAATTTGAATCCAGCTTCATTTGTTAACCTTGGAATCCCAGCTTATGCAATTTCTTTTTTTTGGAGACAGGGTCTCACTCTGTTGCCCAGGCTGGAGTGCAGTGGCATGATTATAGCTCACTGCAGCCTCGACTTCCTGGTCTCAAGTGATCCTCTCCCTCAGCCTCCTGAGTAGTTGGGACTACAGGTATGTGACACCATGCTTCGCTAATTTTTGTATTTTTTTTTTTGTAGAAATGGGGTTTTGCCCAGGCTGGTCTCAAACTTTTGGGCTCAAGCAATCCACCTACCTTGACCTCCCAAAGTGCTAGGATTACAGGCATGAGCCATCATGCCCAGCCAGCTGATACAATTTTTTTAGAATTAACCCACTCATATGCCTGTGACACTTAACACAAAGATGAATGTACAATGTGTCCAATGTAACTCTGTGGATCTTAACCCAGCCTTAACCTATCACACATTTTTGAAATGCACAGTTTTTCTTTTAGCCAATTGTGGTTATTACTATTCTCTTATTCCCGTCTGGCTTTTTTACCCCTTCCTTCAAAGGCATGGAGAAATAAGAATTATTTTTAAATGTCATAAAATATAATTTATTTTTAATTTAACAGCCTATTTTTAATTTTTTGAATAAGTAATATTGGTTTAAACTTCAAAAGGTATAAATAGCACATACAATAAAAGACTCTCACTTCTGTCCCTTATACATTCAGTTCCCTTCCTAAGAGGCAACCAATTTTATCAAGTTCTTATGTAGCCTTCCAGAGACATTTTATGCATATACAAGGAAGTTCATTTATATTTTCCCCCCATCTACTTTACACAAATGGTAGCATACTATACCACTATACATTTCTGCACCTTCCTTTTCTCATTTGTCAATATATCTTAGAGATCTTTAATCTCAGTCTATAAAAAACTTCATTTTTACATTGCTAGCATTCCATGTGTCTTCATTACTCTTAACTTTTTATTTTTTGCTGGCTATAGTCACTTGTTTATTTTTCCACATGAACTTTAAAATAACAACAGATAATTCAGAATTACCTTCTCCAATGCCTTTTCTTTCCTCTGAGCACAGGGTGAAGATACCTGCTTTTTTGGCTGTCTAGTGAACTTCTTTGGCTTCTCCTTTTTCCCTGATAATGAGAGGTCAATGTTATAAGCTTAGGCCCCATATACCTTTCCAGTCTACTTGTTACTTCTAAACAATAAGACCATTAAGAAAAACATTGTTTTAAGAAAACTAACAAATTAACTTCTGGGTAAAAAGCAAATACACCATGAAGCAAAGCTGAAATTGCTTTACAGCAGTTCATTTTCATTTTCTTTTTTTTTTTTTTTTTTGAGACAGAATCTTGCTCTGTCACTCATGCTGGAGCACAGTGGCATGATCTCGGCTCACTGCAATCTCCGCTTTGCAGGTTTAAGCGATTCTCATGCCTTGGCCTCCCAAGTAGCTGTAAGAAAAAAGTATTGAAATCTCTAGCTATAAGTGGTAATCTGTGTATTTTTCCTTACAGATTTGTCAGTTTTTGCTTTGTATATTTTAGGGCTTTATAATTAGGCACATTTACATTTATACTAAAAGTACAAAAATTAGCCAAGTATGGTGGTGTGTGCCTGTAATCCCAGCTACTCGGGAGACTAAGGCACAAGAATCGCTTGACCCCAGGAGGTAGAAGTTGCAGTGAGCCGAGATTGTGCCATTTCAGCCTGGTGATAGAGTGAGATTCTGTCTCAAAAAAAAAAAAAAGACTATGAGTGACTTTATGCCAATAAATCTGACAAATTGGATAAAATTCCTTGAAAGACAGAAATTATCAAAACAAATTGAAGAGGCAATAGAAAACTTGAATAGCATCTATTAACTAATGAAATTGAATTCATAATTTAAAGCCTTCCTATAACAAAAGCTCCAGGCCCATATGGCTTCACTGCTGAATTTTATTATTCTTTTAAGGGAGAAACAACACAAGTCCTATACAAACTCTTCCAGAAAAGAGGGGTGATGTCACTCATTTTCTAATGTCATTATGACTCTAGTACACCAGAATACTGGTGTAACATGTGAAAAATCAATTAATGTACCTAATTGATACAATAAAGGAGAACATCTATATGATCTTCTCAATAGATGGAGAAAAAGCATTTGACAAAAGGCAACACCTATTCGCTATAAAAACTCAGCAAAAGAGAAACAGAAAGGAACTTTCTCAACTGAGAAAGGACATTTATGGGAAGCCGAAAACTAACATTACATACTTAATGGTTAAAGACTGGATGTTTTCCCCATAAGACAAGGTAAGGATGTCTGTCTCTTTTCACCACTTCTATTCAATATCAGGTCCTAACCAGCACAAAAGGCAAGACATGTAAATAAAAGGTATACAGGTTGGAATGAAATCTAATAAATGAAGAACAAATAACTGAATTTAGCAAGGTCATAGCACACAGTCAATATACAAACATCAATTGTATTTTGACCATCATTAGTATTACAATCAATAAGCAACCAGAAAAACAATTCCATTTATAATAGCATAAAAATAGGGAGGAATAAATTTAACAAAAGATGTTCAACACCTGTACACTGAAACTACAAACATTGTTGAGAGACATTAAAAAAGTCCTAAATAAATGGAGAGATATTCCATGTTCATGGATGGGAAAAACTGCCATTGGAAAAAAAAGGAATTCACCCCAAATTGGATATGGGTTCAACATAATCCCAACAAAAATCCCAAGAAGATATTTGTAGAAATATCCACACAGACTCTAAAATTTGTAGAAAATGCAAAGCACCTTGAAAGGCCAAAATAATTTAAAATTAAAGAACAATTTTGGAGGACTCCCACCACCAGGTTTCAAGACTCACTAAAATCTACAAAAATTAATAGTGTGGTATTGATATGCTGATGTAAAGAAAGACATAAGAATCAATGGAAGAAAACAGAGAGTTTGGAAATGTAAACAGTCAACTGATTTTTAACAGAGATGCCAAGGTATTCCAATATATTAGAAAAGAATAGTCTTTTCAATAAACGGTGCTGGAACAACCAGCTATGCCTATGGAAAAAAAGGAAGCTTGACCCTTAACTCATACAATAAACAAAAATTAACCTGAATGGGATCATAATCTTAAATAAAAAGCTAAAATCATACAACTTCTAGAAGAAAGCAGCAGAAAATCTTTGTGACTTTGGGGTAGGCAAATACTTCTTAGCTATTAAATAATGGAACATAAAAAGGAAAAACTAAAATATTAGAATTCACAAAATTTAAAAGTTAAGCTCTTCAAAAGACATCATTAAGAAAATTAGGTCTGGTGCAGTGGCTCATGCCTGTAATCCTAGCACTTGGGAGGCCGAGACAGGCAGATCCTCTGAGGTCAGGAGTTCGAGACCAGCTTGGCCAACATGGCAAAACCCCATCTCTACTAAAAATACAAAAAGTAGTCCAGTGTGGTGGTGCACACCTGCAATCCCAGCTACTCAGGTGGCTGAGGCAGAAGAATCACTGGAACCCAAGAGGCAGAGGTTGCAGTGAGAGATCGTACCTCTACACTCCAGTCTGGATGACAGAACAAGACTCTGTCTCAAAAAAAAAAAAAAAAAAAAAAAAAAAAAATTAAAAGGCAAGGCATAGACTAGGGGAAATATTGAGAAACATATGACTGACAAAAAAGATTTAGATCTAAAGTATATATAAAGAAATCTTACAACTCAATAATAAGGCAAAGGATTCAATAAAAATGGGCCGAAGATTTAAACAAACACTTCATTAAAAAGATATATAAATGGTCAATAAAAACATTAAAAGATGCTTATTACTATCTACCCACTAGAATGGCCAAAATTAAAAAGACCAGTAATACCAAGTATTAATGTGAATGTGCAGCAACTAGAACTCTCAGACACTGCTGGTGGGAACGCACAGTGGTAGGAATGCTCCACTGCTCGTGGAGATGCAAATCGGTCACTTTGCAAAACAATTTGGCAGTTTCTTATAAAGCGAAACATACACTTACCATACGATCTAGTAATTTTACTCCTAAGTACCTACCCAAGAAAAATGAAAACACATGTCCATACAGACTTGTATGCAAATGTTCATAGCAGCATTATTCACAACAGCCAACAAGAGGGAACAACCCATATGTCCATGAAATTGCGAATGGATAAACAAAGTATGGTATATCCATATAATGGAATATTACTCTGCAATAAAACGGACTAAACTACTGACACATGCAATAACATGGGTGAATCTCAAAAACTTCATACTAAGCGAAAGAAGCCAGAGACAAAAAATTACTCATGATTCCATTCATATGAAACTTAAAAAGGTAAATTATTTTGACAAAACAGATTCATGGTTGCCTAAGGGCAGAACTGAAGAAAGGGAACTGAGTACAAAGGGGGATGAAGGAACTTTTTGAAATGATGTTCTAGATTTTTATTTTCGTGGTGGTTACACATCTGTGTGCCAAAACTCATCTACATGTACACTTAAAATGGGTGATTTTTGCAACATATAACTTATACCTCAAACTGTTGAAGAAAAAACCTAGTAGAACTTTCTCCTTTACTAATTAAAATTGACACAAAATTGCTAAAGAACCAGCTTTTTCATTGGAGAATTCAACATGTAAAGAAAAATTATGTAAAACTTGGAGAGAAGATAAAGGGAAGGCAGCATGTGTTTTCAATGTCATATTGGAGGGCTGTTTAACATGCCTACTCAAGAATCATTTAATTCTCTAAGAGAATGTACCACATCTGACTACCATCTGCTGATGGCATCTGAAAGTTACATGTTAACTTTCAGGTTTTTGTGTCTAATAAAAATGCAAACGATTTCTAAAAAGATAACCTAAGAGTTATGGGTTCACTAAGTTGTATGACACTGATCAATTTTGTATCTAACTTACAATCTTCTTTTAAATTTTTTTTTTTCAGATGGAATTTCACTCCGGTTGCCCAGGCTGGAGTGCAATGGGATGGTCTCGGCTCACTGCAACCTCCCCTTCCTGGGTTCAAGTGATTCTCCTGCCTCAGCCTCCTGAGTAGCTGGGATTACAGGCACCTGCCACCACATCCAGCTAATTTTTGTATTTTTTTTTTTTTTTTTTTTTGAGAGAGACTCTTGCTGTGTCACCCAGGCTGGAGTGCAATGGCATGATCTCGGCTCACTGCAACCTCCACCTTGCGGGTTCAAGCAATTCTCCCACCTTAACCTCCCCATTAGCTGGGATTACAGGCACCTGTCATTATGCTCAGCTAATTTTTGTATTTTTGTAGAGATGGGGTTTCACCATGTTGGAGAGGCTGGTCTTGAGCTCCTAACCTCAGGTGATCTGCCTGCCTCAGCCTTCCAAAGTGCTGAGATTACAGGTATGAGTCACCACACCCAGTCTAATTTTTGCATTTTTAGTAGCGATGGGGTTTCACCATGTTGGCCAGGCTGGTCTTGAACTCCTGACCTTAGGTGATCTGCCCGCCTCAGCCTCCCAAAGTGCTGGGATTACAGGTATGAGCCACCGTGCCCAGACCAACATTCTTTTTTCAAAAGTAGTATAATGGAATACTACACTGCAATAAAAAGGAATAAACAATATGAACGAATCTCAAAAACCTTATACTAAGTGAAAGAAGCCAGAGACAAAAGATTACTCATGATTCCACTCATATGAAATCCTAAAAGAGGTAAATTATTGTAACAAAATGGATTCATAATTGCCTATAAATACTTGAGTCTTCAAAGGCTCTTTGAACCAATTTTCCTTGCTGTTTCTTGGAACTAATGAGTTGAGAAATTTTGACACAAGTTAATTTTATAGTTGTATAATAATCATGCTTTCGGCCAGGCACAGTGGCTCACGCCTGTAATCCCAGCACTCTGGGAGGCCGAGGCGGGTGGATCATCTGAGGTCAGGAGTTCAAGACCAGCCTGACCAACATTGTGAAACCCTGTCTCTATTAAAAATGCAAAAAAATTAGCCGGGTGTGGTGGCATGCGTCTGTAGTCCCAGCTACTCAGGAGACTGAGGCAGGAGAATTGCCTGAACCCAGGAAGTAGAGATTGCAGTGAGCCAAGATTGTGCCACTGTGACAGAGTGAGACTCCGTCTCAAAAGAAAGAAAAAAACACAAACAAAAAACAAAACATGCTTTCCACTAAAAAAATCATACATTTATGAATGTTATTTAATGGTTCATTTGAGTATCACTCCAAATCATCTCAGGTACACATCTCAGATCACATTTCATCTGACATGAGTCACACATTTAGTTGCACCTGAAGTGAAAACGTGGAGAGTTCTTTCTCAGTGTACTGCCCTTTCTTTATAGCTTTGAGTATTCTGTGTTCATGCCCAGGTTAGGAAATCTTGATGGTGTCTCCTTTCTAATTTTTTTTTCCTATGTTGCAACCTACTATATATATAAAACTAATTCCCTGTCCCTTGCATTAAAGGCTTCAGAATGTAACCCCTTCATAAACAGTGAGATTTGATTTTAACTTATAAACCAATACTTTGTTTTTTGGATACTTCTTCTTCATCTCCAACTTCATCTTCAGTGACCTCAGATCCAGTGGTATATTCTTCTTCTTCTGAAAACAGTGACTGTTGTTTCTAAGTTAAAAAAAAAATCTATTATAAATGTAATATTATGATATTTTTAATGAATTCTTTCAAACACATTTACCTAAATTTCTTTTGAATGAATAAGTCAATCAAGAGCTGATAAAATAACCTCTGGCTAGCACAATATCCAGGAAACGGACATAAGAATTTTTACATTCGGAGCAGGCTTACATTACATCATATATTTTTTAATTCCTTCACAGAATCTAGAACAGTAGTAGGCACATAAGTACTCAGTATTTGTTGAATTGTACCTCTATCACTCTACTAAATGTATATTCCTTGATATAAGGTTAAATTATAATATAGTAACCACCACTATTAAAGTAGTCTTTTTTTTTTTTTTTTGGAGACGGAGTCTCACTCTGTTGCCCAGGCTGGAGTGCAGTGGCGCGATCTCAGCTCACTGCAAGCTCTGCCTCCGAGGTTCACGCCATTCTCCTGCCTCAGCCTCCCGAGTAGCTGGGACTACAGGCGCCCACCACTGCGCCCGGTTGATGTTTTTGTATTTTTTTTTTTAGTAGAGATGGGGTTTCACTGTGTTAGCCAGGATGGTCTTGATCTCCTGAGCTTGTGATGCGCCTGCCTCGGCCTCCCAAAGTGCTGGGATTACAGGCGTAAGCCACTGCGCCCGGCCTAAAGTAGTCATAAACAAGCACATATGCACATTCTCCGGCTGAATGTGGCCCTGGATTATTCAACCATATCTGCATTACCTTCCTGCATCTCTATGCCCTACTGTCTGTTATCACTAATCCAAATTCCGATTCCATTCTTATGAATATTGATGGCAGACAGCATTTTAAAAAAAAAGTCAACCAATCACTCAAACAATCAAATAATTGGAACTCAACAGATTTGTTGCTTTGTTCAATGTCCTAAATATGATGTAAGAGTGACTTTAAAAAGTCTTTTAACTAGATCTATGGATTATGCAGCCAGATATGGAATATGTGTCTGTCTTAAATAATTTAACAGCATTTTTAGTTAAGTGAAAATAGGAGAATCTGAAAAGGAAGATGTATATTTAACTAAAATTTGTAAAATAAGATACTAATATTAAACTAAACTTTAATTTAGGAAGAAAGAGATCCAGGAATGCTAACTATAATTGCTCACTTACCAGTTGTAGAGTCCAGTTTTTCAATGACAAGAACTATAAGACAGGAATAAGCGATTAATAAATCTGCATTTACCCAGATTGTAGCTCCTTATTTTCATATAGATATTGTAGAAGAGTTGAAAGAAGTTACAAATATAGTTCCCTTCCAGGCTGAAACATAATTTAAAACTCAGGCTGAAAGTGATATGTTACAGTCTTTAATATTCTCTGCCAGAGGAGGATGTGGATGCTTTCTAAAAAGAAAGACACTTTCCCAGTATTATTTCCAAAGGACAAGTCAATCATGTGCAAGTAAATAACTAAAATAATTTGTCATTTTTAGAACTATTTCAATCACTTTTTAATGTATATATTTTAATATAAATTAAGGAAGCAGACTACATATGGACATTCTGGACATTCAATTAATCTAGTTTGTTGTTTGACATAAAATTGATAAATAAACGTTAATGTGTGATTTTTTTTTTTTTTTTTTTTTTGGAGACAGAGTCTCAACTCTGTCGCCCAGGCTGGAGTGCAGTGGCACAATCTCCACTCACCACAACCTCCACCTTCTGGGTTTAAGGGATTCTCCTGCCTCAGCCTTCCGAGTAGCTGGGATTACAGGGGCATGCCACTGCACCCAGCTAAATTTTGTATTTTTAGTAGAGACAGGGTTTCACCATGTTGACCAGGCTGGTCTTGAACTCCTAATCTCAGGTTCCCAAAGTGCAGGGATTACAGGCATGAACTACCATGCCTAGCATGAGTGAATATTTGTATAGCTGTCTGAAGTTCATAAAGCACTTCACAGGGCATATTTCACTTTCTCAAGTAAATGCCATCTTAACCAACACAAAGACAGAACATTCATAGGCAAATATATTTCCTGGTCTTCAGTAACAAAGGCAATGGCATAAAAAGGAGTCAAAGGAATCAAGTTTTCTGGTCACTTTAAAAATATTTCAGTTTTGAAACTTTTATGTGTTTGTTTTTTGAGACAGGGTCTCACGCTGTCACCTAGACTCCAGACTGGAACTTTTGAAGAATCTAAATATATTCCTAATTACAATAAAAGGATAATTTTAAGCCAAAAAAAAAGTTACAGAACGAGGAGGAAACAAAATATCCATTCATGCTATCTTCATTCTTCAAATCATAATTTGTCCATAATAAAAACCTTAAAGAGCATGTTATGTTTTTGGTTTTTCTTTTTTTTTTGAGACAGAGTCTCCCTCTGTCACCAAGGCTGGAGTGCAGTAGTACGATCTCGGCTCACTGCAACCTCTGCCTCCTGGGCTTAAGCAATCTTCCCACCTCAGCCTCCCAGCGAAACTTCGACTATAGGCACAAGGCACTCCATTTGGCTAAGTTTTCAACCTTTTTTGTAGAGATGAGGTCTCACTATATTGCCCAGGCTGGTCTCAAACTCCTGGGCTCAAGCCATCTTCCTGCCTCAGCCTCCCAAAGTGCTGGGATTACAGGTGTGAGTTACCATGCCTGGCCCCATGTTGTTTTTTCCCCCAAATTTAAATGTATTCATTATTAATTCTTTGAGGGCAAGAAATGTGTCCTATTACCCTTAGAGTCCTATTAGTAGGCATAATACCTTCTTATGATTAGGTAGTCAGTTCAATTTCAACTTAAATTGATCAGGTTCCTGTCAAAAATTAAATGTCATTAATTATTTATGTAAATAAAGAATAAGTGAAACAAGCTACTCACAGCATTGAGCTCCCCAGTTTTGGGACCCCATGGTGTATTTGGCTCCAGTAAAACATCACATTCTATACCCTTTTCATCACAGGGGCCAACCCCAACATCACTTGAAAGAAAAAGACATTTTTATGGAGAACAGTTTACTTTCTTATAAATTTAAATGTGAATATCTTTTTATTGCAAATGTTTCATAAATTGCTCTTTAAAAATACAGTTCCTGAGTATAAGGATATCACTTCAACAATGACATTTCCTTTTTTTTGTTTGTTTTTTTGAGATGGAGTCTCGCTCTGTCACCCAGGCTGGAGAGTAATGGCATGATCTTGGCTCACTGCAACCTCTGCCTCCCGGGTTCAAGCGATTCTCCTGCCTCAGCCTCCCGAGTAGCTGGGATTACAGGCACCTGCCATCACGCCTGGCTAATTTTGTATTTTCACCATGTTGGCCAGGCTGGTCGTGAACTCTTGCCCTCAGGTGATCCATCCACCTTGGCTCCTAAAATGCTGGGATTACAGGTGTGAGCCACCGTGCCCGGCCAACAATGACATTTCTTAATTCGTATAGTGATTCCTCTAGCGAAAGACACCCCATACAGCAAGCACCATTGTACCTGAAGCATCGTACCTGCAAGGTGGTGGAATGGGCTGCATAATTGGTACTGTTTTGAGAACAGCCTTGGCTAAGTGCAGTGGATCACGCCTGTAATCCCAGCACTTTGGGAGGCTGAGGTGGGCAGATCATGAGGTCAGGAGATCGAGACCATCTTGGTCAACATGGTGAAACCCTGTCTCTACTAAAATACAAAAAATTAGCTGGGCATGGTGGTACATGTCTGTAATCCCAGCTACTTGGGAGGCTGAGGCAGGGCAATTGCTTGAACCCGGGAGGTGGAGGTTGCAGTGAGCTGAGATTGCGATGCTGCACTCCAGCCTAGTGACAGAGTGAGACTCCACCTCAACAACAACAACAACAACAAAAGTGGGGGGGGTGGTGGCTAGGCACGGTGGCTCACGCCTGTAATCCCAGCACTTTGGGAGGCTGAGGTGGGTGGATCACGAGGTCAGGAGTTCGAGACCAGTAGTTCGAGACCAGCCTAGCTGGCATGGTGAAACCCTGTCTCTACTAAAAATACAAAAATTAGCTGGGCGTAGTGGTGGGTGGCTGTAATCCCAGCTACTCAGGAGGCTGAGGCAGGAGAATCGCTTGAAACAGGGAGGCAGAGGTTGCAGTGAGCCGAGATCGTGCCACCACACTCCAGCCTGGGCAACAAGAGCGAAACTCCAACTGAAAAAAAAAAAAAGTATTTCTTTTTTTCTTTTTGTTTTGAGACGGAGTCTCCCTCTGTCGCCCAGGCTGGAGTGCAGTGCACAATCTCAGCTCACTGCAGCCTCTGCCTCCCGGGTTCAAGCGATTCTCCTGCCTCAGCCTCCCGAATAGCTGGGATTACAGGCGCCCGCCACCATGCCTGGTTAGAAGAGACAGGGTTTCCACACATTGGCCAGGCTGGTCTCAAACTCCTGACTTCAAGTGATCGGCCTGCCTTGGCCTCCCAAAATACTGGGATTAAAGGTGTGAGCCACCACGCCCGGCTAAGAACAGCCTCTTTTAAAGTGTCCTCCAGCCTCTAACCTTACAGCCTGCTGCCATTGCAAAATGATGAACGTGACTTCAGAAATTACTGAATTTGAGGAGTTCATACTTACGGAGAGATGAACTCAACCATCAACATTTTTTTCTAGTTGTATCAATCATTCACTGATTGATACAATCAATTGGTTGATCAATTGATTGAGAGGGCCTCAAGCAAATTGGGAACCCTCACCACTCACCACCGCAAACTGGATTTAAGGTCTTAACCTTTTTAATCACCAGGGGCTCTTTTCATTTGTTTTTCCTCCCCTTGTACCTCCAGTATTTTTTTTTTTTTTTTTTGAGACGGAGTCTCGCTCTGTTGCCCAGGCTGGAGTGCAGTGGCGTGATCTCGGCTCACTGCCAGCTCTGCCTCCCGGGTTCACGCCATTCTCCTGCCTCAGTCTCCTGAGTAGCTGGGACTACAGGTGCCCACGACCATGCCCAGCTAATTTTTTGTATTTTTAGTAGAGACAGGGTTTCACCATGTTAGCCAGGATGATCTCGATCTCCTGATCTTGTGATCCGCCCACCTTGGCCTCCCAAGGTGCTGGGATTAAAGATGTGAGCCACCGTGCCCGGCCACCTTCAGTATTTTTAAGTGTTCTGCCTATCAAATAAATATCTCTCTGCTCTTATTGTAAGCTAACATATAATTTTAGTTTTCCGAAATAATGAAAACTACTTGAGGACTGACATTGCTGATTTGGGGAAGCACTATGGGATAAGGGATTCTGAAATAGGAACCGCTGAATAAAGCTATAATACAGTGTTGGGTTTTTCCACTCCTCACCTAATTGTATCTTTTGAAAAAGGCACAACAATGACATCTCTGTACTTGTGCAAATCGTCCAATATTCTAGCAATGGGACAGGATGGCAAATCTCCGCCTTCACCTTGATCACGAAGTGTAATCATGTGGTCCCTTACTTTACAACCCTGTCACATAAGAGACAATAAATTAGAGGTTAGTTTCTTATAGAACACTCCTTTAAAGATCACTGTTTTTCTTTTCTTTGCCTAGTCATATTGTCATATACATATTTTACAACTTTTTCTCAAGAAAAACATTCCTCATATAGAAAAGAGATTCAATCATAACTGTATGGCTTAACAAATACCCAAGAATACCCATATAATCACAATCCACATTAAGAATTAGAACATTGCCAACACTCCAGGAGTCCCCACAGACCCAATTCTGATCATAATGGTTTCCCTCCTCCCAACAGGTAACCTCTACCCTGGCTTGTGGTAATTACTTCCTTGCTTTTCTTTATCCCTCTGCCACTTAAGGATGCATTCCTAAACACTATAGTTTAGTTTTGTCTCACCTGTTTTGCTTGACATTATGTTTCTACTGGGTGAGGTGGCTCAAGCCTGTAATCCCAGCTCTTTGGGAGGCCGAGGTGGGTGGATTGCTTGAGCCCAGGAGTTTGAGATCAGCCTGGGCAACATGGCAAAACCCTGCCTCTAAAAGAGTAGAAAAAAATTAGCTGGGTGTGGTGGTGCATGCCTCCAGTCCCAGCTACCTCAGGAAGCTGAGGTGGGAGGATCACTTGAGCTCAGGGAGGTTGAGATTGCCATTAGCAGTGATCAGGCCATAGCACTCCAGCTTGGGTGACAGTGAAATCCTGTCTCAAAAAAAAAAGGCCAGGTGCAGTGGCTCACGCCTGTAATCCCAGCACTTTGGGAGGCCGAGGAGGGTGGATCACAAGTTCAGGAGATCGAGACCATCCTGGCTAACACAGTGAAACCCCGTCTCTACTAAAAATACAAAAAAAAAAAAAAAAAATTAGCCGGGTGTGGTGGTGGGCGCCTGTAGTCCCAGCTACTCGGGAGGCTGAGGCAGGAGAATGGCGTGAACCCGGGAGGCGGAGCTTGCAGTGAGCCGAGATCGTGCCACTGCACTCCAGCCTGGGTGACAGAGCAAGGCTCCGTCTCAAAAAAAAAAAAAAAAAAAAATTATGTTTTTATGATTCAACGATGTTATTTCATGTAATAATAACATTTGCTTTAATGTATAGTGTTTCACTGCTTGAATATACACCATTTATTTACCTCTTCTACCACTGATAGATGGGTTGTTTCTAGTTTGGGGCTACTAAAAATAATATTGCTATGAACATTCTTTTGTCTGTTTCCCAGTACACAAGTGCTCATGTGTACCAAATTATATTACCATCAGCAGTATACGAGGATTTCTGTTACTCCACATCCTTGCTAACACTTGGTCAGACATTTAAATTGTAGTCATTCTGGCTGGGCATGGTGGCTCGTCACTTTGGGAGGCCGAGGCAGGCAGATCACTTGAGGTTAAGAGTTCGAGACCAGCCTGGCCAACATGGTGAAACCCCGTCTCTAATAAAAATACAAAAATTTAGCCAGGCGTGGTGCCAGGCACCTGTAATCCAGCTACTCAGGAGGCTGAGGCATGAGAATTGCTTGAACCTGGGAGACAGAGGTTGCAGTGTGCCAACATTGTGCCACTACACTGCAGTCTGGGCAACAGAGCAAGACTCCACCTCAAAAAAAAAAAAAATTTAGTCATTCTGGTAAATGTGCATTGGTATTCATTCTGGCTTTAATTTGTACCTATCCAGTCACAAATGAGGTTGTCGTTTTCACGTTTACAGAACAACTGTTTTTTTGTCTGAAGTGCCTGTTGTCTTTCTCCTGTTTTTTTTTTTTGAGACACAGTCTTGCTCTGTTGCTAGGCTGGAGTGCAGTGGCACGATCTCACGTCAATGCAATCTCTGCCTCCTGGGTTCAAGCAATTCTCCTGCCTCAGCCTCCCAAGTAGCTGGGACTACAGGCACACACCACCACACCCAGATAATTTTTGTATTTTTATTAGAGACGGGGTTTCACCATGTTGGCCAAGGTGGTCCCGATCTCTTGATCTCATGATCTGACCACCTCGGCCTCCCAAAGTGCTGGGATCACAGGCATGAGCAACCGTGCCCAGCCGGGATACAAGCAACATATATATCAACAAAAGATTCATCATATATATATTTTGGTTTTTTTGAGATAGAGTCTTGCTCTGTCACCCAGGCTGAAGTGCAATGGTCTGATCTTGGATCACTGCAACCTCCGCTTCCTGGATTCAAGCGATTCTCCTGCCTCAGCCTCCCGAGTAGCTGGGATTATAGGCACCCACCATAATGCCCAGCTAATTTTTGTATTTTCAGTAGAGACAGCGTTTTCCCCATATTGGCCAGGCTGGTCTTGAACTCCTGACCTCAGGTGATCCGCCCATCTCGGACTCCCAAAGTGCTGAGATTACAGGCATGAGCCACCCCGTGCCTGGCCTATATATATATATATATATAATTTTTTTTTTTTTTTCAGACAGTGTCTTGATTTGTTGCCCAGGCTAGAGTGCAGTGGCGTGATCTTGGCTCACTGCAAGCTCCACCTCCCAGGTTCACACCATTCTCCTGCCTCAGCCTCCTGAGTAGCTGGAACTATAGGCGCCCACCACCACGCCCAGCTAATTTTTTGTATTTTTAGTAGAGAAGGGGCTTCACTGTGTTAGCCAGGATGGTCTTGATCTCCTGACCTCATGATCCGCCCGCCTCAGCCTCCCAAAGTGCTGGGATTACAGGCGTGAGCCACCATGCCCGGCTGATATATTTTTTTAAAGATGCCTACAAAGAAATATATTTTGCTCGAAACGATGTGGAAATGTGATAGCTAAAATGGAAACAAACTAACCACAAATGTAAATTTGCGGTTACAAATTAATGAGGTTAAAAATTAATGTGGTTAGAAGGAAATGTAAAGACTAAAAAATCATGTTACTGAAAAAAACATAATAGTAATGATGAATTAATGAAATATCTTGGGTCTAGCAAAGTAATCTAATTTTGCTTAACGTCTCATGCCCAATTTAAGTATCTTTGTTTGTAAAATGTATAACTAAAACTTTAAGAATAAATGTTATGTAAGTAATCTATTACCTCACCGATAAAACTTTTAAGTAATCAAAGTTGGTAACGGATTGCAAATACAAGAAAACGAATCCAGTTTAAATTCCATGACCCATCATTCAGTAACATTCACGCCAATATCCCAGATTCCTTGCCCCTAAATTTCATCATCCCCATCTGGCAAAATCTTAACTCTAGATGAACTCAACTACCCATTTTCTTCCTGCCTGTACTCATGCAGCCAAGGGTTACTGGAGAGAGTGATATAAACAGGCATGATGAATTATCTTGTGAACTTATGACTGCCAATCTCCAGTGAGCTCTCAAACTTCCTGGCAATATACATTTTCTCTGGAAAATTCACTCTTCTATTTTTCAAAATACTATTTCAAACCTTCCATACTTCCCTCAAACCTTGGAACCTTCCCTTTTCCCTCTTATTCTTAGTGGATGGCTTAATCTTCTACTTTTTAGAGAACAGAAAAAGCATTGGATTGGAATAAGTTATCAACTAAATGACAAAAACACAATTTTACTAATATCTACAACCATTCTACTCTTCTCTCCTGTTGTAATAGAGGAGCTGTCCACCCTCTTGTTGAAATTAATACCACTAAATGTGGTTAAGGTCCCACCCTACCCTGCCTTCTCACCTTATACCATCAACCTCTCCTTCTTAGCTGGATCCTTCCCACTGACTTTTAAAAGGTTCTCTCGTATCAAAACAGAAACAAGGTCAGGCATGGTGGCTCACGCCTGTATTCCCAGCACTTTGGGGGGCCCAGATGGGCGGGTCATTTGAGGTGAGGAGTTTGAGACCAGCCTGGCCAATATGGTGAGACTCCATCTCTACTAAAAATACAAAAATTAGCCAGGCATGGTGGCACGTGCCTGTAATTCCAGCTACTTGGGAGGCTGAGGCAGGAGAATCGCTTGAGCCCGGGAGGCAGAGATTGCAGTGAGCCGAGATCGTGCCACTGCATTCCAGCCTGGACAACAGTGAGACTCCTTCTCAAACAAACAAACAAAAAACAACCCCCAAAACACTAAACAAATATTCATAACTTAAATTACTAATCTATCTCCTCCCTTTCTCAAATTTCCCAAAAGAGATGTCATATATACTGTTCCCATCTGTTAATCTCTCACTCATTTCTCAACCCATACAAACCTGGCTTCTGGATCTAGCACTCCACCAAAACAGCTGTTCACACCTATGAATTCCCTGTCACTAAGGCCAAAGGACACAGTTCTTTCATTATTTTATTTGACCTCTTAGCCATACTAGGCACCACAGTCCACTCCTCTTTCTTTAATATTACTCCCTCAACATCCTCAATTTTTCTCCTATCATTCTGGCTGCCCCTGACCATTCTCCTTTGCAGGCTCATGCTGCTTCATCCAGCCATAGCTGTAGTTTCCCTCTGCTCTTCATATGCTCACCTATACCTGCTGGCTTTAACTATCATCTATTGCAAGAAAACTTATGAGTTATTATCTCCAGCCTAACCACTTGTCTGAGCTCCAAAACTCATATATCTAACGGCCTCTGTCTGGTTATCTCAGAAAGCACCTCAAACTCAAAATATCCAAACAGAACTCATGAGTCTCTCAAAACCTGATTTCCGTCTGCTGCTTCCTCTTCAGTGAATAGCACCACCAGCTATCCAGTAGCACCAACAAGAAACTGAGTCATCCTTCCCCCTCTCCCTCTGCAATACAATCTGTCAGATAATTTCAGTTTCACCTCTTAAATATTAAATTCATCCACTTCTCTTAATCTTCACTGCTCTGGTACCATCATCTCTCTCTAAGACTACTATGATAACTTCCTTTTGTACGTGATTCCACTGACTACCCCTCAAGTGTGCATTCTCCACACTGCAACTGATATTTTCAAAATGGAGATAAAAGAAAAACTTGAACATGGCTTATGACACCCTGCTCCAGCATGGACTGACACCTACCTACCTCTCCAGACTTGTCTTGAACTATGCATGTTTTCTACGACAGCCTCAGGTTGTCAGTCTCTTTTACTCACTGTGTTCCTTCTGACCTTGCTGTTCTGACTAGAACACTCTTTCCCTTCCTCTTCACCTCACATACTCCTATGAATCCTTCAGATCTCAACTTAATGCCAACTCCTTTGAGGATTTCCTTGACATCTATGGCTGAATGATACCAGCCTATTATAGACATTTAGGGCCCTGTATGTGTCTTCAAACATTTATTTGGGTGCTTTTTTCCTTTTGGTATTACTGCCTCAGCTATAAGTTCCACAAGGGCATAAATGATCCAATTTTACATGCTATCCTCCGCCTTGCACAGTGTATGGCACATCTTTGGTGCTTTGTAAGTATTTTTTGTGTGGATGATGATAAAGAGCTTTAGGTTCCTTTCATTCACACATGACATTTAATTACAGAACATTTTCAAAAGTGTTTGTGATCAGAGAATCTAACCTACAGCAATACTCACACATTGCATCAATATATATGTGCAAGGATATTCACTGCAACACAGTAATACCATCAGTCTAGAAACCACCTAAATGTTCATTAATAGGAGAATGGTTAAATTGTGATATATACATAGCTTGGAATATTATACAGCAGTTAAATAAAATAGCACAGAAAGATACCCTAGTTACGTTGTTGAGTAAAAAAGGCAAATTACAGAATATTATTAGTATGATCTGGTTTCCAAAACAAAAAATCATATATAAGTCTGGGTGTGGCGGCTCACACCTGTAATCCCAGCACTCTGGGAGGCCAAAGCAGGTAGATCGCTTCAGTTCATGAGTTCGAGACCAGCCTGGGCAACATGGCGAAACCCCGTCTCTAACAAAAATACAAAAAATTACTGAGTATGGTGGCGTGTGCCTGGAGTCCCAGCTACTCGGAAGGCTGAGGTGGGAGGATTGTTTGAGCCTGGGAGGCAGAGGCTGGAGTGAGCCGAGATGGCACCACTGCACTCCAGCCTGGGCGACAGAGGGAGACCCCATCTTAAAAAACAAAAAACAAAAACCTCGAAAAAACAAAAAAAATATATAATTTGTGCCTGAAAGGTACAAAAGAAGGTCTGAAAGGAAACCATTAACAGTGATTATCTCTAAGAAGAGATGGAAAATGGGAGAGTGTTATAAAGAGGAACTTCTTCTTCCTATACTTATTTATGTATTGTTGGAAGTCTTTTATACATTAATGTATTACTGTTATACTTTAAAAACTGTAGCTACAAAAGAGCAATATTCAAAATTCACCTTTGTAAGCTGAGTAGGATCAAACCGAAGAATCTTTTGGTTACAACAGGGATAAATTCCAGTGCCAACAGTATTCAATGAACTTGCTGCAGTAGGATAAACCACTGTTTCTGAGTGGTACTGACAATGTGAAAATTCAATACAGAGAAAGGCCTAAGAAAGAAATAGATAAAATCAACTACTATTTCCACAACAAAATTATACATTTCAAAAATACTTAAGACCAAATATTATATGTTCCATTTATATGAAATATGCAGAAAAAGCCAATCTATACAGACACAAAATAGATCAGTGGTTGCCAGGGGTGGAAGGTTATAATGTGGAATAGCAGCAAATGGGCACAAGGGATCTTTTTGAGGTGATAGAAATGTGCTAAAATTGGATGATGGTGATGACTGTACAACTCTAAATTTACAAAAAAAAAAAAGTGAACTGCAGATTTAAAAAGAGTAAATTCTGAACACAACCTAACTTAAAAAATAAAAATAAAAAAATAAAATGAGTAAATTTCATGGCGTGTAATTCCACCTGAATAAAGCTATTAGAGAGCAAAAAATGAAATCACCTTAAGCAAAATTCAGATGAATTAAACTAATCTTGATATACATTCAATTTTACAATTGATCAATCACCTCAAATGTTTTCCAAAGAAAAATAAAATTTTGCTTCATTTGGTTATTCCTTGATGCATTTTTTTTTGAGATGGAATCTCGCTCTATTACCCAGGCTGGAGTGAAGTGGTGCCATCTCGGCTCACTGCAACCTCCACCTCTCAGATTCAAGCGATTCTCCTGCCTCAGCCTGCCGAGTAGCTGGGATTACAGGCACGCACCACCATACCGGGCTAATTTTTCTATTTTTAGTAGAGACAGGGTTTCGCCATGTTGGTCAGACTGGTCTTGAACTTTTGACATCAGGTGATCCGCCTGCCTTGGTCTCCCAAAGTGCTGGGATTACAGGCATGAGCCACCATGCCTGGTCCCTTGATGCATTTTTAAGGTAAATATTTAGCATCAGTATTAATAAAAACTATGACGTAACTTTGAATCATTGGCTTTGAAAACTTTGATAAAAGCTTATCAAGGTTTAATTGTCAAATTAACCATCAGGTTTCAATTGTTTATAAGTTGGTAAAATAGGGCCAGGTGTGATGGTACACACCTGTCACTCCAGCTACTAGGGAGGCTGAGGCAGAAGGACTGCTTAAACCTAGGAATTTGAGGCCAGCCTGGGCAATGTAGCAAGATCCCATCTCAGGAAAAAAGAAGAAGAAAAAAAAGAACATGGTGCAAGCACTGTCTTAGTGGAGTTTCAGTGGACACAGGTGCTGCTTGCAATGGGAAAGACCACTGGGCTAGGCAGCTGGGGGCTGGCGGGTAGACAGAGGTTATGCCACCAGCTCTGAGAAAAGGTTGGTAGGGATGGACCCTGAGTCCCAGAAGTTGGTTTGGAGAGGGAAACTGAGGCTCTGAGTGGTGAAATTATTGGATCCAGAGATACTGTGGGGCTCTGAAGGTTGGATTCTGTTAGCCTTGTGGGCTAGGGAGAGCATCCTTGAGTAGATGATATCTTACTCAGATCTAGAGGGGACAAGACTTTTGGGCCTGTGCAGGGGGCACCATTGGTGGGTGATGATAATGTTGGGTTTTGAAGGCAGGAGACCTTGAGAAGGCAAAACCATTTTATCTGGAAAGAAAGGAAGGGGATGTTGGGCTTTTGTGTCATGGGTGGGGGAGCCATTGGGAGGGCAATTCCATTAGCCAGTGGGAGGTAGAAAATTTGTAAGAAATACCATGCCAGGGGACTGGGGAAAGACCCCAGATGTCATTGCTTCTGGGTGGAGATTCTGTGTGAGTGGCGGTGGTGTATCCTAAAAGGGGGCAGTACCACTGGATGATTAAGGGCGGTCCCACAAGGCCTGGGGTGAAGAAAGACCTGAATGGGTAATACCATTAATCTCTGTCGGGGAAAGGACCAGAAAAGGTGAAAAAGTGATACCTTGGACTGGATGGAGGGGAGATCGCTGGGCTTTTGGGAGGTACCCTGACTGGTACTCTGATCACTTGTTTCTTTTTTGGGGGGGCTCTGAGATGGCATGAAAAGCTATAGCATCGTACCAGGAGCGGGCCCTTGTTAAGAGAGTTCCTCACTCGGGGAGACTTTAAGAAGGGAAACCCTGAATAGGGTCCTGTCAGGGGAGAAGGGACTCTGAGTGAGAACAGGTTAAAAAAAACAAGTTAGTAAGATAATTCAAATAAAAACACAACATTAATAATTCTAAGCACTGATCTGTTTTTTCTATTTATATTATGATGTACTGAAGTTGCTGAGATTTGATAAGCACTGATCTTTAACATAAATGCATTAAAGAATAGTCTATAATTCAGAATTTTTAGTTGTCTATAATTCAGAAATTTTAGTGTTAGTTTCAATTATGATGTTCACATAATGGTTTTTAATTTTAAAAATTTGAGAACTTATAAAAACTATAAGGTGCACATTCTCTTATATACAATATTCTGCATACAAACTATTTTATGAGTTTATGAACTCTATAATAAATATTCAATATCAATCAATATTCAATTTGCTGTAAAGGAGAGGAAAATAATCTCTCAAAGTTTCCGCATTCTGACATGTTGAGCAAGTCAGATTTTAGAAGCTTGATATCCTTGATTGTAAGTGACACTCTGATTGTGAGGAGGACCTTTACATACCTATTAGATTAACAAAAAAAATCCAAACCTGACAATATCAATTGCTACTGAAATGTGGGGCAACTCTCATACGTAGCTGGTAGAAATGCAAAATGATTCTGGGACTTTGGAAAACCGTTAGGCACGGCGAGTGTTAAACCACCACACAAACCAGCAATCCTACTCCTAGGTAATAAGAAAGAAGAGAGGCCAGGCATAATGGCTCAGGCCTGTAATCCCAGTACTTTGGGAGGCCGAGGCAGGCAGATCACCTGAGGTCATGAGTTCAAGACCATCCTGGCTAACACAGTGAAACCCCATTTCTACTAAAAATACAAAAAATTAGCCGGGTGTGTTGGCATGTGCCAGCAATCTCAGCTACTCGGGAGGCTGAGACAGGAGAATCGCTTGAACCCGGGAGGTGGAGGTTGCAGTGAGCCAAGATGGCGCCATAGCACTCCAGCTTAGGCAAAAAGAGTGAAACTCCATCTCAAGAAAAAAAAAAAAAAAGAGAGAAATAGATACATCCAAGATAAATAAAATCCTATGTTCACAGAAAAACCTATATGAAAATGTTTATAGCAGCTTTCTTCATAATGGCCCCACACTAGAACACTACAAACATCCTCCACCTGGTGAATGTCTGAACATACTGTGATATAGTCATACAACAGATTACTACTTAGCCATAAAAAATAACAAACTAATTTATGAAACAACATCATGAATAGATTTTATATCCATTTTTCGAAGTGAAAGAAGCTAGATTCAAAAAGCTAAATGCTATATGATTCTACTTATATGACGTTCTGGAAAAGGCAAAACTAAATATATATAAACAGAACAGTGGTTACCAGAGGCTAGGGTGGGGGAATGAATTGACTACAGAGGGGCACAAAGAAATTTCTTTTAGGATGATGTGTTACATGCTTTGATTGCAGAGGTAGTTATACAATTGTATGCATTGTCGAAGGTCACAAAAAGGATGAATTTTACTGTATATAATACTTCAACAAACCTTTTTAAAATTGTGGTAATGTAGAACCCATCGAGTGGGACCTTAAACAGTTTAAAATCCCAATCTGAAGATTCTGACAGGCTGTTCTTCCTTCCCTCTATTGAAAATCATCACGCAAATGAGAGAGGAAAAGTACTGGGGAGAGGAAAACTTCAGGGATTCAAAAGAAATTATTTGTCGAGAACGCTACATTTCTACATAAGATTAATTAGGAATGAGTGTGACTTAGAAAAACCTATTTATTCCATAAAAGGGTTTATTATAGGTTCCTACAAATAGCAAGTTTTCTTATGCTTTTATTATAAACATTAATAAAAAACAAAAACTTTTTGGGAACAAAATTGTTATAACAACAAAGGCACACATCAATAGCATCCTATCTGCAAAGGTGCTTCTGAATTTCTATAGAAATATATAGAACATCAGAGAAAATAGTTTGGCTGGAAACAAGTGAAGGCAATAAGGACTTTTTTTATATAATTGTTTTCATTGAAAAACTGGATTTGATCACTTAAAACCAGTGAGGTTTTTTTTTTTTTTTTTTTTTTGAGATGGAGTTTCCCTCCTTCCCAGACTGCAGTGCAATGGTGCAATCTCGGATCACCGCGACCTCTGCCTGCCGGGTTCAAGCGATTCTCCCGCTTCAGCACCCTGAGTAGTTGGGATTACAGGCATGTACCACCACGCCTGGCTAATTTTGTATTTTTAGTAGAGATGCGGTTTCTCCATGTCGGTCAGGCCGGTCTCGAATTCCTGAACTCCGGTGATCCACCTGTCTCGACCTCCCAAAGTGCTGGGATTACAGGCATGAGCCATCATGCTCGGCCAAAACGTGTTACTTTTCTAAACATTCAACAAGTCTTTGATTGTTTCAGGAATGGAAATAAAAAAAAAGAGAAAGAAGAAACATGTCAAGAGATATGAAGCCAGATGCAAAAAACATTTAGCAGCACCCTTGCTTTTGCCACTAGTTTTATTTTTTATTTTATTTTATTTTTGAGATAGAGTCTTGCTCTGTCGCCCAGGCTAGAGGGCAGTGGCGCAATCTTGGCTCACTGTAACCTCTGCCTCCCAGGTTCAAGTGATTCTCCCGCCTCAGCCTCCCAAATAGCTGGGACTACAGGCACGTGCCACCACACCCGGCTAATTTTTCGTATTTTTACAAGAGATGGGGTTTCACCATGTTAGACAGGATGGTCTTGATCTCCTGACCTCGTGATCCACCCACCTCAGCCTCCCAAAGTGCTGGGATTACAGGCGTGAGCCACCGCACCAGGCCTAGTTTTATTTTTTTAAGAGATGGAGTCTCACTATGTTGCCCAGGCTGGTCTTGAGCTCCTGGGCCAAAACGATCTGCCTGCCTCGGCCTCTAAATGTGCTGGGATTACAGGCATGAGCCACCATGCCCAGCTGCCACTAGTTTCTTTAAAAAGATGTTGGATATTGTCCAAACACGTTTAAATACATTGATTAAACAGCAGATATCAAAAGAATATTGCTCTCAATATTTGCAGAGCAGGATACTAAAAAAAAAAACTTACCTGATAACATCTTGAACAAGTCAGCCAGTTGATTGTTCCCCACAATCGCCAGTATACATCTCTCCAAGATTTTAATTCTTCAAAAAGACTATTCAAATACTCATGAACATCCCATGTCTTATCTCTGGGGAAAGAGCCTCAATTTTACAAGAAAGTGACATAAATGATTTGCTTTATTTATTTATTATCTTTTTTGAGATGGAGTTTCGTTCTTGTCACCCAGGCTGGAGTGCAATGGCATGATCTTGGCTCACTGCAACCACCACCTCCAGGATGCAAGCAATTCTCCTGCCTTGGCTTCCCAACTAGCTGGGATTACAGGCGTGTGCCACCACACCCGGCTAATTTTGTATTTTCAGTAGAGACAGGGTTTGTATATTTGGTGGACAACAGGAAAAGGTATGAATTATTTGAATATCAAATTATTTTGCAAAGCTAGATATAGGATTACAAATTAAATATAGTTTGAACAGGCCAACAGTTGGGAATTAGGCATATGTTAAATGGAAGCTTTATTCTAAATGCATATGTTATAGGACTGGTGATTCTAGACATTAGAATCATTAATGTATTTGTACATTTCATTAACGTATTAGTATTTTACACTATTTTCAAGTATTTTTTAGTAATTGAGCGATACAGAATATACAATCAGGTCTTGGTAATATAGATTTTTTAATTAAATAATATAAAGTTAAAAAATAGCAAAGGCTCAAAACCATATTTGCTATGGTCATAAGCAACTCAAGTTTGTTTTTTTTGTTGTTATTGTTGTTTTGTTTTGTTTTTGAGACAGGGTCATACTCTGTCACCCAGCCTGGAGTGCAGTGGTGCAATCATCATAGTTTATTGGCAACCTCAAACTCCTTGGTTCAAGTGATCCTCCCACCTCAGCCTCCTAAGTAACTGGGATTACAGGTATGTGTCATCACACCTGGCTAATTTTTTTTTTTTTTAGACCCAGTTTCACTCTTTTGCCCAGGCTGGAGTGAAGTGTCATGATACTGGCTCACTGCAACCTCTGCCCTGACGGGTTCAAGCGATTCCTCTGCCTCAGCCTCCCGAGTAGCTGGGATTACAGGTGCATGCCACCATGCCTGGCTAATTTTTGTATTTTTAGTAGAGACGGGATTTTACCACGTTGGCCAGGCTGGTCCCGAACTCTTGACCTCAGGTGATCCACCCGCCTCAGCCTCCCAAAGTGCTAGGATTACAGGCATGAGCTACTGTGCCAAACCTACACCTGGCTAATATAAAAAATTTTTTGTAGAGAAGGGGGTCTCGCTATGTTGCCCAGGCCGGTCTTAAACTCCTGCCCTGAAGCAGTCCTCCTGACTCAGCCTCCCAAACTGCTGGGATTATAGACCTGATTCTTTTAAGTCTTTATTTCAGTCTTTTCTAACTTTGCCGGCTTTGTGCTTAGCTCAAAAATAAAATGTCATGATGTTATTACAAATTACACAGGCACATTTGTCTTAAAAGTAATTTTAGGTCAGAGGGGTTTACTCAGGAGGCTGAGGCTGAGGCAGAAGAATCATTTGAACCTGGGAGGTGGAGGTTGCAGTGAGCCAAGATTGCGCCATTGCACTCCAGCCTGGGCAACAGAGTGAGACTCTATCTCAAAAAAAAAATTAATTTAAAAACAATTTTTTAAATGTATACATCTGCCAGGAATGGTGGCTCACACCTGTAATCCTAGCACTTTGAGAGGCTGAAGTGGGAGGACTGCTTGAGGCCTGCGCCAGTAGTTGAAGACCAGCCTTGGCAACACAGTGAAACCCTGTGCGCGCACACACACACACACACACACAATTGCCAGGTTGCCAGGCATGGTGGTGCGCAACCATGGTCCCAGCTCAGGAGGCTGATATGGGAGCCTTGAGAGTCCAGGAGTTCAAGGCTGCAGTGAGCTATGATCGCACCACTGCATTCTAGCCTGAGCAACAAAGACTGTCTCTTAAAAAAAAAAAAAAAAAAAAAAAGTATACATCAACTGCTGACATGTAGGAAACTACTTTGAATAAAACAATAAAAATGGATGTTGAGGTTAGTATCAATTACTTTTTCACATACTACTAATAGGTGTGTGTATATATATATATATATATATATGAAATTTAACATTTGTGGGGTTTCTTTCATAACAGTGCATGCTATAAATTTGTAATATAGAAAAAAGAACAAAAAGAAAATTAAAATCATCCGTAATACTATCACTGAAAGGTAACACCACAATTAATGTTTTAGTGAACATCCTATTTTTTTAACCACTAACAACTTTTATGTATGTATATACTTTTTTATAACTTTGTTTTTAAGAAACAGGGTCTTGCTCTGTTGTCCAGACTTCAGTTCAGTGGTATGCTCCTAGTTCATTGCAACCTCAAACTCCCGGGATCAAATGATCCTCCTGCCTCAGACTCCTAGCTAGGATTACCATGCTCAGCTAATTTTTAATTTTTTTTGTAGAGATGGGGTCTGGCTATATTGCCCAGGCTGGTCTCAAACTCCTGGCCCTCAAGTAATCCTCTCACCTCAGCCTCCCAAAATGCTGAGAATACAGGCAAGAAGATCTCTTGAGCCCAGGAGTTCAAGGCTGCGGTGAGCTATAATCACACCTCTGCGTTTCAGCCTGAATGATACTGGATGAAGGATGTTGTCAAAGAACACACATTTTGAGGTTTCTGCCTCCTGAGACATTATACCAAGTTACAACACCCACCCTCAACTCAGAATGAGAACTTGTTTTGAACACAAAGAGAAATACGTATTATGTATTTATTTATTTTACTGTTTTGAGACGGAATTTAACTTGTGTTGTCCAGGCTGGAGTGCAATGGCGTGATCTCAGCTCACTGCAACCTCCGCCTCCTGGGCTCAAGCGATTCTCCTGCCTTGGTCTCCCAAGTAGCTGGGGTTACAGGTGTGCACCACCATGTCCGGCTAATTTTTATTTTATTTGTTTAGTTTTTTGAGACGGAGTCTTGCTCTGTCGCCAGGCTGGAGTACAGTGGCATGATCTCGGCTCACTGCAACCTCCGCCTCCTGGGTTCAAGTGAGTCCCCTGCCTCAGCCTCCCAAGTAGCTGAGACTACAGGCGTCTGCCACCATGCCCGACTAGTTTTTTGTATTTAGTAGAGACAGGGTCTCACCACAGTGGTCAGGCTGGTCTCGAACTCCTGACCACAGGTGATCCACCTGCCTTGGCCTCCCAAAGTGCTGGGATTACAGGTGTAAGCCACAGCGTCCAGCCTATATATTAATGAAATACTGACAAAGTATGAAGAACAAATAGATGACAGAAAATACAATGCTAAAGACAATTTTCCCCACCAAAATTTACCAGAAAGTAAATTTGGTTTTCTTGTAAAATTCAATATAACATTTGTACAGATAACTAAAATCTGTTAGTGAAAAGACAGCATTTTAAAGGCACTAACCAGAATACCTTTCAAGATTAACATACAAAATTTTTTATCATTTTAATGTTTAAAACATTATGACATTTACCCAGTAAATAAAATGTACTAACTACTACCTTGTTTTGAAAGTATTTTTCTAAATGAAAGTTGGATCACACGCAAAAAAGATGTTATCCCATTCCTTATAAAAGTAGTTATATTTTTATAAATATGCACTTTGGGAGGCTGAGGTGGGTGAATCACGAGGTCAGGAGTTCGAGACCAGCCTGGTCAACATAGTGAAATCCCATCTCTACTAAAAATACAAAATTAGCTGGGTGTCGTGGCACGCACCTGTAGTCCCAGCCACTCAGGAGGCTGAGGCAGGAGAATCACTTGAACCTGGGAGGGGGAGGTTGCAGTTAACCAAGACCACGCCATTGCATGCCAGCCTGAGTGACAGAGTAGAACTCCGTCTCCAAAACAACAACAACAACAAATACATATATAAAAATATATTTTATCTTCACGACACCTTATGTGAATATAGACAATATTTCCATGTCGATCCACATTGATTTTTCCAGGAATGCAAGGAATTCTTCTTTCTGTTTCTTTTGTTAAAAGTTTCTTACACAAACAGCATCTATAAACAAAGAAAATACAAAAAACATCCAGGAAGAAGAATGTAAATGTAGTAAATTACAGAATATAGCTGCATTATAAAGCATATCAAAGAAAAAACATGTTAGCATACCTATACAAGGTTGCTGCATTACTCCGAGAATCTGGATTCAAGTACTCAGGATCAAACAGTCTTTCAATCTTCTTACAAAAAAGTTTGCTATTAACAACAAATGATCAAAATATTAATTTTCTACATTTACTTTATAATGATGAAAATAAACAAACCAATCTGTGCATTTGTAAAATAAGATTAATAAATCCTTAGTGGCTCTCTTTGGGAGTTTGTAACATATTTTTAGTGTTCTAAGTAAATAAACAACAGTTTATCATTATCTAAGTAAATAAAATTAAGCAGTTCTGATGAAAACTGCTTGATCAATCAATCATCTATTTTCTCATAAAAAATAAGATTGATAAATAGCTACCTTTTAGTCATTTTTAAATTGTATTTATTTATTTATTTATTTATTTATTTATTTATTTATTTATTTTTTGAGATGGAGTCTCACTGTGTTGCCCAGGCTGGAGTGCAACGGTGCGATCTCTGCTCACTGCAACCTCTGCCTTCTGGGTTCAAGCGATTTTTCTGTCCCAGCCTCCCGAGTAGCTGGGACTACAGGCGTGCACCACCACGCCCAGCAAATTTTTTGTATTTTTAGTAGAGACGCGGTTTCACCATGTTGCCCAGGATAGTCTTGATCTCTTGACCTCGTGATCCACCCGCGTTGGCCTCCCAAAGTGCTGGGATTACAGGCGTGAGCCACCGCATCCGGCCTTATTTTATTTTGTTAGAGACAGGGTCTTGCTCCATCACCCAGGCTGGAGTGCAATGCTGCCTCAGACTCCTGGGCCTCAAACTCCTGGGCTCAGGTCATCTCCCACATCAGCCTCCCAAGTAGCTAGGACTACTGTGTGCCACCACACTCAGTTAATTAAAAAAAAAAAAAAAATCTGTAGAGATTGGGGCTGGCTATGTTGCCCAGGCTGGCCTCAGACTTCTGGCCTTCAAGTAATCCTCCTGCTTTGGCCTCCCAAAGTCCTGAGATTACAGGCTTGCACCACCTTGCCTGGCCTCTTTTAGTCCTTTGTTACTGGAATATCCCACATTAAAGATTTTGAGAATTTAACAACCCAGGCCTACCAATAACTAGATATATGATCTTTAGCAACTACTTAACCTCTTTGAACCTTGTTTTCTCAACTATAAAGTGTGGTTAGTATGTCCAATCTCATAAAGTTTTATGAGTGTTAAGTGATGTTTTTAAAGAGTACTAGATATAGTGTTAAGCATTCAATAAATGTTAATTGTTATTATGCATAACTGAAGTTGAGTCTTCTAAGCATGTCTTTAATTCTAAATGTATATCCTACCTGTCTCCATTTTTCCTTGTGTAATGTCTTCTGTTATTAAAAGTCAAATCTGGATTTAGAATTCCATTCCTGTTTTCAATTATTTAGCTCTTGGATAATTCCTCTCTGTCTCATTCCCCTTAAGGAATAAACTTTTTTTTTTTTTCTTTTGAGACGGAGTCTCACTCTGCTAGGCTGCAGTGCAGTGGCACGATCTCGGCTCACTGCAAGCTCTGCCTCCCGGGCTCACGCCATTCTCCTGCCTCAGCCTCCCAAGTAGCTGAGACTACTGGCACCCACCACCACGCCCGGCTAATTTTTTTTTTGTACATTTAGTAGAGACGGGGTTTCACTGTATTAGCCAGGATGGTCTCAATCTCCTGACCTCATGATCCACCCACCTCAGCCTCCCAAAGTGCTGGGATTACAGGCGTGAGCCACTGCGACCAGCCAGGATTAAATTCTTGAATAATCCTCTGAATTATTAATTTATTCCTAATGGATCATTCTGATCATATAAACATAATCTAGTATCTCCCTTCCTAAAAAAACAAAAAATCCTCTCTTGAGCCTACCTACCCCTAATAGATACTGCCAATTTTTTCAGCAATCATTCAAAGTAAAACATCTGGAAAAAAGTTTTCTAAATCCACTTGGTCACATTTCTGTCCCCATCTTACTCTATGTGACAGCAGCATTCCACGTATTTGGTCACTTAATCATCATCTTCCTTTGGAAACCTTCTTTCCTTCTGCCTTCCTTTCTACTTCACTGGCTCCTCCTTCTCAGGCTCTTAACTGGCTACTTCTCCTCTGGTGAATCTAAATATTCGGTAGCTTTTATCAATACTATCTTGCTAACAATTAAAAAATGAAATAAATTAGAGTAGCACTTACAATAGCACCAACAATATTAAATACCTAAGAATTCTTAAGTTTAATTTTAAAAAGGAGGTTGGGTATGGTGGCTCACACCTGTAATTCCAAAACTTTGGAAGGTCAAAGTGGGAAGATGCTTGAGCCCAGGAGTTTGAGGCTGCAGTAAGCCATGACTGTACGTACCACTACACTCCAGCCTGGGTGACTGAGCAAGACCCTGTCTCAAAAATTAAAATAAAATAAATAAAAAAAGGAAAAATATCTCTACACTGAAAACTACAAGACATTGGCGAAATAAATTCAAATTAATGGAAGGTTATACCATATTCATGGATTGAAAGACACAGTATTATTAAAACGTTAAATCTAACTAAATTGATCTACAGATTACATGAATCCCAAATTCTAGCATGTTTATGTGTTTGTGAGAAAGAGAAAATGGGTAAGCTGATTATCAAATTTATATAGAAATGCCAAAAACTTAATAGAGAACACTACAATCTTGAAGATAGGCAAAACTTGAGAATTTAAATTACCAGATGCCAAAAATTATTATAAGGCTATCATAATTAAGACAGTGTGTTGCCTGGGTGTAGTGGCTCATGTCTGTAATCTCAGCACTTTGGGAGGCCAAGGCGGGTGGATCACCTGAGGTCAGGAGTTTGAGACCAGCCTGGCCAGCATGGTGAAACCCCATCTCTACTAAAAATACAAAAATTAGCTGGGTGTGGTGGTGGGTGCCTATAATCCCAGCTACTTGGGAGGCTGAGGCAGAATTGCTTGAACCCGGGAGGCGGAGGTTGCAGAGAGCTGAGATCTCATGATTGCACTCCAGCCTGGGTGACAAGAGTGAAACTCTGTCTCAAAAAAAAAAAGACAGTGTGACAGTGTGCTACTGATACAAGGATAGACAAAGAAATCAACAGAACAAAAAGGACAATTCAGAAACATATAGTAAACGTACCACTGCAATTCAGTGGGGGAAAGGATGGTCTTTTTAACATATGGTATTGTGTCAACTAGATATCTATTTGAGAAAAAAAGAAAATGAACCTTGACCCCTACCTCATACCATATAAAAAAATTAATTCAAGATGAATAACAGAAAAACATAGGACAATGTCTTCACCACTTTTAGGGAGGCAAAGATTTATTGAACAGGACATACAAAAAAAGTATGGTCTCATCCAGTTCCATGGTTTCAAATCTCATCTACTCTTAAATTTCCATTTTAAGTCCTGACCTTTGACCTAAACTCCAGACTAATATACCCAGGTATCTACTTGTCATCCTACTTGAATGTCCAAGAAGTATGTTAAATAATCTCAAAAAGACCTAAATCTATCCTTGATTTCCCTTACCCCATTCCTTCCCCTCCCAATGTTTCCTTTCTCCATTAATAGCACTACCATCCACTTAGTTACTCAAACTGAAAACCTAATAATTATCCTGGAATCCTCTCTCTTCCCACATCATTACATTCATAAATCTAACAACTGAGTCCATCTACTTCTTTCCAGCTCTGCTGTTTCTACCCTAGTGCAAACCCTTTCATTTCTCAACAGACTACTACACCAGCCTCTGAACAGGTCTCCTTGCTTCTTAAATCCCTAACATCTATTCTCCACATAGCAACCAAAATGGTCTGTTAAAAACAAATCAAATCACGTCACTCCCCTGCTTCCATTCACACCTAAAGTATATCCTCCTGGCTATGACCTAAACAGCCCCTAAATGATATAACCACTGCTGATCTCATTTCATACCACTTTTCCCTTTATCTAAGGTATGTTTTAATAATTTTGTTTTTTAGAAAAGGGTCTCACTATATTGCCCAGGCTGGAATGCAGTGGCTATTCACAGGGATAACAGGAGTGCCCTACAGCTTTGAACACCTGCCTCAAGTAATTATCCCACCTCAGCCTCTTCAGTAGTATCTTCATAATTAACATAATTCACTATCACTATATATTCATATGTCCATTATACAAAGTAACTAATTACTAATTTTTATCTTGAGCCATTGGCTCTGGATAAATTTTACTTCACTTTACTTACTTCATTTAAAATAAAATAGAAATATATTTCTAAATATATTCTAAAAATAGAGTATTTTGGCCAGGCATGGTGGCTCACACCTGTAATCCCAGCACTTTGGGAGGCCAAGGCGGTTGGATCGTTTGAGCCCAGGAATTCAAGACCAGGATGGGCAACGTGGCAAACCCCCATCTCTACAAAAAATACAAAAATTAGCTCTGCATGGTGGCGTGTGCCTGTGGTTCCACATTCTTGGACTGAGGTGGAAGGATCACTTGAGCCTGAAGGTGAAAGTTGTGGCTAAGATCTTGCTACTGCACTCCAGCCTGGGCAACAGAGAGAGACCATCTCGAAATAATAATAATAAGCTAACTATAAATGAAAAGAGAGAGTAAAAATTAATTTCAAAAACTGGGCAACTTTGTTGCCTGGGAAACAAAGTGAGACCCTGTCTCTACAAAAAGTTAATTTTTTTTTAAGTTAGCTGGGCATGGTGGTACACGCCTGTAGTCCCAGCTACTTTGGAGGCTGAGGTAGGAGAATCACTTGAGCTCAGGAGGTTGAGGCTACAGTGAGCCAAGACTGCATCACTGAACTCCAGCCTGAACAATACAGTGAAAACTTTTCTCAAAAAAAAAAAAAAAAAAAGAATATTTCACTCAAATGAAACAAATATATTTCTTTTAACAGGAATATTAGGTTTAAAATTAAATTTTTGATATTACCTTCTAAATTTATCTTTTTTGTCCTTTAAATCATCAACTTCATTGTGTGTGAACAGATCAGCTATACGTGTGAGAAGATTTGCATTAATACAGTTCATGTTGCATGGGGTAGCTACTATGGCATTCATATTTTTGTGGCAATACTGAATACACTGTTCAACCTAAAAAATCACAGAAAATAAATGTTGAAAATAGTAGCATGTAGGACAATGTCATAGCAATACCTTTCAAAGATAAAATTCATCAAAAGTCTAACCCATATATCGCTAGGTACTAACTGGGATTTGCCTATTTGACTTAATCTATACTGTTCCAAAGGCAATCCAGCAGGTCAAATTTGTAATAGCATATATACATACCTAAAAAATTATTTTCAACCTTCTTTAGAATATTTCAAATAATAATAATGAATCTTTTAAAATTGTGGCAGGTATAAATTTTAGTCTAAAAACTCAAGTGTACAGAATATGTAACTACTTTTTTTTTTTTTTTTTCCTGAGATGGAGTCTTCTGTCACCCAGGCTGGAGTGCTGTGGCACAATCTCAGCTCACTGCAACCTCCACCTCCTGGGTTCAAGCGATTCTCCTGCCTCAGCATTTCTAGGCTCACAGGTGCCCGCCACCACGCCTGGCTAATTTTTGTATTTTTAGTAGAGACAGGGTTTCACCATGTTGGCTAGGCTGGTCTTGAACTCCTGACCTCGTGATCCACCTGCCTTGGCCTCCCAAGTGCTAGGATTACAGGCGTGAGCCACTGTGCCGGGTCTGTAACTTCTTATAATTAAACTTAGTTAGAACTTTAAGCCTCCTTTTCCCTGGGTGTCAGAAACAAAATTTCAGTCAATTCAGAATTTTCACTTATGGTGGGTTTGCTCTCTTCCTTACATCCTCTCTCTCTCCAACCTGAGGTATGTTTATTTACTTTAAAAGTAAAGAGAGGATAATCATGTATTCTTCCAAATACTTATGCTTACAGCATAAAAATTATCCTTTAGGGCTTAGATTTCAAAATTCAAAGGTTTCAAAAATTTCAAAACTCAAAAACTCATTTAGTCTCTGCTTTTTTTCTGTAACCCTTCCCTGAAGCAACTGATACCAGCTGGGCTAAATGGGAAAGAGCTAAGGAGTAGAAAGAATACAGGTAATTGGCCAGGCATGGTGGCTCACACCTATATCCCAGCACTTCAGGTGGCTGAGGCAGGAGGATCACTTGAGCCCAGGAGTTTGAGACCAGCCTGAGTAACATAACAAGACCACCCCACCCCATCTCTATTTAATTTAAAAAATAAAAGAATACAGGGACTAGTACAAACCCTGAAGAGTCAAATAAATAAACTTCACATCTGCTAATATAGAAAAGGAGTATTCTGGCTGTGTGTGGTGGCTCACACCTGTAATCACAGCATTTTGGGAGGCCAAGGCAGGTGGATTGCTTGAGATTAGGAGTTCGAGACCAGCCTGGGCAACATAGCAAAACCCCGTCTCTATAAAAAATAGAAAAATTAGCCGGGTGTAGTGGCATGCGCCTGTAGTCCAAGCTACTAGGGAGGCTGAGGTAGGAGGATCACTTGAGCCAGGGAAGCAGAGGTTGCAGTGAGCTGAGATCATCCCACTGCATTCCAGCCTGGGCGACAGAGAAAGACTCTGTCTCAAAAAAAAAAAAAAATTATACTCTTGAACTAACAATTTTTTAATTGTTTTTTTAATTAACAATAATTTTAATAAAGTGTCTCAGATTTTTGAGATACTTGAAGGAAAAGAAAGCATAAGTGAACAGAAGCACTTTGATTTTTTAAGTCAATACTTACCAGTGAATCCATTTTTAAAAACTCTGAAGAAATAAGAATTGAAATGACATTTCCTGGCTCTAAAAAAAAAAAAGAAAGAAATTAGATTATCCTTTTGATGAGTACCCCAATCTCCTCTGAACAGGCTCCTTCTCACCTTAAAAGAGGACATTACTGTAACAAGAATAATTTAATATAACCTTATTATAGCTTATGGGTTAGATACACAAAATAAAGAAAATTCAATGTTAAAACTTAGGTTATGGAGAAAATGCACAATAAATTTATTCTGGTGTTGGATTCATATAAAGTAAAAGACTCCAGTTAAAGATATGACATATGCAATCTTCTCCTTGACTAAATCAGGGAAAAAGATAATTGAGACTATAATTAATTGCATACACAAGTAATAGTTAGAAAACTTTTTAAATGATTAATGAGAGCATTTGTTATTAGAAAAGTTACTTTAAAAAGAGTTCAATGCTTGTTATGAACAAATATTTAATTTTAAAAGATTCTGAAAGATAAAAAATTTACTACTGCAGAGTACTAAACTTACTTCCTAAAGGCATAATGAGTGAGCTTTCAGGCATACAGAAAAGGAGATGCTGCCTGATGCTGTAGTTTAGCAAACCTGTCCTCTCCTATGAGGTATGTTTAAGGAAAGAAAACTGTGTTTTGCATCATTACAGCACTAAGACAATTCTAAATAAACGACTAAGCAGACAATAGTTAAAATAAGTAATCCCAATCTGTCTCTTTAAACAACAATTCTAGATTCAAGGCTTTTTTTTTTTTTTTTTTTTTTTTGAGAGGGAGTCTCACTCTGTTGCCAGGCCAGAGTGCAGTGGTGCAATCTCTGCTCACTGCAACCTCTGTTCCTGGGTTTAAGAGAGTCTCCTGCCTCAGCCTCCCGCGTAGCTGGGACTACACTTGTTCACCATCACACCCAGCTAATTTTTGTATTTTTAGTAGAGACAGGGTTTTGTCATGTTGGCCAGGATGGTCTCCATCTCTTGACCTCGTGATCCGCCCGCCTTGGCCTCCCAAAGTGCTGGGATGACAGGCGTGAGCCACCGCGCCCGGTCAAGTCTCTTAAACACAAATGGTGAAGGGAGGAAGCAGCTGGTGAAAAAGCTCCCAGTTAGGAACCAGTGGCTGGATTATTAGAAATGTAATTAAGCATTTTGGTAGTTTTCCTGGTTAGAAGACTTTTTTTTTTTTGTAAACATTTACATTTATAGCCACTGATTTAAGGTAAAGATAACAGAATGACTAGCTTTGCTGCATTTCTTTTTTTCTTTTTTGAGACAAAGTCTCGCTCCTTCGCCCAGACTGGAGTGTAGTGGCGCGATCTCGGCTCACTGCAACCTCCGCCTTCCGGTTTCAAGCGATTCTCCTGCCTCAGCCTCCCGAGTAGCTGAGACTACTGGCGCCCTCAACCACGCCCGGCTAATTTCTGTACTTTTAGTACAGACGGGGTTTCACCATGTTAGCCAGGCTAGTCTCGCCTCCTGACCTCAGGTGATCCGCCCACCTCGGCCTCCCAATGTGCTAGGATTACAGGCGTGAGCCACAGAGACCGGTTTTTTTTGGGTTTTTTTGTTTGTTTGTTTGTTTTTTAAATTGAGACAGAGTCTCGCTCTGTCGCCAGGCTGGAGTGCAGTGGCACAATCTCTGCTCACTGCAACCTCTGCCTCCTGGGTTCAAGAGATTCTCCTGCTTCAGCCTCCCCGAGTAGCCTGGACTACAGGCACACACCACCATACCAGGTTAATATTTTTTGGATTTTTAATAGGGACAGGGTTTCACTATGCTGGCCAGGCTTGCTGCATTTCTTTTACCTTTACTACACTCTACATGTTTTGACTTTTATTTAACACATACATATTATAGCTGGTTAGTCTGGAATCTCTGGATTCTGGCTGAAATTTTTGATTTAGCAATCTTGTAATTTTTATTTAAGGACCACTAGAAACCTCTCCTATTAATGTGGTCACTAAATAATACAATAAATTACTAACTTTTTTCAAAAACTTTTACACTGTCGGCATAGATATATTTTCCAATAAGAGTTCTATTTTAATACTACTGTAAATAGCAATTCTACTGCACAGAAAGACTATTAAACCACAAGTGTGATCATACAAGTGTATGCCCATTGAAATATTACTCAGTAATTATTCTTATTACAGTAATTCTACTAGTAATACTAGTAGTATGCTATCATTTAGAACACTGGTTCTTGGCCGGGCACGGTGGCTCAAGCCTGTAATCCCAGCACTTTGGGAGGCCGAGGCGGGTGGATCACGAGGTCAGGAGATCGAGACTATCCTGGCTAACATGGTGAAACCCCGTCTCTACTAAAAATACAAAAAACTAGCCGGGCGTGGTGGCGGGCGCCTGTAGTCTCAGCTACTTGGGAGGCTGAGGCGGGAGAATGGCGTGAACCCGGGAGGCAGAGCTTGCAGTGAGCCGAGATCACGCCACTGCACTCCAGCCTGGGAGACACAGAGAGACTCCATCTCAAAAAAAAAAAAAAAAAAAAAAAGAACACTGGTTCTTGAACTTTTGATCTGAGGACCCCTTTACAAACTTAAAAACTGAGAATCCCAAAGGGTTTTTCTTTATGTGGGTTGTATCTGCCAGTATTTATCACATTAGAAATTAAAATAGAGAAAATAAAAAAATATGAATTCATTTACAAAGAACAAAAAACCTATCACATGTTAACATATTTTTATTAAAATAACTACGTTTTGTTTTTTTTTAGGAAGGGTCTCACTCTGTCGCCCAGGCTGGAATGCGGTGGTGCAATTTTGGCTCACTGCAGCCTCTACCTCATGGGCTCAAGCAATTCTCATGCCTAACCCTCCCAAGTAGCTGGGATTACAGGCGGGCACCACCGCGACAAGCTAATTTTTGTATGTTTAGTAGAGACGGGGTTTTGCCATGTTGGCCAGGCTGGTCTCAAACTCCTGGCCTCAAGTGATCCACCCACCTCAGCCTCCCAAAGTGCTGGGACTACAGGTGTGAGCCACCATGCCTGCCTAAAATAACTACCTTTTCTAAAATGAAAAATATTAGGCCAGGCGCCGTGGCTCACGCCTGTTATCTCAGTACTTTGGGCAGCTGAGGCGGGCGGATCAACTGAGGTCAGGAGTTTGAGACCAGCCTGATAAGGCAAAACCCTGTCTCTACTAAAAATACAAAAATTAGCCAGGCGTGGTGGCATGCGCCTATAATCCCAGCTACTCGGGAGGCTGAGGCAGGAGAATCACCTGAACCCAGGAGGCAGAGGTTGCAGTGAGCTGAGATCACGCTGTTGCACTCCAGCCTGGGTGACAGAGCGGACTCTTTCTCAACAAGAACAAAAAATAGAGTGAAGAGTAGCACTGTTTGACATTTTTTGTAAATCTCTTTAATGTCTGACTTAATAGAAGACAACTGGATTCTCATATCTGTTTCTGCATTCAATTTGTGGGTAGCCTTCTTTGATGTTACACCAAACTTGACAAATAGTAGTTTCTTAAAGGTTAATTGCAATGGTATCTGAATTGTGTCAGTGAACTTTTCTGACTCTGTTAACAACAAAATTATCTAATTTATCTTGCACTTTGCATGAATCTTTCACCCATGCGTGACTTTTTGAAAATAAAATGCATTGGTCATTTGGAAAATGTTGGCTCAGTGAATTATACAGATATTCCAAATGTTGAAATACTTCATTGCACAATACATTTAAAAATCACAGTCATTAATATGATCACCAATCTCATCAGAAAAGTCAAGTATTGAGAAGCCTTCTGTCAAGCACATGGAAGCAGGTAAGTTTTCCAAAACTGTAATTCTCACTCGAAACCCTGAATTTTGTCACTGACAGCAGGTGACAAATGCTTTCAGCTTTAAGTGAAGAGCTCATTTTCAAGAAAATGTCTGCCAAATACCTAAGTCTGAATTACCATTATTTCTCTGTCAGTTGTTTTCTCAAGTAAAAATGGTTTTCAATTTTTAAAAGAGCAGCTAATCTACTTCAGGACTGAAAACAATCACACAAGTGCTTTTCCTCAGGAGAATCATATGTTGGTGTGCAGCAGGAGTGGACTTTCCATTTCATCACAGTAAAGAGATGTATACTCAATGGTCAAGATTTAATAAAATTAGTAATTTTACTGCTTCACCAAGGACATTCTTAAGTGAAACTAGATTTTTTCTTATTAACTATGCAACTATGTACTTACTACTAGTACAGTTTGGTGCCCCTGCCTTGATCTTGTCTAAAGCTTCAACAGTTTTACCCACTATTGCTTTGGTACCATCTGAGCAACACAGTGAGAAAGTCAAGTGACATCTTGGTATTATTATGCAAACGTTTTGACCTTGTAGATACCCTAAAAGGGTCCCTAGTATCCCACTGGTCCATATACCATACATTGCGAACTGCTGATCTAGAGATCTGTTCGTTTGCCATAAATTTACTATAATTTTCTAAAAAAGAGGAGATTATCAGTTTCCTAAAAGGCTGTTAGTAATATGAGCATAAACACTGGTGTCCAAACAATTTTCCATATTTCACTTTTGGCCTGAAGAAACTACCGGGTGACACACAAATTTCACTACAAAATAAGCAACAGATTGTTTTTTACCTAAAGTGGGCATCTCACAATCTTTATTCTCCTCAGTGTTCCTTTTAACATATTTTATCAACCAGTTGAAAATGTGAACGTCACAATGAACTGAAATGTCCACCTCTTCCCAGCGCTGGGCATCCATAGATAAATATTCAGCAAAGTACTTCATTTCTGATATCAAAAGATCTCGCGGGCAAGTAAAATCTTCTTTCAAGTTTTTTGCTTCATCACACACATGGATCACCATGTTTGGCCTTCATAAAAAATGTTACACAAAAATGCAATTATTAGAGTTTTAGAAAAGGAGCCAAGAATACTGACATTTAGTGAAGGGAAGAGAATAAGATGTTTTTGACAATTCTGACCACCAATCAGTTTTATAGGGTCTTGACATTTTTCAACTGTCTTGCAAGCCTGATCATCTCTTAGATTATGACTAATTTTAGCAAATTACTGATGTAATAAAACAAATAAAATATTGTTACTATAGGACTAATAATTTACACAGTTTGAAATTTATTTTTCAAGTTATACATTAAAAATAAAGTTTATGGCCATGTGCAGTGGCTCGCACCTGTAATCCCAGCACTTTAGGAGGCTGAGGCAGGCGGATCACGAGGTCAGGAGATCGAGACCATCCTGGCTAATATGGTGAAACCCTGTCTCTGCTAAAAATACAAAAAATTAGCTGGGCATGGTGGCAGTGCCTGCAGTCCCAGCTACCTGGGAGGCTGAGGCAGGAGAATTGCTTGAACCCGGGAGGCGGAGGTTGCAGTGAGCCGAGATGGCTCCACTACACTCCAGCCTGGGCGACAGAGCAAGACTCCGTCTCTAAATAAATAAATAAAGTTTATAAAAATAGTACCATTTCACAAAGAAAAATTAACCAACACACTCTAATTCCTGTGAGGAACATAAAACAGCACTTTTACACGGTTATGGGCATGGGAGAGAGAGTATCATTAAATACTAAAATTTTCATTTTTTAAAAAAGGAAAAATAGCTATAATTCTTCACTGAAGAATCAAATGAAAAACTAGCATGGCTTCATTATTTTTAACAGCAAAAAAGTTTGCTTCTAGGCATTCATATACATAAAATATAAATATATTAAATATAAATTAATAAATGTAGTTAAAAGCATTCCTAAGACTACAATGTGCTTATTTACATATTTAAACATAATTTAAGCACAAGTTTAAATGATACATCAGAGAGTCTGCTTCAAAAATTATAATCTCCTAGTATTTACTTTCTTTAAAATTATGTCAGCTGGGCATGGTGGCTGATGCCTGTAATCCCAGCACTTTGGGAGGCCAAGGCAGGAGGACTGATTGGGCCCAGGAGTTTCAGGCTAGCCTGGGTAACATGATGAAACCCTATCTCTACAGAAAAATTTTAAAAATTAGCCAGCATGGTGGTGCATGCCCGTGGTCCCAGCTACTCAGGAGGCTGAAGTGGGAGGATCACCTGAGCCCAGGGAGGTCAAGCTCCAGTGAGTCGTGATAACATCACTGCACTCCATCCCAGGCAACAGAGTGAGACTTTGTCTCAAAAACAACAACAAAAAATTTTATCACTTTAAAAAGAAACATCAGTGTAATCTACATCTGTCTTCATGTCATTACAAAAGGAAGAGAATAGAGACACACTGTCCTACAACATGAATTTAATTGAATTGTGTGTTTAATTCACACATTCCTGATAGAAAAAAAGTACATTACTGGAGGGCCAGGCATGGTGGCTCACAACTGTAATCCCAGCACCTTGGGAGCCTGAAGTGGGAGGACTGCTTGAGCCCAGGAGTTTGGGACCAGACTGGGCAACACAGTGAGATCACGTCTCTAAAAAAAAAAAAGAATTAAATAAAATTGGGCTACCGGAAAAAGGATTATAATCAATGCTCTATCAAAGTCAAAAGAATCTAAACAAATTTTCACAAAATTGCTCTTCCAAAGAAATTATGGTCAAAACATAAACAGGTAATAATTGACATAATGAAACATAGAGTTTCCACAGTTTTTTAGACTACAGTGTAAAATACTAGATTATTTCAGTAAAAAAAAATTTTTGGCAAATTTTTGTGTCACACAAACCAATCAATCAGTTAAAAATCTGTGTTGCCGGGCGCCATGGCTCAAGCCTGTAATCCCAGCACTTTGGGAGGCTGAGATGGGCGAATCACAAGGTCAGGAGATCGAGACCATCCTGGCTAACCCGGTGAAACCCCGTCTCTACTAAAAAATACAAAAAAAACCTAGCTGGGCGAGGTGGCGGGCGCCTGTAGTCCCAGCTACTCGGGAGGCTGAGGCAGGAGAATGGCGTGAACCCAGGAGGCGGAGCTTGCAGTGAGCTGAGATGCGGCCACTGCACTCCAGCCTGGGCAATAAAGCGAGACTCCGTCTCAAAAAATAAAAATAAAAATAAAAAATCTGTGTGAATACGGCCAGGTGTGGTGGATCACATCTGTAATCCCAGCACTTTGGGAAGCCAAGGCAGGCAGATCACTTGAAGCCAGGAGTTCAAGACCAGGCTGGCCACCAAGGCGAATGTCCATCTCTACTAAAAATACGAAAATGGGCATGGTGGCACACACTGAAGTCCCAGTTACTCAGGTGACTGAGGCATGAGAATTGCCTGAACCTAGGAGGCAGAAGGTGCAGAGAGCTGAGATGGAGCCACTGCCCTCCAGCTTGGGTGACAGAGTGAGACTCTGTCTCAGAAGAAAACCTCCAAGACTGTGCCAATAAACTAAACATAACTGAACTACACACTTTAAAAGGGTGAATTTTTAAAATTGTGGTTAAATATACATAAAGGAAAATTTACCACTTTAACCACTTTTAAGTTCAGTGGCATTAAGTATATTCACACTGATGTACAATCAGCATAATCATCAACCTCCAGAGGTTTTTCAAAGGTTCATTTTATGATATATGAATTACAGATAAAGCAAGCTGTTCTTGAAAATCTATAAAAAGTAAGATTTTCATAAAAATCCATGAAAAGTAAGTATACAAAGGAACTTTCAGAAATAATAAAAACATTCTGTGTCTTGATTTGGGTGATGGCTATATGGTATATCCATTTTTAAAAATTCATTAATTTTGAACACCTAACAATATTGTTTATTGTAAAAACAGGCAGAACAAAACAAAACTATCAAAACTTGCAATACACTGAAAGACATTTTAATTTTCTATAATGAGTAGTTATGTTCAAATAGTTCTAAAATACCGTTTTTTTTTTTTTGAGATGGAGTCTCGCTCTGTTGCCCAGGCTGGAGTGCAGTGGCCAGATCTCAGCTCACTGCAAGCTCCGCCTCCTGGGTTTACACCATTCTCCTGGCTCAGCCTCCCGAGTAGCTGGGACTACAGGCGCCCGCCACCTCGCCCGGCTAGTTTTTTGTATTTTTTTTAGTAGAGACGGGGTTTCACTGTGTTAGCCAGGATGGTCTCGATCTCCTGACTTCGTGATCCGCCCGTCTCGGCCTCCCAAAGAGCTGGGATTACAGGCTTGAGCCACCGCACCTGGCCACACATCCAATTTCTTTAGTAAAGTTGGAGAATTAATGGCATAGAGTTTTTTTCCTTGGGTATTAAAATTTACTTTTAAAAGTTTTGTGTTACCAGATATTATTTCTAATATTTATAAAAATAAAAATAAAAATAAAAATCTTTAAATAGAAAACTGTAATCCAATTTATAAATAATAACATGAATAAGTCAAGTTTAGGTCAGTTCCACACATGAACTAAGCTGATTCCAGTAGTTTCAGCAATTATGTAATATGAAATTCCTACCTTATGGTAACATGCATAAAACCACCAATCATATATTTTATAAAGTTGGTATCAATATTAAATCTTATCTAGCAAACAACCAGCCGCCTACCCTTCAGATTCTTCAGTCTTTTCTCCACCATTATGAGTAGTACAATTTTCACTTTCTGAAGAACAATTCCTTGTAGAAGCTATACTATGTCTTCCTTAAATACAGAAACAAACACATACAAAAAAAAAGGGTGGGGGTTAGTGTTTCTAGCTGAGAATGGGTTTTTATTTATTGAATGGTAATACTGTAAATGCATGGTTTCCAAGGCTAAAGATGGTACTTATCAGGGTGGCATTTTCCTTTAGTATTTCTAAAGATATATGGAAGAAACAGTACACAAAAATGAATCACAAATTGCTACTGTTAGAACAAGAATTTCAAAAACTACTAATGTGGTGTGTACAAACGGGATCAAATGTTCAAAAGCCAACAGCATAGTTTTCTCTTTCTGAAGCAAATTTTTACATCATACTCTGCCGCTGCTGAGATTAAAATAACTCGCTACACTCAGAGGATTTCCAGAACCAGTTATTATTTCCAATGTAATTGCGGAAAACATCTTTTACCCCACTACTGTGTCAGTTGAAGCTCTTGTTGACTATAATAAAGAGTGGCTGTAGGCTCAGCACAGTAGCATGTACGTGTAGTTCCAGCCGCTCAGGAGGCTGCAGCAGGAGGATTGCTTAAGCTCAGGAGTTCAAGAGCAGCCTGAGCAACACAGTGCAACCTCCATCTCCAAAAACAAAAAGAGTAGCTGTAAACAAACAAACAAACAAACAAAAAAAACAAAAACAAAAACAAAAAAAACATAACATGAGAGACAAGCAAGAGTCTCTCAGGAAAGAGGAATATTAAGTAAAGGGCACAGGGCAAACCCCTCTAAAAGAAAGTAAAAGAATATTTGTAGTAAAAAAAAAAAAATACATGAAATTAGCCAGGCCAGTAGATTAGAGTAGAACATTCTGACACAGTAAAGTGAGTTTTTTGGTGATTGTATCTGACCGATAGTTTAACACTTAAAAATTTATTTTTTAAAATGTTTAAATTTTTTTACAGACAGTGTCTTGCTCAGACACCTAGGCCGAAGTGCAGTGGCTTGATCATAGCTCACTGTAACCTTGACCTCCTGGGCGTAAGCAAGCCTCTCACCTCAGCCTTCTGAGTAGCTAGGATCACAGGTGTGCACCATCACACCCAGCTAATTTTTATTTTTTATTTTTTTGTAGAGACAGGGTCTTGCTATGTTGCCCAGGCTGGTCTTGAACTCCTGGCCTCAAGTGATCCTTCCACCTTGGCCTCCTAAAGTGCTAAGATTACAGTTGTGAGCCACTGCATCTGGCCCTAAAACTTTTTTTTTTAAAGTAGCAAAGATAAACATAATTTTAAAAATTCAGGCCAGGTGCAGTGGCTCACATCTGTAATCCCAGCACTTTGGGAGGCTGAGGCGGATGGATGGCCTGAGCTCAGGAGCTCCAGACCAGCCTGGGCAACACAGCAAAACCCCATCTCTACAAAAAATACAAAAATTAGCCAAGCATGGTGGTGCACGCCTCTAGTCCCAGCTACTTGGGAGGCTGAGGCAGGAGGATCTCTTGAGCCTGGGAGATGGAGGTTGCAGTGAGCTGAGATGGTGCCACTGTACTCCAGCCTGGGCAACAGAACAAGACCTTGTCTCAGAAAGAAAAAACAACAAAATTCAGGAAGATACAAATATGAATACATTTCTCTATTAATGTTTATATTAGCCTTTAAACAAAGAAAGAAAAGTTGATTGGAATATATAATATTCTGCAGAATTATCATAAGGACAAGTACTACATTTTAGTTTAAAACCTTACCTGTTTTGGAAACTGCATCATGACCAACTGGAGTCTCCTGAAATTCTCCATGTATGTCAAGAAGTGAGGATTTGATGTATGTGGCTAAAGTTTCAACAGGACTCTCTCCAGCAGCCATGAGGGAATTATACTGGTTGTCAACAGGTGAGCCTCCACTGCTTTTTAATTCATCAAACCTTTTTGCACACTGTCATAATATAAAATGAAAGAAATAGAGGTTTGGGAATTTTTTTTTTTTTTTTTGAGACAGAGTCTCACAGTGTCGCATAGGCTGGAGTGTAGTGGCGTGATCTTGGCTCACTGCAACCTCTGTCTCCCGGGTTCAAGCAATTCTCCTGCCTCAGCCTCCTGAGTAGCTGAGATTGCAGGTGCCTGCCACCACGTCCAGCAAATTTTTTGGATTTTTGGTAGAGACAGGGTTTCACTATGTTGGTCAGGCTGGTCTTGAACTCCTGACCTCATGATCCACCTGCCTCTGCTTCCCAAAGTGCTGGGATTATAGGCATGAGCTACCATGCCCAGCGGTTTGGGAATTTTTTAAATAAAAAATTGAAAAGATACTTTCTTGCCTTCTATTTGAAGATATTTTTCAATAATTACTTTTTGTAAGTGAGTATTAACCTGTAGAGTAACATCGAAAATATTTGTACACATTTCACTATGCAAAAGTCTCTAACTTCTATTTTTACATTTTAAAATTCAAGGTAGAGTTTTATTTTAATGTGCTTTAACTCAAAGGCATATATATTTATGCTCCTGTAAAACAAGGAACACCAGGTTGGGTATGGTGGACCATGCCTGTAATCCCAGCACTTTGGGAAGCAGAGGCAGAAAGATCATTTGAGGCCAGGAGTTCAAGACCAGCCTGGGCAACATAGTGAGACCCTGAGAGAGACTGTGAGATGCTGAGGTGGGAAGATCACTTAAGTTTGGAAGGTTGAGGCTGCAGTGAGCCGTAATGGCACCACTGTACTCCAGCCTGGGATGACAGAATGAGAGCTCCTGCCTCAAAAAAGCAAAAACAACAACAAATATATATATATATATATATAAAATTTATGTAATTTGCATCTAGTCAAATTATATAGCTGTCTATTCAGTGTTAATACATACATTTGGATATGTAAAACTCAAATATTTTTCTTTCAGTTGGTGTTTCTTTAAATTGATGACCTTTTCTGAACATTTTCAGGAGATATTCTGGGGGGACTGTTATTTACCTCTTTCGGTGTTAATCCAGGCACGAGCCTTGCTATAGTTTCCCAGTTGATAGTCTGAGGGATTCCAACTAATGGATAAAGGATCATGTCCAACACCATTTGGTTATTATTGTTCAGGAAATTGTTGTTTTCTGAATATCCACGACTCATCTTTTGGAACTAGGGATAGAGAAAACAAAAAGCTTTATTTAACTCTGAAATCCAAATGTTTTCAGAACATTATAGATCAGTTATAATTCATTCCTAAGAATTATCTGCTACCATGTAAAGGAAAAATAAAACTGACCTAAAATAAACATAGTATAGCCTAAATCTCTTCACATAAAAGGATTTGAATATTATGCATTGATAAATGGATGTATAAAAATATGGAGATGAATAAATATATGATAAAAAGCATATAATATTTTTTATCTTTTTTTCTTTAGAGACAGAGTCCCCAATTTTACAAGATGAGGTTCAGAGATGTTAAGTAAGTTTTACAAGATCACAGAGCTAAGAAGAGGCAGAGCAAGGATTCAAACCCAGGTAAAAATGATTCTCAATTCCACGCTCTTTCCGTTCCACACAAGAGGTATAGTACCGGCTAAGACAGCAGATTGGAAACAATGGTTTAGGGTCAGTAGGGACAGAGTCTAATATAATTTGAAGTTAGTTATGATTCAGTTAAGTAATTCTGAAACTTTCTGTTTGTGAGGTGTGGGGAGAGGGTTATGATATCAAATAGAAAAAGAAACTATGCATGCAAACATAAAACATTTGAGGAACTTTCTTACATCAATGTGGAAGACATACTTCTTCATTCAAACATTTACTGAGCCATCACTATGTGCCAGGCACTGTGTCTAAAGTTGGAACATTAATTTACAGATGAAAATAATGACAAAAGTTTTAACTAGTTATATCTATGATTCAGCTGACACTGGATTCTGGGTTAGGAATACAATCTCCAAATATAAACTGTTCCTATGGAAAAAAATGATCTATCTTAGGACAAGAAGTACAAAGCAGAGATTCACTGACAGATCAGTACAATAAAAAAAAGCAGCGTACACAGGCATCTGAAGCTCTGGTTTGAGTTTTGGCTCCACCACCTGCTAGCCAAGGCAAGTCATCCAACTTTGCTGAAATGCAGCAATAAAAGCAGGTGATGGTAATACTTCTGACTGACAGTGTGGAAAGAATTAAAAGGGATTATTTTGTGAAAGCACTTTGAAGATGATAAAAGTACCTCACAAATGAGATGTTGCATAAATAATAGTATTTAGATTGTGCTGAGGCTTATGTGAAATTTTTTTTTTTTTTTTGAGACTGAGTCTCGCTCTGTCACCCAGGCTGGAGTACAGGGGCGCGATCTCGGCTCACCGCAAGCTCCGCCTCCCGGGTTCACGCCATTCTCCCGCCTCAGCTGGGACCACGGGCGCCTGCGACCGCCACCACACCTAGATAATTTTTTTTGTATTTTTAGTAGAGATGGGGTTTCACCGTGTTAGCCAGGATGGTCTCAATCTCCTGACCTTGTGATCTGCCCACTTCAGCCTCCCAAAGTGCTGGGATTTATGTGAAATATTTAAAACACAGCACAGGTGTCACGAATGTGGTACGCTCTCAAATGTTAATTATAATTAGTACTACCTCATTGTTTACATAAGACAGTGGTAGAGAACATCAGGTGGTAGACAACATAAAGTTATCCTACATATGTTTGAATGAACATTTAAAAGAAACAAAAACAGAAAAACATTTAGCACACTAAAATCACAGCTTCCTACCAACCAAAGATGTACCTTGTTGAAGGCCAGAACAGTGGAGTAGTTAAGTGTGCAGACTCGAGTCAGACTGTCCAAGTTTGCATCCCAGCTCTACTACTTATGGCATCATCTGGTTCAGATTAGCTAATCTCTGTGCCTCAATTTCCTCATCTGTAAAACAAAAATAATAACAGTAGCTAGCTTACGTACTTCTGAGGATATATGGAAAGTGCTACCTGGCAAAGAGTGAGGACTACATAATGTGTGTAGCAGCACTACCACTCCAGAGATCCTCAGATTTAAACAGATTCATAAAGATTAATGTGACAGATAAAAGGAGAGACAGCAACATTCCAATGAAGTATGCCACCAACAAAATGAGTAGAAGGAGTCAGCTACAGATTCTTACCCAGCTTTACCACTTCTAGCAGTGCAACCTATGGCTCCAATATACTGTCTCAGCTATACTGTAAGGAAAATACCTAACCTTTGGAGTTATGGTGAGAATTAAATAATACTATATATAAAGCACCAGCACACTCTCTGGCATACAAAAGGTGCTCAATAAATAATTTATTACTATTATTTTTCTCCTCTCTACTTTGCCCATTATTGGCACAAAAATTTCCAAGAATTAGTTTAATAACTGTAAAGCACTGCCTTGTGCCCAGCTGAAAACAGATTTTACAGAACTTCATTGTTTTTTAAAGAGCTGGTCATCTCAAAGTCAGATGAAAAAAGTGAGTAAATCTGAAAAGTAATGCCCTTTTTCATGTTCCAGACTGAGTTTGATGAAAACATGGGGAAAGAAGGCTTGGAAAAGGTCCTGGAAGAACCTTGGAAGGGCCCTGAGAAATTTCTGTTTATTTCTCTCTTTAACTCGCTGGATTATGATTTCTTTGATGGGCTGGGCCTTCTATCTTTGATTCCCCAGAAGTGTGACCAGCAAGGGAGATACTGCCAAAATGTTTGCTGAATTAATGAAAAGGTCACAAAACCTTAAGAGACATTTAATGTATCCTTTGGAACTCACTCCAAACTGCAGGTCCACAACTCATTTAAACATTTAAGTATAGATGGGGATGTGCAAAGATGGATGGGGATCTTGTCCTGCTGGATTAATCAATTTAGTTTTGAATCCTTTAAAGACTTGGTTTCTCTCTAGTGAACTGATCTCTACTTGTTTGCCTAGTACTTGGATCGCTTTTCATACCACACAATTATGGAGGCATGTTAGAGCATATGGTGCGCTGTTGTTGTTGTTTTAAGATGGAGTTTCGCTCGTTCTCTCTTCAGGCCAAAGTGTGGTGGCACAATCTCCATTCACTGCAACCTCTGCCTCCCAGGTTCAAGCGATTCTCCTGCCTCAGCCTCCCGAGTAGCTGGGATTACAGGCACGCACCACCATGCCCAGCTAATTTTTGTATTTTTAGTAGAGACAGGGTTCCACCATGTCGGCCAGGATATTCTTGATCTCCTGACCTCGTGATCCGCCCGTCTCGGCCTCCCAAAGTGCTGGGATTACAGGCGTGAGCCACCGCACCCGGCCAGGGTGTTTTATTATGATTTTTTGGGCCTTGGTAGAAAACAATCTAAAATGGAATTCAGGGCAAGGATCCTCCCTGACAGCTTACTTCTCTTCACTTCCAAAAAGATTCATTTTTAAAATATTACCCACGTCAAACACTTAAAAGCTTATATTTCAAATGTGATACTCATTTATGCTATACATGTTTAACAGTACTTTAAATCATCCAAATGTGAAAAAAAGTTTTTCTGTTGACCAACTGTACAGTTGTTATACAACTATACTGGGCAAGGGAAGACTCCCCAGCATTAATTCTAGTTAAATGATTGTCCAAGAAATCAGAGTCTGAATTTAAGTATAAAAGGCATAGCACTGATGGATAATCCTTAATAAAACATAAATTATCTCTAAATAGCTGTCATAGTGCACCTCATTCTGGAAATTATTAATTTATCAAAAACAGTGACAAGAAAAAGTTCAAAGTTCAAATTACTATGAAATCCACTCCCATTCATAAAATACCAAAATCTTGAATATTTAAGGTAAAATACGTTATTTATCAAAAATAAAAATCCAATTTGTTTAACAGACTTCACTTTTTAAGAACACACTTCCCCTCCCATCCCCCACCCCCCTTCTCTTGGTTTATATATTTAATATATACGTATTAATAAGACTAGTCTAAGTCACTTCCACACCAGATAGAGGTGTACAACAGGAATCTGATATATTTTTTTTCTTATTTCAAATAGAAAAAAAAGCTCTTGGAGACAGAGACGTTTTTCCTTAGGCAGTGGAAAGATGGGAAGAGAGGGGACCCCGTGGGGCAGGCAGGCAGGCAGGTCAAAGGCCTCTGGCCTAACAGAAGGCGGCGGTAACACCGAGTCATCCCGGACCGGGAAGAAGCCTTGTACCCAGGCTTCCTGACTTCTGCACACACAAGAGATCAGAGGCAGCTGGAGGAGAAAATAAAATCACATCCCAGACCCGGGATGAGGTCAAACCCCTTCAAACCTTGGGCCCGGAGGCTCACTGCGCGGCGCGTCCTCGGGGCACCCCCAGACCTTCGCGCCCCGCTCATGCCCGTGGAGGCACAGAAACTCCAGGGGCGCAGAGCAAACAAAGACTCCAGGCCGCGGGGCGAGGCGAGGCAGAGGCCCGGGGCGCGGCCGGGCGCGCAGACTGGGGTTCCCGCCGCTGTGCGAGGGCGGGACGGTCTGCAGGGACATGGACCGGGCGGGTGACTGGACAGAGGCCGGCGGGCTGCTCGGGGAGCGGCCGGCTGAGGGCTGTCCACGGGGGCGTTCGGGGGCGTTTGGGCGAGTGGGACCCCCGCCCGGGCCGCCGGGGGTGGGAAGCCGCGGCGGGAGCCGGCTGGCTGTGAGCGGTACCGCCCCATGCTGCACTTCCCTCCCCGCGGTGGCCACCCGAGCCCCCTAGGCGTCTCACTCACCTCCACAGGGCCGCGGCTGCCCTCGCAGCGCCTCTGTTACCTGCAGTGGCAGCACCTCCCGCGCTCGCGCCCTGAAGCGCCGCTACCCAGCCCGCAACCCCGTCCGCCGCGCCTCACACTCCGCCCCCGCCCCTTGCAGGCGGCTGCGGAGACTAGAGCCGACGGGCCGCGGGACGCCGAGCCGACGCCGCCCGGCCAATCGCGGGCCAACGCCGCAGCGGCAGAGCCAATGAGCGCCGAGCCCTGCCGGGCGGGAGGGAGCCAGACGGGCTGCGGCAGCTGACTGTCGCCTCGCCTTGCTTGCTCCTGCTCCTTCTTCCTCCGGCGTTCACTCCCAGGCTTGTCGCAGTGTAGCGTCCCCACCCTCCCAGCGTCTTGTCTCCTAGCAACCAGATCCTAGGAGCCTGATCTTAGGTGACCAACCCTGAGTCCAGAAGAAAGGGGGATATACAGGAGATAAAAGAACCTTGATTAAAGAATGGATGAAATTGTTCTTGGTGCAGATCATTTGGTACACTGCTTAGGTAGAGCGGGAAGATCGCATGATGAGGGACACCAAAAGTATGTTTTAGACCAAGGTCTTTGGGTAAGGACCTGAAGTGTCTTTACCAGGAGGTAGCTCTTTAAAAATGTAAATAGTTCTGGATTACAAATTCGGTTTTCATACATTAATAAGGTGTGTGTGGGTATGGGTATGTGTGTGTGTTATTGTAAGGAACACTACTGTTGGGCATCTAGTAAAATGCAAACGGCTCAATATTGTAGGGTAACTGCTACATGTCAATATTTCTATCTAATTTCCACTTGGTCTATTCTGAGAACCAAAATTAAATATTAGGATTAGAAAGAACAGAAAAAGTAAAGCCTTATCCAAATGAATTGGATATCCTTATCTCATGATTAAGTAGAGATCAAGTGGTTCACTGTACAGAATGTCAGGAGTTGTTTCCAATTGTATCACCCTGTGACTTTCTGCAGATCTTTTACGATTTTTGTTCCATAAAGACATTAAAGTGGCTGGGTGCGGTGGCTCACACCTGTAATCCCATAATCCCAGCATTTAGGGAGACCAAGACGGGAGGATTGCTTGAGCACAGCCTGGGCAATAAAGTGAGACCCTGTCTCTACAAAAAAAAAAAAAAAAAAAAAAGTTTTTTTTTAGAGTTAACTGGGCATGGTGGCACATGCCTGTGGTCCCAGCTACATAGGAGGCTGAAGTGGGAGGATTGTTTGAGCCTAGGAGGTCAAGGCCACAATGAGCTGTTTGCACCACTGCACTCCAAGCTGGGCAACAGAGTGAGACCCTGTCAAAAAAAAAAATTAAAGTTAGGCAAGTGTTGTATCACAAGATATTAGGTTAGGTTAGGTAAATTCTTTTTTTATTTTTATTTTATTTTATTTTATTTTTTTGAGACGGAGTCTCGCTCTGTCGCCCAGGCTGGAGTGTAGTGGCCAGATCTCAGCTCACTGCAAGCTCCGCCTCCCGGGTTTACGCCATTCTCCCGCCTCAGCCTCCCGAGTAGCTGGGACTACAGGGGCCCGCCACCTCGCCCGGCTAAGTTTTTGTATTTTTTAGTAGAGACGGGGTTTCACGGTGTCAGCCAGGATGGTCTCGATCTCCTGACCTTGTGATCCGCCCGTCTCGGCCTCCCAAGGTGCTAGGATTACAGGTGTGAGCCACCACACCCAGCCCCAGACAGGTAAATTCTTAAAGAGAATCTACTTGCCCTCTACTTCCCCTCTTTCTTCTTTTACATAGGCTGGTACTCAGTTGTGATGGCGGTACTTTACAACCATGAAAACAAGAATAATGCATAAGGGGCTGGGCATAGTAGCTCGTGCTGTAAGCCCAGAATTTTGGGAGGTCGAGGAAGGAGGATCACTTGAGGTTAGGAGTTCGAGACCAGCCTGGTGAAACCTCGTGTCTACTAAAAATACAAATATTAGCCAGGCGTGGTGGCGGGTGCCTGTAATACCAGCTACTCTGAGGCTGAGGGGGGAATATTGCTTGAACCTGAGAGGCAGAGGTTGCAGTGAGCTGAGATGGTGCCACTGCACTCCAGCCTGGGCCACAGAGCGAGATTCCATCTCAAAACGACAACAAAAAGAATAACACATAAGGGACTGTCGAGCATAATATAGAAGGAAACTGGGCCCTGAATTACCTTCCGAAGCAGAGAGTACCTCTGGTCTGTTATATGAGAGAAAAATGTTTATCTTAATTTCTATATTTTTTAGTCTGTTACAGTAGCTTAGTGTGTTCCCTAGAAGAGAAAGTTGGTCCCTGAAAATGGTGTGCTACCTACCATAACAAAGATCTAAGATACATATGGCATTGGTTAGCAGGTGGAAACATATTGCAGGCCAGAAGGCTAGTGACTGTTCCCAAATGTATTGGGGAAAAATGTCACCCATATTAACTTTGAAGGCAGATCGTCAAGCCCATATATAGCTCTGAGGAAAGTGTCTAGAAAAGGCCAGAATGTGAGTTTGTGTTGGCTACTATTCCTTGCTTTTAGCAAGGTTCAACAAAACGACACCAAGTCAGTTAACCAGTTTGCTAGCCTGGACAACATGGTGAAACCCTGTCGCTACAGAAAATACAAAAATTCACCAGATGTGGTGGCGTGTGCCTGTAGTCCCGGTTACTCGGGAGGTTGAAGCAGGAGAATCATTTGAGCCTGGGAGGTTGGGGCTGCAGAGAGCTGCAATGACACCACTGCAACCTAGCCTGAGTGACAGAGCAAGACCCTGTTTCAACAAACAAACAAACACACACTAGTTTGTAAACAGAGATTGAAGACAATAAAACTGTACTGGACCCACTCCATTACATCTGCTCTGCTCCTGTTGTTGATCCACTTACTAGTAAGCATCTTAGGATCAATTTGGATACTTACTGTCTCAAGCTTTCTCGTTATTCCCTTTTCTAGAACAACATGCATTTATGAAATGATAGCTAGAAAGGATTCTTGAGAGGCCAACTTCTTCAATTTTTTCCAATTTAAGTCTCAAATACAGAGAAAGTTAAGTGACTTGTCCAAGGCCAAATGGCCAACTCATTAGGTTCAATGACTTTTGGTCAAGGACGAATCTTTCTTCCCCATTGTACAGATGTTCCTCCTTGATGCCGTTTATGCAGAATGGGCAATTTCACCTAAGGCTTTCATCCCATTCCCCCTTTTCACCAAGTCTAACCCTTTTGTGTTCAGAAGCTCATCTATTCCTCTATTAGTTTCAGTACAGTCTAAATTGTTTTAAGAAAAAGACCCAAAACACAGTGGCTTAAACACAATAAAAGTTTCTCAAATTACAGAGGTGGGTGGTCCAGGGCTGTTACAGCTGCTTTGTCAAACTTGACAGACAACTTGTCTCTCAGTGTCTGAAATGGCTGCAGAATTTTCACTCCTACCTCAACAGGAGAGGCAGGGCAAGGGAAATGCATGCTCTAGTACTTTTTAAAAATCTGTTTTTAGGCCGGGCGCGGTGGCTTAAGCCTGTAATCCCAGCACTTTGGGAGGCCAAGGCGGGCGGATCACGGGGTCAGGAGATCGAGACCATCCTGGCTACCACGGTGAAACCCCGTCTCTACTAAAAATACAAGAAAATTAGCCGGGCGAGGTGGCGGGTGCCTGTAGTCCCAGCTACTCGGGAGGCTGAGGCAGGAGAATGGCGTGAACCTGGGGGGGCAGAGCTTGCAGTGAGCCGAGATAGCGCCACTGCACTCCAGCCTGGGGCACAGAGCAAGACTCTGTCTCAAAAAAAAAAAAAAAAAAAAATCTATTTTTAAAATTGACAAAAATTGTATATATTTATGGCATACAACATACTGTTCAAAATATGTGTAGTGAAATGACTAAATCAAGCTGATTAACATATGCATTACCTCACATACTTGTGAAAACACTTAAAATCTCTCTTTGCAGTTTTCAAGTACACATTGTGTTTGTTTTTGGAGTCAGGGTCTCACTCTGTAGCCAGGCTGGAGTGCAGTGTTGTGACCAGGGGTCACTGCAGCCTTGAACTCCTGGGCTCAAGTGATCCTCCTGCCTCAGCCTTCCTAATAGCTGGGATTATAGGCACTGCATTGTTACTAACTATAGTCTCCATGTTCTACAATAGATGTGTTGAACTTCATTCTTAAAGTTTTGTATGCTGTTACCAATAACTCCCCAATCCCCGCACCACCTATCTCCTGGTAACTGTCATTCTACTCTCTGACTTTAACTTTTTAGATTCCACATATGAGATCATGTGGTATTTGTCTTTCTGAGCCTAGCTTATTTCATTTAACATAATATCCTTCAGGTTCATTCATGTAGCCAAAAATGACAAGATGTCCTTCTTTTTTGAAGGCTGAATATTATTCCCTTAGGTATATATATCACATTTGCTTAATCCATTCGCCAGTTGATGGACACTTAGATTGATTCCTTATCTTGGCTATTGCGAATAATCCTACAATGAACAGAAGAATGCAAATATGTCTTTGACTGCTGATTTCATTTCCCTTGGATTTATACCCAGTAATGGGATTGCTGGATGATACGGTAGTTCTATTTTTTATTTTCTTTAGGAATCTCCATAACTGTTTTCCATGATGGCTGAACTGATTTACATTCCCACTAACAATGTGCAAGACTTCCCTTTTCTCCATACCCTCGCCAACACTTATCTTTTGTCTTTTTTATGGCCATTTTAACAGGTGTGAGGTAATGTCTCGTTGTGGCTTTAATTTGCATTTCCTTGATGATTAGTGATGTTGAGCATTTTTTCATATACCTGTTGCATGCCTCAGTACTTTTTAAGGACATGATCCCAAAGTCAAATGCATCACTTCCACTTACATCCCATTGGCTAGAACTTAACTACAAATGAGGTGGCTAGAAAATTCAGACTCTGGCTGGGCATGGTGGTTCACACCTGTAATCCTAGCACTTTGGGAGGCCGAGGCGGGCAGATCACCAGAGGTCAGGAGTTCGAGACCAGCCTGACCAACATGGAGAAACCCCATCTCTAATGGTGACGCAGGCCTGTAATCCCAGCTACTTGGGAAGCTGAGGCAGGAGAATCGCTTGAACCTGGGAGGCGGAGGTTGTGATGAGCTGAGATTGCGCCATTGCACTCTAGCCTGGACAACAAGAGCGAAACTCCATCTCAAAAAAAAAAAAAGAAAAGAAAAGAAAAAGAAAATGTAGACTCTGAGCAGCTGTGTAGCTAAATAAAATGTGGGAGAGTTTCACTTTTAAATTATGGGAGTGAATACTGGTGGTCAATTAGCAGTCTCTACATAACAGCTTAATTTCAAGGATTATATGCTACCCAGATTTCTATTATTTACTTCATTAGAATACATTTTTTAAACATTTTAAATTACAGTGAAACATGAAACTAAAAAGGAACCCCATTCATACTAAAAATATATACACGGACAAATGTTTATGAATAAAAGGCAATAAAAATAAATTCAAATGCCTTTGAGATTCCAGCTACTACCAAACATTACCTGAGAATGAGATTTAAAATTAAACATCTTTTTCTCCATGACAAGGCATAGGGTTGTACAAAATAACAAAATGTGGAAAAGTAGGAGGTATCAATAAACATTTTTTGTCTATTTCAAGGTCTGTAAGAAAGGTATGTGTTAGAGGCCATGTTCACGTTCCAAGTGTCTCCGATAGTTACGTTCCAGCATGGAGCTTTTTACTACCAAAAGTAGAGGCCCCTGTTTATAATATTCTCCTAAATTGAGATGCCAAGTGTTGAGACTACAAGTGCTACATGGTGTCATCCCTTATGTGTATATGTGTGTGGCAGTTCCATATCTAACACTGCAGAATCTTAACTGACTTTTTCCCCCAAGCCTATCAAGCTTCTACTGATTGCTTACTGTTGAACAATATTTTTCCCTTTTGTCTCCCAGTACCTGTGCTAGAAAGAGAGACTTTCCTATTCTTTTTGTTTGTTTGTTTTTGAGATGGAGTCTCGCTCTCTTGCCCAGGCTGGAGTGCAGTGATGTGATCTTGGCTCACTGCAAGCTCCGCCTCACAGGTTCACGCCATTCTCCTGCCTCAGCTTCCCGAGTAGCTGGGACTACCGGTGCATGCCACCACACCTGGCAAATTTTTTTGTATTTTTAGTAGAGATGGGGTTTCACCATGTTAGCCAAGATGGTCTCAATCTCCTGACCTTGTGATCCACCTGCCTTGGCCTCCCAAAGAGACTTTCCTATTCTTCTAATAGGCTGCTATTCAAGAATATCCCTATTCCTAGACACTGTTCCACCTGATCCCCTTAGCAGGGCTTTAGTCTTTAAGATAGCTCCTGATTGAAAACTGCATCTTGCTAATATGGTTATTAAAAAGTGCTTACCACTTTTAACAAGAGTTTATATTGAACCTTTACTATATAGGAAGTGCTCTAAGTGCACAGTACACAGCATTGCTTACTCCTCTCAACAACTTAATGAAGAAGGTATGATTATTATCCCCATTTTACAGAAGAAGAAACTGAGATACATGGGTTAAATTCTCTAAGGAAACTATAGGCTGGGCAGGGTGGCTCACACCTGTAATTCCGGCACTTCAGGAGGCTGAAGTGGGTGGACTGCTTGAGCTCAGGAGTTTGAGACCAGCCTGGCAACATGACAGAACCCTATCTCTACAAAAAATACAAAAAAAATTAGCCAGATGTGGTTTGTGTCTGTAGTCCCAGTTACTTGGGAGGTGGGAGGATGGCTTGAGCTCAGGAGGCAGAGATTGCAGTGAACCACTGCATTCCAGCCTAGATGACACAGCCAGACCCCGTCTTAATTTAAGAAAAGAAAAAAAACTAGAAAGTGACAGAACTGGAATTCAAACAGGGGTCTCATCCCAAATGTAACAATGTGGTAAGAAGTGAAATATTCTGCCCCGGAAAATACTGTTAGAAAAGGGAAATAAAAAGACTCCTTAATTTGGTGTTCACAATAACCTTTATTAGTTTACCAGTCATCTTACTTAATCTTCTCATTTTCCAGTCCCAGAAATATATGAAAAATTCTGATCCATTTTGAACTTAATGGATATTAACAAGTTTCAAATGGAAAATGTGTTTACTATTCATATTAAGAAACCCATTTTCATTGTTTTAAAAGTTTGTATATTTTCACATACAAATGGAAAAACACATTTAATCATTAAGACAATGGTTAAAGAGTGGGCTTTTCCAATTAATCAGTTTAGTTGCCATGTATCATACATGAATGACCAATTTTCAAAGAATTTCAAATAAGAGTACCATAGACTACAAAAAATACATAAAATTACACTATTATAAATCTACCAGCTTTTGTCAGAAGATACTTAGGAAACTTCCTAAGTTTTAAAGCAGCAGTTTCCAAATGCCCATCTCAATTTAAGGCCCTATGAGGATCTGTGGCAAAATGAGAAAAATAAGATGAAATATACAGACTTGTTGAAATATACATGCTTGTCATTAAGTTTGCTAACATTTTTCTTCCTGAAATTATGGCTTTTCTATTTTCTAATGTCCTCCATTCCTTGCTCATATCCCATTAAGACACATTTCCCAGTTAATTTCAAACTGTGGATTAATTTGTATAAAGTAAATATTCTTAATAGTTAAAAAACCAAACATCTCAAAGAAACAAAGCCACTAGGTTTTATTGATTTCCTTTGTAATAACTGGCTATTAGAGTCTGGAATCTGGAGGAACTTCTACTTCTGGTGTGGTGGGCTATATGGGAAACTTCCTTGGTGAACAAGGAAGACCCTGGCTGGGACACATTAAAGCACTGCTGGACTCACAGAAGTGGGGAGAGGGTACCCTAAATCAATCAAAACCAGTGATCTGGGAAACTGCAGGGAGAAGAAAAGGGGTATGGGTGCCCTGAGGGTGGATGCCTATAATGGCCTAGCTGTCAGGACATTGAGCATTGGGCCACTAAGTAGAGTGGGCAAAAGTTGTTCATGTTTCCCATCCTTAGAACCTTCAAGGGAGGACGGAAGTGGTTCCAGAATGGTGGTACTCCCACACTGCCAGCAGAGGGAGAAGCAAGTCCTCTGTGGAGTTAATCCTAGATAGGTGTGCTCCAGTAGCCAGTACACCTTTCAAAATACACCAATTATGGATAACCCAATGTTTCTCAGAATTTGCTTAGGGCCTTGCCCAATGACCTCCCCAGAAAAGGCTCAGAAAAGGCCTCCCCAGTAAATTCTCAGAGGAATTGAAGCCAGTCTTATGACCTACTGCCTCTTTTCAGGTTATCATCACCTAGCACACCTCACCAAATAGTGGTAATATTGCCTTTTCTGTATACAGCTAGCTTTCTGCATGTTACCCTTTTTATTTTAATATTTGATAAAATAATTTCCTTAAAAATTATATCAAGTAAGAATACAAAGGTTCAGTATCAGAAAACTCAATGTCATCTACCACATTACTAAAGGTGAGAAACTACAAAGCATCTAGACAAATGATTATTTCTTTTATATTTTATTTTTTTTGAGACAGGGTCTTGTTCTGTCATCCAGGCTGAAGTGCAGCGGTGCAATCATGTCTCACTGCATCCTCAACTTCCTGGGCTCAAGCAATCCTCCCTTCAGCCTTCCAAGTAGCTGGGACTGCAGGCACGTGCCACACAGGCACGTGCCACCATGCCTGGTTAATTTTACTTTTTGTAGAGATGGGGTTTCACCATATTGCCCAGGTGGGTCTGGAACTCCTGAGCTGAAATTATCTGCCTGCCTTGGCCTCCCAAAGTTCTGGGATTACACGTGTGAGCCACTGTACCTGGCTCCGCTAATGCAGATTTAAATTAGCTATAAAAGAGAAAAGCTTTCGGCCGGGCATGGTGACTCATGCTTGTAATCCCAGCACTTTGGGAGGCCAAGGTGGGCTGATCACAAGGTCAGGAGATCGAGACCTTCCTGGCTAGTACGGTGAAACTCCGTGTCTACTCCCAGCTACTTGGGAGGCTGAGGCAGGAGAATGGCGTGAACCCTGGAGGCGGAGCTTGTGGTGAGCCGAGATCGCGCCACTGCACTCCACTGGGCGACAGTGCGAGACTCATCTCAAAAAAAAAAAAAAAAAAAAAAAGAGAGAGAGGAAAAGAAGAGAAAAAAATAGAGAAAAAAGAGAAAAGCTTTCAATAAAGACTAGTATAAAACTCACAGTAAACATCATGAGTTAATAGAGCAACCTTAGAATCTAAAGCAGAAATAAGATGAAAATGCCTGCTACCCCAGTTAGTGTCAAACATAGACTGACAACTTGGCCAAATCAACAAAACAGAAGCATAAGGACTGTGAGGGAAGGACATGCCAGGCGCAATGGCTCACACCTGTAATCTCAGCACTTTGGGAGGCTGAGGCAGGAAGATCACTTGAAGTCAGGAGTTCGAGGTCAGTCTGGCCAACATGGTGAAACCCCATCTCTACTAAAAAACTTAGCCAGACATGGTGGCACTCGCTTGTAGTCCCAGCTACTTGGGAGGCTGAAACAGGAGAATCGCTTGAACCCACCAGGCAGAGATTGCAGGGAGACGAGATCACACCACTGCACCCCAGCCTGGGAGGCAGAGCAAGATTCTGTCTCAAAAAAATAAAAAAGGGCCAGGCACTGTGGCTCACTCCTGTAATCTCAGCACTTTGGGAGACCGAGGCGGGCGGATCACAAGGTCAGGAGATCGAGACCATCCTGGCTAACACAGTGAAACCCCGTCTCTACTAAAAATACAAAAAATTAGCTGGGTGTGGCGGCAGGCGCCTGTAGTCCCAGCTACTCGGGAGGCTGAGGCAGGAGAATGGCGTGAACCCGGGAGGCAGAGCTTGCAGTGAGCCGAGATCTTGCCACTGCACTCCAGCCTGGGCAACTGAGAGAGATTCCGTCTCTAGAATAGAATAGAATAGAATAGAATAGAATAGAATAGAATAGACTAGACTAGACTACAGTAGACTAGACTAGACTAGACTAGAATAGAATAGAGTAGAATAGACTAGAATAGAATAGAATAGACTAGACTAGAATACAATAGAATACAATAGACTAGAATAGAATAGAATAGACTAGAATAGAATAGAATAGACTAGAATAGAATAGAATAGACTAGAATAGACTAGACTAGAATAGACTAGACCAGAATAGAATACAATAGACTAGACTAGAATAGACTAGACTAGACTAGAATAGAATAGACTAGACTAGAATAGACCAGACTAGAGTGGAATAGAATAGACTAGAATAGACTAGACCAGACTAGACTAGACTAGACTAGACTAGAATAGAATAGGACTAGACAAGAATAGACTAGACTAGACTAGAATAGAATGGAATAGAATAGACTAGACTAGAAGAGAATAGACTAGACTAGACTAGACTAGACTAGACTAGACTAGACTAGAATAGACTAGACTAGACTACAATAGACTAGACTAGAATAGACTAGAAGACTAGATTATACTAGACTAGACTAGACTAGAATAGACTAGAATAGACTAGACTAGAATAGACTAGATTAGACTAGAATAGACTAGACTAGAATAGACTAGAATAGACTAGAACAGAATAGACTAGAAGACTAGAATAGAACAGAATAGACTAGACTAGACTAGAATAGACTAGACTAGACTAGACTAGACTAGAATAGAATAGACTAGGAAAGAATAGACTAGAATAGACTAGTATAGACTAGACTAGACTAGACTAGACTAGAATAGAATAGACTAGACTAGAAGAGACTAGACTAGACTAGACTAGTAAAATAAAAGACAATGTTGTACTGGGAAAGAAACTGACACATACCAACAAAACAGAGAGCCCCAGTTTCATGCTTACAGAACTTGGAATGTAATGAAATGAGATGATAGGGATTATGTAGTAGATGGTGCCAGAAAAACTGACTGCAATCCTACTTGGCATGCTCTGCACACATTCACTCAGAAAACCCAAAATAATATAACTTGGCACCAAGGTCACTTAGGTTGGCAGAAAGATATAGCACAGTAAACAACTAGCATGTAAAGGAGGCATCCTCCTTAGGTAAACCTCGTGTGTGATAGGGAGCAGTATCTTGTAAAAAACCCTCAAGGTAGTTCCAGGTCCCTACAACAAGGAACAAGCTTGGTTACCGGTTTCATATCTTACTCAGATAAATCAACATCTGTGCTTTGTCTTTTTACAGTTAAAACAAGCAAAAAAGGCTGCCTGGTAAAGAGTTTACTTTCCATATTTATCTTAACTTTGTAGGTTACCAAGGAAACAGTGCTGAACAGAAAGTAAACCCCAGATAATTTTTTCCCCATAGCAAGAGAAGGGATTTTGTTAACCCCTTCCTTTTAATGACTAGATGGAGAAAAAGTTTAATTCATACCTCATACTATATCCAAAAATTAATTCCAATTAAATGTAAGACCTAAATGTAAATGGTAAAACTATAAAACTGATAGAAGAACAAGACCTAAGGCTGGGCGCAGTGGCTCACACCTGTAATCCCAGCACTTTGGGAGGCCAAGGTGGGCAGATCACCTGAGGTCAGGAGTTCGAGACCAGCCTGGCCAACATGGTGAAACCCTCTCTATACTAAAAATACAATACAAATTAGCCGGGTATGGTGGTGCATGCCTGTAGTCCTAGCTACACGGAAGGCTGAGGCAGGAGAACGGCTTGAACCCGGGAGGCGGAGGTTACAGTGAACCAAGATTGTGCTACTGCACTCCAGCCTGGGCAACAAGAGGGAAACTCCATCTCAAAAACAAAACAAAACAAAAGACATAAAAAACATAAACCATTGGGGGGATTTCTATTATATGAAAAACAACAAAGACAAGAATGAACAAATGGCAAGTTATTTCCAACATCTGAACTTGACAAGAAAATAGTATCTACATATAAATAATTTCTTGGCTGGGAGCAGTGGCTCATGCCTGTAATCCCACCACTTTGGGGGCAGAGAGGCAGGCAGATCTCTTGAGCTCATGAGTTCGAGACCAGCTTAGGCAATATGGAGAAACCCCATCTCTACAAAAAAATACAAAAATTAGCCAGGCGTGGTGGTACATGCCTTTAGTCCCAGCTACTTGGGATGCTGAGGTGGGAGGATGGTTTGAGCTCAGGAGGTGGAGATTGCAGTGAGGTGAGATCACACCATTGCACTCCAGCCTGGGCAACAGGGCCAGACTTTGTCTCAAAAAAAAAAAAAAAAAAAAGTGTATATATATGTATATATATACACACACACACACAGAGTTTATACCATACTGTAATCAGCAAGAAAGAAAAACTTAATAGAAAAGAGACAAATTATAAATACAGACTATCCACAGAATGGAAAATCAGAATGACTAAAAAGCATATACTTCATCAGTAATCAGATAATGCAGATTAAGAAAAAATAATATTTTATACACATCAGATTAGCAAAAATCAGAAAATATCAAGTGCTACTGAAAATGAAGAGAAAATGAAGCCCTCAGGTCTTGCTTGTGGAAAGGAAACTGGGACAACCTTTCCTGAGAACGATCCAGCATGACTTAAATTAAATATGCATATACCTCAAACTCTAGGACATGTATAGCAAAGAAATGAAAGGGCAGGTTTCCTGAAAGGGCATTCTTCCTTCATAGGAAGACATGTACAAGCTTGCAGAAGTGGAAATAGCTAGGAAAAATATAAGTATCTGTGACTAGAGGAAAAGATAAGCTTTGGTATATGAACACAATAGAATAATATGCACCGGTCAAAAGCACATTTTAGGTCAGGCGTGGTGGCTCACGCTTGTAATCCCAGCACTTTGGGAGGCCAAGGCGGGCGGATCGTGAGGTCAGCAGATTGAGACCATCCTGGCTAACACGGTGAAACCCCATCTCTATAAAAATACAAAAAATTAGCCGGGTGTGGTGGCGCGCGCCTGTAGTCCCAGCTATTCGGGAGACTGAGGCAGGAGAATGGCATGAACCTGGGAGGCGGAGCTTGCAGTGAGCCTAGATCGTGCCACTGCACTCATGTCTGGGTGTTAAGAGTGAGACTCGGTCTCAAAAAATAAAAATACAAAAACTAGCTGGACATGGTATCAAGCGCCTGTAATCCTAGCTACTCAGGAGGCTGAGGCAGGAGAATCGCTTAAACCTGGGAGGCAGAGGTTGCAGTGAGCCAGGATCGTGCCATTGCACTCCAGCTTGGGTGACAAGAGTGAAACTCCATCAAAAAATAGAACTACTCTTGTGTTGTTTTACCTTAAGAGTTTTAATTCATCTCCCTCCTGCAATTTCATACTGTACTCCCCCTAGTTAATATTTGTCCTTCCAAGTCATCTCTCATATTTTGGATATAGTTTCTTGAAAACCATATAATAGTATTTATATGTTTAAATTTTTAACATAAGTTATATTGTGGCATAAATTGTATTCTTCTTTCATAAAATATTAGGTTTTTAAGACTTATCCACATTATTTATATAATGTGCTTTTTTGTTGTTGTCGTTGTTTTTTTGAGACAGAGTCTCGCTGTGTCACCCAGGCTGAGTGCCCGCCATCACGGCCGGCTAATTTTTTTAGTAGAGGACGGGGTTTCACCATGTTAACCAGGATGGTCTTGATCTCCTGACCTCATGATCCGCCCGCCTCGGCCTCCCAAAGTGCTGAGATTACAGGCGTGAGCCACCTTGCCCGGCCTAGGTTTTGCTTTTTTAGGAGAGATGGGGTTTCACCATGTTGGCCAGGCTGGTCTCGAACTTCTGACCTCAGGTGATCTGCCCACCTCAGCTTCCCAAAGTGCTGGGATTACAGGCGTGAGCCACCACAGCACCTCTCTCTCTCTCTCTCTCTCTCTATATATATATATATATAAAACTTTTTTTTTTTTTTTTTGGAGATAGTCTGTGTTGCCCACGCTGGAGTGCAGTGGTGCAAGGTCGGCTCCCGGGTTCAAGCAATTCTCCTGCCTCAGCCTCCCGAGTAGCTGGGACTAGAGGTACGTACCACCATGCCAGACTAATTTTTTGTATTTTTAGTGGAGATGGGGTTTCACCATGTTGCCCAGGCTAGTCTTGAACTCCTGAGCTCAGGTGATCTGCCCGCCTCAGCCTCCCAAAGTGCTAGGATTACAGGTGTGAGCCACCACACCTGGCCCATAAAATTTTTTTTTTTTTTGGACAAAATTTCACTCTTGTTGCCCAGGCTAGAGTGCAATGGCGCGATCTCCGCTCACTGCAAACTCCACTTCCTGGGTTCAAGTGATTCTCCTGCCTCAGCCTCCCAAGTAGCTGGGATTACAGATGCATGCCACCACGCCCGGCTAAGTTTTGTATTTTTAGTAGAGACGGGGTTTCATCATGTTAGTCAGGCTAGTCTCCAACTCCTGATCTCAGGTGATCCACCTGCCTCAGCCTCCCAAAGTGCTAGGATTACAGACATGAGGCACCGCACCCAGCCCCTGTATTTTTTTTTTTTTTTGAGACGGAGTCTGGCTCTGTCGCCCGGGCTAGAGTGCAGTGGCCGGATCTCAGCTCACTGCAAGCTCTGCCCCCCGGGTTTACGCCATTCTCCTGCCTCAGCCTCCCGAGTAGCTAGGACTACAGGCGCCCGCCGCCTCGCCCGGCTAGTTTTTTGTATTTTTTAGTAGAGACGGGGTTTCACCGTGTTCGCCAGGATGGTCTCGATCTCCTGACCTCGTGATCCGCCCGTCTCGGCCTCCCAAAGTGCTGGGATTACAGGCTTGAGCCACCGCGCCCGGCCAGCCCCTGTATTTTTTAAAAAGGACTTTCAGGCCCGGTGCGGTGGCTCACACCTGTAATCCCAGCACTTTGGGAGGCTGAGGTGGGCAGATCTCAGATCTACAGAGCTGAGATCTCACCACTGCACTCTACCCTGGGCGACAAGAGCAAAACACGTCTCAGAAGAAAATTGAAATTAAAGTATATAAAAAAAGCACTTGTATGTGAGGCAGGTGTAGCAGTTATACCTATTGTTATAAATTAGGAAACTGAAAAACAAATAATGGGACTTAAATCTTAGAGTAAGCAGTGATGTCTAAACTAGAATCTAGATTCCCCAAAATCTAGGTATGAAGTCTTTTTATTTAACACACCTGTAGGTAATTCTATATAAATGTATTATTTGTCTTTTTTTTTTTTCTTTTTAGTTGGAGTCTCGCTCTGTAGCAGATTGGAGTACAGTGGCGTGATCTCGGCTCACTGCAATCTCCGCCTCCCGGGTTCAAGCAATTTTCCTGCCTCAGCCTCCCGAGTAGCTGGGACTACAGGCACCCACCACCATGCCTGGCTACTTTTTGTATTTTTAGTAGAGACAGGGTTTCATCATATTGGCCAGGCTGGACTCGAACTTCTGACCTTGTGATCCACCCACCTTGGCCTCCCAAAGTGCTGGGATTATAGGTGTAAGCTACCACGCCTGGCCTATTTTTCTTTAAATCACAAAGAAATAGAACAGACATGTTTGCAGTAGGTAATATATACAATCATGTTAAAAAGAGACTTCATATTAATTCTAATCCTGCAAAAGCATTAACAATTTATCTTAAAGAAAAAGTCAATCAAGTTTCACATTTTTTTTTTTTGTTTTTTTTGTTTTTTTTTTTTGAGACGGAGTCTCGCTCTGTCGCCCAGGCTGGAGTGCAGTGGCCGGATCTCAGCTCACTGCAAGCTCCGCCTCCTGGGTTCACGCCATTCTCCTGCCTCAGCCTCCCGAGTAGCTGGGACTACAGGCGCCCGCCACCTCGCCCGGCTAGTTTTTTGTATTTTTTTTAGTAGAGACGGGGTTTCACCGTGTTAGCCAGGATGGTCTCGATCTCCTGACCTCGTGATCCGCCCGTCTCGGCCTCCCAAAGTGCTGGGATTACAGGCTTGAGCCACCGCGCCCGGCCAAGTTTCACATATTTTTATTTCTCCGTAAAAGTAACTTCACAACCTACTAAAAATAAAAATTTAACTGCATTCAGTTTCTGTTCATTTTTCTATTAAAGATAAAGATAAAGGATAGCTGTGTTCAAGTAATGTGTAATTATGACACACAGATTGAATCAAGTACGTACATAAAATGTTAAAACATGAAAATGTATAGTTCTCTTACCATTTCCTTTCTGAACTCATAAAATATAATCAGAAAAATTAAAAGAAACATGTTTTATTATTGTAACATATTTTATTTAATTAAAAATGTTTTGGTGTGTTAGCAATTTCTGTAAAGTAGCACTCCTTAAATAAGTTCCTAAAAATAATATTGGAGCCTTGAACATTTATCTTAGCTAAAAAAATTATTCTAAAACTGTCATGATAAAAAAGGTTACAAAATTTCTCTTTATTCTAGTTCTCAATTCCTTCTCCAGAATTTTAATACAAAAGGAATTTTCAGACACAAATAGTCACCAGATAATGCATACTATAATTTAGCAGACTTAACCAAACAATAAACACCCTTACAAAAGTGCCACTGTTGTATAACTTTGTGCTATACTCTTCTCCCTATACATCTTTAATAGTGGTCACTTCTACTTTACTTCTAGCATTCAATTTAGACATCTCAACCCCAAATTTAATAATTTATCAAAAATTTGTTTTGAGAACAAAATTTCTACAAATTATTTAACAAATCAAAGCAGAACCTTTAATTGTAGAACACAAATGAAAAATAATACACAAGAAAACTTATCTCTTCAACTTCAAGGCTAATACCTGGGTGTTGGAAAATTGGCCAAAGATAAATACATTTTACTATAAAGTATTTATTTTTCTGCACTGGGTCAAGATTTCTATTTTAAAAGATATGTTACTTATGATACTGTTATTTCAAAAAAGGGCTTTCCAAGAAGCCTTTAGTAAAGTTCTTCTATGCTGGGTATGTACTTGGTTCCTGTATGTTTCAGTCTGAACTATTTGAGAATTACTTATTTGTTGAACATAGTCTATTAGAAAAAAAATACTAAACCGCCGGGCGTGGTGGCTCATGCCTATAATAATCCCAGCACTTTGGGAGGCTGAGGTGGGTGGATCACCAGGTCAGGAGATGGAGACCATCCTGGCTAACATGGTGAAACCCCGTCTCTACTAAAAATACAAAAAAAATTAGCCGGGCCTGGTGGCGGGTGCCTGTAGTCCCAGCTACTCGGGAGGCTGAGGCAGGAGAATAGTGTGAACCCGGGAGGCAGAGCTTGCAGTAAGCCGAGATTGCGCCACTGGACTCCAGCCTGGGCAACACAGCAAGACTCCGTCTCAAAAAAAAAAAAAAAGAAAAAGAAAAAGAAAAACATACTAAATCACAATTTTTATCAAACAATTCAAAGTTTTCAACAATGTCTATAAATGTATTCTTATACACCTGTATTCCTGATAGTATTACTCTGTAGTACGTTCATAGCAAGTATATGAAGTTTCCTATTTTCTGGGGCAATATTCAGCGTACTGAAAGTTAACTGCATTTAAAATCATTATAAACCAAAAAACATGTCAAATAGCATATGTATTATTTTGTTTTTGTTTTTGTTTTGTTTTGAGACACAGTCTTGCTCTATCCCCCACACTGGAGTGCAGTGGCGTGATCTCAGCTCCCTGCAACCTCTGCCTCCTGGGTTTAAGTGATTCTCCTGCCTCAGCCTCCTGAGTAGCTGGGACTACAGGTGCATGCCACTGCGCCCAGCTAACTTTTGTATTTTTAGTAGAGACAGGGTTTCACTGTGTTGGCCAGGCTGGTCTTAAATTCCTGACCGCAGATGATCTACCTGCCTTGGCCTCCCCAAGTGCTGAGATTACAGGCGTGAGGATTATCATATTCTAAATGGCAATTGAGCATTAAGACTATAAATAAGTCACAGAAGTAAAAATTAAACCTAAAAGAAAAATGTATCCAATGTGACACATTTTCAATATTTACAGAGCATCCTAAATATGGAATTAAAAAAAATCACACAAGGTAGAAGCAAAAAATCTATGAAAAGATTAAAAATTACTATTATAACTGATTGTATCATTAAGTGCAAACTCAAAAGAACTCAAGTATTTGTTGTAGGAAAAGAAAGTATACCTTTCATATACTTCTGATTCACCCAGTATGAAAACTAGTCATATTTTAAAGAGATAAATAATTTTTTTTTTTGAGATGGGGTTTCTCTCTTGTTGCCCAGGCTGGAGTGTAATGGCGAGATCTCCGGCTCACTGTAACCTCTGCCTCTCGGGTTCAAGTGATTCTCCTACCTCAGCCTCCCGAGTAGCTGGGATTACAGGCATGTGCCACCACACCCGGCTAATTTTGTATTTTTAGTAAAGATGGGGTTTCTCCATGTTGGTCAGGGTGGTCTCGAACTCCCAACCTCAGGTGATCTGCCCACCTCAGCCTCCCAAAGTGCTGGGATTACAGGCATGAGCCACCATGCCCAGCTTAAAGAGATAAATAAATAAGTGATCCTTAGAAGAAATGGAACAGTTTGTAAGAAAGATAAGTTTCAGACTTTTTGCTAGGAGGGAAAACTATTAGGGCTACATACTCTATCATTCTAGAACCATCTCCTTCAGAATGCTTCTGGGTGACCTTTTCAAGATAAATTTTTAAAAATACAGTAAAAGATAGTAGTGTCAGTTGTTTGTGGGTGAAAATATAAACCCAACACTGGATATAATACAGATCAGAAAATTTTATTGTTGAGATTACTTAAGGTTGTAAAAAAAAAAATTTACCTTTTGCTTGTTCTCATACTGATATGTTATCACTCCATTTCTAAGGATTCCAAGTCAATTAATTTAGAACTTTTAAAAGTATTAATGATCCCTACTGTACCAAACTGTGCATGCTATAGTTCATCAATCTTACTCTTCCAATAAACCTAGAGATCTAAGTAAGATGAAAATGACAGCAGTCTCCATAATCTTAAAATCTAGGTGAAACAAATGTCCTTATGGTCCAATAATGTGTGTAATAAAATGTAACCAGGTCACCAGACCAACATACTAGTGTGTAACTTTAATTAAATTTCTAGCAGCAAAACACCTGAAATAGCCAATAACAAATGTTTTCATTGGATTGTACATTCATTTCTTTGTGAGAAATAATTTTAAAAAGTACTCTATTGTTCAACTGCAAGCAAACATGAAAGATATCAAAGATCTTGCTTTTCTCCATCTTTCCCAGTGGAATCAGGTGCAACTGGAACCTTATTAGTTTCAACAAAAACAGATTCAAAGGCAGCTTCCTGTTCATCCAAAGAATCAGCAACCATGGCTCCTTTAGGTAGTGTTGGGTTGGTAAAAGAAGGTTGCTGCTTGGAAATTTTACTTGATTCCACCGTTTTCCTACCTTTTCTTTTACCAAGAATTTTGACATAATTTGCAGGTATAAGTCCTGTTGTTTGGCCATCAAGACTAGCCAGAAGCCAACCACGCACTTTGGGTTGTTGTTCTGATGGAAAAAAAAGACAGTCTTGTAATTACAATATACTTTGGAGGTCCAACAGAATATTAATGGTAAAGTATCATATTCAGGAAAATCTGTTATGCTTACATAGTAGATAACAAATAGTACATGCATATATCTTCAAAATCAAATGCTGAGTAGGCTTAACAGTTCTAGGGTCCATTCTTCTATTTTTATTTTATACTTACTAAATATTTCCTTCTACCTTGAAGAACATACAGTTTATATCAGTTGGTCCATTCATAGAGTAAGGAGATTTAGTTCTCTCAAAACTGAAAACAATGTCTTTCATATTTTAAATTGGAGTCTAAGAAATGAATATCTCATTCCTTCTCAACTGTGTAAGTTAGGAATAAGTATAGAAAAGATATACCTTTACGCACTCAGCTTTCTTAGCCTACTTTTGGCAAAAATATAAAATTCATTTCATGTGATTATGATAAACAATCCTGAAGATAGTGAATATTAATTTCAATCCAAGATGGGCAAAAAATTGAAGACCTCTGTTATTTCTAGTCATATGATAAATAAAGGCAATATTCTAAGCTTAAAGTAAGGAAGATTATTTAATGTATTCAATTTTCTATGGTATTTTCCTATCTTATCTATATCTTTAAAAAGCTGCTTAACTGTTACAATTTTAGTTCAACATTATAATTTAGGCACAATATAAGACTTTTTAATGTTTAATACTCTATAATAACAGAAAAAAACAAATTTACCATGTCTATGACTGATTTTGTTCCAAATGCCCAAACATACGTTTCTTGAGCAATGGAGGAAAGCCAAGAAGCAAGCTAGTGTTGAGGCACTATTCATTGAAGAATGAAATATAAAATTTTTCTGAAGTGTTATTAAGTAACTGAAAGAAACCACATGACCCCTAATGAAAATTATCTGTGTTGTTCCTGTCCCTAACAATAAATCTTTAAAAAATCACTCGTTTGAAACCCAAAATAGTAAATTGCTATTTTCCCTATAAGAAAAATACGAGTAGGCCAGGCGTGGTGGTACACATCTGTAATTCCAGCACTTTGGGAGGCCGAGGTGGGTGAATCACAAGGTCAGGAGTTCAAGACCAGCCTGACCAACATGGTGAAAGCCTGTCTCTACTAAAAATACAAAAACTAGCAGGGTGTGGTGGCATGTGCCTGTAGTCCCAGCTACTCAGGAGGCTGAGGCAGGAGAATTGCTTGAACCTGGGAGGTGGAGGTTGTAGTGAGCTGAGATGGTGCCACTGCACTCTAGCCCGGGCAACAGAGCGAGACTCTGTCTCAAAAAAAAAAAAAAAAAAAAAAAGGGAAAAAAGAAAAATGTGAATAGAATACCTAAAAGTCTAGAGGTTTGTATTTTATTTTTTTCTTGAGACAAGGTTACGCTACATTGCCCAGGATGGAGTACAGTGGTGCTATTCCACAGATGTGATTACAGTGTACTACAGCCTCAAACTCCTGGCCTCAAGTGATCCTCCTGCCTCAGCTTCTTGAGTAGGTGGGACTATAGGCACACACCACTGTACCTCGCTTAAGTCTAGGATTTTTGTAATAGGGATGAGGCAAAGATTTAGTAATCTCATCCCAAATTTTCAATTATTTACATAGTAATGATTTCAACTACTTGCATAGTAATGAACATTGAAGGTATTTCTTCCCTACATAGAATGACCAAAGCCAAAAAAATGGTGACGTTTCCATTAATAGATCCTTCCATGAAAAAACAGCCAGAGTTGTTGAAAGCACAAGGTCTCAAGTTAGACAAACCTAGATTCATAGTCCAGCTCTATTGCACCTTGGCTTTGTGACACTGGACAATTTACTTATTCTGAGTCTCAGTTTCTTCAAGTGTAAAACAAGGACAGGATAATAATTGTACCACTTCACAGTATTATTGTAAGGGTTAAATGAAATATGTAAAATACAGTACTTTGTATATAGTAAGTACTCAATAAATAATATGTTATTGTTATTAGTACCTTTATCAACAAAACATTACTTTTTGCAATAAACTTGAATCCCCACAAACACACATATTAAATAAAATCCATAAAAATTCTGATAATCATTACTCAGGAAAGGTGAAGGAAAAGGTCATTTTGCCTAGAGTCATTAAAAAGTATCAGTGACTTGGTCCAAAAATAAACCTGAGATGTGTATAAATTTCTTGCTGGGGTTCTATAATACTTCATGACAATATTTCCTAAAATACTCATGATGAAATTTCTGAAGTAAACACTATTGAAGTAATAAAGAAGCAACACCAGTCCCAGTAATCAAGGACTAACAGTAATGCTTAGATGATGCTAGATAATTTCTTTGCTTTATTAGATTTGTTATGTTTAGTTACTGACATCACATTTTTGTGTGGGGATTAACAGTTTGAAATTCAAGTATTTTGAGTTTAGAAAAGCCTATATAAATAAAGCCTTTCCTTATCTCAGTGAAATACTATTAGAATAGCTGCTGGGGCATTTCTTCCTGACTCCTCCAGATTTAGAAGCTCTAAATTGACATGAAAAAGAAGTTCTAGTAACTATCTCTAAGTTAACTAACAACAAACAAGATCATTTGTTGTAGTTTTTAATACTGCATTTATGAATATCAAAATTTACAGATAATTCCAACTTATTCATAATTTATTACCTTTGAGAGCTAAGTTTAGCATATCACCAGCCCGGAAAGAAATTTCTTCTTCAGATACAGCAGCAAAATCATATTCTGCTCTGGCGACTACATGGTCATCCTCACCACTTGCCCAGTTGATGCTGTCTATAAGCCAAATTAAAATTAGGTTAATAAAATTTACAAAAGAAAAGTATAGATATTTCACGGCCTATGGTTTGCAAACTGCATAAATTTGCCAAGAGAAAAGTCCTCCCCTCCCAAGTAAAATCTATAATGAATACTATGTTAAATCAACAATAGATCCACTAGAGATACCTATTATGAACTTTTTCCTTTCTTTAAGTTCCACTCTCCAGCTCCCTTACCGTGAGGCAGGGGTTGGCAAATTTTTTCTGCAAAGGGTCAGAGAGTAAATATTTTAGACTTTGAAAGCCAAGAGGCAAAACAGGATATTGTGCAATTCCTTATATAAAAAGAGGAAACAAAATTTCCATAAATTTATTGACAAGATTAAAAATACAATAACCATGTTCCTTTTTTGTAATACAGGTCTATTTGGAAGTTACTTAGAAGAATGAAATATTTTGGGGGAAGGATATTTCACTTAATTGGAATTCAATTATAAATATTCATTTGCTAATTCTAATTTGTAATAAAATTTGAGGTACTGCATTTTTGAAAATGCCTTTTCACACTGATAGGTAAGGTCAAATCCTAATATCAGTCTATGAGTATGTGGTTTTAATTGAGCATATTTATTAGATGGGAGAGTAACAGGCCAGAATATAATTCTGTTAAATTCTTCTCTTGATATTTGCCTTTTACCATATTATTACATTGCAGATTAATCACTTCCAAATGAAGATTAAGTGAAAATTCCTCAATCGCATAGTTAAATGGATTTTGAAATATGGAAATTTCCTTTGTGCTTGCATGGAGGTAAAAAAAATGGTCTGGCATCGTATTAGCTTAAGCTTGGAAAATGTATCTGCTGCCAACTTGCATGGGAATGGAGATACTGCTTGTGTTAACTTCTGATGGTCTGAGAGGTATATAAAGCAGTGTGACATTACTTGTGAGTCAAACTATACTAGGTGTCGTCAAAACTTTACTCCAGTGTAAGTTTTGCATATAAGCACTGTTCTGCTTTGTGGTTTCAATTTCAATTACTTAAGAATATAGGCCAGGCACAGTGGTTCATGCCTGTAATCTCAGCACTTTGGGAGGCCGAGGCGGGTGGATCACCTGAAGTCAGGAGTTTGAGACCAACCTGACCAACATGGAGAAACCCTGTCTCTACCAAAAATACAAAATTAGCCGGGCATGGTGGCACATGCCTGTAATCCCAGCTACTCAGAAGGCTGAGGCAGGAGAATCGCTTGAACCCGGGAGGCGGAGGTTGTGGTGAGCTGAGAGCGCGCCATTGCACTCCAGCCTGGGCAACAAGAGCGAAACCCTGTCTCAAACAAAAAGAATATGAACAAGTCAGCTAGGCATGGTGGCTCATGCCTGTAATTCCAGTACTTTGAGAGGCTGAGATAGGGAATTGCATGAGTCCAGGAGTTCAAGACCAACTTGGGCAACATAGGGAAACCTTGTTTCTACAAAAAAGTAAACAAAATTAGCCAGATGTGGTGGCACGACCCTATAGTCTCAGCTTGAATCGCCTGAACCTGGGAGGCAGAGGTTGCAGTGAGCTGAGACTGCACTACTGCACTGCAGCCTGGGCAACTGAGCGAGGCCCTGTCTCAAAAAGAAAACAACAACAAAGAATATAACTAAGTCTGGGCTGGACATGGTGGTTCATGCCTGTAATCTCATTCAGCACTTTGGGAGGCTGAGGCAGGATTGCTTGAGGCCAGGAGTTCAAGACCAGCCTGAGCAACACAGTGGGATCTTGTCTCCACAATAAATAAATATTAGCCAGGTGTGGTGGTGTGTACTACTAGTACTAGCTACTTGGGAAGCTGAGGTGGGAGAATCATGTGAGCCCGAGTATGAGGTTGCAGTGAGCTATGATTACGCTACTGCACTCCAGCCTGGCTGACAAAGTAAAACCCTGTCTCCAAAAAGAACTCAGAATTTAACTAAGTCTGCAGTAAAAGGTGATTTCCAAAGCTGAATGGGTTTAATAACAATAGCTGAAAAGGCGTTCTGTTCAGAAAAATTTCATTCTTGGCCTCAATCTCAAAAAATAAAACTTAAGCCTTGTTCTGCCATTGAATTGCCATGCGGTAGGGCAAGTAGGGATCTTCAGCTTCTATATCTGACAAAAATTCACAAAACTGACAATGATTATGTCACAAGAGTGAATAAACTTTACCTCGACACTACCAGTTCAGTAACACATGATAAATTCAAATATTTTCTGCAATGTACCTGCTGATGAATAATAAAATGAATAACCACAGACAAAAAACCTGTATTTGCAAAAGTTTAACTTTTGTCCAACTAGGCCTTTTCCTGCTCCACCTATATTTTTCACCATTATCAGGTGCAACACATCTTAGCAGATTCAGGTTGTATAGAATCAGTGTTTTCACCTTCTTAGAAAATGTTCTTATCTGTAGTTGAACCATGACTATTCACAGAGGCTAATTCTTCAGTCATTTCCAATTCATCACTGACTTCTCAAACAACTAAGCGGTACTGTCTTTTTTTTTTTTTTTTTTTTTTTTTTTAGTAGAGACAGGGTTTCACCATGTTAGCCAGGATGGTCTTGATCTCCTGACCTCGTGATCCGCCTGCCTCAGCCTCCCAAAGTGCTAGGATTACAGGCGTGAGTCACCGCACCTGGCCTGTCTTTGTTTTATGCTACTTTAACAGAATACTACAAACTGGGTAATTTGTAAACAATAAAAGTTTATTTGCTCACAGTTCTGAGGACTAGGAAATCCGAGATCAAGGGGCATTTGTTAAGGGCCTTCTTGTTGTGTCGTAACATGGCAGGAGGAATCACATGGCAAGAGAGTGCATGCAAGAGAGTAAGAGGGCCGAACTAGCTTGTATAACAAACTCACTCTCAAGATAATGAACTCACTCCCATGATGGTAACATTTAGCCAACAAATTTAGCAAGTATTCATATCCATTGGGTCATGATGAGCCAAGGAAAAACATTCAAATCATTTGTTTTATTTTAAGTTGGCCATGTTGTTCAAAATGTCATCAACTCTTCAAGAAACTGTTCTCACTGAGAAGCTAATAACCTTAGACAAGTCTACTTACTCTGGACATATTTTTTTGGCTGTTGCAATTACAAGTAAACAGGTTTCCTTGCCTGGGTAACACATGAACCTCTCAGGAACTTATTTTGGTTGCAGCCTCATTTTATTTTATTTTTCTTTTGATGAGGAAATTCTGCTGCGATGAGAATTCCATTTTAAATTTTCTAATTTTTTTGACTGTTGGTTTTCTGTGATGAGTGCTCAATCTGGTAATGTTGATTTGTAGTATAGCCATTTAACATAGCTATAGTGTCACTGTATAATAAATATAGTTCTTTACCATCTAATTCAATAACAAAAAAATTCATACTATATTGTACCTTGAAAGTATGACACTCAAAGTACACCTTTTTCTTGTGTGCCATGTATTTGTAATTTCACCAAAAAAAAAAAAAAACACTGTGGTTTAACAATGTATATATTACTCATCATGCTATCAAGTTATAACTCAGTTACTGAAATTTGTAGTGGGCAGAGCAAAAGTGAAGCCATTGGAATTTCACATACAGTCTCTATGCAAACTATTCAATTCTGCTGTTACAGTGGAAAAGCAGCCATAACAGTATGTATGAAAATAAGTTTAGCTGTGCTCCAATATAACTTTATTAATGAAATTTGAATTCTATATTATTTTCCCATCACAAATTATTTCAATTTTTAAAACAATCTTTTAATTTTCCAACAACTGAAAAGTATAAAAACCATTTTTAGCTTGTGAGCTGTACAAAAATAGGAGCAGGTCAGATTTGGCCCACAGGACATGGTTTGCCAATCCCTGCTCTAAGCAGCTAAAGTAATAGGACCTCAGTTTTGCTTCTCCTCAAAAATCTTTGTATCATTACCGATTTCCTCTCCTTTTGACTCAGATAAAAAACTGTCCTTCCTTTTTACCTGCCAGGTTCTGTAAGATCACACCCTCTCTTACTTCCTATAGGAGCTTCTTCATCATTTAACTCGTATCTTTCCTTTATTTATAACTGCTCCTTCTCTACTGACTCCTTTCTTTCAGCCTAACAACATTCTCAGATCTCCTCACTTCTGAAAAGACAAAGCAAAACAAAAAACTGACAATCACCCACCACAACAACTTGATCACTCAATTTGGCCATTCTTTTTCTCCCTCCTTCCATTCACTGCTAATCTTTTCTTTTTCACTTCTGACTTTATTTACCCTTTATCCTCTGCAGTTTGTCTTCTCACTACCAAAACTACTTCCTGGAGCGTGATGATTTCCAGTTGCCAGATCTAATAATCTCTTCTCAGTTCTTGATCTTATCGTAGAACCTTACATCATTCATCATCCTTCCACCCTTCCTCCATAATGCAGCAATAATATGGTTCTATTTCTGTTCTTCCTGATTTCCATCTTATTCTGTCTTCTTTTGTCTTTCTATGATAGTAGTATCATTCACTTACATTAGTTCTTCCATTTATTTGAGACAGGGTCTTGCTGTGTCATCCAAACTGGAGTACAGTGGTACAATCTCAGCTCACTTCAGGCTCAACTTCCAGGACTCAAGCCACCCTCCCATTTCACCCTCCCAAGTAACTGGGACTACAGGCATGCACCACCACACCCGGATAATTTTTGTAATTGTTGTAGAGATAGGTTTTCCCTACGCTGTGCAGGCTGACCTTAAACTTCTGGGCTCAAGCGATTTGCCAGGCTCAAGCGATCTGCAGGCCTCAGCCTCCCAGTGTTGGGATTACAGGTGTGAATAATCCCAATCTGACTGTATCTCAGGACCCATGTCACTGCCATGCTGAGCCAAGCCACCATCATTTCTCACTTGAATTAAGGTAATGGCTACTTGACTCTCCTGATTGGTCTCTTCTGCCCTAGCTCAACCTAAAAACCATTCTTACCAAAAAGATATATATATATAATATATATCTTATATATATATAATACTTTAAGTTCTCAGGTACATGTGTACAATGTGCAGGTTTGTTACAGAGGTATATATGTGCCATGTTGGTTTGCTGCACCCATCAACTCATCATTTACATTAGGTATTTCTCCTAATGCTATCACTCCCCAAGCTCCCCCATTCCCCAACAGGCCCCGGTGTGTGATGCTCCCCGCCCTGTGTCCATGTGTTCTCATTTTTCAACTCCCACCTATGACTGAGAACATGCGCTGTTTGGTTTTCTGTCCTTGTGACAGTCTGCTGAGAATGATGGTTACCAGCTTCATTCACATCCCTGCAAAGGACATGAACTCATCCTTTTTTATGGCTGCATAGTATTCCATGGCATATATGTGCCACATTTTCTTAATCCAGTCTATCATTGATGGACATTTGGGTTGGTTCCAAGTCTTTGCTATTGTGAACAGTGCCACAATAAACATACATGTGCATGTGTCTTTATAGCAGCATGATTTATAATCCTTTGGGTATATACCCAGTAATGGGATCACTGGGTCAAATGGTATTTCTAGTTATAGATCCTTGAGGAATCGCCACACTGTCTTCCACAATGATTGAACTAATTTACACTCCCACCAACAGTGTAAAAGTGTTCCTATTTCTCCACATCCTCTCCAGCATCTGTTGTTTCCTGACTTTTTAATGATCGTCACTCTAATTGGCGTGAGATGGTATCTCATTGTGGTTTTGATTTGCATTTCTCTGATGACCACTAATGATGGGCATTTTTTCATATGTCTGTTGGCTGCATTATAAATGTCTTCTTTTGAGAAGTATCTGTTCATATCTTTTGCCTACTTTTTGAAGGGTTTTTTTTTTTCTTGTAAATTTAAGTTATTTGTAGATTCTGGATACTAGCCCTTTGTCAGATGGGTAGATTGCAAACATTTTCTCCCATTCTGTAGGTTGCCTGTTCACTCTGATGATAGTTTCTTTTGCTGTGCAGAAGCTCTTTAGTTTGATTAGATCCCACTTGTCTATTCTGGCTTTTATTGCCATTGCTTTTGGTGTTTTAGTCATGAAGTCTTTGCCTATGCCTATGTCCTGAATGCTTTTGCCTAGGTTTTCTTCTAGGGTTTTTTATGGTGTTAAGTCTTACATTTAAGTTTTTAATCCATCTTAATTTTTGTATATGGTATAAGGAAGGAATCCAGTTTCAGCTTTCTACATGTGGCTAGCCAGTTTTCCCAGCACCATTTATTACATAGGGAATCCTTTCCCCATTTCTTGCTTTTGTCAGATTTGTCAAAGATCAGATGGTTGTAGATGTGGTGTTATTTCTGAGGCCTCTGTTCTGTTCCATTGGTCTATATATCTGTTTTGGTACCAGTACCATGTTGTTTTGGTTACTGTAGCCTTGTAGTATAGTTTGAAGTCAGGTAGCACGATGCCTCCAGCTTTGTTCTTTTTGCTTAGGATTAACTTGGCTATGTGGGCTCTTTTTTTGGTTCCATATGAACTTTAAAGTAGTTTTTTCCAATTCTGTGAAGAAAGTTAGTGGTAGCTTGATGGGGATAGCATTGAATCTATAAATTACCTTGGGCAGTATGGCCATTTTCACGATATTGATTCTTCCTATCCATGAACATTGAATGTCCTTCCATTTGTTTGTGTCCTGTTTGTAGTTCTCCTTGAAGAGGTCCTTCACATCCCTTGTAAGTTCGATTCCTAGGTATTTTATTCTCTTTGTAGTAATCGTGAATGGGAGTTCACTCATGATTTGGCTCCCTGTTTGTCTATTACTGGTGTATAGGAATGCTTGTGATTTTTGCACATCGATTTTGTATCCTGACACTTTGCTGAAGTTGCTTATCAGCTTAAGGAGATTTTGGGCTGACACGATGGGGTTTTCTAAATATACAATCATGTCATCTGCAAACAGAGACAATTTGAGTTCCTCTTTTCCTAACTGAATACCCTTTATTTCTTTCTCTTGCCTGACTGCCTGCCCTAGCCAGAACTTCTAACACTATGTTGAACAGGAGTGGTAAGAGAGGGCATCCCTGTCTTGTGCCAGTTTTCAAAGGGAATGCTTTCAGTTTTTGACCATTCAGTATGATATTGGCTGTGGGTTTGACATAAATAGCTCTTATTATTTTGAGATATATTCCATCAATACCTAGTTTATTGAGAGTTTTTAGCATGAAGGGCTATGGAATTTTGTCAAAGGCCTTTTCTGCATCTATTGAGATGATTATTTGGTTTTTGTTGTTGGTTCTGTTTATATGCTGGATTACATTTATTGACCTGTGTATTTTGAACCAGCCTTGCATCCAGGGATGAAGCTGACTTGATCGTGCTGGATAAGCTTTTTGATGTGCTGCTGGATTCGGTTTGCCAGTATTTTATTGAGGATTTTTGCATTGATGTTCATCAGGGATATTGGCCTAAAATTCTTTTTGTGTGTGTGTGTCTCTGCCCAGGCTTTGGTATCAGGATGATGCCAGCCTCATAAAATGAGTTAGGGAGGATTCCCTCTTTTTCTATTGATTAGAATAGTTTCAGAAGGAATGGTACCAGCTCCTTTTTGTACCTCTGGCACAATTTGGCTATGAATCCATCTGGTCCTGGACTTTTTTTGGTAGGTAGGCTATTAATTATTGCTTCAATTTCAGAACCTGTTATTGGTCTATTCAGAGATTCAACTTCTTCCTGGTTTAGTCTTGGGAGGGTGTATGTGTCCAGGAATTTATCCATTTCTTCTATATTTTCTAGTTTACTTGCGTAGAGGTGTTTATAGTATTCTCTGATGGTAGTTTGTATTTCTGTGGGATTGGTGGTGATATCCCCTTTATCATTTTTTATTGCATCTATTTGATTCTTCTCTTTTCTTCCTTATTAGTCTTGCTAGCAGTCTATTTTGTTGATCTTTTCAAAAAACCAGCTCCTGGATTGATTTTTTGAAGGGTTTTTTGTGTCTCTATCTCTTTCAGTTCTGCTCTGATCTTAGTTATTTCTTGCCTTCTGTTGCTTCTGAATTTATTTGCTCTTGCTTCTCTATTTCCTTTATTTATTTATTTATTTATTTATTTATTTATTTATTTATTTATTATACTTTAAGTTCTAGGGTACATGTGCATAACGTGCAGGTTTGTTACATAGGTATACTTGTGCCATGTTGGTGTGCTGCTCCCATCAACTCGTCAGCACCCATCAACTCGTCATTTACATCAGGTATAACTCCCAATGCAATCCCTTCCCCCTCCCCCCTCCCCATGATAGGCCCCGGTATGTGATGTTCCCCTTCCCGAGTCCAAGTGATCTCATTGTTCAGTTCCCACCTATGAGTGAGAACATGTGGTATTTGGTTTTCTGTTCTTGTGATAGTTTGCTGAGAATGATGGTTTCCAGCTGCATCCATGTCCCTACAAAGGACACAAACTCATCCTTTTTATGGCTGCATAGTATTCCATGGTGTATATGTGCCACATTTTCTTAATCCAGTCTGTCATTGATGGACATTTGGGTTGATTCCAAGTCTTTGCTATTGTGAATAGTGCTGCAATAAACATACGTGTGCATGTATCTTTACAGCAGCATGATTTATAATCCTTTGGGTATATACCCAGTAATGGGATGGCTGGGTCATATGGTACATCTAGTTCTAGATCCTTGAGGAATCGCCATCTTGTTTTCCATAATGGTTGAACTAGTTTACAATCCCACCAACAGTGTAAAAGTATTCCTATTTCTCCACATCCTCTCCAGCACCTGTTGTTTCCTGACTTTTTAATGATTGCCATTCTAACTGGTGTGAGATGGTATCACATTGTGGTTTTGATTTGCATTTCTCTGATGGCCAGTGATGATGAGCATTTTTTCATGTGTCTGTTGGCTGTATGAATGTCTTCTTTTGAGAAATGTCTGTTCATATCCTTTGCCCACTTGTTGATGGGGTTGTTTTTTTCTTGTAAATTTGTTTGAGTTCTTTGTAGGTTCTGGATATTAGCCCTTTGTCAGATGAGTAGATTGCAAAAATTTTCTTCCATTCTGTAGGTTGCCTGTTCACTCTGATGATAAGTTTCTTTTGCTGTGCAGAAGCTCTTTAGTTTAATGAGATCCCATTTGTCAATTTTGGCTTTTGCTGCCGTTGCTTTTGGTGTTTTAGACATGAAGTCTTTGCCCATGCCTATGTCCTGAATGGTACTACCTAGGTTTTCCTCTAGGGTTTTTATGGTATTAGGTCTAACATTTAAGTCTCTAATCCATCTTGAATTAATTTTCGTATAAGGAGTAAGGAAAGGATCCAGTTTCAGCTTTCTACTTATGGCTAGCCAATTTTCCCAGCACCATTTATTAAATAGGGAATCCTTTCCCCATTTCTTGTTTCTCTCAGGTTTGTCAAAGATCAGATGGCTGTAGATGTGTGGTATTATTTCTGAGGCCTCTGTTCTGTTCCATTGGTCTATATCTCTGTTTTGGTACCAGTACCATGCTGTTTTGGTTACTGTAGCCTTGTAGTATAATTTGAAGTCAGGTAGCGTGATGCCTCCAGCTTTGTTCTTTTGACTTAGGATTGTCTTGGCAATGCAGGCTCTTTTTTGGTTCCATATGAACTTTAAAGCAGTTTTTTCCAATTCTGTGAAGAAAGTCATTGGTAGCTTGATGGGGATGGCATTGAATCTATAAATAACCTTGGGCAGTATGGCCATTTTCACGATATTGATTCTTCCTATCCATGAGCATGGTATGTTCTTCCATTTGTTTGTGTCCTCTTTTATTTCACTGAGCAGTGGTTTGTAGTTCTCCTTGAAGAGGTCCTTTACATCCCTTGTAAGTTGGATTCCTAGGTATTTTATTCTCTTTGAAGCAATTGTGAATGGCAGTTCATTCATGATTTGGCTCTCTGTTTGTCTGTTACTGGTGTATAAGAATGCTTGTGATTTTTGCACATTGATTTTGTATCCTGAGACTTTGCTGAAGTTGCTTATCAGCTTAAGGAGATTTGGGGCTGAGACAATGGGGTTTTCTAAATATACAATCATGTCATCTGCAAACAGGGACAATTTGACTTCTTCTTTTCCTAACTGAATACCCTTGATTTCTTTCTCTTGCCTGATTGCCCTAGCCAGAACTTCCAACACAATGTTGAATAGGAGTGGTGAGAGAGGGCATCCCTGTCTTGTGCCAGTTTTCAAAGGGAATTTTTCCAGTTTTTGCCCATTCAGTATGATATTGGCTGTGGGTTTGTCATAAATAGCTCTTATTATTTTGAGGTACGTTCCATCAATACCGAATTTCGCTGTTCAGCAATATTCTATCTTCTGCAACCTCTGTTGCTGATACCCAGGCAAACAGGGTCTGGAGTGGACCTCAAGCAATCTCCAACAGACCTACAGCTGAGGGTCCTGACTGTTAGAAGGAAAACTATCAAACAGGAAGGACACCTACACCAAAACCCCATCAGTACGTCACCATCATCAAAGACCAGAGGCAGATAAAACCACAAAGATGGGGAAAAAGCAGGGCAGAAAAGCTGGAAATTCAAAAAATAAGAGCGCATCTCCCCCGGCAAAGGAGCGCAGCTCATCACCAGCAACGAATCAAAGCTGGACGGAGAATGACTTTGACGAGATGAGAGAAGAAGGCTTCAGTCCATCAAATTTCTCAGAGCTTAAGGAGGAATTACGTACCCAGCGCAAAGAAACTAAAAATCTTGAAAAAAGAGTGGAAGAATTGATAGCTAGAGTAATTAATGCAGAGAAGGTCATAAACGAAATGACAGAGATGAAAACCATGACCCGAGAAATACGTGACAAATGCACAAGCTTCAGTAACCGACTCGATTAACTGGAAGAAAGAGTATCAGCGATTGAGGATCAAATGAATGAAATGAAGCGAGAAGAGAAACCAAAAGAAAAAAGAAGAAGAAGAAGAAGAAGAAGAAATGAACAAAGCCTGCAAGAAGTATGGGATTATGTAAAAAGACCAAATCTACGTCTGATTGGGGTGCCTGAAAGTGAGGGGGAAAACGGAACCAAGTTGGAAAACACTCTTCAGGATATCATCCAGGAGAACTTCCCCAACCTAGTAGGGCAGGCCAACATTCAAATCCAGGAAATACAGAGAACGCCACAAAGATACTTCTCTATTTCTTTTAATTGTGATGTTAGGGTGTTGATTTTAGATCTTTCCTGCTTCTTGTGGGCATTTAGTGCTATTAATTTCCCTCTACACACTACTTTAAATGTGTCCCAGAGACTCCAGTACGTTGTATCTGTTTTCATTCGTTTCAAAGAACATATTTCTGCCTTCATTTCATTATTTACCCAGTAGTCATTCCATAGCAGGTTGTTCAGTCTCCATGTAGTTGTGTGGTTTTGAGTGAGTTTATTAATCCTGAGTTCTAGTTTGATTGCATTGTGGTCTGAGAGACAGTTTGTTGTGATTTCTGTTCTTTTACATTTGCTGAGGAGTGTTTTACTTCCAATTATGTGGTCAATTTTAGAATATGTGCAATGTGGTGCTGGGAAGAATGTATATTCTGTTGATTTGGGGTGTACAGTTCTGTAGATGTCTATTAGGTCCGCTTGGTCCAGAGGTGAGTTCAATTCCTGGATATCCTTGTTAACCTTCTGTCTCGTTGATCTAATATTGACAGTGGGTGTTAAAGTCTCCCATTACTATTGTGTGGGAGTCTAAGACTTTGTAAGTCTCTAAGGACTTTATGAATCTGGGGTGCTCCTATATTGGATGCATATATATTTAGGATAGTTAGCTCTTCTTGTTGAAGTGATCCCTTTATCATTATGTAATGGCCTTGTCTCTTTTGATCTTTGCTTAAAGTCAGTTTTACCAGAGACTAGGATAGCAACTCCTGCCTTTTTTGCACAAGAGATGGGTCTCCTGAATACAGCACACTCATGGGTCTTGACTCTATATCCAACTTGCCAGTCTGTGTATTTTAATTGGGGCATTTAGCCCATTTACATTTAAGGTTAATATTTTTATGTGTGAATTTGATCCAGTCATTATGATGTTAACTGGTTATTTTGTCCATTAATTGATGCAGTTTCCTCATAGTGTTGATGGTCTTTACAATTTGGCAAGTTTTGCAGTGGCTGGTATCAGTTGTTTCTTTCCATGTTTAGTGCTTCCTTCAGGAGCTCTTGTAAAGCAAGCCTGGTGGTGACAAAATCTCTCAGCATTTGCTTGTCTGTAAAGGAATTTATTGCTCCTTCACTTATGAAGCTTAGTTTGGCTGGATATGAGATTCTGGGCTGAAAATTCTTTTCTTTAAGAATGTTGAATTATTGGCCCACACTGTCTTCTGGCTTGTAGGGTTTCTGCCAAGACCTGCTGTTAGTCTGATAGGCTTCCTTTTGTGGGTAACCTGGTCTTTCTCTCTGGCTGCCCTTAACATTTTTTCCTTCATTTCAACCTTAGTAAATCTGGCAATTATGTGTCTTGGGGTTGCTCTTCTCGAGGAGTATCTTCGTGGTGTTCTGTGTATTTTCCAAATTTGAATGTTGGCCCGCCTTGCTAGTTAGGGAAGTTCTCCTGGATAATATCCTGAAGAGTGTTTTCTAACTTGGTTTCATTCTCCCCATCACTTTCTGGTACACCAATCAAATGTAAATTTAGTCTTTTCACATAGTCCCATATTTCTTGGAGGTTTTGTTCGTTTCTTTTCACTCTTTTTTCTCTAATCTTGTCTTCTCATTTTATTTCATTAATTTGATCTTCAATCACTGATATCCTTTCTTCCATTTGATTGAAGCTTGTGCATGCGTCACCAAGTTCTTGTGCTGTGGTTTTTAGCTCCATCAGGTCATTTAAGGTCTTTTCTACACTGTTTATTCTAGTTAGCCATTTGTCTAACCTTTTTTCAAGGTTTTTAGCTTCCTTGCAATGGGTTAGAACATGCTCCTTTAGCTTGGAGAAGTTTATTACCGAACTTCGGAAGCCTACTTCTGTCAACTTGTCAAACTCATTCTCCACCCAGTTTTGTTTCCTTGCTGGTGAGAAGCTGCGATCCTTTGGAGAAGAGGTGCTCTGGTTTTTGGAATTTTCAGCTTTTCTGCTCTGGTTTCTCCCCACCTTTGTGGCTTTTATCTACCTTTGGTCTTTGATGTTGGCGACCTACAGACGGAGTTTTGGTGTGGATGTCCTTTTTGTTGACGTTGATGCTATTTCTTTCTGTTTGTTAGTTTTCCTTCTAACAGTCAGGCCCCTCAGATGCAGGTCTGTTGGAGTTTGCTGGAGGTCCACTCCAGACCCTGTTTGCCTGGGTATCACCAGCAGAGGCTGTAGAAGAACAAGTATTGCCGCCTGATCCTTCCTCTGGAAGCTTTGTCCCAGAGGGGCACCTGCCTGTTTGAGGTATCTGTCGGCCCCTTTTGGGAGGTGTCTCCCAGTCACGCTACACAGGGGTCAGGGACCTGCTTGAGGAGGCAGTCTCCATTCTCAAAGCTCGAACACCGTGCTGAGAGAACCACTGTTCTCTTCAGAGCTGTCAGACATGGATGTTTAAGTCTGCAGAAGCTGTCTGCTGCCTTTTGTTCAGCTATGCCCTGCCCACAGAGGTGGAATCTTTAGAGGCAATAGTCCTTGCTGAGCTGCAGTGGGCTCTGCCCAGTTCAAGCTTCCTAGACGCTCTGTTGACACTAGGACCTACTCAAGCCTCAGCAATGGCAGATGCTGCTCCCCCCAACAAGCTGCAGCATCGCAGGTTGATATTAGACTGCTGTGCTAGCAGTGAGCAAGGCTCTGTGGGCGTGGGACCTGCTAAGCCAGGCACAGGAGAGAATCTCCTGGTCTGCCGATTGTGAGGACAGTGGCAAAAGCACGGTATTTGGGCAGCAGTGTACCGTTCCTCCAGGTACAGTCACTCATAGCTTCCCTTGGCTAGGAAAGGGAAATCCCCTGATGCCTTGTGCTTCCTGGGTGAGGCGATGCCCCACCCTGCTTCAGCTCGCCCTCCATGGGCTGTACCCACTGTCCAACCAGTCCCAATGAGATGAACTAGGTACCTTAGTTGGAAATGCAGAACTCACCCACCTTCTGTGTTGATTTTGCTGGGAGCTGAAGACCGGAGCTGTTCCTATTTGGCTATCTTGGAAGCAACTGCCCACAATAAGGTATTCTTTTTAAAACCTACATCGGCTGGGCACGGTGGCTCATGCCTGTAATCCTAGCACTTTGGGAGGCTGAGGTGGGCAGATTGCCTGAGCTCAGGAGTTCGAGACCCAGCTGGGGCAACACAGTGAAACCCCATCTCTACTAAAATACAAAAACTTAGCCAGGTGTTGCGGCGTACACTTGTAGTCCCAGCTATTTGGGAGGCTGAGGCAGGAGAACTGCTTTAACCCAGGAAGTGGAGGTTGCAGTGAGCTGAGGTCATGCCACTGCACTCCAGCCTGGGTGACAGAGCAACACTGTGTCCCCCCACAAAAAAAAAAAAAAAAAAAACTAAGTCAGGTCATATTACTCCTTTACTCACAAATCTCCAGTGGTTTCCCATTTTTGAATAAAGGCCAATGTTCTTACACATGTCTACAACTTATACCATCTACTCCCTTCATTTCCTGCCACTAACACTTTGCTCCAATCACACTTGCCTCCTTCCTGTTCCCATGACATGCCACTTAAATACCTCTGCACTTTTGCTGTTCCATATGCCTCAAAACACTCTTCCTTCAAAGAGCTGTAGGACTTATTCCCTTAATTCCTTCAGGGAGGCATTCCCTGACTGTATGTAGCATTGCAATCCCTGTTCCTACTCCTGTACTCCTGACACTCCCAACATTCTTCCCTGTTTTGTTTTTTTCCCCTATAGCACTTACCTTCTGGCTTACTATATATTTTACTTATTTATTTACTGTTTCTCCCTATTAGATAGCCACAAAGGCAGAGATTTTTAAAATATATTTTATTCATTGTTATATCTCTAGCTCTGAGAATTCTTTGGTATGTAGTTGGCACCCAACAAATATGTATTGAGTCAATGAATAAAACATCCCTCTATAACCCAAATTTAAAGGTCTAGGGCATTTTGATTTCTACTTTGCCTTTATATATCTCATTTAGTCAGTAACTACATCCACTGAATCTATTATATGAATCCTGCTTCTCACACACTCTATTTTGGGTCTTCATTATCTCTCAAATAGTCTAATACAAAAGTATCATAACTGATGTTCCCAATTTAATAAATATTAAGTACCTTCTATGTGCCAAGCAGGTTAGACAGTAGGAATAAAAGGTGAACACAATCCAAATCCTTTATGCACTTTACCATCTAATTACAACCTGCTTTGACTTCTACTGATTTATCTTAAACACTTCAGACTGACTTATTGTTTACATGTATGTCACAATCTGCTTAAAAATAAAAACAAACATAAACTACCAAAAAACCATCCATTCCTTACCTAAAGATTAAGTCTCATAATGTCAATTAAGAGCTTCTACTATTAGCTTTCAACCTAATTTCTCAGCATTATTTCTTACTATCCAATGCAATACTATAGGACAACTGCTAAACAAATCTTGTATTTTCTGCCTATATACTTTTGTTCAAGCTGGTCTATCAGCTTGACAGTTTTTGTTTCTTTATCTAACTGATGAAAGGTTGCCTAGCTTTCAAAAATCTAACTTAGATACCATTTCTTCCTGGATACCACAGTCAAAAATGTTAGCTTCCCTTTTCGAAAGTTAGCTAATACTCTCTACTAGTTGAGAGAATATAGCATAACATTCATCAACCAGTCCTCGTTTTGTTTATAGTTCTGCCTTATTAAAGATGTGACCCTGGGGTAAGTGAGTTCTCTGGATTTCAGTTTTATCACTTGCAAAATGAGGATAATTCCTATCTGCTTGGGTTGTTGAAATAAATGAGATAAAACACACAAAATACCTAGCACAGTGTCTTGCATCTTAAAAAAGGGTTCAAGAAATCTTATGTCTCTCCCCAGTTGTTGTTATTTATCACATTTTCTGCCTCATTACAATTACCTGTGTATGTGTCTTAAACCACCTCCCTTCCAACAAATTTTAGAAAGATAGGAATTATGCCCTATGTATCTTTGTATCCTCCACAGCACCAATTTCAGTACCTTGTAAACAGTAAGGTAATGTGCACTGTTAAACTGAACTAACAATAAATTAATTAGCAAATCTATTTTTGCTACATATTCCTCTGCCAGTTTTGAAGCTCTTAAATGAAAATAGAACTAGACAGAAACAGTAAATACAAACGAATATAAAGAAAACTAACAAATATATTCTTGAAATTTGAGATTGTTATATGGTATCTGAACCTGTTCCCTTACAGTTCTCTTACCTGTTACTTCATCACTATGAGTAGACAATAGTTTCCAAATGAGGTAAGGACCACCAAGGATAACAGCAAAGAACAAGAATATTGGCCATGATTTTGCTGAGGTAGCTGCTCGGTCCTCAGCACCAAGGCATGCCACAGTTCCTTCACTTTCCGCCCAGAGGTCTTCATTCTCAGAGCCTCTTCTTAAACCTAACATCCGCTGTAACCTTCTGTAAAGATACCGTATAGTCCTAACTAATGCAAAAGCTGAAAACACTTTTGTAAAGTGTATTTTCAGTCGGGAAAAGTGATTTGCTACATCCAATACAGCCCTGAAACTGTTATAGACAGCTGAAAAGGTAGCATCCATCATCATACTGACAGAGGCAAATGCATGCACAATACTTTCAATGGACTGAAATGCACCCCTGCTGCTTTCTTCAGCTTGCTGAACAAATCTACTGGGTGGAAGATCATCTACACGGAGGCGGTTGTAGCCCAGCCCATTATATCCGTAACTATAAGGACTATAGCTTCCATAAAATGAATTTCCATAGGCACCATATCCAGAAGAAAATGAACTGTAAGCAGGTCTAAAAGTGTTCACACTGCTACTTCCTGTCTGCTGTGATGGCCTTGGAAGAATAGGTGGGGGCACTCTGGTAAGTGCTGGTTGTCCAGGTCTTGTCATTAAAGTAGGACCCAAATCAGCAGATCTAAAACCAAAAAAGATTCAAAACAGTTATTTAAGCATACAATAAATTCAATTCAAAGTAACTATTAAACACCTCCTATATACCTGGTGCTATGACAACTTCTTCTGTTGCCCAGGCTGGAGTATAGTAGCACAATCAAAGCTCACTGTAGCCTCAACCTCCCAGGCTCAAGTGATCCTCCCACCTCAGCCTCCTGAGCAGCTGGAACTACAGGCGCATGCCACCATACCTGGCTAATTTTTTATAGAGATGGGGTTTTGCCATGTTGCCCAGCTGGTCTCAATCTCCTGGGCTCAAATGATCCACTGCCTTGGTTTCCTAAAGTGCTAGGATTACAAGTGTGAGTCACTGTGCCCAGGCATCATTTTAAAGTTCATAATTTAATAGTTTTTAGTATACTCACAGAGGTGTGTAACTATCACCATGTGTAATTCAGAAGATTTTCATCACCTCACAAAAGAAACCCCATATTCATCAGCAGGTATTCCCCATTTCCTGCCCACTCCTCCACCCATCTTTGGCAACCATGAGTCTACTTTCTGTACCTAGACTTGTCTATTCTGGACATTTCATATATAGTTAATTCTTGTTATTTAACATAGTTATATTCTGTAAAGTCACTGTGAACTCTGAACCAGCAGATACCAAATCATTGCTTCTTTCATCAGTCAATACATATACTTATTTTATATGTGTTTCTGTTTAAAGTCACTTTATTCCAGGTATATTGTTAACTCATTAACAACTCATGGCCAACAGCACAATAGCTCATGCCTGAATGAAGCTTATCTAACACCTGTACTGTATCTGTAAGGCACACTACAGCCTTCCTGTGCTTAGGAACACTAGAGATCACTTCAGCACTATGCTTGGGGGCCATTTTAGACAGCAAAATCACCATTCAAAAATGTGAAAAAACCCGGCACTAAACAGACTTTGTTAAGGACAACTGTTTACAGCATGAGAGCTGAAATAAGAAACCAGAGTGTTGCTTTTTTTGTCTCTCTCGGTTGTTCCTCAGTTGTCAGCTGAGGGACAACTCAGATTTTTACCTGATCTATGTTTGCCCTCAAATGACTGTGAAAATGCCAGGAATATTGATTTTGGGATTACAAATAAATTTTAGTGAGCAGACCAATTTGAAAATACAGAATCCACAAATAATGAGGATCTATGGTAAATGGACTCATACAATATGTAGTATTTTGTGACTGGCTTCTTTCACTTAGCATAATGTTTCCAGGGTTTATCCATTTTACAGCATGTATCTGTACAGGCAGCCCTTGGTATCTGTGGGGGAGTGGTTTCAAAACCTCCTTCAGATACCAAAATTCATGAATGCTCAAGTCCCTAATATAAAACAATATGCTATTTGCATTTAACCTATGCACACCCTCCTGTATACTTAAAATCATCTCTAGATTATAGTATTTAACACAGTGTAAATGTTATGTAATTAGTTATACTGTAGTGTTTAGGAAATAATGACAAGGAAAAAGGTCTGTACATGTTCAGAACAGGTGCAATTTTTTTTTCTGCTTTTTTTTTTTTTTCTTTTTAAGAGACAGGGTCTCACTCTGTTGTCCAGGCTAGAGCATTGTGGCATGATCATAGCTCACTGCAGCCTCCAACTCCTGGCCTCAAGTGATCCTCCCACCTCGGCCTCCCAAAATGTCAGGATTACAGGTATTAGCCAACACGTCTGGCCTATTTTCTGACTATTTTTGATCCACAGTTGGTTGAATCCCCAGATGTGGAAGGCCAACTGTATTTCATTCATTTTTATTGCCAAATTATATTTATTCACACATCAGTTGATGTATATTGGGGCTGTTTTTACTTCTTGCTATTACAAATAATACTGCAATGACCATTTATGTGCAAGTTTTTGTATGGACATGTTTGCTGGGTTATATGGAAACTCTACATTTAGCCTTTTGAGGAATTGCTAGATTGTGTTCCAAAGCAACTGTACCATTTTACATTCTCGCCAATATATGAGGGTTTCCAATTTCTCCACATCCTTGGCCACATCTGCTCTTATATTTTTCATTATAGCTATCCTAGTGGGCATGAAGTGGTATTTCACTGTGGTTTTAATTTGCATTTTCTTGACGGCTAACGATGTTGAGCATATTTTCATGTACTTATTAGTCATTTTGCAATCTTATTTGGAGAAATATCTGTTCAGATACTTTGCCCACTTTTAAGTTTGCCTTCTTTTTTTGGGAGACAGGGTCTCCCTCTGTCATTGAGGCTGGAGTGCAGTGGTGCAAACACAGCTCAAGTGATCCTTCTGCCTCAGCTTCCTATGTAGCTGAGACCACCACTCCCAGCTAACTTTTTGGTAGAGATGAGGGTCCCACTTTTTTGCCCAAGCTAGTCTCAAATACCTGGGTTCAAGCAATCCTTCTACTTCTGCCTCTCAAAGTGTTGGGATTACAGGCATGAGCCATTGCACTTGGCTTAGCTTTTTTATTGCTGCTTTTTAAATTATTGTGCTACATGAGTCAAAAATATCTTTTAAAACTTTTTTTTGAACAAAAATTCAATTAAGGCTCACACACTGCATTTGGTTGTTTTGTTTCTTTTATTTTCTAAACTAGAACAATTCAATTTTTTCAAATATCCCTGACCTTCTAAAGAGTCAACCCAGTTTTTTTCTAGAAATGTCCTACCCCCAGCCCAGGTGTGGTGGCTCATGCCTGTAATCCCAGTACTTTGGGAAGCCGAGGCAGGCGGATCCCCTGAAGTTAGGAGTTCGAGACCATCCTGGCCAACATGGTGAAACCCTGTCTCTACTAAAAATACAAAACTTAGCTGGACATGGTGGTGGGCGCCTGTAGTCCCAGCTACTCGGGAGGCTGAGGGAGGATAATAGCTTGAACCCGGGAGGCGGAGGTTGCGGTGAGCTGAGATCATGCCACTGCCCTCCAGTCTGGGTAACAGAGTGAGACTCTGTCTCAAAAAAAAAAAAAAAGAAATGTCCTACCCCCAGATTTGTGTTTCCCCAAAGTGTTGTTTAACTTGTACTCTTATTTCGCCTCTTATTAAATTAAGGTTGCATTTAACAGTTTGATTAGAATCAGGTTCAATATTTTTTGGCAAGAATAACTCATAAGTGCTATTGTTTACTTCACACAGTATTACTTTAGGAGGCACATAAAATGCCATATTATTGCCTCCTCATTTGTGAAGCTAAGTTTGATTAGTTGGTTAAGGAGGTGACTATGAGAGCTTTCCATTAAAATGTATCTTTCCCTTTGTAATTAGTATATGATCTATGGGATGACAGTTTGGTACCACACAAATATTCTATTCCCCAGCAACTGTTCATTTGATAGTTTAGCATCCATTCATCATCCTTGCCTGAAACAAATATTAGATGTGGAACTGCAAAATGGTAATTTTCTAATCCAGGCTAAAGTTTTAATTTAGACTTGTATCATAATATTATAAACAAGCTACTAGAACTCTCTCTCTCTCTCTCTATATATATATTCTTTTTTTACTGGATCTAATATTTAAAAATGGAACAAAACTTAAAAGGAGCTAGTGAACGGCCAGATAGTGTAACGCATTCAGGCTTTGATGAAGGAGTTCTGCTCCAAAGTAGAAGCAATAATACAGAAAACAGAGAGACAAACAGACATTATCTAGATTTAACACAAGACAGATTTATGGAACAGAAACGAAACAGAAATGTAACACGGTAAGGAGGGCTGAAGCTACGGGCCTACTCAATTCTGGTTCTGTAATCAGGCAGTGACAGCCAAGATGCAGGCTTCCATGAAGTAATAAAAATGAAAAGTGCTCCATTAGAATGGAACCAGTTCATTGCTTGAGGCCGGGAGTGAGGATGTGTCACCTTGGCTCCTACAAAGAGATTATAAAATTTGCTGATGACAGTTTAATATTTTGAGAAAGTTAGAGAACTGAGAAAGGGAGAGGACTGTGAGAAGGCCTCCAACCCAGGAAATGAAAGAACTACTGACCGATTTGATCTGTGATATCCTTAATCTAACTCACTGTTTTTATGGCGTTTTGTTTTTGTTTTTGTTTTGACAGGGTCTTGCTCTGTCACCTAGGCTGAAGGCTCACTGCAACCTCAAACTCCTAGACTCAAGCAATCCCTCCCACCTCAGCTTCCGAAGTAGCTGGGACTACAGGCGTACACCACCATGCCTGCCTTTTTTTTTTTTTTTTTTTTTTTGGTATTTTTTATAGAGATGGGTTCTCGTTACATCTTGAGAGGCTGGTTTCCAACTCCTGGGCTCAAGCAATCCTCCTGCCTCGGCCTCCAAAAGAGCTAAGATTACAGGTGTGAGCCACCATGTCCAGTCTGACCCACTGTTTTTATACCTGATTCTTACCTAAGTGGTAAGTAGAGGGAACAGGTAGAGGCAACAGGAAACCTATTAGATATAGAGAGGGGAACATGGAAGAGGGAAAGGAGAGAAAACAGAACTCTAAACTTACTACTCAAAATAACCATCTCAAAAATGCCACACACATGAAGAAATAAAAACACTAAGAAACAAAGCCAACAAAAATCAGCAAGTATAAAACCCAATTAAAAAAACTAATTTTATGTAACAGCTCAGGAATGATTTTAGATATGTTAAAAATTATCAGAGAGAGAAATGAAACAATATCTGTGAAATAAAAATTGAAATAAAAACATTTAAATATTTTAAAAATTCCATTAGAAATATTAGAAAAGGTGGCCACAGGCCAGGTGTGGTGGCTCACGTCTGTAATCCCAGCACTTTGGGAGGCTGAGGCAGGTGGATCACGAGGTCAAGAGTTCAAGACCAGCTTGACCAAGATGGTGAAACTCTGTCTCTACTAGAAATACAAAAATTAGCTGGGCGTGGTGGTGGGCACCTGTAATCCCAGTTCCTCGGGTGGCTGAGGCAGAGAATTGCTTGAACCAGGGAGGTGAAGGTTGTGGTGCGCCGAGATCGTGCCACTGCACTCCAGCCTGGGCGACAGAGTGAGACTCCATCTTGAAAAAAAAGAAAAAAGAAAAAAAGAAAAGGTGGCCACACCGATAGGAACCATTTTCAACTACCAGTCAAGAAGAAAATTAGCTGCTGTACACTAAGGAGCAGAGTGGAAATACAGAACTTGGGAATTCTACTTTAAGTAATGGTTGTCGAGGTAATTAGATTAACCCTCCCACTGAACTAGAAGGGTAGGAAATAGAAAAGAATTCTGTTTACACATTAGAGAACAAGGCACTGAGGAATTCTGGAGTCAAAATCCAGGAGGAAAAAAAAAGCCAGAGAGTCAGATCTTTTGAGATGTTTCCCTAGAAACTAGGGCCAATTCCAGAAGAGATGGTTGACAGAATGAGAAGCTAGGCAGAGATTTTAACAGACTCCCTGGGCTAAGGAGACATAAATTGGAGTTCAGAACCCTAAAGAAGAAGGCCATAGGGAACCCTCACACTTCAGATTGGGACCTTAAAAAGGGAAATATGCTAGTAGAAAGGGTGAAAAGGTTAATAGGAAATGGACTAACTCTGGTAGGAATGAAAACCAAGTTTTAAATCAGCTCAATCCTTTATTGGATTAAAGTGATTCTAGATTGTTAGTGGCCTAACATTCTGGTCAAAAGGAAAAGTCTTTAGAGAAAGATATCCCTAGGCCTCAAATCACATTAAACTGTCTATATACAATGTGCAGCTCTCATTTAAAAATAAATGGGCTTGGCTGGGCATGGTGGCTCACTCCTGTAATCCCAGCACTTTGGGAGGCTGAGGCAGGTAGGTCACTTGAATCCAAGAGTTTGGGACCAGCCTGTCCAGCATGGTGAAACCCTGTCTCTACTAAAAATATAAAAATTTGGCCGGGCGCGGTGGCTCAAGCCTGTAATCCCAGCACTTTGGGAGGCCGAGGCGGGCGGATCACAAGGTCAGGAGATCGAGACCACAGTGAAACCCCGTCTCTACTAAAAATACAAAAAACTAGCCGGGCGCGGTGGCGGGCGCCTGTAGTCCCAGCTACTCAGGAGGCTGAGGCAGGAGAATGGCGGGAACCCGGGAGGCGGAGCTTGCAGTGAGCCGAGATCGCACCACTGCACTCCAGCCTGGGCAACAGCGTGAGACTCCGTCTCAAAAAAAAAATAAAAATAAAAATAAAAATAAAAATAAAAATAAAAAAATAAAAATATAAAAATTAGCCAGGTGTGATGGCGAATGCCTATAATCCCAGCTACTCAGGTGGCTGAAGTACAAGAATCACTCGAACCTGGGAGACAGGGGTTGTAGTGAGCCAAGACTGTACCACTGCACTCCAGCCTGGGCAACAGAGCAAAACTCAATTTTAATAATAATAATAATAATAATAATAATGGGGCTTATATAACAAAATTAGGGGTGGATCACAAGGTCAGGAGTTCAAGAACAGCCTGGCCAAGATGGTGAAACCCCGTCTTTATTAAAAACTACAAAAAATGAGCTGGGTGCAGTGGCAGGCACCTGTAATCCCAGCTACTTGGGATGCTGAGGCAGGAAAATTGCTTGAACCTGAGTGGCAGAGATTGCAGTGAGCTGAGATCACGCTACTGCACTCCAGCTTGGTCAACAGAGTGAGACTGTCTCAGAAAAAAAAAAAAGAAACTTCAGATAATACAAAGAGCTCCAAAGGGGATCCAGATAACAGAGTTATTATAGAGTTATTAGGCAGAGACTTTAAACAACTATGCTGAATATATTCAAATAAAAAAGGCAAGATTGGGATTTTCCAGAAGAAAATAGAAACTATAATATAAAGCAGGACCAAATGAAGATTCTACAACTAAAAACAAAACAAAACAAAACAAAACCGGAAACTATGAACTCAATGACTGGTTTAATACCAGATTAGACACAGTGAAAGAAAAATATCAGTGAACTAGGAAACAGATGGGAAGAAAATACCCAGAATGAAGCATAAGAAACAGAACGATAAATACAGAAAAGAGAGTAAGATACAGAGAGTATAGTAACACATGGGGTATATATGCAAGTTGAGTTAAAGGAGTAAAGTGACAATAGATAAAAACCATATTTAAAGAAATAATGGCTTAAAGTTTTCTGGAATTAATGAGAGGCATCAAAGTCAGATTCAAGTATCTCTATGAATTCCACCAGAATAATACAAAGAAAACCACACTGAGGCCTAACAAAGCAAATTGTTGAACACTAAAACAGAGAAATTGAAAGCAGCCAGACATGGGGTGGGGTAAGGTTCTTTTTAAAGGATCAAAGAATAAGACAAGGAGTGGTGGCTCATGCCTGTAAGCCCAGAACTTTGGGAGACCTAGGTGGGAAGATCAGTTGAGCCCAGGAGTTCAAGATGGGCCTTGGCAATATGGCAAAAACCCGTCTCCACAAAAAATACAAAAATTAGCTGGGCATTGTGGCATGTGCCTGTGGTCCTAGCCACTCGGGAGGCTGAGGTGGGAGGACTGCTTGAGCCCTGGGAGGCGGAAGCTGCAGTGAGGTATGACTGTGTCACCGCACTCCAGCCTGGTGACAGAGTGAAACTTATTTCAAGACAAACAAACAAAACAAAAGACAGAGATGGCCAAAAAGTCAGAGAGCTGACAAAAGAAAAAAAAAAAAAAAAAAGGAAGTCAGGAAAAACTTAAGTCCCTTGATGACAATGTTGAGAAGGCAGATCTCTAGACTTCTTGCTAACTAAACAATACATGTCTTTATAGTCCAAATCACAGTAAGTCAGATACTGTTACTTATAGCAGACACTATTCCTGATATAATGCTTAACAGAAGAAGAGATAGTAAAGACTAGTGTTCAAACAAAACTTAAAATAATATTTAAAGGTATAATTGGTGAGAATTTTCCTGAATTAAAAAAATACATGAATCCTCAGACTGAATATGGTGGGCCGAGCAGGAAGGAAAAAAAATAAATGTGTGTGTGTGTGTGTGTGTGTGTGTGTGTCTGTATATTCATACCTGGATACAATATAATAAAGCTAGAGGACCAAACATATCAAGGCTACTAAGGAGAAGGCAGTCTGCCTACAAAGAAATGAATTAGGCCAGGTAAGGTGGCTCACGCCTGTAATCCCAGCATTTTGGGAGGCTGAGGTGAGTGGATTGCTTGAGCCCTGGAGTTTGAGACCAGCCTGGGCAACATGGCAAAACCCCATCTCTACTAAAAATATAAAAATTAGTTGGGCATGGTGGTATGCCCCTGTAGTCCCAGCTACTCAGGAGGCTGAGGCAAGAGGACTACTTAATCCCAGGATGTAGAAGCTGCAGTGAGCCATGATTTCACCACTGCACTGCAGCCTGGGTGGCAGAGTGAGATACTTTCAGGGAAAAAAAAAAAAAAATAGACTCAACAGAAAAATTTCTCTAGCTATAAAACTTTGATACAAAACCAGAATAGTACAAAGAAAGAAAACTTCAATTTTACCTAGGAAAATGTATGCAACAGTCTTACAATATTAGAATAGAATTCTTTTTCTTTTTGGAGACAGGGTTTTGCTATGTCACCCAGGCTGGAGTGCAGCAGTATGATGACAGCTCACTGCAGCCTTGAACTCCTGGACTCAAAGGGATCCTCCCACCTCAGCCTCCCTAGTAGCTAGGACTACAGAGGCATGCCACTACACCTGGTCAATTTAAAAATTTTTTATAGAGATAAGAGTCTTCCTATGTTGTTCAGGCTGGTCTCGAACTTCCGGCCTCAAGCAATCCTCCTGCCCTGGCCTTCCAAAGTGCTGGGATTACAGATGTGAACCACTCCACCTGGCCTAGAATAGAATTTGGAATACATATCAGAAAAAATCATGACTAATCAGAGTTCATTGAGAAATGCAAGGATGGTTCAACGATAGAAGGTTAATTGATACAATAAACCACATTTTCTCTAATCTTGTCTTCTCATTTTATTTCGTCAATTTGATCTTCAATTACTGATATCCTTTTTTCCACTTGATTGAATCAGCTGTTGAAGCTTGTGCGTGCATCACGAAGTTCTCGTGCCATGGTTTTCAGCTCCATCAGGTCATTTAAAATCTTCTCTACACTGTTTATTCTAGTTAGCCATTCGTCTAACCTTTTTTCAAGGTTTTTAGCTTCCTTGCAATGGGTTAGCTCAGAGAAGTTTGTTATTGCTGACCTTCTGCAGCCTACTTCGACAAACTCATCAAAGTCATTCTCTGTCTAGCTTTGTTCTGTTGCTGGCAAGGAGCTGCAATTCTTTGGAGGAGATGAGGTGCTCTGATTTTTAGAATTTTCAGCTTTTCTGCTGTGGTTTCTCCCCATCTTTGTGGCTTTTATCTACCTTTGCTCTTTGATGTTGGTAATCTACAGATGGCGTTTTGGTGTGGATGTCCTTTTTGTTGATGTTGAAGCTATTCCTTTCTGTTTGTTAGTTTTCCTTCTAACAGTCACGTCCCTCAGCTGCAGGTCTGTTGAAGTTTGCTGGAGGTCCACTCCAGACCCTGTTTGCCTGGGAATCACCAGCAGAGGATGTAGAACAGCAAATATTGCTGCCTGATCCTTCCTCTGGAAGCTTTGTCCCAAAGGGGCACCTGCCTGTTTGAGGTGTCTTTCGGTCCCTACTGGGAGATGTTTCCCAGTCAGGGGGTCAGGGACCCACTTTGAGGAGGCAGTCTGTCCGTTCTCAGAGCTCAAACACCGTGCTGGGAGAACCACTGCTCTCTTCAGAGCTGTCAAACAGGGACGTTTTAAGTCTGCAGAAGTTTCTGCTGCCTTTTGTTCAGCTATGCCCTGCCCACAGAGGTGGAGTCTATAGAGGCAGTAGGCCTTCCGGAACTGCAGTGGGCTCCTCCCAGTTCGAGCTTTCCTGCTGCTCTGTTTACCTACTCAACCCTCAGTAATGGCAGACGCCCCTCCCCCTGCCAGGCTGCTGCCTCACAGATTGATCTCAGACTGCTGTGCTAGCACTGAGTAAGGCTCCGTGAGCATGGGACCCACCGAGCCAGGCATGGGAGAGAATCTCCTGGTCTGCTGGTTGCTAAGAATGTGGGAAAAGCCCAGTATTTGGGCGGAAGTGTCCCGTTTTTCCAGGTACAGTCTGTCATGGTGTCCTTTGCTTAGGAAAGGGAAATCCCCTGACCCCTTGCGCTTCCTGAATGAGGTGACGTCCTGCCTTGCTTCGGCTCACCCTCCATGGAGTGCGCCCAGTGTCCAACCAGTTCCAATGAGATAAATCAGGTACCTCAGATGGAAATGCAGAAATCACCTGTCCTCTGCATCAATCACGCTGGGAGCTGCAGACCAGAGCTGTTCCTATTCCCACATTTTCATATTAAAGCAAAAATACACACAATGGTCTCAACAGATGCAGAAAAGCCATTCATAAAATTTAATATTTCTTCATGATAAAAATCTGAGCAAGGTAAGGGCCAGGCATAGTGGCTCACACCTGTAATCCCAGCGCTTTGGGAGGCCTAGGCAGGCAGATCACCTGAGTTCAGGAGTTCGAGACCAGCCTGGCCAACATAGTGAAACCCCATCTCTATTAAAAATACAAAAATTAGCTGGGCAGAGTGGCATGCACCTGTAGTCTCAACTGTCCGGGAGACTGAGGCAGGAGAATTGCTTGAACCCAGGAGGTAGAGGTTGCCATGAGCCAAGATTGCACCTCTGCACTCCAGCCTGGAAGACACAGTGAGACTCCATCTCAAACAAAAATAATAAAAATAAAATAAAATTTAAAAACTCTGAACAAGGTAGAGAGAGAGAATTTTGACAAGATATCTATCAAAAACAAAAAGCTAACTTCATAACAGTAAAACTTCAGAAGCACTCCAATGGAAGTCAGGACCAATATAAGGATGCTAGCTTATCTGTAAATTACATAACTGGCTATACAGAACTAAAGAGAATTTCAACCAAACCATCAGAACTAATTAAGAGTTTGAGATTATGCTGCATATAATATTTACATTAAAAAAATAGCATTCTGCCATACCAGTTAATAACCAACTGGAAAATGTAAAAAGAAAAAAGAAAGCCCATTTGCAACTACTACAGCAAAAATAATCTATGAATAAAAAATATGGGAAAAAATTTCATGGAGATAGTTTAAGTTTTTTTTTTTTGAGGCAGAGTCCCGCTCTGTCACCCAGGCTGGAGTGCAGTGGCGCGATCTCAGCTCACTGCAAGCTCCGCCTCCCAGGTTGCCGCCATTCTCCTGCCTTAGCCTCCTGAGTAGCTGGGACTACAGGTGCCCGCCACCGCGCCCGGCTAATTTTTTGTATTTTTAGTAGAGACGGGGTTTAACCGTGGTCTCGATCTCCTGCCCTTGTGATCCGCCCGCCTCGGCCTCCCAAAGTGCTGGGATTACAGGCATGAGTCACCGCGCCCGGCCAAGTTTTTTTTTTTTTGAGATGGGAGTCTTCCTCTGTTGCCCAGGCTGCTGTACAGTGGCATGATCTCAGCTCACTGCAAGCTCTGCTTTGTGGGTTCACGTCATTCTCCTGCCTCAGCCTCCTGAGTAGCTGGGACTACAGGTGCCCGCCACCACACCCAACTAATTTTTTTTTTGTATTTTTAGTAGAGACGGGGTTTCACCGTGTTAGCCAGGATGGTCTCGATCTCCTGACCTCGTGATCTGCTAGCCTCAGCCTCCCAAAGTGGATAATTATAAGATATTTAAGGCAAAAAGATTATCAAAATTCTCACCAATTGTAGCTTATACAACATTCATGGAATAAAAACTTACTTGATCCATAAATTCAGCTCAGTTCCAATAAAAATCCCAGTAAGTCTTTTTATAAAGGACTAAGTGTAACAAGGGCAATTACAAAGAACAGCAATGTGTGGAAACTCTTGACATACTACATATCAAAACTTATAAAATTCTGTATTAAGATAGTGTGGTGCTAGTAGAAAGTCAGAAAGTGCCCAAAACAGAACTACATATTTAGGAAAACTTGGTATGATATAGATGGCATTATAAACTGAGAATAGACTACTCAATAAATGGTGCTGAGACAATTAGTTACCTATATGGAAAAAAAATTAGATTCCCTACTTCACATTGATTTTTATACAAAGTTAGTTCCATGTGGATTAAATATATAAATGGGAAAACCAGAAGATTTAAAAGAAAACATACAGAAGAACCGTCCTGATCTAGGTAGACAGGATTTCTTGACCAAGACAAAAAGCACAAACAATAAAATACGACAGTTTTGGCAATATTAAAATCAAAAACATCTGTACAAAAAATTGAACATAAAGAAGAGAAGCCACACAGAGAAAGATATTAGCAAAATGTAGTAACAAAAAAGGATTAGTATTAACAATACTCTTACAAATTGATAAGCAAAGATAAAGCCAATAGAAAATTGGGCAACAGAAAAAACAAAAACAGATATAAAAAATAATAAACATTAACATGTAACTATATATAACATATATATTACTGTTACATTGTTAAGTTTTAGATATAAAATGCATATAAATAGCACAAACCTAAGTACTAACGTTAAAAAACATTACTGGGTATGCGAAACACCAAATAAGGACTACTACAAAGAAGAATGGGAGACTTTAACTTTTATTTTTAAAAATGCGACATAAATTTGGCAAATGTTAACATTTTTTAAAGTTGGACAGTGAATAAACAGGTATTCTTACTCTCTGCTAGTCTCTGTGTTTAAAATATTTCATGATAAAGTGAGCAAATGGTTAATTTTACATAAAAAGAACTTTAACAGATGCAAAAAATAAAACCTCTTCTCATTCGACAAGCAGTCTAAATGGGGAAAAAAGAACCGAATCATAAAAAAGGTAGCAGATAATGTCACCGTGGCTTACCAGCCTAATTAAAGCTTATTACTTGTTATGTATATATCCTTATTAAACTAAGTAGTTACCGTGTTAAAGCATTTTAGTGTTTAAATAAAAGATTTCAGAACACAGCAGAAATACATTCCAATATGTTGGGGTTTTTACGCTTACGAAAATCTACAATAGTAGTTGATTTGACATTTGAATCACACCTATCTGAATTAAGATGTCCAGTACTACCAAAAAAAAGCCACACGAGGCCATGAAACACTCCCAACTCTGCATGTTTTAGCCTTTTCAAAGTCCTAGAAACCAACTGATACTGATTAAAAACCAAACAAAAAACTATAGCCCTCAGAAAAATACATCATTTTGCACACAAAGGCCATCCATAGGCCTCAGATCTAGAACTCCTGCTTTAATGTTGCTTCTCCAATCTCAAACTGAAACACTGGCTGAGTTACGCTGGAAAAGAAGGCAAAGCGTTCGGGGCCTGAGTTCTAGTTGCGTAAAACCTTTCGGGCTTTCGGCAACTTCTCGAGAGGTTAACACCTTTAACGAGACTTTGTTCCCTACCGATGCCGTGGCTGGACAAATGCCTCTGTCAACTGCTACAGACCCAAAGTCTATGCTCTAAAGATAGTGAAGCCGTTCTGTCAAAGTGAAAACAGAAGGGGTAGGTAGGAAGCCGCCCCGCTTTCTTTCAAGCACAGAGACCCAGAGAGACGCCCAGGAGCTCCCGAAAAAAACGTTGGTGCTTAAGAGTTGCCGGGGGTCAGAAACAGCTGTGAGACACTGAAAAATCCCCACTGGTAAGCGCCCCAACTCCACCTCGACTCCTACCCGCAAGGTTGGGGACTGGTTAAAAGGGGGGGAGGGAATACCTCCCCCAACAACCGCTTCAACCGCCTTCGGCCAAGTCCCCGCTCGGGCCCACCAACCTCACAGCCTGAAGAATCCCACACTCACTGGAAAGTGGGGCCGGGTCCTGGTCCCGGTCCGGCTCCCGGAATTCGGCGGGTCTCCCAGGGTTTCGGGGGAGGTGGCGGCTGGGACGCCATCTCCTCCGCCTCCGCTCGGCTCCCGCTCCTAGCCCGGACTGTCCAGGCCAGCGTAGACCAGCACCTCGAGCGCAAGGCACAACGGGAAGAACACCGAGCCGTCCACCCCTCCCACCCTGGCAGTCAGAACAAGGCTTGAGTTACTTCGCCAGCTGAATCCATACAGCGAGAGGATGCTACTAATTTGTAGGAAGAAACACGTTCTTTGTATTTGCCCCAGAAAGAGCTCCTGTTCTAAATCTCAGGGTAAAGGCTCATCGATATTTCTGGCAACGGCTACGACTCCCTAGACGTCAGAGTCCGACAGAGGCTTTTCTGGGAGTGGACCAGTAAGGCTGGGAGTAAAGCCCCACGCACTCCTACAGTCGCGGGGGCGGTGGGGTGAGGTGGCAAAGTAGGCGATTTGACGGATTTCCCTACAAACAAGAAGGGAGAAGCTCACTTAGTCCTAGCGAGAACGAGCTGGTACTTTCGTTTAAAGCTCACGTTTCCTCGGGGAACAGAATTGCTAGACGCAATAGGTGCGTTGTCTTTAGTCTTCCCCGTTCCCTTCGAGGGCCGGAAGGGGTTAAATCTCAGGCTCCGGCGTCTGGGGAGAAGGTGAGGCGGGTACGTATGAGGTGAAGGAGTGCAGACTGGGTGCAGAAGAGGTGTGGCGAGAGAGAGAGGTCATTTCTCTCCTGCCGGAGCGGCTTTGTTAGCAAAGAGGGGTGAGTGGGAAGTTTGTTGCACCTGACCGAAGGGGGAAGGGCTTGCTTGGCCAAAACTGAGGCTTGAGGTTAGATCTCGGGATGAACTTTTCAAGAGTCCACAGTAGATTCCATAGCTGAATGTTTCAGAAGCCCAGTGAAGTGTGATCACCTTTTTCCCCGTAAATCCACACCCCCAGCCCCACGCCGCGGTACGAATGACACCCTTCGGTAGGGAAAGGAGTTTAAAAGATCTTAGGATATGAGACTCAGGCAGTTTTTTCTCACACCCTGCTCCTTTCCTCGTTTTCGATGACTAGTTTTTGTAATCGTCCAGGAGGTGAAAATAAAGTCCTTCCTCTCCTCCAGTAAGCCAGAGACTGGGCTAGTTATCCTTGGTCTGGGGAGGAGGGATTCAGTCCTCCTAGGGAGCCTGACACGTGAAAGGCGGCTGTGTAGCAACTTGTTAGCGTTGTTTCTATAAAACAAACACGTAAACGAAAAGCAAACATCTTGAGGGTAACCAACACTGGAAAACTTACATTATGGGATGCCTTTTTCAGGGCTTGCTTTCAAACATAATCTAATATGGACAACCGATTTCTGATGTCTTATGAAATCCTGACATTTCATTACCTCACGATGAAACAATCAAATTTAAGGCGTAACGTGTTTTCTCCTTTTAATGTTGATAGATTGTTGGTAGGTGAAATTGAGAAGTTGATAGATTGTTAGGAGGTGAAAATGATGTTGAGAGGTTTGTAAATTCATAGCTCGTTTATTAACACACATTCAAAAGAGGTCTTTTTGTTTGGGGTCTATTTTTAGACCTCTTCAAATTACTCAGGACTGGAAGTTTTGTAATTCTCATCAATCAGGTTTGGGAACTTCTCAGAGCCAGGAGTTTGTAATGTGTCGTTTATTCGCTTTGCATGATACCTTTGTTCTTGTGAATTTATTGGAGAAATAAACATGGTCTTATAGCCATGGAAAATAAAATAAATTTTAATATAGCTATTTAAGTTTCTAGGGAAATCATTAAGTGTCCTTTTAAAGTGCTTATTGATTTGTTTATTGGAAGAGGGTGTATTTGTGTTTCTTTTTGAGTTAAATGTTACTTCTGAATTAAGTAAAATTCTTAAGCTAAACTAATGGAGAAAAAATAACTTAGAATAACCGGTGAAACAGAAACAGTTTCTCTGTGTATGTAGTCAGAGATGCACTGTAAATGCTTATATTCAGCCCCTCACAGCATCCAATCTTTTCTCTGCATCAAACTAGATTAAATGGACTGGGAAAAGGGATACAGATCACTAGTAAATAATAATGACTTGACCTTGACCACACAGATTTTATTTATTTATTTATTTATTTATTTATTTATTTATTTATTTATTTTGAGATGGAGTCTCGGTCTTTCGCCCAGGCTGGAGTACAGTGGTGCGATCTTGGCTCACTGCAACCTCTGCCTCCTGGGTTCAGGCGATTCTCCTGCCTCAGCCTCTGGAGTAGCTGGGACTACAAGCACGTGCCACCATGCCTGGCTAATTTTTTGTATTTTTAGTAGAGATGGCATTTCATCGTGTTAACCAGGATGGTCTTGATCTCCGGACCTTATGATCTGCCTGCCATGGCCTCCCAAAGTGCTGGGCTTACTGCAACCTCCACCTACTGGGTTCAAGCGATTCTCCTGCCTCAACCTCCCGAGTAGCAGGGATTAAAGGCACGTACCACCACACCTGGCTAATTTTTGTATTTTAATAAAGATGGAGTTTCACCATGTTGGCCAGGCTGGTCTTGAACTCCAAACCTCAAGTGATATGCCTGCCTTGGCCTCCCAAAGTGCTAGGATTACAGGTGTGAGCCACTGGGCCTGGCCAGATCTTCATTGTTTAGAGGTTATTTTCCACATATTCTGTCCTCTTTCTTGAAAATACCATGGAGCCCAAATTCACTTAGGCAACCCTAAATACATGTTTCTCAATTCTGGTGTCTCAAAGTTGTCACCTAGTCAGCTTGTATGGTGCGTCCATACAAGCCTGATTTTTTTCTCCCTGCTGACTCACATATTCACCTGAATTAGAATTCAGCCAGATGCAATCTGTTTTTAGTCGTCCTGGCTGCCGAACTGATTTTTATGGTGAAGAGTTCTATGTAACTATATACCTGTCTTCCTCATTATTTTGTGCAAGAATCTTGATAAGTGGCCCCAAACATTTAGCAACTTGCAAGTAAGTAGTAAGTTTTAGAGGTGTGGAAAACACAGACTAGAAGAATCACATCTTTATACTAAGCTGTTGGGAAGAGCTTCACCCTTCCACAAATTTTAAGCAAGTTCATTTGAATTATGAAACGGCACAAATTAAAAGATGCCACTGTGTTTCTATGACCACAGTTATAGCATGCCACAAGATTGCCATGCAATGATTATTTTCTAAAATATTGGTAGTTGATCATTTTAAGGTAATATGGACTGTTTCACTAATTAGAAGATCTAGTTTTGCTGAACAAATTAGGTTGTTTGAATTTTTAGTACCCCTCCTTCCTGGTAACAGGAGACAGATTTGCCCTCATTCTCTATATAGTATTTTTTTTGTGAGTTTATTTAAATTGCAAAAATTGGCAACTTAAGCAAACCGTTGCTCTCAAATACTATGTACTTAATTCGTTTTTGTTGGAGGTTTTTTGTTGTTGTTGTTTGTTTGTTTGTTTGAGATGGAGTTTCACTGTCATTGCCCAGGCTGGAGTGAAGTGGCACAATCTTGGCTCGTTGCAACCTCCGCCTCCCAGGGTTCAAGTGATTCTCTTGTCTCAGCCTCCTGAGTAGCTGAAAGTACAGGCACACGCCAACACACCTGGCTAATAGTTTTTGTATTTGTAGTAGAGATGGGGCTTCACCATGTTGGCCAGGCTGGTCTCAAACTCCTGACCTCAGAAGATCCACTCACCTCGGCCTCCCAAAGTGCTGGGATTACAGGCATGAGCTACTGCACCTGACCAAATTTGAGTAATATTTTTAGATTTTATGACTGGCTTTGGGGAAAGGGAGTTCTGGTTTCTATGACTCACCTTGAGGAAGAGGGACAGTAGTTTTTCTATGGCTAGTCTGGGGAAGAATGAGACTGAGAGACAGGAGGGCAGAAGGTCAGAGAAAAAGTTTTGCTTCTGAGGCTGCTGCTGAGGCCTTCATTTTGGGGTATGGCTTTCTAAGCCCCACCACCAGCAAACTCATTTTTAATTTCTTATAGGAAAAGTTTAATGAATTAACTTTGTACAATACTGAATGGTACAAAACAAAGAGAAAAATTTCACCCTGTACCTCTGTTTTCATTACCCTCTTCAGAAGCAACCATTCTTGATTATTTTTATTTCTTTTGATCAACTTAGTTATATTGATATATTTTATCATAATCCAGAATGCTAAACTAAATTTCTTAACAATTAGAAACCTTTACTGGATCCATTTTATAAACTTCCTTCAAGTTTGTATTTTATAATATGTGTATAATGAAAGGGGCTTGGTTAGAGAGTACACAATAGTGCTTTTCAAATGAAAGCTAGTTTTTATCCCTAAACATGATGACTTGTCTGTGACAGTAAAATGCAGAAGCTGATCATTAGTTTTACTTTTTTTCTTTCTAGTTATAATTATTCAGTATGTTCCCACTGACTGAGGAAAACAAGCATGTGGCCCAGTTGTTGCTCAGTACTGGTACTTGTCCAAGATGTATCTTCAGATTCTGTGGTGTGGATTTTCATGCACCTTACAAACTTCCATACAAGGTATTTTCTTCTTTTTTTTTCAAGTTAAGAGAAGGTTCTCTATATTTTACAATGAATGCCTGTACTTTTGAGAGCAGGTATATATTCATAACTCTTTTTAAAATTAAAAATCTATGATAAAATGAGTGATAGTCTTAATTTTGGAATAGTCTCAGAAATGTAAGTTCCTTCTTAAGTGATTGTATCTAGGTATCTAACATTTAGTGTAATGGGATCTTTGTGGAGGAACTCCCTGGTGCATTTAACGTTTGTGTAGATGTTTCCTAAAGGATATCTAAACACAATATCACAAAATATTGCTTCCTCCCAGGAGGGGCTAATATTCCTTACATGTCCTACTAAGTGGAAGCATTGTGGGTATGGTTGCCTTTTTCTGTTTTTTCCGATTTTCTATATTACTAGTGGTATTTATAAATAGGTATTTGGAGTCCTTTAGAAATAAATGCTTATCATAATCATTATTACTGTTATTAATGACAAAAGTAATATACAGAGATCTTTGACATTTATGGTGATATACAGAGAGCTTTGACGTTTAATATAATACTTTTTGCATAAGATGTGTAACATTTATGAAATGTTTGATTCTAAAAATGATACTCTTTTTAGAGGCAAATAGTAATAATACATATGTAAATATATACTTTATAGACAGTATGTATACAACATATACACACACAGTTTCTTGTAATTTAAAAAATTGTCCAGGAGTTAGTAGTATCAGTTATTTTTAAAATGTTGTTGTTTCTATTATTTTGGCAATAATAATACATAATATTCAATTATCATTACTATATGTCAAGCTCTCATATAATTCTCATAAACTGATTAGGTAAGTACATACTATGATTGTCTCTATTTTCAGATGAAGAAACTGAGATACAGAGAGGTTAAGCAACCTGCCCAAAGTTACACAGCTATTAAGTGAGCAAGCTAGGATTTGAGCAGTCTGACTGAATTCAAAACCTAGGATTTGGAGCTAGAAGACATGGATTTGAATCCCAGTTCCACCACTTTGCAGCTTCAGTTTACTCCTCTGTAAATGGGAATGATGATAATACCCACCTCACAGGACTTTAAGGGATGATACCTAATAAAGTATGTGGAAACACTGGAAACACTTTGAAAACCAGAAATTGGCCGGGCGTGGTGGCTCACGCCTGTAATCCCAGCACTTTGGGAGGTCAAGGTGGATAAATCATGAGGTCAGGGGTTCAAGACCAGCCTGGCCAAGACGGTAAAACCCTGTCTCTACTAAAAATACAAAAATTAGCTGGGCGCCGTGGCAGATGCCTGTAATCCCAGCTACTTGGGAGGCTGAGGCAGGAGAATCGCTTGAACTTGGGGGTCGGGGGTGTGGAGGTTGCAGTGAGCCGAGATTGTGCCACTGCACTCTAGCCTGGGTGACTGTGAGACTCCGTCTGAAAATTAAGAAAACAAAAACAAAAAACAAACCAGAAATGGTACTTGTGCTATGATGATTTAAATATGTGTATATTCATTTATACACAATATGACTGTAAAGTAATAAGACTGGTTTTGTGTAACCCTGCTTACACATTTTTTCAGATTATTATTCTATTATATGTTATTAGATTTTAAATTTATATTAAACTATTACTCTATTATGTTATTAGATTGTAAATTTATATTAAGAGACTGAGTGTTACCAACTTTTGTGTGTTTCATTTTATGTAAAGAAATATACAAGAATATTTGGACAAGTTTTTGGAAATGTTCTTAAATTTTGATCTGTTCTATTCATGTAGCTATGTATGTATATGCACATCTGTATATGCACTATGTTTTACCTATATTACAGATTTTAGGTAACAACAAACATTTGTGTGAGTCAAAATGTACCTGTATATGTATGTACGTATATTTATCTGTTAAAGCAGGTGAGCTAATTTCTCAATAAAGTGGATTTAAATTTGTTTGAGTGGAAGATTTTTTCCCTTTAGAGTCAGTAAATTGTCATCTGAATGAATTTGAAAAAGATACTTTTTCATCAATGGCATAAAAAACATGTCTAAACAAAATGGGAAAATACTCTGAGTATTTAGATGAGAGGGATATCTGAATGAGAGAAATATGAGAATGGTTTCAAAGAAATGCAAGTTCTAATACAAGACAGAAATTAGGCAAACTAGAATATAGTAGAGCATGTCTTTCAATTAATATATGGAAATAGTTTATAATCATATGCTAACTTTCAGCATTGTCAGCATTTGTGTACTTTTCTTAGTAAATTTTCTCCAAATTATTTTTACTTATTAGACTACCTCTAATGATCAGATTTCATATTAAATAAATATTATACTTGTGAGCGCTTAGTAATTGTGAGGTTATTAAATAACCTAGCAAGGATGGAAATTCAGTTTGTATTTTTATATGTTAATCATTAGAACTGAAGTTTGTTTTTACTGAAATTAGCAAGTGAATGACTCACAACAGAATTACAAATTAACAAATTTGTAATGGAGCCTTTCTCCCTCAGATTTATGACTTTTGCTTCACTGATATATGGAACTCTTTTGAAAAAGTATTCCCACATATATAATAGAGATAGGTAATTCTCTTTTAAATTCCATAAAAGCCAATGCTGGCTAATAAAATAACTGGATTGCTTCAGAATTGATATGTCAACATTGTAAAATCTGTGATATGTCCTAATTTTCACTCGTATTTTCTTGTTTCGTCTTACCTAGAAAGCCTTAAGGACATTGTCAGTGGGTCATTACTTTTTCTTTCATTAACTTTCCAGGAGTTGCTCAATGAACTACAGAAATTTCTGGAAACTGAAAAAGATGAATTAATTTTGGAAGTTATGAACCCACCTCCCAAGAAAATTCGACTGCAAGAACTGGAAGATAGTATTGATAATCTAAGTCAAAATGGAGAGGGAAGGATCTCTCTTAGTCAAGATGGAAGCATTGCTTCCAAGAACTCAAATTTAAATGTATGTAATGTATGCCTAGGAATTCTTCAAGAATTCTGTGAGAAAGATTTCGTTAAAAAGGTAAATAACCTGTTTTTCATTATAGGTGCAATTATGTAGAGATTTTCAGTCTTAAGACCAAGAATTCTTTTTTCTTTCCTTTTTTGGAGATAGGACAATTCTTTTTTCTTTTCTTTTTTGGGTTTTATTCTATTGCCTAGGCTGAAGTGCAGTGGTACAATCACAGCTCACTGCAGCCTCTAACTCCTGGGACTCAAGCAATCCTCCTACATCAGCCTTCTGAGTAGCTAGGACTATAGGCATGTACCACCATGCCCACCTAATTTTTTTTTCTTTTTTTTTGAGATGGAGTTTTGTTCTTGTTGTCCAGGCCATAGTGCAATGACACGATCTTGGCTCATCGCAACCTCCACTTCCCAGGTTCAAGTGATTGTCCTGCCTCAGCCTCCCGAGTAGCTGCGATTACAGGCATGCGCGACCATGCCTGGCTAATTTTGTATTTTTAGTAGAGACAAGGTTTCTCCATGTTGGTCAGGCTGGTCTCAAACTCCTAACCTCAGATGATCTGCCTGCCTTGGCCTCCCAAAGTGCTGGGATTACAGACATGAGCCACTGCGCCTGGCCCTAATTTTTAAATCTTTTTGTAGAGGTAGGGTCTCCCTATGTTACTGTGCTGGTCTTGAACAACTGGCCTCCAGTCATCCTCCTGCCTTGGCCTCTCAAAGTACTGGGATTACAGGTGTGAGTCACTGCACCCGGCCAAGGCCAAGAATTCAATTTTTTTTTTTTTTTTTTTTTTTTTGAGACGGAGTCTCACTCTGTTGCTCAGGCTGGAGCGCAATGAATGGCGTGATCTCGGCTCAGTGTAAGCTCTGCCTCTTGTGTCCACGCCATTCTCCTACCTCAGCCTCCCTAGTAACTGGCACTACAGGCACCCAACACCACGCCCGGCTAATTTTTAGTATTTTCAGTAGACACAGGGTTTTACTGTGTTAGCCAGGATGGTCTCGATCTCTTGACCTCGTGATCTGCCCACCTTGGCCCAAAGTGCTGGGATTACAGGCGCAGGTGTGAGCCACCACACCCGGCCGAATTCTTTTTTTTTTTTCCGAGACAGAGTTTCACTCTTGTCACCCAGGCTGGAGTGCAGTGGTGCAGTCTCAGCTCACTACAACCTCCACCTCCCAGGTTCAAATGATTCTCTTGCCTCAGCCTCCTGAGTAGCTGCGATTACAGGCATGTGCTGCCACGCCCAGCTAAGTTTTGTATTTTTAGTAGATACGGGGTTTCACCATGTGGGCCTGACCTCAGGTCTCAAACTCCTGACCTCAGGTCATCTGTCTGACTTGGCCTCCCAAAATGTTGGGATTATAGGCATGAGCCATCGCGCCCGATCTTCTGGTTTTTGTTTTTGTTTTGAGACAGGGTCTCACTGTGTCACCCAGGCTGGAGTGCAGTGGCATGATACCGGCTCATTGCAACCTCCACCTCTGGGCTCAGGTGATCCTCATACCTTAGCCTCCCAAGTAGCTGGGACTACAGGTGCATGCCACCATGCCCCAGTACAAGAATTTTTATATTGAAAGGAACACTGCCATTCATTTCAACTTTTTTTCACACAATTGGATCATTAAAATATTTTCTTAATTTTTTTAAAAAACCAAAACCTACGATTCTCAAATTACTTTTTAATTGACATATCTGAAAATTAATAAAATGTATATTCATGTGTTTCAGTCATAAGTGCTATTTAATTGAAGAAAAATGTAGCAGTTTGTTTTCATTTTGCTGTTTAATATAGCTGAATTACAGAAAAGTTCATTTCTAGTTGTACTTATTATTGTCCCAAAAAGACAGGTGGTACAGCCCTGTAGAAGGTAAATGATTGAATGTGGGATTGCCTTTTGTTTGTTTTTTTCTGTCAAGAGTGCTATATTTGGGTTTGTTTTGTTTGAAAGTTAGGGGGTGACCTAATAGAAAGCTATTTTGACACTTAACAGTTTATTCTGCAGATGTTATTCCTGGCTGTTTTGGTTCTTTGTAGTATTAGTCTTCAGGGTCATAGTTAGGCAATATTTAATCTCAAGATATTTGTGAGTGTTCCACTGTCAAATGTGAAAGTTTGGAAGTTTTGCCATGTCATCTCCCAGACCAGAAATTCATGTTATTAAGATTAGAGTAAGTAATATTTTCAGCAATTCCTGGGAATTTACGTAATTGTAATGCTTTTTTAGGTGTGCCAAAAGGTTGAAGCCTCTGGGTTTGAATTCACCAGCTTGGTATTTTCAGTCTCCTTCCCACCACAACTATCTGTAAGAGAGGTAAGGTCATTTACATGCATAAAACTATATGTGAAGTGCATGCTAGGAATTTCTCAAAAAATGGGAATGTAGAAATATTCCTTACTCTATTATATTTTTTACATTTTGTGTACTTATTGAATGATTGAAGCAATTTATAGCTGCTTAATAAATACTTGTTGAGTGAGTGAATGACAAAAGGAATTAGTTTTGTTCCTAGGACAGCCATCTTTTTTAAAGACCCTCAATCGGTTGCAGACATTCATTATTAGCTCCATGTGAGGCATGATGGTCAGAGAAAGACATTTGACTAGGTTTCCAGAGATCTTTTGAGGTGGATATGTGCACTTTAGAATAGTCCTAGAATAGAGTCGTTTCAATTATGATGAGCCTTATTCTCTCTGGAGTAAAATATAAAAAGATGGCGTATCTTCCAGTCAATGATAAAAGGGAGAGAATTGGCCTTATTTTTTAAAACTGTTTTCTTTGTTAATTGAAAAAAAATTCATTGCTGTATTATTCTTATGTGTCAAAACTGACATGAAAACATAACATTTTGCTAATATTGTTAAATGAAGTATAGTGAGAAACTTCTGTAATCTTAAATTACAACCATGGGTTCTAAGCATATTCGTTTATATTTATGAGATGTCTTTCCCCTAAGAAACCTACAGTATCACCAGAACATTACATCGTAAACCCTCATTTTCTTTGGGTGAGCATGTTTATTAGCCCTAAATAAGCTGAAGATCGTTGAAGCTGGATAGAATGATAAAGAAGAGCCAGGAAGTGAAAAAGGGTAGGATGATTTTATATAGTATCTGTGTTGCTGACAAGATAACTGAGCAAATGGAAGAATAAAGATGATGATGATGATGATATACTGGGTTTATAAACACTTAATTTTCTAGTCAATCATCAAAGCATTTCTCACTGATGTGTCATCTTCTGGTCCAATTTTGGTACAGAGAAACAGACTTCCAAAAGCTAAGTGACTCTCACTTTAGTGAGAGTTTTGAGAAACAAATAGGAATAAGAAGTATATTTTCTGAATGTGGTTATATATCTTACCATCAAACCTTTCCTCTCAAAGCTTATATTTATATATTTCCATAACCCTCAGAACCTGTGAATCAAAGTTTATATTTTTACACTAAGATTCATATTATCCATTTTATCACTTATTTGATGATTTTAACAATATTAGCTTAATGTTACTATTCATAAGGTATTTCTATTCCATATTAGAAACAGAAGATACTGTTTTTGTTTGTTTGTGTTTTTGTGATGGAGTTTCACTCTTGTTGCCCAGGCTGGAGTACAATGGCGCCCTCTCAGCTCACTGCAACCTCTGCCTCCCGGGTTCAAGTGATTCTCCTGCCTCAGGCTCCCAAGTAGCTGGGCTTACGGGGATGCGTCACCACGCCAGCTAATTTTTTTTGTATTTTTAGTGGAGACGGGGTTTCTCTACATTGATCAGGCTGGTCTCGGACACCTGACCTCAGATGATCCGCCCGCCTCAGCTTCCCAAAGTGCTGGGATTACAGGCGTGAGCCACCGTGCTTGGCTAGAAGATACTGTTTTTAAAAATAGAATTATTCTGCTTAAACTCTACTTTTCATAACTGATTTTAACCAGAAAACTATTTAGTAGAAATATGTAACTGTTCTAATTATTGAAGAATTAATATGTTTCCATAGTTTAATGTGCTATGTTTTGTTTTATTTGTAGTAATGAGTAATGTATTTTTACCTATTCATTTCCTAAGAATAATAGTTCAAGTAATTACAGTTTTATATGCAGTATACTCTTTTCACATCCCAGGTTTCTTCAGAAAATTATGTTTGTGGTTCAGTTCGTTATTTTCTGTTATTATTGTGTTACTTTCTTTTTTTTTTTTTTTTGAGACAGAGTCTCACTCTGTCACCCAGTCTAGAGTACAGTGGCATAATCTTGGCTCACTGCAAGCTCCGCCTTCTGGGTTCACGCCATTCTCCTGCCTCAGCCTCCCGAGTCACTGGGACTACAGGCACCCGCCACCATGCCCGGCTAATTTTTTGTATTTTTTAGTAGAAATGGGGTTTCACCGTGTTAACCAGGATGGTCTTGATCGTCTGACCTTGTGATCTGTTGGCCTCGGCCTCCCAGAGTGCTGGGATTACAGGCGTGAGCCACCGCGCCTGGCCATATGTTACATTCTTTTATTGCCATCTTTTATTACTTCTTTGGAATTGAGATATGCTGTGCAAGCCAGGCTGTATATAAATTGCTTTTTAAACCACTTATTTGTTACACATCTCAATTTGAACTAGTTACACATATCTTCAGAATATTCTGCATTTTGAATATAAATTCTGTGATTTCTCTAGTGCCATGTTCTACATATATGGCTTTCAACTTAGACCTTGTAAATATCTCTACCTTAGAACTTCTTTGTCTGTTTGTAGAACAAACATCAATATACTATCCATAAAATTGATATATGTCAATTATCTCATAATTCACACTAGAATATACAATTGAGTCCATTTGAATGATTTGGTTTTTTCCACTTCTAAGAAGTAGATGATCACAGATCTATTTAAAGCAACAATATTTTATCAATATGGTGGTATTTATTATATTCCTGCTTACAAAAGAAATAAGGGGTGGCCTCAAGTAAAGTTTTTTTTTTTTAATTAAACGGCCAGTCGCAGTAGCTCATGCCTGTAATCCCAGCACTTTGGGAGGCTAAGGTGAGAGGATCTCTTGAGTTCAGTTGAAGACCAACCTGGGCAACACAGTGAGAGTCTGTCTCTACAAAAAAATTTAAAAATTAGCTAGGTGTGGTGATGCATATCTGTAGTCCCAGCTATCCTGGAGGGCAAGGTGGGAGGCTTGCTTGGGCCTGGGGGGTTGAAGCTGCATTGAGCCATGATCACACCACTGTACTCTAGCCTGGGTGACAGAGCGAGGCCCTGTCTCAAAAAAAAAAAATTAAGCAATAAAATTTGCATTAACGCATCTATATTCCTGGTTATACTAATCCTTTTCTGATGATAGCTTTTTTTTTTTTTTTTTTTTGAGACAAGGTCTTGTTCTGTCAGCCGGGCTGGAGTGCAGTGGTGCAGTCTTGGCCCACTGCAGCCTCCGCCTCCCAAGTTCAAGCCATTTTCCTGCCTCAGCCTCACAAGTAGCTGGCATTACAGGCATGTGCCACCACACCCAACTAATTTCTGTATGGGGTTTCACCATGTTGGTCAGGCTGGTCTCGACCTCCTGATCTCAAGTGATCCACTTGCCTCAGCCTCCCAAAGTTCTGGGATTACAGGTGTGAGCCACCTCTCCTGGCCCCAGTAGTTATTATTTATCATCATTATAAAAGCATTAATTTAAAAGCTTAGAAAGAAAAGTCTGTATTTTTGTTCATAGTATAATAATCATTTTCCACTGAGTTCGGGAGAATATGGAAGCAGGATGGAGTATATGTCCGAAATGTGTTTTCTTAGAAGGAACTAGCTAATCAACCAGAACAGTTTTAAACTGAATACTACTAAAGAGGAGAAGCATAAGCAGAATTTGAGATTATAAGAGAGTAGTAAATACCTACGACTGTCATGGTGACTTTCTGGGTTTGGTTTTATCATTTGAATGTAATAATGGAAGGATAAATCCTTCTTATAAGGCTCAGATTTGTTAAGGGGAAAGATGTAATAGCGTGATATGGCAAGAAATTATGTACCTGCACTGAGATTTGAGATCCTGAGAGTGATCTCACGGTGGTACCTGTGGTCCCAGCAACTGGGGAGACTGAGGTGGGAGGATCACTGTAGCCCAGGAGGCGGAGGTTGCAGTGAGCTGCGATTGTACCACTGCACTCCCACTCCAGCCTGGAACAAAGTAAGATCCTGTCTCAAAAAACAAAACACAACACAACAAAACAAAATAGGATAGATAGAGTAGTAGAAGTATACTGTATAATATCTGGCCAAGGGGAGGATTGATTAATTGCAGATACAAAATAATCACAAAGGCTAATGAATACAGTGGTGTGAGGGACTCTCAGTGTCTGGGTACATGATGGAAATCATGTTTAACTAAAAGTGTGTTATCTGACAACTTTTGGATTGGAACTGTTTCTTTTCCTAAAGTAGTGGTTCTCTAATATGCATGAGACTCACTTGGAGAGTTTCCCAGGCCCCATTCCCAGAGATGCTAATACAGTAGGTCAGGTGAGACTCATGAATTTGCATTTCTAACAAGCTCATAGGTAATGCTGGTGCTATTACAACAACACTCTGAGAACCATTTTCCTAAAGGATGGTGGGGCAACTAATCTAGTCCTAAATGAAAAATTGGTAGCCTTTTAAATTTGTATTCCTGAAGGATGGGAAGAAGAGGCATAAGTAGAATATATCCTAAGCTTCTGATAGGTGTATTTCAAACACTACAAAGAAAAGGCAAAGAAAAATGGCATAGGATTCTGTGCTGGAAGATAAAAGGATTGAGAGCATCAAACAAAGTGCAATTCACATTTTAATTCAAACCAAACTATCTCAATGAATAAAAAAAAGGTTGGGGGAAAATACATCTCAATGAATAAGAAATAGGGATCTCTTTCTGTCTCTACCTCTGTTTTTACACAAAGGCTTGTATTTAGATATATTTATTTGACATTTTAGTTTGGCCTATGAACCCTGTGTACCTGTCATCCAACTCCAACAGTTAAATTTTTTGCCAATCTGGGATCAATTTCAAAAGAAGTACAGGAAAGGTCAAGTCAAATTAATGCAAATGAAAGAGGATGACTTGGCTGGGTGTTGGCTCATGCCTATAATCCCAGCACTTTGGGAGGCTGAGGTGGGTGGATCACCTTAGGTCAGGAGTTCGAGACCAGCCTAGCCAACATAGTAAAATCCCGTCTCTACTAAAAATACAAAAATTAGCCGGGTGTGGTGGTGTGCACCTGTAGTCCCAGCTATTCAGGAGGCTGAGGCAGGATAATCATTTGAACCTGGGAGGCAGAGGCTGCAGTGAGCCGAGATTGTGCCACTGTACTCTATCCTGGGGAGACTACATCTCAAAACAAAAAAACAAAAAAACAAAAAAAAAAGAAAGAGGTGGCTTATGGCTTATGTCTATAAGAACAGCAACCAGAAAACTGAAGCTACTAATGAATAGAAGCTTTCAAGAATTGCTAAGGAAGATTTGTGGACTTAAAGTTATGTTCAGAGCAAGAAAAAGATGAAAAGGATGGATAGATCTGCTATTTGGAACTGATATAGAGAAAGCAGGACTCTGAAAAATCCTGTTTTGCTTCTGTGCTTTATGTCGAGGAAAATGATCTTCCTTCCAAAAAGAGGTAGACTGGTCATTGGTAAGGGAGAATGAATGCTCCACATGGTGAAGCGTTTCAAAATGGGTTCAGGTGTTTAGACCTGGGTGCATTACATTCCAGTATAGCTTCAGAAAGAACTTGCAGCTGTTCCTGATTTTTGAGGGCTTTTAACCCATTTATGCTGGAGGTTGCAAATTTTTTTGGTGAAAAATCAGACCTTGGTGATGACCTTGAGCAGTAGGATATAAATATCTCCCACAAGCTTAGCGTTCTAATAATGGAACACTAGGGAAATGGGTTAAAAATAGCAGATTTTACAAATGACTGGAGACAGATAAAGGCAGTTGCAATTTTCCAAAGGGGAAGAAAGTTGGCCACAGAGGTCAGGATAAGAGGGAGATGTGATTATAAAATAATGGTAAGAGGGATGTAACATTTATTCTGAAGCTGGAGGAAGGGAGCCATGAGCCAAGGAATGCGGATTTTCTTTTGAAGCTAGAAAAGCCTAGGAAACAGATTTATTACTTACAGCCTCCAGAAGGGAACACAGCCCTGCTGGCACCTTGATTTTAACCCAGTGAGACCTGTGTCAGACCTGGGACCTGAAGATAATAAATTGGTGTTGTTTTAAACCACTAAATTTGTGATAACTTGTTATAGAAGCAATAGAAAATGAATGCACATTTAGAGGATTTAGTGCATTCAGGTGGTGGGGCCATCTGAAACCTGGTCACAGGATCCACTGCTGAAGGAGCTTGGGTTATTTAATTTGGAGAATAGATGATGCAGTGGGATGAGTTTGCTTTCCTTAAATATTTGAGGGGCTTCCTTATAAAAGAGGAATTAGATTGCTGCAAGAATAGAATCAAGAGCTATTAAGAATTAAGAATTATCCAGAACAGGATAGATTGTTTCCAGAGACTTCCCGTCACTAGGGTGTTTAAGCCAAGGCTGGAAAATACGATTGTCCCTTGATAGCCATAGGGGGTTGGTTCCAGGACCCCCGAGCCCCTCACAGATACCAAAATCCACAGATGCTTAAGTTTCTCATATAAAATGGTATACTATTTGCATATAACTTACACACATCCTCTTATATACTTTAAATCATCTCAAGATTACTTATATAATACAATGTGGGGCCGGGCACAGTGGCTCACGACTGTAATCCCAGCACTTTGGGAGGCTGAGGTGGGCAGATCACGAGGTCAGGAGATCGAGACCATCCTGGCTAACATGGTGAAACCCCATCTCTATTAAAAATATAAAACGAAATTAGCCGGGCGTGGTGGCAGGTGCCTGTAGTCCCAGCTACTCGGGAGGCTGAGGCAGGAGAATGGCATGAACCTGGGAGGCGGAGCTTGCACCACTGCATTCCAGCCTGGGCGACAGAGCGAGACTCCGTCTCAACAACAACAACAACAACAACAACAAATAATAATAATAATAATACAATGTGGATGCTATGTAAATAGTCGTTATGCTACATTATTTGGGGAATAATCACAGGAAAAAGTCTGTACCTGTTCAGTACAGATCCTTTTTTCCCCCAAATGTTTTCTATCCAGGATTGATTGAATCCATAGATGCAGGATCCATAGATACAGAGTGCCAATGTACTTGGCCAAGATACATAGAAAGTGTGCACTATATAGTTGGTTAGACTAGAGATCTTAAGCCTTTTCAACTCTAAGATTCTGTATAGTTTTAACAAAAATACTTATTACAGTGTTTATGTATTTGAGACGGGGTCTCACTCTGTCACCCAGGCTGGAGTGCAGTGGTATGATCACAGCTCACTGCAACCTTGACCTCTTAGGTTCAAGTGATCCTCCCGCCTAACCTTCCTGAGTAACTGAGACCACAGGTGCATACCACTATGCCCAGCTAACTTATTTTTTATTTTTTTTAGAGATGGGGTCTCCCTATGTTGCCAAGGCTGGTCTTGAACTCCTGGGCTCAAGTGATCCTTCTGGTGTGGCCTCCCAAAGTGCTAGTGTTACAGGCCACTGCACCTGGCCCCGTAGTGGTTATTTTATATTCATAATTGATTCCTCTAAACTTCTGCATCATAATGCCACACAAAAACTATAGAATGAATGTCTCAGACATATGCTAATATTAGGTTAAATTTGTATTTATGGGAAAAGATTCCATTAAGTCCTTTTAAAAGCTGAATGCTTTTCAGTTTTATTAGGGTCATCTTTACTAGTTGAGTCCAGTAGAGGGCAATATTGTACTATCACTTTGGTTTATTGGTCCCTTTTCATGGGTAGGGTATGGGAAACAGTTTGCTTAGTCCATTGACTTTAAATGTGTATATTGTCTTTTAAGTGTTACTTGGATGAAACACTTCTCAATATGCAACTTGATATGGTTGGAGTTTTGTCAGATCAAAACCTTTCCCTATCATTTATTATACTTTATAATTTCATACTTTGCAGTAAGTACTACAAATTATACACAACCCTAGAAAATTAGCTAAAAATAAAAGCAGTACCATTTCTACCCATCCAAGTACTAACCAGGCCCGACTCTGTTTAGCTTTTGAGATCATGCGAGATCAGGCACATTCAGGGTGGTATGGCCACAGACGGCAGTACAATTTCTGTAGCAGCATTTTTTTATTTTAAGAAATTGTCTTCTTTCTTTTTTTTTGAGATGAAATCTCACTGTCACCCAGACTGGAGTGCAGTGGCGTGATCTCGGCTCACCGAAACCTCCGCCCCCCAGGTTCAAGCGATTCTCCTGCTTCAGCCTCCCTGAGTAGCTGGGACTACAGGCATGTGCCACCACGCCTGGCTAATTTTTGTATTTTTAGTAGAGACGAGGTTTCATCTTGTTGGCCAGGCTGGTCTTGAACTCCTGACAGGTGATACATCTGCCTCGGCCTCCCAAAGTGCTGGAATTACAGGCATAAGCCACTGTGCCTGCCTGAAATTCTTTTTAAATTCTGAAAAATGGATATTCAAATGGCTTTGGATTTTTACTTAAATCTGTGGATTCTTAACTAATTTAGGATTATTGATCTCATTCAGAATCTGAAGAAAGCAGTGAATTCCTTTGTTCTAAAAATGCACATACTAAACATTTTGTATGTATTTACAGAGGCTTCTTAAACTCTCAGGCCATTAGTCCTAGAATCTTTTTTAATTGGTAATTTCCTTTCTATTATTGATTGATGTTCTTTTTCTAAAGGACTATATTTTTTCTAATTATGTTTAGCTCATAAATAGAATGTGACAAAATTCTCTTAACTTCAAGTATAGAGAGCTATATATATATTGTGTGTGCAGGCATGAGCTGGCTGTCTTTGTTCATTAACTCAACTTTTCTGATTTAGCATGTGTATTTTCTGCTTTTTGTCCATTTGTGCATGGCTTCTCCATTTTTATTTTGTATGACAGGCACTCTTCCTAAATCTGTGTATGTTCTCTTTCACCTACCATTTAAGACCAACCCTAGGTCCACTTCATTCAATAAACCTTTTCTGAGCTTACTAAGGAGTTTTTAGAATTTATAGCTCCTATTTTGGTTAGATTAGTTTAGAACTCCCTTCAATTACTATATGGTCCACTTATCCATGCAAAGCAAGTTTGATTCCTCTAAACTTCTACAGCATAATGCCACACAAAACTACTATAGAATGAATGTCCCAGACGTATGCTAATATTAGGCCAAACTTGCATTTATGGGAAAAGAGAGAACATTCCACTAAGTCCTTTTTTTTTTTTTTTTTTTGAGACGGAGTCTCGCTCTGTCCCCAGGCTGGAGTGCAATGCCGCGATCTCGGCTCACTGCAATCTCCGCCCCCTGGGTTCACGCCATTCTCCTGCCTCAGCCTCCTGAGTAGCTGGGACTACAGGCGCCCGCCACCACACCCAGCTAATTTTTTGTATTTTTAGTAGAGACGAGGTTTCACCGTGTTAGCCAGAATGATCTCGATCTCCTGACCTCGTGATCCGCCTGCCTCAGCCTCCCAAAGTGCTGGGAGTACAGGCGTGAGCCAATGCGCGCAGCCCCACTAAGTCCTTTTAAAAGTTAAATGCTTTTGAGTCTTAGTTCTTTTAGGGACTGCCCCTTAAGGATCTTTCAATAGACTTTTCATGAGTGGGTTGGGAAGTGTATAGTAACCTTGCTAGTTTTAGGTACGCAGGCTGCCACTTTTAAAACCATTAACAGGAAATGAGTGTGTTCATGCAGCAATCCACCCTATCTTATGAAAGGTAACTCCAAGAACTTGCTTCTGTGAATATAACATTGGTGTATGAAAGTCTGTGTTATTATAATCATGGAATCATAGATGTATATGAGACCTTGGTGATCGACTAGAACAGGACTCCCCAGCTTTTTATGGCACTTATTGAAAAAGTCAATGTATATATGGTTGTGATTTGTCAGAGTCTCAGCTAGGCTACCACCCAAGTGTAAACCTGTTTATACCTATTGGGAATGTCTGATTGAGAGTCCAGGAGTCTCCAACCTTTGTGTATAAGGGATCCCCCTTTAATATCTGAGAGTTAATGGGTAGTATCTGTAGATTGGAAAGAAGATATGCTATGCTTGGGTAATTTTTTTCAGCTTCACAGATTGAGACCACTTCAGTAGTCATCACACTCATCCTTACTTAAAGAGGAGAAAACCAGGGCTTGTAGAGGTTATGTGATTTGCCCAATGTGTCCCATTTATTGGAATCTGGATATGCCTCCCTGCTTCATGCTGCTGTTGCTTTTTAAGTTTTTTTTTTTTTTTTTAAACCACACTATCTCTACATCTTGTATATTTTCGTATGTTTTATTTACCTGACTACCTTGGTTCCATGGGTATTACCTTTTCTTAACTACATACCCTATTAAGCCATACACTCATGAACATCACTAAAGGTCAGAGGATCACCAGAGTGATGAATCCAGGCAGAGCTGCTGTGTTTAGGAGAATGTAAGACTAGACATGGGTGCAGGTTTACGACTCTGTTATGTGATACATCACGAGGATGTGTTCTGAGGGAGAAAGAATGAGTGACATGTGATTAGTCAAGGTCTATATAGAACCCAAGCCCTGGTTGGCGTGTATAATCAGAAGTCCAACTATCAAAGAGTCAAAGCAGATACTGAAGAGATGTAATAGCTCATTATTGGGGTACTGGCACAAGAAGCCCAATAGATAAAGCACCCAATCCCTGAGGTCACTGTGGCATGCAGCAAGGAGGAACAAATCACATTCCTGTGAGTAGGAAGCCATAGTCAAGCAGGTCTAGAAGCAAGCCTAATTCTAAAGACCACCACAATAATATAATGTATATTGGATTCAGGATTGCAGTTGGAGATTATTCAGACATATATTTAAATGCTTAAAGATGCATCTCTTTATGGCATTGCCTTTTCCTTGACCTGAACCCAGCTAAGTATAATGGAGGAGGAGGCAAGGAAGAAAAGAAGTTGCTGTGGCTCATCTAGCGTGTAGGTAATTGAGGGAGACCAGATGCATTAAGAACATGAGGTAGCCTCAAATATTTGAAGTTTCTTTTAAAAATTTGTATGGTCTTATTCTTGTGAATTGTCACATTTGGCATCTTTAAAATTTACAGTAAGAAATGGTAATATAGCAGAATAAAAAAGAATACAAGAGGAAACACATCCTTTTTCTTCAAAATGCTTTCCCTGTGAAATGGAACATATTAGCACATTGCTACCTTCTAACTGTAGAGATCATTATTAAACTATTTTTCCTCCATTAATTTTTAGGACCGTGTGGCTTAGTAGATTAAGTTGCTGAAAAAGGGAACTTCTAGTTTAGACTCTTGCCTAGTTCAGGTCTAGGTTTTTCTTGTTGCATAGAATTGTCCTTTTTTCTGATACCACCACTGTGTTTTATACCTAGTAATTCTAGCTTACTAAGATATGATTGTTTTTGAAAAATTATTCATAAAAATAACAAATATATGTGTATGTATGCATATGTATATAAAGCAACTGTTTATATGTAAAACAGCCACACCACCATAATATGTAGTTATTTTTTAGGAGCGGCAAGATAAAACCCCTTTCTTAGGAAAACAAGCCACCAACAGTTATTTAATATTTTCATGGCAGAGTATGCTGCATGTGCTCTTTCATTTAATAATCACAACCCCTTAAAGTAGGTGGTGTTATCGTCTCAATTTTACAGATGATGAAATTGAAGCTGAAGGTCACATTGCTGATAAATAGCAGAGCTAGGATTTGAACTCTGATCTATTAAACTCCAAAGTTTATGCTTTTTTTTTTTGAGACGGAGTTTCACTGTGTCACCCGTGCTGTAGTGCAGTGGTGCGATCTCGGCTCACTGCTGTTGGGGTCCGCGTGTTTCCTAAACAAAGGAATGAACACACAAAGGACATCCGTGTTGTCTTGTGTGTTCATTCCTTTGTTTAGGAAACACGCGGACCCCAACAACTGGCGCAGCGAGCAGGGTCCGTGGCTCCAAGAGAGCAAGGAACCGGAGGGGGAGCACCCCGGGTTTGTAAGTAAAACAAAAAAAGGGGGACCCTCGGGAAAATTATAGGGAATTCCACCTCTCTGGCCTCAGAATATTTACGGCTATTTCAAGGACTGTTGCTGTCTATAGGAGTAGAAGTGAAAGAAAAAGACTTTGAAGCGATTGTTTGCCCATGTTGAACAACATTGTTACTGGTTTCAGTATCAGACTAAAGTGCAGCTGAATCGGAGAGAATGGTTACAGGTAGTAAAAGCTTTGCTTAGAGCTCGCCAGTTAGGGGATACTATGCCTCTAAATTTGTGGACCTTGTGTAACTCTGTCACTCAGGCATTAGAGTTACTTGAGACTGATTCAGAGTGTGGTGATGTAGCCACAGGAGGAAAGGCATCTGAGGATTTGGGAAAAAATAAATCTGAAATGGAGCCCATTTATGCCAGAGTAATAGAGGATGGGGGGGGTAGCAAAAGGGGGAGAAGAGGAAGGGCCAGCTCTTCCTTCTTCTAAGGGGAATTCTGACATGCAGCATACTATGGGAATGCTTCAACAGATATTACAGATACATTCTTCTAATTCACCTTTGCGAGCTTTCCCTGTTTCTTTTCCTTCTGCCCTGTTAGAAGAGGATTTTCCAGTGCCTCCAACCCCCCAGCTTCCTTACCTTTGTCTGGCAAAGTTTTCTCAGTGCCTTTCCCGCCATTGGGGGAGGGAGAAAAGGAAAAGATAAGAAAATTTAAGGAGCTGGATCTGTTTCCAATATTTCGTGCTTCTTTTGCTCCTAATGCTCAGTTTCCAAATGGTGGCAATAATGTCCAATTTAATGCCTTACAATTTAAATTTTTAAAAGAAATAAAAGCTGCCATTTCTAACTATGGACCTCAATCTCCTTTTATCCTTGGTCTTCTTGATGCTTTTGCATCAGAAAATTTGATGATTCCTATAGACTGGGAGACTTTGGGGAAGGCTTTTCTTGATCGTTCTCAGTGGTTACAATTGCACAGCTGGTGGATGGACAAGGCACATGTACAGGCTAGAAAAAATGCTACGTGTGATCCCCCAGGACCCACTGAGGAACAACTCACAGGCATGGGCCAGTATGCTACTCTTAATGCTCAGGCTGGCCTAGATGATATCGCCCTTACTCAAATCAAGACTTTGTTTTTAAGGGCCTGGAACAAGGTAGAGATAGCAGAAAAATCTTCCCTTTCCTTTGTGAAGATTTTACAGGGCACAAATGAACCATATCCAGATTTCGTAGCCCGTTTTCAGGATGCTGTCTTAAAAACTGTGGGTGTTGGCCCTGCTTCAAAAATTTTGTTACAAACATTGTCTTTTGAATATGCTAATGCTGACTGTCAAAAATTGTTAAAACCGTTAAAAGCCAGTGGGGCCAATTTAGATAAATATATTAAAACTTGTGCTGGTGTTGGAGGGGCTATTTATAATGCTCAATTATTTGCTGGAGCTTTGTCTAAAGCCTTAAAAGGAAATAACAAACAAGGTGTTTGCTTTCAGTATGGTAAACCTGGACATTTCTTTTTTTTTTTTTTTTTTTTTTTTTTGAGACGGAGTCTCACTATGTCGCCCAGGGTGGAGTGCAGTGGCCGGATCTCAGCTCACTGCAAGCTCCGCCTCCCGGGTTTTTACGCCATTCTCCTGCCTCAGCCTCCCGAGTAGCCGGGACTACAGGCACCCACCACCTCGCCCGGCTAGTTTTTTGTATTTTTTAGTAGAGACGGGGTTTCACCGTGTTAGCCAGGATGGTCTCGAACTCCTGACCTCGTGATCCGCCCGTCTCGGCCTCCCAAAGTGCTGGGATTACAGGCTTGAGCCACCGCGCCCGGCCAAACCTGGACATTTCAAAAAAGAATGTCGTAAAAAATTGAACACTTTTATCCCTCAAGGCAGAAAGCTGCCTTCAGAGGCGTACAAATGTTGTGGTAAAGGTTGACGTTAGACAAATGAATGTCGTTCCAAAACTGGTAAAAGTGGAAATTTACTGTCTCCTCTCCCGGGAAACGGGAGCCGGGGCCCACAGGCTTGGGGCCCCAACAATTACAATACAAGTCTACTACAATACCCAGTAAGCAATGGCCTACAACATCAAGGAATGAATTCAAGTCCTCCTTAAGGATCCCACACCTTACCCCAGTTTCTCAGCTCTATGCGGCAACTAAGCAGAGCGCCGCTGCTGACTTAGCTATTACTCGGCCTTATACCTTGTCTCCCAATAGAGGAGTATATAAATTAGCTATTAGAGTGTGTGGCCCTTTGCCAAAAGGACATGTAGGACTTTTGTTAGGTCAAAACAACAGTGCTATACAGGGGTTAATGGTGATTCCAGGAATCATTGATCCTGATGTTACTAATAAAATTCTTATTATGATACAAGTCTCACAATTTATACGCCTAGAGGCAGGGGAGCGTATTGCACAATTACTTTTATTGCCTTTTTTTTTTTTTTCCCGTTCCTATCTAGAGAGGTATCTCGACAGGGAGGGTTTGGTAACACAGAAAAAATTGTTTTTTGGGAAACTTTAGTTTCTAATCAAAAGCCCTTATGTTCATTGCACATTAATGAAATAGTTTTTAAAGGGTTAATTGATACGGAGGTGGATGTATCTATCATTTGTTTAAATTAGTGGCCTATACAATGGAAAAAAAAGATAAGTTTCAGTTATACTCACTGGCCTGGGTACTGCTTCTGTGGTTTATCAAAACGTAAAACCTTTAACCTGTGTCGGTCCTAAAGGTCAAAAAGGTCAAGTTTTTTTTTATATTGTTCCTATCAATATTAATCTTTGGGGACAAGATCTTTCACAACAATTTGGTGCTTTTTTAAACATTCCTCATATTTCCTCAGCTGCCAAAAATATGATGTTCAAAATGGGCTACAATCCTTTAAACTCATAGCCACTGTTCACCAGCCTCAAGTTTTATAATTAAAGTGAAAAACTACCGCTCCTGTTTAGGTGAAACAGTGGCCATTATCTAAAGAAAAACTTAGGGCTTTAAAAGAGTAAGTCAAAAAACAAATGGCCGAGGGGCATATAAAGCCAAGTACTTCTGCATGGAATTCCCCTGTCTTTGTCATGTTAAAAAAATAATAAAAAAAAATAATAATAAAAAATAAAAATAAAAATAAATTTAAAAAAAGTGAAAAGTGGCGTTTATTAACTAATCTTAAAACTATAAATGTTTACATTCAACCTAGGGAAAGTTTATAGCCTGGTCTTCCTAATCCTGCCCTTATCCCACAAAGTTAAAAATTAATGGTCATAGATCTCAAAAATTGTTTTTTCTCTATTCCATTACCACCTCAACATTGTAAAAAGTTTGCCTTTACTATTCCTAAATATAATAATAGACAGCCCATTCAAAAGCGTCATCCTTCTGTTCTTTTATATCATTATATGGATGACATTCTTCTTGCTGCACCCACCAGAAAAAAGCAGCAAGATGCTTTTGCATCATTACAAACTCAGCTTTCTTTCTACTCACTTAATATTGCCCCAGAAAAAATTCAAGTGGATTTTCCTATTCAATATTTAGGTTATACCTTGGGAGCACGAAATATTCGACCCCAAAAAATTCAAATTCGACATGATCATTTAAAAACATTAAATGACTTTCAAAAGCTTTTAGGAGACATTAATTGGATGCGTCCTGTTTTAGGAATACCAACATATCAGTTACAACATCTTTTTTCTATTCTAGAAGGAGACAGTCACTTGGACAGCTCACGTCATTTAACTCCTTTGGCTTTACAGGAACTCCAGCTTATAGAAGAGCAACTTCAAAAGGCCCATTTACATTATATCCTTCCCGACGTTCCCCTTTCCTTTTGTTTATTTCATACTTTACATTCTCCCACAGGAATGATTCATCAAACTAATTGTCCGCTAGAATGGATCTTTTTGTCCAATAAAACATCTAAACGCTTGACTACTTATATCGACCGTTTAGCTGAACTGATCATCAAAGGACAGCATCGCTGTCGACAACTTTGGGGAGGAAATCCTTCCTTAATTATCTCTCAATTCACTCATAGATTACTTATCTTCTTGCAACTTCTGATTCTTGGCAAGTTGCTTGCGCTTCATTTGTTGGACAATTTTCTACCCAATATCCTAAGTCTCTGATCTTTTCATTTTTTAGGCAACATTCTGTGTTGCCTTTCTCACCAATTTCTGTATTTCTTGTTCAAGGTCCTACCTTTTTTACTGATGCTAGTAGCAATGGTAAGGCTGGATATTGGAGTGTTCATCAATCTCGAGTTACAGTTTATCCTTATCCCTCGGTGCAACAGGGAGAATTGTTTGCTAGTCTCATGGTCTTACTTGATTTTCCTACTACTAGTTGTAACATTGTTAGTGATTCTCAATATGCCGTTTATGTTACTTCTTATATTTCTCAGGCCACTTTACCTCTTTGTGCTACTTCTTCTCTTCAAAAACTCTTTTCTTTGTTATCCTCGACCTTAAGCCAACGTCGAGCTCCTTTATTCATCACTCATCTTCGTTCTCATTCTCAACTTCCTGGACCATTAGTTCATGGTAATACTCAGATTGATTCGCTTTTAATTTGCCACCTGCAGGCTGCAGAACAAGAACATGCTCTACATCACACTAATAGTTCTGGCCTTCAACGACGGTTTCATTTAACTCGTAAACAAGCTCGTTCTCTTATTCAAGCTTGTCCTTCCTGTGCTCCTTTGAGCATTCCATCCTTCCATCCTGGGGTTAATCTACGAGGTACTCAAGTTAATCAGATTTGGCAAATGGATGTCACACATGTCCCTTCTTTTGGACGATTAAAGTATGTTCATCATACCATTGATACCTTTTCTCATTTTCAATGGGCCACTCCGTTGCCATCTGAGAAAGCTGGTTCTGTTATTACACATCTCTTAGCTTGTTTCGCCATCATGGGCATTCCTCTTATACTTAAAACTGATAATGCCCCTGCCTATGTCTCTCGTAAATTACAAGTTTTCTTACAGCAATACAATAGTCAACATATCACCGGTATCCCGGGCAACAGTCAAGGTCAAGCCATCATTGAGCGCGCAAATTTAATCTTAAAAACTCAACTGCAAAAACAAAAAGGGGGAAATGAGTCCCCCAGAAACCAGATTCTGAAGGTTCTTTTTACCTTAAATTTTTTGAATCAATGGAGACAATTGCAAGACTCCGCTGCCGTAACCCATCTTTCCTCACCTCCCTCGGTGATAGTCCCCGCTGACAATTTAAGGGTTTGGTATCCCAATGAAGAAGATAAGTATGTTCAAGGGCAAGTTCTAAAACAGGGACGGGTCTATGCTCTTGTCCTTACAGGGAGCGGACCTGAGTGGTTTCCTACAAGACGATTGAAACCCTGTTGAAAAGAAAACTGGATTCAGCATGCATTTCTTCCTTTGTTGGATGTGCCTCGGCGGGGGACTTATTTCCCTTAGTGAGGCTTTGTATGAATATTGGACTTATATTCCCTTTCCGCCCTTGTATCAGGGAGTCGCCTGGGGGGAGGCAGAAATTAAGGTTTTCACCAATGACACTACTTGGATGCCGTCCCCCTATATGGAAAAGGACAAGATAGAACGGGAAACGGGAATCATAAACAGCACATACCAATTTGGAGTGGAAGGACTTCCAATATGCATGGGAAATAGTCCTCATTGTCTCCGAAAATTGCATGAAGCCTGGGCTGTTCGCTATAATCATAGTCATGTGGCTGCTAATACTGTTATTATTGTAACTAGAAGCTTTCAGTATAATCATACTGTATATAGTAATGAGACTATTCCTAGTTCTTTACCTTTTTGTCCTATCCCAGAGGTTTCCCCTAATATTGAGGTGCTGGAGTGGCAACAATGTCGGGGAACTAAACCCCGGATTTTATTAGAACACAATAGGATGCAAATAACTGATTGGAGTGTGCACGGTGATTTTCAAACAAAATTTAGTCACATACCTTTGAAACAGCACCGGGTAAATAAAAGTATTGCCGCTAATGGTAATGAAACCTTGGTATGGCGTGAAGGAGGCCTCATCTTAGACACTCTTTACAAGTACAGAGTCATCTTTGGAAGTTGTTAGCTGCAGGCGATGCCATTAGCACTTTTGTGGGGAATATGTCCCTTAATCTTTCTAACCCGAATAACTCCTTTCATATTCAGTTATATCGGAATACCTCCCGATATATTATTGCTTGTGTCCGTAAGCCCTACCTATTATTAGCGGGGAATTTGACATGGGATAATGACACGGGGATTGTTAATTGTACAGATACGTGTACATTTTTGTCTTGTCTCAATCATTCCTGGTGGCACAACTTTACTGGGGATATTTATATCCTCAGGGCTCGTAAGGAAATTTGGCTACCTGTTAACCTTACGCGACCGTGGGGGGCATCACCTCTTGAGACTTATATTTGGACTTCTCTCCAGAGAACCCGCCGTGCCCTTGGACTTATAATTGCCTCGGTGATGAGCCTTGTCGCCATCGCCTCCACTGCGGCCGTAGCAGGGCTCACTCTACCTCAAAGCATACAAAATGCTGAATTTGTGCAGCAATGGCACGAGCAATCTCACCGGTTATGGCTTCAACAACAAAACATTGATTCTCAACTTGCTGAAAGATTGGACAGCATGGAGCAAGCATTGACATGGCTTGGAGATCAGCTCACTGTCCTCAGTACTCAGATAACATTACAATGTGATTTGAACTCCACTCAATTTTGTGTAACACCTGTGCCTTTTAATATCTCTCAAAATTGGACCGAAATCCGAAAATTATTAGTAGGCCATAAAAATATTAGTTTGGACATCCAAGAGCTCACTCAAAACATTTCCGAAGCATTTCAACAACAATTACATGTATTGTCCGGAACCGCAACCCTGCAGGAGTTGGGTCAACGCCTTGCTGCCCTTAACCCATGGACCCAGATGAAAACATGGATTTCTACAATCTCTGGAAGTATATTGCTTTGGGCGCTCGGATTGGGTCTGTTTCTCTTGGTGATCCGATGCTCCCTCCGTCACCTCCAAAAACAAAAAACACAGGAACAAATATGGGCTACCTTTTTAGGATTGAGGCAAAACAAAAAGGGGGAAATGCAGGGGCCCTTGAAAACAGTATGCTAAGAATAGATAGGGCTCAAGGACAGTATCTCCACTTTTAATGAACTCCCGTAGGCACCAAGAAGGCGGACAAATAAGGAAGAGCATAGAGACAAGGAACTAAGCAGAAGGTTACATCTGGGTAAAGAAAGCTTGTTTTGCATTGTGTTCTTTCTGCTGACGTGGGGTTTATGGAGTATAAATAAAGTGAGGCGGAGGCTCTGAGCGCGGCCGCCATGTATGTCTTGTCCTGTGTTGCCTTGCGTGTTCATTCCTTTGTTTAGGAAACACGTGGACCCCAACACACTGCAATCTCCACCTCCCGGGTTCAAGCAATTCTCCTGCCTCAGCCTCCCGAGTAGCTGGGGCTATAGGCGCTGTCACCTTGCCTAGCTGATTTTTCGTAATTTTAGTGGAGACAGGGTTTCACCATGTTGGCCAGGCTGGTCTCAAACTCCTGACCTCAGGTGATCCGCCTGCTTTAGCCTCCCCAAGTGCTGGGATTACAGGCATGAGCCACTGCACCTGGCCTTGGTCAGATTTCAAAAGGGTTATTGTCTTTCTGTGTTATAAGTGGGACTTAGCCTAGGTTTTGACTTTAGTATTATCTTTCTCCAAATGGTCCAGTATCTTCAAGGTTAGGGAGAGGATTCTTGGTAAAAATATGAAACCAGAACTCTTGTAATTATTTAATAAGTGTTATAATTTAATAAGAATAATGATAAACCACCAGTTTATTTTGTGATTCTCTAAAATGATAACTCTAGAAATAAAATTTAAATTACAATTTTAGCACTTTCCTATCACATTTATGTTCAGGTTTTGTTATCAGATGACTGGAATAGGTGCAAAGATGTTTCGAGTCAAATATTTTATTACAGCATCTATCTTAAAATACAGGAGTTTCAAGTCATTTTTGTGAGGAGCTATTTTTGATTTTCCCTTTTTTTTTTTTTTTTTTTTGCTCTTAGGAAGATTGATGCATGTATGTGTGATGATGAATTATGATGGTGAAGTCCCTTAATTGGAGGTGGAAGTCCCAATAAAGTTTTCAGCCACATCCTTTGTCATGGATATGTCCAAATGTCCAAGAAGAGGGGGCTAGGTGGCAAGTGCTACCTTGAAATCAGACACATCCAAACTCATTGTCAGAAACCTCTTTCTTAAGAAATAGTACTTCTACTTTCTTCCCTCTAAGCAAAAGGAAGGACCAGCAAAATAGTCTTTGGCTGGGTTTGTCAGTTAAGAAGTGTTGATAAATTGCAGTGCTACAGCTGCTCCTCCTTTTTAAAATTAGGTTTTACTGCTCCAAATATTGAAAGTTATTTTTACAAATCTTCCCTTTTAAATAAAACTGAATCTGTTTTTCCTCACTGATATTAATACAGGATCAATACTAGTGGAATCTATTTTTTAGACTAGATACCATTCAAGGCCCCAGGTGGAAATGTTTAGCTGGGGATTTTGTCTTTAAAAAAACTGACTATCTTTCTCCTTTCTCCTTGCCATTATGTTTATTATGCAAAGTTATCCAGTTTGTCTTAATGTAATACATATTTTCCAGTCAATTTGTACACTTTCTTTTTTTCTTTTCTTTTTTTTTTTTTGAGACAGAGTCTCACCCTGTTGCCCAGGCTGGAGTGCAGTGGCATGATCTTGGCTTACTGCAACCTCCGCCTCATGGGTTCAAGTGATTCTCCTGCCTCAGCCTCTCAAGTAGTGGAGACTGCAGGCACGTGCTGCCACAGCCGGCTAATTTCTTTGTATTCTTAGTAGAGACGGGGTTTCACCATGTTGGCCAGGATGGTCTTGATCTCTTGACCTCGTGGTCTGCCCACCTCAGCCTTCCAAAGTCCTTGGATTACAGGCGTGAGCCACTGCGCCCGGCTTAGACACTTTCATAATTTATAAAGCTCTGATATAAAAAACCATAGTTGAGCATTGGATTGCCATTTCACTTCCTTTTTATTGCGTGTAACTTTTGGTTTCACAATTAGTGTGTCAGAGATCAGCTGGATACATGGCAGTCTCCAGAGCCAGGGCAAGAGTGCTCAGTAGGTACTTGCAGAGGGCTAGTTTTTTATCTTTAAAAATTATATACATGGCAAATTAAAGAGCCATATATTATATTCATTAAATTATAATTTGAAAGCTACTTGTGTAAGTAAATGTTGCAGTGTTGAGTATGATTGAAAACTTTGATTCTTTTTTCTGATGGAATCTAAGTTTCTGTCTAAACTCGTTGTTAAAATGTTACTGCCAGTAGCTGAGTAAAGATAATGTGAGGGGAACTAACTTGCGTGGGGAAAAAATAAAATGGATTTTATTTAAATGTGGTCATGAACCATATAAAAGCAAATGAAATAATAAAATAGATGCAAAGGTATCAACATAGATAGCCCTTTTAGGCTTGTATTAAGAAGCATAATATGAATGGTTTCATTTAGAATTTAGTTCACATCCAGGATTTAAATTTTCTGTGAGGCTGGGGTGTTATGAAGTGTATTGATTATCTGATATTCCTTTAGTATTATCACTAGAAATTCATATTAGAAATCATGAGTTGGTGATTTTAGTGAGACTTTCATATTCTGAAAGCATCACAGAAATTCATGACCTATTGTGGAGTGGGCATGTGCACTCATGCCCTATTGAGTAAATCAGTAGCTAGTCATGAATGCTAAATTTGTATTCCAAAACTTTTTTTTTAATTGTAGACGTGTATTAAGGTACTTCTGGCTGGGTGCAGTGGCTTATGCCTATAATCCCAGCACTTTGGGAGGCTTAGATAGGTGAATCACTTGAAGCCAGGAGTTCACGACCAGCTTGGTAAACATAGCAAAAACCTGACTCTACTGAAAATATAAAAATTAGCTGGGTGTAGTGACAGGCACCTGTAGTCCCAGCTACTCGGAAACTGAGGCAGGAGAATTGCTTGAACCTGGGAAGTGGAGGTTGCAGTGAGCTGCGATCACACTACTACACTCCAGCCTGGGTGACAGAGCAAAACCCTGTCTAAAAAAAAAAAAAAAAAAAAAAAAGAAGGTAATTCTATTGAGTAACATTCAATCTGCAACTTGTTTCTTAGGTGGCATGCAGCAACTGATATTTCAGTTACTGCTTTATTGGTCTGGCCCCAGGGAGGTGTCCCCTACCCCTGTTAAATTGGAAGTCATATGGTCTGTACACAATGACTTTTCCCCTCCAATTTTCTTAATAATTATTTTTTTTCTTGCCTTGTTGCATTGGCTAAGATCTCTAGTACAATGTTACACAAAATTAGGGATAATGAGAATTCTTTTGGATTATTTTTCCATTTAAATTCTACCCCCTCATGCCTATCATTATCTTAGAAGTTATGTATTTAAAGTTTTTCTTTTAATCTTAAAAGTACTGATTAAATTGGTACTCCCATTTCTACAAAAAATAAAAAATTAGCTGGACATGGTGGCACATGCCTGTAGTCCCAGCTACTCAAGAGGCTGAAATAGGAGGATTGTTTGAGTCTAGGAAGTTGAGGCTGCAGTGAGCCAAGATTGAGCCATTGCACTCCAACCTGGATGACAGAGTGAGACGCTCTCTCTCAAATAAAAGTAAATAAATATTTCTATCTTTCCCAGAGAATGCAAAGACCCTGGAATACTTAGATTCCTTGTATCTCTTAATTTACATTTCATTGTGTGTGTTTTAATTTGACACATATTTCAATCCCATATGACATTATTTTATACAAGTAATATTCTATACAATCAGTCAATATTCACAGATTTACCCACATATTCATCTTGTGTATTACCCTTTATTTCAGCTTTTATCTGGGATTATATTCTTCTGCATGAAGAATATCCTTTCGTTTAGTTTTTATTTTTTAAAATATAGGTCAGGCCAGGTGCAGGGACTCATGCCTGTAATCCCAGCATTTTAGGAGACTGAGGCAGGAGGATTACCTGAGCACAGGAGTTTGAGACCAGCCTGGGCAACGTAGGGACACCCAGTCTCTACAAAAGAATAAAATGTTCGGCCTGGCATGGTTGTTCACACCTGTAATTCCAGCACTTTGGGGGCCAGCTCAGGATCGTTTGAGCCTGGGAGTTCAAGACCAGCCTGGGCAACCTAGCAAGACCTCATGTCTACAAAAAAACAAGACAGTTATCTGGGCGTGGTGGCATGCACCTGTAGTTCCAGCTACTCAGGAGGCTGAGGTAGGAGGATTGCTTGAACCCGGAGGTGGAGGCTGCAGTGAGCTGAAATTATGCCACTGCACTCCAGCCTGGGCAAGACAGCAAGACCCTGTCTCAAGAAAAAAAAAAAAAGAAAAGAAAATTTGGACATTGATTACGAAAAATATAATTTGAAACCTAAAATAATGTTCTCCTCCAGAGAGGATTTTTGTTTTCTTCTGAGTTCTAGCTAGAGGCTTTAGCAATTCTGAATTACCTTAATTCAGCGACAGGGATTGCAGTGATTTGAAGTTGATCTTTAGCACCTTTAAGAACTGTTCTCGTCCCCATTTACCCCTACTTCTAGGGTGTCATCCTTCATGGTTTCAGCCAACGCATAGGGCTTATCAGGATTCCCTCTCTCTCTTCTGACTGACAGATGCCCCTTGGGGAAAAGCTGCTCAAAATGCCTGGCTCATCTTTGGTTTCCTTCTTCTAAATTTTGACCCTGTAACTCTTCACTGCCTTGTTAACTTTCTGATGTCTTCATGCAATTTTTTTTTTTTTTTTAGTTGTCCAGCTTTTCTAGTTGTCTTCAATAGGGTTGATCCACTATTAACAAATTTTCTCAACTTTGTGTTCTAATCTTGTTAAGTTTTTCATAAATAGTAATACTATGTTTTTAATTCCAAGACCTTGTCTGTTTTCTAGGTTTTTTCCCATGCGTGTGTGTCAGAGTGTGTGTGTGTGTGTGTGTGTGTATGTGTCTTTTAGAAAAATAGGATCCTATTTTTGTTTGATAAACACAATATTTTATCTTTCTGAGAATATCAATATGTGTTGCTATTGTGTAATGTTTTTGTCTCTAGTTTCTTAAAGTTGCTTTTTTCAGTTTATTTTGGTACATTCTATGTTAGGGGCTTTCCTCAGTTGCCTATTTATCCTTGGTGAGTTGGTCATATTGAAGAGTACAGAATAAGAAGCAGTTGAGCTTGGGCATGATGGCTCATGCCTGTAATCTTAGCACTTTGGGAGGCTGAGGCGGGTGGATCACTTGAGGTCAGGAGTTCAAGACCAGCCTGACCAACATGGTGAAAGTCCATCTCTAATAAAAATTAAAAATTAGCCGGGCGTAGTGGTGGGTGCCTATAGTCCCAGCTACTTGGGAGGCTGAGGCAGGAGAATCACTTGAGCCCAGGAGGCAGAGGTTGCAGTGAGCTGAGATTACACTTGGGTAACAAGAGCAAAACTCTGCCTCAGAAAAAAGAATAAATAAGAAACAGTTGGAAGCTAGATGTGTGAATAAAGAGGGAAGATTCGCTGTGAGCTTTACTGAATACTGAGCTATCTGTGTTCATTTAGGTCTTGGGCAGGTGACATTTCCTTATAGAAGATGCAGTCTCCATCTAGCAATCTGCCAAGGTCTAGAAATGGGTGGTGGCTGGGGTGATGTGTGTATATCATCATCTTTCTGCCTGTATTTACTCAGTGAAGTATTAATGCCGTTAAGTGTGACTCAAAAGACTCAATCAAAAGACCTTCATTTTACCATCTCCAGGAAATAAAACTCTGGTCTTTTACTAGGGTTAGAGAGGGACATTCACCTGGCTGCATGAAGTGGGGTAGGGGACCTGCGAATCTGCCTCTTTTGCAAACAATTTTCTTTATTCCCACCTTTTACCTTCCACCACCACTTCCAGAATTCCTTGGTGCTGCTTATTTCTTAAACTCCTGTTTTGATTGTGGAGTATTCATTTCTTCTGCTGCCAATTTAGGATTCGACTTTTTGGGTGTCTGCTAAGTCCTTTACCACTGTTCAATCTGCTTTCCAGCTTCCAAATTGTTGCTATTCCCTGCACTCCCACTGTTCCCATCCTAGTGGATTTTATGTGCTTTTAACAAATCTTTGTATTGCTGTTTTAGGGGCTCAACAAAAGTGCATACCTGGCCGGGTGCGGGGGCTCATGCCTATAATCCCAGCACTTTGGGAAGCCAAGGCAGGTGGATCACTTGAGGTCAGGAGTTTGAGATCAGCCTGGCCAACCTGGTGAAACCCCGTCTCTACTAAAAAAACAAACAACAAAAAAAAATTAGCCCGGTGTGGTGGTGTGTGCTTGTAATCCCAGCTACTCAGGAGGCTGAGGCAGGAGAATCGCTTGAACCCAGGCGGCGGAGGTTGCAGTGAGCCGAAATCACACCGTTGCACTCTAGCCTGGGCTACAGAGCAAGACTCTGTCTCAAAAAACAAACAAACAAACAAACAAACAACTGCGTCCTCAAATTCGATCTTCCCTTTTTACCAAGAAGGCCAGATATATTTGTTTACTTATAAGATAAAATTTTTCTTTTGTCTAATTTTAATTTGTATTATAGTTACATTATTTGTATTTACTGCATTAAGCAAATTACCAAGACCAAAGTGTACTAGCTTGTTTTTTTCTTCATCTGTAAGGTCAGAAATACTTTCTTACACTAAAGCAACCGTAATGGAAATCTACCAATCTAGTTTTTATTTTACAAACTAATTACAAGGAGGATTATGAAGTGAAAACATGTCAAAATTTTATTTATAGTAGTTTATATTCTTTTTGGCAGTTAATATAATATTAGAATTTACACCTAATGGTGACCCTTAGAATGTTTGCAGATTTTAAGGTTATGTAATGGAGGAGTAGTTGGCTAAAGAGAAAGGTAGAAAAAATTCATTACTGGTTATTTTCATGGTGTATTTAATAATCATTTTTGACATCTTGTGAGCCTAGGCATTTTAAAGTTTATTTATTTAATTTAATTAAATTAATTTATTTATTTATTTTAGACGGAGTCTTGTTTTGTCACCCAGACTGGAGTGCAGTGGCGCGATCTCGGCTCACTGCACCCTCCTCCTCCTGGATTTAAGCGATTCTCTTGCCTCAGCCTCCCAGATAGCTGGGACTACAGGCATGCACCACCATGCCCACTAATTTTTTTTTTTTTTTTTTTGAGACAGAGGCTTTGTGTGTCGCCCAGGCTGGAGTGCGGTCGCATGATCTCTGCTCGTTGCCAGTTTAGTTTGCCTCCACCTCCTGGGCTCAAGCTTTTCTCCTGCCTCAGCCTTCCGAGCAGCAGAGATTACAGGCATGCCCAGCTAATTTTTGTATTTTTAGTAGAGATGGGGTTTCACCATGTTGGCCAGGCTTGTCTGGAACTCCTGACTTCAAGTGATCCGCCCACTTCAGCCTCCCAAAGTGCGGCACGAGCCACTGCACTGACCTGTTTAGTTATTTTAGCTTCTATTTTTGTATCATACTATATACAGTTAGTGGTGATATATGAACAGCTCATCACATTACCATTGTCCAAAAATTTGCTTGAAATTTCCCACACACCTTTATCATTAGACCTTGCCTTTAGATAGGTTGTCACCAAATTATTTTTAGGAATCTGTGGTTCCTTTTTTCTTCTTCCTTTAAATCTCTCTCTCTCACACACTTTCTGTATTTTTCTGCTTCTCTTTCTTCCTCCCTCCCTTCCTCTCTTCCCTGCAAATATTACATCAAGGTGTCCTAATAAAGATAGTGGCAGGATTTAAATTGGACAGGACTTAAGGTCCAAGGACCCCTGCCTTTCTCCTTTCCCCAGTGTCTTATTGCACTTTGTCATTGGGTGTGTGGTTAAATCTGCCTTGGTCATTCATTACGTCTTACACACCTGTTAACAAGCATTTATAGCTAGAAACTAACCCACTGCAGATACTGTTCCATTCTCAGATTCATGGCAAAATTCGATAAATATCATATCATCTACTTTAAACTTTTAGACTAAAACTAGAAAATTTGGAAAGATCAAAACTTGAGGAGATCCTTTTTAATTTAATGGACTTTACTTAATTTATTTTTTGAATTACTGAACAGAGAGTCAGGAGACCTCTATTATAAAAACAACAACTAACATTCTTATAAACTATCTCATTTAAACTTCCAATTTTACAAGAAACCTCATTTTTCCTGTCTTCTAGATGAGGAAAGAAGCACCCACAGGGCACAGAACTTGCTCTAAATCACTTGCTGGCTAAGTAGGAGAGAGAACTTGAACCCTATTCTTTCTGTCTCCGAATCCCTTGCTTTGTTTGGGATACTTTATGACCTCCTTCCCATCCTGTTCTGATACTACTTAGGCAAGTCCCTGGAAAGAAAAGGAGATGGCAGGAACACTAAACTGGCAGATTGAAGACTTTACTGTTTATATTGGAAAGATTTTGTTTGAAGTTTTTGGTGTATTGCTTTAATAAATTTAGAAAGACTTAAATATCAATAGCTTGACATACAACCTATTTTTCAGAAAATTCATATAATTTTAAGAAAAGTGCAAAATTCACTAAGTTTAGGAAGACATTTCTTTAAAAATAAAATTATGATATATGGGGCTTGTGTGCATTTCACAGTTTATAAAGCATTCATTCTATATCATAATACCTCTAAAGTTTAGCTGTTGCATTTATGGGGAATGAGGTTTACATTCAAATAAATGGGTAACTGTTCTCTTTGAAATGAAAATAAAATATAGAAAATTTTAAAACACGTACTTTTATTGCATTCAAATACATATAGTAATTTAAACTAGGTCAACATAGTCCATTCATTAAATTTCAGCTTGAAAGAATCCTTGGAGTTATCTTTTAATGAATAGATAAAACCAAATTTGTAATTAGCATGTTAATTTTATGGTCTTTAAAAATGTATATGAGAGCGCTTTAAAACTGTTTTTTTTTTAAAACATTTAAAACATTGCCCCTGAAAATCTGGTTTGTGTTACTGATCTATCAATGAAGAAAGTACTTGCCAAAGAAAGGTAAATCCTCCCCGCCCCATTCAAAAACATCACACATTCTGAATTAGTAGGTACTTTTAATGCATTTTCCTTTGATTTCCCTCATGCAAAAGTGCAAGTAGCTTTTTTTTTTTTTTTTTTTGGTGAAGTCTGGTTTCTCCTATAACAAGTGTTCTAATCTTAGGAGCATATTTCTGAAGGATTGCAGACCCAACCTAGAGTAAACCCATTAGATACGGCCCCATCCAGGTAAGACACCAAGGAATAAAAAAGAAGAGAAAAGGCCGGGTGCAGTGGCTTACACCTCTGTAGTCTCAGCACTTTAGGAGGCTAGGTGGGTGGATTGCTTGAGGCCAGGAGTTCAAGACTAACCTGACCAACATGGTGAAGCCCCATCTCTACTAAAAATACAAAAATTAGCTGGCTGTGGTGGTACATGCCTGTAATTCCAGCTACTCAGGAGGCTCAGGTATGAGAATTACTTGAACCCAGGAATCAGAGGTTGTAGTGAGCCAAGATCATGCCACTGCACTCCAACTTGGGCAACACAGTGAGATCCTGTTTCAAAAAAAAAGTGAAAAAAATGTTTCATCTTTAGCACAAACTCCTTATAGAAATAATAAATTTCAAAAAACCTATAAATTTTTCAAAAGTAAAAATTTGTTCTCAGCCCAAAGATAGAAACTCTTTTGTACTGTTCCTCTGTTTTTCATTGCTGAGAGGTAATAGTGAAGCAGCAAAGTTCCTAAAAATATAATGCATTTTAAAATAAAATAAAATAGATCTCAACCTATTAGATAATATTTAAATGAGGATTCCTCAAACTAATAGTACCCAAGCAAATATACTATGTAACACTTTAAAATTTTGTGATCTAATATTACTATTAATTTCTTTTTAGTAAATTGATTTGGTAATAAATTGAGATAATTCATTTTAGCAAACTTACTGTTATGCAAAAGATAACTTAGATAATCGGTTGGGAGTTTATAAAATAACCTTTAAATTTCTGAAAAGGACTCACAAGTTATTACATTTAATTTTTTTCTTTTTTAAATTATAAAAGCAGCACATGCTTACTGAAAATGCCAAAGAACTCAGAAGTATGTAAAGTTAACATTAGTCTCTCTCTTTCTCTTCCTCTTTTCTACTTCCCATTTTCTGGAGTAACATTTTGGTAATCTCTTTCTAAGACCTTTTGCTATATACATATAAACGTATACATACATGCACTGCACATGGTTTGGATTTGTTTGCTTTAGTGAAACATACATATTCTGCAAACTTTTTATCTTGCAACAACCATTGACAACCTTCAACTGTGTTAGAACTTACAGAGCTCACATATGCATATATGAGCTTTCCCGTACAGATGGTTAAATCAGAATTTCTTAAATTAATTCATTTATCCAGTTGAAGAATATTCAGATCACCTTCAGTTTTCAGTTTTTATTATTACAAATGAAATTTGCAGTGAACATTTTTGTATATGGAGTCTAGCATATCTATATTTTTGTCTGATACATTCTTAGAACTGGAACTGCTGAATTGGTGGGAATACACATTTAGAATTGTGATAGGTATTTCCAAATTGCCCTCCTAAAAGGTGACCAGTTCACAGCAGTGTATTACGACTGCATGTCTTTTTCAAACTGAAGTTATACTCTTCAGTATTTTCTAACCTATATGCAAAAGTTTTCTTGTTTTAGTTTGCACTTGTAGTATTTGTATTTTCAAGTGAACTTTTACATCTTTTTATATGTTTACTAGCCATCTGGGTTTCTATTATCTGGTTATTTGGCTTTTTAAAATTGATTAGTAAGTGCTCTTTGGACATAGTGACTATGAATCTTTCATCAATTCTGTTTCCCCCAGCCTGTCATTTGTCATTTACCTTTGTTTGTGGTCATTTAACAAACATAAATTTCTAATTTTTATGGAACTTTTCATCTAGAAACAAATTTCTCTGTATTTTTTCAGTATTTGTTTTGGTCTTTCAATTATATTATAGTTTTCCTCACATATTTCTTATGTTTATTCCTGTGTGTTTTTAAATGTTTTTTATTTTTAATTTTAGTTGAAATTTGAGTGGAATCTCTTTTTCCCATAATTTTTTTTTTTTTTTGGCTATTAGGAAAGTAATATAAGTATGTTTGTAGGTGTGTGTGTTTAATGTTTGTCTTGGAACTCACTAACTTACAGGTCTCTATTATTAATGCTAGTGGTTTTTCAGTTATTATCTAGGTATGCAGTTACCTTATTTGCAAATAATGATACTTTTGTCATTTCTTTTTTACTATTTTTAAAATATATATACAGTATATTTAGGTGTATCATATGTATATATTTTAATACGAAGTATAGTGTTAGCTCTATTGTGATAGGCACCCTTTATCTAATTTTTTGTTTTTTTTTTTTTGAGATAGCGTTTCACTCTTGTCACTCAGGCTGAAGTGCAATGGCGCGATATCGGCTCACTGCCACTTCCGCCTCCCAGGTTCAAGCTATTCTCCTGCCTCAGCTTCCTGAGCAGCTGGGATTACAGGCATGCACCACCACGCTCGGCTAATTTTTTTGTATTTTTTAGTAGAGGGGGTTTCACCATGTTGATCAGGTTGGTCTCAAACTCCTGACCTCAGGTGATCTACCTGCCTCAGCCTCCCAAAGTGCTGGGATTACAGGCGTGAGCCACCATGCCTGGCCTATCCTTTATTTAATGAAATTTGCTTCTATTCCAAGTGTAGTATGTTTTATTAAAAATGATAAATAGATATTTGCAGTAATTATACTTTTCTCTTTTATCTATTTTGTAGTCAAGTAAATTAATAATTTCCTTGTGTTGAATTTTTGTTGTTTTCTTGAAATAAGCATTTTTCATTCTGATTATAACAATTAGACTTAAGGGCTGGGTATGGTGGCTCATGCCTGTAATCCCAGCACTTTGGGAGGCCAAGACAGGAGGACTGCTTAAGGCCAGGAGTTTGAAACCACCATGGTCAACATAGCGAGACCCCCATCTCTACCAAGAAAAAAAATTAGCTAGGTATGGTGGTGTGTGCCTGTAGTCCCAGCTACTCGAGACTATATTTTTATCTGAAAAATTCTTAGAATTGGAAATGCTGAATTGAAGGGAATACAATTCAGCTGGCCGAGGCAGATGGATCACTTGAGGTCAGGAATTTGAGACCGGCCTGGCCAACACTGCAAAACCCTGCCTCTACTAAAAATACAAAAATTAGCTGGGTGTGGTGGCGCACACCTGTAATCCCAGCTACTTGGGAGACTGAGACACAAGAATTGCATGAACCCGGGAGGTGGAAGTTTCAGTGAGCCAAGATTGTGCCACTGCACTTCGGCCTGGGTGACAGAGCAAGGCTCTGTCTCCAAAAAATAATAATAATAATAATAATAATCAATAAATAAATCCAGGGATCAAGATAAAGACAGATTTTCTGGGGAGAGGAGAAAAATAAGTATAAGGAGTTACTGCGGGAGCCAGGCAGTCGTGTAGTCCTGGGACCATATGCCTGCATTGTGACTAGGAGGAAGGGGTTCTTGAGGTCAAAAGTATTTTTATAATTTATAATAATTTGCTTTTTTCACTCTCATTCTTTTAAGAGTATACAGTGGAGTTTTCCAGAGACTATGTGATTACAGCAAATTGAATGTAGAGACAGATGTGAAAATCTAGGTATCTCCTATTAAGATGTATATTAAACAGATTTGCAAAAATGTACCACAGCATCAGTTTTCTCATTAAATTATTACGTTTGAAAAATATGTTTTTCAAGAAAAGTTATTTATGTTAACACATAATGGATTTATTACTTTGTCATTAATTTTTAATGAATTAATAAATAATTTTTAGGCCAGGCATGGTGGCTCACGCCAATAATCCCAGCACTTTGGGAGGCCAAGGTGGGCGGATCACCTGAGGTCAGGAGTTCAAGACCAGCCTGGCCAACATGGTGAAACCCCATCTCTACTAAAATACAAAAATTAGCCAGATGTGGTGGCAGGCACCTGTAATCCCAGCTACTCGGGAGGCTGAGGCAGGAGAATCACTTGAACCTGGGAGGCAAAGGTTGCAGTGAGCCGAGATCTTGCCATTGTACTCCAGCGTGGGTGACAGAGTGAAACTCAGTCTCAAAAAAAAAAAAAAAAATTAATTCATGGTTTTAATTGCTAATATGGTAAATATTGATAGCTATAACCAACATAAACAAAAGCTACTTGAGGTTCTCAAAAACTTTTAAGAATGTAGGCTGGGCGTGGTGGCTCACACCTATAATCCCAGCACTTTGGTAGGCCAAGGTGGGTGGATCACCTGAGGTCAGGAGTTTGAGACCAGCCTGGCCAACATGGCGAAACCCCATCTCTACTAAAAAAATACAAAAATTAGCCAGGCGTGGTCCCAGCTACTCTGGAGGCTGAGGCTGGAGAATTGCTTGAACCCAGGAAGCAGAGGTTGCAGTGAGACGAGATCGTGTCATTGCACTCCAGCCTTGGCGACAGAGTGAGAATCTGTCTCATAAAAAAAAGAATGTGATGGGTCCTTTAACCAAACTGTTAGAGAACCACCGATCTACATATAACAATTTAATTTTTTTGAAGGTGCCTGTACTCATCTTCTATAATTCTTTAAATCTTCTTTGAATAGAATAGTCTACTGTACATGTGTATATATCTGCATCTATATATAATTACATTTTATGTGCATTTTTGTTTTTACACATTTATTATGTGTTCATGTGTGTTTGTCAACAGAACTGCAACTTGAATGGAAGCAAGTTGGTGTTTTGGTTCTTTCTTGTGGCTGATTTTGTCCACAGGCCGTTTCTAGAAGTGATTTAGATATGTGAGCTAGTGGATTTCTGATGATAGTCTTGGATGAAAGGCACAGAGTTCCGTAGCCACAGGCAGGAAGAGTTGGTGGGAGATGGGCGGTCCTCCAGAGAAGCTTCATCACAGGTCAGCCTTATTCTCTGATGGTTGTGCTGGATTTCTTGAAACTTGTATTGTGCTCAAGGCAGGAACTCAGAAGTATCCTTAGAATGGGGCTTCACTGTACAAAGTCCTGGCCACTATGAATGTTTCAGAGAAGATGCTGGCTCTCTCAAACCAAATTCAAAGAGGGAGTACATTTGCACTTCTCAGCCACACCCGGCTGCCAAAAGATGTTTGAGATCCTTGCTTCACTGAGGTTGTTAACTCTAGAGTTACCTGAAATTCAGTTGCTATGCGTGTTCTCTCTCATTTTCATATGACACTAAAGGACAAGACTGAACCATGTCTGTCTTCATCTATCTATCCCAGAGCCTTTCATTTATTGTAACTGTTCTGTCTTTTCTGATCCCGCTCCCTGCCTCTACGTCTACCCCACCTAACTTGCAGAATTTCCTCTTGTTATTTCCAATCAAATCCTTCCGTGCTAAACAAACATCAGCACCTACAGTGTTGGAAGATGCAATGCAATTTCCTTAAAACTCACAACATAAAAATAGTGATTCCAGGAACTGGAGTAATAGAGCTGTAAAACCTAATTTGGCCCCACAGATTCATTCTATCTTTGCTCATCTGTCCTTGCTTTTCCCCTTTGACTTGTCCTAAAAGAAGATCTTCAACCTTTTAAATGCTATCTAAAAGTTCTTATTACCAAAGTAGAGAGAAAACCTAGAATTAAATGGTTTCTTCTTATGTCTCACTTCATTTTCTTTTTTCTCAACCGTGTAGGGAAAGAAAAGAGGATTTTGATGGGTTTTTAAACATGGCCAACATAAGTTTTATTTATCAGAGGAGACACCCAGATTCAGTCTGTTACATTCATTTAATCACAGGTCTGACATCCAAGGCTTTGGGGGAAAAGAAGAAAGTAGGATTGAGATGGGGAGGTGGTGGGGTGGAGGAGATGGTGGTGGTGCAAGAGTCAGCTAAGTGGTAGATCAAACAGTGGTTATAGGAAAATATTCCCCCTTCCTCTCTTACCTTCCTCTTTCTGCCACCACGCCTGAGATGCAAGGTGAGGGGCAGGCCCTGGAGCGGCAGATGTTCAAGGTTATAGCATGCTGCCACAACCCTGACACACAGTGAGGCACAGGCCCTGATGGGGCAGAAGTTTAAGGCACTAGCAGGCTGGGGATGGGGAGGAGAAGGAGGAAATCTTAGGCAGTGGTCTGGATAGAGAGAAGGAAGAAGAGTTTCTCTTGTCACTAACCTCCTTATTGAACCCAATTTCCAAATGAAGAGTGCAAGAAAAATTTACATAAATGTTTGTATGTATGTATGTATGCCTATGTGTATGTGTATGTGTATGTGTATGTGTATGTGTATGTGTATGTGTTGGGAGAAGAGTTTGGAGCAGGGGGTACTGCTAAATGCCTCCAGCTGCCCACACAACTATTGTCATTTTTCTATTGTCATTATTCTCAGTATATTTATATTATCTTTGTTATTATAAATGAGTCCAAGAGATGTGTAAAATTCAAAAGAATATAGTTTGAAGGGCATTGGTGGTGATTTAGAAACCTCAACATCACTGCCAATCAGCAAGTCCTGCCAATCTGTGTCCTCAATACTTCTTAAAGTTGCCTACTCTTTATCATCACTAGCATTGCTGTAATATATTCTTTCTTGCTTGAATTACTGCTTTAGTTTACGAAAAATCTTCCTTCTCTTTAATTCCCATCTTTTTCTTCTAATTCACAATGCAACCAGAATGGGCATTTCTGAAGACAAATATGATCATGCTACTTCATTCTTTAAAATCCTTCTGTGGCACCATATTGCCTTAAGGGGAATTTTATCTAAACCCCTTAGTATGGGTCCGATAGTTCTGTGATCTAAGTCCTGCTTCCTCCTTTGCATTTCCCAGCCATACATGCTCAGTTCTTTAGGGACCACTGACGTAGTCCCTAGAACCTTCCCAGTGCTCTCTGGCATTTGCACCTTAAGGTTGCCTCTGTTTGGAACATATTTTCCACATTTCTTTACCCTGTGAATTCTTTTTTTTTTTTTTTAAGATGGAGTCTCACCCTGTTGCCCAGGCTGGAGTACAGTGGTGCAGTCTCAGCTCACTGCAACTTCCGCCTCCCAGGTTCAAGTGATTCTCCTGCCTCAGTCTCCCTAGTAGCTGGGATTACAGGTGCACACTACCATACCTGGCTAATTTTTGTATTTTTAGTAGATATGGGGTTTCACCATGTTGGCCAGGGTGGTCTCGAACTCCTGGCCTCAGGTGATCCACCCACCTCAGCCTCCCAAAGTTCTGAGATTATAGGCGTGAGCCACCGAGCCCGGCCTGCCCTATGAATTCTAAGTAGCGGATCCTTCAAAGCTCAGATTAGGTGTCACTTCTCCTGCAAGACTGAGCCAAGGATCCTTTACATGCGCCTCCTAAGTGTATCTCTGTCTCAGCCCCCACCACTCTGTATTTTAATTATTTTCATTACTGTTACTATTAATATCTTAATGTTTATTATCCTTTTCCCTTAGTTCATGGGTTTGCTCATGGGCAGAGACTGATTTTTTATCTCTGCATTCTCAATTGCAATCTCACCACATAGGCAGTACCCCTAAATAAATTGAATACCTTCCTCTTACGGTTTGAGAAACCCAGAAAGAGAAGCTACCTTGCTAGTGATCACATAACAGAAGCAGAGCCTGCCTTTTGATCTAGTGTTTGTTTCCCTCCATCAGGAATTACAGACTCAGATGTCTAACTCAGATGTCTATAAGAGCCAGATAGACAACAAAAATGAGAAAAGTGGGCTGGACACATTCTCTCATTTTTCTGGAAAATATGACTTTCTCACACTACATTTTCCCATGTATGATAAAGAAATATTGTGGCACAAGACATATTTTCCTCTTAAACTGCCACACAAGAAAAACAATAGTATGAAAATGATGGTTATATTGCAACTTGATGAATTATAGAAGATTTAAAGATCAAATGTTTCTTTGTGCTGCCGCGAGACTTGGCACATACATAAATGAATCACATCTTATGTTATGGTTTCAGTCTTTGGGGTCATGACCTTGGCAGTCAAAACCTTCTGACCTTTCCAGTTTCATCTTTAATCGCTGAACCCCTAACCTCACTTATGAACACACATAATATACCCCAAAGTGTCCAACTTTACCGAATTGTAGTTTTGCAACACACCATTTTTAACACCTCTCTCTGTCACCTCTGCTTGAATCAACTTCAATCCCTGGTCCTACTGTTACCCACTGTCATTATTTGGTACTAGATGAACCTCTAACTCAGAAAGCTCAAACACCATTCCCAGGCATAGACCTTCTCGTCTATGGTGTGTGTGTTAGTGTTAGCAGAGTACACAAGCACTTTAGCAAGCACTTATTCAACTGCCCCATTTAGGACTTGCCTAACATTCTCTAATAAAGTTAAATATAGTCCAAGATTAATTGCATGTTTTCTGAGTTTTCCGGAGGTGACATACTGCCTCTGGTATCAAATTTGATTAAACCTGGTAACTTTAATGCCATTTGGTTCTGTTGGGGAGGAAAAATTTAATTGTTTACTCTAGAGAATGGATTTTTTCCCATTGACTAAGGGACAGAACATTTATTAAAATTATCTTGGTGATCTGAAAGGGAGAAATGTGCTTCTTTTTCCTTGCCAGAAGCAGGTCCAGGGCATTATTAGCTTGTGGTAACAACTGATAATCGAGCAATACTGACTGATTTCAGATTCAGCCTTTAAGCCCCTGCTGTGTGATTAGTTCTGTCCAATCTGTTGGCATGCTGGAGCAGGGAGCCTGCAGAAGCTTAGGAAGGAAAAACCCTTTAGCAAGTCTCGGGTACTAAAGACATTTGACTTAATTTCATGTATTACACATGGTTACCTGGTTTCCCTTGGCAACCTCCAGTTCCGCCCTACTATATAATTAGAGGATGGCAGGTTACATTGCAGACTTGATGACATTACCTGAAAGTGACTTGTGGAGAACAGAATTTGCTTCAAAAGAAGAGACACAGTGGTCACTAAGAAAAGACAGAAGAGTCTGAGATCCCTTAAAGAAGAGACAGATAGTTTTCTATAGCTCAGATTTCATTGAATCTGGAGGTTTCAAAACTAGCTATAGCAAAGCAGTTTGGAAATATGATGGAATGAGATCAAGTCCTGTAAATCTTTTAAGGGATAAATCTGAATTTTATTATTTGTAAAGTACAGATAAGGTTTCAGTTCAACAACAGCATTAATTACCATTTATTCAGTATTTGCCAGGAATATGACGTGGGTCTTTACAAACACATTAAATCCTCACAATATTCCTGCAAGGGAAGTATTAATATTTTTGTATATATAAGGACATGTGTTTATTGATCTCTTAAAGAATGAGGCTGGGCCAGGAGCGGTGGCTCATGCCTGTAATCCCAGCACTTTGAGAGGCCGAGGCAGGTGGATCACTTAAGGTCAGGAGTTTGAGAACAGCCTGGCCAACATGGTGAAACCCTGTCTCTACTAAAAATATAAAAATTAACTGGATGTGGTGGTGGGTGCCTGTAGTCCCCAGCTACTCAGGAGGCTGAGGCAGGAGAATCGTTTGAAACGGGGAGGAGGAGGGTGCAGTGAGCCGAGATCATGCCACTGCACTCCAGCCTGGGCGACAGATCGAGACTCTGTCTCAAAAAAAAAAAAAGAAAGAAAGAAAGTAAAAGAATGAGGCTGAAGGAAGGGCAGGACAAAATTAATGACAAAGTTTCAGTTTTAGGAGACCATTCTTCTTCTTTTTTTTTTTTTTTTTGAATGCTCCCTAAGTCCCACAGGTCTCAATAGTGTATTACAAAACAGTTTAATAACAGTGTCTTTAAATGATTACCTTTAGCCATCCAGAAAAGTTTAAATAACAATCATCTTAGTAATCCTCTCATTGTACACATTAGAAAATTGAGTCCCAGAAATTAAGTAAAACCTAAAGTTAGGTTTCTGTATTATAATACTATGATACTGTCCGGGCACAGTGGCTCGCGCCTATAATCCCAGCACTTTGGGAGGCCAAGGTGGGTGGATCATGAGGTCAAGATATTGAGACCATCCTGGCCAACATGGTGAAACCTGTCTCTACTAAAATACAAAAATTAGCTGGACATGGTGGCATGCACCTGTAATCCCAGCTACTCGGGAGGCTGAGGCAGGAGGATTGCTTGAACCCAGGAGGCGGAGAGGTTGCAGTGAGCCAAGATCACGTGATGGCACTCCAGCCTGGGTGACAGGGTGGTTTTTTCCACCCTGGGTGATTTTTTCCATCTCAAAAAAAAAAAAAAAAAATTACCATGATACTATGCCCATGCATTTTGAAATAAGGCTCGAATAAATGAGAGAAAAGAAGGAAGGGGTCTTGTGATACTACTATTATAAATGGTATTAGGTTGAGCTAGCAGAGTAAACAAACTAACAAATCAGAAGGTACTGGTGAGACATTCAGGCACTGGTGTTACGGGATCCTTGGGGTGTTGCTTCGCCAGCTAGAAGCCTCTGTGGACAGTGGCGTCTTTGCCCGAGTTTTTCTCTGGCCCGCTAGGCTAGTTCTGCCCACTCGGCCTGGGAGGCTATGCCTGGGTCCCATGCCTGCCAAGAGCAAGCCAGGCGTGGAGTACGAGGGGTGTGTGAGTGAGGATGGGGTCCAGCCATTGCACACAGCAGGCACGCTGGCTGCAGTGGGGCAGGCAGCTCCAGGGGCAGGCATGGCTCCCTGTGAAGCTGCGGCTGGACCAGACATACTATAAACAGCTTACACAGCTGACCCCGGGGAATATGGTGGCACCTGGAAACTTGGAGACGCTAGAAACCGCAGAGCCCTAAAGAGGGTGTCACAGCCCTGGCTCAGGGAGCTCCTCGGTCTGGGTTCCGGACCACAGCTCTTCTCTTCCTCTCTCCTCTCTCCTCTTCTCATCCCCACTGTGGTGAGCAAGGGGCGTGCTTCAGTCCTGTTTGTTTTACAGCTCTTTTAGTCCCACCATTCATCAGGTCCCAAGTTCTTGTCTTGAGTCCAGGAAGAATGTGGTATGCAAACATGTGGAGGATGAGCAAGATGAAAAGGAGCTTTATGGGCATGGTGGCGGGCACCTGTAGTCCCAGCTACTCGAGAGGCTGAGGCAGGAGAAACACTTGAACTCGGGAGGCAGAGGTTACAGTGAGCTGATATCGCACACCACTGCATTCCAGCCTGGTGACAGAGCGAGACTCCGTCTCAAAAAAAAAAAAAAAAAAAAGGAGCTTTATCAAGTGATAGAACAGTTCAGAGAAGACCTACAGTGGGTAGGGTAGCTCCTCTGCATAGCCAGGGTGTCCCGATAAATGTTCAGGTCTCAGCAGAGAGAGTAGCTCCTCTCTGCGGGCAGGTCATCCTATCATTTCTTCACCTCTCAGCAGAGAGGGCAGCTCTTCTCTGCAGGCAGGTCGTCTGTCATTTCTTCAGCTCTGAGCAGAGAGACCCTGGGGTGGGTCGCACCTCTCTGCTGCTGGTTGTCCCCTCATCTCATTGGGTCTGGCTGAGTCTGGGGCTTTATATGGGCCTCAGAGGGGAGGAAGTGTGTGCCAGTTGGTCCATGGGCAGCCATGGGTGGGCCTGGATAAAGGACCACAAGTTCCTACTCCTGTCCCAGGGACTGGCAGCCCCACCCCCAGGCTTCAGGCCCTCCCCAACTTGAAGGTGGTGCTTCACTGTGGACTTGCTGCTTTCTGCCCAGGAACCTGTCTGCCTCCTGCTGCTGTTCGTTGCCCCCGGCTGTTCCTGCCAGGGGGCGCCTGCAGGCCAGGGCCAAACTGCCCTCAACCTCTCCTCGGCCTCCCTCCTGTGCTTGTTGGTGCCTAAAGTCTGCAGGGGGCTGAGGCAGCATGGACCTGGCCTGTCAGCACTGCCCTGAGTGTGCACACACCTGGCTGGGCTGCGACAGTGCCCAGGCTTAGCCCCAACCTTGCTCAGAGATTGGTGCAAGCACAGGGAGCAGGGAGAGGCCAGGCAGCGGGAGCAGACACCTCCAAGCCTGTGGGAGGAAGGGGGGGCCTTCCAGAATCCCTGAAAGTGCAGAGATGCCTGGGTCCGCAGCCGCAAGTTGGGTGAGACTCCAGGGATTGCCTGCCTCTTTGCGTTTTCCCGACAGCAGAGGCCGCCCCAGCCAACCCCACGCAAATTAACCTGACTCTGTGACGGAGTCCTGGCTGCGCCTTTGGCCAGGTGCTCGTGGGCTTCTGAGATGGCGATGGGGAGCAAGGTTGAGGCTGGGACGGAGGCTTTGGGCCTGAGAACAGGTCCTGGCTGGCCAAGCGAGAGCAGAGGTGGCACAGTTGGCTGCCTTGGGAACGTGGAGCACAGGGGTCCCACCGCCGCCACTGCTGCTCCCACAACCCCTCCTGCCGCCGCCACCCACACCTCCCTGCTGCAGCAGGCCTGATGGCAGCAGCCACTCTGGACGGTCCACGCTGCCATCACTGGTAACAGGTTGTGCCTAGCTAGCAATTAATTTATTCTCCTTGGCTCACGTCAACCTTTCCAAGTGATCATCAGTCTTTAGGAGTCTATATAGTACCCTACTGGTCATTTGAAGGAAGTCCTGTTAGTTTAGAAGGACAGGTCTACATATAAACCACAGCACATCTATAAATTAAGCCGTGTCTTGAAGTGGATGTGAATGATAATCATTGGCCTTTTTTGGTGACACGTAGAAGCAGACTACATATGGTATATTATTGACGTATACAATGTTTCCGTCATGTTTACAAAATACTGTGTGCTGTGGGGGATATATCATTGCCTTTCTTTAAGGTGAAAACTGTGGGAGTCTAACAGGAAACAGAAATCTCAGTGTCAGTCACTTACTACGCAAAGCATTTGGCATAAATTTCTTTTCTTTTTTTTCTTGAAACGGAGCCTCGCTCTGCCGCCCAGGCTGGAGTGCAGCGACTCACTGCAAGCTCCGCCTCCCGGGTTCACGTCATTCTCCTGCCTTAGCCTCCCGAGTAGCTGGGACTACAGGCCCCCGCCACCACGCCCGGCTAATTTTTTTTGTATTTTTTTTTTAGTAGAGACAGAGTTTCACCGTGTTAGCCAGGATGGTCTCGATCTCCTGATCTCGTGATCCGCCTGTCTCGGCCTCCCATAGTGCTGGGAATGCAGGCGTGAGTCACCACGCCCAGCCTGCATAAATTTCATTTAATCTGGGCCGGGCGCGGTGGCTCACGCCTGTAATCCCAGCACTTTGGGAGGCTGAGGCGGGTGGATCGCTTGAGGTCAGGAGTTCGAGACCAGCCTGGCCAACATGGCGAAACCCTGTCTCTACTAAAAATACAAAAGTTAGCCGAGTGTGGTGGCGGGCACTTGTAATCCCAGCTACTCAGAAGACTGAGGTGGAAGAATCGCTTGAACCTGGGAAGCAGAGGTTGCAGTGAGCTGAGATCCTTCCATTACACTCCAGTTTGGGTGACAGAGTGAGACTCCCACTCAAAAAAAAAAAAAAAAGAAAAAGAAAGAAAGAAAAAGAAAAACACTCATACCTCATTAATGAGAAATAGAAATCTGTAAGGAGGAGGGGGATACCCCTGCTAAATTCCTAGGCCACAGTAAACCAGCATTGCAAAATAAAATCTTACCTCATTTCTGATTTTAAATGAGACTGAGGTCACTGGTAAATTTTTGAATATTAACTCATCACCTAAAAAGGGGAGTTTGATTAGCAAATAGTTAAGCACTTCAGTAATGATATCGAGACTTAATTTCACTGAACATGTTTCCCCCTTTTCTCTTTCTGGGTGTGACTAAATTGCCTACAGCATGCTGCATGGTTGCTGGTAAAACAGGAAATGGGGTAAGTAATTTAGGTAGGGAATTTTTACTACCATTTAAATACAAGCTACCTGGTTTTTAAGTACTTTTACTACTACCATCTCTATTTTTATAGTGCATTCACTAGCTACTAGAGAAATCAGCACAAATAACCAATTTTTATTGTATACATTTAGGGTATCAACCTTGTTTCATTAGTTTATTTGCATAACATATTAGTAGTTTATTAAAGCAGATTCATTTTTTGTGTGTTTCAATATGAATGTAAACACATGTTTATATGCATTAGGTACTTATGTAATGTAGTTTGGGCAATTATATTTTTAAAATAAATTTTATTTATTAATTATTATTATTATTATTATTTTTGAGATGGAGTCTTGCTCTGTCACCCAGGCTGGAGTGCAGTGGTGTGATCTCAGTTCACTGCAACCTCCACCTCGCTGGTTCAAGCGATTCTCCTGCCTCAGCCTCCCTAGTAACTGGGGTTACAGGAGCCTGCCACCATGCCTGGCTAATTTTTGTATTTTTAGTAGAGATGGGGTTTCACCATGTTGTCCAGGCTGGTGTTGAACCCCTGACCTCAGGTGATTTACCTGCCTCGGCCTCCCAAAGTACTGGGATTACAGGCATGAGCCACTGCGCACAGCCTAAAAATAAATTTTATATTGGTCTTAGAAACTAAACTATAAAGCTATGTCATAAAAGATAGAAAGTGAATAACTGGCGGAACAACAATGAGTTTACACATAGGTAAGACATAGAAAACATAGATTCACAATCCTTTATCTGAAACCCTTAGAGGCCAAAGATGTTTTGAAATATAAAATTTTTGGATTTTTAAAATGTGATATGATGTTAAAGATCATGTATATCATTCCTTCCTCCCCCCCAGGCTCTGGGGTGGTACTACATAATCAAACATACTGATATTTCTGCAACAAAACATATGAATATTCACAGTAAGTTTGATAAAGTCTCTAAATTGCCTCCTTCAAATCAGGATTTGATTCCCAACTGAGTTTAAAAAAACTTTTTTGGCCGGGCGCGATGGCTCACACCTGTAATCCCAGCACTTTGGGAGGCCGAGACGGGCAGATCACGACGAGGTCAGGAGATCAAGACCATCCTGGCTAACATGGTGAAACCCCGTCTCTACTAAAAATACAAAAAATTAGCCGGGTGCGGTGGCGGGCGCTTGTAGTCCCAGCTACATGGGAGGCTGAGGCAGGAAAATGGCGTGAACCCGGGAGGCGGAGCTTGCAGTGAGCTGAGATTGCGCCACTGCACTCCAGCCTGGGCGACAGAGCGAGACTCCATCTCAAAAAAAAAATTTTTTTTTAAATTCTCCAGAATATTTTGGAGTTTGAAACTAAAAAAATACCAGTACAAAAAAGGGCCATGTGACTATTGGCAGTACTTGTATACTCTGGAGAGAAAAATCCAGGAAGAGGTATAAATTTCTATTTTAGAATCTCATACTTGGTTAAGTGACTTATAGAAAAATAATTAATTTGGCTTTTTTGTTTGTTTTGTGTTATATATCTGCATTTTCAAAAGGGTAATAACTACATAAGGTTTGGGGGTTTCGTTAGGTTTTATTAAATTAGTCTCAAATGGTTTAGATTCTGGTGTAATAGTAAAACTTGATCCTATGTTTTTAGAAATTTGCTAGCATAGTCAGAGCATGCTTTTTTCTAAATGTTTTCAATTTATATCCATGTTGCTAATGAGTTACTGTTTCTATTTCGGTTTTTTTTTTTTAGACGTATTTTCTCCCCTGTTGCCCAGGCTCGAGTGCAGTGGTGCAATCTCAGCTAATTGCAACCTCTGCCTCCGAGGTTCAAGCGATTCTCCTGCCTCAGCCTCCCAACTGTCTTGGGATTACAGGCAAGCGCCCACGCCTGGTTAATTTTTTGTATTTTTAGTAGACCCAGAGTTTCACCATGTTGGCCAGGCTGGTCTCTAACTCCTGACCTCAGGTGATCCACATGCCTCGGCCTCCCAAAGTGCTGAGATTACAGGCGTGAGCCACCGCTCCTGGCTTGTTTTTATTTCTTATCAAAGGATTTTAAACTAAGTTTAGTTCTTCCTAAAGATTCTGATTGATATAGGGATAATGGAACAGAAGGAAACACAGGTCACTGGTTTTTTTCCTTCAGTGTCCCTAGTTCATTCTGGGTTGAAAAGATTGTGGAGGAATTGCTGTTAAAGAATTGATTTAGGGAATTTACAAAAAAAATTAATTGCCTTGCATATTCCGGTTCATCTTTTCTCTAGAATGGTGGTTGTGTTGTATCTACAGCAAAAGTGATTGCAACTGACACCCTCATAAGCACTTATCTGACAGAGAAGAGAAAGAGAAGTGTAGTTACTAAGTATGAAATGGGGACTGAATTTACTTTAATGAGTACTAGTCCCTCTAAAGGACAATCTGGTATATGGTAGGGACCTCTATGAAAATATTTAGCCCAAATTGTATTAGGAAAGTTATTAGCCCCATTTAACTTTCAGATTGGAAATCTGGCATTTTAAGTATTATATTTGCTTTATATATAAGGATGAGGTTTCCAAGCTGTCTGTTAACCCTTTCCTCTGGCTTTATAATCTGGAGGGAAAAATTACCTATAGTTGAAGTTTTTAAACTAGACTCAAATGCACTAAATATATGTCAAAGACTGTGAAGGATTTAAAACACCGGTTTTATTAAATAATGTTTTAATTCACTTTTGGGATTGGCTTTTGTAACAACCCTTTGGACTTTCCAGAGTCTAAACAATTTAAAAAATAGTTTCCATTCTTGTGTTTTCTGTTTCAATGTTTATTCTTTAAAATGTATTTTCATATATTATTTACTTTCAACTGTGATGCTATTTTGTGCAAATATTAAATAGTTGAACTGTTGACACAATATCAGGATAGTCTTTTAAAATACCTGAAATCTTTCTGATATTCAGAGAATTTAGGAACAGTTTATGAAGCTCACACAGTATTTGGATAAGTTCTTGAATATAGAGAAATAATTTGATTATTTGTCAGATGTAGAGTTTATCTGGGTATTTCATTGTTAAATCACAATCCCAAAGCATACAAAAGCTATCTCTGTAACCAGTTATATTCTCAGCTGGATACAGAATGGGTAGATCAACTATTTCTTTCTTTCTTTTTTTTTGGGGGGGGTCAACTATTTCATATTTTGCATTTTTAGAGAAACAGTGATCTGCATATTCTTTTTTTTTCTGATCAACTACATTCAGCCATTAGCTTAATTACTTTTTGTTTTTGACCTGTAGTTAGTAGTGTCTTTTGGTCTTAAATAACAATGGATGTTGCCTATAAGGAGTAATTTCTATCAGTGAAAATTGGGCATTAAAAGGGGTGATGCATAAGTTGGCCCTTACATCTCTTTCATTAAAAGCAGTCCTATAAATAGCCATAAGGCTGGTTTGAAGTTTTAATTATTTGAATGATGTGGGCTTGTTAGTTTGTTAGTAATATCCCAGTGTTCTCAGCAGAGTAGAGGAGTTTTAATAATACCACACCATGTTTTTCATCCCTTTTATCTCAAGTTCCTTTCTATCACAATTTTAGGTTACAAACTAAAGCTAGAATTTATAAAAGGGACTTCCCAAAACCTATTTATTGTCTCATGAGTATATTTTGGGGGAATGTCAAATTTTTATTCAGCTATTTATCTGATAATACATTGATGAGCATTTCAGAACATTGATACTTCAGGATTTAATATTTCTTCTTCATCAGTAAAGTTTTTTAAAAAGTACAACTTTTATGTTGATTTCCCAAAAGTAAGCCCCATTTTCAACAAGAGAGGAAAAGCAAGCATTAAAATGTGGATGTGATTATTGTAATACACAGTTTATAGTTTGTGAGCAGTAAACAATCATCTCTATCCCATCTTTCTGTCTTCTGATGTATTCCAAATCCTGGAATCTGGCAATTCTAGCTCAGAAAAACCCAATAGTGTGCTTTTGACTTTGAAGCTTTAAAAATTGTGTTATATGCCTTTAAAAAAGTAATTCCATGATTCCACTAGGGTATAATAAGATCCATGAGGTGAGGAATTTTTGTCTGCTTTGTTCTCTGCTTTCTATTTAATGTGTAGAATAGTGCCTGGTACATACTAGGCACTCATTCAATATTTTAAAAATAATTGCATAAATTCTTGCCTTTAAAAGAAAAAGTAAAGTTTTTCATGTCAGTGAATTAATTTTTATGTTATTCAGAAAGCAGAGTCTGTCGCTGGGAAGAGATGATATAGTTCAGCTAAAAGAAGCCTACAAATGGATAACTCACCCCCTGTTTTCAGAGGAACTGGGTGTTCCCATTGATGGAAAGGTATCGGGTCAACAGCATTGTTAATTTTATTCTCTGATTTTACTAGTTTTGCTTAATTATATGGCAGGGTTTTGGTTAGCCAAAAAAACTTCTTTTTAAATAATCCAGTGAAGGATTTTTAAGCTTTTCAAATGTTAAATTCTGATAGTCTTAAATTGAAGTCAAAGCATTTCTTTTTTTTTTTCCCTAAAACTTCTTCATGACCAAGGCCGGGCGCGGTGGCTCAAGCCTGTAATCCCAGCACTTTGGGAGGCCGAGACGGGCGGATCACGAGGTCAGGAGATCGAAACCATCCTGGCTAACACGGTGAAACCCCGTCTCTATTAAGAAATACAAAAAACTAGCCGGGCGAGGTGGCGGGCGCCTGTAGTCCCAGCTACTCGGGAGGCTGAGGCCGGAGAATGGCGTGAACCCGGGAGGCGGAGCTTGCAGTGAGCCGAGATCGCGCCACTGCACTCCAGCCTGGGCGACAGAGCGAGACTCCGTCTCAAAAAAAAAAAAAAAAAAAAAAAAAAAAAAAACTTCTTCATGACCTAAGACACTTATGAAGGTACCAGGTGCCCTAATTGACCTTAAAAGGTTAGAAATGAATCTTTGCCTTTAATGTATTTATAGTTCAATTGGAGGAACAGACTTGATGCAAAGCAACATATAAATAACTGCAAGCAAATGTAGAGTCAACTCTGGACTATTTAATTTTGGTTTATCTGTGGCTAGTCTTGTTTTCAAATGCATGGACAGAACCTATTCAACTACAATGAGTATGGGCTCAATCCTACCTTGTTGGTATCTCAAATCCCCCTGTTTACTTTTAGGCAGTAACTGCCTTTGAAAGCAGAACATTTCCCTTTTCCAGAGCAGACCTTACCTCAGTCTCTGAAATGTATTGAATTTCAGGGAAGACTCAACAGGCTTCCAGATGTGAAAACAGGAAGGTCATCTTAAATTAGGTTTTAATATTATGGCCTCATTGTTTCATCATTTTGCTAGAAGGAAATTCCCTGAATATCAGATACACCCCTATTCAAATAAAATCACAAAACCGCCTACTAAAGCTAAACAGTTTTTCAAAACCATTCTGAATTATGCAGTAATATTTCCTTCTGTAAGAATATGCTCTGTTCTGTAAACTGAATATTGAGAGAATAGAGAATAAAACCACTTCTCAGATAGCATGAAGAGGAAATGAGGTAATGAAAGTATTTTGGAAGTTAGAGAAGTCATTAATGCAAAATATTTTTACCTCAAATTTCAGTTTTGAAGCACAAATAATTTTACATGTCATATAAGTGAGAACAGAAAATAGAAAACAAAAGATGTGGGTTGAGTGAAGTTTCCCTGAATAAAAGGAATGCGTTGTTCACTTTAATTATTGTATAGATTAGAATAAGGAGCAAAAAAACAACAACAACAACAAAAAAACAGCTCTTCATTATCGTGATTCTAGAGTAGCTAATAGGTCTACTAACGATCCAATGAACTCAGTAAATATAAAGACAAAATTGTAACATAGTATGGCATTTTTAGCTATTCTCCCCACACACACTTCCCCCATATGGAATTTTGTGTATTCTCCATGGAGGTAAAAGTATAAAATCATGCTTTTTTGGTGTACAAGGATGTTCACTGTAGCATTTTTTGTTGTTATTGTTACAGAAAAATTTTCTACAGCTTAAATGTCTGACAGTCCCTAGAGTTGAAAAGATTTCCATGATATAATATTAAAGCAATTTTTCAAAAGCATGTCTTAAAAAATAATACATATACATTTATATTCACAAAAATGTCTAGAAAAAACATCAAATTGTTAATGGTTCTGCTTCAGTGGAGTGGGATTGAAAAACTACCTTGTATTTGATCATTTTATGACTTAAGTGTATAATTTTTGAAATAAAACAAAAAAATTACAAATACATTAAGACGTTTGAGCACTTTAAAAAAAGCTTCATACGGTTTTTAGGGATCTGAATGTATGTTTTTTGCCTTGCTAATAATTTAAATCATAGTATTGGCAAAATAATTCTTCATTTCTTTGCATTATTATTTATTTTCAATTCTGTAAATTCTCATTCATCTTCACACCTAATTTACACATTTGTCCAAAAAGCATACAAATTTATTTTAAAACTTTTTTGGTAGGATCACTAATGACTGAGTTTTAGAAGTTAAAAAAAAAACAAAAACCATTTCCTTTACAGCTGCCCTGTGAACAAGTTGATTTGAGAGCAGTAGTATTTCCAGTTTTTCTGGTCATTCTTTTCTGAGCCAATGTTTGAGAATTAATTTCTATTTCCATTCATAAGTTGTTAGATGTTAGTTTCCTTTTGCTCATTTTTAAACTGTCTTTATAATTTTTAGAGCTTGTTTGAAGTGAGTGTGGTCTTTGCTCACCCAGAAACAGTTGAGGATTGCCACTTCCTGTAAGTTGCCATGTAAACAACGTCAGTGGTGTAAAATTGTTAATGCTGTTTGGTTTTCATGAAAATAGTATTGCTTCTCATAAGCATAGGAAATGCTTCCTAATAAGCATTTCAGAACTTGTTATGTCTTAGTAGGTTTAAAATGTGCCCTCAAAAAATAAAATAAAACGTGTCCTTGAACATAGGTTCCTGGGCAAACCGACGTAGCTCCTACAGGGACTCATTTTGTCTGCTCCTGATGTCCTGAGTTTAGCAGCCATTTTGTATTAAATATATTTGAATTATATCTACCCCAAAATAAACTCAACCTTTTACATTAACTTGAATTTTATTTTAGAGCTGCGATATGCCCAGATTGTTTTAAGCCAGCCAAAAACAAACAGGTAAGGAAAGGTTCCTGCTTCTTACTCTTGAGTGAGTTTTGTCTGAGCTGAATATTCAAATTTCCAACAAAAAGGATATGCATTAGAAACATGGCAACTCTATTATACTAAGAATCAGTCTTTAAATATTTCCATTTGCTACATTAATTTTTATTTTTTTTCAACTTTTTCAACCTTCACCTCCGGCTAGGAAGTTGTAGCACACAAACATCCTCATGTTTGTGTCAGTGTCTAGATTGTTCCCCTGACGGTGTTAAATTTAGAATCAATGTTTCGGTGATATTACTATTACTTATTAAATTCGACGTTTAGATTTTAATACCCCAAATTACATCATCTGGGAAAATCAATGGTAAGTGTCAGTAGCATTCCAAACTTTCAGCTGATACCCATTTTCCAGAAATTGAGGTTTACAATATATAAACCAAAGTAAGTTGTTTTATTTAGGACAGTCCTGAATTAACATGGCCTCTTTCTGGCTACATTTGCAAAAAGGGTGTTTTATTCAAACTCTTCCTTATCATCTTAATGTTAGCTAATCTTCATGTTAATGGACAAGTTAGTTAACATACACTCTTAGCTCGTATCATGTCAGGATAGAATGATGTGGTGCGATATTGGTCATCTTTCATGCGTCAGTTTCGTAGGTGGTTTCGTACACAGACTTAGGCATTCCTACAGTTTTACTTACATTCATTTTGTTGCTGTGATTGTTAAAAAGAACATAAACTAATTGTCAAATATACATCTGTTGGCTTTGCCTCTTGCTTTGACTAATTGCTGGGCCTTTTAGAACTGGGGGAAAGAAGTTTGTAACATTTGCCTAATGCCCTGTGCAGAAATAATTAGAAATGCAGACCAAGCCGAAAGCAGCGCCTCCCTACTTTTCTCTTATCGTGGCACATCTAAAATATTACCATGTTTGTTCAGCACCCTGAGCGTAACAGGATGGAGTTGCTTCAGATTGGCAGCAACAGGACTGGGGTTTCCATTGTCTGAGGCCCTGCCCAGCAGCCCTTCTGAACTAAAGAGATCAACATCTTGGCACAACCATAGTCCACTGCTTTGCCACGCCAGTTGGGAAGCTCTGCCCAAATAACCTGTAAGATGTATCTATATTGAAGACCTAGTTTTATTTTATTTACCCTTGAGGAAATATAATAATAGGCATCAAGTAATAGGATTAAGAGATTTTTGTTAAAGCATCATAGACACCACACCATTTGGCCAGTGGGAGTTGTAGACTCAAGTATAGTTTGCTTGCCTCATGGCTGGGAGCAAATTGAATGACCTTTTGAGATTTTTTTCAGTCCTAAGATTTCATATCTTATCAAACAGGCACTTAATTTCAGTTGTAACCCTATGGTATCTTGTAGAATGCCATGGTGGTCCCTAGAATATGATTTTGAAAAAATCATTCCTTTGACTGGTGATAAACTGTTGAGCTGCCTCCATTGTAATCCTTTTCAGTCAAATGTGATTTCTCGTAACAGAAGAAATAATTGTGATTTATCATAGTAAGCCACGTATATATGCACTAATTAGTTCTAGTATATCTACCATGCAGTTTGGCTTTTCTTATCTTAAAAAATCCAAGTGGAACATTTGTTGTAGATGCCCTTCTGTTCAGTACAGTGGATTTGCTTATTCTGTGGCTGGTGAGTGAGACTGAGTTGCTAGATGCCAGGGCTGGCAGGTTGACTCTGCTTTACCCTTTACCCTGGCAGCCAACTCCTAAATTACATACTGTGACCTCTGAAGGGATGTAGGAAAGAAAAGGTAGCTGAATCAATCTAAATCCCTGTTGAAGTCAAGGGAAAAAAAAATTAAATCACACTTCCTACAATGTCATCATTTTTTTGTATTTGAATTATACCATAATTTGAGAGAAGTGGGACAGTGTGGTGAAGAAGACCTGTTCTGCTGGATCTACCTGTTATTATAGACATAGACCAGATTGAAGAGAAGGGTTATAGAGGTGTGCCAGTTGCAGAACTGACATGAATGCTTAAGTTTTATTTATTTTCTTAAAAAGCTTAAGTATTTCTCCATGTTAAGTATATGAAATGATGTAATGAAATGATACAATTTCTCCAACCATGTTCTATGTTTCACATCTGACGTTTTCTTGTCTGGATAATAAAATGTATTTTCTTCTCATTTTACCCTATATAGTCTGTATTCACTAGAATGGCAGTTATGAAAGCCTTGAATAAGATAAAAGAAGAGGATTTCCTTAAGTAAGTAGAAGTATAGAAACAAAGAAGCGTCATGAAATTTTAGAATAAAGGGAATGTTAGAGATAAGCTGGATTATCTCTGAAACAAGATGATATATTTCAGGGGCCAGGATTGTGTCTTAGTCATGGTTATCTCTCCAACCCCGATGCAGTACCTGGCATATAGTGGTGTTCAGTAAATGTTTGTCAAATTAATATCAAGTGTAACGTCTTTTAAAAATATATATTTATTTATTTTTTGAGATGGAGTTTCACCTTTGTTGCCCAGGCTGGAGTGCAGTGGAGCAATCTCAGCTCACTGCAACCTCTGCCTCTTGGGTTCTAGTGATTCTCCTGCCTCAGCCTCCCAAGTAGCTGGGATTATAGGCATGCACCACCACTGCCCGGCTAATTTTTTGTATTTTTAGTAGAGACAGGGTTTCGCCATGTTGGCCAGGCAGGTCTTGAACTCCTGACCTCAGGTGATCCAACCGCCTCATCCTCCCAAAGTGCTGGGATTACAGGCGTGAGCCACTGTGCCCAGCCAAATCAGGTCTAACTTCTTGATCTTTTAGAAGAGGGTATTGTGTCCAAAGAGGGAGTTGACTTGCCTAAGCTAGTAATAGAGTAGATCTGGAGCCAGATTTCCTGACATTCTAGCCCAGTGCTACGCCCATTACATCCTTAGTCCTGTATTTCCTAGTATCGTTCATCTCCAGAAAAGGGAGAGGAAGGCTCATGAGTTTCCTCACTTGTTAAAATATGGTAAAATAAAATAAATGCAATAAACCTTACATTTTAATTCTTGGTACATTCATTTTATTAAATAAAATATTACTGTAGTTTTCTTTCCAGAAGATCCTTCAATACATTTCAAACAATGATGTGATAAGGGGGGTAGAGTCAGCAGTAAACTGCACATGACCATGGACAGCAAAATGGTTAAAGAGCCTGACGGGGCTTCCACTTCCTTTGTATGGATTTTTCCCTCAAATCTTGAGACTATTGGAAAGTATTAGGTTGGTGCAAAAGTAATTGCAGTTTTTGCCTAGGAAGATAAGGCCTCCCAAGGGTGAAAGGTAGCAGCAGAGCCCTTATTTACTTACTGCCACTCTCATATGTTAAAATTGTTACTCCACAGGCCTGCAAGACCTCTATTGTTCTGAAACTAAAAGTTAGCGAGAGACTTGGGCTCTGTGTATGTCTCAGACGATGCTGATTCATCTAAGTTTTGTGATTCAATATTATGTCTGGAAAATAGCTATAAAATTTATTTTGTTTTGCAGGCAGTTTCCTTGTCCTCCAAACTCACCAAAGGCTGTATGCACTGTTCTTGAAATTGAATGTGCTCATGGTGCTGTTTTTGTGGCTGGTAAAATATTTAGTCTAGAATATACATACACTGTGAATGTACTCTCCTTTCTGAAAACTCAACTGACTCCTGTTCTATTTTATTCTTATTGCTGTTATTAGATTCTAATAAGTTTACTCTCTTGAGAAGTAGAATCAATAGCCAAACTTATTTTAGGTTTTGTGGGCATTCTAAAGGATCACTTAGGAGATCAGTTATTTTAAATGCCATGCCAAAAGGAAATGACACTTCCTAGGTTTTAATAGTTTTCATCAGAGATGGCCAAGTAGAAATATGGGTAGATGCAGAGACCCAAAACTGGTTTGGAGAAAAACAGCAGGACAGAGGCTGTTTTATAACATAAAAGCAAACTTGAAAAAACAATTTATTATCTCCAAAATGACTAAACACTTGGCTTCCACTGGAAAGAAATTGTTCATTGACTTTCCCTAAAGGTAATCTGGCAGACAAATTTTTGTTCGAAAGTTACAACTGTTTTATAGTAATGGCTGAAGTGAAATTGCTCTTCAGCCCTGACTATAATATCCTATCCTAGGGCAATGAAAGCTACCTGCCTTACTGTAGCTTTATTCATCAGGTATAAAAGCAAGTTTGGTTGTGTTTTGGTTTTTTTTTTTTTTAATCCTTGGTACATTAATAATATTATATAATTTGTTCAGTCAGCCAATCAAATTAAATATATTGAGCATTCCTTTCAAACTCATTTGATGCACCATTCATATCATATATTTACTCATCTATTTTATTGTTACTTTAAACCTTTTTATTTCATTCTCTACATGTCTGTGTCCCAGGTCTCCAAATTGAGTTGTTAGTTAGGTAAAGGATAGGCCTTGTTTTATATCGTAGCACTTAGGATATTGGCCCTTATAGTTGTTGCTTCTCTTTTTATCCTGTTATGTTAATTACTCCATTCCATCCAGGCTGCCTGATTGTTTCTTTCTCAGGGAGGTATAATAAATACTCCAGGAATCTACCACAAACTCCTTGGATAATTGATGGAGAAAGAAAGCTGGAATCTTCAGTGGAAGAATTAATTTCAGATCATCTGTTGGCAGTATTCAAAGCAGAGAGTAAGTGTTACAATCTTCATACTTTATTTCTTTTTTTTTTGAGATAGGGGCTTTCTTTGTCAACTAGGCTAGATTACAGTAGCACAATCACAGTTTACGGCAGCCTTAACCTTCTGGGCTCAAATGATCTGCCCACCTTGGTCTCCCAAAGTCCTGGGATTATAGGCATAAGCCACCCCACCTGACCTAATCTTCATATTTTATTCTCTTTTTTTTGAGAGAGAGGGGGTCTCACCCTGTCACCCAGGCTGGAGCGCAGCCTCAACCTCCCAGGCTCAAGCAACCCTCCCATTTCAGTGTCCTGAGTAGCTGGGACCACAGGTATGGGCCACCATGCTCGGTTATTTTTTAATATATTTTTAGAGATGGGATTCTCACTACGTGGCCCAGGCTGGTCTTGAACTCCTGGGCTCAAGTGCCCCTCCTGCCTGGGATTCCCAAAGTGCTGGGATTATAGGCAGGAGCCACTGTACTCGGCCATATATTTAATACACTGACATTCATGAATAGAGTTCTTGGAGGTGGTAAGAAAAATTTCTATGTTTTGTTAATCACTACTAAGTCTGGGCCTCTTGGCCATAGGCTTCCTGTGAACAGGGATCATCATGTTCTGGGTGCCACTGGCCTGGGCTGGATTTCGGCCAAGGCACTCAAGAATATCTGCCTGTCCTCTCTCAAGATGACTGCTCTGCCGGGTGTAGTGGCGCGTGCCTGCAATCCCAGCACTCTGGGAGACTGAGGCAGGCGAATCACTTGCAGTCAGGAATTCAAGACCAGCCTGGGCAACATGGTGAGACCCTGTATCTACTAAAAATACGAAAATTAGCCAGTCCTGTTGGTGCACACCTATAGTCCCAGCTACTTAGAAGGCTGAGGCACGAATCGCTTGAACCCAGGAGGCGGAGGTTGCAGTGAGCTGAGATCACACTACTGCACTCCAGCCTGGGTGAAAGAGTGAGATTCTGCCTAAGAAAATAAAAAATAAAGTAAAAAAATGACTGTTCTTTCCTGGGGAAATTCAAAACAACTGAAACTAAATGAATGCACCTAAGCCCTGACCTTGGTACACCTCTGCCTTGGCCTCTTTGGGGGAATATGAGGAAATTAAAACACATCTTCCACATCCAGTGCTTCTTCAAGAGTAATCACTGGCAAGTGTTTGGCTTCTCTCTTAACCTATAAAGTGTCCTGGAATAAAGTTCAGGCCTAGATAAAGTAAATCAACAGCAGCCATTTTACAAAGACTGAATGACAGTTGTATTGTTTTTGAATTTAGGTATTAACGAGCCTAGGTTCGTGGGATGAGTCAGGTTCCATCAGGTTTATGTTTTCCTTGTCTCAACAGGCCTGTCAGGTCAAAGGCAGCATAAAGTCTTGTGATTTCAATTGCAGGAAATTGTGTTACACGTCAGGAAAAACTGCAGGGCATGAATGATGTTACTCTTTGGAATGAGGCTCCTAGCATAATTAGAAAACTTTTTTTTTTTTTTGTGAGACAGAGTCTTACTTTGTTGCCCAGGCTATAGTGCAGTAGTGTGATCATGGCTCACTGTAGCCTTTACCTCCTGGGCTCAAGCAATCCTCCTGCCTCAGCCTCCCAAGTAGCTGGGACTACAGGTATGTACAACCATGCCTGGCTAATTTTTTTGTATTTTTTGTGGAGATGAAGTTTTGCCATGTTGCCAAGGCTAGTCTCAAACTCCTGAGCTCGAGCAATCCATCTGCCTCAGCCTCCCAAAGTGCTGAGATTACAGACGTGAACCACCACACTCAGCCAGCAAACCCTTTTTTGACAGACCAGCTAGAAATCCATCCTTCTCTCTGAAAGACCTTAAGATAAACATGCTTTGATCATGACAAACACATGGTCTAGATGAGACATGGCTGACCCTTCCAGCTCCCTGACTTGCAAGGAGGAAAGAGAAACACTTCAAACCACATCCCTCTTATAATTTGTTGCCTATCGCATAGGTGGACCTTCTTTAAGGGTCTTTAAGAATTGTTTACTGAATGGAAAAAAAAAGTATCCCAGCACCCTAATATTTTCCCAGATCTTAGCAGTAAAGACCCTGGACTATTGCCATGAGCTTTTTTGCCCACTTAATTTGGTATTTACAAATGAATTATCATGTAAGACTTATGCAGATTATGAAGGGATGAAAATAAAGCTTTAGCACAAAAAGTTTCATCTGAATTCTTTTTGGGGCCACCTGTCACACCAACTGTCAGGTTCCAGCCCAAGCTGAAGACTGAAGGGAGCGGGTTGATGAGTGGCGGGTAGCTGAAAGAACACTCAGGGAGTCATAGGGAGTTTTGGACATGGCTTTATTTTCTCTCTCTCTGGGCAAAAGCCCAGGCATGAGCCATATGTACAGCATCAGCAGGATAGTTATACCTTTTACAGACAATAGTGGCTCCAAGCCAAGCACAAGTTCATGTGAGTGATCACCTAATGTGCCTCACGTGGTGTGGTTACATAATGTGTGGGGTTGCGCGCCTGCGCACCAAACCTGCTGAGTCATGCTGTGCTGGAAGGCTGCCTCAATCTACTCCTGACTAAAGCGCAGCCATTTCCCTTATACTCCACCCTCCAGGCTGAGGGTGTCCTCTGGGCAGGGACACATGCCCATGGGGCAGAACCCTGAATCCATAGTCCACAACAACAATACAGAGAGCAACAGATCACTACTAGGATCTCAACTATGCTACTTATGTCTATTAGGGCCCAGCATAGGCCAGAGCCTGGGGATGCCCACCATCTCTGCAGGGGGTCATGAGTAAAGCCCTCAACTGTCTTAATCTCCCGTGAGACCCCTTGCAGAGCTGCTTTTCGTGAGTAAAGCCCTCAACTGTCTTAATCTCCCGTGAGACCCCTTGCAGAGCTGCTTTTATGTTCTGCTGATTATCCGGGATAAAGGTACAGCATTATGTTATGTTTATACAGACCATGATGGGTAGCCATCCCACAGTGGTATTACCCCAATGTTGCTCTATGCACCACAGTGCCTGGGCTGGGGGTACTACATGTTCCCCCACTGACCAGCTCCATCCATCATAAATGCCATGGGCCAACCAGGGGGCAAGCATGCCATGGGTCTTGCAGCATCCTTTGTCCAAAACTTGTGCATTGTGTTCCAGGCGTCAGCCGTGGGACCTGAAGTCTCCAACCATGTTCACTTCTCTACAGATGTGGGATGTATGTGCCAGGGCAAACCATCCACAGCTGCTGCTGGAAGGGCGGTACAGATCCAACAGTTGGAAACATTGGTCACCTCAGCACAGGTGTGGGCCCAATCCACAGTGCAGTTGGAGCATGTGAACCCAAAGGGCTTGTACCTGCTGAATAACCCGCTTGGCTGCTAGGAAGGCAGTCTCAGCCACATCATCCCAATCTCAGGCAAGAGGGGTGTTGTTGCTTCTAAATCTCAGTATCCTGCTACATCAAGTGCAACACCAAGTGTCGGGTTCCAGCCCAAGCGGAGGACCGAGGGCAGTGGGTGGATGAGTGGTGGGCAGCTGAAAGAACACTCAAGGAATCGTAGTGAGTTTCAACATGGCTTTATTCTCTGTCTCTGGGCACAAGCCCCAGTCTGAATGGTATGTACAGCATCAGCAGGGTAGTTATACATTTTACAGACAATAGTGGTACCGAGCCAAGCACTAGCTCATGTGAGTGAGCACCTAATGTGCCTCACGTGGCGTGGTTACATAATGAGTGGGGTTGTGCACCTGCACTCTAAACCCGCTGAGTCATGCTGTGCCGGAAGGCCACCTCAGCCTACTCTTGACTAAAGCACAGCCATTTCCCTTATGCCACCTTACTCCTTTATTTTAAGAAGATTCAAGAAAGTTTCAGTTCTATTTGGGCCCCAGGGAAGACCCTGTTATCTCTAGGGCTGCTGGAGGACTGACTCTGAAACAGTTGTGTTTTCCCCCTTACAATTTTTAATGAAGGTGGTTTGTTGTCATTTTCCATTTGATGGGGGGAAAATTATTCCCAAACTGAAAAGAAGAATATTGCATGTTTGATAGCTGTAAATGTGTCCTGACATAATTTATTGAGAGTCCCCTGAGAAAAAGCAGACCTCTGGGCCTCAGTGCTAACTGGCTCCCTGTCAGGAGACAAAATCTTGTTGTTTGAAATCTCTGATTGATAACATCAATTTGCTGAACCTGTCCTTCTCAGATATATTACTTATTATTGATTAGTGGTTCACATCTGACAACTCTGGGAAGATGGTTCTAACTGTGGTACTCCTAAGTGTTAAAGTTCTATAAACTGAGCCAGTATTGCATGGAGCAGTGTGGCTACCTATATAAACATCCCTTCCCCTATGTGAGATATACAAACGTGTTTCTCAGTCACTTCAGACTGCATGTCTTATTATCTACTTGTTAATTCCCTAATGAGTAATAATTTTGACATGCTCTCAAAAATCTGTATGTCTAAGAAATCTTCTCCTAATATATTTATTAATTCACTTATTGAATACATACTTTCCATGTCAGTTCCCTGCTAAAACCTGGTCAATGACTAGCTACAGGATGAAGTCCACTTACCTGGATATTCTGGGTCCTTCATTGTCTGGCCTCTGCCCATCTTTCGGTCCGATTGTCTGTCTGTCCCAAGTACGAGGACCACTGCAGATTAGCTGAACCCCTTATAGTTCCTGATCATTCTTGCCCTTGATTTTGGTTTTTAGGGGAATGAGACAAGGCACAATGTGAGTTTAAAAAACTCAACTAAGTTTTAAGCATGTATTTTCTAATACTTAAGGGAGTGGCTTCTTTTCCTTTTTTGTCAGCTGCCATTTATAATTGCACACTAGTAAGTTTTCAGGTTTGCCCCCGCAAGTTTCTCTCACTCTGAGGTCCAAGGATGTTTCCTTAATTTTCAGGTTTGAAACATTTTTCTTTTTTTTTTTTTTTTGAGATGGAGTCTCGCCCTGTCACCCAGGCTGGAGTGCAGTGGCACGATCTTGGCTCACCGCAAGCTCCACCTTCCGGGTTCACGCCATTCTCCTGCCTCAGCCTCCTGAGTAGCTGGGACTACAGGCACGTGCCACCACACCCAGCTAATTTTTTTGTATTTTTAACAGAGATGGGTTTCACCATGTTAGCCAGGATGGTCTCGATCTCCTGACTTCATGATCCACCCGCCTCAGCCTCCCAAAGTGCTGGGATTACAGGCATGAGTCACCGTGCCCAGCCTGGTTTGAAACATTTTTCTAAAAGATCAGTAAATATGCCTTCTCCTTTAGTCTGGATCAAATGCTTTTGTGGCCTTCTCAAGGGCCTAGTTTCTACACCTCTTTCTTCACCTCTTTCTTACTGATGGGCTGGAATTTGTGGGAAGTTTTATGGCTGACTTACGAATTTAAGATTTCTGCTCCTTCATTTACTAGTAGACTTAGCTCTTCGAGGCCTGTTCATTCCCTTCACCCCTGCCAGTCACAGGTTCCGGTTCAGTCACTGTGGACCCCCTGTTTTCCTGACAGGGCTGACTGGGAGACAGGGATGGGCAGGTAGAAGTCAAATCGTAGCCCCAAGGAGTCTGCATCTTCGGCTTCCCAGATGCCCTTTTTGAATTCACCACTGAGCCATGGCCATCCATCTGTTGTTAGCACTACAGGTTGAGTCTGTTGACTCTTATTAGAAGATACTGATGTTCCTATGGATTTATTAGTAACTTCACACTGGAGTGTAAACACAGAATGGAGAGTTTTTGGGGACTTAGTGGTTCACAGACTCCTACTTCCTGCCTGGCCTAGTTCTGTGTCTAAAAACGTAGTTGTATAAGCCCCTCGCCTTTAAAACAAAACAAAACAAAACAAAAAAACAATTTTCCTATTCCAATATTTGCAGCTTTTAGTCTGTGATGATCTACTTATGATAGAGCATACACTGGTTTTATCACGTTTCCAGCTTTGGTTTGATGACATATATAATGAATTTGCTTTTTAGAGTCAGACCTTTTTTTCCCTCCTTTTTCTTTCATGGAGTTTATTTATTTATTTATTTATTTATTTTATTTATTTTTTTGAGACGGAGTCTCGCTCTGTCGCCCAGGCTGGAGTGCAGTGGCGCGATCTCGGCTCACTGCAAGCTCCGCCTCCCGGGTTCACGCCATTCTCCTGCCTCAGCCTCCCGAGTAGCTGGGACTACAGGCGCCCACAACCGCGCCCGGCTAATTTTTTGTATTTTTAGTAGAGACGGGGTTTCACCGTGGTCTCGATCTCCTGACCTTGTGATCCGCCCGCCTCGGCCTCCCAAAGTGCTGGGATTACAGGCGTGAGCCACTGCGCCTGGCTTCTTTCATGGAGTTTAATTCTTAAATAATGAATGTTTTTGCTTGGTTGTGTTTTAAGGAAAAAGAGAAAGATGGTAGAGTTTTTACCATAGGCTTATGGCCAGAGGGGTGGTGGGCTCTTCTTCCAAACAGGACTCTGCCTTGGCTTTCCCATGGGATGGTAGTTAAGGTCAGATTTTAACATCAGAAACACCTAGCTCTGCCATTTACTTGTGCGACCTTGGGATCATTACCTAACTTTTCTGAAGCTTGGTGTTCTTTTATTTTGTACTTACTTTATAAGGTTATAATAAGGATTAAATAGTACATGGTTCAGGTGCAGTGGCTCACACCTGTAATTCCGGTGCTTTGGTAGGCCAAAGCAGGAGAATAGCTTGAATTCAGGAGTTAAAGACCAGCCTGGGCAATAAAGCAAGACCTTATCTCTACAAAAATTAAAAAATTAGCCGGGTGTGCTGGTGTGCACTTGTGATCCTAGCTACTTGGGAGGCTGAGACAAGAGGATTGATTGGGCCCAGGAGTTTGAGGTTGCAGTCGGCCATGATCATGGTACTGCACTCCAGCCTGGGTGACAGAGTAAGATCTCATTTCTAAGAAAAAAAATAAGTAAATAAAATTTAAATCATATATATAAAATTTTTAGTCCAATGCCTCGCATATAATAAGTTCTCAATAAATGGTGTTTACTATTAGCATTACTATTTTTAGTAGAGATTGACATTAGAGGTGGGACGATGACTCTCCTGGGGGATTCTCCTGTAGATTGTTCAAGACTTTCAATTGGGTTTCTACCAAAGGTTGGGAATGAATATCTTAGGGCTATGATGTCTCTAATTTTTTTTTCTTTATCTGCTTTTCAAAGGTTTTAATTTTTCATCCTCTGGAAGAGAAGATGTAGATGTGAGAACATTAGGAAATGGTAAGACTGCAACAGCATCACCTAATTAGAACTAACTTTCTGATATTCATCCTTTCTAGACAGCAGGCTTAGTAGTCACTCAGTGAAAAACAAAGTGAGCAAGGTCGAGAGCTTCTCCAAGGGAGGAAGCTTTGTGGATTATGGAGGCCCCTTTATGAATTATATGAAATACACCTTAACAGGAATCATTTCTTCAGAGGCCATCCTGATTGCATACCTGTAGGTTATAAGGGACTTGTATGTGCATTAACAAAGAGGTGACTGATTTTTTATCCAAAAGTTTGATTATTAATTTTTTCATTTAATAACATTTCAGAAGTACCAATACAGTTTTCAAAATGTACATCTTCATTTAAAAAGTTATTCTGCTGTCTTAACCTTCATGTCTCTCATTTTACCCTGCTGCATTATCGGAAAGATGATGACATTTAATCCTCAACTGTTTGAGACTTATAGTTCCTTCCTCTCATGGAACCAAAGCTTTTCCATTTCACTAGTGGATCAGGCTAGGAGGATGGATTTCAACAGGGCATTGCTGCATGTGACAACTTTACATTAGTGTAACTAAGTTAATTAGCAGTTATTTGAACTGTGTTTTGTAATTAGCACAGGCTTGTTCATGGGCCTTTGGGAAAGCAGTCATTTTCACATATTGCCTGTGCTGGGGTTTAGCAGTCCCTCTGCCCCCACAAAAAGCCCCTTGATTCTTCTCACACATTCTTCCCTCCCTCAGATGTAGTCATGTCACTAAACTTTCAGTCCTCTAGAGCTCAACCCATTTTTCACACCTCCTAACCCTCTTGCATTAGCCCAAATGTTAACTCCATCAACACGTTTCTGTTTCATGACGGGGTGTGTGCTGCCAGGAAGGCCCTTTGCAATTGAGCTGGTGAATCCTCATAGAGTACATTTCACTTCACAAGAAATTAAGGAACTTCAGCAGGTAAACCACTTCATGACATGGAAATCGTCATGTTTCTGCAATTCTGTAACTGAGCTAGACTTGCTAATTGTTTTTCTTTTTCTGCTACTACAGAAAATTAATAACTCATCTAACAAAATCCAAGTACGTGACTTGCAGCTTGTCACAAGGTAAGAGTAGGCTCACTGGAGACGATTTTGAAGGGATATTTTAGTTGCAGGTCATATATCTTGATAAGGGAATTGCATCCAGAATATATAAAGAACTCTTAACAACCCAACTAAAAATGGGGAAATGATTAAGTAGACATTTCTGCAAGGAGGATATAGGAATAGCCGATTAATGTATGAAAAAATGCTCAACATAATTAGTCATTGGGGAAATACAAATCTTAACCACTTCTAGATATTATATATGCAAGAGAAATGAAAACAAACATCCACACAAAGACTTGTACATGATATTCCTAGTAACATTATTCACAATAGCAAAGAAGTAGAAACTACCCAAGTGTCTATGAATAAACAAAATGTGATATATCCATACAATGGAATATTACTTGGTAATAAAAAGGAATGAAGTACTGATACATGCTGCAACCTGGATGAACCTTGAAAACATTATGAAATGAAAGTAGCCAGTCACCAAGCACCACATACTGTATGATTTCATTATATGAAATATTCAGAATAGGTAAATCTATAGAGATAGAAAGTCAGTTAATGGTTGTCTAGGGCTTGGGGAGAATAATAATGGGAAGTGACACTAATGGGTACAAAGTTTCTTTTTCAGGGTGATGAAAGTTTCTAAAACTAGATTGTGGTAATAGCTGGACAACTCTGAAAACATACTAAAAATCATTGAATTGTACAGTTAAAACTGAGAAATTATATGTAAATTATATCTCATTGGAACTATTTTTAAAGAAAGGTTAATTTGGGGCAAGGTTTGTTTGCATTTTATTTATTTGGACAAGCTTTTAAAAATTGTTTTTGTTTAGAGAGGCAATAGGACATATGAAAGAAGGTGAAGAAGAAAAGACAAAGACCTACAGTGCCTTAATATGGACAGATAAAGCAATCCAGAAGAAAGACATTGAATTCCTAAATGACATAAAGGTAGTTTAAGTATGCTTGTTCTTTTTATTTCATTTTTCTGTTGCCTATCAAAGATCCCATTGTCTTCTAATTTATTACTAGCAAGTCACAGGGCATGGGCTTTGGGGTCAGCAAGACCTGGGTTCCACGCCTGGTTCTGCCACTGACTAGCTGAAGGACTGGGTATGTCATCTAACCTGCTCGAGCGGCAGTGTGGCCAGTGGGGAAGAGCCCCACTCTGAAGACAGATTGCCTGGGTGCAAATCCTGGATCTGCATTTCTGAGCTCTGTGGCTTTGGACAAGTTACTTAACCTCTTTCTGCTTCAATTTCTTCATCTATAAAATTAGTTAAAATAATTAAATGAGTTTAATTAGATAAAGCACTTAGAACAGTACCTGGCACATAGGAAAAACTCGGCAATGCTATTATCATCTTTGGTCATTTGTCAAACATAAATATAAAATAGCACTTATCTAATAGAACTGAGGCTGAGATTAAGTACATGAGTAAAACACATGATAATATATGTAAAGCACATGCATTTTGCCACATGTGAAGTTTTCCTATACCTGAGCATGTGTCTGCCTGTTCACGTGCATACTTTTTACCACCTGCCCCCACCTCTTCTTATAAAAATAGTTTACTTCCTTTTTTCTTTCTTTCTTTTTTTTTTTTTTTTTTTTTTTTTGAGACAGAGTCTTGCTCTTGTCACCAGGCTGGAGTGCAATGGCACGATCTCGGCTCACTGCAACCTCCGCCTCCCAGGTTCAGGTGATTCTCCTGCCTCAGCCTTCCGTGTAGCTGGGATTACAGGCACACGCCACCACACCTGGTTAATTTTTGTATTTTTAGTAGAGATGGGGTTTCGCCATGTTGGCCTGTCTGGTCTTGAACTCCTGACCTTGTCATCTGCCTGCCCCAGCCTCCCAAAGTGCTGGGACTACAGACATGAGCCACCGTGCCCAGCCAGAAACAGTTTATTTTCAAATGCAAGGAATGAGCATACATGGGCAGCACAGAGACACATATAGTTACCATTGTTTAAATAGGCAATATTTTGCAACAACCTAGATGACCTACTAGAAGGAACTGGTTTAATATTAATGACGTATCTGTATAATGGACTACTACTATTCAACCATTGAAAATTATGTGGTAGATAAATATTTATTGACACAGGAAAATGTTTCTGGTAAGTGCTAAGGAAAAAAATAAAAGTATAGACTCTAGAGAGGATGATATGCTGTGATTTAAGCCAGGGGTTCTCAACCCTCCGGTGGTACTGGCTGGTGACCTGTTAGGAATCTAGCCACGCAGCAGAAAATGAGCAGTGGATGAGAGAGCAAAGCTTCATCTGTATTTGCAGCTGCTCCCCATCACTCACATTACCACCTGAGCTTTGTCTCCTGTCAGATCAGTGGTGGCATTAGATTCTTATAAAAGCGTGAACCCTGTTGGAAATGACACATGCGAGGGATCTAGGTTGCATGCTCCTTATGAAAATCTAATGCCTGATGATCCATCAGTTGCAGGAAAACAGGCTCAGGGCTCCCACTGAATCTACATTATGGTGAGTTGTAAAATTATTTCATTATATATTACAATGTAATAATAATAGAAATAAAGTGCACAATAAATGTAACAAGCTTGAATCATCCCCAAACCATCCCCTCCTTCCCCAGTTCATAGAAAAATAGTCTTCCCAGAAACTGCTCCCTGGTGCCAAAAAGGTTGGGGACTGCTGATTTAAGCACACACAAATGCATATATATGTATATGTATACACATATAGTGGATTATGTAGAAAACAAATTGTATGGCAAAAGATACTATAAATAGAATTTATACTTATGAAAAATATGAACACGCAACAAATAAAAATAGACAAAGAATATGAACCAGTTAGCTGCAAAAAGAATAACTCCAGTGGCCAAGAATCATTTGAAAAGGTTGATGTAACAATAAGACATCACTTTATTCCCCTTAGACTAATAATACCTATCGGTGGGTTGGAGTGGAGGAGAGTTCTCAGTAGAAATGTAGTGTTTCAGCCTTTTTCAAAAACAACATGGTAGTGACTGTAAAAATTTAAAATATACTGAACTGTCCTGTAGAAATAAAACTCCAGTGCATACGAATATGTACACAGTGTTTAAGGGCTTTAAGTGGCAGAATCAACAACAAAAAGACTGGGAACATAATCAACGTCCCTCAATAAGGAAACGGTAGAGTAAATTGGGATATATACAGCTATTAAAAAAACAAAATCATGCCAGGCATGGTGGCTTATGCTTGTAATCCCAGCACTTTAGGAGGCTGAGGTGGGTGGATAACTTACTTGAGGTCAGGAGGTTGAGACCAGCCTGGCCAACATGGTGAAACCCCATCTCTACTGAAAACACAAAAAATTAGCCGGGTGTGGTGGTGCATGCCTGTAGTCCCAGCTACTTGGAAGGATAAGGCATGAGAATAGCTTGAACCCAGAGGTCAGAGATTGCAGTGAGCCAAGATTGCGTCACAGCACTCCAGCCTGGGGGACAGAGTCAGCCTGGGGAACAGAGTAAGACTGCATCTCAAAACAAAAGCAAAAACAAAACCAGCATATGACCCTATTTAATTTACATATTAGTATGTACATATGTACCTAAAAATGCTGGGAAAAAAGATAGAGGTATGTCTATATCTATGACTCGTAGGAGCACTTATGACATGAGAAAAAAGCAAAGTGCAGAATAATGTTTATAGAATGAGTATTTTCGTAAAAACGTACAAATCATTCACCTGCTTAAAGAAGGTCATTTATAAAATGAGGAGATGGACTAGATCATCTCCAATGGCCTCTCCAGTTCTCAGATTCTGTGATTCTATAGCTAAGGCCTTTTAGCTTTTGGCCATACTATGTAAGGTTCTTAGGATGGTAGTTATAATATAGACAGATATCTTTAAGATTGTAAAATGAATTTCTAAATTTCTCTATGCCTTCACATGGGTTGTACAAGTTATTGAGAATGCCGTGGGAATAATAAACTCATTTAAAAAATAGGTTCATAGTTTGGGGTAGCCATAGAGATAATTCAGAAATAACACTGAGGTCAGGTGCAGTGGCTCATGCCTGTAATCCCAACACTTTGGGAAGCCAAGGCAGGAGGATTGCTTGAGCCCACGAGATCGAGGCCACAGTGAGCCATCATTGTGCCACTGCACTCCAGCCTGGGCTGAAAGATGATTTTCATAGGTACAGACTAAGTGGTGAAAGGGTCTCTTTTAATGGTCCATAGCCTAAGTAGACTGATGCAACTAGTTGATTTCAAATAATGTTTTTAGTTTTCAAATATTCCAGTTAGCATAAAAATTATAAAAACCGACTTACTTCCCCATACTGAGAAAAAGTCATTTCACATTTACTACTTATCCCCTCTTCAGGAGCAACCTATTTCTAAAAAAAAAAAAAAAAACAAGCATATGTGTGTGTTTGTGTGTTTCTGAAAACTCAGCAGTACAGGAGCAGCAGAGTGCAATATTAGAATAAATGAAGTAGTTTCCTTTTATCAACTAAAATCAAACAAACCAAAAAAGACATGTGACTCGTGGTATTTCCATTGACCGACTGTCTCATGGTCAAAGTACTAGGAATAACTCTAAAGGTAAAGGAAGCAGGGGAGAGGACTCCATAGATGGTCATTAATTTAAAGGCTGCTGTTTCTCTAAAGTGGAAGCCATGTCTTTATAGATTCCTTCACAGTTCAGCCTTGTCCTTTATTTATGTTTTTTTGTTTTGTTTTGTTTTTTGTTTTTTTGTCTCTTTGACCAGAGAAAAATCAGGTCTTATGGAGACAGCTTATCTCATCAGGACAAAGTATTTCTGTAATAAAATCAAAGACTCATAAAAACCACAGAGTTAGGAGGAGCCATTGACTCACCACTCTGGTAAAAGCAGCCACACCCTTTCAAATGTGGTCTTTGTTAGAACTTGCTCTTTTTTTGTTGGTGGAGAACTTGATAGAGGAGAGACCAAACAGAAACTTTTCTTTCGTTAGCAGGCCTTCCGGCACTCAAGAACCATGGAAATTAGGAAGAGTTGTTCCGACAAGAAAATGCAGAGGATTCAGTTCTTATGAATCTGAATTTCTGATTACGCCCAATTTTTAAAACTTGGAATTAGTTGACCTTTTACAGTGTTAACCTCTATTTCTTAATTTTTATCTTGTGACAGAAAATCTCTAACTTGAACGAATTGTGAGAAAAACAAGCCTGTGTCCCTAAAAAATCTGAAATGTAAAAAGACATGCAGTATTATTAGTTGCAAGCTGGGCTAACAAACATTGAAAGGTCCTGGTTTATTATGCACATTGATTTGTAATTATTATATTGAAATATCACCCTAAACAAGATGTATTAATATTAATATATTTTCCAGATGTATCCTTTTGTATAACCCTTTTCCTTCACCAAAAAAAAAAAAAAAAAACGAAAAAAAACAAATCCAAACAACCCACCCCTGACAGTAGGTATGTGGGTCTCCCTAAAACATGCAAACTCAGCGGGGCATGGTGGCGCGCACCTATAATCCCAGCACTTTGGGAGGCTGAGGAGGGCAGATCACCTGAGGTCAGGAGTTGGAGATTAGCCTGGCCAATATGGTGAAACCACGTCTCTACCAAAAAAATACAAAAATTAGCTGAGCGTGGTGGCGTGTGCCTGTGATTCCGGCTACTCTGGAGGCTGAGGCAGGAGAATCGCTTGAACCCAGGAATTGGAGGTTGCAAGTGAGCAGAGATGGCGCCCCTGCACTCAAGCCTGGGCAACAGAGCGAGACCTTGTTTCAAACAAACGCAAACTGCCATACACCCAAGCGATGCTGATGTCCCACCTTCTGCAACCAGCCATTTCTCACGCAGCCTGAAATCCCCACTCTTAGGTCACTCTGTTGGGTTAGAAAACAAAGGTAAAGGGGCCGGGTGCGGTGGCTCACGCCTATAATCTCAGCACTTTGGGAGGCCGAGGCCGGCGAATCACAAGGTCAGGAGAAGTGAGACCAGCCTGGCTAACACGGTGAAACCCCGTCTCTACACGAATTAGCCTGGCGCGATGGCAGGCGCCTGTAGTCCCAGCTACTCGGAAGGCTGAGGCAGGAGAATCACTTGAACACGGGCGGCAGAGGTTGCAGTGAGCCGAGACTGCGCCACTGAGCTCCAGCCTGGGCGACAGAGCGAGAAAAAAGAAAAGAAAAAAAAAAAAAGTAAACAAAGGTAAAGGCCTTGTCTTTAGGGCAACCCGATAGACCTTAAGGGCAGGCCAGAACTCCAGGGCCTTCACCAATTTATTAAATATGAGAGTAAAAGAGACCTATTTACTTCAAAGCCCTCTTTAAATGGCGAGGTTACTGGGGCCCAGAAAATGAGTAATGATAGACTGGGTTCTGAGAAGTCCCACAGAGTTTGAACCTAACGGGACTCAATTCATTTTACCATTAATTAGTGTCCACCCCGTGATACAGATGGAGTTCTCTAAAGGAAACATCTGTGGTGAGCTATGGATGGTGAAGGAAGGGCTAAGATAGGCTTCACTGGGTGGCAAAGCTGTGACTCCGGGACTGTGTGTCACATTCTCCCCTAGGACTTAAAGATCGACCAGAAAACACCTTTGCGCGTCCTTCACCGAAGGCCCCTGGCTGTGCGAGCTCGCGTCATTCACTCCATGGAGACTCAGTACGTGGATGAGCACCACTTCCGCCTCCGCTTGAAAACTCAGGCCGGCACGTATCCTTCCACCTGCTGCACTGCCGCAATGAGCCAGAACCCTGTTGGAAAAGTTCATGCTACCCTGGAAAACAGGGTCAGCTTGGTCTGGGAGGGATTCGGGAAAGGATTGTACTGCAGAAGAATATTTTTGTTTGTTTGTTCGATGTGTTTTTTTCCCACGAAATTTGTTTTTCAAAATGATTCTAAACACTGAGGTAGCAGTGAGTTCAATGTCAGCTTTAAAGTTATGTTTCCTGTAATTGCCGTGTCTTACACAGTGCTGAGCGCATAGTATCCAGAAAATACTTTTGATAGATTCATTTGCTGTCTTGACATTATTTGCAAGTCACGTATTTATGACCATATTTGGGTCTTTTCAACATTTCAAGTATTTGCCTCGGATGATTAAACACAGGTAGTAGATGGGAATAGCACTACTTTACATCATGATCTTTTACTTGGCCACTGGCCTAGTACAACAGAGAATATCTTTGTCTACTACCTTGTGAAAAAAACAAAACTAAAACGACTCAGATGACATATCATTATCACCATTTTCAGACTGCAAAGAGTTTTGACTGTATTACAGAAAGGTTGAGATTCAGAGTTAAAATATCCATAGTCCAAGGCTGATAATTTGTTCATAATCTAACCTGACTTGTATGATTTTTGTATCAGAACTGAGTCGCTGATTAAAATATATCAGGGAGCTCTAACAGGCTTAGCTTTAGTTTACTTTTTGAAGGTCTTCCTAGTTTTTGTTTGCTTCTTGGTTTTATATTATTATGTGATCCAATAGCATGAAGTGACAAAATGCCTTCTAACTGGTATAGAACTAATGATGTACTATTGTATGTGTGTGTATATGTGTAACACATATACACACACACACTATATATATATAGAAAAAAAGCAAGTTTTAATTACCAAATACCATTCTTACTATATTGCTGTAACTAGTCTGCCTGCCCTTCCCCACCAACCTGCATTCACTTCTTCCCCTGCACTACCCTAGGACCTGGATTTACTCAGCTAAGCCAAGTATAGGTTATCTACTCTTAAAATCTTCTAAATTTTGTAATTTGCATCAATTTCAATTTCGACTCCAGTGGATAGATCTTTGTATCTTTGTTGTTTGGAGCATATTTGCCTATTATGGATGGAATTTCAAATCATGTATATATTTTTAAAAAATCTTCTTACCTAATCCTGGCTTTTAGTTTTGGTGGGCCAAGGAGAAATGTCTTTTGTAGAATTTGATGTCTTTTCAATCCTATTAAAACATTCTTAGAACTACCCATGTACATGTACTTAAGGTATTAGCCAAGAAAAACTATGTGTTAAAGCTTTAGATGCCACATGGTTATACACAGAAGTATATGAATTTTTCACTTACTAAATTTACTTTATATATACCTTATATATTTACATCGATCAGTGCACTGAGATAGCTCATTTGACTTAAACCTTGTCCCTCTGGTTAGGAATAAGAACGTCTCTGGATGTTTTAACTGGTTATTCTGGGGCTATTTGGTTTTCTGTCTTCATCATTGCTACGCAGAAGGGGATTCTTTAAAGAAAATGAGAGACAATAAATAACAATTGTTGGGTAGTTGTGAGTTTATCAAAAAAGACAGTTACTAGATAATTTTATGTCTTGTGCTTTAGTCAAAACATTTGGCAAAGGTAGAGTGAGTAAAACGTTCAGACAGTGAGGACATAATATCAGTATATTATAGTATAGATTTTTCACCATCTAGAGACAAATTTGTTTCTCTATTCAAGTTCCATTAATTATTTTCTACTAAATGCTGGTTTGTAGAACAAAACATAATGCTGCATTTTTACTGAATGGTGGCAAAAACAAATCTTTTAGATAAATATTGTCAAAGCTGCAGTACAGTCCTGTGTAAGGAATGTTAATCTGAAAAACAAATTCTAGAATTAGTTATTGATTTCAAAATTTGAAGACCTATGAGGGAAATACAAAGTTGCCCCTTAAAAAAAGAGAGACAGAATTAACTTAGTTCTTTTGCTAACCGTGTTAGCAAACTAGATGGTAGGTCTGAAGAGCCATCATTAAGACTAAACTAATAGTCTCATTATTCCTTCCATCCTATTGCCTCTGGGTCATGTTACAAGGAATGCCATCATTGAGATCACTCTGTGTGTGACTCTGTGGAAACGTACCATCTGGCAGGTGACAGTTGCCATTATTAAAAAATGGGACTAACAACATGATAATACAGAAATTGTGGCCAAGTTGTTTTTTAATAAAAGCATTCAGCTATAGTTAATTTTTAAAATCCACATCCAAACCTTGACACTTGGAGATGAGCTATAAAGAAAAAAGAAAGTAATGATTTTTGGTAAGTTTGATGTAAACACATTTCCCAGGCTCTGATGTTGGCTGCCAGCCTACTAGGAACCACCTGGCCAAAGCTTTTTTTTTAAGACACACAAGTCAGAGCTCAGAAATAACCTCTCTTTTGTAACATTTCTGCTCTTATTATTTTTGCCTGTCAAACCTTACCAAATAGTTGGTACAGCATGCTGTCTTCATTTTTTCCTTAAACAAACCCCAGCTACATTAAAGAGTTTGTACATGGAGACTTCGGGAGAACCAAGCCAAACATTGGGTCCCTGATGAATGTGACCGCAGACATTCTTGAGCTGGATGTTGAGGTAAACCATTCTATTATGGAATGCACATTGGCAAAGTGAATTCAACCAAAGTTATGCGCTTTGGCATTAAGCTGTTTTAGTACTACCCACCTCCATAGGTATTTGAGAATGGTGAAAATCTCACAGTAACATTGTATTGAAGGGCGGGACTGTCTTTGGATTTTTTTGTTTGTTTGTTTTTAATACGAGGTCTCATGTTCCTTGCAAATATATAGCTAATTTACTAACTGAGCTTTATCAAATCTAAACCCTTAAACCAAGCAAGGAAATAAAGTTGTAAGTGTTCTCCATATGTCCTTTGGACTCTAGAGAATTCATTCCCATACCTGTTGCGTTTTATAGACTTTAAAGCAACCGATTCAGAAACATTGATTCACAAGGGTAGAAAGTGAGGTGAGCCAATGTTTCTTCATAAAAGCAGTTCTATAAGGACCCCTGTGATGTGGTCCAAGTTCTCTGCTCTTATAGTCTGAATTGAAACAAGGTTAAATTCTAAAATAATTGTAAGAATGGTTCTGTCGGGCAAGTCTCCATAAATATTTCATTTGAGTATCAGTAAGTGTTGAGTCATGAGTGGTGTTTCTTCATGAAAATCTGACTAGGAATAGAGTACCTCCCCCACTACTCTCCCCAGAATCTTAGGACTTGGGGATTTGTACTTGGGAATAATAGCAAAGTTACAGAAAGAAGTGGGCATAGTTGCCCAATGTGAAAACATCTATGGTAATCAAATGATCACTGGAGTAGTATTTCCTTACCAGCAGTTCTCTCAAGTGCTCTGGGATTAGATTAGCTCCTGCAGTATAGCCAGTGATCGTGCCCTCAAGGTTGCAGGGAGCCTCTTCAGTGAAACTGTCATTTGGAGGAAGACAACTTCTGTTAAAGAAAAATCTCTACTCCATTCTTTTTTTTTTTTTTTTTTTTTGAGACAGGGTCTTGCTCTGTCACCCAGGCTGGAGTGCAGTGGTGCGATCATGGCTCACTGCAACCCTGACCTCCCAGGCTCAAGCAGTCCTCCTGCCTCAGTCTCCCGAGTAGCTGGGACCACAGGCATGAGCCACTATGCCTGGCTTTTGTTGTTGTTGAGATGCGGTCTCACCATGTTGCCCAGGCTTGCATTAATCTTTTTTTTCCTTAATTCTCAGAACAGTTAGGAGTGTCAAAGACTCACAGGCCAGTGTTTCTCAACACTGACTGCCCACTGGAATCACTGTGGAGCTTTGTAAGCACTACAACATGCCTCCCTCCACACACACAGAGATTGTGATCAGTCATGTTTTATTTTCAGCTTGAGAAAACACTCATTAATTTACATTTGGGTGTTTGGTATATGGCTATATTCTGAAACAGAACCAAAATATCTTCTTGAGATTTGTAAAAGACACACACACACGTAGCTTGTAGGCTTTTCTAATAAATTTTTTTGAAGCCAGTACATGAAGTGACTCATGGATTAATGAAGAAATTTTCAGTAAATAATTTCACGTTTTAAACTTTAAATGTCAATAAAAACCACAGATACAGTGGGGGTTTTTTTTGTTTTGTTTTAACTTTCTCTTAAAGTAGATCCTCTAGCCTTTGATAGACCTGGTATGTGTTTATGTGGAGACAAATAGTCTGTTTACTGTAATTTCATTCTGACTCAAAGGTCAAGGTTTTGTCCTAGAAGAACAAAATAAAGGTAAGTAGAGATAGATGAACTGGATTTTAAAGAAACAGAAATTCTACAGAAGTGAAGCACAAAGATCCTTAATCCTTTTCTAGTTCCAGGTCATCTTTCATAATCATTTATTTCACATTTTGTTGCTATGTTGCAAACAAGACTTATAGGCGTATAGACTACTTGAATATTTGTTCAATGCAAGATGAGAGAATGAAAATGATCAGAAGAATGAAAGTTTCTGAGACTTCTGAGGGAAAATTGGTGTAGTCACTTGAATTTGTTTGCTACTTTGACCCATAAATACCATTTTTTTTTTTTTTTTTTTTTTTTGAGATGGAGTCTCATTCTGTCGCCCAGGCTGGAGTGCCGTGGCATGATTTTGGCTCACTGCAACCTCTGCCTCCTGGGCTCAAGCTATTCTCCTGCCTCAGCCTCCCGAGTAGCTGGGACTACAGGCGTGTGCCACCATGCTCGGCTAAATTTTGTATTTTTAGTGGAGACGGGGTTTTGCCATGTTGGCCAGGCTGGTCTTGAACTCTTGACCATGAGTGATCTGCCCACCTCGGCCTCCCAAAGTGCTGGGATTAAAGGTGTGAGCCACCACGTCTGGCCCCATAAATACCATTTAAAATTTTTAAATGTATTCTCTTGTCAGTCAAAAAGCACAATTAATAACCAACTGAGTAGCCAAATACTGCTACTCAATTAATTCAGAAGATCTCAGGTCCAAGAATCCCTAGAACAGACTTGACGGTGTTAATTTATGGTATTCAATAGCTCTTTTCTTCAAATGCAGTTTCTTCTGTTGCATTATATTAAAACTATTACATTTATACAGCATTACCAGCAAATGCTTACCACAACAGCAATATCTGTTTTAATGACTTCTTGTCTCCCTTCTAGTCTGTAGATGTTGACTGGCCACCTGCTCTGGATGACTAGCTTTCAAAGTTGGAGACAAAGCGTAGGGTTTTCCTGGCATGGTGTGGACATCCACGGAGCACACGCCGTAAAATGGCTGTTTACCCACCATAACGGTGTCTTGGAAACCATTTGGATCATGTTGATCTATATAATTGTTAATTTGTTGTAACATCTCAGGATCTATATATGTGTATATTTTGTGTTAAATTGTTCCAAGGATGTCTTACGATTTTTCTCATTCCCTCTCTCACCCCCACAAACCAAACTATGAATAATGAAATAATTCTCCTTAATTCTTTCATTTAGAGAGGTACACAAACAGAACACATTCTCTCTTAAGAAGCTTTAATTTCAGCAAGATTTCCCTCCACAAGAGATATACTACCTTTAAAATCATGTTCTAATTTTTAAAAATTATCTGAATAAAAGTTACATCTAGATTTATGCAGCATAATATCCTATAATATTCTAAGATTGCAAATGCAAATCTGACATTATTATTTTTCCCAGGAAGCCTCAAACGAGCTATTACCAATGAAGTACTTTTGGCTGTGATTTGTCATAAATCTTAACCAAACTATGAATAATGAAATAATTCTCATTAATACTTTCATTAAGGAAGAATTTTGACAATCTAAAATTGTCAATACATTTTTCCTGTGGAGGGAAAGTAAAACCATAGGAACCAAGGCATGCCATGGTAGGAGCCTTTAATAAATCTTTTAAATAAGGAGAAACAAGTGCCTTTAATAACTTCAATCCCAGGGTTAAGAATTTGAAAAATTGAGAATGCTAAACAAAGAAGAACTGATATTATTTCAGAATACTTCAATATATTATCCAATTATAAACATTTTAATGATACCTTATTAAAGTAGATAGGATATTGTCTCCATTTTATAAATATGGAAACCAAAGACTAGAAGTTAAATGACTTATCCAAAATTGTTAGCTACTTCTATATTGAGGACTAGAACTGAAGTTTCTTGGTCTCCAGGGTCTTTCTAATAAGCCCTATTATTGAACACCTGTTTGTGTGAAGGGGCAGCTATGGATGCCATTTAAACTCACGTAACTGAGAATTAACTTTTGGAATGTAGTTACCAAATCAAAGAGCTCACCAAAAAATAGCCCAAGACTATTTAATGCAATCTTATATAGTTACCATTTGTTATTAAGTTAAAGCTCAGTTGGTATTACAAAGAGGAAAAACATTAAGCTAAACCTAAAAAAAATGAATGGGTCATTAAATTTCAGAAAGGAGCCTTATTACAATTTCAGATTTGAGTATAATTTCCATCACCCTAATTCAACTATTTGAGCTTTTTTTAAGAATACATGTAACTTGACTAGTATTAGATTACTCACCGTTTCCCATCTCTGTATTAAACATAAATCACAGATACCAAGATTCACTTTAGATATGAGGAAAATGGTTTTAATGGACACAAAGGAGTCAGCCACGTTGGAACCAACATGGTTTCATACCACGTTGAAACCATGTGTTTGATATGTGAATAACAGCAAATGCTTTTTTCACTGTTGTCAATGCCAATGCATTGAAATGCCCAGAAAATGAGAAAAGGATAACAAATAAACTTTTGATAAAAAGGTAAGATTTTCTGTGTGGATGTTTCTCAGTTTCTGGGAAAATTCTGCTACAAAAGAGACTTAAATAGTTTAGGAGGCAGTCTTTCGCATGGTATATTTGGCTTAGCTTTGAATTCAGTGGACCTGTAATGTGTAAGAATGAAGAACGTGCTTAGCAAACTGAAATGAGAAGACTTCTATTTCTTAAATTTCTATTCCTGAGATTATACAAAATTTCAAGCAAAGAGTAAGCATTAGCTTTAAATACTTCTTCCAAATGTTCATAGAATTTTGAGACAAAGATTGTAAAAAATTAATGTTTGTCTTTGTTTCAGGCAGAACTGGGAATATTAAGTAGTGAGAGTGCTACAATTTCCCTTTTGCCTACATAAAAGCATTTTAAAATTAGTTTTATGATTTCTTTGTAAGCTTTATTTAAATTCGAAGTCTTTTTCATAACACTTAGAGAAAGAGCCCTTTGTACTTCTTAGTATCTCTTTGTCCCAAATATAGTCTGTGGTTTATTTTAGGAAAAACATCAACTCTGGATACCTGGAAAAGTCAAGAGAAAATAAAATTGGCAAAATGAAAAATTTCCAAGTAAGATAACCGGTTACATTTGTGAGTTATGTGAAGTAAATTTAGAAGTTAAATTTCCATTTTCTAAGAGAAAAACATCTTACTTGGCAGATCTTTTCTTTTGGAGCTAATTATTCTTTAAGTCCACTTAAGAGAATGAACTTTGATATCAGCTTTTCTGATTTTTTAACAAAGGCTACCCTTGTTTATTATGAAAAATATTACTTTTATAATTCTATTTTGAATTTCTAAATTTTGAAATAATTCCAAACTTACAGGAAAAGTTGCAAAAAAAGTACAAAGAACCTTTTTCCCTGAGCCATGGAGTCAGTGATGCCCCATGATCTTAAAGGCTTCAGTGTGTCATTTCTACAAACCAGGACATTCTTTTACTTAACCACAACACAGTGATCAACATCGGGAATTAACGCTGATATATTACCATCTAACCTACAGACCCTGTTCAAGTTGCCAGTTGTCCCATCAATGTCCTTCATAGTCAAGTGCTCACATTGCATTTTGTTACATCTCTTTAGTCTCCACCACTCTTACAAGTTTGTCTTTCTTGACTTTAATTACTTTAATATTTTTTAAGATTTCAGGTCAGTTATTTTGTAGACCATTCCTCAATTTGGGTTTGCCTGATGTTTCCTTTTTATTAGATTCAGATTGTACCTTTTTGGCAAGAAAACCACAAAAGAGAGATTGTCTTCTTCTTGCATCTTATCAGGTGTCACACAGTTTTGATTTGTCCAGTTTATTTCCTCTGCACTAACCCTGCAAAGGGCTTTTTCTCTAAGATCTGATCTCTTTTAGCAGAAAATGGTATTTAGAAACCAAGATCTGGGCAGTAGGCATGCTCATTGTTTTGTGCCATTGCTGTTTCCAAGCCCTCTCATGGAACAGAGCTAGGGAACAAACATGAATGCATATGCATGCACACACACACACACACACACACACACACACATACACCTATACGTCTCTGTATCTACACATACTGAAAGCTGTAAGAGTTTATACCAGTACTTCCAATTCCAACCTTATTCTAGTTTTCACCCTTTCCAAATTTGTAATTCTCTTCTCTGACTATAAGAAATCTGGCTCCTGCTTTTTCTCTGCCGCCACCGAGTTGTATAGAGGTGGAGTCTCGGGTGCATTCAAGATTTGGCTTCACTTGTAACCCACTGCCATGGCGGAGGAAGGCAGTGCTGCTGGAGGTGCAGTGGACATTAATACTGTTTTACAGGAGGTGCTGAAGACCGCCGTCATCCATGATGGCCTAGCACGTGAAATTTGCAAAGCTGCCAAAGGCTTAGACAAGTGCCAAGCCCATCTTTGGGTGCTGTGTGTGCTTGCATCCAACTGTGATGAGCCTATGTATGTCCAGTTGGTGGAGGCCCTTTGTGCTGAACACCAAATCAACCTAATTAAGGTTGATGACAAGAAACTAGGAGAATGGGCAGGCCTCTGTAAAACTGACAGAGGGGAAACCCCGTAAAGTGGTTGGTTGAAGTTGTGTAGTAGTTAAGAACTATGGCAAGGAGTCTCAGGCCAAGGACGTCATTGAAGAGTACTTCAAATGCAAGAAATGAACAAATAAATTTTTGGCACACACACACAGACACTCACTTAAAAAAAAAGAAAAAAGAAAGAAAAAAGAAATTTGACTCAGTCCTCCTCAAAAATAACCAATCTATTGCTGCTTCATTATTCACAGTCCCCTCCCTGCTGCCCTCAGACGTTCTCCTCAGGCTCCACACTGCAGCCCTACACTAGGCCACTACCACTGCCCCCTGTGGTAACATCTTCTTGCACTTGGTACAGAACAAGCAAATGGCTTTTGTCCTGAATTATTCAGGAAGGGAGGGAGACAGGTGGGAAGGAAGTCAGGAAGGCAGAAAATAAAAATCGTTTGATACCACAGAAATACGAAGGATCAAAGGAGATTATTAGGAACAATTATATATTATATGCCAACAATTGGATCACCTAGAAGTGGACAGATTTCCAGACGCATACAACCTACCAGGAATGAATCATAAACAGAAAATCTAAACAGACCAATAGCAAATAAGGGTCACCATTACTCTGAGGAGAGGACAGTAGGTAGGGAAGCAGTACAACTTTTAACTTGGAGCAAAACCATGCTCTAGGGAAACATTATTAGCATCCCCAGCAACAGCAGCAGCCATCGCTGCTGCCAATACCTGCAAATGGGAAAAAGGCCAGCAGCCAAAATGAAGGCTTGACTATTGACCCGAAGCATTTTAGGAAACCAGGAAAGAAGCCCTTCACCAAACAAAGCTATTTCTTTGTGGGAAGTGTTCACATCACTGAGGAGGAAATGAGGAAATGTGAGAAATACGGGAAGGCAATTTCACAGAAAGAGGATTTAAATAAACAAAAAGGAAAAATTAAAAAATTAAAAACAATAACAACAAAAAAGAAACATGGGAAGGCAGGTGAGGTCTTCATAAGGATAAAGGCTTTGACTTTATGCACTTGGAAGCACAAACCCTAGTAGAGATTGCCAAAGTGGGTCTGGACAATATGCAGCTGTGTGCACTCTGCCTGCCACAGTGCATCCCTTACAGTCCGAAACCTTCTAACAAACTTTTGGAAGAAGCCTTTTCTTTATTTGGCCAGGTGGAGGGGGCTGTAGTCACTGTGGATAATCAAGGAAGGCCCTCAGGGAAAGGCACTGTTGAGTTCTCAGGGCAGCCAGTTGCTCAGAAAGTGCAGGCTGCTTCCTGCTAACCACATTTCCTCATCCTGTTACTGGGTAGCCCATAGGCTAATTAGGTGACAAAGAAGGACTTCCAGAGAAGCTGGTTGTAAAAAATCAGCAATTTCACAAGGAGTGAGAACAGCCACCCCAGTATGCACAGCATGGCTTTTGAATATGAGTATGGCATGCACTGGAGGGTGCTCATTGAGATGGAGAAGCAGCAGCAGGACGAAGTGGATCACAATTATCAAGGAGGCTCATGAGAAGCTGGAGATGGAGATGGGGGTTGCTTGCCTTCATCAATGCCAGGTCATGCTAATGAGGCAGGATTTGATGAGGTGCCAAGAAGAGCTGTGGAGGATGGAAGAGCTGAACAACCAAGAGATGCAAAAACGACGGCAACTGGAGCCCATGCGAGAGGAGTGCAGGCACTAGAAGGAAGTGATGCACTGGTAATGGTAGGAAAGATTCACCGGAACCTTCTCTGATATGAGAGAGCAGGAGAGACAGCTGTGCCAGATGGCTGCGGGAGGTGCTACGGGCATAACAGAGGCACCATGCCCCCTGCTTTTGTGCCAGCTGTTACCCCAGCTCTTCCAGAACCTGAACCTATGATGCTAATTGACCTCACCAACGATGGAATGCTTTGGCCAAGCTGCTGCAATGGAAGGAATTGGGGCAATTGGTGGAACTCCTCCTGCATTGAACTGTGCAACTCCTGAAGCTGAATTTCCTCCAAACACACGTTGCTGATACTAATAAAGTTACAGTGTCTAGTTCCTGAAAACCTTTAAGAGGACCCTATTTGGACTAGCCAGAATTCTACCCTAGAAAAGTGAGATTCCTCCCGATAGGTCTACGCTACCTACACTACTCTAGGGAGTATTTTGGAGGAAGAGAGCAAGGGAGGAGTGGTATTTAACAAACCAGTTCTGTGTGGTATACTGTTTAACTGAAAATTCTCTGTGGTGCATTACTGAAGTCTCAAATGCGACTGTTGAAGACGTGGGGGAACCACGGTGAAATGAATCCAGTTAGAGACCCATTAATCTTGATGATTCCTTTTTTCTCCATCCTGTTTCATTTGCTTTCTTATCCATACACTAACCAACCCCAGAGACACCACACATACACCACAAAAAACAAACCTCCTCCAATGCCCTTCGCCCCACTGCTCCATTCACTCCCAGGTGAGAATTCAGGCAAATGTCCACAGAGGTCACAAACAATGTACGTATAGTTCTTTTATACCCCATATATTATCCCCTTCATGTCCTAAGGAAGACATTTTCTCTTAGAGATTCATTTCAGTATATCTTTTCAAAAATCTTGTGTTAACTTGCCTCAATCTTTTTCTTGGATGAGGACAACCCAGGAATGGCCCTTTTGTGTCTATGATGTTGCTATTCACAGCTTTCCTTGATAGGCCTAGTACAGTCTTGGAAACAGGGTTGCTGGATGCTGAAGGTCTGAGAGCAGCTCTTAGCCTTGCCTATCTTACTTAGTAGTTATGCTGTGCATATTTAATGGATGTACTATGTTTGATTTGTTGCTAATACCTTAAATTTGAAGGTTTTCTGAGAAATGGAGCAGCAATGCAGCATCACTTGTTAAAATACATTTTAAGCCTTAAAAAAAAAAGGAGATTGAATCAGTAATCCCAGCACATTGGGAGGCTGAGGTGGGTAGATCACAAGGTCAAGAGATCGAAACCATCCTGGCCAACATGTTGAAACCCCGTCTCTACTAAAAATACAAAAATTAGCTGGGTGTTGTGGTGCGCACCTGTAGTCCCAGCTACTTGGGAGGCTGAGGCAAGAGAATCACTTGAACCTGGAAGGCAGAGGTTGTAGTGAGCCGAGATCGCACCACTGTACTCCAGCCTGGTGAGAGAGTGAGACTCAGCCTCAAAAAAAAAAAAGTCTCCTTTGGGTATATACCCAGTAATGGGATGGCTGGGTCGTATGGTACATCTAGTTCTAGATCCTTGAGGAATCGCCATACTGTTTTCCGTAATGGTTGAACTAGTTTACAATCCCACCAACAGTGTAAAAGTGTTCCTATTTCTCCACATCCTCTCCAGCACCTGTTGTTTCCTGACTTTTTAATGATCGCCATTCTAACTGGTGTGAGATGGTATCTCATTGTGGTTTTGATTTGCATTTCTCTGATGGCCAGTGATGATGAGCATTTTTTCATGTGTCTGTTGGCTGTATGAATGTCTTCTTTTGAGAAATGTCTGTTCATATCCTTTGCCCACTTGTTGATGGGGTTGTTTTTTTCTTGTAAATTTGTTTGAGTTCTTTGTAGATTCTGGATATTAGCCCTTTGTCAGATGAGTAGATTGCAAAAATTTTCTCCCATTCTGTAGGTTGCCTGTTCACTCTGATGGTAGTTTCTTTTGCTGTGCAGAAGCTCTTTAGTTTAATGAGATCCCATTTGTCAATTTTGGCTTTTGCTGCCGTTGCTTTTGGTGTTTTAGACATGAAGTCTTTGCCCATGCCTATGTCCTGAATGGTACTACCTAGGTTTTCCTCTAGGGTTTTTATGGTATTAGGTCTAACATTTAAGTCTCTAATCCATCTTGAATTAATTTTCGTATAAGGAGTAAGGAAAGGATCCAGTTTCAGCTTTCTACTTATGGCTAGCCAATTTTCCCAGCACCATTTATTAAATAGGGAATCCTTTCCCCATTTCTTGTTTCTCTCAGGTTTGTCAAAGATCAGATGGCTGTAGATGTGTGGTATTATTTCTGAGGCCTCTGTTCTGTTCCATTGGTCTATATCTCTGTTTTGGTACCAGTACCATGCTGTTTTGGTTACTGTAGCCTTGTAGTATAGTTTGAAGTCAGGTAGCGTGATGCCTCCAGCTAAAGGATTATAAATCATGCTGCTATAAAGACACATGCACACGTATGTTTATTGCGGCACTATTCACAATAGCAAAGACTTGGAATCAACCCAAATGTCCATCAGTGGCAGACTGGATTAAGAAAATGTGGCACATATACACCATGGAATACTATGCAGCCATAAAAAAGGATGAGTTTGTGTCCTTTGTAGGGACATGGATGCAGCTGGAAACCATCATTCTTAGCAAACTATCACAAGAACAGAAAACCAAACACCGCATGTTCTCACTCATAGGTGGGAACTGAACAATGAGATCACTTGGACTTGGGAAGGGGAACATCACACACCGGGGCCTATCATGGGGTGGGGGAGGGGGGAGGGATTGCATTGGGAGTTATACCTGATGTAAATGACGAGTTGATGGGTGCTGACGAGTTGATGGGTGCAGCACAGCAACATGGCACAAGTATACCTATGTAACAAACCTGCACGTTATGCACATTTACCCTAGAACTTAAAGTATAATAATAATAAAAAATAAATAAATAAATTAAAAAAAAAAAAAAAAGTCTCTCATCAAATAAAAGACCCAGAACCTGACAGCTTCACTGCTGAACGCTATCGAACATTTAAAGAACTACGGCCAGGCACGGTGGCTCACATCTGTTATCCCAGCACTTTGGGAGGCTTAGGTGGTAGGATTGCTTAAGCACAGGAGTTTGAGACCAGCCTGGGCAACATAGGGATAATGTGTCTCTACAAAAAATAAAAAATTAGCTGGGTGTGGTGATGCATGTTGGTGGTCCAAACTACTCGGGAGGCTGAGGTGGCAGAATTAATTCAGCCCAGGCGGTGAAGGCTGCAGCGAGCCGTGATAGTGCCACTGCACTCCAGCCTGGGCAACAGGGCAAGACCCCCATCTCAAAAAAGGAAGAATACCAGCCCTTCTCAAACTCTTCCAAAAAATTGAAGAGGAAGGAATGCTTCCAAACTCATTTTACAAGGCCAGCATTACCCTGACACCAAAGCCAGACAAGGACACTATTAAAGAAAACTTGTCAATTAGACTGTGGCAAATATGGAAAAAAAGAAAAAAGAAAGCTACAGGTCAATATTTCTGATGACCACAGATGCAAAAAAAAATTTTTTTTTTTTCTGAGACAGGGTCTCCCTCTGTTACCCAGGATGGAGTGCAGTGGTGCAATCATGGCTCACTGCAGCCTTGACCTTTCAGACTCAGGTGATCCTTCCACCTCAGCCTCCTGAGTAGCTGGGACTTCAGGTGCACACCATCATGCCCAGCTAATTAAAAACAAAAAATTATTCGTCTAGGCAGGGTCCCATTATGTTGTCCAGGCTGGTCTTGAACTCCTGGGTCAAGCCAGCCTCAGGCCTTGACCACCTAAAAGTGCTGAGATTACAAGTGTGAGCCACAATGCCTGGTCAAGATGCAAAAAATTTCAACAAAATACTAGTAAACCAATTCAACAGCACATTGAAAAGATTAATCACCATGACCAAGTAATATTTATGTCAGGGATTCACAGATGGTTCAACATACGCCAATCTATAAATATACCACATGAACAGAATGAAAGACAAAAACCATATGATCATCTCAATAGATGCAGAAAAAGCATTTGACAAAATGTAACATACTTTCACAATAAAAGCTCTCAACAAATTAGAAGGAGTACACCTCAAAAGTAAAGGCCCTATGTAACAAAGCCATAGCTAACACCATACTCAACAGTGAAAAACTGAAAGCTTTTCCTCTAAGATCAGGAACTAGACAAGGACTTCCACTCTCATTTCTGTTTAACATAGTACTGGAACTGAAGTCCCAGCCAGAGCAATTGGGCAAGAGAAAGAAATAAAAGACATCCAAATTGGAAAGGAAGGAGATTGTCCCTGTTTGCAGATGATGATCTTATATATAGAAAAGCTGAAAGAATCCACCAAAAAGACTGTCAGAGCTAATAAATTCAGTAAGGTTGTGCGCATATCAATATACAATAATCAGTAGTGTTACAAAAAATAAAATACTTAGGAATAAATTTAACCAAGAAGGTAAAAGATCTCTACACTGAAAACTGTAAAACAGTGATATAAGAAATTGGAGACATAAATAAATGGAAAGATATCCCATGTTCATTGATTGGAAGACTTAATATTGCTAAAATGTCCATACTAACCAAAGTAATCTAAAGATTCAGTGTAATCCCTATCAAAATTCCAATGACATTTTCCACAGAAATAGAAAAAACAATCCTAAAATTCATATGGAACCAACAAACACCCTGAATAGCCAAAGCAATCTTGAGCAAAAAGAACAAAGCTAGAGATATCACACTACCTGATTTCAAAATTACTACAAAGCCATAGTAAACAAAACATTTTTATACTGGCATAAAAACAGACACTTAAACCAAAAGAATAGGAAGAAGAGCCCAGGAATAAATCCATATATTTACAGCCAGCTGATTTTTTACAAACGTGTGAAGAAACATAATGGGAAAAGACAGTCTCTTTAATAAATTGTGCTGGGAAAACTGGATATCCACATGCAGAAGAATGAAGTTAGACCCTTATCTTACACCATATTAAAAACTCAACTCAAAGTGACCTAAATCTAAGACCCCAAACTGTAAACTATTAGAAGAAAACGTAGAGAAAAAGCTCCATGACACTGGTCTGGGCAATTATTTGAATATGACCCTAAAAGCACAGGTAACCAAAAAAAAAAAAAAAAAAAAAAAAGACAAATCAAATGGGACTATAGCAAACAAAAGCTTCTGCACTGCAAAGGAAACTATGAACAGAGTGAAGAGACAACTTACGGAATGGGATATTTATAAGCCATACATCTAATGAGGGGTTAATATCCAAAATATACAAGGAACTCCAACAATTCAATACCAAGAAAACAAAGAGCCTGATTAAAAAATGGGCAAAGGACCTGAATAGACATTTCTCAAAAGACATACAAATGACCAACAGGTATAAGACACACAAATGCTCAACATCACTAACCAGGAAAATGCAAATTTAAAACCACAGTGAGACACCACCTCAAAACTATTAGAATGGCTATTACCAAAAACGATGAAAGATAACAAGTGTTGGCAAGGACACGGAGTAAAGAGAACCTTTGGCATACTGTTGGTGGGAATGTAAACAGAAAACAAAATTTAAAATAGAACTACCATATAATCCAGCAATCCTACTACTGGGTATATGTATCCCAAGGAAATAAAATCCGTATGTTGAAGAGGTATCTGACCCCCATGGTCTCTGCAGCATTATTCACAATAGCCATGATATGGCATCAACCTATGCGTCTATCAGTCAGTAGGTAAATGAAGAAAATGTGGTGTATATGTACAGTGAAATATTATTCACCCATAAGAAAGGAAATGCTGTCATTTGAAACAATGTGGATGAACCTGAAGAACATTTTGTTAAGTGAAGTAAGTCAGGCACAGAAAGACAACTACTGCATGATCTCATCTATATGTGGAATCTAAAATAGTTGGAACTCATAGAAGTAGAGGGTAGAATGGTGGTTACTAGAACTGGGGAGGTGGGATTGGGATAGGGGTTGTGGAATTGGGGAGATATCGGTCAAAGGATTTAAAATTTCAGCTTTATAGGAATAAGTTTAAGAGTTCTACTGTACGACATGGTGACTATAGTTAATAACATATATTCTTGAAAGTTGCTAAGAGTAGATCTTAAGTGTTCTTACTACAAAATAACTATGTGAAGTAATACATGTTCATTAGCTCAGTTTAGCCATTCTACAATGTATACATATTTCAAAACATCATGCTATACAAGATAAATATTAATATATACAGTTTTGTCAATTAAAAAAAAGGATTTAAGAAGAGGCCAGGCCACCTATGGTGACTCGTGCTTGTAATCCCGCACTTTGGGAGGCCAAGGCGGGTGGATCACTTGAGCTTGAGTTTGAAACCAGCCTGGATAACATGGTGAAACTCCGTCTCTACAAAAAATACAAAAATTGGCCGGGCATGGTGTCATGCACCTGTAGTCCCAGCTACTTGGGAGGCTGAGGTGGGAGGATCTCTTGAGCCCAGGAGGCATAAGTTGCAGTGAGTTGTGATCGTGCCATTGCACTCCAGCCTGGGTGACACTCCAGCCTTTTGAGCCTCTGTCTCAAAAAAGAGAAGAGACACCCTAGATCTCCATCCTTCTCTCTCTACCATGTGAGGATGGTGGGAAGGCAGCCATCTGCAAGCCAGGAGGAGAGCCTAAGCATAAACCATCCTAGTACCCCCTGATCTTGGACTTTTAGCCTCCAGGACTCTGAAAACAGACTTTTGTTGGTTAAGCCAAAAAAGGAAAAAGGAAAAAAATCTTGAAAGAAGGCACTTCAGTACTCTACAAAATTATTTCAAAGGACAGTTACATATGCAACCATATTCAGCAACAACATTCCATAAAAAATGTCTAATGTTTCTAAGCAACCAAAACTACCTTTTCCTATTAGGAAGATGCTATAAATATGAAGAAAATCTGATTGATATTTTAAAAGCTAAATAGCAACAAAATTTCAGCAAGTATTTTAGAATATTTCCATTTATTATCAAGAAAAAAATCACTCTATACAAAGATATTACAAATGTAATAAAATATTCTGTATAACAAACGGCATTTTGGCATTTTAAAAACAATTGCATCTTGATACTAAACTTAACATTAAATAACTGAACAGTACCTGAGAACTTTAAAAAATCACTTTCATCAGTGCCTCCAAATTCATTTCAGTCATTAAGCATATACAAATACTCAGCCAAAAAAATAGGATTTTGGTATTCTGCTGGGATCTAGATTCATCACAGCCAAAGATATTTCAAGTACATACTTTTAAAACAGAAACCACTTCTAAAGGATTCACCTGGTCAAAACCATGCATTTAAGAATGCTGGTTACCCAAAAGTTTTGTGTTTTTCTTGCCACGTCATCTGAAAGCTACTTGAATTGTGAGACAGTGACCAACATTATCAGCTAATTACCCAGTAAAACTCAAGTGTATCACCAATGAAGTCTCATTAAACTCAATTCCACAAATGGATCCTCAAATATTCCAACCTTATCTATATTTTATTACATCTTATGGAAAACTATGTTTTGATTAGATAATAAAGTTTAACAGGAAAAATGGGCAAGATGAATGTTTGATACTTTTACCAAAAATTTATATTTCATTTACTTGCTGATTTCCCTGAAAACTCAATTTGTTGAAGAAGCAACATTCTGTACTAATTACTGTGTATTACTATTCACACACAGGTGTTTAATGAATTTGACTTGTAATTCTTTAAATTTTTGAAAGTCCAATAGTAAACTAAAATTGTGGAAACAACTGATAAGAATATTAGAGGATGATAAATTCTACATCTTTAAATAGATAAGTACTAGCAGGTGGTATTTTCCTAAAGCCATAGACATTTAGAATAAATAGAGTGATTACTTTTTAAAACTTTGATCTGTATTTTGTTTATTAATAGGGCATGAGTGGTTTTTTCTGTGCTTTTTGCATGCATTACAAACATTACAGACATGATTACTTTTGAGATTCAATCTTACCCACTGTTAACCTTGTGCTTAACTGCTAAGATGTATTAGTTAAAATATTAATTTGACTATGTCTCAGACAAAAAAGGCATAAAACTGGATACAGACAACCCATACATTTATCTCTGATTAGTCACCTATTTCTGGGCTTATAACAAATGATAAATGGCATGACATTTTCTATTACATGTGATATAAAAAGCATTACAATTTTTCCCCTTTTATAGTCAACATTTGAAAACAAAACAGATGAGAAACATTTCAGTGGCAAGTTCATGAGCTATGAGATTCGTTTTTAGGAAAAGTCAAACCACTCCCAATTCATAATCAACTTTTACAAATAAATTAAGAGTCACAAAATTTCAGAATTGAAGTCATTAAAATTGGCCTTACCTTTACTAATCAATAGGAAATGTTTCTGGAAAAATAAGGCCAAAAGAAGGCTCTCCAAATCTGGGCAATAACTAGTCATTCTAATGAGAAGTCCATCTTAGGTTTCTTACTAAAGAACCTAATCCATAATGATCTTTCTCACTCTGTTGTGTATGAGATAACTAGAAGGAGTATCTGAATTAAAGATTAACCAGGGCCATAGGTTATACACAGATATTGGTTTATTAACAATATTTGCATATACACCATGGAATACTATGCAGCCATAAAAAAGGATGAGTTCGTGTCCTTTGTAGGGACATGGATGCAGCTGGAAACCATCATTCTCAGCAAACTATCGCAAGAACAGAAAACCAAACACTGCATGTTCTCACTCATAGAATTAGGGAATTGAACAATGAAATCACTTGGACACAGGAAGGGGAACATCACACACCGGGGCCTATTGTGGGGAGCAGGGAAGGGGGAGGGATAGCATTAGGAGATATACCTAATGTAAATGACAAGTTAATGGGTGCAGCACACCAACATGGCACATGTATACATATGTAACAAACCTGCATGTTGTGCACATGTATCCTAGAACTTAAAGTATAATAAAAAAAAAACCCAATATTTGATTCGCACTACATAATTTACAGTGTATCCTATGTACCATTTTATTTAGTACAATACAACCTGTTAGGTAGCAGGCTGGGTATTACCTGACTAAAAAGTCCCTATTCTTTCCATTTCTCCATGCTACTTAATAGCATGTGGTGATCCTTCAAGAAATCAATTAAAGATATAACAAATTATTTGATGCCATTAGGCAGCCTGGATCACCAATTCCAAGTATTTTCTTTTTGAGACAAGGTCTTGCCCAGGCTGGAGTGCAGTGGCGTAATCGCTGCTCACTACAGACTCAACCTCCTGGGCTCAAGGGATTCTCCCACCTCAGCCTCCCTAATAGCTGGGACCACAGGCACATGTCACCATGCCAGGCTAATTTTTTTTTTTTTTGCAAAGACAGGTTTTCCTTATATTACCCAGGCTGGTCTTGAACTCCTGGGCTCAAGCAATCCCCTCACCTCGGCCTCCCAAAGTGCTGGGATTACAGGCGTGATCCATCCACCATGCCCAATGTCCAGCTCCATGTCTCTCTTAACATGGAAACTATCACAAGTTTTCCTGAAGTATTAGGTTATACATTGATAACCCAGCTGTTTCTGTTCACTATGGTTGTGAGAGGCCCAGTTATTTAAAAGGCCATTAAGATTGAAAATAGATTTAGAGGTGTAGGTACAGATTGGGAAGGGGCATGAAGGAAATTTCGGGGGTGGTTGGAAATGTCCTAAACATGGTGGTGACATGGGTGTTAACATACATAAAAATTAATTAAGCTGTACATTTAAAATTAGTCTCCTTTATGCATTTTACTCTACATGTGTTATCCTTGCAAAGAAAAAGACTGGCATCTTTGAGAGCAAGAGTTTTTGTCTTATTCACCTCTGTATAATTTCCAACATGGGGCTTTGTACATTAGACATTCAAAAAATGTTATACAAGATTGGTTGCATCAATACTGGAGTGTCTGTGTAAGGGTTAGGTGCTGAGGCTGAGAAGTATACGAGGGAGACTTGAGATTAAACCTGCCACATAAAGTGGAGAGAAGTAGCAAGGTCAGGGCTATGAAATAATCCTAAAAACTTTAGAATTTCTACATAATACAGTTGACACTACTATTCTCAATAGAGCTGCTTTCAGTCTCAAAGGGCTGTGGTATGTGTGCGTGTGTGTGGTAAAAAAGGGAAGCAGCAGGTCAAGGAAGAGAAGTGTATTTCACAAGACTTAAGTAATCTTGTCATTGCTGCTTTTCCTGCCAGAAAATCATTACCATTCCCTTTAAAAATCATTTCCATATACATTGCAATAATCGCTCCTATGTCAATTCCACCCTTCCTTCTCTAATAATAGCTACTATTTATTCAGCACCAACTAGTATACTAGGGACTATGCTGGGTGCTGGAGTCCCAATGACGAATGAGACAAACACTTAAATAAAAGGATGTCCATAATACAGGCATGTACAAAGCTTCACCTCAACTGAGGAGGCAGGACCAACCTTCATAGAGAAGCCCAGTCTTCAAGGATGAGTGTTCTAGTTCCAGAAGAGCAGAAGCAGAGTGGGTAACATGTTAAAGGTATGGAAGCCTGAAAGAATTGCCTTTTTTCAAGGAATGCTAACTATGTAATAAGGTATAGGGAGAATGTGGTATTTTAACTGGAACATATGGAAAAGATTATTACTAGGGAAAAAAGAATGAAGGCCTTTACTAAGAAAGCAGCAGGAATGAAGAAGGGACAGATGCAAGAGGAGACAAGCTCAAAAGGACTTGATGATTAAGTATGAGTGTGACGGAGAAAAAGAATACAATACTTTGAGGTCCTAGTAAGCTTCTTGGGTGGCGTGGTAAATGGTAATGCCATTATGGAAGGTAAAGAAGAGAGGGAGCCAGTTTACCAGGGCATTCAGGTAGCATGAAAGAAAACCGAACCTGTGGGCTCTGATAAGATCATCCAGGGGGAATAATAGCACCAACTGAGGGGAGAGGTTGAGACTCATGGGAAATAAATCTCAGGGAGGAATCTTGTCTACCACAGAAAACCCAGACGAATATCCAAACAGGGAAGTATAGGAGGTTATAAATAGGTCAAGCAGTGTGAGGACAGATAAAAAGACACTAGACTTGACAAGATGGGCAGTCTCCGCTTATCTTTCCCAGAATATCCTAAGAAAATTGTAGGAGCTAAAGATAGAGATCACTGGGCTAAGGAATAACTGGGAAGGGAGAAAACGGAGGCTGGAGGCATTTCAGAAGTCAGGATGCAAAGGCATCCAGGTGGTAGGAAAGGTTTTATTTGGTCTTTCCTTTTAGGCTAATGAAGACATTTACCATGTTTATACAAAGAAAGGAAGCACTAATTGGTGATGTAAGGATTTTAAACACAGCCTGGGAGAGAAAGGAGGAGGGATCCAGTGCACAAGTAGAGTTCAGAAAAGTGCCTTAGAAACTAAAAGTGGGTGTTAAAAGAGCAGGGGAAAGGATAAATACATGTAGAGATAGAGGAGAAATGTTGCCAAATTCATTTTAAATTAAAGTCTATGATCAAAAAATAGCACCTGAAAAATGAAAAATCCATTGGGAATATTCTAAACACAGTGTAGCAGAACCTTAATTCTGCTTATACTTACTTATACTAAGTAGCCAAAGCTTATTTAGTTTAAAAAAAATCCATATAGCTATTCTAACAGTCAGTGTTTAAACTGATTGGTGCTAATTAATCTAAAACTATGAGATTCTGTGTTTAAAAAAAAAAAAAAAACAAACCTCACCACCTATCCATCACCATCTAGAGCCATCCTGGGTTCATATTTTGAACAGAAAAGAAATTGTGCCTTCAGGTTTTTCTTTCTCCCTGGTAAGTTCTATTTATGTGCTTATGATTTTAAAAATTTATTTTAATTTATATTTTTAAATAAAAAATAAAAAAAAATTTCTACCTTTTTTACTGAAGTCTATGATTCTTGTGAGATTTCACAACTGCTGCTCATGAAAAATTTATAATACAGAAATATTTCTTTTTGAAATAATAATTTCTGAGGAATATTAATGGTACTTAGGTTCTTTAATTCTTTTTGTTTTTCCTTCCTGAACCATCCTGACCCCAAGCCTTATCTTGCTCTCTTCCCTATTTCCCAGTATCATTTAACTGAGAATTTTTGTTTTTATGGCATTCATACATTCCTCAATTTGACCAAAACAACTAATTCATGTAAAGTTATGGTTTGGTTAGACATCGTGTAAGTAAAATGACAGACTGCTTCTTGCTAAGAAGATATTCAACATTTAGGGCAGGTTCTAGTTGTAGTAACAAACTAGGTCTTGAATAAGTTAATTACTTAGCATAATGATAATTCCATCACAATTAAGATTACTGCCCAACTTTAATCTGTAATAAAATATAATGATCTAATTAACCCTTACAATGTCTTTGAGAAATAAAAGGGCAAAATAAATAATTACATATCAAATGAAAACTCCTAAAATATAACTATGTTTTGAAGCACAAGTAAAAGGTTTCTAAATGCCAGAATTACCAAAAGTTAGGAAACAGAAAGGGCAAATACAGTGTCATGTTACAGCTACAACAACTCAAATAAAGCATGCAGAAACAACTAGCAAACACTGAGAATTTTAAATCTGATGAAGGAGCCAGCAGAGATTACCCAGCATTCAGCTCACCATTTGAGACCAGCCAAATGAATATGTGACAAGTCTCTTTTAAAAATCTTGCACTTTGAAAAGGAAATGTGTTATAAGTGTTACTCAATCTGGAAGTTATGGTGAGCTTGACAATGTCAAAACATGGATTTAGAGATTCTCAATGAACAGATATTTTACCTTCAATAAAATCTCCTTTCATAAAAGGAAAAAAAAGATTACCCAAATTCTACCATCATTTTGCCACTGGGATTATTTTCCTTTCGAACAATTTGGATGACCATTATTATTCCTGGACTTGAATGTACATGATTCTTATAAACCCAATGTCACACTAAGTAAAACTGCAAAAATCATATACATCTTATAATTAAAGTTACTATTTCTTTCAAAAACTAAAGTTCTATTAGTATTACTTTTAATGTTCAATAAATATTTTCTGAGTGTTTAATATAAGGTAGCCATTTTTCTACAAATTGGAGATTCAACAATAAAGCACAAAAATTTCTGTCCTTAGAAAGTTAATATTTCAGTATGGGAAAACAAACAGTAAATGAATAAATGCTTAGTAAAGTCAGATCATGGTGAGTGCTATGGACATACATAAAGCAGGAGGGACAGCAAATGCTGATGTATATATTCAAGGAAGACCTGCTCAGGTAACAGTGGAGTGACACCTGAAGGATGTAAAAGAGTGAACTATGCATTTTTCTGGGAGAAGAACATTCAAGGCAGAGGGAATACAAAGAGTCCAAGGCATGTGCATACTTGATGCTTTGAGGAGCACTGAGGCCAAGGTGCCCGGAGCTGCATGACGAGGTGGGACATGGTAGTACCTGAAGTAGGACAGGGAGTCTAGGCCTGCAACTTTTAAGAACTTTGACTGCTCTGAGTGGATGGTTTTGAGCAGATGAATGGTAGGAGTTGACTTGTTTTAAAAATAATCATTCTGGCTACTTTATGGGGAACAGACTGTAGGGATGCAAGGATATAAGGAGAATTTTTGTAGATGATAGCTTCAATCCAGGGAAGAGATGATGGTGGCTTGGAATAGGGCGTTAATAGTAGAGATCAAAAGAAGTGGTCGGCTTTAGATATATTATGAAGGTAGGGTCTACTAGATTTGCTAATGGATTGGATATGGGATCTAAAAGAAGAATCAAGGATGACGTCAGGGTTTTTGGCCTGAGCAACTAGAAGTATGGCATTGCCATTTACTGAGTTGGGGAAGACTGAAGGAGAAGCAAGTTTGGGAGGGAAGACCAAGAATTCAGTTTCAGATACGCTGAGTGTGAGCTTTAATTAGATTTCTAGATAGAGATGTCAAATAGGCAGTTTTATGAGATCACGGGGAGTTAGAACATCTAAGAAAGGAGAGTGGTCCAAGGAAACTTCTTCCCCTTAAAAAATATGAGTGTAAAGCTAAAATCATAAGCAACTTTTAAGGCATAGACTGAAATAGTATAAAATGTAGAAAACCTCCCATACCTTGAAAGCTCACCTCAACTGCCTTCTGCCCAACTTAACATTTTAAAGATATTTTGATACACATACAAATCTAAGAAGCCCCAAGAAGCCTAAGAAAACCCCTTAGGGGTTACCTTGGCCCATGGGCCTCAAAAATAAGAAATTAAGTTTTTCAATGGCATAGCCATTACAAGTTTTATCTTAAATTTGCTTGAAATTTAAGAATACATTAAAACATTATAAAAAGAAATATAAAAAAGCATTTTTTTTTTTTTTTTGAGACAGAGTCTCACTCTGTCACCCACGCTGGAGTGCGGTGGTGTGATCTCAGCTCACTGCAACCTCCGCTTCCTGGGTTCAAGCAACTATTGTGCCTCAGCCTCCCAAGTAGCTGACAGTACAGGTGCGTACCACCATGCTCAGCTAATTTTTGTATTTTTAGTAGAGACGGGGTTTCACCATGTTGGCCAGGCTGGTCTCGAATTCCTGGTCTCAAGTGATCCACCCGCCTCGGCCTCCCAGAGTGCTAGGATTACAGGCGTGAGGTCCTGCACCTGGCCTCTGAGTTGTCCTTTTATGACAGCTTCCAATTTTGTATTCACTATGTCCAAAGTTGTATGCTTCTTCCCTGAAAAAAGTTTTTTATATTCTCAAATACAGTATTATTCTTCTCAGTCAGTATTATATATACAGTATAAATACAGTATTATATTCCCAGTTAGACAAATACAAAACGCTGCATCTATACAGGTGGTATCAAGATTTAAAAGGATTTAAATCTTGCAAGTTATACTTGAAAAAATTCATATGGAAAAGAGTCACTCAATTGCTCATTTTGCATACTGCCAATACCTGAATACTGACTATCTTGAACAAAACTATGACTGTTTGGATTAGTACTGTTTGATGGGCCCGACTCATTTATCATGCTGTTATCTGCACAACTGAAGTCAGATCCCTCAAATGCATCTGATTGTGAAACAAAAACAGTAGTATTGGAATTGGCACCTGCCGACATACTGGAAGAGGACATCTGATGGAGCTGTCTCAAGTCTCTTGGGTCTAACACTGAATTACATGAGGGGTTTTCAAGATTCATGCTCAGAAGTCTTGGATTATCCGTCTCTTCCATGCTATCATTGCTGGTTGTCATCATATTCACAGAACAATTAGACAGCATGTTGTGATCAGAAATACCATATAAGTCTGCTGGTGGCATGGATGACGCTTCCATTCCAACTATGTCATCGGCATTGTTATAAATGCAAGCGTTAGAAGCATTTAAATCATTCCCAATAGGTATTCTCAGGAATGGTGGGATACCTTGCGAATTAGAAGGAAGTGTCCCTGTTGAAAAACTACTCAGTGGGTTTGTATTGCCTGAGCGTGGGGTGGGGTGGGCCACTGATGACCAGCTTGAAGAAGGAAGAGGTGTCATTGAGGCATGATGTGACAATCCACTTGAGATGGGCCCAGGTGAGGGATAGTAGGATTCTGCTTGACTTGAAACCCCTGTAGGCATTTCTCTCACAACTGCATCATGAGAAAACAAGTTTGGTTCTGTGGGAGGAAAAATTTGTTTTACAAAATTAAAAGGAACAAAATTATAAAAAGTATTTCTAAATTAAAATTGCATAAGCACACAAATATATATAAAGAAAAATGTCAGGGAAACCAATGTAACATTTCAAATAAAAAAATGTTAAAAGCACTAAAATTATTACACGAATCCAAAATGAAATTCTGTAACATACATACCATTTTACAAATACAGGTAAAATGATTTTTGCAAGTTACTTTGGCATATGTAATGTCACTCCAGTTAAATATGAAAATCTAGTTTCTGAGGCTCTATAAAGGTATTTTTGAAAACTAAAAGATAAATATTAGAATTACAATTAATGGGACTCCAAATAGCCAAAATCATCTCTTAGGAGAAAATGGAAGGATGGAGAAAACACTCATTAGGGATAAGAAAATACATACAACTTTTAAGATATATTACGACAGAACCCTAAGAGACTATAAAATTCACAGTCAGAAAAAATTACAGAAAAAATTAATTCTGTATTTATTTACATATTATACAAATGCTTTATGAACTAAACCAGGAAAAAGCACTGATTTAAGAATGTACATGGGGGAAAAAGACTTCTAATTAGCCCTTGGTTGAATTATCTAAACTAGGAATTGGTAATTTTTTTTTTCTGTAAAAAGTCAGATTGTAAATATTTTAGGCTTTGTGAGCTATATACAGCCTCTGTTCGAACTATTCAACCCTGTTACCATAGTGTTATAAAAAAAAAGCAGTTTAGAGATAATATTTAATCAAATATTCATAGCCATGTTCCAGTAAAATTTTATTTATAAAAATAGGTAACTAACCAAATCAATAACATTTTTTTCCATGACGCAATGTAACTAATAAAATCACTACCATATGAATGACATGTAATTTCTTGAACAATAAATTCCAAAAACACGATCGGTTTCTAACACAACCTTCAGAAGTCATGCTTAATTTATTCTATACTGAAAGCATGAAAAATTTGGAGAGAAAATTTTCAAAGAAGCAGTTATTCATTCCTAAAAACAGAATTCCAATATATTGTGCACAGCACTGGTCTTTCTGATCACGAGAAATATGCTATAGGAAATAAAATACCTTTTTTGAAGTATCTTCCTTCTCCAATTGAACCGAGGAGACCAGGTCTTGGTCTCTCAGGAAAATTAACTGTTAGGATAAAGTTTTTCCATTATTAAATGGCATCTGAAAAATAACATTATCAGTTAAAATCTGAAAAACTGGCAGGGAGTGGTGGCTCCCACCTGCACTTTGGGAGGCCGAGGTGGGTGGATCACCTGAGGTCAGGAGTTCAAGACCATCCTGGTCAACAAGGCAAAACCCCGTTTCTACTAAAAATACAAAAATTAGCCGGGTGTGGTGGCACACACCTGTAATCTCAGTTACCCGGAAGGCTGAGGCAGAATTGTTGAACCTGCAAGGGGAGAGGTTGCAGTGAGTTGAGACTGCCCCACCGCACTCCAGCCTGGGTGACAGACAGAGACGCTGTCTCAAAAAACAAACAAAAACAAAACAAAACAAAAATAATAAAATTTGAAAAACTGAATACAGTAAATAAAACAAAACCTATTTAAATATGAATCGATCCAAAATATTCTTACCGTGATCCTGGCACAGTTTCTGGAAAAGCAGAGTTGTCTTTTGTTTCTTTGCTTTATTGCCATAAGTATCTGATTAGAAAGAAACCAGGAAAGCAGACAAAAAATTATAGGATTGTTTCCTCTCCTTTAATAAACAAATATTTTATTCACATATAGAAAATGTTTTCAATAAATACATATGTAATTTAGATTAAATAAGTATTATAGAATACGTCCCAAATCAGTAGTATCAGTAGAAAAGGATATTTTTCTCTTAGTAAAAAATTGTTTAAAGTAATCCCAGCACTTTGGGAGGCTGAGGCAGGTGGATCACTTGAGCCCAGGAGTTTGAGGCCAACCTGAGCAACATGGCAAAACCCTGTCTCCATAAAAAACAGAAAAACTGGCGGGGTGCAGTGGCTCATGCCTGCAATCCCAGCACTTTGGGAGGCTGAGGCAGGTGGATCACCTGAGTTCAGGAGCTTGAGACCAGCTTGGCCAACATGGTGAAACCCCATCTCTACTAAAAATAATACAAAATTAGTTGGGTGTGGTGGCACATGCCAGTAGTCCCAGCTAATCAGGAGGCTGAGACAGGAGAACTGCTTGAACCCAAGAGGCAGAGGCTGCAGTGAGCCGGGATTACGTCACTGTACTCCAGCCTGGGCAAGACAGAGTGAGACTCCATCTCAAAACAAAAAAACAAAAAAATCCCACCAAAATTAGCCAGGTGTGGTGGTGTGCACCTGTAGTCCCAGGTACTCAGGAGGCTGAGGTGGGATGATCACCTGAGCACAGGAGGTTGAAGTTCTGGTAAACCACGATCATGCCACTGTACTCCAGCTTGAGTGACAGAGTGAGACCCTGTCTCAAAAAAACCCAAAACAAACTGTTCAAAATGTTCATCTTGTTTTCTTATCACACAAGTCAGTAATGTCAACTAGTGCAATAAGGTTTGATAAGAAACCAATATAGAGACTATTCTCTGAGTGGTAAGTGCACAAGGACTAAAATAGACCTTCAAAAATAAAACAAATTTTAGTAAGCAGTTTAGATACTTTGAAATTATTCCATCCTAATCAAACCTCTTTCTGAAGAAAGAGATGCAGAGACAAGTCTAGCCAACATGGTGAAACCCTGGCTCTACTAAAACTACAAAAGTAGCCTGGCGTGGTGGCACGTGCCTGTATAGTCCCAGCTACTCGGGAGGCTGAGGCAGGAGAATCGCTTGAACCCGGGAGGTGGAGGTTGCAGTGAGCTAAGATTGTGCCACTGCACTCTAGCCTGGGTGACAGTGAGACTCTGTCTCAAAGAAAAACGAAAAACAAAAAAACAAAACAAAACCAAAAAAACAAAGAAATGCAAAGAGCATAAAGAAAAAACCCAACAGAAAGCTTCCAGGAAAAGAAACATAAATTGTGAATATACATAACTGTACTCAAATGAATCTTACAAGATGTTATTAGCAGGACCACTTTAAGAAATATATAAATTATCACCAGCAAAATGTCATACCTTTTTCATCTGGCAGATATCTAAAATCCATAGATTCACTAACTTCCTGGTCAGAAGGTCTCCGCAACTGCATTTTTACTGTTACGGGTTCTGTGATAGCTTTGCAATATGGCGGAGTTTTGAAAACAATGGCTACTTGACGGTGTACATCAGCTTGTGAAAAGATGCCTTTTGCTTCCCAATCGTTCAACACAAAACGAACTTCTATGTCATCTAGTGAATAAGAAACCAAAAAAATAATAATGGGAAAACAAAGTAACTGCATCTATTAATCTAAAATTTATTCTAAATTCAATGAAATAAATAAATACCTTTCTGAACTTTGTCGCAAAGTAGAAATATTTCATCTCCTCCTCTGACACTTCCACAATTCTTGTTTACACGACAAATCCTTAATTCTGCAGTATTTGGCGCACCTAAATAAAAAGGATTTTCAAAAAAACGAGTTGCTACCTTAGTAATATTTTATTCCTTTTTGCAGGGGAGAATTTGAGGAAAACCATATACAGAATAAAAGTTTTAGTGTATAAAGAACACTAAATACATTAATCATCTATGTATCTGTCCACTTCCTTTCTAACTGCTTTACTTCAGACTTTGTGGCTTCATTTCTAGGTAATGACATATTCTTTAATTACATCTCCCTGCTTCTAAATTCTGATTCTGCCAGTCAATCCTATGCACTGTCACCAGATTAATCTTCATAAATCATGACCATATCTCTATGGCAATACAATTTTCCCTACGGCAATACATCTCCCTATGGCAATACAACTTTCATGCTTCCTATTATGTGGCCATAAGATTATTATAATTATTCCTGGCATTTAAAGCTCTACATGATAAGGATACTCTGATCTACCTTTATAGCCCTACATCTCTCTATCCTTCTACACATAAAACAGGTATGGCCATACACCATTGGTGGACATATATATAAGTCTATGTACACACACACACACACACACACACACACACACACACACACAGTATTTTGGGGGAAAGTTTCATAATCTTTTAAAATGAGATATATCCATATCCTTTGATCCAGCATTTGCCATGCAGTGAGGCATGATTACACCACTGCACTCCAGCTTGGGTGACAGAGTGAGACCCTGTCTCCAAAAAAAAACCAATTAAAAAAAAACATATACAAGAATATGTATTGCAGTACAGTTTGCTAGGCCAAAAAGAAAAAATGAGAAAAGAAACAAACCAAATGTCTTATAAGAAGGTAATTAATAAAATTATGATATAACTACATAATAAAATATGCTGCTACTGAAAAGAATAAGGTGATTGAAAGGAAAATGTTCAAGATATATGGTAAGAAGAAAGTTTTTAAACAATCATCACTTATGATTTTAAGTTGCCACAATTGTACTGTGTCAAAAATGATGACGACAATGTATTTATGTATATATAGGAAGAAAAAACTGGTAAAATATGCACCTAAGGATAGTGATTATCCCTGGAGGATGAGATTAGAGAAGATTTCCTTTCTGTTATATATTTCTGTAATGCCTGGAAGTTTTCCTATCATGAATATATTGTTTTTCTAATTACCAAAATACTTTTAAGACTTAAACCATTACAAAAAAACAAGACTACAAATGTAAGAAAATGAAGTACTTACGGTTATCATAAATTGGGTTCGAGACAACAGGAGGAAGAGCAGTCGTCAAATTACCATGTTCATCAGGGAGGAAAACTTGAAAACATAATCTCACCACATTGAGGTCACAATCTTCAATATCATTCAGCTGTTTTTCAGGGACTGAATAGTAAAAAAAAAAAAAAAAAATTTAAGAATGTAATAGTCACATAGACCTAAAGTCCTGCTAGGTCCTCCTCCCTGCCCATTATAGCCAATAACCTTGAATAGAATCCAAATCTGTACGAATACAAATAGGATAGTATACAAAGAATGCCTTGTATCATTCTTATCAAGTAGTCACTATCAAACAGTATTTAATAAATTATAGCCATGTTCAGGAAGTAACTATCTCCTCAGCTGGGGATAATCCCAAGTTGACATTAATACCAAATCAAAGTTTTAAAAAAAGTTGCAAGTTTGTACACAACAAAGAATGGCATTTACCCATTCATTCAACAAACATGTATTTGGTCCAGGTGTTGTATTAAGGACTCTGTAAATTATCTCCTAAATCTGTAAAAGAATTACTTTCATCCTCATTTTACAAATGAGGAACTGAGTTTAATTAGCTTTTTTGAGATGGGGGTCTCACTCTGTTTCCCAGGCTGGAGTGCAATGATGCGATTTTGCCTCACCCCAACCTCTGCCTCCCAGGCTCAAGTGATCTTCCCATCTCAGCCTCCCGAATAGCTGGGACTACAGGCACATGCCACCACGCCCAGCTAATTTTTCTATTTTTTTGTAGAGATGGGGTTTCGCTATGTTGCCCAAGGTGGTCACGAACTCCCAGGCTGAAGTGATCCACCCACCTTGGCCTCCCAAAGTATTGAGTTTACAGGCGTAAGCCACTGAGCCTGGCCTGGAACTGATTTTAAAGAGAGGAATTACTTGCCCAAAGTTTCACAGTGGCAAAGTGGAAATGTGAACTCAAGTCATTAAATTTAGAGCCTATGCTTTTAAAAATTGAACTCTATTAGAAAACTGTACATATGTTATACATAAAAATGACATAAACAAGAATATCTACTAAAATGTGGATCAACATTTTAAGGATGAAATACCAAGAAACAAACAAAGTAAGATAGCTAGTTTCCATAAGAAATTTTATGTGTAAATTAGCTTTGCTTAAAAATTTTTTTAATTAAAAATTTTACAGTTCTATAAAACTAGAAAAGCTCATGACAGAATATAGTATAATAGTTTGTTAAATTAATATTTGAACGAGAAATCCAGTTCCAAAAGAAAATATTGCCTTTTCAAATGCCATAAGCTAAAGCACTAAGTTATATTTTTAAAAAGCATGACATGCACATTATTTACACAACAATTTTACTTTGCAAAGTATTAAATTTTGAAACACTAAATTTAGAAACACAGTTAAGCCCAAATTCCTTATTTTACAGGCAATAACTAATAAAAATGATAATGTATTTTGTACTGTTTTTATTTAATGACACTGACAGCCTACGTAGCTATCACAATATTTAGAAGTATCCCAGTATTAGCATTCTTAGCCTAACCTTTGAAAGAGTGCATTAAAAAAATCTGTACTCTGTACAACTGAAAGGTCAAAATGTTATGATACCAACGCTTGGGTTACAGCAGCATACTCTACTGGCACTATTGTGTAGGCGATACGAGCGCTACCTCTTCAAAACCCATTTTTATAGCATTATAAATGTAGCGTTCAAGATATTAGTGTCTATCAATTGCAAAGATGAGTAATCAATATGCAAAAAAGATAAATTTGTAGCTAGATGTTCCTGATAAGTTTAAAAACAAACCTATGTGAACTCTGTCAATGGATAAACCAACTGTGGTATAGTCCTACAATGGAATAAACTCAGCAATAAGAGAGAACAAACTGGCCAGGCGTGGTGGCTCACGCCTGTATTCCCAGTACTTTGGGAGGCCGAGGTGGGCGGATCATGAGGTCAGGAGATCGAGAACATCCTGGCTACCACGGTGAAACCCCGCCTCTACTAAAAATACAAAAAATTAGCCGGGCATGGGGGCGGGCGCCTATAATCCCAGCTACTCAGGAGGGTGAGGGAGGAGAATGGTGAACCCGGGAGACAGAGTTTGTAGTGAGCCAAGATCGTGCCACTGCACTCCAGCCAGGGGGACAGAGCGATACTCCATCTCAAAAAAAAAGAAAAAGAAAAAAAGAACTATGGGGGGTATATACTCCCAAATGAATGTATCTCAAAACCATGCTGAGCAAAAGAAACCAGATACAAAAGTATACTGTATGCTTCCATTTATATGCAGTTTTAGAAAAGATTAATCTCCAGTGACAGAAGGCAGATTAGTAATTGAGGCAGAGGCAGGGTAGGGAAATGAACGAGAAGGGGACCACGGAAATTTTAGGGGGTAATGGAGATGTTCCACATCTTGATTGTGGTGGTGGTTATGTGGCAGGATATATTCTGGTAGATTTTATTGCATCTCAATAAAAATTTATTTTAAATATTTTTAGGCCGGGCGCGGTGGCTCAAGCCTGTAATCCTAGCACTTTGGGAGGCCGAGACGGGCGGATCACGAGGTCAGGAGATCGAGACCATCCTGGCTAACACAGTGAAACCCCGTCTCTACTAAAAATACAAAAAATTAGCCGGGCGAGGTGGCGGGCGCCTGTAGTCCCAACTACTCGGGAGGCTGAGGCAGGAGAATGGCGTGAACCCGGGAGGCGGAGCTTGCAGTGAGCTGAGATCCGGCCATTGCACTCCAGCCTGGGCGGCAGAGCGAGACTCCGTCTCAAAAAAAATAATAATAAAAAATAAAAAATAAATAAATATTTTTAAATGTTACATAAAAGAAAAATAAATAAACTGGTCAATAAGCCAAAGTTTAAAAACATTTAGTCACATAATAGCTCTACAGGGAAGAAATTTTACCTACCTCTCAGAAAAAATCACTATTTATGAGATTTTGCTTTGAATCTTCTCAATGTGTGGAAATACAATTACTACTGCATCTGAATTACTTTCATCTCTGCACAACATGGTTAAAAACTACTGACAGGCAAGAACGACAGATACCCTTTTTTACCCAATGCAAAATTCAGTGTAAGGCTGAAAACCCAGTTCAAAACTTCTTTTCTATAAAGCCTAACTTCATCCTCTGCAGTGGAAGGAATATTTCTCCTCTCTAAATCAGTGCAAGACTTGACCTATCCCTTTTTTTTTTTTGAGACGGAGTCTTGCTCTGTTGCCCAGGCTGGAGTGCAGTGGCACGATCTCGGCTCACTGTAAGCTCCACCTCCTCGGTTCACACCATTCTCCTGCCTTAGCCTCCCGAGTAGCTGGGACTACAGGTGCCCACCACCATGCCCGGCTAATTTTTTTTTTTTTTTTTTTTGTATTTTTAGTAGACGGGGTTTCACTGTGTTAGCCAGGATGGTCTCGATCTCCTGATCTCATGATCTGCCCGCCTCGGCCTCCCAAAGTGCTGGGATTACAGGCGTGAGCCACCGCGTCTGGACGACCTATACCTTTCTTATGCACTTAAAAGTTTTAAAATCTTACATGATAACCATTTATGTATGCCTCTTCTATCTTATTAGACAAAGTTTCAAATGAAGCCAGAAGGGGTGTCTGATGTATCTCCACTAGGCATCGAACATAGTGGTTTACAAACATTTGATATTTATTATACATTTCCTCAATTAACATAAATGACTGAAGAATTACTTAAAGGCCTATCAAATAACCAAACATTTAGATATTTTTTACAAATTACTGAAGAAAGCATAAAGTAAAAGTTAATAAAAAAGAAGTTCTACTTTTGGTAATGGCAGATGATAATCCATAAACTGGGACCAATTCAACCATAAGAAAGTGGAAAAAATATGAAACAAAATTTCTCTAATGACATCAGACAGTTAACAAGGTCATAAAAAATCATGGGACCAAGATAGGAGAGAAGAAAACCCACAGTTCAGAATGAGAGGCCACTTTTATCTAAATATAGCCTGACAATTTTCTAAGAGATGGTTAAGAAGATTGAGATGAACTCTCAATAAACTATGGGGGAAAATAAAGGAGTTAAGAGTCTGCCAAGGATGTGGGATCTGATAAATACCCAAGGCTTTGGGGGATTTGAGGTCTGGAAGAGCTATACCCTAGGAGTACGGGTGAACTGGAAACATATCAGATTTCAGGGATGAAAGCCCATCTTCAAATAACCTAAATCATTCACTGATTTTAGGTGATCTGGGATTGCTAGTGTACTTGGCCACTAGCCAGAAGAAAATTTTCTGCAGGGAGATAATATTGTAGGCCTAAAATCTTTACACTTTTTCACAGAAAATGACTGGTATTTTATCTTAGATAATCAGACATATGAGGAGGCAAAATAAAAATTTTTTTTTTTTAAAAAGAAAGCAACAGGCAATAAAAACATACCACAAAATATCCAAATAATGAAGTTTTCAGAAACATAATTTAAAGTAACTATACTTAATATATTCAAGGAATTAAGATTGAGAGTTTACTGGAGATCTTGAAACTGAAAAAAAGGAATCAAATTCTAGAACTGAAAAATATAATAAATTGAGATGAAGAATACAATCAAATTTATCAAAAGTTTTATAGAAAATATGTTGTGTCTTGTCTTTTTATACCCCAAGGATTAAAATGTTTACCAACGTAGTCTACCATAAATTTTTAAAGTGTTGATTCACTTTAAAGCCTTTAATCCATCTTCAGCTGATATTTGTATATGATATGAGGTAGGGAATCCAACTTAATTAAATAACTATTTTTTTCAAGCTTCCTTTCTCAAACATTTCCTCCTTTCCTCTTGATATGACATGCCACCTCTGTCATACATTAAAGTCGCGTATTTCCTTAGCTCTGTTTCTGGGCTCTCAATTCTTTTTCTTTTTTCAATAATTATACATTTTTATCTTATAAAAATTGGGTGAATATGTAGATTTAAATTGACAAAAATGTGTATTGAACAGTTCTGTCTTTTATAGCTTAAAAGAAAGATTTTGGACGAAAATGAAATATCTCTTCTTGAAATGATTTATTTCTATTTTATAATACTTTTGAGCACTCTTGCAACTTCAGAAGATCTTTTATATTTTTAATTTCAAATCTGCTTATACAAACAGTAAGTCTTCACTTAATGTCCTCTAGGATGATGTCTATAGGTTCTTGGAAATCACAACTTCAAGTGAAACAACACTGTAATAAAACCAATTTTACCATAGGCTAATCAATATAAATAAGAGTTAAGTTTCTACGGCAAACTTCTGGTCACAAAAACATCACTGAATTTATAAGTAAAGACCAAAACACTTGTAATATTAAATACTGAAATAAATCTGAGCTATACATACATTTAAGAAAGATTAATAAAAACAAGTTAAGATAATGATTTACCCAATTATTCCAGTTCAGGGTCACAGGTTATTGGAGTCTCTTCGGGGCTCTCAATTCTACTCTAATTAGTCAATCTGTCTATTCTTATCCCAATATGACACTGCCTTAATTAGTATTAATACTTCTCTCCGATGAGGTCAATTTCTCCTCACTGTTCTTTTTCTATAAAGTATTCTGTTCCTCTTTAGAATTACCATATTTAATATGGAATTGCATTGAATCTATTTATCAAGTGGGGGAAAATGACTTTTTTTTTTTTTTTTGAGACAAGAGTCTTGCTCTTCACCCAGGCTGGAGTGCAGTGGCATGATCTTGGCTCACTGCAACCTCCACCTCCTGGGTTCAAGTGATTCTCCTGCCTCAGCCTCCCGAGTAGCTGGGACTACAGGCCCATGCCACCACGCCCAGCTAATTTTGTATTTTAAGTAGGGACAGGGTTTCATCATGTTGGCCAGGATAGTCTCAATCTCTTGACCTCGTGATCCGCCCACCTTGGCCTCCCAAAGTGCTGGGATTACAGGTGTGAGCCACCGTGCCCAGCCCAGGAAAATGACATTTTTACAATATTACTATTAGAGAGCATGGAATATCTCTCCATTTATTTAAGTATTCTCTAAGATCTCATAATAAAATTTTATAATTTCCCCTAAAGAAATCTTGATTATCATTTCTTTGTTTCTACGTACTTTGTATTTCCTGACGATATTTGCTTTAATGATGTTTTCTAGCTATTTGCTGCTGAGGTATGGAAACATGATTGACTTTTGTATACTAATTTTACATCCACTAATCCTTTTAAACTTTATTTTTTATTCAGTCTCCAAAAAGACTGTCAAAAATTGCCAATGCCGACTATACTGAAAGTCATGACAACAGGGTATTAGGAAAAAGTTTTCAATTAACAATAACCACTCCTGAGATAAACCTCACTTGGCTATACTGTCAATGTGCAAAGCTCACTCTTTTAAACTTATTTGAAAAATCCATTTATATATCTTTTGGGTTATCACTATAATAATTTCAAATAATTACAGTTTAATTTCCTCATTTTTCAATCCTATGCCTCTACTTTTTGGGGGAGTCTCACTGTACACTGGCTACAATGCTCACTGCCCTGGCTATGATCTTCACTACAATGTTGAATAGAAGTGGTAAAAGTGTGCCTCGGTTTCTCATTCTTAATTTCAAAGTGAATGCTTCTGATATTTCTTTTAGGATAACGCTTACTGTAGGCTTTTTAATAGATACATATTCTATAATACAAAATGCAGTGTTTTATTCTGTAATGTGAAAACTGATACTCAGTTTTGTTTTGTTTTGTTTGAGATGGAGTCTCACTCTGTAGCCCAGGTTAGAGTGCAGTGTTGTGATCTTGGCTCACTGCAGCCTCCAGCTCCAGGGTTTAAGAGATTCTCATGCCTCAGCCTCCCAAGTAGCTGGGATTACAGGCGTGCACCACCATGCCTGGCTAATTTTTGTATTTTTAGTAGAGACAGGGTTTCACCATGTTGGCCAGGCTGGTCTGGAACTCCTGACCTCAAGTGATCTGCCCACCTTGGGCCCCCATAGTGCTGGGATTACAGGTGTGAGCGGCCATGCCTGGCCTGATACTCAGTTTTAACATTTGCAAAAACTAACGGAAGGAAGCATGAGACCAATAAAATGCTCTTAAATTCCTCTTAAACTAGTTTAAAATTTCACTTTGTAGTTAGTCAAAAGAATGTAAGGTAATAACTATTCTACTTCCTTTTTATGTGTTTTTGGTTTTTTTTTGTTTTTGTTTTTGTCTTTTGAGACGGAGTCTCGCTCTGTCGCCCAGGCTGGAGTGCAATGATGCGCTTGGTTCACTGCAAGCTCTGCCTCCCAGGTTCACGCCATTCTCCTGCCTCAGCCTCCCAAGTAGCTGGGACTCCAGGCGCCCATCACCACGCCCAGCTAATTTTTTGTATTTTTAGTAGAGACGGGTTTTCACCATGTTAGCCAGGATGGTCTTGATCTCCTGACCTCGTGATCCGACCGCCTCGGCCTCCCAAAGTGTTGGGATGACAGGCGTGAGCCACCGCGCCCAGCCCCTTCCTTTTTATGTTAAATGTTTAATCTACCTTTAGAAAGAAATATCACTCCTTTAACCCTAAAATCAGGTGTGTAATGAGAATTTCATTTTTAACCAAGAAGATATTATCATGCTACATTTCTTTCATAAGCAGGAATTAACTTTTTACAATCAATTATGATATTTACTAGCTCTAGAAGTGTAACATTTCTAAAATTCTAATACTGTCAAACACTACTAAAATAAATAATAAGGCAAAAATACACAGCATATGGAATAACAATTTTTTTTTTTTTTTTTTGAGACGGAGTCTTGCTCTGTCGTCAGGCTGGAGTGCAGTGGCGCCATCTCAGCTCACTGCAACCTCCGCCTCCGGGTTCAAATGATTCTCCTCCTGCCTCAGCCTCCCAAGTAGCTAGGACTACAGGTGTGCACCACCATGCCCAGCTAATTTTTGTATTTTTAGTAGAGATAGGGTTTCACCACGTTGGCCAGGATGGTCTGTATCTCTTGACCTCGTGATCCACCCATCTCGGCCTCCCAAAGTGCTGGGATTATAGGCATGAGTCACTGCACCCGGCCTGGAATAACAATTTTAAGAACTATGTCTCAGCCAGGCAAGGTGGCTCATGCCTGTAATCTCAGCACTTTAGGAAACTGAGGCAGGAAGTTCACTTCAGCTCAGGAGTTCAACACCAGCCTGGGCAACATACGGAGACCCTGTCTCTACAAATCATAGAAAAAAAAAAAAATGAACTAGGTCTCACTTAAGGACAAATTTTAAATTTAGTTATAATTAATTTACATTTTTGTTACTTAAAAAGTATATAAACTATCCTATATATATAATAATAAAAGCTGACATTTAAGTGTTCATGTGCCAGGCACACGGTAAAGATGCTAGAAGTATACTAGAAGTATATCATTAATTTACTCAATCTTTCAACATACTTATTGAGTATCTATTATGTGCTACCCCAGTAAAATGTTAGATACAAATATGAAAAGACAATGCCTGACCTCAGTGAGATGAGTATCCGGATGAGAAATAGATACATAAACTGAAATTATATAATGCAACATGAAAAATGTTATAATGGAAGTATGCTCAAGGAATACTGAAAGCAAGAAAGTACACAAGTTCTGCCTAGGGTAATGAAAAAAAGGCTTCAAAAACTCTGACTGCAATGAAGAAAGGACAACGAAGTACATATGAGCCAGTTTTTTCAAGCTTTAAGTTCTCAGTTGTAAGGAAAGGCTTTTTCTTGTATTAGACCAGACTTCAGAAATAAGAATCTATGTTAGACTACTTGTCTTATTAAACTGTATTCCCTTTCAGACTACTAAGTAATGTAGTTTTCCCAAACTCAACTGTATAGCAGCCTTTTACTCTCATAATGACTCAAGATTCTCTTCGTGGGAAAATAGCAAAATACCTAATAAAACTTAATTGCAAATTCTTTATTGTCAAAATCAATTTTATTGCACAAAATTTAAAATTTAATATAGAGTTTAGATATTCTATGGAGTTTAACTGCTGCATACTAGAAATCCTAACATTTCATTACCAAAACACGTAACTAGAAAATGATATATAATTAAAAATTTTTTGGCCGGGCGCGGTGGCTCACACCTGTAATTCCAACACTTTGGGAGGCTGAGGTGGGCGGACCACGAGGTCAGGAGATGGAGACCATCCTGGCTAACATGGTGAAATCCCGTCTCTACTAAAAAATACAAAAAATTAGCCAGGCATGGTGGTGGGTGCCTGGAGTCCCAGCTACTTGGGAGGCTGAGGCAGGAGAAGGGCGTGAACCCGGGAGGCGGAGCTTGCAGTGAGCCGAGATGGCGCCACTGCACTCCAGCCTGGGCGATAGAGCGAGACTCTGTATCAAAAATAACAATAATTTTTTTCAACTTTTGCAGTTAAGAGTCCTCTACAAAGTCTAACTGCCACTCTTGTTCTAGCTAAGTACACACTGTTAAAATCTGATATTGGAGTCTTTAAATTCCTCACCCAAGTTAGACTTTGGCACATATTAAACAATTTGAATAATCCTTTACTTGAAGCCTCAAATTTGACAGTATTAAACTGCTTTATGTCCCCTTAGATACTGTTCCTTAGTTTTAAAGAACTAATGACAAGAAAGATACAGACCGACCTTAAAACAACTAACTGGGGAATCTATTGTGTGCAGGCAGAAACTCAATAGCTCAAGGCACTTAGCTGAGAAGATAGAGATTTATGTAACAGTAAAACAAATACATTGTTTAGGTGCCAAAGTGAAATGGAAACAAGATTCCATCACAGACCCTGTCCACAATGAGCATAAAATTAATATTTGAAGACAATTCCTGAAGAATCAAATGATCTAACAGATAACACAAAACTTTCAATGATTAATTGCTGAGTATACAGTATAATTAGGAAGATACTACCACAGACTTAAGAGAACTGAGAAGGCTTTCAGGGCATCTTAGATAAGGAAAACAACTGTGATATTTTTGGTAGAAAAGTACAAATAAGACATGTTCGTCCATTTATTCTTTCAACATTTTTTTGTCTGTTTTGTTTTTTGAGACGGGGTCTCACTGTTATCTAGGCTGAAGTGCAGCGGGATGATCTGGGCTCACTGCAACCCAGCCTGCTGGGCTCAAGTGATCCTCCCACCTCAGCCTCTGGAGCAGGCTGGGACTTGCAGCAAGCACCACTATACCCACCCAATTTTTTGTAAGACGGGGTTTCACCACGTTGGCCAGGCAGGTCTCGAACTCCTAGACTCAAGTGATCAACCACCTCGGCCTCCCCAAGTGCTGGGATTATAGGCATGAGCCACCGTGCCTGGCCCTTTAAACACATTTTAATCAAGCTTCTTTCATGTGCCAGAGATACATGGAAGACAGATCTCATCCTCCAGAATTTCATGATTTAGTGAAGGAAAAACATGTAAACAAAGTTATAGCAAACCATATTAGAAATATATACAGGATGGCCGGGTGCGGTGGCTCACGCCTGTAATCCCAGCACTTTGGGAGGCTGAGGCGGGTATATCACAAGGTCAGGAGATCGAGACCATCCTGGCTAACATGGTGAAACCCCGTCTCTACTAAAAATACAAAAAAAAATTAGCCGGGTGTGCTGGCAGGCACCTGTAGTCCCAGTAACTCAGGAGGCTGAGGCAGGAGAATGGCATGAACCTGGGAGGTGGAGCTTGCAGTGAACCTAGATCTCGCCACTGCACTCCAGCCTGGGCGAAGACTCCATCTTAAAAAAGAAAAAAGAAAAAAAGAAAGAAATATATACAGGTACTGGCCAGGCACGGTGGCTCATGCCTGTAATCCCAGCACTGTGGGAGGTCGAGGTGGGCAGATCACCTGAGGTCAGGAGTTCAAGACCAGTCTGGCCATGGTGAAACCCCGTCTCTACTAAAAATACAAAAAAAATTAGCCGGGCGTGGTGGTGCGCACCTGTAATCCCAGCTACTCAGGAGGCTGAGGCAGGAGAATCACTTGAACCTGGGAGACAGAGGTTGCGGTGAGCCAAGATTGTATATATATATACAGGTACTTTGGGAAAACAGAGTAAAGGTCAGGGAAGGCTTTAAAGAAGATGTGATCCTTAAACTTGGAGGATGAGTAAGAAAAATTCACCAGGCAGATCAGGGTATTTCATGCAAAGGAACTGCACGTATAAAAGCACAGAGGTAAGAAAGAACATGGCTCTTCTAACGGTGCAGATAGTTCAGAATGGCAGAAACAAGTTACGTGCATGTGTGCACTCAGTGGTAGAGGAAGGTGGGGTAGGAAGCTGAGGTACAGAATGAAAGACAGAATGGAAAGCAAGGCTTCCAGATTATGAAAGGCTTTAAATGCCATACTTGACAAGCTGAATTCAGCATGTAGATCAGATCAAAGTTCCTCAAAGTAGACTCTGTGGATCACTTGCATCAGAATCATCTGAGATAGAGATTTTCTTTTCTTTTTTTTTTTTTTTAAGATTCTTCCACTTTAATGCATAAAACCCTTTGATATCAGTGTCAACCAGGAAAATTCATGTTAGAAAAAATTGGAATGAGAGCTAATATTCTATATTCAGAACATTTGAGAAAGCATTTTTGACTATTACAAAAGTTTATTTAACAAAAAGTCTAATATGAAAATGTATATGACCTAATTTCCCTATGGAGAGAGGACATGGGTTTCTCTGCTGAACAGCCATTATTTATACTCGTTCCAAGGCTTCTAACATGATGATACTATTTCCTCGTATTACCACCATTCCAATATTGTTCTGTTGCCCACTAGTTGCCATCTCCACACATTCATCTATCACAAGGTTCATAAAGGGATCAAATCCCCGCAATATTCCTTGGACATGTCTGCCACCATTTAATTTCAATGATAACTTCTTGTCCATAAATTTTTTCAACTCGGGAGGGTGAGCTTTGCTCATGGCGTATACTCCGCAGACTCACAGACGCCTTGGAACTGAATGCACGGCTTCCCTCAGGCTCCCGCGGTAGCGAGATTTTCAAATTGTAGTTTGGGAACCACTGACTGTAAAATTAATTTAGTGGGCTAGGTAAGCACTAACAAAGCAAGAGAGAAAGAAAAAGAAGAGAAAGGAAAGGTATAGAATAGAATAGAGAACACTGCATGTAGTAGGGTGATATGGTTTGGCTCTGTGTCTCCACCCAAATCTCATCTTGAATTGTACTCCCATAACTCTCATGCGTTGTGGGAGGGACCCAGTGGGAGATAATCTGAATCATCAGGGTGGTTCCCCCATACTGCTCTCGTGGTAGTGAATAAGTCTCACAAGATATGATGGTTTTATCAGGGGTTTCTGCTTTTGCATTTTCCTCATTTTCTCTTGCTGCCGCCATGTAAGAAGTGCCTTTCACCTCCTGCCATGATACTGAGGCCTCCCCAGCCATGTGGAAACTGTAAGTCCAATTAAACTTCTTTTTCTTCCCATTCTCAGGTACGTCTTTATCAGCAGAGTGAAAACGGACTAATACACAGGGTATCGTTGTCCTAAGGGTGTGGTGTATGTATATATATTGAGCTGAAAAATAAAATCTATTTCTTACTGTGGGTCACAGTCAAAGAGTTAAGAAATACTGATCTAGATGTTTGTTAAAATGCAGATTCCCAGCACACCTGTCTTTCAAGTCACCTGCTTGGCCCTCTTCCAAGTGTACTTTTCTTCCTTTCCTTCCTGCTCTAAAGCTTTTTAATAAACTTTCACTCCTGCTCTAAAGCTTGTCTCAGTCTCTCCTTCTGTCTCCTGAGGAGGCAAGAATTGGGGCTGCTGCAGACCTGAACAGATACTTCTGGCTGCTAACACACTTTGGTGCCATGTGACTCAGATAAGTTATTATTTTTAAAATGTTTTTTAAAATGCAGATTCCCAGGACCCATACCAGCCCTATCAAATTAGTGGAAGTGAGGCCTGAAATCTACATTTTTAACAAGTACTCAGATATTCCTATGCACATTCAAATTGAGAACCACTGAAGTGCTCGGGAAGGAATGAATGTTTTAAAAACAAGTAAACAACAACAGAAAACGTAAATAGTGGGAAGGATTAACTGGCAGAATTGTTCCTTCCCCAAATCAATATTCATTCAGGCAGCATGGTAGAGCTGTTAAAAGCATGACCTTAGAGCCAGGCTCCCTGTGTTCAAATCCTGGCGCTACCACTCATCAGCTATATAACCTTGAACAAATTACTTTCCTTTTCTTTGCTTAGAGATGGGGTCTCGTTCTGTCGCCCAGGCTGAAGTGCAATAGTGAGAACCCCGTTCACTGCAGGCTTGACCTCCCAGGCTGAAGCAGTTTTCCTACCTCGGCCTCCTGAGTAGCTAAGACCACAGCTGTGTGACACTGCATCTGGTTAATTAAAACATTTCTTTTGTAGAGATGGGGTTTCACCGTATTGCGTAGGCTGGTCTCAAACTACTGGGCTCAAGCAATCCTCTCCACTTTGGCCTCCCAAAGTGCTGGGATTATAGGCGTAAGCCACCGTGCCTGGCCTACTTATTTTTTTTTTTTAATAATCAATTTTTTTTTTTTTTGGAGACGGACTTTCACTCTTGTTGCCCAGGTTAGAGTTCAATGGCACGATCTCAGCTCACCACAACCTCCACCTCCCGGATTCAAGCAATTCTTCTGCCTCAGCCTCCTGAGTAGCTGGGATTACAGATGTGCGCCACCACGCCCGGCTAATTTTTTTTTTTTTTTAATTGAGACAGAGTCTCGTTCTGTTGCCCAGGCTGGAGTGCAGTGGCGCAATCTCGGCTCACTGCAACCTCCACCTCCTGGGTTCAAGCAATTCTCCTGCCTTAGCCTCCCAAGTAGCTGGGACTACAGGTGCATGCCACCACATCCAGCTAATTTTTTGTATTTTTAGTAGAGATGAGGTTTCACCACGTTGGTCAGGCTGGTCTCGAACTCTCGTGATCCACCCTCCTTGGCCTCCCAAAGTGCTGGGATTACAGGCCTCTGTTAACTTTTCTATGCTTCCATTTTCTTATTTATAAAATTGAGTTAATAATAGTACCTATTTCGTAGGTTGTTATAAACATTAAATGAAATAAAATAAAGCACTTACTATCTACCAAGAACTATTTTAAGTGCCATTATGAGTATTCACTATTAATTATCATGCCTGAGTCGCGCTCAGTGGCTCACACCTGTAATCCCAGCACTTTGCGAGGCAGAGACAGGTGGATCACTGGAGCCCAGGAGTCTGAAACCAGCCTGGGGAATATGGCAAAACCCATCTCTACAAAAAATATAAAAACTCTTGCTGGGCGTGGTGGGTAACACCTGTAATCCCAACACTTTTGGAGGCCAAGGCAGGAGGATCACTTGAGGTCGGGAGTTCAAGACCAGGCTGGCCGACATGGTGAAACCCTGTGTCTACTAAAAATACAAAAATTAGCCAGGTATAGTACACGTCTATAATTCCAGCTACTCGAGAGGCTGAGGCACGAGAATTGCTTGAATCCAGGAGGTGGGGGTTGCAGCGAGCCGAGACTGTGACACTGCACTCCAGCCTGGGTGACAGGGTGAGACTCTGTCTCAAAAAAAAAAAAAAATTAGCTGGGCATGGTGATGCACACCTGTAGTCCCAGCTACTTGGGAAGCTGAGGTGGGAGAATCACCTGAGCCTGGGAGATCAAGGCTGCAGTGAGCTGTGATCACATCACTGCACTCCAGCCCAGGCATCTCAAAAAAATGCCTGATTCTGAACTGCCAAAACTAAGAAAAAGAAACTCCACAGACAGCATCTTCCTTTTTAACCCTTTATCACTGGAGTCAAGGAACCTGTATATGAATCCCAGGTCTGCCACTTATATTTGCAGCATGATTTGGGACAGTTAACTAACAAAAGCCTTGGTATTCTCTTCCATAAAGCAGAATTGTTCCAACGATTAAATAAAATAGTGTACATAAAGCACTAACGTTTACTCCCTGACATACAACAAGTGCTTAATAAATGACAGCTACCACTTATAATTTCCTTGTTTTATATTGCATTTACACTTATCTGCCTCTTTAATTTAAAAGTCTGGCCTATTAATTTGGCAATGATTCACAATTTTAAATGAGCATACTCTTGACCCAGAAATTTTCCATTTCCAAAAATTTATCCTAGGGAAATAATCACACAAGAGCTCAAAGTGTATGTTCAGTAGAGTTTTTAAAACAAAATGAAAACAACATAAATGTTCATTAATAGAAGACTAAATAGACCAGGTGCAGAGGCTCATGCCTGTAATCCCAGCACTTTAGGAGGCCGAGGCAAGTGGATTGCTGAGCTCAGAAGTTCTGAGACCAGCCTGGGAAACATGGCGAGACCCTGTCTCTACAAAAAATACAAAAACTAGCTGGGCATGGTGGTGCGCCAACTACTCAGGAGGTGAGGTGGGATGATCGCTTGAGCCCAGGATGTCAACACTGCAGTGATCTGTGATCACATCACTGCACTCCATCCTGGGTGACAGAACAAGACTACCTCAAAAGAAAAAAAAAAAAAAAGATGACTAAATAAACAAGTTATGTTCTACCCAAACAATAAAATACTCTGTTAAAAAAAAATAAAAAGATTTGTAAGTACTGACATGGAAAGTTTAAGGTATATTCCTGAGTGGAAAAAAAATGAAGGAGTAGAATAGGATATATAGCATGATTCCTTTTATATAAAATATATATTTCTACATATAACTAAATATGTATAAACAAAATTCTAGAAAAATATACGTCAAACTTAATAGCAGTCTCCCCTGCTAAGGATGGAAGGGAAGAAGGGGACTTTTGCTTTCAGCTTTATACTAAATAGTATGAAAAATAAAACCTAGAGAAAAGAGATGCAGATCTTATGGCTCATAAAACAGTAATTATCTGTGAATATATTCCTTAAATTATCAACATAGCTCTTAAATTATTTTTATACATCCAGGAAAAATACAAACCACCAGTATAAGGATGTCTTAAATATGACCAAGAAATATATTCTTTGAAAACATTATAGTCAATTAATTCCTGACTTCTGCATATTTAAGTAGCTGCAGAAGACTTCAGAATGGAGGCTACTCTAAGTATAGGATGCCAGCATCTACTGTGGTAGTACTTACCTACTCAAACAATACAGACAGCTTACAAGTAACAGGAAGTATTAAGTATTTATACCTATAGCACAAGGCAGATAGTACTATAAGTATAAATACTTAATAAATGCTATCCTCAATAAAATTCACTAAACAGTAGATAAACATATACACAAATATGCTATGAAAATACTTTGTGTGATATCTATTATCTCTATGCTGCTTCTTCCACATTGGGATTAAATCTTACTGGCAAATATACCCTTGAGCTAAATGCACCCCAATACCTTATAAACACAGTGCCTATTTAACATTCAAAAGGGGGAGAGTATGTTGTCAGCTGGAAGTGGCATAAGGATGGCCACATTCAGAAAGGATCACAACATTTTGAAGTTTTATTATATAAAACAGTGATACTCTCCAACAATACCAAAAACCTCTGTGTGCGTAAGATTTTTTTTCAACAACTGTGAAGAAACTATTTTAAATAGTATACTTCATTCCTCAGATACAGGTATAAGTCAACAAGTAGAAAAGTAAACACAGAACTTAAAACACAGGTTCAAGATATAAAGAGCTGGGCATGATGGCTCACGCCTGTAATCCCAGCACTTTGGGATGCCGAAGCAGGTAGATCACCTGATGTCAGGTGTTTGAGACCAGCCTGGCTAACATGGTGAAACCCCATCTCTACTTAAAATACAAAAATTAGCTGGGTGTGATGGTGGGCGCCTGTAATCCCAGCTACTTCGGAGGCTGAGGCAGGAGAATCGCTTGAACCTGGGAGATGGAGGTTGCAGTGAGCTGAGATTGTGCCATTGCGCTCCAGCCTGGTGACAAGAGCAAAATTCCGTCTCAAAAAAAAAAAAAAAAAAAAAAAGGCCGGGGCGGGGGGGGGGGGGGAGAAAAAATAAATAGAAATCAACACCCAAATAAAGAGGAATGATTTTATCAAACATACTTACCATTGAATGGATTGATTCCTGCCTTTATTCTTGAAATAATAGCTTCTTTTACTTCTTTTTTCTTCACACATCGAATACCCAGATTTTGGAAACTAGGAGGAAAAAAACAATATTCAAAACTGCATTATAAACACATGGAATACTGTAAAAAGCAAACATAGCAATACTGAAGTTATCATGCTGTCAGCTGGACATACCAAAGCATGAATGTGCTTCCAATTGCCCTTAATAAAGATCAGAGAGTAAGAAGTGGGGTTATATGGCTGGGTGCGTGGCATGCCTGTAATCCCAGCACTTTGGGAGGCCAAGGCGGGTGGATCACCTGAGGTCGGGAGTTCGAGACCAGCCTGACCAACATGGAGAAACCCCGTCTCTAGTAAAAATACAAAATTAGCCAGGCATAGTGGTGCATGCTTGTAATCTCAGCTACTCGGGAGGCTGAGGCAGGAGAATCGCTTGAGCCCGGGAGGCAGAGGTTGCAGTGAGCCGAGATCATACCATTGCGCTCCAGCCTGGGAAGCAAGAGCAAAACTCTGTCTCAAAAAAAAAAAACAAAGGAAGTGGGGTTGTACTTCTAAGAACTGTTAAAATGATATATATCATTTTAACATACAGTGTTTTACAATTACATCTTACTAATATGCCTATGTCAAACATACCAAAATATAGATTAACAGTAAAGCAATACCAAATGGTAAAATTTACCTCCCAAATTCGGAATCAAATCAATAATGTCTGTATGTTTGATAACACAAAGCAAAAGCTGTAAAAAGATGTTCACAGGTTGGAGCTCACACCTATGTTTTGCTAGGCCCACAAAAGTGTTGCCTATATTTTTAAAAATCTGCACAGATTATCTACATTTAGAAATCGGGTAATTGCATATGAACATCTGGATTTCTGGCTTCTCTTGTACATGTTAAAGACCTGGCAATACTAGGTTGGCACAGAAACAACAGGCTAGGGACTGAACCCCATCTATGCAGGGCTCTTCAGTTTGCTACAGTGCCTGTTAGTCCTCCTACACTTGACACCACTCTTTTATGCTGTTTGCCTAGCTCCACGGAGATTTGCTTTTTGAGCCCTGAATTCACTGTTACTAGCAGTAGAATATGTTTTGTGCCATATAAAGTTATAGCCATTCATCACAAAAAATTACTAAAATTTTTTATTAGAAAGATTTTAATGCTAACAATAATATTTAACAAGTTTCAAAATGTCATTTATGAAAAACTTCCCGATAGCTACAAATATTACTAATTTGCATATGTGTAGCATAGATGATGGTGGGGGGAACTCCCCCACCACCATCAGTCATACTTGTTCCCACATGGAAAAACCATGACATCAGTAAAATTGAGTGGGTGTGAATAAGGAAGCAAAACTCAATTAAAATAACATTACTATTGTTCAAACTTCACATGACACTTGCAACTAGAGGCTACTTTGTCTGCCTGTCTCCATGCTCATGCTGTCTTATGTTCATGCTCTTCACATTCAACACACTTACAATTTTGCTAGCACCTAAAATATCTCACATTTCCTTCCTCTGCCTCCAATAACTACAAAAATAAATCTTAAAAAAAAAAATTTTTTTTTGAGATGATCTCACTCGGCCACCCAGGCTGGAGTGCAGTGGCACCATAACAGCTCACTGCAACCTCCACCTCCCAGGCTCAGGTGATCCTCCCACCTCAGTCTCCTGAGTAGCTGGACTACAGGTACATGACACTCTACCCAGCTAATTTTTATATTTTTCTAGAGTAAGGGTTTCACCATGTTGCCCAGGCTGGTCTCAAGCTCCTGGACTCAAGCATCTGCCTGCCTCAGCCTCCCAAAGTGCTAAGATTATAGGGATGAGCCACTATGCTTGGTCGGCTAAAGCTTGAATTCTTAATCCTTTCTTGAAATCTAGGAACTATAATCCTCTTCCTGAAAAGTATTCCACTTCTTTGAAAGATTCTTGGTTTGATTCTTTTTCTTTGGCAAAAGATTTTACAGAATTCTTCATATTAATATATTTATATTACTTCATTTTGTTTCCTCTGGATAATCTCATATTTGACTGCTAGTCACAGAATATTAGAGGTGGTGGTAATTTTTGAAATTCTGAAATGAAGGATCAAGAGATTGAATCAATTATTCATTCATTCATTCACAGACATTCAACAAGTTTTGGGGTTCGTACTATATACCAAAAACTCTGCAAAGTAATGGGGATATACAATCCCTTTCCTCAAGAAGCTTACAGTCTAGTGGAAAGGTTGGCAAACTAACTCATCGACCAAATCCAGCATCTTGTCTGTCTTTGCACATAAAGTTTTATTGGAACACAGCCAAACTGATGTTTACATATTATCTATGGCCGCTTTCATGCTACAACAGCACAGCTGAGCAACAGAGACCATACAGCTTGCAAAACCCCAAATATTTACTATCTAGTACTTTACAGAAAAAGTCTGGTAGTCTCTGGTCTAGTGAAGCAGATATACATTAAATAATCACACATACACAAATGCTAAACTGCAATCATAACAAGTTTTATGAAGGAAGTATACATGATGTTATGGGAGCCTATGATGGAACAGAAGAGACTTCCAGGCAAAAGGAACAGGTCACACAAAGACCCCTATAGAAGAGCACTGGAGGAGGAAACAGAGGAAACTAAAGGAAGGCTTTGTGAGTGGAGTGTAAAAATTAAGGAAAGTAGAGTTAATTGGAGGCTAGAAATACAGGTGGGTCATGTGGGCCTTATAGGATATAGAAGGAATGCTGTCTTTATTCCAAGAGCCAAACAAACCCGTTAAAATGTTTTAAGCAAGGGAGAGACAATTCCATTTGTATGTGGAATTCCATAAGATCACTCTGGCTAAAGTGAGGAAAGATAGAAGGTTTGGAAAAGGTACAAAATGGTTGATGCAAGACCAGTCAGATTATTCCAGCAGCCCTGGTTTAGACTATAGTGGTAGTACGACAGTGATGAATTTCACTGAGTGAAGTGGATAGATTCAGAACCGCTTGAGAAAGTAATTGTTAGTAGATTCAACGTGTACACCTGGATGAGGAATGCCAGAGATGACACCTATAGGCCTTTCATAGCAATCACTAACACATGGCACATTGGAACAAGACCAATTATGAGGGGAAAGAGAGATGATCACAGTAAAATCATGGTTTGGGGCATATTCTATTTGAAGTGCTTTTTTTTTTTTTTTTTAAGAGATAAGATCTCGCTATGTTGCCCAGGCTGGACTCAAACTCCTGGGCTCAAGCAATCCTCCTGCTTCAGCCTCCTAAGTAGCTGTAACTACAAGCATTGGGCACTGTGCCTGGCTACTTAAGGTACTTTTGAGACATTAAAGGGAATATGTTGAGAAGGCAATCAGACTAAATACCATTCCCCACCAAAAGGAACCAAGAATCTCTGGAAAAAGCTGATAGCTTCATGGCTGGGCAAACAAAGCACAAGATGGCCAGGCATGGTGGCTCATGTCTGTAATCCCAGCATTTTGGGAGGCTGAGGCAGGAGGATCATTGAGGTCAGGAGTTTGAGACAAGCCTGGCCAACGTGATGAAACCCTGTATCTACTAAAAATACAAAAATTACCTGGGTATGGTGGTGCACGCTGGTAATCCCAGCTACTTGGGAGGCCAAGGCACAAAAATCACATGAACTCGGAAGGGGGAGGTTGCAGTGAGGCGAGATCGCACCACTGCACTCCAGCCTGGGCAACAGAGCGAGGCTCTGTCTCAAAAAAGAAAAGCACAAGTCTTGAACATTTTGTTTTGTCAGAAAGTAAAAAAGTGCTCAAAGAAAGATGAAGACATATCAAAAAAACACAGGAGACAGTTTGAAGAGGCTTGCATTAATCAAATCTGGGTCAATTTGAAAATCAAAAGAATAACAATAACTATAATACATTAAATACAAGAATGCATGAGTTTACAGTGATACTTTTTAAATGGAGAAAGAGAGGAAGGGAAAGTTCTTCTTTATAATAGAATGCCAAGATAATATTGCTAATAATGTAAAAAACTGAAGGAATATTTTGAGAATTATACTGCATCACTTCTATAGATTTCTTGCCCAAAATGTTTAATGTTAACATGAAAATATTATTCATGTTATTCATGTTAAATATAATGCTACCTATAGTGTGTAATCCTTAATGGGATCCTGAATTGGGGAGAGAGATGGAACAGCCATAAAGAGCATTATTAGGACAGTAAGTAAGGTGATCCAAAAATTTAACTGTCTGTAACTAAGAAAGAACAGCCAGAAAAGCAGGAAGTAAAACAGAGGTTTGTTTTCACAGAAGATAAGGAATAAAAATATTTCAGGTAAAGAGTGATCACAGTGTAAAATGTTGTTGGGAGGTCAAGTAATATAGACAAATATTTGCCAAGTGTGTATAATACTAGATATTTTGTGTTATTGTAAGAGGAGCATTTAAAGCATTTTTTTCTAAATGGTTATTACTAATATATGTAGAGACTATTAACCTCTTTTCTGTTGTAATTAGTTCATTTTTCCCCAAAAGCCAATACATGTTCATTACAAAAATGAATTATAAAATATAAGTTAAAAGAAAAACATAAAACCCTACAATCTTACCCACCCAGACAACTACTAATACCTTAGTATTAACATATATACTTCATATATATGTATAAATTTATCTTAAACGAAAATAGGATTATTCTTTACATATCGTTTTAAAACCTATTTATCTGGCCAGGTGACGTGGCTCATGCTTGTAATCCCAGTACTTTGGGAGGCTGAGGCAGGTGGATCACCTGAGGTCAGGAATTCGAGACCAGCCCAGTCAACATGGTGAAACCCTGTCTCTAATAAAAATACCAAAAAATTAGCTGGGCGTGGTGGCACATGCCTGTAATACCAGCTAACATGGGAGGCTCAGGCAGGAGAATCGCTTGAACCAGGGAGGCGGAGGCTGCAGTGAGCCAAAATCACACCACTGCACTGCAGCCTGGGCAACAAAGACTCTGTCTCAAACACAAAAACAAAAAAACCAAAAAACAGAAAACCTATTTATCTAATATATTGTGACTATCTTTACATACCAATAGACATACTGGCAATATGATTTTTAAGGCTGTACAGGAGTACATTGCATGAATGTATCAGTTTATTTAATTAATCCCCTTTGCTTACTATTTGAATTGCTTCTAGCTTTTTGCCATTAAAAAGAGAACTGCAATGAACAGCATTAGAGCATAATGTCTGAGTACATGTAATTATTTTCTGAGGCTAAACTCCTAGAAGTGGAATGGCTGGCTCAAGAGGCATTCATATTTTTCGGGCTTTTGTTATGCAGTTAAATTGCCTACCAGACGACTTTATTAATTTACATTCTAACATGATGAATGGGCCCATCTTCTGGTAGCCTCACTATCATGAAATATTACATGATTATTTTTCTCTTAGAACTATTGTTATATGTTAATTCTATAACCTGCCATTTTCTAAATAATAACTCTAGAGTTTTCCAGTTGATTTTTCTCACATCCAGGCATTTTTATATTAACTGTAAATGGGCGTGGCACAATGGCTCACATCTGTAATCCCAAGCACTTTGGGAGGCCAAAGCGGGAAGACTGCTTGAGTCTAGGAGTTCAAGACCACCCTGGGCAACACAGCAAAACCCAATCTCTACAAAAAATACAAAAATTAGCCGGGCATGGTGGTGCATGCCTATAGTCCCAGCTACTCAGGAGGCTGAGGCTGAAGATGGCTTGAGTCTGGAGGTGAAGGATGCAATGGGCCGAGATCATGCCACTGCACTCCAGCCTGGGTAACAGAGGGAGACCCTGTCTCAAAATAATAAGTTAACTATAAATGAAAAGACAGAGGCCGGGCGCGGTGGCCCACGCCTGTAATCCCAACACTTTGGGAGGCAGAGGCAGGCAGATCATCTGAGGTTGGGAGTTCGAGACCAGCCTGACCAACATGCAGAAACCCCATCTCTAATAAAAATACAAAAAAAATTAGCCAGGCGTGGTGGCGCATGCCTGTAATCCCAGCTACTCGGGAGGCTGAGGCAGGAGAATCGCTTGAACCCAGGAGGTGGAGGTTGCAGTGAGCCAAGATTGTGCCACTGCACTCTAGCCTAGGCAACAAGAGCAAAACTCCGTCTTGAGGCCGGGCGCGGTGGCTCAAGCCTGTAATCCCAGCGCTTTGGGAGGCCGAGACGGGCGGATCACGAGTTCAGGAGATCGAGACCATCCTGGCTAACACGGTGAAACCCCGTCTCTACTAAAATACAAAAAAAAAATTAGCTGGGCGAGGTGGCGGGCGCCTGTACTCCCAGCTACTCGGGAGGCTGAGGCAGGAGAATGGCGTGAACCCGGGAGGCGGGGCTTGCAGTGAGCTGAGATCCGGCCACTGCACTCCAGCCTGGGCAACAGAGCTAGACTCCGTCTCAAAAAAAAAAAAAAAAAAACTCCGTCTTGAAAAAAAAAAAAAGAGTGAAAAATTATTTCAAAAACTGTCCACCCCAAGAAAGGAAATCACGGTATACAATAAGTTTACGTTTACTTTTAATAACAATAAAAATGTCTTCCTGCTAACCATCATAAGATGTGTCTACTAATGAAGAATGAAAGGGTAGTTCTAATGCAAATAGTAAAAATATAAGTGTAAAATATAGTAAATAGAGGTAGAATGAGAAAATTATTCTGCTAAAAAGTAACAGACTGTCATGGAGAAGAAACAGAACGTCCTATGTCTCATCTTATTTCTGAAGATGTCTGTAGCTGTGTACTTACAACAAAGGTCTGCGTTCTTGTCCAAATTCCGCTTCATAGTAGCCGTCTCTGCAGTCTTTTCCAACTAAATCATGAGGATGAGGTTTATATGGGTCATTCTTTGTTACTAATGTAATTCTCACTTTTCCTTTTCCATAATAGTTCATAATCTGAAAAAAGGGGGAAATTAAATATATGATCCAAATAGATCGCATTAGAAACTGATCTACTAAATGAGAGTTCAATTTACATTAATTATAATGTAACTGGCACTAAATAAATAAAGTCCAACTGACAAACAACTGCACTTTAGATGAAACTTTCCAGAGAATACCAGTATAGAAGAACTTACCTCTCAGCTTCTTGACATATTTTCTGCCCTAATTTCATTTGGTCATATCATTTGACTCTGCTTAATTTTCCTTTTAAAACAAGTAAAACTCTACCCAAATTTTATCACAGAACATGAGAAAACAGATGTTAAGTCACTAAATGCCCAGCTCTTAAATGTACTGTCATACCATAAACATTCCTTGAATATATATTTAAGCCATATTGGAAAGGATAGCACATAAATATGATCATTTTACTTAATATGTGACATTTCACTTCACAAAAATATTTTTTCAGTAAGCATACCCCAACTGCACTCTAGAATAGGCAATAAATCAAATTGAGTTTAACAACATCAAATTTCACATAGAAAGTACATCTTAGAACACAGAGTAAAAAGGAGAGTTTAACATGGAAGAGGAATGAGGACAGGAAATAATGCTTAGTTTGAAAGCTAGTAAATTTGCAAGAACAAAGCGGGGAATATAAAAACCAGCATACCACAAAGGAGCAAGGTAAAGTAAGAATGGCTAGCTTACGAGGTAGAGGAAACTAAAATCCATAATTTTGAATTAGAATTTGAAAGTAACCAGGAAGTATTACATTTCTTTCTGTAAGAAAGTAAAGGTAATTGCTCAAGACTATAAGTAGGCAAATACACAACTCAAGCTGTAAAGTGTTTAGGACCTACTGGAATAGTAAAAATACAGATCTTAGAAATATTTTAGAGATGCATAGGATAAGACGAATTATGAAGAAAACTTTAAAAATGACTCAAAAAACTGGCCAAAGAGTATTTCCTTAGTTCCTTTTTATTAGCATCTCACCCATTTTAACATTTAAAAGACTTAGATAACCCAAATCCATACTACTGCCAAAAATGTGATAAAAATAGAAATCTGGAATTCAATATATAATTTTGCCACTGATTTATTCTATAACTTAGCAATTCCCTTTAAGTTCATCAACAGAATAGACTTTGTAAATAATCTAGTTATAAAACAATGAATTAAGATCTGTTGATAAAAGTAACACTTTTCAAATAAAAAAAAAAGTAACACTTTTCAAAATCTACTTTACCATTCAAGTTTTTAATTGGCATTTAAAGGATAAACCCTTCACTGAAACTCAAATGAAAAACAGTTTACAAATAGAAAATATAAATTTAGTACATTGGGCTGGGTGCAGTGGCTCACGCCTGTAATCCCAGCACTTTGGGAGACCGAGGCGAGCGGATCATGAGGTCAGGAGATTGAGACCATCCTGGCTAACACGGTGAAACCCCGTCTCTACTAAAAATACAAAAATTAGCTGGGTGTGGTGGCACACGCCTGTAGTCCCAGCTACTCAGAAGGCTGAGACAGGAGAATCACTTGAACCTGGGAGGCGGAGGTTGCAGTGAGCCAAGATCATGCCATTGCCCTCCAGCCTGGGCGACAGAGTGAAACTCTGTCTCAAAAAAATAAAAAATAGGCCGGGCGTGGTGGCTCACACCTGTAATCCCAGCACTTTGGGAGGCTGAGGTGGGTGGATCACGAGGTCAGGAGATCAAGACCATCCTATCCTGGCTAACATGGTGAAACCCCATTTCTACTAAAAATGCAAAAAAATTAGCCAGGCACCAGTGGTGGTGGGCACCTGTAGTCCCAGCTACTCGGGAGGCTGAGGCAGGAGAATGGCGTGAACCCGGGAGGTGGAGCTTGCAGTGAGCAGAGATTGTGACACTGCACTACAGCCTGGGCAAAAGAGTGAGACTCCGTCTCAAAAAAAAAATAAATAAATATATAATAAGTAAATAAATTTAGTACATCTTGGCTGTGCGCAGTGGCTCATGCCTGTAATCCCAACGCTTTGGGAGGCCGAGACGGGTGGATCACCTGAGGTCAGGAGTTCGAGATCAGCCTGGCCAACATGGTGAAACCTTGCCTCTACTAAAAAATACAAAAATCAGCTGGGCGTGGTGGTGGGCACCTGTAATCCCAGCTACTCGGTAGGCTGAGGCAGGAGAATCACTTGAACCCAGGAGGTGGAGGTTGCAGTGAGCCAAGATTGTGACATTGCACTCCAGCCTGGGCAACAAGCACGAAACTCCATCTCAAAAATAAATAAATAAATTTAGTACATCTTATAACTATTAGTATGTTTACCAAAGTCATTTTTAGTCAAAAGCTTTTAAAAATTTATGCTAATGTGAGAAAACTACATTTATAAAGTGGTATTTCAAATCAGTCAATGACCCAGAGAATCAGAGACAAGCAACAAAGGTAAGAAAAAGGACAAAAAAATGTTCTAGCCCTAAGACTAGCCAAGAAGAATTATGATTGAGTTATCAAACCTATGTTTAATCTACAGAATAGTATCACCCACCTCTGTAGAGAATGGGTTTTCCTTATTATCTTTGTGTTCCATGAAAAAGAACATGATCCAAAAGCTGCCAACTATCCCCACTGCTGGTGCTGTGTATTAACCTAAGTAGAGCGACTAAACATTATGAGGAAAAGGAAAAAGAAAAAGAAAAAGAAAAAGAAAAAAGGAAAAAAGAAAAAGACAAAACTGTGGAGATGATTGTTAAGAAACTGTCCCTTTAAAATAATTGCTATAGCTAATATATGAAGCAACTAATGGCGAGATAGACATAGAAGAAGGGTCTATTACCTGGATAGAAGGGTATGTTCGGTTGTTGTCTGTGCTGTGCTCCCCTGGAATGCTGCCCGCTGATCGCCCTTCACATTTGTATCTAAAACGCATTCCCCTCTGCCTGGGTTGTTCAATTATCTCTATATACGGGTTATACGCACCTGAAAAGTTTTTTAAAAGGAGGAGGTGAGTGAGATTAATATAGCAATTAATAATGGATTTTAACACGTCTGTTTTTTCATAACAGCAGACTAAAATAAAGATTTTTTTTTCCTCCTAACATTAAATAACAAGGTTGAAATGTTATCTTGGAGACTGGCTGGGAGAGGCACCTTTTTTTCCCATTCAGATTGAGTCCCTATGTAGTGTCAAAACAAGTCATTCAAACCATATTGATTGGTTAGCACTTTATAGCTTAATATCTATAGCTAACATCAATATGAACTTCTGAGATAACCACTTCAGAGATATCCACCTCCCACGTGAGACCTAGCAGAAGGGTTTCCCCCGAGATTCCCCAAGAAGGGTAAAGAAGATAGTAGTCAGAAGTAAAATATTACACTCCTAAAGTGAGTTAAATGTATTTAACTGCTTGATTTTACATCATATTCATAATACTGAATGAAAAGACCATTCACTGAAAATGAAAATGCATTTAAATCCCTGCAGAAGCATATGTAAGTTTTTTCTATCTCCATTCAAATGTTAAAGGACTTACACATAGTATATCAAAACAAGCCCCAGGAGGGACTTTAGGCTCAAAGAATGTGTCACCAGTCCCATGTAAACCTTTTCTAAAGATACAACAGAGAAAAAAAATTATTTACTTTCTATAATAACTAAAATTCAAAATAAGCATCTGCAGAATGAATTGCTGATACATATAATAACATGATGACTCTCAAAATCATTATGCTGAGTGAAAGAAGTTAGACCAGAAGAGCACATACTGCATGATTCCATTTATATGAAACTCTAGGATATGTAAAGTAACATACAATGAACAACAGCAGATCACTGGTTGCCTAAGAACAAGAATATATGGTGGATAGGAAAGGCAGAGGGGACAATGGACATGTTAATTATCTTGTGATGATGATTCCAAGGTTGTATAGGTATGTCAAAAATTATCAAATTGCATACTTTAAAAGTGCAGTTTGTTGTACATAAATTATATGTCAATATGTCAATAAAGTTATTTAAAATATATGTAACTTTACTATTTTTTATTATCCAAATTGTGGGGGAAAAGGTAAATAGACACTCAACTGTACTTGCAAGTAGGGGAGTTAATAGGGGTGTGAAGATGTTTTCCATTAAAAAAAAAAAAAAGGGTCCCTTAATCAGTTTAGTGCCGACTAAGGCTTCTCCTGTTAGAATGCAAGCAATCCTGAGAAATGGTAACACAGTGGGCCTTATCAGAACAGTATGAAGAAGAGGCCTCTGGAATCCTACCCCAGCTACTTCCTAACAGTAAGACCACAGAAAAGTTATTAAAATTAAAATCTCTTAGTTTCCGCCTCTGTAAAATAGGAATAATCATAATAGCACCTACCTCATTGGGTTGTTGTGAAGATTACAGATTATACGTGCTAAATTCTTACCAAGTGTCATATATACATATATGTTCAATAAATGGTGTCTATTATTTCAGATGCTTTCTTGATAACAATGATTTAGTGATACCATGGTGGCATCACAACTGTCACTCTAAAGGACCTTACAGAAGAGCAAGGCGAACACCACATATTATTAGACTACAGAAGGAAGGAAAGCACTAACAAAATTTTGTGGAAATAAGAGCGGAAGAGTCAGGAACGCCCAACTGTGTCAGTGGAAAAAGAGCGGTTAATGAAGCAAAAGAGTGGGGGAAATAAAGAGGAAAAAGTTAGGTATTCTAGGGAAAGGGGAACAATGTGTCCACAGAGGAGGGTTTATTTAAGAATCACCAATGTTTGTAAGTGGAATACACTTCCTCTCTTAGAAAGAGAACTAAAAGTCAGAGCACACTTGGCAATGTGGATTTCATTTTATGTGTGATGAAATCAATGAATAATTTGATGCAGGCAAATCACATGATCATATTTATGTTTTAGAGTAAAAATTTTAAGCGGGGCACAGTGGCTCACGCCTGTAATCCCAGCACTTTGGGAGGCCGAGGCGGGTAGATCACGAGGTCAGGAGATCGAGACCATCCTGGCTAACACGGTGAAACCCCGTCTCTACTAAACATATAAAAAAAATTAGCCGGGCGTGGTGGTGGACGCCTGTAGTCCCAGCTACTCAGGAGGCTGAGGCAGGAGAATGGCGTGAACCCGGGAGGCAGAGGTTGCAGTCAGCCGAGATCGGCCACTGCACTCCAGCCTGGGCAACAGAGCGAGACTCTGTCTCAAAAAAAAAAAAATTTTTTTTGGTCACAGCAGACAGAAAAAAGAAAGCAACGTGATCAGTTTAGAGACCACTATAATAATGTGGGCAATGAAGACAGTATGTCTGATATATGGCAGTGATAAAAGGAATGAAAGATTATTTAAAAGATAAAATTGACAGCACCTGGTGCCTGAACATTAGGGTTAAGAGAAATTAAAAAATCACTGATGGCTCAGAAATTAAAGAATCATTGATGGTTCCATGGCTTCTACTTTGGGTTACTGAATAAAGTATTACCATTACTTTCAATTTTATTCTGTATGGTGCAAACTCTCTGTGCTTGAATCTACTACCTATTTGTTTATTCAAAAGATGAAGAGCCAGAGAAAACTGACTTTAACCCATACATAATCCTTATTTCAGTTTTACTCAAAAACATAAGATATGCAGATGAGTATTTCACAATTTTATCCTTGCATATTTCAAATATTTCAAATTCATACTGCAATTTCAATTTTTTTTTTTTTTTTTTTTGAGACTTAGTCTCGCTCTGTCATCCAGGCTGGAGTGCAGCGGCGTGATATCGCCTCACTGCAAGCTCCGCCTCCCATGTTCACGCCATTCTCCTGCCTCAGCCTCCCGAGTAGCTGGGACTACAGGCGCCCGCCACCACGCCAGCTATACCTGGCTAGTTTTTTGTATTTTTAGTAGAGACAGGGTTTCACCATGGTCTCGATCTCCTGACCTCGTAATCCGCCCACTTCGACCTCCCAAAGTGCTGGGATTACAGATGTGAGCCACTGCACCTGGCCGCAATTTCAAATATTTCATACCCTTATATATCCTTGTAGGAGTATTTAAGAAAGAGTATATTTTCCTCTTAAAAACTGTTAAAATCAACATTATTTTTTAAGTGACATTTTAAATAATTTATGTGGCTGAAGTAAAAGCCAAATAAATCCCCGCCCACTACTTATTTAAAGGTGTCTTGGTGGGAAACTGATATAAAATGACATCATTGGCCGGGCACGGTGGCTCAAGCCTGTAATCCCAGCACTTTGGGAGGCCGAGACAGGCGGATCACGAGGTCAGGAAATCGAGACCATCCTGGCTAACACAGTGAAACCCTGTCTCTACTAAAAAAAATACAAAAAACTAGCTGGGCGAGGTGGTGGGCGCCTGTAGTCCCAGCTACTTGGGAGGCTGAGGCAGGAGAATGGCGTAAACCCGGGAGGTGGAGCTTGCAGTGACCTGAGATCCGGCCACTGCACTCCAGCCTGGGCAACAGAGCCAGACTCCATCTCAACAAAAAAAAATAATAATAATAAAATAAAATAAAATGACATCGTTAATAAGTGTTTAACTTTGGGAGGGGAAGAGTATGAATTAAAATTCTAGGTTCATAGTGAGCATTCAAGTATTTAACTGAGGCTGGGCATGGTGGCTCATACCTGTAAACCCAGCACTTTGGGAGGCCAAGGTGGGTGGATCACTTGAGGTCGGGAGTTCCAGACCAGCCTGGTCAACGTGGTGAAACACCATCTCTACTAAAAATACAAAAAATTAGCTGGATGTGGTGGCAGGCACATGTAATCCCAGCTACTTAGGAGACTGAGGCAGTAGAATTGCTTGAATCCAAGAGGCAGAGGCTGCAGTGAGCCAAGATTGCACGATTGTACTCTAGCCTGGGTGACAGAGCGAGACTCCATCTCAAAAAAACCAAAACCAAAAACAAAAACAAAACAAAACTTCATTGGTTACAAGACACTTCTTTAGATTGTTTATTAAAATGTCTATTAAAAGAACAGAAAAGTAGTTGTTGAAAAGATTAAATAAAATATTTTTAAATAGTAAAAATTACATAAATATTGGTTATCATATAATATTGAGTATTTAAAATCCTTGGAATTTATTTTTCTTATTGCAGAAGCTCTTAATTGGTAAAAATTAACAAGCTGGGGGAATGTAGAGTATTACAACCAAGTAACAGAGTATATTGTAATGCTCTACATTCCCCCAGCTGGAAATAATCTCCCCTCCTTTAAACTACCATAGTATTCTGTTTATAGTAATTATTCCAAATAACTGTAATTTAGGGAAAATTACATCTTACCATCTTATTAAACTTACCATCTTATTTAATTAAAATTAAACTTACCATCTTATTTCTTCTTGAGATAAAGCTACTTGTTTTATTTCTTCAAGCTACTTGAAGGCAGAAATTGTGTTTTACTCATCAGTGCCTTGTATACAGATATTCATTAAACACCTATTGAATGAATGACTAAAATATCTTAAGGTATTTTGTTTATACAAGTTACTCAAACGTTAAATAATCATGTACGTGATTAGTCAGATTTTTTAATTAGATTCCACTACCAAGGGAAAAAAAAAAATAGTGCTTTGTAGGTACCAGGATTGCTACACCTCAGCATTTCCTCATACTCATTCATATTTCGATTTATCTGTGTTTAGGATTTTTAAAAAACTTCCCAGCTATAAATCATTTATATAATGCATCAGTACAATGCACCAGTTATTTCCTTCCTCAGTACTGTGCTTTGCGCAGTGCCATTCTTCCTGAATATAAAATGTGCTGAAAAGTAGTCATCTATGGAGTGGAAGAGGGTAAAATATAAATCAGGAAATTGTAGGGAAAATAAGTACTCTTAATTAAGATAACCTCAAATCGCCACAGTTTTGAAAAGCACAAAAACGTCTCCAAAGTTGGCTCTAAACAAGTTGATTACTGTATTTTTCTTTAAGCAATACTATGCAAAGTTGGGACTGACCCCTATATTCTGAAGAGTATTTTAAAAGGCTAATATACATCAGAATAATATCTGAAATACAGTCAAAATGTTTGTAAGATATATTTATGTTTTTATTTGCACTTAGGCAAGAAAGAGTGCTATTTTAAAACATAGTGCCTATTTAATAAAGTATGAGTTTTTAAGATAAAAAATTACATTGAAATAAATGTTTAAATGGATCATAAATTATCAGAAATAGACACATTAACTAACATCTTATTGCTAGAATGAGCAACCAGCATCAAGTATATAGAACAAAAAGTTAATTATTGTAATTACAACACTTTTGAACGACCCTTTTATATACATTTCTCATTTGATCCTCTTAACTTTAATCTCCATTTGAAAAACAATAGAAATTATTATCCCAACTTAAAGATGATAAAACTAAAGTTGAAAATTATATGGTTATAAGAAAAATGAATTATGAATGGTACGCTAATATGGCACTGCCAAATTTAAAAAACAAGCATAAAAGCAACTGGAGGTAATAACTGATACAGCACATAACCTGCAATCTAAAATAAATGCAACTTAATTTAAGAAGATAATGCATCCTGGTATAGCCAAATGAGTATTTAGATCCAAAGAAATCCCTAGAACAGAGTTCATACTGGGGATGAACATCAGAATCACTTAGGCAGTTTTTTCAAAACATGAATGTCCTTACCCCACTTGAGATGTTTAAAAGAAAAAGAAATCTTCAAAGTTTTTAAAGCCCAGATACATGTTTCTGAAAAAGCCTTCCAAGAAATTCTAACACACTCCTGATTAAGAATAATTGCCTTAAAACATGAAGTGAAAGCAACAATGCACATATTGAGAGAAGCAATCTGGGCAAAGCAATTCTGGCTACTCGTAACTTGTTTTTCTCTCCCACTCAAAAAAGAACCTTATTCAAATGCAAGCAAGAAAAATGACAATACAGCGATAGCCTTCAAATGCTCTCATTTATTTAAAAAGTAAATAATTTACAACACAAATATTTTAACTCTTGCAACACATCACACAAATGATTGTCACGCCAGTGTGTCAACACTATAGTTGAGAATAGCTGACTAGACTGCATGTCTCTCATAAAGGTCCTGGGTGACAGACTTTGCCTAAGACCTAAAGGAACCAATGGAGCTAACAATGTACCTTTTTCCAAATATCACCTCTACTCAGTTTGGAGAAAAAGAAAATAAGATCTACTATTTTTTTCCTCAAACCAGGTCTCTCATCAGCCAAAGGCTATTCCAATATATGAGGCTTACTTCATTACTCCAATACATCAGCTGACTTTCAACTGGGCCTTCAGAATCAAAGAAAGGAAATTTTCAGATGAGTATTCAACTGATTCATGCACCACAAGGTAAAAACTGTAAAAGATTCTGGCAATAGGGATTCTGTTACCATGGGGGGTAAAAAGGTAAGTCTTGAAAAAACTCTTGTACGTGCCAGGGTAAAATAAAGAAATTTTAAATTCTGTCCTAGATTATACAGGTATTAAAGTTAAAAACAAATGGCAAGACCAAATCACCTCTATTTTAAAAATAAAAATAGAGGAGGCCCAGATAAATAGGAATTTCAGAAAAACAATTTTATCCCATGCAATATTTGGGTCATGTGCCTACAAACAAAACCATTTTCAGAGAACCCAGATGAGAGAAAGTTGGAACAAAAGGAAACTCTGAGTCCCTTAAAATGCATAACCTAGATGTTCCTAATTATGATTCATTGTCTGGCTCCTCCCTAGTTATTACATTAACTCATTCCCTTTATCTATGCCTATCATATGTCACCTTAATTATTTAACACCACTGTTATTTCTATTTTTTCAAGTGTTGCATTTCTGAAACATTCATGCTCATGTGTGGCCTTTTACTTAAAAAAAGAAGTCATTAGCTGTAGCTATCCATTCCTAACTTCCAGCCCTGTTATTAAAGATTAAGTTGCATCTTTACTTACTTCCATTTCCCCCCTTTAATAGAGAAAAATAACAGTTCTCTTGAAATTCACACTACAAATAGTTGGTAAGAAGTGAGGTTTACAAAAACAATTCATTCCAGTACTTCCTATTGTGTGACATAGAAGAACCATACTAACGAAAAATGTGAATAAAAATAAATTATCTAAATTTTAAAACATTTTACCAAAGACAGCACTAATTATTAGTTAACAGAGCTACATGCCACACAAAGACATTTTGCTCTTTTTACTGGAACAATGAGAAGGTTTAAATTCAGACATAAAATATCTAATTTTACTTATATTAAATAAAATAGAATAAATATACAAAAGCAACGACTGCCTACTATGCATACCTTAGTTGGGTTTGGGAACATTTTCCTTCACTATGTCTATTATTATGTCAAAAGACTGTAATCAAGGTGTAATTTTTTTTAAAAAAGCAACAAAAAGCAGCTTAATACAAGCTGTGAAATCCTAATTAACGTGCTAACTTATCTAAACAAAATTTAGAATCATATACATGATTTTAAACTACATTCTAAATCACAAAATTTTGCTTGTAAGATTATGATTTATGTTACTTTTACATCATAGCTATCACATAATCAACACTTATACCTATTTACATATGACATCTGGTGAGAAATGAAGAAATGCTCTTAAATGCTTTGTAATGAATAAAAGTACTTTTTGAGGTTTTAATACTACCTTACTACAAAGAGAATCTAAACTAGACAACGAAAAACTAAGCAATTTCTTTTTCTTTTTTTTTTTTGTGTGTCACTTTTCTGGTTAAATTGCTGTTTCAAAACAGAATAGGAATTTAGAATTTCATTACTGAATCTTTTTCTATCTCTAAGGTCTTTATAACAGATTAAGGAAAAGTACACAGATTCCTTTAAACATTTTCTTTTTTTTTTTTTTTTAATTCCAGGCTTGGCAGTTTTCTAACAACTGAATTACAATTTAAATAACTTGTTACATTTTAAATAGTGCCATTTTAATGCAACTCTTGAGAAAAGACCAAAAAAACAAAAAGTTAATCACCCTTCAACTTCTAAACCTTTAAAATTTTCTATTTCTTTAAACATTTCCTCCTTACTTTTAGGGAATCCTTCCTCCTCACAACAGCACAAAATACAGTGTCAATGAACAAATTTAAATTGTATTACATTTTAAAATCCTGTGGGTCTTAACAATACTCTATACAGAAATGGTTGTTTCCTCTCTCATTTGAAAAAATTATAAGTATTACATTTATGCAATACATCAATAAAGTTTGATTAAATCGCCAAGAGGCTGAACTTAACTTACAATGCTAGGCATTCTTCATTACTTCCAAACAAAATCTTTCTGATAACCAATAAATTAACAAAACATTTGAAGTCATCTTAGCACTTCTAATCTACACATGCTTTGAATTCACAAATTTACAGGATTATCTGAAAGTCTGGTGTCACTTAAGTGGGAAAAGGGAAAGCTGAAATATTTTAAACTTCACTTAGTATTCTCACAACCACAGACAAACTGAAATCAAATGTCATGTGAAACACCCCAATTTCCTTTTCTGCCTACAGCAGTAGCTATGGCATTGTTCTGCTCAACCTTTTAAAAAGGTTCTTTAAGCTTCCTACTTCCTCATCTCCACTAGACATCAACCAACTTCTGAGGGTCACTGGACCAGGCAGTTTTGGGATGCGAGTCAAGTTCATAAACGGTGCCCCGTCTTCACTCTCTTAGGTACAGCATTTAACATATGCATTTAGCCCTCCCTGCCTTTGCTCACGCTGCTTCCTCTGTCTGGAAAGCGCCCCCCACTCACCTTGGCAAAATCCTGGTAAAAGACCAACTCGAACCCAGGCTACTTAATTTCTCCCACCACCCCGGCTCTCCCGTCCCCCCAACCTTGAGCTCCAGGCACCCCGAAACCACGTCTGTGCATACAGGAGGCTCTTCCCTGCTCTGCAATGTTTCTTATAAATTTATTTCCCCCCAAAGGGAGAGATCGAGCATTTATTAAGGGAAAATATACAGTCAAATAAGTGATAAAGTTGTATTCACTACTACCTATTATTTTAAAGCACGGATATTCTAAAACTCCTCTTTCCCCTTATTTCCAGCGGGAAGGAAGGGGGATTCAACGTCTCTATTCGTCAGATTAGAAACTGTGTGCTTTATCTCACAGTAAAAATTACACACTCTATTTTTTTTTTTTTTTTTTTAATAGAGACAGGGTCTCTGTCGCCCATGCTGGAGAGAAGGGGCGCGATCTTGGCTCACTGCAACCTCCACCTCGCCCAGGTTCGAGCGATTCTCCTACCTCAGCCTTCCGAGTAGCTGGGATTACAGGCGTGCGCCACCACGCCAGACTAATTTTTGTATTTTCAGTAGAAACGGAGTTTCAAAATGTTCGCCAGGCTGGTCTCGAACTTCCGACCTCAGATGACCCGCCCGCCTCGGCCTCCCAAAGTGCTGGGATTACAGGCGTGAGCCACCGCGCCCGGCCTACACCTGGTCGATGCAACATTAACACTTAAAATACCACGGATTTTTAAATTCGTTTAAAATACCACGAATGATTTTTAAAGCCGTGCCGCATTTTGTACAACTGTCAGTACAAGGGGGATCACCCCTTTGCATTTGACGAAATGAAAAAGGGGGAGAGAGCTTGCCCGAGGTTTGAAGGTTCCTCATTCTTGTTCTAAAACATAAAACCACCACTTCAATACATATCCATTTTTAACATGAGAACTCCTCGTCCTCCTTTAGTTCGCTTATGACTTCCCTAATCCTAAAATCAAGTCATTAGGAATTTCTAAGTTTCCTGCTATGACAACAGGATCAAATTACAGACCGCGGCTTGGATTTTGCACGCAAGCCCTGAAACAGGTAACTTTTTTAAAAGCTGACAATTTTACCATATGAGATTTTAAAGACAGAACGCGCCCCAGCCAAAACTGAGCTCCCTAAACTCACAGCGGCAGGACCCCAAGAAAAGCTCCTTCCCCCCGGCCCAGGTCCCCGACCCGGAACACTCACCGGAGGCCATGGCTCCGTTCCCCGCACCTTCCCGCAGGCAGTTCCCGGCGTCCTGGCCAGAGGCGGCCGTGGTCAGTCAGTCAGTCAGTCAGGAGGCCGAGGGACCTCTGCCGGCGGGGCCCCCAGTCCCCCGACCACCCCAGGGTCCTCCTCCTTCTTCCCGCCCTCCGCTGGGTTTGCGGCTCACACCTTCCCACCCCCTGAATTCTTGCGCTCCGGGTCACCAGCGTCGCCCGTCCACCGTGCGGGAGCCAGGGGCAGGGGGCGCAGCGGGGCGAGAGCCGAGTGCCGGCCAGGCCGAGAGGCTGGCAGCCTGGCGGGAGGGGAATTTCCCGCGGCTGACGTAGGCCCGGCGCAGCCTTCAAGCCGGAGGCGTGGGGCGGGGCGTCCTAGCTGCCGTCGCGCGCGCGACCGCCCCCAGCGCCCCGCCCTGCCCGCCCCCGCTCACGCTCACCGTCCGCCCCCGCGCGTACGCCCCCGGCGCTGCTGCGGCGGCGGGCTTGGGAGGGGGTCGAGGGAGCGGGAGCTTGGGGTGGGCTTCGGGAGCACAGGGAACGGCGGCAGCCGGGAGGTCGCAGCGTGAGAAGGCCGCCGGCTCCCGAGAAATCCCCCTCCTCCAGGTTGTTCTTCCGAGTGTGGTTTAAAGTTCAGGAGCGGGCGGGGGGGTGCGGATGACGTAGAGAGGGCCGGCCGCCCGGGAGCTTTTAGGGGCGCGCCGGGCGGCCGAGCGGGGCCGACCCTCCAGGCCGGGGAGGGCGAAGCCCGGGGTTTTCGAGAGGTGGTTCCCCCTCTTCCCGACTTCGCGCATGCAAATCTCCACCCCCGCGCCAGCGCGGAGGGGGAAGTGCGGCTGCGGCAGAGCCTGTCTTCTTCTATAATTCCTCTATTTGCATACGGGGACCCCCCCACCCGGCTGATTTTTTCCTCTTTCTATCTAAATTGCGAGGGTACTGTGAACTTTACGTCTTTTACCTACTGAAACCCGTTTAAACTCAAAAGGTCCGCACATCCAGGTCGTTGTCTCATTACGCAGTGCGCTGAAGTTTAGTGGACACTGTATCCTGAGATTTCACACAGATACCAAGAAAGGGGGAAATGGAGCAAACATTTAGTGCATTAAAGGACCTAGGATAACTTCGTTTCCTTCATTTGAATAGTACCTGCTATGCGTCAGATAATGTCTATACCTAATCTATGACGTATTTATTATTCCTAATTGTATAGCTGAAGTATTCGGGGTTCAGAGAAGTTACTTCAATATACAGCACTTCCAAATGCTGGTAAGAAAAGGCACAGTTTAAAAAAGCCAGGGTTGTCTGACTCCAAAGCTCCATACCCTTGCCCCATCCCTTACTAGTTAAAATAAGTACGGAGAGGGAATGGGGAGTATCAGCCTGCCATACAAGTGCCCAAAACTGGGGGACCCAGGTGGGCAAATAATTAAAAATATCCCGCCAACTCCAAAGTATTCTTTCCACGAAATGCACAATGTACAACAAAAGAATGAAACAGTTTTATTATTGGATACGTACTAAAACATACCATGATGCACATCACAGGCAATCCACTGAAGAGGGTGCAAAGACCAAAAAAAAAAAGAAACCTAATCCTTTCATATGGTCAGGCACATACAATCCATTATATACCTGTTAATTGTCTTTATCCAAAGGAAAATAATGGAAAGTTGTATCTTGGAGCCAAGAGCCAAGGCTTAAACCCCCGTAGAGACAGAGACGTGGAGCACCATCCTTGTTCACTTTCCAAGAGATGGCTCCAAGGCCCCCAAGAAAGACCTTCTGAGGATGCAAAACTAGCAAGAGGCTTATTTAGCTTTTTAAAACATGTACATACCTTTCAAAGAGATGGAAAGCATTTTCAATTCTCTGAAGGAATTTCAAAATGAAAAGTGACTGAGGGAGAGGAATGTTCTGAGGAGGTGACATTTGAGCTGAGTCCTCAGTATAAGAAAGAGCTGGCCGGGTGCGGTGGCTCACGACTGTAATCCCAGCACTTTGGGAGGCTGAGGCAGGTGGATCACGAGGTCGGGAGTTCAAGACCAGCCTGGCCAAGATGATGAAACTCCATCTCTACTAAAAATACAAAACTTAGCCAGGCGTGGTGGCAGGCTCCTTGTAACCCCAGCTACTCGGGAGGCTGAGGCAGAGAATTGCTTGAACCTGGGAGGCGGAGGTTGCAGTGAGCCGAGATCATGCCACTTGCACTCCAGCCTGGGTGACACAGTGAGACTCTGTCTCAAAAAAAAAAAAAAATGCCATTCACAGGGAGATTCAGGGAAAGAACATTCCAGCTGGGGGAACAGCAGGCAGCAGGTCCTTGAGATAGGAAAGAGCACAGTCAAGAATTGTCCCTCATCCTCACGACCTTCAAATGTCTCACTAAACATTCACATTTGTGTAGTTGAAATGCCTATTTTAATAATATATGGTTAGAACACAACTCCCTTTCATATATAAATATACAATATTTTTGTATGGTTTTAATATACACTGAATTTCCCAGGAATACAAATACTGTATAAATTGAAGACAGACTTTTATTAAAAAAGTTTTAAGAGTTGGAAAATTGTAACTCTGACAGCTCATCAATACAACATAGTATGCCAGGTGTGGTGGCTCACACCTGTAATCCTAGTATTTTGGGAGGCCGAGGTGGGTGGATTACCTGAATTCAGGAGTTCAAGACCAGCCTGGGCAACATGGTGAAACCCTGTCTCCACTAAAAATACAGAAATTAGCTGGGCGTGGTGGTGTGCACCTGTATGCCAGCTACTCGGGAGGCTGAGGCACAAGAATCGCTAGAACCGGGCTGGCGGTGGTTGCAGTGAGCCGAGATAGTGCCATTGCACTCTAACCTGGGTGACAGAGCTAGACTCTGTCTTGGGGGAAAAAAAAAATACAACACAGTAATATCAGGCTGCATTTGCAGCACTTGCATTCACACTGATTCTAGGTACAAGTACAAACATCTGCCAACTTCATTGTGTCTTTTTTTTTTTTTTTTGGAGACAGGGTCTCGCTCTGTCACCAAGGCTGGAATGCACTGGCATGAACACAGCTCACTGAAGCCTCCATCTCCTAGGCTCAAGCTATCCTCCTACCTCAGCCTCCCAAATAGCTGGGACTACAGGCATGTGCTACCACACCCGGCCCATTATAGCTTTTTTTTTTTTTTAAAGAGATGGGGTCTTGCTACATTGCCCAGGCTGGTCTCGAACTCCTGAGCTCAAGCAATCCTCCTGCCTCAGCCTCCCAAAATGCTGGGATTACAGGCATGAGCCACTGTATCTGGCCATATTATGTCTTTTAATGTAGTTATGCCCAAGTATTTACATACTGAGGTCGATATTATTTTCCTATAAATTGCTTTCTTTTTATTTCTTAATATTGCTGTTAGAATATTATTTTTATTTATTTGAAAATGTTCATGTAAAGTAGATTATGAATTTCATTTCAAGCTACTAAAGGGGATGTTACAAATATATGTTATAAAACAGTAGGCACTGATCTGAAAGGGCAGAGAACCTTTAGAACTCTTGATACTAAAGAACTTACCTTAAATATATGAAAAAAAATTTTTTAATGATGCAGCAGTCAAAAAGTCACAATTCTCCAGGAAACAAACAAATCTGATTAGCAAATGGATGTGTTCTGAGTCTGTGATCCCAGAATATGAAAAAGTAAGAGTGAGGGATCATAAGTGAAATTGCTCCATATGAGATTTTTTTCCTTGTTGAAAGAACAAGACACCCATCATTAAACTGAATGGATACAGTTGTAACAGTTTCAGAATAAAATCAAACGTTGTGGTCACCATAGGCTTGTAGAACTGGAACAAACATATATTATTTTGGCAGTCTTGAGCTTTCCCAGGCAGGAACTAAAGGTGACTGAAGTCATCATCCTAGGGACATGCTAGTATTTGTTTGGGTCTTTTAGTGTGGGGCATGGATAAAATAATGTGTGCTCAGAATCTGCAGTAGTTACAGGCCAAGGCTGAAGCCTAGTGGAGAACAGGGCTCAGAGAAGCCTTGTTAGAGTGTCACCAAGGAGAGAGTCTTTGTAACCCACCACCCGGATTAAGATACAGAATGCTTTCAGCCACTCAAAAGGCTGCCTCAGGGCTGCTTCTAGTCAATATCCACCCCCAGAAGGCACCGGATATTCTGACCTCCTTGACAATAATTAGTTGTATCTGTTTTTAAACTTGATATAAATGGAGTCATGCAGTGTATACTCTTTTAAGTATGACTTTCTCACTTAACATTATGTTTATGTGTCATGTCCATACTGTGTGACAGTAGTACATTCATTATTGGGGAGAAATCCATTGTATGAATATAGCACATTTCATTCATCCAGTCTGTTGATAAATATTTGAGTTGTGTCCACATTGTTGTCCATCTTTTGGTGGATATAAGCACTTATTTCCGTTGGTTTACACCCAGGAGTAGTACTGCTGGATCATATGATAAATATATGTTAGTTTTAGTAGACACTGCCAGTTTTCCAAGGTTGTTGTACCAAATTATATTCCCACAAAAAAAAACTTAAGAGGCTGGGCGTGGTGGCTCACGCCTGTAATCCCAGTACTTTGGGAGGCCAAGGTGGGCGGGTCACCTTAGGTCGGGAGTTCAAGACCAGCCTGACCAACATGGAGAACTCCTGTCTCTACTAAAAATACAAAATTAGCCCTGCATGGTGGCGCATGCCTGTAATCCCAGCTACTTGAGAGGCTGAGGCAGGAGAATCACTTGAACTCAGGAGGCGGAGGTTGCAGTGAGCCAAGATTGTGCCATCGCATTCCAGCCTGGGAGACAAGGGTGAAACTCCGTCTAAACAAACAAACAAACAAACAAGATAATTCAATTTGTTTCACCAACACTTGGTATTGTCCTTTTAATTTTAGCCATTCTGATGGAGGTGTAGCAATACCTTCTTGTGGTTTTTATATACATTTCCCTGATAACTAGAGATGCTGAACCCTTTTTTTGTTTTTGTTTTTGTTTTTTTTGGAGACAGAGTCTCGCTTTGTCTCCCAGGCTGGAGTGCAGTGGCGCAATCTCAGTTCACTGGAACCTCCGCCTCCCAGGTTCAAGCGATTCTTCTGCCTCCACTTCCTGAGTAACTGGGACTACAGGCACGCCCACCGCACGTGGCTAATTTTTGTATTTTTTTGGGTTTTGTTTTAATTTTTTTTTATTTTTGTATTTTTAGTAGAGACAGGGTTTCTCCGTGTTGGTCAGACTAGTCTCGAACTCCTGTCCTCAGGTGATCCGCCTGACTTGGCCTCCCAAAGTGCTGGGCTTACAGGCGTGAGCCACCACGTCTGTCTGTATTTTTTTTTTTTTTTAAGAAGAGACAGGGTTTCACCATATTGGCCAGGCTGGTCTCCAACTCCTGACCTTGTGATCTGCCCCCGTTCGCCTTCCAAAGTGCTGGAATTACAGGTGTGAGCCACTGCACCTGGCCAAGATACTGAACACCTTTGTACAAATTTATTAGTCATTTGGCTATCTTCCTTTGCAGAGTACCTGTTTCAGTCTTTTGTCCATTAAAAAAAAAATTGGGGCTGGGCACTTTGGGAGGCCGAGGCAGGCTGATCACGAGGTCGGTAGTTCGAGACCAGCCTGACCAACATATATGGTATAACCCCGTCTCTACTAAAAATACAAAATTTAGCCGGGCGTGGTGGCACACACATGTAATCCCAGCTGCTCAGGAGGCTGAGGCAGGAGAATCGCTTGAACCTGGGAGGAGGAGGGTGCAGTGAGCCGAGATCACACCACTGCACTCCAAACTGGCGACAAAGTGAGACTCATCTCAAAAAAAAAAAAAAAATCGGATTATCTATCTTTTTCTTATAGATTTGTAGACATTCTTTATGCATTCTGGATATGAGTATATCAGGTGGGTTCTTTGGGAAGCAGGTACCAATATGAAATAAACAATGCAAGAGATTTATTGGGAGTAATATCTATGAAAGATAAAGGGGAAAGAAAAAAGTTACAGGCAGGGAAAATCTTAAGATGCAGGTCTGACACTGGTGAAAAGAAATGGGAAAGGAAGGTAAATTTGGTAGAGTGAGATGAGAGTGCATCTTTGAGGAAGTCTCAGTAAATCCAATGGGGAGCTCTAACACAAACACTGTGCACAGAGCTAGTGAGTCCTTACACTACCTCTGTGCTTATAATTGGCTAGGTGGCTCCGAGGAAATTTGTGGCCTTGGCTTGAAAGCTGAGGCAGATCCCCTCTAGAATGGAGATCTGAGCAGAGCACCTCTATGAATGCCACAGAGTTGTTATCAAATATATGCATTGCAAGTATCCTCTCCTAGTATGTGGCTTGCCTTTTCGTTATTTTAGAGAAGTTTTTAACTTAATTAAGTCTGATTTATTTTCTTTGATAGTGTTTTACATGTAATGTTAGAGAACTCTTCTTGGACTGAGGTTATGAAACTATTTTCGTATGTTTTCTTCTAAAAGTTTTATAATACTCAGTAATATTTAACGGAGGCTCTGAAAAACATCTGCTGAATTCTCTCTGTTCCACAGCTAAAGGCCTTGGCTTTGCAAACACACAGGCCTGGATTTCAATCTTAACTCGTCCTAGATTGTTAGCTGTGAGACTCTGGGCAAGTCCCTTAGCTTCTCTGTGCCTGTTTGCTTATCTGTAAAATAGGGGTAGTAATATGGTACCTACCTCACAGGCTTCTTGTGAGGACTAATTGTGATCACTAATACAAAGTGCCTGACACAGGGAAAGCACTCAAAAATGTTGGCAGGTTTTTTTCCTGTTTTACTATAAAAATTATTGGGACCAGACATGGTGGCTCATGCCTGTAATCCTAGCACTTTGGGATACAAAGGTGGGAGGATCACTTGAGCCTGGAGTTCAGGACCAGCCTGGACAACTAAGTGAGACACCATCTCTACAAAAGATTTTTTTTTTTTTAATTAGTCGGGTGTGGTGGCACATACCTGTGGTTCCAGCTACTTGCAAGGCTGAGGAGGGAGGATTGCTTGAGCCTAGGAGGTCAAGGCTACAGTGAGCCATGATCCTTGCACTGCATTCCAGCCTGGGCAACAGAGCAAGACCCGTCTCAAAAAAAAAAAAATTCAAATATACAGCCAAACTGAAAAATTTTTTCAGGGAACATATGTATACCCACTAACTGGATTCCACCACTAACATTTTACTGCACTTGCCTTATCACCTGTTTATTTTTCCATCCCTCTGTCTATCCATTCATCTATCTGGTTTTTAAAAATGTATTTCAAAATAAGTTGCAGACACTGGTACTCTTCCCTCTGAATACGTGGACATGTATAACAGTGATTCTTACACTTTAATAACCACCAGAATGATTGTATTTGTTGGATTCAATGGTGTTCTCCCTCAGATAATTCTAGATAAATGGCCAAATTTCGTCTTTGATACCCTCTTTATCTGAGTTACCTGTCTTCCGTTATGTAGTTTATGTAGATACTTTACATCAATTTAAGCCACACGGTTCTCTTACAAAAAATTAGACCTGATCGAGAGTACCCTGTAGTCCCAATTAGCGTACTACAAGTACTGCCCAACTCTCTGTAGTGAGGAGGTGTCCTTCCACTATTAAGGACAAATAGCTGCAACAGCTGGGTTCAACCACTATAAGTGAATTTCACCGGTGCTGTTGGCCAAATCCCACTCCTGCTCTCCTGTTTACTTACTGCATTAGTATTGTTTGAGATCTCTGAAACTCACTTATGTGATTTATAAGGTTGTAAAAGACAAAACTAAGGGCAAAACAAACAAAAAAACCATAAAGAATGAGAGTTGGGGCCGGGCGCGGTGGCTCACGCCTGTAATCCCAGCACTTTGGGAGGCTGAGGCAGGCAGATCACGAGGTCAGCAGATCGAGACCATCCTGGCTAACATGGTGAAACCCCGTCTCTACTAAAAATACAAAAAAAATTAGCCGGACATGGTGGTGGATGCCTGTAGTCCCAGCTACTCGGGAGGCTGAGGCAGGAGAATGGCATGAACCTGGGAGGCGGAGCTTGCAGTGAGCCGAGATCACGCCCCTACACTCCAGCCTGGGAGACAGAGCAAGACTCCATCTCAAAAAAAAAAAAAAATGAGAGTCGGGTGTGGTGGCTCACCCATGTAACCCCAGCACTTTGAGACTGAGACTTGAGACCAGGAATTGGAGACCAGCCTGGGCAGCATAGCGAGACCCCCATCTGTACAAAAAAAAAAATCCAGGTGTGGGGGCGTGCACCCATAATATTAGCTACTTGAGAGGCTTAGGTGGGAGAATCACTTGAACCCAGGAGTTTGAGACTGCAGTGAGCTTTGAACACACCACTGCACTCCAGCCTGGATGACAGAGCAAGACCCTGTCTCTTAAAAAAATTTCATAAATAGTTTGGCATGTGGCAGCAGACCCAGATCCTGTCATCAGTTTTGCCTGCTGTCCCTCCTATCTAACACAAGTTCATGTGCTGCCATCTTTAAAGCACACTTTAGGGGAAAGGGATAGTCCCTAAAGTAAAAACTATACATCTGAGGAAACCTGCAGCATTCACCTATTTTCATTTAAGGAACTGAAACATAAGATTAATGAACACCCAGACAAATGAAATCTTAGTACATAAAAACTCCAAAAAGCATTCGTAAGATATCCATTGTTAAAAATTTTCTTGGCTGGGCGCGGCGGCTCACGCCTGTAATCTTGACACTTTGGGAGGCTGAGGCAGGAGGATTGCTTGATCCCAGGATTTCTAAACCAGCCTGGGCAACATAGCAAAACCCTGTCTCTATTAAAAAAAAAAAAAAAAAAAAAAAAAATTGGCGGGTCGTGGTGGCTCACGCCTGTAATCCTAGCACTTTGGGAGGCCGAGGCAGGCATATCACTTGTGGTCAGGAGTTTGAAACCAGTTTGGCCATCATGGTGAAACCCCATCTCTACTAAAAATACAAAAAATTAGCGGGGCATGGTGGTGCATGCCTGTAATCCCAGCTACTCAGGAGACTGAGGCAGGAGAATCACTTGAACCTGGGAGGCAGAGATTGCAGTGAGCCGATCTCGTGCCACCGCACTCCAGCCTGGGCAACAAAGCAAGACTACATCTCAAAAAAAAAAAAATCTCTTTTTAATCTTTTATTTATATTGTGTAGGCCCTATACTGTGGTATGCTAGTTTTGCGTATATAGCACTGCTTAGAAGTATGACACAGTGTGCTGACTTGGGTTTCTCTAACTATAGTAATATCTGATGTGTCACAACCATGAGATCCAGTGATTACTTGTTCCGATTTAGAATTAACATTTTTCAGAACGAGTAATGAAGTCATCATCACCTTCAAGTCATATGGTGCCTCTTTTATGTCTCAACAGGAGAGAGTTCAATTTTAAGGTTGGAAGGAACCCTATAGATCATTTAGTTCATCTCCCTCGTTTTACACATGAGGAAAATGAGGCACGGAAAGTGTAAGTACCTTGCCCATGTTCATTTGCTAGTTAATTGTTGAGTTGAGACTTGAAACCAGACCTCCAGACTCTTTGTTTCTTTTTCACTGTGTCATATCACCTTTCAAAATATGACCTGAGATATAAAGCAATATAACTGGCAGCCATAATCTTACTAATAAAAATGCAAATATATGAAGGTTTAGCATTCACAGGCTCCATATCTTTTAAGACTCTCATGTCTTTTGCCAAAAATTCTCAATTCAATACCTGTATGGGAAAAGTAAAAATCAGTGCGTTTACTTTTTTAATTAAAGGCATTGACTGTGTCTTGTTCAACTTTTATTCCCTAGAGTGGCTAGTATAGTGCCTTGAGCATTGTGGATGCTCATTAAATGCCAAATAAAATATAAATTATTACATATTGAATCACTCCAGTATTGATAGGAGTGACAATGTATCACCACTGGGCATTAGATACCACCAAGAAAAAAAAAAAGAGACACAAGGCTCAACTCCTGCCCAAAGTGATAACTATGCCTGCAGAGAGGTATGATAGTTATTATATTAAGACAGGTATCAAAATCATGGATTAGTGTCATGAAAGCAGGCAAGCTGGGCCAACTGGTTACTAAGTTCATATGTATATTTTACTTATTTATTTTTAGATTGAGATGAGATTTCAGTATGTCAGGGCTGGTCTCAAACTCCTGGGCTCGAGCAGCCCTCCCACCTCAGCCTGCCAAAGTGCTGGGAATACAGGCATGAACCACTGCTCCCGGACCTAAATTCTTTAATAACATTCAAAGTCTTTGATTTTTTGCTAAAATATGTTTATTTTTAAATTACAACCTAAAAAAAATACACATATAAAACATTAAAGAAAGGCTGGGCATAGTGACTCACACCTGTAATCCCAGCACTTTGGGAGACCATGGTGGCAGGATCAGTTGAGGCCAGGAGTTCAAGACCAGCCTGGGCAACATAGTGAGACCCTGTCTCTATAAAACAAAACAAATAAACAAAATTAAATAAAGATTGGAGAAAAGAAGAAAACTCACCTATAATTCTACCTCAGTAATACAGACATCACCTACATGCATCTGTGAGTATGTTTGTATGTGTTGTCTTCTAGAGCTTTTTCATATGCAGGCTTTGGTTTATTTCTTCTTCTATTACTTGATCATGGTAAAAAAAATTAAGGCAGAGAAAATGAAAGTCAAGTAAAATGACCAACCCTATGCAAAAAATAACCAAGAGTAATAATTTGGAGTATATCCTTGTGTAACTTTTATTGTATATTTTATATCACTATAGATCATATATATATAAACTTTGGTAGCCTGGATTTTTCTTTCATGCCATAGACTTTTTTTTTTCTTTTTAGAGACCAGCTGTCACCCTGCAATGGCACAGTCACAGCTCACTGTAGCTTCAAATTCCTGGGCTCAAGTGATTCTCCTGCTTCAGCGTCATGAGAAGCTGGGATTACAGGGATAAGCCACCATATCTGGCTAATTTTACAATTATTTTTGTAGAGATGGGGTCTCCCTATGCTCGCTGGGCTCGTCTCGAACTCCTGGATTAAAGCAGTCCTCCTGCTTTGACCTCCCATAGTGCTGAGGTTATAGGCATGAGCCATCGCGCCTGACCTGGATTTTATGCTGAGCACTATAAGGAAGGAGGTTGTCTAGAGAATAGATATCCTAGGAAACTGAGAATGGTTCCAAGGCTTGTAGGTCCTAATCAGCTTAAAGAACAGATTTTATGTAACCAGGGAGTTGAAAAATTGGAAAAATAGGAAATTATGAGCAGGAAGTTGGGCTTTCTAAGTTATTGCATTAAAAAACCAGGCTTATATTTAGATATCTAATACCATTGAGATTGAAGACAAGCATGACTTTCATGTAATAATAGTTACGGCAAACTATCAAAAAGTCTAATGAGATTTAAAATATATTAAACCTAATTTTGGATATTCCAGATGAAATATTTTCATTTTCTTTTCTTTCTTTTTTTTTTTTTTGAGACAAAATCTCACTCTGTCGCCAGACTGGAGTGCTGTGACGTGATCTCAGCTTGCTGCAACCCCTGACTCCCTGGTTCAAGCAGTTCTCCTGCCTCAGGCTCCCGAGTAGCTGAGATTACAGGCACATGCCACCATGCCCAGCTTATTTTTTTTTTTTTGTATTTTTAGTAGAGACAGGGTTTCACTGTGCTGGCCAGGATGGTCTCAATCTCCTGACCTCGTGATCCGCCTGCCCCTGCCTCCTAAAGTGCTGGGATTACAGGCTTTGGGAGCCACCACACCCAGCTGAAATGTTTTCATTTTCACAGTAAATGTGTACATCTTTATTTTTACTTAGTGCTTAACTAAAAGTGATAGATCAGGTTGGGTGTGGTGGCTAATGCCTGTAATCCCAGCACTTTGGGAGGCCGAGGCAGGGAGATCACTTGAGGTCAGGAGTTTGAGACCAGCCTGGCCAGCCTGGTAAAACCCTATCTCTACCAAAAATATAAAAAATTAGCCAGGTGTGGTGGTGCGTGCCTGTAATCCCAGCTACTTGGGAGGCTGAGGCAGGATAATTGCTTGAACCCGGGAGGCGGAGGTTGCAGTGAGCCAAGATCGTGCCACTGCCCTCCAGCCTGGGCAACAGAGCGAGACTCCATCTCAAAAAAAAAAAAAAAGGGTGATAGATCAATATTATAAATAATAAACTTATACTTTCCTATTATTGGGTATATTTTGAATATATTTTTTTGCCTTAGACTTTTGAAACAATCTTGGTCACATTACTTATTATTATTTATTTTTTTGAGACAGAGTCTCACTCTGTTGTCCAGGCTGGAGTGCAGTGGCACAATCTTGGCTCACTGCAACCTCCACCTCCCAGATTTAAGTGATTTTCAATACCTCAGCCTCCTGAGTAGCTGGGACTACAGGCATGTGCCATCTCGCCTGGCTAATTTTTGTATTTTTTGTAGAGACGGGTTTTCACCATGTTGGCCAGGCTGGTCTCAAACTCCTGACCTCAGGTGATGTGCCTGCCTTGGCCTCCCAAAGTTCTGGGATTCCGTGTGCAGCCTGGAATAGGTTTTTGCTATGGTTTGAATGTGTCCCTCAAAATTCATGTGTTGGAAGCCTAATTCCCAATGTGATAATATTAAGAGGTGGGGCCTTTAAGAGATGATTAAGTCATAAAGGTGGTGCCTTTATGGATGGGATTAGGGCCCTTATAAAAAGACTCAAGGTTGAAGGGGGAGCTCTCTTGCACTCTTACATGTGATGACACGCCAAGAAGGTCCTTGCAAGATGTCAGCACCTTGATCTTGGACTTCCCAGCCTCCAGAACTATGAGACAATTAATTTCTGTTCTTTATAAATTACTGAAAGTCTCCAATATTCTGTTATAGCGGCTCAAATGAACTGAAATAGTTTTTTTGTTTTGTTTTTTTCCCACTCATAAAAAGGGACACTCAGGAATTCACTAGACTTTGCTGTGTCTGCATGTGACAAGTAAACCACAGAAGCCATTTTAAGACAATGAGTTAAAAATAAAGCCACCATGGGCTGGGCGCAGTGGCTCATGCCTGTAATCTCAGCACTTTAGGAGGCCAAGGCAGGCAGATCACTTGAGGCCAGGAGTTCAAGACCAGCCTGGTCAACATGGCGAAACCCCATTTCTACTAAAAATACAAAAATTAGCCAGGCATGGTGGTGCGCACCTGTAATCCCAGCTACTTGGGAGCCTGAGGCACGAGAATCACTTGAACCTGGGAGGTGCAGGTTGCAGTGAGCCAAGATCATGCCACTACATTCCAGCCTGGGTGACAGAGTGAGACCCTTTCTCAAAAAATAAATAAAGCCACCATGCTGAAGATGTTAGAGCAGAAAGAACTGGAAGGAATCTGAGTTTTTGGTGACATGATTAGCTGCTGAATTAGAACCATCCTACCTCAGACTCTTTGTTATATGAGATAACACATTTACATTATGATTTAAATCAGTTGAGTTTCCTGTTATTTGCAGCCCAAAATAAGAGAGATCCAACTATCCCTAAAAGAGAGACTCAGCCTGGCTGAGGTCTGAGCTCCTGAAAAATGGTCTCCACTATGTATTTCCTTAAACTGAGCATTTAATTCTATCAATCTTCAGACATAGTACTTTAATTTTCACTTCCTGTATTATACTTAACAGTTACCGTATGCGTACTGTTGCTCAAGACCACTGGCGGATTCAGAAATAGAACACAGTGCCTAGGTCAAAATGGAAGTTTACAACTTTAATGAAGCCCTTTGACAGAGTACAGGAAATCAAAGTCAACCAAACAGGAAGTAGATAGAGCAGAACAGAGCAGCCGGAAATATTTGGGCCTGGCACAAGAATTGGTCTATATACAGAACACCTATAAAACAAACAAAATATTTAGAGCTGAAATCTTTAAATTTGTAAACACTTAAAGGGGATCATTTAAAGAAGAAGAAAAACAAGGAAGTAAACGGAAGACAGAAATGTCTCTTGCCAGAGTACTTATTGCGTAAACCAAAGAATGTTTCTGCACAGCTTGTAGCAGTTTTAAAACATTATATAACTTAATTAATTAATTTCTTTTCAAGGCAGGGTATTGCACTATCTCCCAGGCAGGAGAGCAGTGGTGCAATCACCGCTCACTGCAGCCTCCACCTTGTGGGCTCAAGCAGTCCTCCCACCTTAGCCCCCCAAGTAGCTGGGACCACATTAGGTGCACGCCACTAGGCCCAGCTAATTTTAGTTTTAAAACATACCTGCAAATTCCTTGATCTTCCCCCCATGAAGAGGTGAACTTTGTGGCCCTCCCTTTGATTTTGGGCCAAGCATTAGTGACTCGTTGACCAGTAGGGTATGGCAGAAATGATTCTGTGTGACCTTCTGGACTCAGTCAAAAAAGGTGGTACAGATTCTCCCTGGTTCTCTGTACCCTGCATTAGAGCCTTGAGCCACTGTCTAAGAAGCATTACTACCCTGAGACCACCATGCTGCTAGGAAGCACAAATTAACTCATGTAAACAGATCACATGGAGAGGCCCTGACATCCCAAGCTCTCCCAATGCCTGCTCTTCCATCTACTGCCACTGCATGTGAGATATTAAGTCAGAACCACCGAGTGGAGCTCTTCCTGAATTCCTGACCCACAGAAACCATGAGATAATAAAATGATTGTTGTTGTTTTAAGCCAGTAAGCTTTGGGGTGGATTGTTATGCAGCAATAGATAACCGGAACAGTAGATGAGGTGATTTAAATGCTATGGCTCTTTAATAAGTAAGGAAAGAACTCAAGGACCCATTAAAAGTCATTATAACTAATTACTATAACCATCAAGATGAAGTGGTAGCTTCCAGTCAGAGGACCTGTTAGCAATAATAAAAGCAAATGATTATTGGTGAGGCCAAGCATGGTTTTAAAAAAAAAAAATCTCAATTCTGAAAGAACAAAGAACACTTTAGTTAAAATGAAATATTTAAATACTATGCCATATTTCTCAAGGGCAATTTGTGCAAGCAATTTTCTTTTTACCACTTTTTCTCCCCATTTCAGAGATTCATATTATCTATAAGCTATAACAGATATTTGGGCTGATTCCTGACATAGCATAACTTAGCAACTCAAAAAGCTACAAGCTGGGAGATTGAGGACTCCTATGCACTGAGTACCACTTTCTTGGCCTTTGGATATTCAATCATTTAACATTTCTGTAAGGGAAATGTAGCCAGTGGGACCCTATCTGTAGGATAAATTTTGTGATGGAAAAGATAGGATGTCAGAAGTGTCAAAGATTCCTAAGACTCACACAGTATTGATTCTTGTTTTAAAGTATTAAAAGAATATAAATAAAAATTAAGAGCAGTCAAAGCAAATACAGAAAAGTCACATGGAAAATGTATATGTAATGTCCAGAGTGGGCAAATCCATACACAGAAAGTAGATGAGTGATTGCCTGGGGCCGGGGGTACATGGGATCTGACTACTAAGGAATTTCTTTATGGAGTGCTGAAAATGTTCTAAAATTAATTGTAATGAAGATTGTAAAACTGAATTTACTAATATCCATTAAATTGTGTACTTCAAGTGCATGAACTGCACGGATGAATTTCATGATGTGTGAATTATATCTCAATAAAGCTGCTATAAAAAAGTAACTGGAAAATTATATAAGATGAAAACAGATTAAAAAATAGATCCTTTTTATCATAATAAAAATGTTTCTACTGATGCTTAGAAATTCCCTGGCTAAATGAGTAGGTGAAACAGATTCCTCTAGAGAAGAGTTCAGCAAACTTTTTCTCTAATAGGCCACATAGAAAATACTTTGTAGCCTGGGCAACATAGCAAGACCCCATCTCTACAAAAAAATTTTTAAAATTAGCTGGGTATGGTCACCTGTGCCTGTAGTCCTAGCTACTTGGGAGGCTGAGGTGGGAGGATTCCTTGAACTCAGGAACTGGAGGTTATAGTAAGCTATAATCAGTGCCACTGCACTCCAGCCTGGGCAACAGAGACTCTGTCTCTATTTTTTAAAAAAGAAAATATTTTAGGATTTATGGGTGTGTTAGTCCATTCTCACACTGCTACTAAAGACATACCTGAGACTGGGTAATTAAAGAGGCTTAATTGACTCACAGTTCAGTATGGCTGGAGAAGCCTCAGGAAACCTACAATCATGGCAGAAGGAGAAGCAAACACATCCTTCTTCACATGGTGTCAGGAAGGAGAAGTGCTAAGCAAAGGGGGAAAAGCCCCTTATAAAACCATCAGATCTGTGAGAACTCACTATCGTGAGAACATCCTGGGGCTAACTGCCCCCATGATTCAATTACCTCCCACTGGGTTCCTCTACAACAGATGGGCATTATGGGAAGTACAGTTCGAGAAGAGATTTGGGTAGGGACATGGACAAACTATATCCGTGGGCCAAGAGGCAAAATTGTGGATACTACATAGGTCCTCATATAACAAGAGAAAACAAACTTCTGCACATTTTTAATTGATGAAATTAAAAATGTAACAATAATTGGGTACAATTTTTTGTAATAGAAGTCTGCTAATGAGAAGACATTCCTTTTTTGGGGATAACATTTTGCTTAACTGATGTTTAAAGTTGGTGTTTCCTATCATCAGATTGACTGCAAATGTTATTCTGAAAAAAATAATTCCTAGTTCACGGGTCATACAAAATCAGGCAGTGGGCTGGATTTGGCCCATGGGCTATAGTTTGTCACCCTGTGCTCTAAAGGAATAAATTCCTAAAGGTTGATACATTCATTTCTTAGGGCTTCTGTAACAAAGTATCACAAACTAAGTGGCTTGAAATAACAGAAATGTATTGTCTCACAGTTCTAGAGGCCAAAAGCCTTAAAGCTAAGTGTTGGCAAGGCCTTTCCCCTCCAAAGGCTCTAGAGGAGGATGCTTCCTTTCCTCTTCCAGCTTTTAGTAGCCTCAGGTGTTCCTTGGCTTGTTGCAGCACAGCTCTAATCTCTGCCTCTGTCTTTATATGGTCTTCTTCCCTCTGTGTTTGTGTCTGTGTTTTGTCTCATCTTCTTCTAAGAACACCAGTCATATACTAATTCAGTATGATCTCTTTTTTTTTTTTTTTTTTTTTGAGAAGGAGTCTTGCTCTGTCTCCCAGGCTGGAGTGCAGTGGCGCAATCTCGGCTCACTGCAACCTCTGCCTCCTGGGTTCAAGTGATTCTCCTGCCTCAGCCTCCTGAGTAGCTGGGATTACAGGTGTCTGCCACTGCTAATTTTTGTATTTTTTAATAGAGATGGGGCTTTGCCATGTTGGCCAGGCTGGTCTCGAGCTCCGACCTCAGGTGATCCCCCACCTCGGCCTTCCAAACTGCTGGGATTACAAGTGTGAGCCACCACTCCTGGCCTGATCTCATCTTAACTAACTATATCTGAGATTCTAGAGATCTCAGTTTGTTTCTTTGGTTTGTTTCCACTTTAAAACTTTTTAAAACAGTATAATGTATAAAGATTCTAGTAACACCCACCACTCCCAAAAGAAGAAAATGATAAAGCTCACAAATTCGAAATCCATCCCTGTTTGTGCCATCAGAATCTGGGACATCTCAGTAGGGTACGGTTTGGAGGTTTTATGGATTGTCTTATGTGCACCAGAAGGGTAGCTAGAAACATCAGGCCACACCTGTAATTTAACTTTCTTGAGAGAGAGGGGATAAACTCTTGAAAGCAGAGATGCCTTTTAACCTGTGAGACTGTTGTGTATGCTGTATTTCCCAGTAGACTGTGGACAGGTGGGAGCAGCACAGTTGTCTCAAGGATTTCCTCTTTATGACTGAGACTTCAATGGTTAAAATTTGAAAAAAAAAGAGAATTTCCTCTTTAATGATTTTATCTTCAACTGAGCAATTTTAGTATTCAAAGGAGTACTTTGCAGTCATAAAATCATGAACTGTTCACATTGGAAGAAACCTCCCTTCCTCTAGCTTAACAGATGAAGAAACTGAGGCTCAAAGTGAAAAAACTATGGGCTCAAGATCATTCATTCATTCAACAGATGTGTATTAAACAACCACCACAAGGCAGGCTATGTACTAGGCCCTGAGACCTAGAAGTGAACAAAGTGGACACAGTTCCAATTCGGAAGGAGCTTCAAGTCTACAGGAGATACAAAGTGACCACATATGGATAATGGTGACAAGTGTTACACAGGACAAGTGCAGGAGCTGGAGCCCAGGCAAGGAATGAAAGGGCCGGACTGGGGATATGGGAGCTGATGGAGCTTTCTGGGCAGATGGAACTGGAATGGAATGTTTGATGTTCTGAGGTGGAGAGGAGTAAGGCGTTTCAAGGAATCGAGAAGGCCAGTGTGTCTGGAGTGCCGTTTGTGAAGACGATTTAGTTCTTCATGAGGCAGGCCAAGGGCAAGATCCTGAAAGGCCTTTTAAGCTATGGTGAGCCCTTGGACTTTATCCTTAAAAAAACTTTTTTTTTCCTCTTACTCTCCTTCCCAATGGAGTTTATCGTATGACCAGTTGGGAGCCCTAAAAGCTTCTAAGCGGAAGACTATCATGCTCAGATTTGATTTTAAAACATGCAAAAGGCCTTGGATACTGATTAAAGAATGGTTGAGAGGTCAGGGAAGAAGAAAGCTGAACTCATAGGACTGTAAGTTAATACTATGTCCAGGCAAGAGTTGATGATGGCTTGTACTGGGGTATAGCTATGATGGTGGAGAGAAGTGGATGGATTGGATAAATGATCTGTTCATAGGATCTACCATATCTGAAAAATTAATATATATAAGGGTGAAAAAAAAGGTGTCAAGAATGACTTTCAGGTTTGGGGCATGAGCAGCGGTATGGAGAGTGGTACCATGGAATGAAACAGGAAACACTGGAGGAGCCCCAGGTTTGAGGGTAGAAAGAGGAAGATTATGAGTTTGCTGTGAGTATGTTCAATGAGGAGCCTGTGGAACAACAAGACAGCTGCCCATATGGGTCTAAAACTGGAGATACACAATTGAGAGTGGTTGTTGGGATGTAAGGGAACCAGTGAATGATGTCCCATACATTCTGAGTGCCGAAGCAGCTGAGAACTAGATACCGATCTTGGGAATCAAAAATCTCAATTTTTTTATTGGTTAAACTGGATTATAGAATGTATCTTATATCTGTAGACAAAATTGGGCTTTTTAATATCTTCTCCTTCAATTTCACCTATTGGCCCCTGATACAGTTTGGATGTCCCCTTCAAATCTCATGTTGAGATGTAATCCCCAGGGTTGGAGGGAGGCCTGATGGGAGGTATGTGGGTCATGGGGGTGGCTACCTCAAGGCTTGGTGCTGTCCTCCCCATAGTGAGTGAGTTCTCAGGACATCTGGTGGTTTGAAAGTGTGTGGCACCACCACTCCCCTCTACTCCATCCCCATGCACTCCTATTTCCTCCATGTGACGTGCCTGCTCCTGCTTCCCCTTCCACGGTGAGTAAAAGCTTCCTGAGGCCTCCCTAGAAGCAGATGCCAGCACTGTACAGCCTGCAGAACTGTGAGCCAATGAAACCTCTTTTCTTATACATTACCTAGTCTCCAGTATTTATAGGAACGCAGGAATGGCCTAATACAGCCCCCATTTGCAGAACAGAACCTGGCCCAGCCAGATTTTGTTATGTAGGAGAGAGGACTGGGTGCCTGGTGCAGGGGCACCAACCCAGAGAGGAAGGGAGAGGAGAGGAGAGAGAGGCACTCAACTGTCTGTGAGTCACCCACTTTGGGAAGGACTGAGTGTTCCAACAGGAAACAGATGGTACATTCAGAGTGGAACCTGAAGAGAGTTTAGCAAAGGGACACCACCTTTAACCATGTCCACACCTTGTGGAGGTGTGGGCAAGGTTAAAAGTACCAACAGGGTATGCAGATGTATTCAGGAACTAGATACTAGAAAGTTCTAGTAGGGACAAGGGGCGGGAGCTGTTACTGTAACTCAGTGGGAGCTGTTGCCAAGGCAGGCAGAGATGCTGCTCAACAGGAATGTGGCAGAGGAAAGAAGCCAGAACCAAAACTGACTGGCCAGGTGTGAGGGTGGGCTGTGAGGGGAGGTAAATATCATCCTGTCTACTCACTCTTCCCCCCTTATAACTCCCTCCTATCGATGAAACCCACCAGAAACCAGAGGACTGTCATGAGTAGGGAATGTAGTCTGCAGCAGTCAGCCTGCCTGGGCACATAGCAGGGCAGAGAAGGGTGGAGAGTGGGCCATTCAAAAATTGCCAGCATGGGTAATGAGGGCTGGAGAGAGGACAAGAGGCATCACTCTGCTGTCCTACCAGTGAACTTCCCTGAGGTGAGCACTGGAGACCTGCTACCCTGCTCCCATTTTATAAGGCTCACCTCCACCTCTCTCTCCATAAAATCCATTGCCCTTTTGAATTCTTTCTTCAACCACTCATGGGTAGTTAGCCTTTGTTCCAAAAAGGCTGTGAAGTGGGAGCAGAACCATTCTTTAATTAAATTATCAATACCTACTGCACCGTGGGGTGAAAATTCATCACTGTCCTATTTCTTAATCTCATATGTCCTCAGCTGTAGCATCAGATTGGCTCACCAGAAGATATGAAGTAGATCAAATAATAGAAATGTGTGACAATATGCTGTCTGACAATGATACAATGCCAGTAACATGGAAATGTCCTAAATAACCTACTTTTATTACAGTATTTCATTGATTCTAAGATGTCCATGTTCATTTTCTTCCCCCACATTTTTTTTTTTTTAAGAGACTAGGTCTTGCTATGTTGCCCAGGCTGGTCTTGAACTCCTGGGCTCAAGATATTGTCCCACCTCAGCCTCCCAAGTAACTGGGATTGCAGGCACCCACCACTATACCTGGCAATTTTTCATATTTTAACCTCTCTGAAATTGGTGTTCATATTATAGTCTCATCATCCAGGCTGCAGTTATGATGGAGTTGTCATTGTCTGCACATGTGTATTAGAACTTTAAGAACAGATACCAGCAGCTTGGAAGAAAATACTGCAGACAGAACGAAGCACTCTGCTATAAAATGCTCTATCATCAGTGCTCTTGGTGACACAGAGAGTGACACTGAGATGCACACAGGCCATTCTGAATTAAAAAGTGATTCAGAAAGCAAGTAGATGAGTGGTTGCAGGGGCTGGGGGAGCAGGAGGAGTAGAATGGAGAGTGACTGCTAATAGATAACAGGGTTTCTTTGGGGAGTGATAGAAATGTTCTGGAATATTCCCTTGAAGGATTTTAATAAAGAAATCAAGAGAAATGTTCTAGAATAGATAGTGGACAGTTGTACAACTTCGTGAATGCACTAAAAACACTGAATTGTACACTTTAAAGGGATGTATTTTATGGTGTGTGAATTATATCCTGGTTTTCAAAAAGTGATTCAGAACATGGGGAAAAGCCGGGTAATGAGCACATGAGAACTCTATACTTATTGTGAATCCAAAATTATTTCAAAATAAAAAACTTAAAAAAACTTTTGGAATATCATCCAAAATTGAGGTCCTATATAGAAAAATCTGTATTCAGAGTATGTTACAGGCTTGTGTGAACTATGTCTTAGCGGGGGAAAAAGACATTCAATAAAAACTTGTCCAACTTTCAGCTAGGCGTGGTGGCTCATACCTGTAATCCCAGCACTTTGGGAGGCCGAGGCGTGTGGATCATCTGAGGTCAGGAGTTAGAGACCAGCCTGACCAACATGGTGAAACCCTGTCTCTACTAAAAATACAAAAATTAGCCAGGTGCGGTGGCGGGCTCCTGTAATCTCAGCTACTCGCGAGGCCAAGGCCAGAGAATCGCTTGAACCCAGGAGGTGGAGGTTGCAGTGAGCTGAGATTGCGCCATTGCACTCCAGCCTGGGCGACGACAGTGAAACTCTGTCTAAAAATTAAAAAAAAAAAAAAAAAAAAAAAATCTTGTTGAACTTTGAAAGCAAAGATGATTCAGAATATTTGGATTCCTAATATAAAGAGCTTCTAAGAATACGTTATTTTGCTTATATTTTCCCTTGTATACATGCACAAGCACAACCTATGATACAAATCTATGTCCAAGTAAGTCTAAAAGAGGTTGTTAATGAAGTATAAACATTTTAAGTGACAAAAGAGCATTTTGTCAAAGTTTAGCTGGCATTTTCCCCCTTCTTAATAGTATGTTAGTTATTAAATACATTCCCAAGGAGGAATGCCCCCCGAATCAAATTTCCTTTCTCTTATAAGGTAAAGACCAAGGATATTAAAGTCCATGAAGATCTCCTGCAAACACTCTCATACCATTCAGCCTCAGCCCAGGGCCTTCACCTGGTGGCTGCAGTCAATGTCTCTTGTGTGTTCCACTTTTAGAGTTCATAGGGTTAACAGAACAGAGAAGATTATCCCAGCACCAGCCCCACGCCCGACTTAGAAAACATGAACTAATTTGCTTTCCCCTACAGCAGTTAGACCAGTTATATCAGTCCTGATTCTAGGTTATGAGCCACAGAAACCAACATTGCCTGATTTAAGCAAAGAAGGAATTTATCCATAGTCCATTGGGTAGTTGGGGAATTACATGGAAGACAGGAAAACCTGGCTTTGCATACTATGACCTATGAACTAGTCTGGTGAAGGCATTGTCAGCAGCTGAACGGTGTCCCCGTCATCATGGGGACCTCTCTGTCGGGCCTCATCTGTGCATTGCTGACTCCTGGTTCAAAGTCCAGAGTGGGTCCATCTTGCTGGCTGAGCCTTGGTCACATGGCTGCATCTTGGCCACATGACTGCAAGGGAAGCTGGGAAAGTAAGTGACATTTTATGCTTCTATAAAAGGAGATAGACTCTGCCTCCTACCAAGACTTTTAAGGAGGGGAAAGAGGTTCAGTTGATGAACAGACAAAAATCATATGAACATCTACTTCACCAATCAAAATAAAGTCCCCAGAATCACAGAATACACACATAGTATTGGCACCAGCTAACAAGCCTAGCAGAGGCCCAGCAGTATCTGTGGGAAGTAGAGAAAACAGAAAAGAAAAGAAAAAACTTTTAGATATCAGCCTGTTCTTAATACCTCTCAATCGATGTCGGTTTTCTATAGTTCTTGACCAATGAACTTTACACTATGTTAGGAGAAGTCTTTCAACAATAAGTTAATTATGGCCTAGGGCAGGTCTGGAAATCGAAACCTTCCTAGCCTCTTGCAAAATTTATAAATTTTCAGTGATGCTTTAGAAGTTACTGGAAAATCCTAGGGCTCGGTGGATTACAGGCGTGCTGGCTCACACCTGTAATCCCAGCACTTTGGAAGGCCAAGGCGGGCGGATCACGAGGTCAGGAGATCAAGACTATCCTGCTTAACACGGTGAAATCCCGTCTCTACTAAAAATACAAAAATTTAGCTGGGCATGGTGGCAGGTGCCTGTAGTCTCAGCTACTCGGGAGGCTGAGGCAGGAGAATGGCGTGAACCCGGGAGGCGGAGCTTGCAGTGAGCCGAGATCGCGCCACTGCACTCCAGCCTGAGCGACAGAGCGAGATTCCGTCTCAAAAAAAAAGTTGCTGGAGAAACCTTTCCTCCCCGTTCTGTAGATTTAACGCCCCTTAATTTCCATTTCCCCTGTGTCCCCGTCGAGCCAGGAACACAGCCCCACGTCCTCTCGTAAGCAGCCATTGGAATGGTGTGCTGGTAAACTGGCTCTCAAATAAATAAGCCCTGATTGGCAGTGTTTTCTCATTTCTTTGGTGTAAATACTCTCACTGTGGAAGATTTTAAGCTGTCAAGGTTGTGGCATGCAAAATTCCTAAATATTTATCACCCCTTTTGAATGCCTAGGAGCGATTGCCCACGCTCTGTCACCCAGGCTGGAGTACAGTGGCACAATCTCAGCTCACTGAATTTCCGCCTCCCCCCACTCCCCGTTCATGCGATTCTCCTGCCTCAGCCTCTCGAGTAGTTGGGATTACAGGCGCACGCCATCACGCCGGGCTGATTTTTGTATTTTTAGTAGAGACAGCGTTTTGCTTTGCCATGTTGGCCGGGCTGGTCTTGAACTCCTGGTCTCAAATGATCTGCCTACCTTGGCCTCCCAAAGTACTGGGATTACAGGTGTGAGCTACCGTGCCTGGCCATTGCCTGGATTTTCAAAGGACTGTGATACCTGCCTCTTGGGGCAGTTTTCTCACTTGTTTAATCTGGAGAATCATTAGTAGTGGATTCCTCAACTGAAGCTGCCATGGAATGTATGTTCCCAGGGAGCAGAGGTCTTTATTTTGTTCACTGCTGTACTCCCAGTGCCTAGAACAGCACCTGGCACATAGAAGGTTCTTAGTACCTATTCGTCTGTGGCTCTGAGGCTTTTCACTAAGGCTTGGTGAGGACAAACATCTCTGCCATGTGCTGGTCCCCAGAGCACTGCCTCTCTCTGCCTTGAGGATTAAAGCTGTGTCAAAGGCAGCAGCAGATTACCTTATGTCCTGTCTTTTGCTGAGAAGTGGACTATGTCTCTGATCATCTATATGCCTCTGTTGTTCCACTTCTCTTTTCAGGGCAGCGCAGCCGAGTCTTTCACATTTTACCTTGCTGCTTCAGTTGGCCATTTCCTTCTTTATCACATGTCAGCCAGCACTGTTTGCTGTACTGATTAGTGTTTTCATCTTTATTTCCCTTTGCTTTTGAGTCAGGACATTTGTTTTTCTGATATGGTCCTTAAGTTCTGCTTTGTGGGGTCCACCATAGTGAGCAATATGAAATTATGAAGTTTTGAATCTGCTAACAACATGACTGTTGAAACACATCTTATCCTTCTTTCTCCTTGCAGGTGGTTTTGTCCTGTTGGATCAATTATCTAACCTGGGCCGGGACTCCGTCTACCACTGTGCTGCCTGGTTCACTGCAGCTCACTTCATCTTCCTGTGCCTTCTCTGAAAGGCCTCCTCCAAAAGTTTCCTGGGTATGTCCCCTCAAGGTACATACCATGCCTACATTCCCACCTGTAGTATTCTGATTGAGCCACCTCAAAACTCACTGGTAATGCTGGACACATTCTGTGCCCATCTTCCCAGACCTCCCTCCCCAAATCCGGCCACAGTTGCATGACTACCTGGTATAACTGTCGTAGTCTTTAAAGGGTGATTTCCCCAATTAAACTTATTGTTGACTCCTTATCTGACCTTTTAAGAGAGGACCTCTCAAGAGCTTCCTGGAACTATGCTCCCTGGTTGAGGGTGGGGTGGGTATGTAGATTATTCCAGTCTCTTCTCTGAAATCTCTCCTTTTTTATTGGAGTTCTTTGGACTCGTGTCACCCCTTTTGGCCTAGTAGTAGCCAAAGGAAAAGAGTCTCTATTAATAATACCTTATTTGAGAGCAGTTGGGTCCAGGCATATCTCCCTTTGCCTTTCAGATTGGACTAGTCTTGCCTTCACAATCAAAACATTTCTCTTAAGGAAATCCTTCCCTCTACATGGCAGTGGTGCTAAGACTCATCTTTAGCCAGTCAGAATGGACACTGGCTGCAAACAACCAAGGTGTGTCTCTGGCTGAACCCCAGGCTTCCCCTGCTGTCCTCCCTTCCCCCATCATCAGCCTAGCTCTTTCTCTCCAACTGCTCTCATTCTGACTTTAGGTCAACGTGTCTAAATCAATTCAGCTCCTCCTTGATTCTTGGAGACAGTATGCTCCTGCCACAGGTCTTTTTACTACTCATTTTTTGTTTGTTTCTTTCTTTTTTTTTTGAGATGGAGTCTTGCTCTGTCGTCCAGGCTGGAGTGCAGAGGCGTGGTCTTGGCTCACTGCAACCTCCACCTCCCAGGTCCAAGCGATTCTCCTACCTCAGCCTCCCGAGTAGCTGGGATTACAGGCACACACTACCACACCCGGCTAATTTTTGTATTTTTAGTAGAGACGGGGTTTTGCCATGTTGGCCAGGCTGGTCTCAAACTCCTGACCTCAAGTGATCTGCCCGCCTCAGCTTTCCAAAGTGCTGGGATTAGAGGCATGAGCCACCACGCCTGGCCAGTTTTTCTGTTTGTTTGTTTTTTGTTTGAGACAGGGTCTTGCTCTGTGCCCGGGCTAACTAAGTGCAGTGGTATGATCATGGCTCACTGCAGCCTTGATATCCCGGGCTCAAGCAGTCCTCCCATCTCAGCTTCTCATGTAGCTGGGACTATAGGCATTCATAAACAACCACTCCTGGTTAATTTTTAATTTTTATTTTTGAAATGAGGTCTCATTATGTTGTCCAGGCTGGTCTCAAACTCCTGGAGGCATGCAATCCTCCCTCCTTGTTCTCCCAAAGTGCTGGGATTACAGGTGTGAGTCACCCCATCCAGCCTATTCCTCTTAATCTTTGGTTTTACTAAGATTTTCATTAATGCCCCAAAAGATGGCCAGCCATCTATAAAATAAGGGCCCCAATTTCTCTATCTGTTCATTGATAAAAAGCCACTACACTCTGTGGCTGAACCTCCAAATCTGGGTCTCTGATCAAAACCATGGCCAGGGTTAAGTAACAAATCTACAGAAGACTTTATGCCATGGGCTTTGAGAGTGATTCTAGGAGTCTGTAGGTAAGTATACAGAATCAGGATATTAATTCCACCACAGTTCTTTTCTTGGCCCTAAAATTGGATTCAGGTCAACACAACATAAATAGGAAGAGAATTTGAAGCAGTTGATCGAATGCGCGGAAGGCTAGAGTCACACAGGCTAGTGTACTCTAACCCAGTGGTCCTCAGACCAGTAGCATCACCTAGGAACCTGTTAGAAATGCAAATTCCTAGGTTTTACCCCAGACCTACTCAATCATGGAGTGGTCTCCATGATTGTATCCAGTGGGACTAGATACAGCCCAGGAAACTGTATTTTAATAAGCTTACTCAGTGACTCTTATGCATGTGAGAGTTTGAGAACCGAAGCTCTAGCCCACATGGAGCTTAGCTTCCTTTGGCCTATCCCTGCCTGAGGAGCATGGTAGGAATGACAAAAAAGTATCCCAACTACTGATACCTAAATAATGTATTCACTGAAGCTCTGCAAGTTTTAAGTGACTGAACGATTCCTCTAATGTTGTCTACACCTGCTTAGATCTATCAGTTACAAAGTCTGCGCAGCCTGTGTATACTGAGGTAGCAAAGGCCTGAGTTTGCTGAGGTCCTGCAACACCAGTCTCATTAAACTGCTGTATCCTAAATAAGTCAAGGACCTAGAATCCCCTCCTGTCCAAAGCATCCTTCTTACTGGGTATATGTTAAGTCTCCATCCCTGTGCCCGTTCCTTAAGCTTTCCTGGGCTTTGGGCCCTGTGCGGGTTTTGAGGGTGGTAGAATGAGTCCACAGCTAGGGATCAATATCAACTTTATTGCTGATAAAGTTGGATTGGAAAATGCAACTGGAACTCTGCAGACACCACTGAGCTTCCTAGTACCTTCCCCAGCGCTGAATCTCCCCACCCAGCTATTGACCTCCCCTCAGCAGAGGCAGAGGCTCCTTGGTGGGATTGCCAGACCAGCCATATGGTCCAGTTTGGCTCACTAGAGCTTATGCAGCCTTTCCCCAAACCCCACGTCCATCCCCCCGTCAGCTCATTTACCTGGTCTTTGGAAAAGAGTGGTAAATGGTGGAGAGACAGCCAGGGGAGGTGCTCTAGTACTGTCCCCTCTGGGGTGGATGTGAAGATAGAGAAATAAGGCTTTCCCTGGCTGTGGGAATCATATCTGAGGTCATGAATAGGAATAGGAATGAGTCTAGAATAGGAAGAGGGGAAGGTCAGGACAGGCTTAAGTGAAGCTTACATGTAAACATGGTTGCAAGGAGGAAGCCCCAAACTAAGAGGAAAAAGGAGAGTAGGAGGAGAAGCCCAAGGAGCATGTGGCGTCACAGAGGCAGGGGGAAGAGCATTTTGAGGAGAGAGTGATCCGCAGGGCCAGAGTTTCCTGAGTGGGCAGTAATATGAGCAACAAAACCAGTTCCTTGGATTTAACCACATGGAATTACTGGTGACTTTACAGAAGGGTGGAAAGGGGAACTGAGCTTTAAGATAGTCACTGGAAGGAGACAGGGTGTCCTGGGGGAGGCTAGAGCTTGTCTGAACACTGATGCAGAAGGACAGCCACATGTACTGTGGAGGCTATGGCGGGGACTATAGCCCAGGCCCCATGCTCCTGGCCAGGCACCTTGAGTGCAGGCTCTGTCATCTATCTGGAGGACCTTCCCTAATTTGCACAAAAATCCTTCATGAGCTAACAGCTGCCCTGGATGGGAAAGATCTCCCAGCTTGAGTCCTGAGATACCTCCAAACCCCAATTTTCAGTGACAACTCCTTAGTCTCCTAGGAACCACACTTTAGATTAACGAGGAGTGGACTGCAAAGGCAACGGGACAGCTCTGACTCTCAGGATGGGAGAGCATCTCCCTGGACCAATTGCTGCCCTCTCTCCTGTCCTGATCCTCAGAGCCCGTATTCCTTAAGAGCTGGTCTTCAGGCATGGTTTTTAGAAACATGGATTTAACTCTTATTTACAATATCTTACCTTTTTCAATGAAATAACTTGCAACTATGATATCGTAGAAATATTACTACCACGAGAGACATCTTAATGATAAGCTGCCCCTGCTAATACCACACACCTACAGTTTCCCACACAACTTATCATATGTTCACATTCCTAGAAAACCAAAATAAATGGAATTGGAAAAAACAGTTTAGCAATTTTGGTCAGGGTGCATTTATTTATTTATTTATTTATTTATTTATTTATTTGTTGTTGTTTTTTTCTTTTTTCTTTTCTTTTTTTTTTTTTTTACAGTCCAGAGGTCGTTTAATTTTTTTTTACACCGATTACACCATGAATTCATATAGGGAAGATGGTCCAGCGGCTCAGGCTGTTTCCCGTTGACTCTCACTCAGTGAGCTCCTCCGGGTGAAGCAGGCTGGCGCCTCAGTTGAACCCAAGTGCCTTCCTCTTTGGCTTCCTTCTTTTTCTGATCATTTTCCTTCACATGTTTCAGGAATCTATGGTGGCTGCGCTTAATGTGCTCAATAAATACCCCCATTAATTCTCTTGGCAAGAATCTTGCCCTCAACTTGTTTGTTTACGACAATGCCAATAGCATGCTGTGGAACACTGTAGACTCTTCCAGTCTCGCCATGATAACATTTGTGGGACATTCCTTTTTGAACAGTACATATTCCCTTGATGTCTACAATATCCCCTTTCTTTAGATTGGCATATATGTGGCCAAAGGAACAACTCCATGTTTTCTAAAAGGCCTAGAGAACGCAGGTTGGGTGCCTCGCCTCTTTCTCTTTGTGTTTGTCATTTTGGGAAATTACTGGAAGATGCCAGTTCTGACTGAAAGGGTCATTTAGTTCATATTAAGATTTAAATCTGGCTGGGTGTGGTGGCTCACACCTGTAACTCCAGTACTTTGGCAAGTTGAGGCAGCAGGATCCCTTGAGCTCAGGGTTCAAGACCAACCTGGGCAACAAAGTGAGACCCTCTCTAAAAACAAAAAGAAGAAAAAGATTTAAATGTGTTATTAAAGGGAAAAAATTAGGATTGATACTAAAAGTTTATTTTAAATTGGCCTCAGGATAATTTAGATATGTAAATTATTTTTTAACACACACACACACACACACACACAATCCTATGAAACAACCAGATTTCGTTTATTTTATTTTATTTTTTAGTGTTTTTTTTTGCCTTAGATCCAGGGACAGACTGGATGACAGCCAGATTTGAAATGTCTGCACTTTGGATGCTATAATTAGGAGTCAATTAATCAACTATTTTGTGTTAATAAAATTCTACCCATGTTTCTGGTATCCCAAGGTAATAGAAATGACAAAACAAAATGATTATCAGGAAATGACTAAAGGAGATAACTGTAATATAAAAGATAAAGAATTATAATTACTATTATACACTTGGTAGCCAGAAACTTAAAACAGACTGGTTTCCGGGGAAAAAAAATTAGTACAGGCACATTACCCACTGTAGGACATTTATGACAAACTCTTTTTTAGGAGATTAAAATATGATACTGGAATGGGATAGGCTTCAAAATAACATAACAACAAAATATGTCAGGGACTTATTTACAGATGAAAATGACTTCTAGTGGGATTTTGGCACTTCCTTTCTACAGGGTCCAAGGTGGAGTGATCTATGCAAAAGTCCATTCTAGGCTTAGTAAGGACTTCTAGAAGTTTTAACGTGTTCTAGTCTTCCTGCAAGGCCTAGGAGGGAGCCAGCTATATCCTGTCCTGGACATGGAGGATGCATGACCACTTTGAAGAGACATAACAGATCTATGTAGAGGAATGGTTCCTGGGTTCAGACAGGGCTATTGCATTCAGGAGTGAAGAGAGAGGGGTCAGGATGGCCCCCTGTGTATACAAAATACCATTTAATATATTACAGTTGTTGCCAGTGGGGATGTGGGGTGGGCATTGGGGAATGAAAATGAAATAAATACGGAAATAAAACAAGAGTGACCTTTTACCACCCAAATATATAATAAGGATGATGATGATGTGCCTTGAACTGGGGAGTAGGATTAATGGTTCAATTAAAAATGCATACATCAGCTGGGCACAGTGGCTCACACCTGTAATCCCAGCACTTTGGAGGCTGAGGCAGGCAGATCACCTGAGGTCAGGAGTTCGAGACCAGTCTAGCCAACATGGTGAAACCCTGTCTCTACTAAAAATACAAAAATTAGCCAGATGTGGTGGCAGGCACCTGTAATACCAGCTACTCAGGAGGCTGAGGCATGAGAATCACTCGAACTAGGAGGCAGAGGTTTCAGTGAGCCGAGATCGCACCACTACATTCCAGCCTGGGAGATAGAGCGAGACTCTGTCTCAAAAACAAACAAACAAAAAACATGCATCACACATACATAACTAAAATATACCCAAAGGGAGCAAAGTTTGTTATCAAGTAGGTTTGTTTTCAGTGCCTTTTTACTTTCCATTCACCTCCTTTCACATTCCTGCTTTCCTAGCTTTTCTTTCCCCAGTCTTGGGCTGGCCCCCTGGCTGCCCAGGGACTCCTCATTGTGAGCTCCTCCCCAGGCAGCATCCCATTGTGTCCACATATTCTCCTTTCATTCTTCCTTGGTATTTCTCTGTTACCTGCTTCACTCATTAGAACTGGCAAGAGGGCCCTTGCCCTGAGTCCTGCACTTTAGAGGGGCCTGCTCCTGCCATGCACCTCTCCATGGGGTGAAGAGTCCTTAGGACCAAGGGGACTCCTCCCCAGCCCGGAGCCCATGCTCTCCTTCAAGATCAGAGTTTGGGAACCTGAGAACTCAAAGAGCCCCAGCTCTCCTGCAGGCCTGTTCCCAGTGTCGGTGCTCTTGAGGGCAGACTACGTTTGTGGTGTGTGCATCCCAAAGCCCAGAGTAGCGAAGGGGCAGTTGGACAGAGCTTGAATGTGCAGGCAGGGGTGTCCACATACCTATACAGGAGGCCCCTGTGGTGTGGGAGGGATCCAGGGTGGGAGGAGAAGGGAGGCTGGACATGAGCTGAGGCTAGAGGCTGACTGGCCCTTCATGTGCCACCACTTCTGGCAGAAGTCTAAGTAGAGTCTGAGAATTCTGAAGTTGAACCCAGCCTTCCAAATTGTCATCAGGGTAGGAAGATGGAACATATTTCATCAGTTTGTTGGCTTGATTGTAACTTTTAAATATTTAGACACGTATGGTGTAGACCTCCTTTGGAACTGACAGGTCTAAAGGATTGTCTTGGATTGAACCCTCTGCCTTCCACAAGGACATCTAGGGCTTTGAAAGGTGGCCCCTAGAAACATGGGGTCTTTACCCAAGGAAGGGCTATCCTGATCAGAGCACGGTAAATACTGTGGCAGGGGGTTGGTGCAACAGAGTCTTTGGTGTCCCTCAGATCACACTAGATGAGCGGCTGCCTCATCTGCTTTTGCTGGCTGGTCCTAGCTGGGGGACGGGTTGGCCATGCAGTGATCACTACTGTATATAAATGAGTAAAGCAAACTGCCCCCTCCCCACCAGGCACTGGGACTGTCAGCATCTCCTCCACCCTCTCCCACCTTTAATTTACACAGGCTATAAATACCGTTTTTATTTTTTTCTTAAGACATGCCACTGGATAGTGGTTTTTGTTTTTGTTTTTGTGGGTTTTTTTTTTTTAGATAGAGTCTTGCTTAGTCACCCAGGCTGGAGTGCAGTGTTGTGATCTCAGCTCACTGCTGTTCACGATGGCTCATGCCTGTAATCCTAGCACTTTAGGAGGCTGAGGCACAAGGATTGCTTGAGCCTAGGAGTTTAAGGCTGCAGTAAGCCATGAGTGCACCACTGCACCCCAACTCTGGGCAATGGAGCAAGACCCTGTCTCAAAAACAAAACAAAACACACACACACACACACACAAAAACAAAAAGCAAAACTACTACTTCGTTTCCCACCCCAGACCAATTAAATTAGAAGCCCCCGGGTGGGGCACAGGACAGGTGTTTTTAGGAGTGCAGCCAGGGGTGAGAACACTGCCTTCTCCTTTGTTGGTGCTGTTCGTCCCAGGGGGAAGATCAAAGACTGTGTCTGGGTACTGCTGAAAGTGCCTCAAGGCGGTGAGGGGACAGGGCTGTCTTCGGGAGGGAAGGAAGGTAGCAGGAATGGCCCACACCTCCACACCTCTGAAAGTGAGGACAGGCTTCTCCCCAGAGGCAGTGAATGAAGACTACCACCAGCCTTCTGGGGCTGCCCCGGCTGTCCTCCCTTAAGAAATTCCTGAATTTAATTTCAGGCTTACTCTTCAGAACAGTTGCAGCTTTTTGGTATTTTTATTTGCCTGGTCCTTTGTGGAGGTTTTGTCTCTTAATTTGTATTTTTGTGTTTTACCGTAGTGGACAGGTTGTTGTTTAAATTCTTCTCTGTCTTCCTTTTAATAATATAATCTTTTAGTCTGCAAACTAAACAACCTCATCCGATTGTGCCATCATCTGCCAGGTGATGTGAGGGACAAATTCTTCATTATCTAAATTCTAACTCTTGTCCTACATGTGAGGGACAAATTCTGAATACATGCCACTCTTCGTCTTCGCTATTCACGACTATTCTCAATTAAGAAAAGGGTTATAAACATGGAGACCCTTTAGTATCTCTTGACTTTATTCTGATTTCTTTCTTCTATGGATCTCCTCTGTGGAGATATTCTGGTTTCATAAATGAAAAACATTTATGGGTCAAGCTATGTAGCTTGATAAAAGATCCTACTACACTTCTAACATATCTTCAGGGGTTTTACCAAAATAATACCACTAGACTTCAACTTAAATAGCATTTTAATAAGACTGTAGCCTCTTGAACATTTATTAAAATAGCTATATATAGATGTTTAAAGCTATTTGTATTACATAATATTGAAGGTATTATCAAAAGAAATAAACTTTGTTATAATTCCAAACTCATAGCAAAAATTATATAAATTTTGTGTATTATATAGATTATATAAGGAACTTGAAATAATGCATAAATATCTTTCTAGATGCAAACACATTCTTCATATGACCATTACAATTTCTGAAAGAAAATCTGTATGCATACATACCTACTACACAGAAAAAAAGCTGTCTACTGTGGCTATCGTTGGATTATGAATGATTTCACATGTTTTCACTTTTTTTTCTTTTTTTTGAGATGGAATCTCACTCTGTTGTCCAGGCTGGAGTACAGTGTACCATCTCGGCTCACTACAACCTCTGCCTCCTGGGTTCAATCAATTCTCCTGCCTCAGCCACCTGAGTAGCTGGGATTACAGGCATGTGCCACCATGTCTGTCTACTTTTTGTATTTTTAGTAGAGGTGGAGTTTCACCATGTTGGCTAGGCTGGTCTCGAACTCCTGACCTCAGGTGATCCGCCTCCCAAAGTGCTGGGATTACAGGCATGAGCCACCGCGCCCGGCCTGTTTTCACTTTTGTTTGCATTTTTTTTTTTTTTTTTTTTGCTTCAGTAAAAAACACTTGAGAAGAAGTAGAAAATAAGAAATATAGGCATCCTTCTCTACGTTGCAATTAAGGTCTTAATAGCAAAGAAACTGACTTCTGGGACTGGCAGTGTCAGCATCACCTGGGAACTTGTTAGAAATGCAAATTCTTGAGCCCACCCCAGACCTGCTAAATTAGAAACTCTGGGGGTAGATTCAGCAATCTGCTTTAAGGAGCCCTCCAGGTGACGCTGATGCATACTAAATTTGAAGACCACTGTTCTAAAGAATAGTACAGGCTGGGCGCGGTGGCTCAAGCCTGTAATCCCAGCACTTTGGGAGGCCGAGACGGGCGGATCACGAGGTCAGGAGATCGAGACCATCCTGGCTAACACGGTGAAACCCCGTCTCTACTAAAAAATACAAAAAAACTAGCCGGGCGAGGTGGCGGGTGCCTGTAGTCCCAGCTACTCAGGAGGCTGAGACAGGAGAATGGCCCGAACCCGGGAGGCGGAGCTTGCAGTGAGCTGAGATCCGGCCACTGCACTCCAGCCTGGGCGACAGAGCGAGACTCCGTCTCAAAAAAAAAAAAAAAAAAAGAATAGCACAAAACCAATTTGGCCAATTTGGCAAATGCTTAAGAGAGATCCAGTCTGGGAATAGATGTTTTGTTTTGTTCAATTTGGTCTCTGCCCCTTCCCTTCCCCAGCCGCCCTGATTCATCTTGCTCCAATCAAACCTGTACCAGTGTTTCTCAGCCCTGGCTGGGAAGCTCTTAAAAAATGCGTGTGCCCAGGTGTCTCCCCAGGCCAATCTAATCACACCCTCTGTGGATGGGTCCTGGGCATCCAGGTGCTCCTGCTGTATGCCAGGCTTGACAAATTCTGTTCTATATTCAGGCACTTTTGCGGTTAAAACAGATGATTGTTAGCACCTGCCCTCAACTTCTTTCATTTATTTCCTGCAGACTATGAAGCAGAACTCGGACCTCTAGCGTCTGCTAGTCTAGATCTAAAGGTGTTTCCTGAGGGACAGTTTGGCCTGGCATGCAGGTACCTCTGCAGACCACAACAGCACGCAGAAAACACTCCCTCCCAGCATGCACACGAGGCTGGCTCCTCAGCCAGACAGCAAACACCAACACTGCTGCCCATGCCAGATGCCAAGTGAGATAATGTGTGTGATACCCTTAGTGTGTTACAAAGAGAAAAGATTAATAAACGTTAGCTATCCTTATCTTCATTATCTAAGTAAGGCATGTGGATCTCTTTTCATTTAAACTCACAAAATATCTGTTCAGAAGGCCTATCATGGTTGTTTCATCTTGAATTTCATAACCCCCCAACTTTCAGGTAAAGCTGGTGAGGGACCACTCACATTCATGAGGGATGTTCTAAGCCAGCAGTTCTTAAAATGTGTATCACGCAGGATCTTGTTAGAAATGCAAACTCTGGGCCCGGTACGGTGGCTCACGCCTGTAATCCCAGCACTTTGGGAGGCCGAGGTGGACGGATCACAAGGTCAGGAGATCGAAACCATCCTGGCTAACACGGTGAAACCCCATCTCTACTAAAAATACAAAAAAAATTAGCCAGGCGCGGTGGTGGGCGCCTGTAGTCCCAGCTACTCGGGAGGCTGAGGCAGGAGAATGGCGTGAACCCAGGAGGTGGAGCTTGCAGTGAGCAGAGATCTGGCCACTGCACTCCAGCCTGGGCGACAGAGCAAGACTCCGTCTCAAAAGAAAAAAACCCAAAAGACAAATGCAAACTCTGCTGGGCCTAGCGGCTTTTGCCTGTAATCTCAGTGCTTTAGGAGGCTGAGGTGGGAGAATTCTTGAGCTCAGGAGTTCAAGACCAGCCTGGGGAACTTAGTGAGACCCCCCCCCGCCCCCACTTCACCACTTCCCTTCTCATGAATGAATGAATGAGTAAAAAGAAATGCAAATTCTTTATTTTATTTATTGTTTTTGAGACAGGGTCTCACTCTTACCCTGGCTGGAGTGCAGTAGCTTCATCTTGGCTCACTGCAGCCTCTGTCTCCTGGGTTCAAGTGATTCTCCTGCCTCAGCCTCCTGAGTAGCTGGGATTACAGGCACCTGCCACCACGCCCAGCTGATTTTTGTATTTTTAGTAGAGGTGGGGTTTTGCCATGTTGGCCAGGCTGATCTGGAACTCCTGGCCTCAAGCGATCCACCCGCCTCGGCCTCCCAAAGTGCTGGGACTACAGGTGTGAGCCACCATGCCCAGCTAAGAAATGCAAATTCTTGAGGCCCACCTCAGTACTACTATATCAAAAACCCTGGAGGTGGTGCCCAGCCACACGTTTTCACAAGGCCCCCTGTGTTTCTGATGCATGCTCAGGTTTGAGAACTGCTGCTCTAAGCCTTCAGCCTCTCAAGCTTGTTGGAAATGCGTGACCTCAGGCCCCACCCCAGATGACTGATTTAGAATCCGCAGGTCATTCAGATGCACATTAGAGCTTGAAAAGCACTGCTCTCCACTGTCTCCCACGGTCAGATTAGAGTTAGAGCACCAGAAAGGGGTACTCTTAGATGGAAGCTTCTCAGCTCCCCACACAAATGCCACCACAAGACAACAATTTAAGTGTAAGACACATGAAAGACATTTCTGTATCTGTGAAAAAGAATTTTACTGCCATTCACCATCCCTGAATAAAGATTCTCTCTGTCAGCTTTCTTAGAGTTTAGAGCAACCACGTGTGTCCTTTTTTAAAAAAAAGAAGGTGAAGTTATGAAACTCATGATACCTAAATTGCCAGAACACTTTCATTTTAGCTCAATTCTTTTTTTATTTTTTGAGACAGAGTCTTGCTCTGTCGCCCAGGCTGAAGTGTAGTGGTGTGATCTTGGCTCACTGCAACCTCCGCCTCCTGGGTTCAAGTGATTCTCCTGCCTCAGCTTCCCGAGTAGCTGGGATTATAGGAGCCAGCCACCATGCCTGGCTAATTTTTGTATTTTTAGTAGAGTCGGTTTCACCATGTTGGCCAGGCTGGTTTTGAACTCCTGACCTCAAGTGATCCTCCTGCCTTGGCTTCCCAAAGTGCTAGGATGACAGGCATGAGCCACTGAGGCAGCATTTTAGCTCAATTCTAAGAAATATTCTTAGTCTAGGTTTTCTCATATAGCTCTCTCTTCTCTTCCTAAAAGTGATCTTTGTGTTCCATTCTTGTTTTAACAATCTATTATGGCTGCACTTTTTTAATAAGTAGCTTCAAATATTGTGTGAGAACATAAGGAGAAATATCTTTTCCTGACCCATCGCTAGGTTTACAGTGGAGAGCTCTATAACAAAAGACAGATTAACAAGAGAAAAACATGCAAATTTATTTGGTATGTTTTACGTGACACAGGGACCTTTTAAGCAAATGAATACCCAAAGGCACAGGGTTGTGTATTGTTATTGCTACCTTTGATGAAGAGTGGACGGTCATGGAGAAATATAACAGGACAAAGGGGATATGATCTAAAGATAATAAACTGGGGGGAGCTTAGCAACATACGTTTGTTCAAATTCTTCTCTGTCTTCCTATGTCTTCAGAGATAAGAGTGTTCCTTTCTTCTGACCCGGCATGGTGGCTCACTCTTGTAATCCCAGCACTTTGGGAGGCCGAGGTGGGCAAATCGCTTGAGCCCAGGAGTTTGAGACCAGCCTGGCCAACATGGTGAACCCGTCTCTACTAAAAATACAAAAATTAGCCAGGCATGGAGGCACATGCCTGTAATCCCAACTACTCAAGAGGCTGAGGCAGGAAAATCGCTTGAACCCAGAAGGTGGAGGTTGCAATGAGCTGAGATCGCGCCACTGTACTCCAGCCTGGGTGACAGAGTGAGACTCTGTCTCAAAAAAAAAAAAAGAAAAGAAAAGAAAAGAAAAAAGACAGTTCCTTTCTTCTGGATATAGGGAGGGCACCTCTTGAATAAAAGTCTTATGACCTGCTTCAGGGCAGAAGGGCAGGGAACGGTCAGAGAGACCTTCCAGTAAATGTTGTTTCTCAAATTCCTTCAGTTTGAAATAATGTGCCAAGGTGCTGTATTCTGGGGATACCATGTCCTGAACCACATCAGGGCTACTAAGAAATGAGCGTCTGTGCTATGACTCGAAGCATCTCTACCTGGATAAAGCACAGTGACCCCAAGAGCTCCATTCAGATTCCCTTTGCTCCATGAACCTTCCCTGCTGTTCCCCGGAAAGCCGTAATTAATATGGCCCCAGATAACACAGTTTGTGATTTGTCATTATACATCACACTCTGCCTTATATTTTGAGGTAATGTTTGTGAAGTGCTTAGAGTAGTGTAGGAACATAGTACACACTCAAATGATGATGATGGGCATTATTATTGCTGTTGTTTATGTGTGTGTGTGTGTGTGTATATATATATATATGTCATTCCTACTTGACTGTGAGCCTCATTGGGGTGAGGAGAGGACCTTATTTACTGATGGATTCCCAAGTGAGCCTGGTTTATGCTGCACTCACAAGAGTTTCTTACATATAACATTAATGAGAGTAAATATTAGAGTACTTTGAAAAGGAAGACATAATTTGTTATCATAAATTGGAGTATTGGGTGTCAGCCGATCCTATCCAAAAGGAGAAGCCGTTTGACCAACAAGAGCATCACATCCCCTAACCTCAGCCCCAGAGGGCAGCAGAAAAAAAAAGGAAGTGAAGGATAAATGTCACCGAAGTTCTCAGTGAAACAGAAGAAACTCTGACCAAAACCAAAATGCAACCGACTGAAAATGTTAATGGTCATTTTTAGTAAGTCACAAGAAGGTTAAGAAATGCTATTTTAATAAGTAGAACAATTTCATTTTCCATATACCTTGGGAAATTGAGATTTAGATGGTTTCTTTTACATAGTCTCAGATCAACTTTGCAACTCTTTTGCCGAAAGCAGTATGGTTTCGCCTTCAGTAACTTGTGGAAAAAAAGAACAAAAGGGTAATATCTTAAGTAATTGTTTACAAGAGAAAAGCACATTGGAAGTGAATGTTATATGTGGGATTATCCAACATAGTATTCTGGGAGGAAAAAGTTCAGACAAGAGAAGAAAACTGAGCAAAGAATCAAGTTTGCATGAGGTATAGAAGCAGGTTCATGGAGAAACCAATAAAGACTGAGTCCCAGCCTCTTCCAGCACCCCAAGAGGGGCCCTAGCGATTTTGTGTTTACGATTATGCAGTGTTCACGAAAAGGGCTTCCCAAGGTGTGTAAGTTTCAGGCTCTATAAAACTTGAACCACTCTTGATGAAATGCCTGTAAATTTGTGTAGCTCTTGTTTCTCAGTTTACTTTTTTGCAACCATTTAGCTCTGCCTTGCCAGATGAAGTGATACAACAACTGGGGACTTGGTCATGAGGAAGAAGGTCCTCGGAGAACTGCTAGTTAGGGAGATCATCACAGTTGAGTTCAAAGTGATAAAATGTGGACACTAGTATGGTTTTCATCAAGGATTATTATTGTACTTCTAGGGTAGTGATTCCCAACCAGGGGCAAATTCTACCCCCAGCGGGGAGGGCTGCTACTGGCACCTAGTGGGTAGAGGCCAGGGATACTGCTAAACATCTTATAATCCACAGGACAACCTTCACAGCAAAGAATTATCTGGCATCATATTTCGTTAGTGCTGAGGTTGAGAAACTATTCTAGGGTGTTCCTTTTACTATAGGTCAATTGACAATTGAAGTTGTCAAAAAGAATGACCAGCAGCGTAAGGTAACATCTCAAAGGCATTCTGTATCAAAGGCATTTGTTGGGTCTGTCATAAACCATTGCTTATCATATATCTGGCTCTTCCTTCTGTACACACACACAGGAAGGTTGTTAGGGCAGTGACTTGCATGAAAACTGGTGGAAACCTGTCTGATGCTAATGGCTGTGAAACAGGGAGTCCTAGAATTATAAGCACTGGAGTGGTGCTTTGTCGTGCAAACCCGGATCAAAAGACCAGCTTCCCTAAAACTAGAGTTTAGACACTTCCTTCACGGATGTGAATGTCCACACAATGTTAATGGAAATGTTGATCCCTCTCCATGGCTGCTGGGATCCCACTCCCAGGCTGCTGAACCCTACCAGTTAAAGTCCCAGAGTTACCAATGGACTGGCCCGAATTCCTGCCCTTGGACCTTTGCTGGTCCTTTACCACCTCATGGCCTTCCTTCTAGTCGCCTTCAGACTGTCTCTGTAATAGTCCCATGGCGGCTTGCTTCCCCAAAGCGCCTAAACCATCCTCTCCCTGTTACCCTCCTGTGGATGCCTGCACCGCCTGCTTCCTTGAGATGAGTAACAGTAGTAATAATCACAGCTGCTACCATGTATGCAGCAGCCACAAGCACTAGACTGGCGCCACAACTACACTTCATCTGCAAGGCGAGTATCGATAACCTTGTCTTGCAGATGATGAATCCTGGGTTTAAAGAGGCCTCTAACTTCCTCCAAGTCACAATGCAGGCATTTGGTCCCAGGACTGCCTGGCTCCAGTAGGAACTCCCTATACTTACTTCTCTCCTCTCCCTAGAAAAATCTGTTTTTGTCTTGATCCCTGGATTTGTCTCTTTTTTCTTTCTTTCTTTCTTTTTTTTCTTCTTCTTTTTTAAGATGGAGTCTTGCTTTGTGGCCCAGGCTGGAGTGCAGTGGAGCGATCTCACTGCAACCTCTGCCTCCTGGATTCAAGTGATTCTTCTGCCTCAGTCTCCTGAGTAGCTGGGATTACAGGCGCGTGCCACCATGCCTGGCTCATTGTTTTTGGATTTTTAGTAGAGATAGGGTTTTGCCATGTACTCCAGGCTGGTCTCGAACTCCTGACCTCAGGTGATCTGCCCACCTCGGCCTCCCAAAGTGCTGGGATTACAGGCGTGAGCAACCGTGCCCGGTCAATCCCTGAATTTTAGATGAGGAAAAGTTCTTTCAAACCAAAGTGGACTCCTCCATCTTGATTTTGTTCTGCTGTCTCCTACTGCCTTTCACTCTGTCTCTCTTTTATCTACCACAGCCTCTCCTCTCTAGCGGCTCCTTCCTCTACAAATGCACCCCCTGACCCTGCTTCACCGCCTGCCTCATCTGCTTCCTTTGCTTCACTGTCAACTTATCAAAAGCAAGAGCGTCTCAGTTTGGCCACTCATCTGCTCCCTCATTCATTTCCTGGCCTGTCAATGAACAAAGTCTTGTTCTCTTCCCCGGCTCCATGCCTCGGGATGGTGATTTGTCTGTGTACCCTCGGGACCCTCCGCTCTCTCTGGATGGAGACCATATCTACCTCCCACCCTTTTGTTTCTCAGGGCCTGGGACAGTGCCCTGAAGGGTGTGCGTGATGGGGATGACCTCACATTCAGACCAAGGCAAAAGCCAGATAAACCCCTCCCTCCCAGGGGGCCAGGGAGACGGCTGAAGCAGGGCTCCTAGGGAAATTCCTTTGGGCTGGAGCTCTATTCAACAGAATGACAACACACTATTGACATATTTAGAGCAGTGATTGCCTCATGGAAATACCCTATTTCACCAGGGACTGAGATCCGAGCTTCATATCTAAATGTCATATACCTCTTCACTATAACTGAGGCTCTGAGAAAACAGAAACACATGACTACATACTAGGGGATTCAATTCCTGTTTTTCCTTCCTGTTTGTCCTCTTCTAAAATAAAAAAGAAACTTCTTGGTATTGTTATCCTGAGGGTATATTACTACTACATATGTGGAGATAAAGTTAAATGAAACAAGTAGTTTCTGAGCTGTTGGCAGTAAAGGCCATCCATTTTTAAAAGGAAAGTAAGTAACATCTAAATCTATATCTGATGGCAAAGATCCCTTCTCTGGATAATTCCTTTCTCATACCCTCTCCACTGAAATGTGTGTAGGAGTTTCCATAAATTGGTATTAGGCTTCTGTCTAACCTTCATCCATCTATCTACTGGTTCATTCCTTAATTCAACAAATCTTTATCCAACCTGTATGCTCAGTCATTGGACAAGAGAGAAGAAAGACACTGTGCCTGTTCTCAGAGCGAAGTCTAACCTGGCACCTACAATCAGGGTGACAGATGCTGGATAAGAGAAATGTAGGGTGTGGCAGGAACATTCACACAGACGCTGACCCCAGACTTGGGGGCAGCCAGTCAGGGACAGTTTCTAGGAGACAGTAATGTCTAAGGTAAACTCTAAGAGCGGTAGGTGAAGGTGGAAGGGGTCAGGTTGCGAGGAGAGGTTGACCCAACAAGAGAGAATAGTGTTTAGAAGGCCCAGGTCAAGGGAGAGAGAAACAGAGACAAAAGACAGGAGAGAGTTTTAAGGGACCAACAAGTTCGTGCTTACTGGATCAGAGAAGAGGAGATGAATGGAGAAAGATTCAGGCACATGAAGTGGGTGCCATTATCATCCCCACATTGCAGATGTGGAACTGAAGCACTGAGAGGTTAAGTAACTTGCCCAAGGTCATCCAGCTAGTACGCAGCAGATCCTAACTCAACCTAGTATCTGTGCCCTTCACTGACCGATGCTGCCTTTGAGATCATTTTCTTTTCTTTTTTTGGAGATGGGTCTCGCTCTGTCGACTAGGCTGGAGTGCAGTGGCATGATCTCAGCTCACTGCAGCCTTGATGAGATCATTTTCAAAACTCCCTCCCAGCTATGGTTTGGAGGCTCCAGGAGAAAAGAGTAGATTGAGGCAGTAATTTTGTATTCAGTGAGAAGTCTGAGTGGGAATGTCAGCCCCAGAAAACCTGTCCTCCTCTGCCTGCTGCCCTCCGTAAGTCCGATTAAGGCAAAAGTACCACTCTTCTGGGGGGATTTTCATTTAAATGGGGTAGGGCCCAGCACGTTTTCAGCACCCTAACTGGCAGGGGAGATTGAGGGAGACATTTTGTTGTAGCGGTCCAGCCTGTGTCCCTTCAAGGGGATAAATATGAGGGACCACCTCATCATATAATCAGAGGCATCTTTTTGCCTAGAAGGGTTGGTATGAATCACTAAGCTCTGAATTTTCTGTCAGAGAATGACTTAGGTTGTTGAAAGTTACACATGAGAAGGTTTTTTTCCCCCTTCCAATTACGAATGGCGTAAGTGAAAATTACTCAAGTTGACTCAAGGACTAGATTGTTTTATTCAAAGGAGTTGAGTTTTGTTTTCATTCAGTGACTGATTTCGAGCTTCATAGCCCTTAAGGGGGAAGACAAAAAGGCTTTAATGCCATACATTTTGCAAGGGAAGACTTCAAAGTGGTGAAGTGTGTGAACAGTTCACCCAAGCATGGAACATGGAGAGCAGACTTCTTACGACCAGGTAATTTCTCATCGCCAATTACCCACCAGTTAGATTAACCCTTTAGCCAATTAATTCTTCCTAGAATAAAAATATTTCAGTGTGAGAAGCGTCACCCCCAAATGCTCACTTTTCTTGTTTCATTCCAGTTGCCTAGTTCCTTCTCAAGGGATAGACTAATCCCTTAGCTGCTGAGACCGGTTTGAGTTGAAAAGCCCGTCTCCAAGACCGCCTATGGTTATATGGAAGAGGACTTTTCCACGTCTATTTTCAACACTGGTGGAGTTGATGGTCTGGAGAGTATGTGTGTATATACATATAGTATAGAATATTATAATATATTATATATACACAAACATATATTATGTGTATTACATATACACAAATATATAAATATATATGAAACTGGATATGGATATATATATGGAGTTGGATTGGAAAAGAAGCTTTGGAAAAACTGACGACCAATGACTATGAACACGAACATGTTGGTTTGGTTAAGGCAGAAAGAGTGTGTGTGTTTTGTATCCTTGTTTATACCAGGACCTAGGGAACTCAAAGTCACATGGAAATTAGATATGGTTTATCAGTTAGCTCTGTCTACTCAAACCATTCTTCCCACCAAAAAATGGACAGTAGTTTGATCAGCCTTTTTCCTACTACTTAAAACTCTTTCTTCCACTTGGCCAGATCTGATTTTGTAATTCCTTTCTAGCAAGTGGATAGAAAGCTTGGTTAACAACTTCTGCTTGTTGAATTATTGTATAAATTATTAGTTGATTCATCACTATGAAAATTCAGGAATGCCAGCTATAATGTACTATGCTGATCAGGTGTCTGCTCTGATTTTGGCATCAATGTGGTGACCTCCCAGGAGCATGGGACCACCGGGTTGCCTAAGGAGGGGTGAACCAGCCCAGGTCAGAAATGGAGCAGGTCAAAACTCCCGTGCTGATCAGTAGTAGTATCGCACTTGTGAACAGTCACTGCCCTCCAGTGTGGGCAACATGGTAAGATCCTGTCTCTAAAACAAAAACAAAAACAAAAACAAAAAAAAAGGAAAGAAAGAAAAGAAAAATCAGGAATGCCATTTGTATAGTGATTAACCCGTTTTTTCCATTGGGACATAGGCTGACATATGTACCCTTTAGATCCATATTGTGGTCACAAAATGAGCAGTTAGCAATGAGCCTTTATCCTTGTCTATTTCTCTGTTGCCATTGAGTTTTCTTGTCACAGTGGTGAGAAAATAGATGGCATGTAATTTCTGGCTTGGAAGTCATTGAGAGAGTGATTGAGTGGAAGAGGAGAAGGGAAGTGAACGACTAACAAACCCAACTCTACCAAACCAGTGTCTTCATGAGTGCTGAAACAATAAGCATGCCATGGTGGTTCTCATTCCACAACCATTTATTCATTCAGACAGATGGAGCCTACTGTGAGCCCACACTAGGAAGATACAAGGTCTGACCTCGGGAGCTCGCATTAGGACTTGCCCAAAAGTGGGCCCATCAAAGGTGCTGAAAAGAACAGACGTGCATTTGCAATCAGCAGGCGCTTCCCCTTTTCACAAGACACAATGGGTTGAGTTATCTTCCACATTCCTCAGTCCTGAACTTACCTGTATTAGCAAAGTTGAGAGGGACAGGCTCAAAATGATTTAGACAAAAGAGGAGATTGATTGAAAGGCATATAACAGAAAGTTCAACAACCAAATCACAGGAAGGGCAGGGCATCAGGGATGACGAAACCAGGGAATCCCTCCCTCCCTCACCCCTGCACTCCATTCCACACTCCTCTCTGGCCAACTCACTTCCTTTCCTCTCTGCAGAGAGTGGCTCTCTCCACAATGGTGGTGCCCCAGCCTTACATCTTCCAGACTCTATCCTTCTCCTTCTCTCTCTCCTTAGTAGGCTCAGCCCCCTACCTGCCCATCAAATGCTGGAGTTCCTGCAGGCTACATCCTAGGCCCTCTTACTCCCTCCCTGAGATCTTGCTCATGTGAGGTCAGTCACCACCTCTATCTAAAGGATTCTCAAATGTATTCTACAACACAGACCTTTCTCCAAGCTCTAGGCCTGTGTATCCAAATGCCTTCCTGATATCTGCTCTTGGGTATCTCAAAGCCATATGAAACTTTCCCCTTCTTTCTTGGTAACAGAATCCCCATGTTGTTGGAAGTGGCAATGAACCCAGTGAAAAGACGACATTTCCCAGCATCCCTTGCAGCCAGAGGTAGACAATGAGATGTAAACGGAAGTAATTAGATTGAGTTCCTGCAAAAGTCCTTCACAAAAGGCTGATTCAGCTGGATGTTTTGCCATTTTCATCCTTATGCCTTCCTCCTCCTTCTGCCTGGCATGTGGACATAATAGCTAGTGCTACAGTGATCATCTTGAGACTATGAGAACTTGAAGACTGAAACTAGCACCCAAAATGGCAGAGAGAACGGTATAAGGATCTTGGGATAAAGGTACTTATTTGCTAGCTTTAGACAACTTTTAGGTGAGAAATTATACATTTATATCTTATTGAAGTCCCCTCTATTTATAACTAGAAGACAAACAATTTATAACAGATATAACAGCCTCTTCCTACCCTTCCAGCCTTATCTGGAACCAGGCCCCCCCTGCACCCTTCTCCCTCTCTCGTCACACTGCCCTCTTGTTCTCCCTGCACTTGCCATGCCCTCTCCTGCCACTCAGTCTTCTCACATGCCATTCCCATTACGTAGATCTCAGCTCCATCATCGTTTCCTTGGGGAAACCATCCTTGACCTACTTCCCCAGGTAGTTCCCCCACCACAGGTTCTCAAAGTGTCACCACTCTCCTTTTTTGCATCTGTCTTCAGTGTAATTTTATATTTATTTGCATCAGCTTTGGACTCACACATGTCCCTCTCACTAGATTGTAAGCTCTGGGGAGGCAGGGACTGTGCTTTCCTTTTCTTACTACTGTATTCTTTATACCTAAGCACAGTATTACCGTAAGTGTTCACCCCCAAAGAGAAAAATGTTGAATACATTAATGCACCACAAAGGAATTACTCAGACCTCTCTGGTCTATGTTTTTTAAATCCTGGGGAAGAATTCTGAATGGCCTAGCTAGGACCAAGTTTCTACCTCAGGACTGTGGCCAAGAGTAGGCTCTATAAGAATGTAGCTGGCTGGGTGCGGTGGCTCACACCTGTAATCCTAGCTCTTTGGGCGGCCAAGGCAGGATGATCCCTTGAGCCTGGAAGTTCAAAACCAGCCTGGACACCAAGCCAGACCCAGCCTCTACATAAAAATAAAAAATAAAATTAGTGCAGTGTAGTGGCCTGTGCCTGTGTTCCCAGCTACTTGAGAGACTGAGGTGGGAGGATGGCTTGAACCCGGGAGTTTGAGACTGCAGTGAGACAATGATTGCACCACTGTACTCCAGCCTCGGTGACAGAGCAGACTCTGTCCAAAAAAAAAAAAAGAAAGAAAAAAGAAAGGGGAAAAAAACATAGCAGCCCCCATTCAAATCACATGTCCAGAATAGGGAAAACAATAATCCCAAAAGAAACTAAAGGCGACAGGCAGAACAATAAACGTCCACTCTTAAGGCCATCCTTGATGCATATTTTAACATGATTTTACCGGGAGGAGAGCCTGTGGAAAGAGAGTACACAATATAACTTGGCTCAGGTCCTCCATGCCCTAGGAAAGGATGTGGTTCCCAAACTCCTGGGACGACCTTGTCATATTCCCCCGGGGTCTATTATGCATTCATTGTCAATAGATTAAAAAATGAGAAACCCTGTTTTATCTGATTTTATGATTCCCATTCAGTTCAACAGACACCTAGAATAAAATACAAACTCTTCACTTAGCCCAGAGCCCTTACCGCCTCGCACCTCCCCTCCTTCCTGCCCCCATTGAGTTCCGTCCACTCAGGCCTCCTCTGATTTCTCAAAGCCTGAGCTCAGTTCTGCCTGGGGAACTTTACATTGCTGTTCCCCTCTGTCTGAAACTCTCTGCCCTTAGATCTGGGCAAGGCTGACTCCTGCGGAGGCCGAGCCAGCAGGGCCACCAGAACACTTCTCCAGTTTAGGCACTGCACAAAGATGCTGGACTGTGGGGGCGGTGATATCTGAAATTCAGTCCCAGTGCCGTCTGCTCTCTTGTGCTCTGAGAAGTGGTGCATTTTTCTTCACCAAATACAGCATCCTGTAGCAAAGTCAGGGTCCTTGGGGCTACATCTGGCTAAAGGGGAGATCTTTGTCTAATTTATATACATCACATAAGGCTAGTAGTGGTGGCCAGGCTAGAGGGCCTCCTCATCAGAGCTGGAGAATTTTCTCCCCTACTGGATGATGACCATGTGGCTAAGAGCCAGAATCTTGAAACTTAGGACAAAGGTCACCTGGTCATCAGTTGACCCCTCTAACTGAAGATGAGGGAGAGGGAGCTTCAGAGGGTGATTCCGAAAGCTGGTTCTAGGCTTTGCCTGTCTCCATACTCTTTCAGTTCAGGTGCTTCTTCACCTATGCACTCCGTGTCCCACTATCTGAACTCCCATCATGTGTGAACCAGGGATTACAGGCCCTGCCCTCAGAGAGTTTACAGTCCACAGGGAGATATAAATAAAATAATCACACCAACAACATGGACATTAAACTGTGATGAGTGACGGGTGCAGTGACTCACGCCTGTAATCCTAGCACTTTGGGAGGCCGAGGTGGCTGGATCACTTGAGGTCAGGAGTTTGAGACCAGCCTGGTCAACATGGTGAAGCCCTATCTCTATTAAAAATACAAAAATTAGCCAGGGGTGGTGGCACACACCTATAACCCCAGCTACTTGAGAGGCTGAGGCAGGAGAATCGCTTGAACCTGGGAGGCAGAGGTTGCAGTGAGCTGAGATTGCGCCACTGCACTCCAGCCTGGGCAACAGAGCCAGACTCCGTCTCAAACAAACAAAAACTGTGATGAGGGCCAGGAAGGAGGAGTGGGTGGGGCTTTGAGAGCATGTGGTGAAGGGACTTAACCTAAGGTGGAAGGGTGGGGGGTGAGAAGACATCCACGAAGAAGAAGAAGATTCCAGTTAAGAATAGGAGGACAGTGGCCGGGTGCGGTGGCTCATGCTTGTAAACTCAGTACTTTGGGAGGCTGAGGTGGGCGGATCGCTTGAGCCCAGGAGCTCAAGAGCCCAGGAGTTCCCCTGGGCAACATGGGGAGTCCTGGTCTCTATAAAAAATAAATAATTAGCTGGGTGCAGTGGCACATGCCTATAGTCCCAGCTACTTGGGAGGCTGAGGTGCAGGATCTGCTTGAGCCTGGAAGATCGAGGCTGCAGTGAACCATAAGTATGCCACTGTGCTCTAGCCTGGATGACAAAGTGAGACTTCGTCTCAAAAAAACAAACAAAAAAAAGAGACTAGAGGGATGGGTAGGAGGTGACCAGGCAGAGAAAAGATGGGACATGTGGAAGGCAGTAGCCTGGTCCAAAGAAGTTTTTAAAGGAAAAACTTCAGCAGAATTAAATTTAAAAGAGTTTGAGCAAAAAAGAATTCATGAATCAGGCAGCCTGCTGAGCCAGAGTAGGCTCAGAGATTCCAGTGCAGCCACGTAGTGGAAGATTTACGGACAGAAAAAGGAAAGCGGTGTACAGAAAATGAAAGTGAGAAACAGCTGGATTGGTGCCAGCTGCAGTGGCTCACACCTGTAATCCCAGCACTTTGGGAGGCTGAAGCAGACAGATCACCTGAGGTCGGGAGTTCGAGACAAGCCTAGCCAACATGGTGAAACCCTGTCTCTACTGAAAATGCAAAAATTAGCTGAGTGTGGGGTCGCGCACCTGTAATCCCAGCTACTCAGGAGGCTGAGATGGGAGAATGGCTTGAACCCAGGAGGCAGAGGTTGCAGTGAGCTGAGATCACTCCACTGCACTCCAGCCTGGGCCATAGAGCAAGACTCCATCTCAAAAAAGAAAAAAGAAAAAAAAAAAAAAGAAAAGAAAGAAAGAAACAACAGGATTGGTTATAGCTCGGCATTTGCCTTATTTGAACGCAATTTGAACAGTTGGCCACATTTGATTGGCCAAAACTCAGTGATTGGCACAAGAGTAGGCTACAGTCTGTTTACAGTTCCATTTAGGTTATAGTTCATGAGTACAGAAAAACATTTAGGCTGAACTTAAAATATGTAAGGAGGTAGCTTCAGGCTACACTTGATTTAACAAAATGCAGAGGCCCGGACCCAGCTCAGGGTGCAGGTCATGCCAGTGCCCAGACGTGTTTCAAACAAGGCTTTTTGTCTTTTAAGAATCTGCTGTTATTCATCACTGAGGTGACATGTGCATATCATTCTGGCAAGTTTTCTCTCAGGTCCAAGTAGAGCATGACTCAGTGGCATGTTGGAGAAGGTTCTTCTCTGCTTGCAAGAGCTGACTGCACGTATCCCTTCCCAACTGCACATTCGGTGATGTCTCATTGGCCTGGTGGCACTGTTGCTCATGGTGGCAGTATTTGCACCAGGGAAATCAGCACACACTGCAAAGCAGGGCATTTTGTTTTTCTTAAGAGTTGATGATAAATATTTACTAGCATGCCACAGCATGAGCCACCTTTCAGAGTCCCAGAGAAGATGCCCAATTTCTCAGAGCATCACAAATTTTCTTGAAAAGGTTAGATTTATGACAAAGTGACATGACTGCCTTTGGATCCTGCCTCAGACAGCTGGAAAAAGACAGCTGCTACCAACATACTAAAGATCTAGCATGATTTCTGTCACTCATGGAATGTTTCCTGCAATCGGCTTTCAAGAAACAGAACTTCCTAACTGCTGTCATTTGAGGGGGATAGAGAGGGTTAGACTTGGCCAGTCAGCGCTGTTTGCTAATTCCCTCCATAGCCAGAGGCTGTTACCACATCCTGGGACAAATAGTAATGGCACCTATGACCTCATCTCTCTCCTCTGAGGACTAGCAGTTGATTAGCAACATAGGACAGTTACAAATTATGGGTGTAGGCCTTGTGTGGTGGCTCATGCTTGTAATCCCAGCACTTTGTGAGCCTGAGGTGGGCAGATCACCAGAGGTCAAGAGTTCGAGACCAGCCTGCCCAACATAGCTAAACCCCATCTCTACTAAAAATACGAAAAAAAAAAAAATTAACCAAACCTGGTGGCGGGTGCCTGTAATCCCAGCTACTCAGGAGGCTGAGGCAGGAGGATGGCTTGAGCCCGGGAGGCAGAGGTTGCCGTGAGCCAAGATTGCACCACTGCACTCTAGCCTAGGGTGACAGAGCGAGACTCTGTCTCAAAAAAACAAAACAAAAAACAAACAAAAACAAAACCCAAAGCAAACAAAGCATAAAAACAAACAAAAAGACCTCACAAATTATGTGTGTAATTCTGTAATTCTGATCCCCAGCTTTCTACCATCCTAGTGCTTTTGGAGGGCCTGATTCAGATGAAGAGTCTCCTGAGAGCATGTATCTGTGTGTTCCTCAGTGTCTGGCCTGGTGACTGGCACACAATCTTGCACTAGCTGCTGGCTTTTGAATTAATGCACGCCATGAAAGAGGACCCAGAAAGTTTGCACAGCTGGAGCTTCTCCTCACCCTGGGTCTTTGTGATTTGACTTGCTGGTGATTTCTATTTATCCTGCTAAACTCAACTCAGGGGAGTCCTGGAAGCCCTTCCTAGCACGCTGAGACTGGGAAGATATGGCACTCATCGCAAGGTATCCCCAGTACCTGTCCTCCCAGGTGGTTCTCCCCACTCTGAGTGTCTACATCTCATTTATTCCTCCCGGCCCAGTCTTTGGCACAGTGCCAGTGAATATTTAATATGTGAATGAGGGGCTCAAGCTAATGCAAACAGGAGTGTAGAGTTCAGGAAAGATTGGAGAAAGCCACACTTAACAAGCTCCTTCTGTATGCCAGGTATACGAAGGACAGCACAGAACATGCCACCCCAAAATATGCTACTTTGGCATAGGATTTTTTTGAGCTGATGAACATTGAGGAGAAGCAGATACAAGAAAGGCTCTCTGCTTGTCCTCTATTTGCCCAAAAGCAGGACGCCAATTTTTCTTTCTTTTTTTTTTTTGAGATGGAGTTTCACTCTTGTTGCCAACTGCCAACTCTCGTTACTCCCAGGCTGGAGTGCAATGGTGAGATCTCTGCTCACTGCAACCTCCGCTTCCCAGGTTTAAGCAATTCCCTTGCCTCAGCCTCCTGAGCATCTGGGACTATAGGCACATGCCACCACACCCAGCTGATTTTTGTATTTTTAGTAGAGACGAAGTTTCACCATGTTGGCCAGGTTGGTCTCAAACTCCTGACCTCAGGTGATCCGCACGCCTTGGCCTCCCAAACTGTTGGGATTACAGACATCAGCCATGGCCTGGCCCAGGACACCAATTTGTAAAGGTTTCTCCTCCTCTCCTCTCTACCAGGAAGGACAGAAGTTAATCACTGGAGACAAGTCTAGACCCTTATAAACCCAGAGAGGGCACCAGAGGAATATGCATAGCACACCTTACTCACTAGCCCTTATCTTCCATTGGTTTCCCACAAGCCCAACTTCGAACCACCCTTTTAAGTTACTCAGCACAGGGTACTCCCATACGTATGTGTGATGCACATGTTAATCTATTTTTCGTCAGTCAAATTTACAGAGCCCTAGCTGGAAAATTTAGGAGAGTAGAGGGAAAAATATTTTCCTCCCCTACACATTGTACAAAGTCCTTGCATACTTTCTCTCTTTTAATTTTTATAACAACCCCTTGAGGTAAATTCTACTATTCCCATTTTACAGAGGAGGAACTGAAAATCAGAGCTGTTAAGGAACTTACCCAAAGTCACGCAGCTCATCACAGGAGGGGCTCCTATTAGGGTCCAGATATAATGTTGTGCCTTCTAGTGTAGTGATGTAGGGTGGGCTGGAGTCAGAACACTAAATTGCAGCCAATGAGACACTGCTGAGCATAAGGGCCCCTTTCTTTGCCTGTTCCTTTCCTGCAACATCACCACCTTCACCCCTAGAAGCCAGTTTGATATTGATATTGATTTGATATTGATTGATTTGCATATTGATTTGATTTAGGCTTACAGGAGTTCAGGGTCTATTCCGTTGTGCTTCTCAGGGAACATTTTGCAGTATTTGTTTCATTCACTTCAAATTCTTTAGACTTATGTTTTCCCATTTATGGGAACATGGACCAAGAAGCTGATGGAACCAGTAAGTGTATGCTGCTGAGACTCTTGACCAGTGTGTCTTATAGTGAAAACTAAAACTAAAATTCTAAGCCCCCAGTTGACTGCATGGACCCCCTCTTGGTCAAGGGGAACCCCAGAGATAGCTGAAAAACAGACTACCTGGCCATAATGGGAAGGAAGGTCAGACCTGCCTCATTATACCCACTCCCTTTTGGAGTTTAGGCACCACAACTGACCAGCCTTAATGTTAAAATAGAGATCACAAGACTGACAAAACAGATGCTTTGTGGCACTAAGATTCCAGATTTTAAACCATGCCAGGTCAGGGTGAAGTCATGCCTGCAGGCATGGCAACATGGCAATGTTGCTACATAGCATCCTTATCTTAATTTAAAACATTCTTTTCTGCTGGCGCCAAATTTTAGACAGAGCCTTACTCCTTTAACCAACTGTAAATTAAAGAATATCTGAATCCACTTATAACCTGTAAGCCCTCCACTTCTAGATATCCCAACTTTTTGGGTCAAACCGATATATCCCTTCCATGTATTGATTTATGTGTTTGCCTGTAAACTCTTGCCTCTCTAAAACATATAAAAGCATATAAAAGCATATAAAAGCATATAAAAACATATAAAAGCAAATTAATCCGACTGCCTTTGGCACACTTTTTTTTTTTTTTTTTGAGACTGAGTCTCGCTCTGTTGCCCAGGCTGGAGTGCAGTGGCGTGATCTCAGCTCACTGCAACCTCTGCCTCCTCGGTTCAAGCAATTCTCCTGCCTCAGCCTCCTGAGTAGCTGGGACTACAGGTGCCCACCACCACGCCTGGCTAATTTTTTGTATTTTTAGTAGAGACAGGGTTTCACCATGTAGGCCAGGCTGATATGAAACTCCTGACCTCAGGTGATCTGCTTGCCTTGGCCTCTCAAAATGCTGGGATTACAGGCGTGAGCCACCTCGCCCAGCCACCTTTGGCATACTTTCTTGGGACCTCTTGAGGCTGTTTCCCCAGACCATGGTCACTCATGAATTGGCTCAGAATAAACCTCTTTAAAATACTGTACACAGTTTGTTTTTTTCCATTAACAGAGTGTAACTCCAGGATAACCTGCATCAGAATCCCTGGGGCCATGGGTAAGATTTAGCGTCTCAGTCCATAGAGCAGGTCTTTGGATGAGACCCTGAAATCTGCATCTTACCCAGGAACCCCTGTCTGAATGTTCTGAAGGAACTTGCAAGGATCTGTTTAAAATTTTAAGGTACCATTTACATAGAGCTAAGTACACAAATCTTAAGTGTATTATAGCTAGAATTTTTATATAAGTCTACACATTTTAACCTAATTACACATTTGCGGAATAACCGTTCAAATCAAGATAGGAAAGAAAAATTTCCCTCTAAGTCTTCCCAGAGGTACATACTATTCTGTCACCGTGGGCTAGTTTTGGTTGTTCTTGAACTTCATAGATCCTACAGCACATACTCTTTTGCATCTGTTTCCTTTTACTTATACTATGTTTTTGCAGTTTGTCCATATTGTATGTGTAGCAGTAGGTAGTTCCTTTTTATTGCTGGTAAAATTGCATTGTATGAATATATCCCCATTTACTTACATATTGTCTTGTTGAAGTTCATTTCAATTGTTTCCAGTCTGTGGTTACTGTGAATCAAGCTGCTGTGAGCATCCTTGTAATAGTCTTTTGGCGGTCTTAGGCACTTGAGGTTTTCTTGGGCAACTACCTAGGAGTGAAACTGCATCAGGCTTAAGGTTTGACAGAAGTAGGTGAGGGCTTATATATAACCATGAACAAGTGATGCCTGTTGGGCAGGAATATCAACAGCTCCCACCCCAAAGGAAGAGAGGGCCTGGGTGGGGCACTTAGTGGCTGAGCCTAGCTCATGGACTTCCAAAAGGTGATATTGAAGCTGGGCGCGGTGGCTCACGCCTGTAATCTCAGCACTCTGGGAGGCCGAGGTGGGAGGATCAGGTGGTCAGGAGTTTGAGACCAGTCTGGCCAACATGGCAAAACCCTGTCTCTACTAAAAATAGAAAAATTAGCCGAATGTGGTGGTGTGTGCCTATAATCCCAGCTACTTGGGAGGCTGAAGCAGGAGCATCGCTTGAACCTGGGAGGTGGAGTTGTAGTGAGCCAAGATTGTGCCACCGCACTCCAGCCTGGGAGAAGAGCGAGACTCCATCTCAAAAAACCCCAAGAAACAAAAGGTGATATTGCCCCCAAGGGGCTGAAAATTGTTTACTGAGAGGGATGTGTATGTGAAAAAAGATCTTAGACATTACAATGATTTGTAGTCTTTAGATATGCTGACATACAGTAATGTCATGGGGAGAGGAGCAATAGAAAAAAATGTCTTCCAAGGCTCCTGGGGGGTGAAAATGAAAAAAGCTTGAGAAACATCAGTCTAGCTAAGTCTGGACTTTCTCATATCTCCAAACCAGAACCTGCAAGGGTGATCTCACTCTTTGGTCAAGGAGTCAACTTGGGAATAATAAGCCTCACAACGCAGAGATGCCCAGCGAAAACCAAACAGCTAGGCCAGGTGTAGTAGCTGCCGCCTGTCATCCCTGCACTTTGGGAGGCCAAGGCAGGTGGATAGCTTGAGCCTAGGAGTTCAAGACCAGCCTGGGCAACATGGTGAAACCCCATCTCTACAAAAAATACAAAAATTAGTCAGGGGTGGTGGTACATACCTGTAGCCCCAGCTACAGGGAAGCTGAGGTGGGAGGATCGCTTGAGCCTGGGAGGTTGAGGCTGCAGAGAGCTGGGATCGTGATATGGACAGTAGACAGGGAAGTACTGGGTAGAAGAGGGTGGCTCCCCGGCAAAGACCTCACCCTTAAGCCTAAAGACCCATGGCCCTAAACAAGGACAGCATTCCTGTTTTTGTGCCCAAAAAGTTGCCTTTTGGTCTGCCATGCCCCCTATCCTGTACCATCCTGTCCCCATACAAACACCAAACCCCAGGCTCCAGGAGCAGACAAGCGGGTGAAAAGACGAGAAGACAAGCAGATGGAGGGCGCGGCAGAGAAAGAGAGAAGAGGAGAAACATCTGAACGCCGAGAGGAGTTGGGCTGTTGCTGGTGGGAGAGGAGTTCAGCTGCTGGATGGCCAGGCTCCAGGGGAAGATTGTCTTCCCACTCCATCCCCTGCTTCCGTCTCCCCATCCATCCCGCTGAGAGCCACCTCCACCACTCAATAAAATTCTCACATTTATCCTTCGAGTCCCTGTGTGACCCAGTTTTTCTGGGATGCTGGACAAGAGCTTAGGATACAGAAAGCTGTCACATTGGCCCTCTGCCCTTGCAGAAAGGCAGAGGGTCCATGGAGCTGGTTAACACTTGAGCCATCCATGGACGGCAAGGCTAAAGGGGCACATTGTAACACACACCCACTTGGGCCCCTGCACCAGTCCATCTGTGTGCTCCCCCTCCCTTAAGGGCTTTGAGCAACGGTGGCGACCCAACAGGTGAGCCACACCCCTGTCGTGCGTCCTACGAGGGGGATCAGGGAGCTCTACCACTTCGGTCATGCCACTGCACTCCAGCCTGGGTGACAGAACAACACCCTGTCTCAAAAATAAATAAAACAAAAACTAAAACTCCCAAATCGCTAAATTCCTGTGTGCATGTGGGGTAGGGCAGGGGCTTGTAGGCACAAGGACACACTAGCGCCCTGAAAGGACAGGTAAGTAACCAGAGTCTAGAGAGATCCTGCTCCACTCAGCACAGGGACCACCTGGCCTGGAAGAGGAAAACTTTCTTGGGTTCACACCTTTCGTTGAGGGAGGAAGTGATGAATGTCTCCGTAGGCCCTGCTGGGCGTCACTGAAGATCAGATCTGGCGTGGAGGAAGCTCAGGAACCACAACACAGCCGCCACACTCAAGGCTTACTCGGCACCTCTCACCCATTGTTCTCCTTTAACTCATGCGTGATGTTTCCGCCCTCAGAAGGTCTTCCCTTGTGAGCGAATGGAAAGTAAAAAATCTGGAAAGAATGAATGCGCCAAAGAGAGAGCAAAAACCGTGAATCAAGCCAGAGGGAGACACACTCAGCCCACAGACACCAGCCAGGAAGAAGGGAGGCTCTGAGAGAAGGCTTGCAGCTCTCCTTCACCCATGTTCTCTGTAAGCCAGGTGTCCAGTGGGCCGTTCACTGCATCTGAGGGGTATGTGGCCAGCTGGGAGAAGGGCCACAGGGGCAGTGCACCCCACCAGGCCAGGCCCTGCCTTCAGCCCTGGATGACACATCCCGGCAGTGTAGGACGGTGGTGGAACCCACGCATAACCATGTGGCCCGAGCAGGTTTCAGACCCATCCATTCTTTAGCTTTCTGTGCTTCAGTCTCCTCATCTGCAGAACAGGGCTGGGAATAATGGTCTCTTCCTCACTGTGGTGTTATGAGGATTCAATTAGTGAATATACGTTAAGTACTCAGAACAGATCTTGGGACACAGTCTCGCTACACGGGCACTGGCTTTTTTTTTTTTTTTTTTTCGAGACAGGGTCTCATTCTGTTGCCCAGGCTGGAGTGCAGTGGCACGATCATAGCTCACTGCAGCCTTGAACTCCTGGGCTCAAGGGATCCTCCCTTCTCAGCTTCCCAACTAGCTAGGACTACAGGCATGCTGCTATCCCTGGCTAATTTTAAACATATATTTTGTGGAGATGGGGTCTTGCTACGTCACCCAGCCTGGTCTTGAATTCCTGGCCTCAAGTGATTCTCCCACCTTGGCCTCCCAAAGTGTTGGAATTACAGATGTGAGCCACCACACCCCACCAAGGACTGGCTTTTATTATTACAAAAGACAAGTGATGCCGGCCCTCAAGTTGCTCCCACACCAGGGAGGGTACCACCTTCCCATTTCTTGTTCAACTGAGAAGGCTGACAGGAAAGAATAATTTTAATAATACTTTTGCCTGTTCTTCTCTAGACTTCAGGCAGGGATACTGCTGCCCCCTTGGGGTTGTCATTTCTTGACTGACTCACTTTCCCCTTCTCGTTTCCCCTCAGCAGCAGACTCCCAAAAGGGATGATCACTGTCTTTGGGGTGGGGGTGGGATGTGTAGCCAAGAGGAAATGTTGATCGAGCCCCTGATGACTCATGAGTCACTGTATGTTGGACTCCACAGGGCGAGGTCACAGTACAAACACGGAGCCCAAGCTCTGGGTCTGAAATGGAGCTTGGCCAAGAAATGGAGCCGTCTTCACATGAGGGATGCTTCCGAGCCATAGCAGTGACTGTGGACCCTGCATACCACATTCTCTTCCTTCCCATGTTAGTTTGTTAAGAGCGATATGATGAGCCGGGGTCATGAAAACACAGGTAGGATTGATTCCTCTGCTTGTTGGTGTGGCTTTCAGTGGCCCAGCTTATTTGTTCTGTGTCCACCTACCCATAGATCCTTCAACCTCCTTAGGAAGCCATTGAATGAATAATTCTGAGCATCACGGGTTGCATTCTCCAGGAAACAGTCTCCACGACAGCAATTTGTGCACAGAAAGTTTACTGGGGAATGCTGTCAAGATCAACACCTGTGTGGGGAGAGGAGGAAGACAGATGAATAGAGGAAAAAGCTGAACTTTAATGCTGTGGAAACAATGGCTCCTGCCAATGCCACAAGGAGCTCCGGAGCTAGGACAGCCCTTTGAAAATGGAGCGTGGGGCAGGTTGCTACCCTTGCATTGACCATGGGATGCAGGCTGCCCTAGAAAGTGGTAATGGCCTTGATTGAGGCAGCTTCTCCTCAGCCCAGATCAAACCCTGGAAAAGATGCAGCTGCAAGCTCCAGCTGCCAACACTCCTGGGAGCTGGCATTACGAACGCCTCTACTGCAGCCCAGCATCCACCACACTGGGCATAGGCTTCAGACCTTTCTTACTTTTACCACGTGTGTGTGTTTGTTTTTGTTTGTTTGTTTGTTTTTTTGACAGTCTCACTCTGTTGCCCAGCTGCAGTGCAGTGGTGTGATCTTGGTTCACTACCACCTCCGCCTCCACGTTCAAGTGATTCTCCTGCCTCAGCCTCCTGAGTAGCTGGGATTACAGACATGCACCACCATGCCTGGCTAATTTTTTGCATTTTTAGTCAAGATGGGTTTCACCATGTTGGCCAGGCTGGTCTCGAACTCCTGACCTCAGGTGAACCGTCCATCTCAGCCTCCCAAAGTGCTGGGATTACAGGCGTGAGCCACCGCACCCAGTCGCTGCCATGAGTTTAAATCCTTCACATTCTCTATGATCTTTAAGTATAATAGTTATGGACACAAGTTTTGAAGTCCGACAGATTTGTGTTTACATCCCATTCCTGCCATTCATTTGACAATATTTATGGAGCATCTCTATATTTCAGGTGTGTTTAAGGCACTGAGTGTACATCAGGGAGTAAAAAAGATAAAAGCCCTGCCTCTGGGGCTGAAGTTCCATGAGCGACAGGAGATACATAGATGATTAAAAGAGAAACATAGAATACATGGTGATTAGTGCCATGTGATAATATATACTTATTACACTTAAAAAATTCAGTGGGGCATGTGGGGGCGGCAGAGGGAGGGGGAGGAGGGAACTCAGGAAAGGCTTCCCTGAGAGGTGTGGCCATGGAGAGATCAGGGAAGCTGGATTTGGGGTTGGGGGAAACTGTGCAAAGGCCCTGAGAAGAAGGTGTGATGGGGATGTACAAGGCACACAAGGAGGAAGGGAGAATGAGTAGAAAACAGGGTGTCAGAAGTAGGAGGTAAAATCAGAGAGGTTTATATGAAACATCCAGAATGGGCAAATCTATAGGCACAGAAAGCAAGTTGCTTAGGGCTACAGGAGTGGGCACAATGGGGAGAGGTGACTTTGGGGTGCAAGTTTCTTCTTGAAATAATGAAAATAACCTGAAAGGCACTGAGATGACAACAGCTGCACAGCTCTGTGATTATATGGAAAATCATACAAGGGTTTTTTCAATGTATGCTTTAAATGAGTGAACTGTGTGGTATGTGAATTGTATCTTAATAAAGCTACTTATTGTGTGTGGGTTTTTTGTTTTGTTTTGTTTTTATGGAGTCTCGCTCTGTCGCCCAGGCTGGAGTGCAATGGTGTGATCTCAGCTCACTGCAACCTTTGCCTCCCAGATTTAAAAGACTCTCCTGCCTCAGCCTCCTGAGTAGCTGGGATTACAGGCACCTGCGACCGTGCCCGGCTATTTTTTTTTTTTTTTTTTTTTTTTTTTTGTATTTTTAGTAGAGACGGGGTTTCACCATGTTGGCCAGGCTGCTTTTGAACTCCTGACTTCAAGTGATCTGCCTGCCTTGGCCTCCTAAAGTGCTAGGATTACAGGTGTGAGCCATTGCGCCCGGCCAATAAAGCTATTTAAAGAATCGGAGTAGTGACTGACACGAGACTGTACCATGCAGGGCCTTGTGGGCCATGGTCAGGATTTGTGCTTTGACTCTGAGATGGGACACTACCAGTTGGTTTTAACCAGAAGGGTGAAATGATCAGATTTACATTAAAAAAGAATCCCAGGCCGGACGCGGTGGCTCACGCCTGTAATCCCAGCACTTTGGGAGGCCAAAGCGGGCGGATCACGAGGTCGAGAGATCGAGACTATCCTGGCCAACATGGTGAAACCCCGTCTCTACTAAAAACACAAAAATTAGCTGGGCACAGTGGCAGGTGCCTGTAGTCCCAGCTACTCAAGAGGCTGAGGCAGGAGAATTGCTTGAACCCTGGAGGTGGAGGTTGCAGTGAGCCGACATCGCACCCCTACACTCTAGCCTGGCAACAGAGCGAGACTCCATCTCAAAAAAAAAAGAAAGAATCCCAGCTGAAACATGGTGGCTCGCAACTATAATCCCAGCACTTCGGGAGGCCGAGGGCGGGGATTGTTTGAGCCCGGGAGTTTGAGACCAGCCCAGGCAACTGTTGGAAGACCCCATCTCTGTTTCAAAAATTAAAATAAATAACAAAAGAAGAAAAAGAAAAGACTCTCTGCTGGTGTATTGAGAATTGGCTGAAAGGGGACACTCATGGATGCAGGGAGAGGAGCGAGGAGCTTAATGCAAGAATCCAGGTAAGAGGTGATGGTGGCTTCCAAGCAGGTGCTGGAAGCAGGGGGCAAGTGGTTGAAGGTAGACATACTTTGATATCAGAGCTGGCAGCAAGTGCCCCAAGGATGGCTGGTTGTGGGTGTGTGAGAGACAGGAGCTGAGGTTTCTTGGTTCTAGCTGGTTCTAGAGTGGAGCTGTCATTTACTAGGCTGGAGACAGCGGTGGGAACAACACATTTGGGGTTGGAATCAGGAGTTTCTGTATGATATGTGAAGTCTGGGAGGCCTGTGAGAGAGATCTCCGAGGCAGTTGGGAATTGTGTCCAGAATTCAACATGGGAGCAGTCTGCACAGGAGACTCTACAGGAATCTAGGAGCCATCAGCATATCATGGAATTTATTCTTGAGACTGGATCAGACCCTCAGGAGGAGCAGAGACACACAAGTCACGGCCAAGTGTCTGACCCTTTGAGGCTCAGTCATCAAAGCTATAGGAGATCTCCCTTGCATGGTTGTTGTGAGTGGGCAGCAGATGCAGAATGGACCCAGTACTCAGTGGGTAGCTCTCTCCCACTGAATTTTTTTTTTTTTTGGTCTCAGAATGGCACTATTGTCTGCTCAGCTCCCTTTGGACCTTAGTGTCTTCGGTCTTCTTTTGTTTTTTTTTCCTGTACCCTCATTAGAAGTGAAGGCTAATCCTCAGCCTTTATTATTTTTAACTACTTGATCCAGTTCAGCACTGAGCACCAACTGAGAAGAAGCTGCTCTGCTAGAACATCAGCTACCTAAGGATCTTGGCCCATGCTTTCCACTCCCCAGGGATGCACCTTCCAATGGAGAAAACAGAAAACCCCATCGCCTTCCTCAGAATGTACGGCCAACTGCATGGCTGTGCAGGTGCAACACTGGGCTGGGGGTGGGGAGACATTAATTCAGACTGGGGACATTTGTGGGACTCACCAAGGAAGCAGAACATGAGCTTGAGCTTGAGAGTTGAAAAGGAATGCGTTGGGGAAAGATGAAGGGCAGATGGGGTGGGGGTGGAAGGGAGGGCAGCATAGGCAGATGTGACGAGAACAGACCAGAGAAATCCTTTATGGCTAAAGCAGGGTGTTTGTGGTGATGATGCAGAGGGGACTCAGACTGGCTTGAGCTAGACTGGAGGAGTTGACAGGGGGCCACTCCATGTTAGCAAGCATCACCCATGGGTACACCCTGAGTTGTCTAGATACCCAGAAGTCCTCCCCTAAAATATTTTGACTCCTCTCACTCTCAAGCCCAGCACATCAACTCATTAGTTTCAATGAGACTGCCATTTTCTGCCCAGCCATCCAGGAGCTAACCTCCTCTGTTCCTGTCCTGTGGTTCTATCGCTGTGGCCCATCTCTTGCCAGCATCCTCAACTGTTTGCCTCTTTGGTTTTTGACCCATCATCTTATAAACTTTGAGTCCTGGATCATTTCAATAGCTTATCTCTCTTCTTTTATTTCAGGATGTCAAGGTGGTTGGACAACAATCCTTCAACTGCATATGGTAATAGCTTTGACTTTGTTGCCACTAGTCTCAACTGGGTCCTTAGGGGTACTGTTCCATTCTTTTATTTATCCTCACCCAGCTTAATTTTCCATTTTCCATGGTGGCCATGCCAAACCTTTGTACCTCTTCTTAACTTGTTCTCAGCAAAGAAAATAGAAGGCTTTCGGGCTCATGCTCCTTCAAATGTTTGCCTTCCCTGCATGCAAACTTGTGTACTTTATTTTATTTTATCTTTGAGACAGGGTCTCACTCTGTCACCCAGGCTGGAGTGCAGTACATGAACATGGCTCACTGAAATCAGGCGCTTCTTTATGCCACCACTCACAACAACCATACAAGGTAGATCTCCTATAGCTTTGACAACTAAGCCTCAAAGAGTCAGACACTTGGCCATGACTTGTGTGTCTCTGCTCCTCCTGAGGGTCTGATTCAGTCTCAAGACTAAATTCCATGAATACGCTGGTGGCTTCTGGATTCTATCTCCTGCACAGATGGCTCCCATGTTGAATTCTGGACACAATTCCCAAATGCGTATGGCCTCTCTCATAAGCCTCTCAGGACTTCACATATCACAGAGAAACTCCTGATTCCATCCCAAAAGGTGTTGCTCCCCCAGCTGTCTCCATCCTAGAGGCAGCTTCCTCCTCCTGGGCTCAATTGATCCTCCCACCTCAGCTTCCTCAGTAGCTGGGACTACAGATGCACATCACCATGCCTGGCTAACTTTTATATTTATTTTTTGTAGAGACAGGGTTTCACCATGTTGCCCAGGCTGGTCTGGAACTCTGGTGCCCAAGTAATCCACCTGCCAGGCGTGAGCCACTGTGCCTGGCCACTTGTTTACTTATTAGCTGTCTATTGCTGTGTAATAAATTACTCCAAAACTGAATGTCTTAGAACAATAAACATTTACTATCTTATAGTCTGTAGACTCTGGTTTTGGTTTAGCTGGGTCTATCTCCTTCAGGGTCTCTCATAAGATTACAATCAAGCTATTGGCTGGAGCTGCAGTCACCTCAAGGCTTGACTGGGGCTGAAGGCTCCTAAGGTCGTTCATGTGGCTTTACATAGGGTTGCCTTAAAATAATATGACAGCTGACCTCCTCCAGGGTGAGCAATCCAAGAGAGAACAAGACAGAATGCCTGTGATATTATGATATATATAACATATTATATAGTATACATATTATATATACATATATAATATACATATACATATATAATATATATTTATATATATTAACATATATTTAATATGTGTGTCTGTGGTGTGTGTGTGTGTTTCTGTCCACAGTTCCTGGCTGATAACTCCTATCGTCCTTCTTGTGTCCTAAGTGACTAAAACAATAGCATAACTTTTGCTAAAGTATTTGTCCCTTTGTCATTGGTTCCTAAAGTAGCTTCAGAGGATAAAGGTGAAAGACAGTGTTTTGTTACAATGTTGGGGCACTTTAGGCCTCAGGAAGCAGAATCTCTGTCTCTGACCTTCTCCTGCGGCCCTTTCACCTGATCTTTTTTTCTCCCCAAGGCAGGCCACAGGAACTAAAAGTAAAATCTTGCCCCACCTTTCTGCCTTGGTACTGGTCATAAATAAGTTCTCTGGCCTACCTTGTCTGATTGTAGGTTATAAGACCCCCACTTCAGACGGGGTCCTGCCCCATACCCAGGAGAAAGGAACGCTGCACAGAGGGCCAAGAAGAATCGGAACCGATGGGCCTTGCTGAATTTCCCCACTTAGCCTATTAGTATTAGATTATACCCTTTTTGTCCAGTCACATTTCTGCATGGTTGTCCAGGCTTCAGTCATGCCTATCCAAGGAAGTCTCAAGGCCCAGGAAGATGGGGTATGGGAAGCCTCCGAACAGCTGAACTCATGGAGGCTTCCAGGAAGGTGAATAAGAACTCATTAAAGAGGCCGGGGGCGGTGGCTCATGCCTATAATCCCAGCACTGTGGGAGTCTGAAGCAGGCAGATCACTTGAGGCCAGGAATTTGAGATCAGCCTGGCGAAACTCTGTCTCTATTAGAAATACAAAAATTAGCCGGGTGTGGTGGCAGGCACATGTAATCCCAGCTACTAGCGTGGATGAGGCAGGAGAATCGCTTGAATCCCGGAGGCAGAGGTTGCAGTGAGCCAAGATAGGGCCACTGCACTCCAGCCTGAGCAAGTCTCAAAATAAATAAATAAATGTAAAAATAAATAAATAAAATAATAAATCAGTAAACATAAGTGTTTCCCAGAGTTTCATGAGCCACTCCAGCAAATGAATCACGCCTAAAGAGGGCATCGTGGGCAACTGGTCAGTCTGAAGTGATGGAGGCCTAGACTTGTGACTGGTGTCAGAAGTGGGGGCAGTCTTGTGGGACTGAGCCCTTAACTTATGGTATCTGATGCTATATCCAGGTAGATAGTGTCAGTGTCAGAACAAAACTGAATTAGAAGACACTCAGCTGGTGTCCACTGCAGAACTGACCGCTCGCTTGCTGGTGGGGAGAAATCTCCACACATGTGCTCACAGAAGTCTTCTGTGCTGACTACTGTGATATGACAGCAGAGGAAAAAGTTTGTTTTTCAATACAGTGCCCTAAGATGAAAGCCACATGCTTTTTATAACCTAATATATCAGAAGTGACATCCCATCACAGTTTTTTTTTTTTTTTTTTTGAGGTCACCCAGGCTGGAGTGCAGTGGCATGATCTCAGCTCACTGCAACCTCTGCCTCCCAGGTTCAAGGGATTCTCATGCCTCAGCCTCTCGAGTAGCTGGGACTACAGGCATGCACCACCACACCTGGCTAATTTTTGTGTTTTTAGTAGAGACAGAATTTCTTTTTTCTTTCTTTTTTTTTTCTTTTTTGAGACGGAGTTTCGTTTTGTTGCCCTAGTTGGAGTGCAATGGCACGATCTCAGCTCACCACAACCTCTGCCTCCCAGGTTCAAGTGATTCTCCTGCTTCAGCCCACCGAATAGCTGGGATTATAGGCATGTGCCACCACGCCCGGCTAATTTTTTATTTTTAGTAGAGACAGGGTTTCTCCATATTGGTCAGGCTGGTCTTGAACTCCCGACCTCAGGTGATCCACCTGCCTCGGCCTCCCAAAGTGCTGGGATTACAAGCATGAGTCACCATGCCCGGCCAAGATAGGGTTTCACTATGTTGGCTAGTCTGGTCTCAAACTCCTGACCTAAAGTGATCTGCCTGCCTCGGCCTCCCAAAATGCTGGGATTAAAGGTGCACACCACCACACCCAGCTACGCGAATAATATTTTGTGTGTTAGAAGTGGGTCAATAAGTATAGCGCCCACTTAAGGGGAGGGGTTACACCAGAGCATGAACACCAGGAGGCAGAGATTGTTGGGGGCCATCTTAGAAGCTGTCTACCACAACTTCTCCTCTTCTTTGCATGTTTCTACTTGCCTCCAGGGCCAGTTCCTCAATATGTGCAAATGTCCCTGTCTTCTGGGTCTGGCTCTATAGAGTATCTGCCATTGTTCCATTGCCTCCTTCCCCTCAACCTTAAGCCATGTCCAGAAATCTCCCAAGTTAAAAATAAACCTTCCCTCCACCTTCATCTATGACCAGTAGTCTCTCCTTCTTTCCCCCGCAACTCTTCTTGAGAATGTGACCTTTCTTCTCTGCATTCACTTCCACCTCCACAGCACCGCTCTGCTAAGGTCATCAGTGACCTCCAAATGCCAGATCACATACCTACCTTCTTTTAATCCTAGTCTTAGTTGTCCTCTGCAGCATTGAATGCCATTAACCCTCCTCTTCAGCTTCTCCTGTCTTGCTGACTTCACATTTTTGGCCTCCTCTATCTTCACTTACCCCTAAATCTGAGATTGTCCAGGCTTTGCCCACACTCCTCGGCTTCACTCCCTCTGAATCCCCACCTCCCATACTCCCAGCACTTCTTTTTTTTTTTTTTTTTTTTTTTTTGAGACGGAGTCTCGCTGTGTCGCCCAGGCTGGAGTGCAGTGGCCGGATCTCAGCTCACTGCAAGCTCTGCCTCCCGGGTTTTTACGCCATTCTCCTGCCTCAGCCTCCCGAGTAGCCGGGACTACAGGCGCCCGCCACCTCGCCCGGCTAGTTTTTTGTATTTTTTAGTAGAGACGGGGTTTCACCGTGTTAGCCAGGATGGTCTCGAACTCCTGACCTCGTGATCCGCCCGTCTCGGCCTCCCAAAGTGCTGGGATTACAGGCTTGAGTCACCGCACCCGGCCTACTCCCAGCACTTCTATGTTCTGATTACTATTGCTGCTGTGAATTTTAGTCTTCCAACTCACATGTGAAAGAAGTAACACAGGTGTTTTGTTTGCTTGTTTGTTTGTTTTTGAGACACAGTCTTGCTCCGTCACCCAGGCTGGAGTGCAGTGGCACTATTTCGGCTCACTGCAACCTCCGCTTCCCAGGTTCAAGTGATTCTCCCGTCTTAGCCTCCTGAGTAGCTGGGATTACAGGCGCCCACCACCACGCTCAGCTAATTTTTGTATTTTTAGTAGAGACAGGGTTTCACCATGTTGGCCAGGCTGGTCTCGAACTCCTGAACTTAGGTGATCCACTCATCTCGGCTTCCCAAAGTGCTGGGATTACAGACTTGAGCCACTGCACCCGGCCATGACACACTTCCTGACTTTGTTTAAATCAACTTCAATCTGATATTGAGCCGCCTTCTACTGAAGTGACAGGAAATTAATCTCAGTAATTGCTGAATGTCCCACATTCTACTCAGGGGTGTGCCAAAGTCGGCTCCTCCTGGGAGGTCTTGCTAGGCAAAGGCACTGGTCTTCGGCTCATGCTGGTCACTGCTGAGGTGCTCCCTGGTTAGACTGCATTGTCCCTTGAGGTTTAATAGTCTTGCTGCTTAAAGCAAAGGAATCTTTGGCAAAGTGAATGCTCCTGGGCCTGGAGTTCAGCCTTCCTAACAACACAGATCAACCACCCCCTTGAGGACTTGCCCCAGTGACCTGACATGGAGCAGCACCCAGACCCCAGTCTGCTGGAACCTGTTATTTCCTCTCTCCCAATCCCAGGGTGACTCTCTTCTCTCTCCTCTTGCAGCTGTCAAAGTCTCCACACCACAAACACTAAAGAAAACCAGTATCTGTTCTTTACCCTGAAAAAACATGTCAGGAAAGGAACTAGGCCTGGCCACCAGCTTGGAATGCAGAGGAGGGAAAAACAACAAACAAAACACAAATTAGCCTGGCATGGTGGCTCACACCTGTAATCCCAACACTTAGGGAGGGTGAGGTGGGAGGATCACCTGAGGCCAGGAGTTTGAGACCAGCCTGGGCAACATAGGGAGACTGCAACTCTCCAAAAAAAATTTTTTTTAAAAAACTGGGCATAGTCTCAGCTACTTGGGAGGCTGAGGCAGAAGGATCGCTTGAGTCCAGGAGGTCAACACTGCAGTGAGCCGGAATCACACCACTGCACCCCAGTTTGGGCAAGAGAGTGAGGCCCTTTTCCAAAAAACAAACCAACCCACACAAATTAATACTGTTGGGGGCCTGGCAGTGGGGTTCAATACATGACACTCTCCTTTCTCCTTTGCGAGTTTAGGACACAGACGGAGTCTAAAACATTTACCTTATTACTAATAGAGGTCATTGAAGACAGTGCCTTCGAGTGTGCTCCAAACAGAGGCTCTTCACAGTCAGCGCCACCAGCAGGTACAATGGAGCCACTGCGCAAGGCGGGAAAAAGGTAAAAGGGAGGAGCCACGGGGTGTGGCCGCACATGCTCAGTTCCTTCCCCGAGCTGACCAATCGGGTAAGCCACCCGTCCTGCTTGGCAGGGCGAAGACCAGAGCGGCCCGGAGCTCCTGCAGCAGGTCTGGGGCGGTAGGAACCGAGGTTCCCACTTAAATATCCATAAAGATGACCCTGTCACGCTGTGAAGCCTGGACATCCAGCCAAGGTCTCTCTCCTGGGCTCCAGACCAATATTTCCCATGGTCTACCGTACATCTCCATGTGGATGGCCATGAGGCAGCTCCAGTTCAACACCCCCAAATCTAAATTCAGGTCCCCTCTATCCCAGCCCTCCCCTAGTATCTCAGAGTTGATTAATGACAATACAGTCAGCCTTCCAATCCAAGGAAGGTGGACACCCTTCTCCACTATTCCCTGAATACAGTTTGTCAGCGACCCCATCCTTTCTACCTCCAAAGTTTGCAACGTGTTCTTTTATGTCACTTTAGTTTCTTCTCCCCATCTCTTAGCCAACAGCAGGAGCCTCCTTATCCTTACCAACTCCATGCCTCTGTCTTTTCCTCTCCCTCTCCTGTCCATGGGAAGCAGGACTCTGCCTACATTCCAGCCTCATACCTTTTCCCCAAATGCAACTAATGCTCCTTTCACACAGCCCTACTACAACATCCAATTTCCACAATCTTTCCCGCCTTCCAGCTCCCCCAACTTTCACCTGGAAAACTCTTAGTTGGCCTACAACATTCAGCTCTGGGGTTGTACTTCCCCAACACCATCCCTGACCAAGGCAGAATTAAGGGGTCCCTCTGCAGTGCTCCCAACAGTGCAGCATAACCTAGATATTTGTCAGCTAACTTTCCACCAGTCTGAGGGGTCCTTCAGTGTGGGGTTTAAAATCTTGTTTATGCTCTGGGTACCTGGCTAGCTCAATGCCAGGTGGATGCTAGGGGCTCAATAAACGTTCATGGAATGAATAGCCATGTCCCACAGGCCCCATCAATTTAACCTTGTCAAGCCCATAGCATCTTTTCTTCTCTCCTTCCCCACGCCCTTCACCTGGTGACCTCGGTGCAGCGAATCGGTTGAAGAGCTCACAGGGAATTTAATGGTGCTTTCCCTCTGGTGTGCTCAGCTGGAGGCAGGCAAAGCAGGCTTCTTAGCAGGCAGTGAGTGGGCCATGCTAGAGGAGTGACTGCTTTGTGCAACCTCGGGGCCTCCTGCAAATCAGACTCAATCGCCTTCACTTCCTGTGCTTAGGGAGATTAGATACTGCCTAATCAACGCCAATTTTTTTTTCTTTTCTTAATATTTGAAACTACCAAGTACCAGTTGCCATCCTAGTGGGTGGCTTTCAGAAATCCCCTCTTTTCTGGTGTTTGACTTCTTGTGAGTTTCAAGAAACCAATCTATTTGGAAAGAACCTGCACATAGAAGTTCTTTGAACTGCTGAGAAGCCCTGGCAGGAAGTGACTTGGGATCTGGGTTAGACAGTTTTGTCTCACTCCCAGGAGAGGTGGGAGTAATGAGATACAGTTGCATCTGGGTGTGGGTGTGGCTTTAGATCATTCCTGTGGCCATCTCTCCACGTGTGGCCCATTTTCTAGATCTCGTCAGAGCTGAAATTAGGATGACTGTTTATGCTGTAGAACATCTATTACACATTGGTGGTGCACTCTGCCAGGCATTCTGGGAATCCTGGGCTGGCAGAGATGAGCTTGATAAGCTTTTTCATCTCAGTTTAACGTTATAATCTTTTGTTGTTGCTTTTTTGAGACAAGGTCTCACTGTCGCCCAGGCTGGAATGCAGTGGTATGATCACGGCTCACTGCAGCCTCAACCTCCCAGGCTCAGATGAATCTCCTGCCTCAGCCTCCTGAGAAGCTGGGACCATAGGCATGTGCCACCATGCCCGGCTAATTTTTAAGTTATTTGTTGAGACAGGGTCTTCCTATATTGCGCAGGTTGGCCTTGAACTCCTGGGCTCAAGTGATCCACCTACCTTGGCCTCCCAAAGTGCTAGGATTACAGGTATGAGCCACCACACCTGGCCCTATTATAATCTTTAAGTGAACTGAAGTACTCAGTGAAACTTTTTCTTTTCTTTTTTTGCCAGAGACAGGATCTCACTTAGTTGCCTAGGCTGGAATGTGGTGGCACAATCATAGCTCACTGTAACCTTCAACTCTTGGGCTCAAGCAAACCTCCTTCCTCAACCTCCCAAGTAGCTGGGACTTTAGGCACACACCACCGTGACTGGCTGATGTTTTCTTCTGTAGAGACGGGGGTCTCACTGTGTTGCCCAGGCTGGTCTTGAACTCCTGGCTTCAAGTGATCCTCTCACCTTGGCCTCCCAAAGTGTTGAGATTAGAGGCATGAGCCACTGAGCCAGGCCTTCATGGAAACTTTGTAAGAATTAATGAGTTCTACACATTTCTCCGAATAAAACTGTTTAGAGATGTATACTTGGAGGAGGGCTTGGTGACAGGGCAAAGGCCATGTATTTTCACACTATTGCACAGGAGGTGGAGATCTATTCCTCAGTCTGGCTAGAGAGACAGACAGTGGCCTTCTTCCCCAATTCTTATGATTATTTTTAGGAGAAAGGGTCACTGTGGGTCAAGCACCATGCGTAGTGTGTGACATACACTATTTCATGTAACTCATCATGCCGCAAAACCATCTCTTGAACTCCACTTTATACTAGGAACTTTTGGATTGCCTCTTTTAATCCATTTAGCAACTCTTTGGGTGTAGATTCTGTTATTATCGTCACCATTTTTTCCGAAGAGAAAACTGAGGGACTGAGGCATTAACTTCCACCATTTCTCATAGTCAATAAATAAGTGCTAGAGCTGGCAACTGAGGCTAGGCCATTGAACTACAGAGCCTCTTAAACCCTTCACTTTTTGTCATATGAAGTAGGTGTTGAGATTCCCACTTTACAGAATAGTAACCTTCAACCCAAAGGTTAAGCAATGTGTCCAAGGTCTCACAAGTGGTAAGAGATGTAGCTGAGGTATCTACCTAGGTCTGTCAGCTTCAAAGTCTACAACATTCTTCTACCCCCTACTGGTTAGATAGTGGATATATCAGTTTAAAACTCAGAAAGTTCAGCCAGGCACAGTGACTCACACCTGTAATCCTCGCACTTTGGGAGGCCAAGTCGGGCAGATCTCCTGAGGTCAGGAGTTTGAGACCAGCCTGGCCAACATGGCGAAACTCCGTCTCTATTAAAAATACAAGAATTAGCTGGGCATGGTGGCACATGCCTGTAATCCCAGCTACTCAGGAGGCTGAGGCAGGAGAATCACTTGAACCTAGAAAACAGAGGTTATAGTGAGCTGAGATTGTGCCAGTGCACTCCAGCCTGGGCGACAGACCGAGACTCCGTCTCAAAAACAAACAAACAAACAAATTTCATCTCCTACTTTCCTGTTTCTCATTCTTGATATCTGCTCCCTAGAGGCAAACATTTTCATCATTTTAAGACTTTTCTCTTACTGATTACTTACAATTTTCTAAATAACTTGCTTATATTATTCTAGATTTTTGTCATAGATATCTATTTTCTACTCACTACCACTGAAGATGAGGATTTCACTCTCATACCCTGTCCTACCTCCCTCCCCCATTCTTCCGAATGTAGTTACAATTTTCGGCTAGTTCAATATTCTCTATTCTCTACTTGTAAAGACTATGTGAACATTCACAGCCAAGCCATTGATGGCAGCAGCGGCCCATGTGGAGCGGCCGCTGTGAAGATGCTGGCTGCAGCAGGGAAGGTTCGGCCAGGGCTGCCTGTTCCACGAAGCCAGCAGGAGCCTGGAACAGGTGGGAGCCCTGCCCACTTCTGAGTTCGCAGGGCAGGAGCCTGATGCTCCTGGGCGCAGCTACAGCCACCCAGCCACAACCGTGGACCCAGGCATCCCTAGCTCTCATGGGCCTGGGAAGCCCCTCTTCTCCCACAGGCTTGGAAGCGCCTGCTCCCGCTGCTTGGCCTTTCCCTGCTCCTGGCCCCCACTCCAGGGCAGAGCAAAGTTGTGGCTGAGCCTGGGTGCTGTCACGACCTGGCCAGGTGTGCATGCGCTCGAAGTGGAGTTGACACACCAGCCCCCTCCTGCCTAAGCCCCTCCGGACTTTGGGCACCAAGGAGCACAGGACGGGGGCCAAGGGGTTGCTGAGGGTGGCTCCACGCAGGCCTGCAGGTGCCCCTTGGTAGGAATAGCCTGGGCACCATGGATGACATGATTGATAGAGGCAGGATGTAGACAGGCTCCTAAGCGCAAAGGTGAAGCCACAGCTTCAGGCCAGGGAAGGGGGCTGGGGTGCCAGTTCTGGATGGAGTCTGCGGCCCAGGGTGGCAACTTATGGTGCTTTTTCTGGGGCCGCCCATGGCCACCCATGGACCAACCATGGAAAACCTTGGGCTCAGACAGACTCACACAGATGTTTGGACTACCAGCTGTGGGAAGGAGCTTGCCACTTCGGGTCTTAGTTCGTCAGGATGAGCTGTCTGCAGAAAGGAGCTAGCCACTCCAGGTCTCCTCTCTGTTGAGAGCTGGACACCCATCAGGGTGACCTGCCTGTGGAAAGGAGCTACCCACTTCAGGTCTCCTCTCCAGTGACAGCTGGACACCTGTAGGGGTGACCTGCCTGCAGAAAGGAGCTTGGACCAGCTTCAGGTCTCCTGAGAGCGGTTCTGCTGCTCAATAAAGCTCCTCTCTGCCTTGCTCACCCTCCAGTTGTCCATGTACCTCATTCTTCCTGGACAGGGGAAAAGAACTTGGGACCTGCTGAATGGCTGGACTAAAAGAGCTGTAACACAAACAGGGCTAAAACACACTGCCCCACACTTGCCATGTTGTGGGTGACAAGAAAGAGAGAAAGCTGTGGCCCTTTGGGGATCCCAGACCTAGATGCTCCCTGAGCCAGGACTATGACCACACTCTTTGGGGCTCTGCAGTTTGTGGCATCTCCAAGCTTCTGGGCACTACTGCATTGCCCTCATCCAGACACAGGTGCTCACAGTGGAAGCCACTTGCGGTGCATCTGATCCAGTCACAGGCTTGCCTTGCATGGAGCTGGTGCCTGGAGCTGACTGCCCTGTCACAGCAGCTGGCATGCTTTGTTGTGCACAGTGGCCAGACCCCTGTGCTCACTTGCCCACACACCCCTCGCCACTTCATGCCTGGCTCGCCCTTGGCAGATGTGGGATCCAGGCTGGTAGTGCAAGCCGAGCGCAGCCTGCCAGGCTGAGAGGGCAGAATGAGCCCAGTGGGCCCAAGCAAGACTTGGGCAAAGGCACCACCGGCCACAGAGTTTTCCTGTAGGAAAAGCGACACCTGAAGGATCCTGTGACACCAAGTGAATGCTGCAGTTACATTTCCTTTTATTTAGCTTTTGGATTTCTCTGGAATATGTATCATTTTTAAAAATTTTACTTGGTTATTTTTGGGCCAGGCGCAGTGGCTCACACCTGTAATCCCAGCACTTTGGGAGGCTGAGGTGGGTGGATAATGAAGTCAGGAGTTCTAGACCAGCCTGACCAGCATGGTGAAACCCCGTCTCTACAAAAATACAAAAAATTAGCCAGGCATGGTGGCGTGTGACTGTAGTCCCAGTTACTCGGGAGGCTGAGGCAGGAGAATTGCTTGAACCCAGCAGGTGGAGGTTGCAGTGAGCCGAGATCACGCCACTGCACTCTAGCCTGGGCAACAGAGTGAGACTCCATCTCAAAAACAAAAACAAAAACAAAAAAGCCTGGTGTGGTGGTGCGTGCCTGTAATCCCATCTGCTCGCGAGGCTGAGGCAGGAGAATCCCTTGGGCCCAGGAGGTGGAGGTTGCAGTAAGCTGAGATCGCACCACTGCACTACAGCCTGGGTCACAGAGCGAGACCTTGTCTCAAAAAAAAAAAAAAAAAAAAAAAAAAATTGGTTACTTTCAAGCTCTTTGACAGAATCGTTAATATCTTCTCACAATGTTCAAGCATATCAGATAAGCTTTCATTTTTTTCCTTTCTTTTCTTCTTGGAGATATTCCTCCTGGATCCCTTTGTCTGTCTGCTCCAAGCTGGCCTGATGGGTAAGGAATGCTACGTAGCTATTATATTGGGAGATTAACTGTCTTCCCTATTTGAAAACCCCTGCTGATCCTTTGGAATATTTTCACGTTATAGCTATCCTTTGAGGTTTGAAGGGTGTTTCAGATGGGAGAAAACAAAGCAGTGTCAGTTAGAATTACACAGGTGCAAGCAGCAGAGCCAGGCTAGAACTGGGCTCCCTGCAGGAGGTACAGCGCCCCCTGCAGCCTGACACAAATGACCATCGTTGCCACTGGCCAGGCTACTCTCAAAAGTTCCTGATCTCATGGAACGACAGAGGATGGTGGGAAGTTGATTCACATATCTCCATCTAACTTCTTTCATAAGTAGAAGATGGGGTTGAGCACTTGGACTTTGAGTCTGCCACTTAATAGTTATGCATTTTGAAGCCGGTCATGTAATCCCTCTCAGCCTCAGTTTCCTCATCTGTAGAATAAGAATAATAGCGCTATTCAACATAGTGCTAAGATTAAGTACCATAATATTTTAAAAGGCACATTGTAAATGCTTAGTAAACATTAAGTACTTAATGAGGAAGTTTACTATTGGACCCCTGCAGTCCAGTATACTTGAGTGTCTGGACCATGTTGGGATATTATATAAGAGAGTGGTGTACACAATCAGATTTTCTAAAGGAGTAGTTTGTGCATCTCATTTGTGCAAATCTTTGTTAGTAAGATGTCCTTGTTATTCTTGAGTTTACCTCAGTCCACTCTCTGAGCATCTTGCTATCTCTTGGCCTCCTGAGGTTAACTAATATTGAGATGAATACCTTCCAAGTGTCCAAATTCATGCTTTTGGCTTTTATTTATTTATTTATTTATTTATTTATTTACTGAGCCAGAGTCTTACTCTGTCACCCAGGCTGGATTGCAGTGGCATGATCTTGGCTCACTGCCACGTCTGCCTCCCGGGTTCAAGCAATTCTCCTGCCTTAGCCTCCCGAGTAGCTGGGATTACAGGCACCTGCCACCACATTCGGCTAATTTTTTTGTATTTTTAGTAGAAACAGGGTTTCACCATGTTGGCCAGGCTAGTCTTGAACTCCTGACCTCAGGTGATCCGCCTGCCTCGTCTTTCCAAAGTGCTGGGATTATAGGCGTGAGCCACCATGCCCGGCCACTTTTGGCTTAATTTTGGCTTTTACATTTTTTTCTTCATTGTTGATTGGTGCAAAGATGTTCTTTAGGTAAGAATTTTTCCTTGGGAGCTGAGCACAGTGGCTCAGGCCTGTAATCCCAGCATTTTGGGAGGCTGAGGTGGGTGGATGGCCTGAAGTCAGGAGTTCGAGACCAGTCTGACCAATATGGTGAAACCCTGCCTCTACTAAAAATACAAAAATCAGCCGGGTGTGGTGGTGGGCGCCTGTAGTCCCAGCTACTTGGGAGGTTGAGGCAGGAGAATTGCTTGAACCCAGGAGGCAAAGGTTGCAGTGAGCTGAGATCGTGCCACGGCACTCCAGCCTGGGCAACAGAGTGACACTCCATCTCAAAAAAAACAAAAACAAAAACAAAAACAATTTTTCCTTGGGACAAAGGATTGTCTATTCTTCATCTACTTTTCCCACTTCCTTCATAATACCAAGCTTTACAGAAGTGTTTAACAGTCTGAATTGTAGAACAGACAGAAAAAAGAAAGATGACTAAGTTTGAGACGAACTTTTGGGACCTTCTAATGCAGTGTATTTCAAACTGTAGGTCATGACTCAAGACAGGTTATAAAATCACCTTAGCGAAATCACAGCACTTAAAAAAATGAAATAAAATAAACTTCATCACACACAGTAAGGAAAAAACTGTTTTGTGGTTTTATGTGTGTATATACATTTATTTACACACATATTCATGTATGTATGGATACATGTCCTGGCTTGCAATGTAAAATGTATTTCTTATTAAGGGTTACAGTCTAAATTTGGAAAACATGTCTCTTTTTTTTTTTTTGAGACAGAGTCTTGCTCTGTTGCCCAGGCTGGAGTGTAGTGGTGTGATCCTGGCTCACTGCAACCTCTGCCTCCTGGGTTCAAGCAATTCTCTTGCCTCAGCCTCCGGAGTAGCTGGGATTACAGGCATGCCCCACCATGCTGGGCTAGTTTTTGTATTTTTAGTAGAGACGAGGTTTTGCTTCACCATGTTGGCCAGGCTGGTCTTGAACTCTGACCTCAAGTGTTCATCTGCCTGCCTCGGCCTCCCACAGTGCTGGGATTACAGGTGTGAGCCACTGTGCCCGGCACAGAAAACGTGTCTTAATGGCCTCAGGAAGTTTTGTTTGCCTTCTTGCATCTTAGTTCCTTCATTGGGCTACTCTTTAAGATAATCCTATTTAAATTTAAAAACAAAACAACCCCACCCCTCAAACCAAACAAGGACTCATATGTTTTCCTCTTAAATATTTTCTGGGGCTGGGCGCGGTGGCTCAAGCCTGTAATCCCAGCACTTTGGGAGGCCGAGACGGGCGGATCACGAGGTCAGGAGATCGAGACCATCCTGGCTAACACGGTGAAACCCCGTCTCTACTAAAAAATACAAAAAATTAGCCAGGCGAGGTGGCGGGTGCCTGTAGTCCCAGCTACTCGGGAGGCTGAGGCAGGAGAATGGCGTAAACCCGGGAGGCAGAGCTTGCAGTGAGCTGAGATCCGACCACTGCACTCCAGCCTGGGCGACAGAGCGAGACTCCATCTTAAAAAAAAAAATATATATATATATATATATATTTTCTGGGTATTCACTACATAAAGATTTTTAGATAAAGGTCTCTTTCTCTCTCTCTTTCTTTCTTCTTTTTCTCCTGCTGGGCTCCAGTAGTCTGCCCACCTCAGCCTCTTAAGTAGCTGGGACACCACCACACCAGGCTAATTTTATTCGTAGAGACACTGTGTTGGCCAGGCTGGTCTTCAGCTCCTGGCTTCAAGTGATCCTCCCTCCTTGGCCTCCCAAAGTGTTGGGGTTACGGGCATGAGCCACTGTGCTTGGCTGGAGGTCACTATTCTCAAACCTACAATCATGTCAGGGGAAACAAACAGGTAAACTGAGCATTACACAAGTCGGAAGAATTTAAACGTTAAAACATACAAGTAACATACTGAAAAGGTAGAGCCTGGCCAGGGTATAGTGGAAGTCTCTATGCAGCAGTAAGCCAAAAATGTCAATAATCAAAGATTGGCAAGGAAGGCCCTGAAGTATGTATTTTTAAACACTTATCCATTAAAACAGTTTGGCTGGATCATACGGTTAGAAAGATGGTTTTTAGGATAGGGGATTAAAAAGCAATACATTTTATTTTTTGAGATGGAGTCTCGCTCTGTCTCCCCCAGACTGGAGTGCAGTTGTGAGATCTTGCAGCCTCTGCCTCCCGGGTTCAAGTGATTCTCCTGTCTCAGACTGTCAAATAGCTGGGATTATAGGTGCACAGCACTACTACCTGGTTAATTGTTTGTATTTTTAGTAGAGACGGAATTTCACCATGTTGGCCAGGCTGGTCTTGAACTCCTGACCTCAAATGATCCACCTGCCTCGGCCTCCCAGCGTACTGGGATTACAGGTGTGAGCCATTGCGCCCCGCCCCAATACATTTTACTGTAACACATTTGGATCCACAAAGAACCTGTCATGATGTTAATTGACTTTAGAACACATTTTATCACAGCATGGTAATTGCGTTAGTATGTTATGTCCTAGAAGCAGTGAGTTGCCCCATCAGAAATTTACACTCCAGAGGTGGCCAGCTAGCAATCCAATCAAGAAGCCCACACTTCACAAGTGACTATTAGAAGCCCTTGTTATCCATAGCTCAATCAACACAGACTTTGCCAATTAGCTTAATAAATGTCAAATGTGTTTCCATTGGTGACATGAACAGCTTGCTAGTAATATTAACGATGCAGACACAAGCTCTTATTTGTGAATTCAGCACCAGTCACTGTCCATTCTTACAAGCGGTTTAAGAATGTAACCAGCCCTGTAACCTGTACCTGTATGGATAGTACCCAGAACTTGATCCTGTGTCCGGCCATTATTAGTACGGAGGCCTGATTGCCTGATCCTGATCAGAAGGGTGACAGAATTTTGTCCCTAGCGCTTGACACAGACACCTCAAGTGGCCCTTTCATGAAAGGGTGGTCAGATCACCAAAAGGGAAAGCTGGGACACTCCATTAAGCTTACAGAGCAGATTGTATAAACTGTTGTGCCACTGCTTGCTGATAAACGTTTAATAAATTGTGTGATGCAATTGTGTGTGATGCAAATTAGGTCTGGGCTTTGCATACATACTAAGTGTGTAGTAGATACCATTATCTACCAAAAAGAGTCTGAGTGGTAAATGACAAAATTGGTTGTCACTAAAAAGTAAAGACTTCTGGTACTTTTGAGTTAGTCCCAAATAACATCACTCAATCATCACCTATTTATCAAAGCAAGTTTATTTGATTACTTATTCCAGGCAAATAATGAGGTTCATGTGTACAACTAAGAAATCAGACAATCCAAATAAAAGGCAGCGTAAATTAATATGAACTACACAAACAGCTAGCTAGAAAGGAACAGCAGCTGCATTCATTTTACATAGTACTGTGGAGTGATGTAGCACCATTAATCTCAAATATATCCTAAGTACTTTCTAAGATACGTGGGTCTTCGTTCAAATGTAGCAATAGCTTAAAAATTATAGCAAGCTTGATGATCATCTTATGTTCAACTAATTTCAAATATTAAAGTATATCCGAAAAATTATTTCAGAAAAAATAGGGGCCAGGAACAGTGGCTTACACCTGTAATCCCAGTACTTTGGGAGGCCGAGGGCAGGTGCATCACTTGAGCTGAGTTTGAGACCAGCCTGGCCAACGTGTTGAAACCCCGTTTCTACAAAAATACAAAAATTAGCCAGGCGTGGTGGTGGGTGCCTGTAGTCCCAGCTACTTGGGAGGCTGAGGTAGGAGAATCGCTTGCACCTGGGAGGTGGAGGTTGCAATGAGCCAAGATTGCACCACTGCATTCCAGCCTTCCAGCCTGGGTGACAGAGCGAGACTCCGTCTCCAAAAAAAAAAAAAAAAAAAAAAAAAAAAAAAAAAAAAAAAAGAAAAGAAAAAAGAAAAGAAAAAATAGAGAATTTGGGGGATGATGTGACCTTGTACAATTGGGGGGGAAAAAAAAAACACCATTATTGAGACTGGTTTTCTTCCATCATCTGCACTATTTGCTACTTTGACCAATTTAAATTCTAAGCTTTGGATGATTTAATAGGTAGTTATTTGACAACATGTACAATTTTATTTATACAAGTTTCCATCCCCCCAAAAACGAACGCTCTTATATTTATTGGTCTGTTTAGTTTGTTCTGGCCTGAACTACAAACACAGAGGAGCAAAAGAGGTTTCATGCTACAGAACTCAACATTTTGGGATCTTTAATGATTTATTCTATTTTCTACCATTTCTAATGATCATTCTGAGCTATTGTACTCTGATAATATTGGGTTGAAATTTGCTGAACTAAAGTTTGACCCTGTTAACGAATCTAAGTTATCATGAGGTCATCTGTAAATTTAAGATTAAGCATTTTTCTAAATACCGAGGACTTTACAGTTTCATCTTAAGTTATAAACTTAGAAATTCAGAATTCCAGAGTCCCTCACCAGCCCATTTTACTAGTTAGGAGCCACAGCACATTTTCAGAAATATATCACAGCAAAATCAAAAGGAGGAAATTATGTAATATTCCAGGATTATTCAATCCTGGTGGTTCCTAACCCTAACTCCCATACTTTTTTGGGGTAATGAACCACTTCGAGAAGCTGATCTAAACTATACACTTCCCCCCAGAAAAATCCATGTAAACTAGAACTTCTTATACACAATTACAAAGGATTCCCTAAGGGTTCATGATTCTCAAGTTAGGAATTCCTATTTCAAAGGTGTGGAATATAGTGGAAAATAAGTTTAGCCATTTTGATATTGCCCATCTTTACCTAATTGCTACTATAGTGAAGTAAGCATTTTAATAATGCTACTAAATTGCTGCTTTAAAACAAAGCACTCATTTTAAACACTAATACAGACTTTTAAAATTCATTCTCCTGGCTAAGCGTGGTAGCTTATGCCTGTAATCCCAGCACTTTGGGAGGCCGAGGCAGCCAGATCACTTGAGGTCAGGAGTTCAAGACTACCCTGGACAACATGGTGAAATCCCATTTCTACTGAAAATACAAAAATTAGTCGGGCATGATGGCACAGGACTGTAATTTCAGCTATCTGGGAGGCTGAGGCAAGAGAATCACTTGAACCCGGGAGGCAGAGGTTGCAGTGAGGTGAGATCATGCCACTGTGCTCCACCCTGGGTGACAGCAAGTGAGACTGTCTCCAAAAAAAAAAAAAAAAAATCATTCTCCTGTCCCAGTTTTACAAAGTTTTAAGCCATGTACCTCTATCTTAAATTGGTTAAGTCCCTAAGGTTTAAGCTAGAAGATAACTGTTTTCCTTTCATACATGTTCTCCAGAGCTACTGAAAAATGAGCAAATTAAAATGTAATGCCCTTGTGAAAATGAACATGTGTCTGTCTATATACTGAAGAACAGATTATTTGACTTTATAAAATATACTTCTAGGTATTTTTTCACACTTGAAAACACAGCCAGGTGCGGTGGCTCACGCCTGTAATCCCAGCACTTTGGGACGCCGAGGTGGGTGGATCACCTGAGGTTAGGAGTTCCAAGACCAGCCTGGCCAACATGGTGAAACCCTGTCTTACTAAAAATACAAAAATTAGCTGGGCGCGGTGGTAGGCGCCTGTGATCCCAGCTACTTGGGAGGCTGAGGCAAGAGAATCACTTGAACCTGGGAGGCAGAGGTTGCAGTGAGCCGAGATCGTGCCACTGTACTCCAGCTTGGGCAACAAGAGTGAAACTCCATCTCAAACAAAACACAACAAAACAAACACATATACTTAGTGCCTCTGATCAAACACAAAATCCCAGATCATACTTTCTCCTTTTTCACTTGGAACCAGTACAATGGAAGCTTCCCACCAAGTTAACGAAATGTACTGAAAGTTCTACCTACTGGTCAGTGTAGAAAACATTTTATTTCTGACAAACCCCAACATCTCAGAAGCATTTTATCAACTCCTCAGTTACCAAACAGGTTGAAGAATGCTATCTTTGAGGACTCTAATGTTGACTCATTTACATGTTGAATGGGCTCCTTAATCTAAAATAAATGCCTATCCTATAGTACAAGATTAGACTTGCTGCTTCCTTATTAAAGAAAAACTCTACTAGTCACTCCAAAGAATCTATTTATGTAATAGGGTAAACATGGATATAGAAGGAATTCCTAAAGATACTCTGAAGGCTGATTTAAAAGCAAGAGATATTAAGCAGAAATGCATACACATCAAGTATATAAAATTTAATCAAATTCCTTACTAAAGTTTTCAAAGGTTGAAGTCAGGTGATAATTATTCAGTTCTTTCATAATCATTCATTTTTGCTCAAATAAAGTATTTGTAGAACAAATCCCAACACATCTCAATAAAGGGAAAGAGTCAGCTAAGACAACAGCTTTGCCAAGGAAGCTACAACTTGGTTATGTGATTTTATTCTTATCTTTTGCTGCTATATAAAAAGGGAATAATAGAACAAACATTTTTTCCTTGTTGTTCTTTACTTCTAAGACTCTTTTCATGTTTTCCATGGTACAAGGTAAACATTAGAATTTACATTTCAGAGACCTAAGGGGCAAGGAACAGGAGTGGGACCTGGAGGATACGGCTCTCTGGCAATTCAAGAATTTCAACTCAATGGTAAAGGGCTTGCAAGAGAAAATGGACTGCTATTTCTCCACTTGCTAGATGGCATCCCGTGAGTCCTATAACACACGAAGTATCTTCCCCACACTACTCAATGTACCATTTTGGGTTCTTCCTACTGGACCTACTAAATGCTGAGTGAAATCTGAAGGTGGTGGTAGATACTAGCATTCCTGGCTGTGTAATCTTACACATTTTCATTTTAAATATAATAATTCAAGCATAATCCATATTTAAAAAATTAGACTAAGGAGAGACAATAAAGGTTTTAAACGTTTCTCTTTGAAAAGATGGTATCTTACAGTACATACAAAAATACTCTGAAAATACATACGACTTCATTTACAAAACACTGAATCAACATATTACAAGAATTACATGGTTATGGATTTTAATAAACTGAGCATGCATTCATGAAACTTAAAAAATATTAAGAAATGCATTGAAAAAAGCAGCGTAAAAAAAGACAACTCATATAGTTAAATAAAAATTACAAAGGTCCTGAGCCAATTAATGGTTGGTAACAATGTCATTCAAAATGCCTTTAGGTTTCAATAAAATCCACTGCTTATTTCTGCATGCCTAGTCCGTGAAGAAACTATTTGAAGTTGTGGCATAAATAATGGTCAGGAATTATCATGCCAAGTTAATTTTACACCTCAAAAATACAAGTTTGCCATACTTAAAGGTATCTTATTGTTGATGCTGAAATGAGTTGCTCCTCAGTAAAAAATACCAGTCAACTAACAAGAATGGCATGAAATAGGATATGTAACAATTTTACCATTCATATACTGACTTTCAGTATCCTGGTTATATTTTGATTTTTAATAAAGATGCATTTCAAAGGCCTCCATGGGAGGCAATATATAAAGAATTTATGGTGCCCAACTCTTCTGTAATCACTGGACTAATCTTCCCTGTTAACTATGCAACATTTGGATAGAAAGGCACACAAAAAAGTTTAAATATTTCATGTGCCAATCTGGAAAAAAATAATTTAAATCAACAGAACAGACAGTACATCTACACAAATGAGGAAAGCAGAAAAGATATCTCACATTCATTTATCTCAGGTTTCACAAAGTGGCTTCAATGCTAAAGTAAATGTATTAACATTTGGAAAATACAAGATAATTTTTTTGTTTGTTTTCAATTTTTTTAGCTCTATACAGTGATCACAACATAAGACAAAACAAAAAAAAACAAAAAAAAAAAAACAAAAAAAGGAGTTCAGGACTTGTTATCAGTGTCCAAGTGGCTAAGAACTGGTTCCCATAACAAGCATTGAAAGTTAAGGCAGTAAAACCCCCAAATGCAAAGCTGTAATACTGTAGATGGCAATTTGACAGCAGGTGATCCTCAGAGAAGTGTATGTAGCAATCAGTGAGAGAATGCTACAGCATCTGCAGGTCAAAGTGTGATAGTTCAAAAACCACTTCAAGGTTATTAGGCTGAAGGCTGTAACGTTCACCTTATTTCACGTATGACAGCCACTTCTATTTGAAAACAAGTGGCTGCATCTATGCCACTAAATGACTGCTTGTTCACTTAAGTGAGGAGGCACTGCTTTTACCGATTAAGGGTCAGTCGAATGGAATTTTTGATGACACGGATGTTATTTGCTGGAACTGGAGATGATGAATCTGGTAGTTCTTTACTGGGTAGTCTCTGTTAGAAAGAAAGAGGAAACAAAAAAGGAAAAGCACATCATATATATTATAAAGGCCCAGCTAGAAAGTCAGTCACAAACTTTTTCTCCCAATCCCTCTAGCTCTTAAACACTCAAGTATGCAATGAATATTTCCTTCCAGTGTTCATAGGGAACTCTTGCTTTCAGAACTACTACTTCTTTTTACAGTCAGAGGTGAAAAGCAGAGGGATAAGAGAAAGGGCAGAAGTGGCAGGAGTGTGAATATGTACAGGAAAAGAGGAACTGCCATGCCTGGATCGAGAAATGCATAAAGAATACAGTCCTTAAGGTCAAGCAAAGAAAAAAAAAAAAGGAAGTGTATGGTGACTAAACAGGAAGCTCTTGGGGTGTGAAGTGAAAAATGAGTGTGTGTAGTACAGAAAAATTTAGTATCTGAGAGTTATGTTCCTCAATTTGTTTCTGTAATACATTCATGGAGAAGAACAGACTCAATCTCTGAGATACTTAAGTTCTCAGGAAAACCAAACTTTGTACTTAGGCTAGATAACTTTGATGGTTATGAAATTCAGGGACATCAGTTTGAGGGACTCTGAGGACACTAAAGATTATTACATAAAGAAGGCAAAATCTAGGACCATGGTGGTTTCACGCCTGTAATCCCAGCACTTTGGGAGGCCGAGGCGGGAGACTCACTTGAGGTCAGGAGTTCGAAAGCACTCCACTACAAATACAAAAATTAGCCACTACAAATATAAAAAGATCGCACCACCACACTCCAACCTGGGCAACAACAGTGAGACTCTATGTCAAAAAAAAAAAAAAAAAAAAAAAAGGAAGGCAAAATCTAGACTTGTGTAATGAGGATAGTTTCTTGTCAAGAGATGACTGTTTAATTCTCCTGTTTTACCTTGGCTAAGCCAGTATCTGTATCGTATCCATATGCATTAAAACAATTATGGGCCGGGCGCGGTGGCTCACGCCTGTAATCCCAGCACTTTGGGAGGCCGAGGCGGGCGGATCACAAGGTCAGGAGATCGAGACCACGGTGAAACCCCGTCTCTACTAAAAATACAAAAAATTAGCCGGGCGCGGTTGTGGGCGCCTGTAGTCCCAGCTACTCGGGAGGCTGAGGCAGGAGAATGGCGTGAACCCGGGAGGCGGAGCTTACAGTGAGCCGAGATCGCGCCACTGCACTCCAGCCTGGGCGACAGAGCGAGACTCCGTCTCAAAAAAAATAAAATAAAAAAAAAAATAAAAAAAATAAAAAAAAAAATAAAACAATTATGGGCCGGGCGCGGTGGCTCAAGCCTGTAATCCCAGCACTTTGGGAGGCCGAGACGGGCGAATCACGAGGTCAGGAGATCGAGACCGTCCTGGTTAACACGGTGAAACCTCGTCTCTACTAAAAATACAAAAAACTAGCCGGGCGAGGTGGCGGGCGCCTGTAGTCCCAGCTACTCGGGAGACTGAGGCAGGAGAATGGCGTAAACCTGGGAGGCGGAGCTTGCAGTGAGCTGAGATCCGGCCACTGTACTCCAACCTGGGCGGCAGAGCGAGACTCCGTCTCAAAAAAAAAAAAAAAAAAAAAAAAACAATTATGAACAATTTCAGATATACAAAGAAGTAGAGAACAGGGCAATAAGGACTTAAATGCCAAAACCAAGTCTCAGACATTATTAAAATTTTGTTGCAATTGTTTGGTGTACCCACTTTCCCTTTAGACTTGATATATTAAAAAGTCCCGCCGGGCGCGGTGGCTCACGCCTGTAATCCCAGCACTTTGGGAGGCCGAGGCGGGCGGATCACAAGGTCAGGAGATCGAGACCACGGTGAAACCCCGTCTCTACTAAAAATACAAAAAATTAGCCAGGCGCGGTTGTGGGCGCCTGTAGTCCCAGCTCCTCGGGAGGCTGAGGCAGGAGAATGGCGTGAACCCGGGAGGCGGAGCTTGGTGAGCCGAGATCGGGCCACTGCACTCCAGCCTGGGCGACAGAGCGAGACTCCGTCTCAAAAAAAAAAAAAAAAAAAAAAAAAGTCCAGATATGTCATTTCACTCTTTTGTACTTTAATATCCATCTCAAAATTTGTTCTTCCACCATCACACATAATTATATATTCATGTTTTTTGTAATTTAATCTTATGTTAAAGGCTCAAATTCTACAAATAATAGCCTGTGAGTATACTATTTTGCTTTAGAATAGTTAATACATCCTGGAGAACCGGGCAGGGTAACAGTTGATGATGAGAAGCACTTTACCATTTAATGGCGGGGGTGGGGGTGGTAAGAGGGGGGTGAAAATAAGCCATTCTGTTCACTATAAACTCTCAGAGAAGGGCTTTCTCTAGTTACACAAGGCTGGTTTTTGAGTACTTGCTTTTTAGCATACCACACTTAATACTACATATTGTTAACTATAAAAGTAATTCTTCAAATAATAAACATTTAAATTACAATTCAGGGGCGTTTAGCTCATGTTTTAAAGGTACTTACTATATATACCACTACATTTGGTTCCTCTAAAATATTAACACATATGGTTCCTAATTATCAAATCTATCTTTTGACAGTAAGCAATAGTACACAACAGAGATATACCTCCAGGTGCTTGGTAAGAAATTAATGTGCTGAGCATCCAACTGCTTCTTTAAAGATAAAAAACAAAGGGTGAACATAATCTAAATAGATAATAAAGTTGTCTTAAACTACTGACTCTTTTTTAGACTTCTGAGGTACCTACATTCACAACGATATACTTTGCTATATCCAACCCCAACTATACTGCTAGTCCTTGAGGACAGGGACAAAATCTTACTTTTTCCCAGTGCTAGGCTCTTGATAAGCCTTTTGTACTTGTAGATTACCTATGAGTTTTTACCTATGTACTGTACCTATGAACAAGACTATTTTGTTACCTTTTTGCGTGATGTATCAATAGTTGGAATAGGCATAGATTCTCCTCCAATGGCATCCTAAAAACAGAAGAATCAACACAAGTGAAAACTAACTTTCCTATATGCAAACACTTATTTCTAATTAAAATAAAACCTAACTAAAATCTGACAGTAGATCTAATCTGACCTACTTTCTAACATGGCACTTTTTCTTTTTCTTTTTTTTTTTGGAGACGGAGTCTCGCTCTGTCCCCCAGGCTGGAGTGCAGGGGCCGGATCTCAGCTCACTGCAAGCTCCGCCTCCCGGATTCATGCCATTCTCCTGCCTCAGCCTCCCGAGTAGCTGGGACTACAGGTGCCCGCCACCACGCCCGGCTAATTTTTTGTATTTTTAGTAGAGACGGGGTTTCACCGTGTTAGCCAGGATGGTCTCGATCTCCTGACCTCGTGATCCACCCGCCTCGGCCTCCCAAAGTGCTGGGATTACAGGCTTGAGCCACCGCGCCCGGCGATACATGGCACTTTACAGTAAATATTCTGAAGCACACTATTAATATATTTACCACTGATTTTCTTTTTCTTTCTTCAGCAGCACGGGGGTCCTTAAATGTTGATTCAAGTCGAATAAACTAAAATATAAACATTGAAATAAATTGCTATTATGTACCTACAAAAAACCATACAAATCTATATAAACTGGAAGACTAATTATCAGTTACGCTATTATAAAAATTACTATAAATATGGGTTGGTAAGAGAAGATAATTTAAATTAGATTGAATTCAACTGCCACCGTTAATTTCTACAGTTTGGGTCATCTTTTTGGTTAAATCAATTCAGATTCTAACAAATATAGTTTTACTACCACCTACTGGAAGTAGGGCATATCAACACACAAGAAATGAGATTTTGTTATCAGTAATGACTTCTGCAAGTCAAGGAGAAACTCAGACCAATCATTCAAATTTTCAGACACATTAGTAATTTCAATTTAGGATGAGCAATTAATATTGTTCCTTTAATATTTGGGTAAATATTCTTTTCAGCCAACTCCTAACAGAACACCAACAGCTATGGAAAATTGTTTCTTTAGTATTAACTGTAAGAAATATCAACACGAAAGTTGTAACTTTACCTTTTCTATGTCTTTCAACCTCTTAGGAGTTCCATCTATGGATGGGGAATGGGCTCTCTTGGGTGTAACAGTCTTAGTTATATTTGACATTCCATTCAGATGCGGTTGTCCCTGGGCAGGGTTGTGAGGTGTTGTGATTCTAGGAATGACATTTCGTCCTACTACAGTAGGAATGGTACACACAGCGGGGGGTGATACAGCTTTTACTGTAGAGTCAACTTCTGAAAATGAAAAAAAGGATTTTAATAATTAAACATTTATGTAATTTTTTTTTTCTTCTTGAGACAGGATCTCTCATTCCCATCACCCAGGCTGCACTGCAGTGGCTTGATCATGGCTCACTGCAGCCTCGACTTACTAGGCTCAGGTGATCCTTCCACCTTAGCCTCCCAAGTAGCTAGGACTACAGGCGTGTGCCACCATGCCTGGCTAATTTTTTGTATACAGAATTATTAATATATACAAGTTTAGATACCTACTTGCACCAATGACCGGAATGGAAAGTCCTTGGGCTGGTGGTACACTCAGTGGCTTCTCCACAATTACAGCAGCAGGCTCAGCACTATTCCTAATGAAAATGTTAAATTATCATCAATAAATGATTTAAATATTACTTTTTTCCTCCTTTTTTGAGGAAAGGCCTCACTCTACTGCCCAAGTTGGAGTGCAGTGGCACAATCACAGCTCACTGCAGCCTCAACCTCCTGGACTCAAGTAACTCTGCCACCTCAGCCTCCCAGGTAGCTAGCAATATAGGTGTGTGCCATCATGTCTGGCTAATTTTTTAAATTTTCATTTTTGTGGAGACAGGATCTCACTATGTTGCCCAGGCTGGTCTTGAACTCCTGAGGCTCAAGCAATCCTCCTGCCTCAACCTCCCAAAGTGCTGAAATTATAGATGTGACCCACCATGCCTGGCCCCATTAGTTATTTAAAACACTCTTTTTTGCAACATTTACCACTGCCGTCTTTTTTTTTTTTTAGACATGGTATTGTTCTGTCGCCTAGGCTGGAGTGCAGTGGCATGAACACATGGCTCAATGCAGCCTCAACCTTCTGGGCTCAAGCAATTCTCCCACCTTGGCCTCCTGAGTAGCTGGGACTACAGGTGTGTACTACCACGCCAAGCTAATTGTTTGTTTTTGTTTTGTTTGAGATGGAGTCTCACTCTTGTTGCCCAGGATGGAGTGCAATGGCACGATCTCGGCTCACTGCAACCTCCACCTCTTGGGCTCAAGCGATTCTCCTGCCTCAGCCTCCCAAGTAGCTGGGATTACAGGCACATGCCACCACACCCTGCTAATTATTGTATTTTTAGTAGAGATGTGGTTCTGCCATGTTGGCCAGGCTGGTCTCAAACTCCTGACCTTAGGTGATCTGCCCGCCTCAGCCTCCCAAAGTGTTGGGATTACAGGCGTGAGCCACTGTGCCTGGCCAATTAATTTTTGTATTTTTTTGTATAGACAGGGTTTCGCCATGGTGTCCCGGCTGGTCTTGGAACTCCTGGGCTCCAGCAATCCGCCTGCCTTAACCTCTCAAAGTGCTAGGATTACAGGCCTGAGCCAGCATGCCTGATCACAACTGTTGGCTCAGGCCTGTACTTTAACATTTAATTGAAATAAAAGGGGGGAAAAAGGCAGAGGAGCCAGTAAGAAGAAAAAAATTTAAGCAAAAAATGTGTACGTTTCTGTGTAGCTATCTAGTCCCATATGCTCATAAACCTATACCATCTCCCACAGGATTACCGCGAGTTATTTTTAAACAAGAAATTGACCAGCAGCCTGTAAAATAAAATATTCTAACAATTTAAAAAGGCAGTAGCAGGGGTATAGAAAAGTTCAGATTACCTTCAAATAAACTGAACAGAAAACCAAAAGGACACATTTGAAATAAAGACAGACCTTTCTGTTTCTCCTACAGACGGGCTATCAGACTTGGACGCTGGAGAATTAAAAGGTGTTCCATTATCAGTGTCTCTGGAGCTATCCAGACAACTGCTATCCAGAGATGATCTTTTGGACTGAAGTCCGCTCGAGCTTCGACTGACATCAGAGAGACTTTGCTGAAAGAAGGGAATGATTTTAGGATTTCAAAATGCAAATGAGAATATAAAGACTGGTTTCAATTCTGACGGTCACTTAAGCAAATTATCTCTTGTGATTAATGAAAATGAGATTTTAGTCCTAGATTGAACTGCCTATATCTTCCTTATTTTTCTCAATAGGTTTGGGAGCTGTTAAGAATGCAAATTTGGTCCTAGATCATTTGTCTGAGTAAAGTCATACTAGAGGGTTAAGATTACAAACTCAAACTACTCAAACTCACCTTTTTCTTCTTTTGAAGAATTTCTGCAGGAAGGTAGTGGTGAAGTTGTTTTTTCTTTACATGAGTTGCTTCAATTTTCATTCCCTCCTTTAGCATATTTATATTGTTTGCCTGTCTGTATACTGTAACAATGTTAATATGTTAAATGGGAAACTTCTTTCTGAACCAAGAGTTCTGCCTAATTTTTCTGAAATGCATATACCTTTACCCTGCTATCACCACCAGCCACCCACGCACAACCCTCTCATAAAACAAGTATTTTTAATACATTTCCATCACATCACAATCCTATTCATGAATCCACTAGTTTTTCTTTTTTTGAGATGGAGTTTTGCTCTTGTTGCCTGGGCTGGAGTGCAATGGCGCAATCTCGGCTCACCACAACCTCTGCCTCCTGGGTTCAAGCGATTCTCCTGCCTCAGCCTCCCGAGTAGCTGGGATTACAGGCATACGCCACCACGCCCAGCTAACTTTTTGGATTTTTCATAGAGACAGGGTTTCTCCATGTTGGTCAGGCTGGTCTAGAACTCCCGACTTCAGGTGATCCGCCCACCTCGGCCTCCAAAAGTGCTGGGATTACAGGCGTAAGCCACTGCACCTAGCCGTGAATCCATTAGTTTTTTCATGTCTACCTTCTAAGACTTTCTCATAATCAAACCTTATTAACAGAATAAGTATATTTAAAAAAAGGTATTTTCCAGATTTTATTTTCTGATATTTTCCCAAAAGGCAATCTCTCCTTATAATTACTTGCCCAAGTCTAAGCTAATTCTTTTTTTATTTTTTGACAGAGTCTCACTCTGTCACCCAGGCTTGAGTGTAGTAGCATAATCTTAACTCACTGCATCCTCTGCCTCCTGGGTTCAAGTTATTCTCCTGCCTCAGCCTCCCCAGTAGCTAGGACTAGAGGTGCATGCCACCACACCCAGCTACTTTTTGGATTTTTTGTAGAGACAGGGTTTCACTATGTTGGCCAGGCTGGTCTCAAACTCCTGACCTCAAGTGATCCACCCGCTTTGGCCTCCCAAAGTGCTGGGATTACAGGTGTGAGCCACCGCACCTGGCCTTCTAAGCTAATTCTTAGGCCAAATATCCAAGATGCAATTCAAGCTGTCCTCCTCCTCCATGAGAATTTACTACTGCAGCTACCACACCAACCATAGAATGACAGACTTCAGGAACCATCTTACAAATACATCCTTATTGTACAGTTAAGAAAAGGAGGCTAAACAGCCCTGAAAGCCTTGCCAGGATCAGAATCCACACAGCCCTAGATTCCCATTCTAGTGCTTTTCACACCTTATAAGAAAATGGGTTTTATTAACACACAAATTTCTTAAAATGTTTTAATTGTAAATATACCCAAAGGGAAAACAGGTTTTATTAACTACCACACAAATTTCTTAGTATGTTTTAATTGTAAATATACTCAACGAGACACTGAAGACAGGGATGGGAGGCTTGTTTTATACAGCAAGTACTGTGAGATGTGGTAAATTATTTAATCTCTTGGGGCCTCAAGTTTCTTCATCTGAAAAATAGTATCTTATAAATTTATAATAAACTATGTCCCAATCTTCTTTTTAAAAAATGTAAGCCCAAATTAGAATGGAAAAATTTATGGCGAATGTTTTTATTCCAGATTGCTTATAAAAGAGTTACCAAGAACACTTGTTCAAGTTGTAGATTCTCTGGCTCCCTCCCCAGAGTATGATTTAGTGGTTCTAAGGTGAAACACAGAAATCTGCATTTTCTTTTTTCTGAGATGGAGTCTCGCTCTTGTTGCCCAGGCTGGAGTGCAATGGTGAGATCTCAGCTGACTGCAACCTCTGCTTCCCAGGTTCAAGTGATTCTTCTGCCTTAGCCTCTGGAATAGCTGGGATTACAGGCGCCCACCACCACACCTGGCTTATTTTTGTTTATTTAGTACAGATGGGGTTTCACCATGTTGGCCAGGCTGGTCTCGAACTCCTGACCTCAGGTGATCCGCCTGCCTTGGCCTCCCAAAGTGCTGGGATTACAGGCGTCAGCCCCTGCGCCCAGCCAGGAATCTGCATTTTCATGATAAATATGAGGGCTCTTTCAAAAGAATTCAGAAAACCCAGATGAGCCAAACCAATACTTTTAATTGTATGAATGTATTCCAGATTCTTCAAGATAAATAACCCCAAATTTATAACAGAATACATTAAGATATTCCAGAGTTGTGACGAGAGGGCTGGATGTGAAAGACATACTTTTCACTGATCCTGAAATATATTCAGCAATTCTGTACTTACTGATATTTATATCATATCAAAAACATAAAAGTCTGGCCAGGTGCAGTGGCTGACATCTGTAATCCCAGCACTTGAAGAGGCCAAGATGGGCAAATTGCTTGAGCCTAGGAGTTCGAGACCAGCCTGGGCAACATGGCAAAATCCTGCCTCTATTTAAAACAAACAAACAAAAAACCCATAAAAATCAAGTTTTTATTTTTTGAGACAGGGTCTCACTTTAGTCACCCAGGCTGGAGAGCAATGGCGCAATCTCAGCTCACTGCAGCCTTGACCTTCTGGGTTCAAGCAATTCTCCCACCTCAGCCTCCCAGATAGCTGGGACCATAGGCACAATACCTGACAAACTTTTTTTTGTATCTTTTGTAGAGATGGGGTTTCACCATGTTGCCCAGATTGGTCTCGAACTCTTGAGTTCAAGAGATTCACCAATCCCAGTCTCCCAAAGTATTAAGATTACAGGCGCTTGTGAGCCACCGCGCCTGGCAAAAATCAAGTCATCTTTATTAAAAATTTATGGCGAATGTTTTTATTCCAGATTGCTTATAAAAGAGTTTATTATTGTGATCACAAACCCTGGTTGTACATACAAAGAGCTTTCCTTTCTCTGTGTTTTAAAACAGATAACATTCAGCCAGGCGAGGTGGCTCACGCCTATAATCCCAGCACTTTTGGGAGGCTGAGGCAGGTGGATCAGTTGAGGTCAGGTGTTCGAGACCAGCCTGGCCAACATGGTGAAACTCTGTCTCTACTAAAAATACAAAATTAGCCAGGCCTGGTAGTACGTACCCGTTAAGTCCAGCTACTCGGGAGGCTGGGGCATGAGAATTACTTGAACCCCAGAGGCGGAGGTTGCAGTGAGCTGAGATCGCACCACTGCAGTCCGGCCTGGGTGACAGAGTGAGACTCTGTCTCAAAAAATAAAGACTTGATTTTTATGGGTTGATTTTTATTTTATTTCATAAAATAAAATAAAACAAATAACATTCACATGCTACAAAACTCAAAGCGTTGAAGAGTATTCAGTGATGTCTCCTTATCCTGCACCCTGACCTAGAAGCAACCAGTCTTGCCATTTTTTTTAAACTAAGTATCCTTCCAGAGATATTCTATGCATTTGTAAGCAAATGTGTATTTATCTTTTCTTTTTATATAAATAGCACAGTGTACACAGTGTTCTGTAATTTTACCCCCCACTTAATATACCTTGGAAATTGCTTCATAATGCTTTTTTTTTTTTTTTTTTGAGACAGTCTCACTCTGTGGGCCAGGCTGGAGTGCAGTGGGGAGATCTCAGCTCACTGCAACCTCCTCCTCCCAGGTTCACGCAATTTTCCTGCCTCAGCCTCCCAAGCAGCTGGCATCCACCACCGCACCCCACTAACTTTGTATATTTAGTAGAGACAGGGTTTCACCATATTAGCCAGGCTGGTCTCGAACGCCTGACCTCAGGTAATCTGCCCACCTCCGCCTCCCAAAGTGCTGGGATTACAGGCATGAGCCACCGCACCCGGCTCCTTTCCTGTTTTAACAGCAGTATGGATATGCCATGTTCGCTTAACCAATTGTGGAACTTTAATAAGTACAGCCAGCCAGATCGTAGGCAGATGACACTGAGTAACAGCCAGGTTTGAGAATCACAGCTCTATGATGATGAAGTCTTACCTGTATCAGTAAATGACTGTATATCATATGTCAAGTCTATGTTGACACTTTCTGCATTTTCTACTCTCCGAAAAATTATCCCAAGGAACCACATTGATACGTAATTGTTGCTATAAAGTAAAATTTAAGAATTTCCATTAATAATTATTATTTTACAATTTTACAGATGCTATTTCATAATTAAAACTTGGTCTCTATGTCTCTATCTCACAAATACAGATTTCAGTGGTCTGGCCAGATTCTTAAAAGAGACATCCAGAACTGGTAAGTTATCCCCTGTTGTTCTAAGAAGGATTAAGTGGCTATGAAAATGACTTACTAAATATATTCTTAAAGATGCTCCAAATATTGTGATGGTGTTTTGCTGGGGTTTGTGGGCTACCAAAGTAGTTGCGTACTTATTTTTAATGCCTAGACACTCAAACTCAAATATATAATGTGTCATACTCCCATCAATGCCTGTTAAACAAAAATCTCATAATTACTCTGAAATGATGCATATGCCAAATAACATTATTTAAGAAACATAGTATTAAAAAACAATTAACTTACTCTTTATGATGTTCCTTATTCCCTGGGAATGACTGGGGATTCACATGGGCAAGAGTAATAAATTCATTCCGTTCTAAGTTTCCAACAAGTACACGGATTTTAGATTCTACTAATCCAACCCTAAAATAAACAACACAATTTATCTTACATCCACTTTAAATTTGAAAGTTACACTCAAGTAAACCAAACAGTATATTAACTATGAAGCTTTACATGTTCATTAAAAAATTTCAGGCTGGGTGCTGTGGCTCACATCTGTAATCCCAGCACTTTGGGAGGAAAGAGCGGGCAGATAGCCTGAGGTCAGGAGTTTAAAACCAGTTTTGGCCAACATGGCAAAAACCCATCTCCACTAAAAATACAAAAAAATTAGCTGGGCCGTGGTGGTGGGTGCCTGTAATCCCAGCCACTTGGGAGGCTGAGGCAGGAGAATCACTTGAACCTGGGAGGTGGAGGCTGCAGTGAGCTGAGATCACGCCATTGCACTCCAGCTGGGGCAACAGAGCAAGACTCCATTTCAAAAAAAAAAAAAATCAGGCCAGGTGCAGTGGCTCATGCTTGTAATCCCAGCACTTTGGAAGGCTGAGGTAGGTGCATCACCTGAGGTCAGGAGTTCGAGACCAGCCTGGCCAACATGGTAAAACCTTGTTTTACTAAAAATACAAAAAAAAAAAAAAAAAAATTAGCTGAGTATGGTGGCGCACACCTACATTCCCAGCTACTCCGGAGGCTGAGGCAGGAGAACTGCTTGAAGCTGGGAGGTGGAGGTTGCAGTGAGCTAAGATCACCCCACTGCACTCCAGCCTGGGTGACAGAGTGAGGTTCCATCTCTAAATAAATAAATAAATAAATAAATAAAATAAAAATTTCAGCTCAATATATTAGGAACCCCATTTTAAATGCCATTGTAAACACTATGTCAACTTTAAATATGAAAGCTATACTCAAGTAAACCAAACAGCATATTAGCTATGAATCTTTACAAGTTCATTTAAAAATTTCAGCCTAATATATCAGGAACCCCATTTAAAATGCCATTGTAGTAAATGACAAGTTAGTAGATTTCTGTGTGTTCTTTTTTTTAATAGAAGAACTAATCTATTTAATGCATTACTGAATCTAAAATACCTTGCTTTAGTTAAGACTATAAAACAGTCATGGCTTAGGGCATGAACAAAAACTACTGGTTAATCTAGTCCTGAATCTTTTTCTACCTTCAAATCTTATGTCTCAAACCTAAGGCTAGGCTAGGCCCATGCTTGTTAATCCCAGCACTTTGGGAAGCTGAGGCAGGAGGATCACATGAAGCTAGGAGTTCGAGATCACCTGGGGCAACAAAGTGAGACTCCATCCATATAAGATTAAAAAAAAAAAAAAAATCAGCCAGGCATGGTGGCATGGGCCTGCAGGCCCCAGCTACTTGGGGAGCTGAGGCAGGAGGCATTGCTTGAACCCAGGAGTTTGAGGCTGCAGTATGATCACACCACTATACTCCAGACTAGGTGACACTGAGACTCATCTCTAAAAAAAAAATAAATAAATCCTCAGGCTAAGATAAGTTTAAACAATGAAACTAATATTGGCACATAATATGTGAAACAATCAGCTAGACTTTGCATTTAAAACAGAATTCACGGGCTGGGTGCGGTGGCCAACGCCTGTAATCCCAGCACTTTGGGAGGCCGAGGCAGGTGGATCACGAGGTCAGGAGATCGAGACCATCCTGGCTAACACGGTGAAACCCCGTCTCTACCAGAAATACAAAAAATTAGCCGGGCAAGGTGGCGGGCACCTGTAGTCTCAGCTACTCAGGAGGCTGAGGCAGGAGAATAGCATGAACCCGGGAGGCGGAGCTTGCAGCGAGCTGAGATCGCGCCACTGCACTCCAGTCTGGGCGACAGAGCAAGACTCCATCTCAAAGAAAAAAAAAAAAAAAGAATTCACTAAATTTGTATCAGATACTATCAAAATACAGTAAGTTTCATCAGATTTCTGCAATTGCATTTCTATCTCACTTAAGAAATGTGACCAATGGCAGCTTACTTATTAATGACTTATGAATTAGAATAATTACAAGAACATTTTAAGTTTTTTAAAAAATCAGCAAAAGCTTATACATTATAATTGTGTGTGTTTTAACAGTGAATCTACAAAAATCTGTGTTATTCCAGTGTCATCTAAATGACAGGTTGGCAAACTTTTTCTGTAAAGGGGTAAATAGTAAATTTTAGGGTTTCTGGGCCATACAGTCTTTGTTACACCTATTCAACTTTGCTGTCAAGCACAGAAGCAACCATAGATAATACGTAAATGAAGAAACATGGCTGTGTTCCAATAAAACTTTATAAACATAGGTGGCAGACTGAATTTGGCCTAGACCCTATTTTCTGACTCCTGATCTATACAAACAAAATACTGTTTCAGTGTCAGGACTATTTTCAGAGTCCCTTTAATTATCAATGAAATAAGGATTAAACTCTTGAAGCAAAAATAAAACAGTATTGCTGTTTTGCTTTTCCAGAAGTCAGACCCAAGGAAAGTACAACCATCTCTGGTGGTCTAATAGCTTCCGTCTGATAGAGCCAAGGATGTGAATATACGGGAGGCAGAAGGGATAAATTTAGATGCACTAGAAAGAACACACTACTTCTTGGCCACAAACATCTCCTACCTATTGACAGAAGCTTAATCTGAACGATTTAAGCCATTATCTCCTAAATTAAAAGGATATACAAAATGTCTTTTCTATTGAGTTTTGTTGGAGGTAAACATGATGGCAAAAATGAAAAACTTAGGCCAGGTGTGGTAGCTCACGCCTGTAATCCCAGCACTTTAAGAGGCTGAGGTGGGTGGATCATGAGGTCAGGAGTTCAAGACCAGCCTGGCCAAGATGGTGAAACCCCATCTCTACTAAAAATAGCCGGGTGTGGTGGTGGGTGCTTGTAATCCCAGCTACTCTGGAGGCTGAGGCAGAGAATTGCTTGAACCCAGGAGGTAGAGGCTGCAGTGAGCCAAGATCGTGCCACTGCATTCCAGCTTGAGTGACACAGCGAGACTCTGTCTCAAAAAAAAAAAAAAAAAAAAAAGAAAAGAAAGAGAAAAGAAAAACTTAGATGGTGCTATCAGAATCATCCAAACTAGCTCAAAATTTTGCTTAAATCTGACTCCGAGAAGCAACAAGAAGCAAAATCTATACATGTATCTTTCGCTCATGTCCCTCCTGATTCTGAAACATTAATTTGATGGCATATTTTAAACACTGAAGCTCCACGGTTATGCACAACAATCACCAGTAAGATATAATAATTTTTTTTTTTTTTTTTGAGACGGAGTCTCGCTCTGTCGCCCAGGCTGGAGTGCAGTGGCCGGATCTCGGCTCACTGCAAGCTCTGCCTCCCGGGTTTACGCCATTCTCCTGCCTCAGCCTCCTGAGTAGCTGGGACTACAGGCGCCCGCCACCTCGCCCGGCTAGTTTTTTGTATTTTTTAGTAGAGACGGGGTTTCACCGTGTTAGCCAGGATGGTCTCGATCTCCTGACCTCGTGATCCGCCCGTCTCGGCCTCCCAAAGTGCTGGGATTACAGGCTTGAGCCACCGCACCCGGCCAAGATATAATAATTTTACAGATCACTTGAGGTCAGGAGTTCGAGACCAGCCTGGCCAACACGGTGAAACCCCGTCTCTACTAAAAATACAAAATTAGGCACAGGGCATGGTAGTGCGCACCTGCAGTCCCAGCTACTCAGGAGGCTAAGGCAGGAGAATCACTTGAACCCAGGAGGCGGACGTTGCAGTGAGCCGAGATTATGCCACTACACTCCAGTCTGGGTGACAGAGGGAGACTCCTTCTCAAAAAAAAAAAAAAAGAAAAAAAGAAAAAAAAAGGCCCGGAGAGGTGGCTAAGGCCTATAATCCCAGCACTTTGGGAGGCTGAGGTGGGCAGATCACCTGAGGTCAGGAGCTCGAGACCAGCCTGACTAACATGGCAAAACTGAGATCGTGACACTGCACTCCAGCCTGGACAACCGAGACTCTGTCTCAGAAAAAAAAAAGATATAATAATTTTGAAAATCAAGCAAGAAAGTACTTTATAAATGGTAAAGCACCATATAAATAAGTTACTATCACCACACAGTAGGTAGAAAACTTGAAATAGAAGTCTTACCACTCTAGATGGTTTTCTTCTGTTGATGCGCTGGCAGTCAATACTATATAATGTCTGAAGAATTTTCAGCAACAATCAGAAAAAAAAGCCAGAAAAATTGTTACGGCCTGCTTTTTAATCATCCCCTTTTCTCCCTCCCTCTCATTGAACAAATGAGCTAATAAAGGCACACAGTTTATGAAAATTAAATGTGCTCTGATTTTCACAAAATTAATTCTAGGTCCCACAAGTAAAAAAACAATTCACTTTAAAAAGTCACTAATACTGGATTAGATACTACTAGAATAAAGAAACACTCTTATCTCTTAGGATTTTTGTTCATCTATTCTGTCTTGCTTAAGAAATAAAAGAGCTGTCACCTACCATATATTAACTATGTTTAACATTCTTCTTAAAAAAAAAAAAAATCACATACACACAAAATACAAAATTTCACATACCTATACTTTTGAAAGAAATTTGGTGGCTCAAGTAGTTTGGACCAATCTGATTTGCCTTGGAGAATTTCATCTGTGACTGCAAGACCTAAATTTAAAAAAAAAAAAAAAAAAAAAAAGAAGGATTTTGAAAAGGGACCAGCTCTTAAATCACCCTACTACTGCAAAATCTCAAACTCCACCACACCAAATTATTATTATTTTTTTTCTTTTTTTGAGACAGAGTCTCACTCTGTCACCCAGGCTGGAGTGTGGTGGCTCTATCTTGGCTCACTGCAACCTCTACCTCCCAGGTTCAAGCGATTCTCCTGCCTCAGCCTCCTGAGTAGCTGGAATTACAGGTGCCCACCACCATGTCGGCTAATTTTCGTATTTTTAGTAGAGACAGGGTTTCACCATGTTGGCCAGGCTGGTCTTAAACTCCTGACCTCGGGTGATCTGCTCACCTCAGCCTCCCAAAGTGCTGGGATTATAGGCGTGAGCCACCACGCCCGGCCCACCCAATTCTTAAGTAACAAAATATAAACATATATTATGTTGTTCCTTAGAACACAAAAAATTAGGTTCAACCAGATTGGGCTGGCTCCATTTTTGGCCTTAATATTATCATATACTTTTGAAAACTCATTACTAAAACACAAAATAACCATACTTGAAAGAGTTTCTAATTTAGAAAGAATAGGTATAACTCTAACTGTCAATCCATAGCTGCAACAGAGAATAAAAACTGTCAACCTAAAACTTGTGGGAATATGTAAAGGGCAACAGGGCCACATGTTTACCTTGTTTAAATTCTTCTACCATTACTGTTCGAGTTGATGTGGACACATTATACGTAGAATTCTGTTGTGGGTAGGCAGGGGTGATTATGGGCATGAGATGATACCTATCTGATGGATTTACCTGTGAAATTAGAAGCAGAATAACTGATCTATTCTCCTATTTCAGTTGTCCTCACTTCATTTCCCCAAAAGTCTGAAGAATATGAAATATAAATTTAATACTACATTTCCTCAAGTTTAAGAAGTACATTTTCCCTCCCCAACTACATTTATTTTTGAAGTTGGATATGTCTGATAGTCAAAGTCAAAGGAAATACTGCAGAAGTGTATTTTTCCTCAGAAAAGCTGTTAAATTGATGTGCATCTTATAAACAATGATCTCTTATAATCAAGGAAATACAGTATTATAACTACAAAAGCATTATCTGGTTTCATGGTTCTCAATCCTTTTTCACCACCCACTCAATGGATGACTTCCCCTTGGTTACCTAGAGGAATGAGCACTCACTCTAAAAGCAAATTAAAATGCAAGATATGTGAGAATTATGCTATCTTGGAACAATGAATCTGCTTTAAATTGTATCTCAAAGTAAATCTTTTATTATACTTTAGTACTTTATTATTAGTAACCAATTACTTTTTTTTCTGAGACGAAGTCTTAACTCACCCAGGCTGGAGTGCAGTGGCACAATCTTGGCTCACTGCAACCTCTGCCTCTGGGGTTCAGGCGATTCTCGTGCCTCAGCCTCCAGAGTAGCTGGGACTACAGGTGTGCACCACCATGCCCAGCTAATATTTTGTATTTTCAGTAGAGAGGGGGTTTCACCACGTTGGCCAGGTTGGTCTCGAACTCCTGATCTCAGGTGACCCACCCACCTGGGCCTCCCAAAATGCTGGGATTACAGGCGTGAACCATTGCGCCCAGCCAAGTAACCAATTATTTTTGAGACAGTTTTTCCACAATGGATTATGACACTGCCCTTGAGACACCCACTCATCTTACATGGGCGATTTTTAATGACATAACATTTGGATCAGCATCAGTGATCCAAATCATCTGCACAAAAAACAAAAAACAAAACAAAACAAAAACCACAGCAGAAGAGCAAGAGGACAATAGTCATACAGAAGATAAGAACAGAGACAAGAGGAACTATCTTTAACTAGACTGTAATTTAGAGAAATGTCCTTTTCCTTAAAAGGTTTACAGAAACTCCATAATAAATCACATACCCGAGGATCCCAGACAGGCAAATTCAAATTGCTTTCTTCTGGTTGCTTCAGCAGCACAGGATTTGGCCATTCCCTGACATGAATAAGGCAAATTAACTTACACATGATCTCACTTCAGGTACCACATGAAACCTCATAATTATTAGATTGTTCTAACCTTCTAGAGCGAATGTTCTGGGTATTTGGTATTAAGGGGGGAAAAAAGGCCGAGCGTGGTGGCTCACACCTGTAATCCCAGCACTGTGGGAAGCTGAGGCGGGCAGATCACTTGAGCTCAGGAGTTTGAGACCACCCTGGGCATCATGGAGAAACCCTGTCTCTACTAAAAATCCAAAAATTAGCCATGCCTACCGGCGCATGCTTATAGTCCCAGCTTCTCACAAGGCTGAGGTGGGAGGATCACTTGAGCCCAGGAGGCAGAGGCTGCAGTGAGCTGAGATGCATGCACTCTAGCCTGGGCAACAGAGTGAGACCCTGTCTCAATTAAAAAAAAAAAAGAAGAAGAAGAAATGGGCTAAGGAAGAAGAAGGTAAGAAGGTATACAAAGGAAAGGCTGCTCATTTTAATGCAGTGTTCTCTGAAAGGGTAAACATTACTTTTCATTAACTGTAACTAATTTGCACCTGAATCTTTCACTTCCTTCTCATTTGCTTTCATGGATTTAATTCTGATAATTCAGTAACAGCAACGGCTAACATTTACTGAAAATACTAATAAATCAATGTGATTATCATCTCTGTTTTACAAATGAGGAAAGCTTAAACAACTTCTACATAACTAGTAATTTGCAAAGCCAAACTTATTTTAACTGCTCTCCCTAGTTAAGGGCCCACATTTACAAATCCCTGAAGAAGGTGACAACTGGATGTCCCATCATTGCCTCAAATTTGATGTTTTATATTTTTGCCTTTACAAAGGAATGTAAAACAACAGAAAAGGTCTATGTATAGTTCTTGTATGTCCAGACAAACTTACATATAGGTAGAGGTTAGTAAACAGTCAAAGAACACATATAAATACTTACCACTTGGAAAAAACTAAAAAGAACTTATGAACTAAAGTAGATGCTGCTGCATTTGGATACAATTGGCAAGTTCTTGCAACTAGCATTGCCCAGGAGACACCACCAAGGAATCCTAGCATGTTGGAATAAATACCACGTCCTAGAAAATCAACATATTTGCTAATTACTATTAGGACCTACTATCTGTGACATTCTTTTTATTTTTTCTGCTCTTTACAAGGTGAATGAATATCCGTGACATTCAACAAGGTAACTGTATTCATAAGACGGTTGGTTGGAAATTTTCCCCTATAAACAAAACATTAAAACTGATAAGCAGACCTTCACATAAGGCCTATAGTCTAATTAGTAAACCATAAGTTGCTAATCTTACCCTCCTTACTTTCCCTTCTAATATAGACACCTCCGTTCTTTGCCTCAGTTCCAACTGCTCAACTGGGCTCCACTGATATTACATTGAAATTCCCCATTTTTCAGTATTTATGATTGAGAGAAAAATGAAAGGAAGGAGACATGTGAAGAGACAATGGGGAAGAATGACTATTTAATTAATAATCACATTCATGGGTATTTTAAAATCAAGTGTAAAGCTGAAGACTTCAGTATTTCACAGAATTTGGATACCTCTCCATAAAGTAGAATACACCACTGATATTACTCATTTCTATGATTTTTTTTCTTAAGAGATGGCCTCTCACTCTGTCACCCAGACTGAACTGGCACAATCATAACTCACTGTAGCCTCAAACTCCTGGGCTCAACTGATCCTCCACCTCAGCCTCTCGAGCAGCTATAACTACAGGGGTGCACCACCATGGCTGTCATGACCGATTCTCATATAGCTATCTGTATTACGTCCCGCCAAGCGAGCAAAAGAAGAACACCTACAAAATACCAATTTCAGACATGGTAAACATGAAAAATATGCATCTAATGGACAAAACATGGCATTTAATCTTTAAGGAAGGGCAAATTGTTCATGTTATCCCGTCAGTGCAAATTTTAACTATACAAGACACTTGAGCCCAAGGACAAATTCTACTTGCTTAATATCTTGTTAGACCTGCACTGTCTAATATGGTAGCCACAAGCCATGTGTTGCTATTTTTTAACTTGTAACAGCTTTATTGAGATGTAATTCACATAACATAAGATTCGTCCATTTAAAGTACATAATTCAATGGTTTTTAGTATAGAGTTGTGCAATCATCAACATGATCAATTCTAGAATGTCTTCAGCACCCCAAAAAGAAACTTTTAACTGTCATACTCAGCCAGGCACTGTGGCTCACGCCTGTAATCCCATCACTTTGGGAGGCCAAGGCAGGACTGGTTGAGCTCAGGAGCTTGAGACTAGCCTAGGTAACATAGCAACACCTCGTCTCTGCTTAAAAAAAAAAAAAATTAGCCAGGCGTGGTAGCTCACGCCTGTAATCCCAGCACTTCGGGAGGCCAAGGTGGGCGGATCACGAGGTCAGGAGATCGAGACCATCCTGGCTAACACAGTGAAACCCGTCTCTACTAAAAATACAAAAAATTAGCCGGGCATGGTGGCGGGCGCCTGTAGTCCTAGCTACTCGGGAGGCTGAGGCAGGAGAATGGCGTGAACCCGGGAGGTGGAGCTTGCAGTGAGCCGAGATCGTGCCACTGCACTCCAGCCTGGGCAACAGAGCAGGACTCTGTCTCAAAAAAAAAAACAAAAACAAAAATAAAAGCAAACAAACAAAAAAATTCGCCGGGCATGGTGGCATATGCCTGTAGTCCCAGCTACTCAGGAGGCTACAGTGGAAGTATTGCTTGGGCCCAGCAGGTCGAGGCTGTGGTAAGCTATGATTACACCACTGCATTCTGGCCTATGAGACAGAGCAAGTCCCTGTCTAAAAAAATAAAATGAAATAAAACAAATATAAAGGCATACCTCGTTTTATTGTGTTTTGCTTTATTACACTTCACAGATACTGAGTTTTTTACAAATTGAAGGGTTGCGGCAACCCTGAGTTGAGCAAATCTGTAAGCAACATTTTTCTAACAGCATAAGCTCTCACTTCATGTCTCTGCGTCACATTTTAGTAATTCTCACAATATTTCAAACTTTTTCATTATTATTATATCTGTTAGGTGACTTGTGATCAGTGATCGTTGATGTTACTATTGTAATTGTTTTGGGGCACCACAGACTGAGCCCATATAAGACGGTGAACTTAGTTGGTTAATGTGTATGTTCTGAATGCTCCACCAACTGGTCATTACCCATCTCTCTCCCTCTCCTCAGGTCTCCCTATTCCTTGAGACACAATACTTAAATTAGGCCAATTAAGAACCCTTAACGGCCTCTAAGTGTTCAAGGAAGAGTCACATGTCTCTCACTTTAAATCAAAAGCTAGAAAAGATTAAGCTCAGTGAAAAACACATTTTGAAAGCTATGATAGTCTGAAAGTTATGCTCCTTGTGCCAATCAGTTAACCAAGTTGTGAATGCCAAGGAAAAGTTACTGACAGAAATTACAAGTGCTACTCTCCAGTGAATACAGGAATGACAAAAAAGTAAAACTGCCTTATTGCTGATAGAAAAAATTTTTTTGTTGTTGAGACGGAGTCTTGCTGTCGCCCAGGCTGGAGTGCAGTGGTGCGATCTCAGCTCACCACAACCTCCACCTCCCAGATTCAAGTGATTCTCCTGCCTCAGCTTCCTGAGTAGCTGGGATTACAGGCGCACGCCACCACGCCCAGCTAAATTTTGTATTTTTAGTAGAGATGGGGTTTCACTATGTTGGTCAGGCTGATCTCGAACTCCTGACCTCATGATCCGCTTGCTCTGGCCTCCCAAAGTGCTGGGATAACAGGTGTGAGCCACTCCACCCGGCTGCTAATAGAAAATTTTAATAGTCTGGATGAAAGATAAACAAGACACAAAGTTTCCTTAGGCCAAAGTCTAATCCAGAGCAAAGTCCTAACCTCTCTTCAATTGTATGAAGGCTGAGAGAGGTGAGGAAGGTGCACAAGAAAAGTCTGAAGCTAGTAAAGATTGGTTCATAAGGTTTAAGGAAAGAAGCCATCTCCACAACATAAAAGTGCAACAAGTGCTGAGGCAGAAGCTGCGGGAAGTTATTCAGAAGATCTAGCTAAAATCATTGATGAAGGTGGCTACACTAAACAACAAATTATCAATGTAGATGAAACAGCCTTATACTGGAAGAAGATGCAATCTAGGACTTTCACAGCTAGAGAGGAGAAGCTTGGTTTCAAAGCTTCAAAGGGTAGGTGATTCTCTTGTTAGATGACAGCACAGCTGTTTACATCATGGTTTAATGAGTATTTTAAAGCCCATTGGTGAGATCTACTGCTCAGAAAAAAAAAAGATTCCTTTCTAAGTAAGACTGCTCTTTGACAATGCACCTAGTCACGCAAGAGCTCTAGTGGACATATACTAGGAGATTAAAGTTATTTTCATATCTGCTAATACAGCATCTATTCTGTAGCCCATGGATCAAGGAATTATCTTCTTGTTTTACCATTTAAGAAACACATTTTGGAGCCGGGCTTGATGGCTCACGCCTGTAATCCCAGCACTTTGGGAGGCCGAGGCCAGCGGATCACAAGGTCAGGAGTTCCAGCCCAGCCTGACAAACATGGTGACATCCCACCTCTACTAAAAATACAAAAAATTACCGAGGTATGGTGGTGCGTGCCTGTAGTCCCAGCTACTTGGGAGGCTGAGGCAGAAGAATCACTTGAACCCAGGAGGTGGAGGTTGCTGTGAGCTGAGATTGCACCACTGCACTTCAGCCTGGGCGACAGAGCAAGACTCTGTCTCAAAAAAAAAAAAAAAAAGACTACAGTATAATGTAAATGTAACTTTTATATGCACTGGGAAACAAAACAAAAAAATTGTAATTTGCTTTACTGCAGTTGTCTGGAACCAAACCTACAATATCTCAGAGGTGTGCTTAAATAATAATACAGAATGTGCTATGCTAGCTCAGTGGTAAGCAAAGGGATTTTTATGAACCTAAATATATGAACTATATATATACACACACATATATAAAAACTAGTAACAGTTCCAGGCTTTATTAGAAAAGTGTTATAAGGTAAAAACAAGTGAAAGTTATCACTGTGGGCTCTTCACTTAATGAACACCTACTACAGTGAAAACCAGACTCTGCGGGTGGGAATACAAAGATATATAAGGTGGTGCTACCCACAGGGAGGGTGTCAGTCTTCAACTTCTGAATTATTCTGACTGCCTGACTGAACCTAAGACGAAAAATCAGGGGCTTTTAGTTTTTACCCAAGTTAGGAAGAGGTACACTACTTTTCAAAACAGCATAACCATTGTACCCGAAAAACAAATAGCTACTCCAGAGTTTATTGGCCCTCAACCTCCAACAATATCATTAGATTCAAAGTTTCTATATGTGCTTCTATCACTGGCAAGAGAAAATTAGAATTTTATAATGCAAACATAGAAGACTAGGGATACTTACGTTTTGCCCATAATTTGACAGCTCTTAGGGTGAGTCTAAAAGTTTCTTTATTTGGCACTAAATGCAAAATTTCATCAGTAACTCTACATCCTGAAAAAGACAAAGCATTCATTTTCAATATGCAGCAAATAGTTAAATCAAATGCCCTCCTAACTTCCAGACTCTCGAATACTAAAAATATGAAAGATAATAAAACATCAGGGTTTATTTTATGTATATGAAATTTAGCACTTAGGAGAAATCAGTTTGTTTTAGGATAATTAAAAAATACATGGGTAATGCAATCCAAAATGTGATGTGTCTGAGTATTTTTTAGTTTTCTTCCATATTTGACTGTTAATCAAATACCTCCCAATTACAACACTGTAATTACTTCAATGTAAACCTTTTCCACAAATACTGTAATTTACTGTTACAATCTGGAAATACACCAAAGTCCAATAGTGATTTGGTTAAACAAAAGACACTATAAAACAGTGGTTCTCAATCCCAGCCCTTTGGGAGGCCGAGGTGGGTGGATCACCTGAGGTCAGGAGCTCGACACCAGTCTGGCCAAAATGGTGAAACATACAAAAATTAGCTGGGTGTGGTGGTGGGCATCTATAATCCCAGCTACTCAAAGGGCTGAGGCAGGAGAATCGCTTAGAACCCAGGAGGCGGTGGTTGTAGTGAGCCGAGATTGCGCCACTGCACTCCAGCCTTGGCAACAGAGTGAGACTCCGTCTCAAAAAAAAAAAAAAAAAAACAATGGTTCTCAAAGTATGGTCTGGGTACCCCTGGGAATCTGTGAGGTCAAACTTTTTTTATAATAATACTAAGGCTTTCTTTGCTTTTTTCACCGTGTTAACATTTGCACTGATGGTGCAAAAGAAACGGTGGATAAAACTGCAGGTACCTTTGCAGTCAATCAAGATGGGGCAACAAACTGTACTAGCAGAAAAAAATATCTTCACTACCAAACATTTGCAGTTAAAAATAAAGGTGGGGAAAGAACACGTGAGACTGTGTGAGTTGTAAGCTGAACCACCTGCTTTTTTCAAGGAACACCAGTTTTACCTGAAAAAGTAACTGGCAGATGAACTATAGTTATTCAGTGAGGTATTTCTTTTAAAATGAACAAAAGGAACCCCTCCGTTCAAGTAAAATGACAAAATTTGTTGCCAACAATAAAATTTAACCTTTCAAGTCAAACATGAATTTTAGACAACTTTTATCTGTTACTATGAACTTGACACCTTTCCATACTTTTCTGTTGAGACTGGTGGTGATATTAATGAATGCTAGTTTTTTTTTTTCACTTTTTTTTTTTTTTTTTGAGACGGAGTCTCACGCTGTTGCCCAGGCTGGAGTGCAGTGGCGCGATCTCGGCTCACTGCAAGCTCCGCCTCCCGGGTTCCCGCCATTCTCCTGCCTCAGCCTCCTGAGTAGCTGGGACTACAGGCGCCCGCCACCGCGCCCGGCTAATTTTTTTTTTTTTGTATTTTTAGTAGAGACGGGGTTTCACTGTGGTCTCGATCTCCTGACCTTGTGATCCGCCCGCCTCGGCCTCCCAAAGTGCTGGGATTACAGGCTTGAGCCACTGCGCCCGGCCTTTTTTTCACATTTTATAGTGAAATGTGTATTAACATTTGGAAGATCCAAGTAACTTTGTGACCCAATATTTTCCAAATGACCAAGGCATGATAGTACAGAATCATGCATGAATAAAGGGACCACTCAAAGAACAAGACAGATCAGTGGATTGTTATGTAACAGAATACAAAAAGTCTGATATGATTTTAGACTCCATACTCTAACCTTTAAGAAACTATCATTTTTATTCAGCAACAAAACAGAATATGGATGAACCTCACAAACATGCCAAATGAAAGAATCCTTATGCAAAAGACCACATAGGATTCTTTTTATATGAAATGTCTTTAAGAGGCAAATCTACAAAGAAAGCAAGCACATTAGTGGTTGCCTGGGACTGGGGACTGGAAGGGGAAATGACTGCAAATGTGTACAAAGCATCTTTCGAGAGTGATAAAATATTCTAACATTGGATTGTAGTGTACTAAAGACCAGTGAAGGTCAGGTGAGGTGGTTCACATCTGTAATCCCAGCACTTTGGGAGGCCAAGGTGGGCAGATCACCTGATATCAAGAGTCGGAGGCCAGTGTAACCTACATGGAGAAACCCTGTCTCTAATAAAAATACAAAAAAATCAGCCGGGCGTGGTGGCACATGGCTGTAATCTCAGCTACTCAGGAGGCTGAGGCAGGAGAATCGCTTGAACCCAGGAGGCGGAGGTTGCAGTGAGCTGAGATCGCGCCATCGCACTTCAGCCTGGGCAACAGTGTCAGACTCCGTCTCCAAAAAAAAAAACGAAAGAAAAGAAAAAGACCAGTGAGGTGCACAACTGAAAAGGATAAATTTAACGGTATGTAATTATACCTCAATAAAACTGTTAAAAAGAAAAAAAAGTCACTGGTCAAGAAGAACATCTATAATTATCTGAAAAGGCTATGAAAACACTCCTCCCTTTTCCAATTAATTTTTTTTTTTTTTGAGGCGGAGTCTTCACTCTGTCGCCCAGGCTGGAGTACAGTGGCACGATCTCGGCTCACTGCAAGCTCCGCCTCCCGGGTCCGTGCCATTCTCCTGCCTCAGCCTCCCAAGTAGCTGGGACTACAGGCGCCCGCCACCACGCCCGGCTAATTTTTTGTATTTTAGTAGAGACGGGGTTTCACCGTGTTAGCCAGGATAGTCTCGATCTCCTGACCTCGTGATCCACCCGCCTCGGCCTCCCAAAGTGCAGGGATTACAGGCATGAGCCACCGCGCCTGGCCCCTTTTCCAATTAAGAGGACAGATTTTTTTCTTTCTTTTTTGAGATGGAGACTCGCTCTGTCACCCTGGCTGGAGTGTGGTGGCATGATCTTAGCTCACTGTAACCTCTGCCTTCTGGGTTCAAGCGATATTCCTGCCTCTGTCTCCCGAGTAGCTGGGATTGCAGGCAAGCACCACCTCGCTTGGCTAATCTTTTATTTTTAATAGAAACGGGGTTTGCCATGTTGTACAGGCTGGTCTCAAACTCCTGACCTCAGGTGATCCGCCTGCCTCGGCCTCCCAAAGTGCTGGCATTAGACGCATAAGCCACCGCACCCGGCCTCTTTTTTTTTTTTTCTAGACAGGGTCTGGCTCTGTCACCTAGGCTAGAGTGCAGTGGTGTAATCACGGCTCACTGCAGCCTCCACCTCCTGAGCTCAGGTGATCCTCCCACCTCAGCCTCCTGAGTAGCTGGAACTACAGGCGAGTGCCACTACATCCAACTAAATTTTTTGTATTTTTTATAGGGATGGGGTTTCAACATGTTATCCCAGCTGGTCTGGAACTCCCAGGCTCAAGTAATCCATTCACCTTGGCCTCCCAAAGTGCTGGTATTATAGGCGTGAGCCACCACGCCCAGCCAGATTTTCTTCTTATATGTTAACCAAAACAAAATATTACAATTGACTGTAGACACAAATAAGAATCTAGCTGTCTTCTATCAGGTCAAATATTACAGAGATTTGCAAAATGCAAAAAAAAAAAAAAAAAGTCATTCTTCACACACAAGTTTATATTAATTTAAAATGGGTTTATTATTTATAAATGACTAAGTATTTTTTAAATTTCTCAGTTTTTATTTCTAACATGGTAAATATTGAAAGATATAACCCACATAAACAAAAGCTTTTTGGGGTCCTCCATAAATCTTAAGAGTGTAAAGAAGTCTTGAGACCAGTAAGTTTGAGAACCACTACTATATATATACACAGTCTTTCAAATAAATTCGTGGTTTTTAGGATTCTTAAATGTGGTCACATTATCTGTATAAACAAAATTACATTTTAAACTGAGTCCAATCTCCAAAATTGAATTATTAGTCAATTCTGCCAAAATGTATCTAATTGTTTTGAAGCAGGTATCTGAGATTTCTTTTTAGAAGCTTACCATTTAAGCTGCGAATACACCTTATATCAAGGCTTCTCAGGCGAGAGTCGTCTCTTAGATCTAAATTATCTGATATGGTTTGTATTGCCAGTCTTGCAAAGACTAGATCAATCTTTGGAAAGATGCGAAAAAAGAGAAAAAAATTACATTTTCTCCTTTCAATCCATCCTCTCCCATCCCACCATAAAAATGTGAAAACCTCTGATTATTAGTTTGGGAAGTTCTACCAAAGCTTCAATAGGCCTATATAGGCAATCTCACATGGGAAAATAACTGTAAAGTTTTGTTAAGGTAATTAAACTTTCGAATTAATGAAAGCATTTAAATTTTAGCATATATGCCAAGCATAAAAAAAAAAAAAAATCAAAGCCTTATGAGCAAATTTCTAGATAAAGATAGAAGATCCAACACACATTTACATTCGCTCCCTCTTGAAACCTCACTAAAATACCAGGAAAATTTAATTTAGTTTTTTTGTTTAGTATTATTTTTATTTTAAATGCAAAATTCACTAGGACAAAGAACAGAAAGTGACAACAGCAAAAGCTATGAAAGCTGGAAAGCAGATGGACAAGTGGTAACAGACCCAGTAGACCTAAGAAAGCAGGTAAAAATGTTGTATCTAGGAAATAAGGTCAGGAGGCTGTAAATAAATACAGACATAAATAAAAAGGCACATTTAAAGAATAAAATAGTATTCTTAGAAATTAAAAATATGGGCTGGGCGCAGTGGCTCACACCTGTAATCCCACCATTTTGGGAGGCTGAGGTGGGTGGATCACGAGGTCAGGAGATCCTGGCTAACATGGTGAAACCCCATTTCTACTAAAAATACAAAAAATTAAGCCAGGTGTGGTGGTGTGTGCCTGGAATCCCAGCCACTCAGGAGGCTGAGGTGGAAGGATCACTTGAACTCAGGTGCTCAAAGGTGCAGTGAGTTATGATTGTGTCACTATACTCCAGCCTGGGCCACAGAGTTAGACCCCATCTCTTTATTTTAAAAAAAAAAAAAAAAAAAAAGAGATTTGATTTTTTAAAATATGCACTTATGTTAAGCCTGTTTTCAGAAAACAAACTTACGAGTTAAACAGTTCAATTGTAAAGTCACAAAAATATTAAACACTTACTTCAATACCATCAAATTCAAATTTTATAACAGGTACAAAGGCATCTTCTACAGCCTACAAAAAAGGAAAACAATTTTAACATATAGGTGTAATCCCTTCTTTATCCTTCCTAACTACCAATAATGTGAATATCTTTGCTCCCAATTTGTATTTTAACTCAACAGACAAAGTGAAAATGCTTTTGGTCTTACATTCCAGGTATTTCTCCTTTGTGACCTGTATTATGTAAGAAACACAAAATGCTTATAATGGTATCTAATTTATTATCCCTCTAAAAATATTCCTCAGAACTGGAAAGCAAAACTGCTATCGTCTGCAGCCATAAAAAAGAATGAGTTCATGTCCTTTGTAGGGACATGGATGAAACTGGAAGCCATCATTCTCAGCAAACATAGGAACAGAAAACCAAACACTGCATGTTCTCACTTATAAGTGAGAGTTGAACAATGAGAACACATGGACATAGGGAGAGGAACGTCACACATTGGGGCCTGTCTGGGGGTGGGGAACAAGGGGAGGGAGAACATTAGGACAAATACCTAATGCATGCAGGGCTTAAAATCTAGATGACAGGTTGATGGGTACAGCAAACCACCGTGGCACAAGTATACCTATGTAACAAACCTGCACGTTCTGCACATGTATCTTAGAACTTAAAGTAAAATTAAAAAACAAACAAACAAAAAAACAAAAAGCTGCTATTATCTGGGTACTTATAACTTCTTGAGTCTAAACTGAAAACTGATTATTTGGAAAGGCTACTAGGGTTAGAAATTTTAAAATAATGAGAGCTCATGATTTATATATTAAAAATTTAATTAATACAGTTGAGATTAGTAGAAATAATGGTTTTCTGAGTCTTCCTTAACTCCCCAACCTAATAAATTCTTAACTTCCTTGTCTAAAAACATTCCCAGATTCCCCAAATATCACAGATTCTTTGACCTTCACCTTATTCTAGTACTTCAGAATGCATTAACACTGTTTTGTTTATTTAGTTCACATAACCCCCTCTTCAACAAACAATGTCAGGTTTACTACTGTATCTGTAAGACTAATGACAGCATCTAACAAATTACTGGTGCTGAAATTTTATTTGCTGAATGAATGGCTAGATATACACATATAAAGAGTTACTAACTGAGCTTTACACATAATAGCACTCATCATTTGATATGTATCAATCATTATTGGCTATTACAGTAAATGGTTTATGTAAATATCTCATCAATACTCAAAAACCTTATAAAAAAGTTACTACCACATTTCCATTTTACAGATTGGGAAACAGGCTCAGAGGATTAGGTTACCTGACCAAGATCTAGGAGCTATTATGTAGTAGATTCTAGATGCCAACCCAAGTCTGTATAACTCTAAGGCCCATGTTCTTAATCATCATTTAATCATCACGTATTAAAGTTACTCTTATTAAATATCTCCTAATAGTAACTTAGGAGGTATTTCAATAGTCTTAAGCCCTAGCTTTTATAGATATTTGTTACTAATCTAAATTCAAAATATTAAATGCCAGAGGATACTTACTCTTAAGTTTCTAATGCCATCTTGATGTTTCAATTTTTCAAAAAAAGACTGAAAAAAATCAGATCTCTCCACGTGTCTTGGAGCTACACAAAGTGCATCAATGTCAGCTCCTGTAAATTAAAGTAGTTCTTAAGAAGAATATATTATGTGTTATATTTTTTGTTAAAGTACACTCAAACATATGCACAGAAGAAAGTATGGAAGCTAGGTACAAGAAAATGTTAACAATGATTAGCTGTAAGTAGTGGAATAATGGGAACTTTGTTCTCCTGTATTTTCTAATTATGAACAAGAGTTTGTCATTGAATGTTCTTAGCACTAGAACACAGAAAAGCAGTTACCTTTGGTGTGTACTCCAAGCCTATAGGATCCAAATGTGAAAATTTTACCACCAACAGTAGCCACAACAGAAGGTGGGAGGTTCTAAAATAAAATTAAGCAGAAGATATTCAATTATTCAAATTATTTAGCACAAAAGTCACCTCAACATTGGCTGCGCGTGGTGGCTCACACCTGTAATCCCAGCACTTTGGGAGGTTGAGGCCAGCAGATCACCTGAGGTCAGGAGTTTGAGACCAGCCTGGCCAACATGGCAAAACCCCTTCTCTACTAGAAATACAAAAGTTAGCTGGGCCTGGTGGTGGGCGCCTGTAATTCTAGCTACTTGGTAGGCTGAGGCAGGAGAATCACTTGAACCTGGGAAGTGGAGGTTGCAGTGAGCCGAGATCGTGCCATTGTACTCCAGCCTGGGGAACAAGAGCGAAACTCCACCTCAAAAATTAAAAAAAAAAAAAAAAAATCACCATAATGTCTACTGGCCTTTATTGAGCAAATGATCAGACTTGTCAACTTTGTCAAGATTAGACTTGTAAAAGTACTTCACAGATCCTCTGACTGTGATTTGAAGTAGTAAGGGTATTACCAGAGGGAAGACAAAACAAATTCACCCCCACTACACATGCATACATCTCTATCTAAAGAAAAGCTTTTCTTTTTAATCACTTGACCATACATGTCCCCTCCAATTGCCTGTCTTTTGCTTCATCACTCTTTTGGTAGTCACCAAGGAACTCTCACCAAACTAATGTGCTTTCAGCTCTCTAAAACATAATACTCTTGGCCAATCCATATCCCCTTTAGTTTTTGTGACAGGTATGTTTAATTTCTTGATTCTAGCTGTACAACCTTTCTGTAAGAACGGGGTCATTCCTGACATGATCTCCTTATGAGAGCTATTCCAACAAGCTTAATTAACATTTCTTGGTTTATAACATAATTAAAATGCTACCTTTTGGCTGGGCATGGTCATGTCTGCAATCCCAGCACTTTGGGAGACTGAGGCAAGAGGACCACTTGTGTCCAGTTCAAGACCAGCCTGGGCAACACAATGAGACTCCATCTCTACAAAAAATAAAAAATTAGCTGGGCATGGTGGTGTGTGCCTCTAGTCCAGCTACTCGGGAGGTTGTGATGGGAGGACTGCTTGAGCCCAGGAGGTTGAGCCTCAGCAAGAGTGAAATCCTACCTCAAAAAAAAAAAGAAAAGAAAAAAAGCTAATTTTCGCCTCTCTTCAGAGCCAATTCCAAAAGCCCATCAGATATTCACTCAAGTATCCTGATCCACTTCAATATCCAGCCTCAAGCAAGCAAAAAAAATTATTCCAATGCTAACAGATATTGCTTCTGAGTTCTCTATTTTTGTTCCTCATTTTCCTCACTGCCCAAACCTTTTCCTTCTTCTTGACTTACCAATTCTTAGCTTATATCCCTCAAATTTGTGGCCTCCTTTCTATTCAACGAATACTCCCCTAATTCTAGGCTATTTAATGGCATCCTAAACTACCCTCTAATTAATCTTCCTTTTCTCTTTCACTATCTTGTATAAAATTCACTGGCTGATGTTCTTAAATTACTCTATTAAATATAGCTGTTCTACTCAAAAGTTGCCAATGCCTTTTTCTCTAACTACTGAGGTAAGGATCCTTGGGCCTGTTGTTGAAAATCTCCACATGTTCCTAGGGATCCTTCTTGCCTTCTTATCTTCCTTTCTGAAGCTCCAACTACCTACCAACCAACCAACCAACCAACCAACCAACCAACCACCAACCAACATGGTTACAGAATCCAGCCTCCTTTCCACTGCATTTGCCATTGTCCCTGCCTCAAGTGCTTGCCCATCCTCTCTGGGCATCTTTTGTTTTTTGGGTTTTTTTTTTTTTTTTTAAAAACAGATGGAGATGGGGTCTCACTGTGTTGCCTAGGCTGAAGTAAGCACAGCAGTGTGATCTTAGCTCACCGCAGCCTCAAACTACTGAGCACAAAATATTCCTCCTGCCTCGGCTTCCAGAGTATCTGAGACTACAGGCATGTACCACCGCGCCTGGATAATTTTTAAATAATTTTTGTAAAGATGGGGTCTTGCTCTGTTGCCCAGGCTGGTCTCAAGTTCCTGTTTTTAAGCAATCCCCCTGTGTCAGCCTCCCAAAGTGTTGAGATCACGGGCATGAGCCACAATGTCCAGCTTCTGGCTATCAGTATCATCCACTTTTGGAAGTTCACTTCAAGTTCCACCTCTTCCATGAAGCCTTCCCTGGTTATCCTTACTCCCTAACAAGCTTTTTTTTCCTCTGTGCTCTCTGCCCTTAAAATTCTTAAATTCTTTTTTGCTATATTTACTGACTTTTTTGGTATGTAAAATCATATTTAATCTTTAATATTTAAATTTCTCAAAGTTAAGAACTTTGTCTACTACTTCTCTGTATTTTCTCACAATGCCCAGTACAAGTTCTGAAGAATAATATGTGCTGATTAACTTCACCTTGAATAAAAGTATCTATATAATAGGATATTATGCTTAACGCCTCTGTGTAATGAATATTAATGTTCAGAGTATCACAAATAATTTTATAGCTAAAAAGAAGTCAGTAAATTTATTAATCAGATTTTTTAAAGAGACAGAGTCTCGTTATGCTGCCAGGCTGGCCTTGAACTCTTGGGCTCAAGATCTTCCTGCTTCAGCCTCCTGAGTAGCTGGGACTACAGGCATGCACCACTATGCCCAGGAATCTATAAATTTATTCATAATTAACATGAATGAAATGGACAGAGAAGCCAGGACCTTAAAAAAATCTTTTAGTTCACATTTCTACTTTGAGAAGTCTGATTCTTGGATGATTTATGAGAAAGTGATACACTAAATCACAGTTTGCCACGGCCATAGTATCTAACTAAAATTATTTGATCTGGGGTTCTATACTATTTAAAGTTTAAATATCCCAATTGTGTATGGATTCAAATCATCTTTGATTGAACCCAAATCCTTCAGTTACTTTCCAAAGTAAAACCATACATAAAGAGAATTATAGGCTGTGAGTGGTGGCTCTTGCCTGCAATCCTAACACTGCGGGAGGCTGAGGTGGAAGGTTCACTTGAGCTCAAGAGTTCAAGATCTGCCTGGACAACACAGTGAGACCTCATGACTTTTTTTTTTAATTTGAAAAAAAAGAGAGAATTATAGGTTGGGCATGGTTGCGACTCACGCCTGTAATCTCAACACTTTGGGAAGCCAAGGCAGGAGGATCACTTGAGTACAAGAGTTTGAGGCCAACCTGGGCCACATGGCAAGACCCTATCTCTACAAAAAAAAAAAAAAAAAGTAGCTGGGCATCAGGATGTGTACCTGCAGTCTCTGCTACTTGGGTGGCTTGGGTGGGAGGATTGCTTGAGCCCAGGAGTTTGAGGCTGTAGTGAGCCATGATTATGCATGCCACTGCACTACAGCTTGGGAGACAGAGATCCTTCCCGCATTCCCCCACATGAAAGAGACAATTATAATTCACATAGAAAAATGACCTCATCTACTCAATGGAAGATGTTAACTTATTTTTTTTTTTTAATTACTTGTGACTAGAATTTCACCTGCTCAGAATTTGACTCATCCAATAACTTTAACTATTGATAACCCTGTTGAGTTCAGAAATGAGACAGACGGCCTTTTGGCAACAAAAGTAAACAGCGGCCGGGCGCGGTGGCTCAAGCCTGTAATCCCAGCACTTTGGGAGGCCGAGGCGGGCGGATCACAAGGTCAGGAGATCGAGACCACAGTGAAACCCCGTCTCTACTAAAAATACAAAAAATTAGCTGGGCGCGGTTGTGGGCGCCTGTAGTCCCAGCTACTCAGGAGGCTGAGGCAGGAGAATGGCGGGAACCCGGGAGGCGGAGCTTGCAGTGAGCCGAGATCGCGCCACTGCACTCCAGCCTGGGTAACAGCGTGAGACTCCGTCTCAAAAAAAAAAAAACAAACAAACAAACAAAAAAAAAAACAAAAGTAAACAGCATAAAGACCATGTTAAACTCAATGACTATAGTCCTTAGGAGACTCAACTTTATTCTGAGCCCACTGTTTAAAGCTGTAAAAGAAAAATTCTAGACCAGGTGTGGTGGCTCACGCTTATAATCCTAGCACTTTGGGAGGCCAAGGCGGGTGGATTGCTTGAAGTCAGGAGTTTGAGATCAGCCTGGCCAACATGGCAAAACCCTGTCTCTAACAAAAATAGAAAAATTATCCAGGCATGGTGGCGCATGCCTGTGGTCCCAACTATGTTGGAGGACTGCTGAAGCCTGGGAGGCGGAGGTTGCAGTGAGCTGAGATCGCGCCACTGTATTCCAGCCTGGGTGACGGAGTGAGACTCTCATCTCCAAAAAAAAAAAAAAAAAAAAAAAAAAAAATCTGCAGGTGTTTACCTAATTTCTAAATCCGTGCAGATTAAGGGACAGAAAGGGACTTTACAGGTAGACACACTGACAACTGTGAGACGTTACCTTTCAACTGACTGCTGTTAGGGCAAAGATGGGAAAACTATGAAAATCAAAAACCTTAAAATGTAACAGTATTGTCTACCTAGTGATGAGGCAAATGGTATCACCCAGTTGAACATTCTCTCCCTCATTCTGGTACAGCCAGTAAAATAATCTTCACAGTGGTGATTCTCAGACAACAATAAAAATTCAATTGTGAGGCTGGGCACGGTGGCTCATGCCTGTAAGTCAAGAGCTGAGGTGAGATCGTGCCACTGCACTACAGCCTGGGCGACACAGCGAGACTCTGCTTCCAAAAAAGATAATAATAATAAATAAAATTTAGGCTGGGCACGGTGGCTCACACCTGTAATCCCAGCACTGTGGGAAGCTGAGGCAGGCGGATCACTTTGGGAGGCCGAAGAGAACGGATCACTTGAGGTCAGGAGTTCGAGACCAGCCTGGCCAACATGGTGAAACCCCATCTCTACTAAAAATACAAAAATTAGCTGATGGCATGGTGGCATGCACCTGTAATCCCAGCTACTCGGGAGGCTGACGCAAGTGAACTGTTTGAACCCAGGGGCAGAGGCTGCAGTGAGCCAAGATTATGCCACTGCACTGCAGCCTGGGCAACAGAGACAGACCATGTCTCAAACAAAAACAAAACCAAGGCCAGGTGTGCTGTAATCCCAGCACTTTGGGAGGCTGAGACGGATAGATCACCTGAGGTCAGGAGTTCGAGACCAGCCTGACCATTACAGTGAAACCCCGTGTCTACTAAAACTACAAAAATTAGCCGGGTATGGTGGGAAGTATCCCAGCTACTTGGGAGGCTAAGACAGGAGAATCGCTTGAACCTGGGAGGTAGAGATTGCTGTGAGCTGAGATCTCACCACTGCACTCCAGCCAGGGCAACAGAGCAAGATTATGTCTCAAAACAAAAACAAAAACAAAAACAATTATATTCAAAATATAGTTGGCCTTCCATATCTGCAGATTCAACCAATCGTGCACGGATAAAAAATATTGGGGGGGAAAAAGCCATAAAAAATAAAGCAAATTTTAGGCAAGGCGCAGTGGCTCATGCCTGTAATTCCAGCACTTTGGAAGGCTGAGGTCAGAGGACTGCTGGAAACCAGGAGTTTGAGACCAGCCTGGGTAATATAGTGAGACTCTTGTCTCTACAAAAAATAATGAAGAAAATAAGCCAAGCACAATTGTGCATTCCTACAGTTACAGCTATTCACGAGGCTAAGGTGGGAGGATCACTTGAGCCCAGGAGTTTGAGACTGCAGTGAGCTATATAACTGTGCCACTGTACTGCAGCCTGGGTGACAGAGGGAGAGTCTATCTATAAAAAAAAATAAAATAAAATTTATGGCCGGGCATGGTGGCTCACGCCTGTAATGCCAACACTTGGGGAGGCTGAGGTGAGATCGTGCCACTGCACTACAGCCTGGGCGACAGAGCGAGACTCTGTCTCCAAAAAAAATAATAACAATAAATAAAATTTAGGCTGAGCGTGGTGGCTCACGCCTGTAATCGCAGCACTGTGGGAGGCTGAAGAAGGTAGATCACCTGAGATCAGGAGTTCGAGACCAGCCTGGTCAACATGATGAAACCACGTCTCTATTAAAAATACAAAAATTAGTCCAGAGTGGTGGTACACGCCTGTAGTCCCAGCTACTCAGGAGGCTGAGGCAAGATAATCGCTTGAACTGGGAGGAGTAGGTTGCAGTGAGCCAAGATTGCGCCACTGTACTCCAGCCTGGGTGAAAGAGTGAGATTCCGTCTCAAAAAAAAAAAAAAAAATTAAACATGCTAATAAAAAAAAATTACAGTGACAACTATTTACATAGCATTAACATTGTATTAGATATTTTAAGTAATCTAGAAATGATTGAAAGTATGCAAAAGGATATGAAAGGGTAACATGCAAATATGTACTATATTACTTTATATAAGGAACCTGAGCATCCACAGATTTTAGTATCTTTGGAGGTCACAGAACCAATCCCCCGGAGGATACCAAGGGAGGACTGCACTACACAAAGCAGGAAAATGTAATCAATTTCAGGGGAAAAATAGTTAAGCTACAGGAGGGGAAAAGAGTTCTGTAGTTATAAATTAGTTTGCAAATTCCTATGTCTTAGGAACCAAGCAGGTAGGCAAATAAGGGAATCCCACATGAGAAACATAGTAACTGCTCAACTAATCACCTTGCAAAGAAAACAAGGAGTGGTGGGGGCCATGAGGCAATGGAAGATAGGAGCCCAATCCCCTTCAAGCCTCTTCCTGCTGTGCACAAAGGCAGGCCCAGCATTGCCAGATCTAACACTTTATAAAAACTGTTGAAATGTGATTTTTAAGTAAAATCTGATATTTGGCCTACTACATACGAGTCAAACAAGACAATTATGTGGACTCACAGCTATATATTGGCTACTTCTGGGTAAATCCTCATCTACTTAGAAATTCAACCGTCTAGACCAGTTCATTCCTATGTATACCAGAGAGCCAAGCTTTGATGTATTTCAGCTACTTCTCAACACCTGCATCTCATTGCCAGGATGAATGACCAAGATATAATAAAAACAAGAATTCCACATAGTTTAAAGTCTTACCTTACTCTCACTGACATCAGAAATCCATTCTTTTACTAAATTGTTCAATTTACCAAGAACCACTAGCCTATTAAAAAAAAAAAAAAGCTTCAGATTAAAATGAACAACAGTATTTTTAAAAACCCATATAGGCAATACCCTTTGTGTTGATGTTAGGGTAAAACCAAAACATACATGCAATAATGCTATCACATCTATTGACACAAGGCCATCTCTTTGGCATTCTTAGATCCTTAATAGTGTCAAAGAGGTGATAAATCTGATTACAATATTTTAGTTTTTGAGCTATGTTCAAAATTCAAAAAGCCTAATAAAAACCATAAAATTGCCTTCAATGAGGCTCTAAAGGCCTAGTGAATTGTCAACTTTCTTGGCTTTACTATGGAATTAATTCAATTCAATGTGGTAATAGAAGCTAGAATTGCTAGTAATAGGTCTTTGACTAATTAAAATGGGCAAACTAATTACTGGCTAATTTCTGTCTAATAGTATTAAAGAAGTTTAGTATTATTAAAACAAACTTATAACCAATGGCATAAATGAATCCACATTTAGAAGAGAAAAGCAGGGTTTAAGACATCCCAAAGAAGGCCAGGTGTGGTGGCTCACGCCTTTAATCCCAGCACTTTGGGAGGCTGAGGTGGGCAGATCACGAGGTCAGGAGATCGAGACTATCCTGGCTAACACGGTGAAATCCCATCTCTACTAAAAATACAAAAAAAATTAGCTGGCCATGGCGGCATACGCCTGTAGTCTCAGCTGCTGGGGAGGCTGAGGCAGCAGAATGGCGTGAATCTGGGAGGCGGAGCTTGCAGTGAGCCAAGATCATGCCACTGCACTTCAGCCTGGGTGACATAGCAAGACTCTGTCTACAAAAAAAAAAAAAAAAAAAAAGACATCCCAAAGATAACATGCAAAACTGAACTTCTGTCCAAACTTACTCCTTCAAGGTGCCGAGACCAAAAATCTTGGCCATCATCCTTGACCTCTCTCTCACACACATTCCAGTCATTAAACTCTAAGAACCCTACCTTTAAAATATATCCAGATTTCTACTTTTTATTACCTCTATGACCATCCTCCAGGTTCTAGCCAGCATTATTTCCTCCTGGGGCTATTATAATTGCTAGATAACTGGTTTCTCTGCTCTGCCCTTGCACTTCTCTTAAGATTACTCTAATACAGCAGCCAGAGTGACTGTTAAAACTTTTTTAAGTCCAGTCATGTCAATCTTCTTCTCAAAACTCTAATAGCTTCTCACTTCACTCAGAATAAACCAAACCTTGACAACACCTTACAAGGTCCTAAGAGCTCTTGCCCTCCAAGCTCCTTCCCACCTTGCTTTCTGCAAGCCTGTATCTTCCTGCTTCCTCACTGCTGATACCCAGGGTATCTTGCTAAGTACTCTTCAAACACACCACTTCAAGAGTTCTGCCTAGAACACTTTTCCTTCAGATAGACACATGGCTCCCTCTTTCATCTTTAAATATTCCCTTAAATGTGACTTTTTCAATGAGGCTTTCCCTGAAACCTCTACCCCTCAGCTTTTTCTCAGTAGCACTTATCATGTGTAGTATTACTCACGAGTGTAATACTGATATTATTGATGACAAATCTCTTCCTCTAACCCCTACCTAAAATGTAAGCTCCAAGAGGGCCAAGACTTTTCTTTTTGTCATTTCTGCACCTGTATGTAGAGACATAGTAGGTATTCAATATGTTCGTAGAATTAATGATTAAACAGTACACTGTCAAATATTTTATGGTTTTCAATGACACACCTGTGGTTCAATTCTTCCTCATCTTCAAACACTCCAAATGGTTTCATGGCGTCAATTAATTTCTGTGTGTAAATATGATCAATTTCTTTAGGACACGCCAAACTAATCGGAGAAGTAATTCCATAATGCTTTTGTTGACACTGGCTGTCCAGCACGGTGTTTCTGTTCAAGAAAATAAGAAAAATGAAACAACGGAAAAAATTTAAAATATATATCATACTGATACATTGAATCTCTCAATCTACTCATGTTAATTCAGTTACCTTAAAAGTTTACTTAGTACTAACAGTGGGGGCAGATACTTTCTTTTAAAGGAAAAATGAGTATTTTATGTTTATGTTTATGAAGGGGCTATTCATACTGCCTGCAGCTTTCATGGTTAGGATGTCTTTTCAAGCCAAACGCAGCATGTGTTGGCATCAAGACAATTGTACCAACACCACTCAGCTCAAACCCAGAGTTTGATTGGGATCTGCGCCAGGGCCACCTCCACTACACTGCAGACTTAAGTCAAGTACCATCCAGATTCTAGAATCTTTGAAAAGCAGTCAACCACTTGAAAGAAAGCTTTTAGTAAAAACAATGGGTTTTTTTTCCCCAGGAAAGAAATGAAAACATCCCATTAGAAGGTCCTTGTGAAATAATCTGGCTTTTAAAAAGGAAATCATAATTAGATTTGTCCTTGGGAAACCTAGGTTAACATCCTCTGCTTGAATCAGAGTTTACAGTCCTAGTATTTTGCCACTCTAGCTAATTATTCTCTTCATTTTAGACTGGTACCCATACCATCTTCGCATTGAAATAAAATTCTTTACACTACTGGCAATCTTTTGGAAGATACATGAGCCACCCTCTAAAGATCTTAGCCATCAGGAAACTACGGTCTTGAATAAAGTACAACAGAAGTTCTGAGATTTTTTTTTTTTTTTTTTTTTTTGAGATGGAGTCTCTCTCTGTCTCCCAGGCTGAAGTGCACTAGGGAGATCTCAGCTCACTGCAACCTCCGCCTCTTGGGTTCAAGCAATTCTCCTGCCTCAGCCTCTCAAGTAGCTGGGATTACAGGAATGTGCCACCACATCCAGCTAATTTTTGCATTTTTAGTAGAGATGGAGTTTCGCCATGTTGGCCAGGCTGGTCTCGAACTCCTGACCTCAGGTGATCCACCAGTCTCGGCCTCCCACAGTGCTGGGATCAAGAGCCACTGCGCTCGGCCAATTGAAGTTCTGAGACTTTGAGTTTACACAAACTAATTAACTTCAAAATAAATTCTGGGACCAACAGGGGTTGGCAAAACTTCTAATTTTGCTATGAAAGTGAAAACATACACACTAAACAACCAACGCTACCATTTGTCTTCAACATGCTTCCATGAAGGGCCATTAACACCAAGAGTAAGAATGTAATCTCAAAATTATAATCAATCTTTCAAGTTGAATAAATTAGCCCTGTAAAAAATAACACATTATAGAGATCGTTTAATTGTTTTTGGATTTTAACTCGTCAAAACACTGTCTTACCCCTACTAAGTGCACAGAGTAAGACACGCTCTTTAGATAAAGATCTCATTAGAGGCCAGGCGTGGTGGCTCATGCCTGTAATCCCAGTACTCTGGGAGGCTGAGGTGGGTGGATTACCTGAGGTCAGAAGCTCAAGACCAACCTGGACAACATGGTGAAACCCCGTCTCTACTGAAAATACAAAAAATTAGCTGGGCGTGGTGGCTGACGTCTGTAATCCCGGCTACTCGGGAGGCTGAGGCAGGAGATTCGCTTGAACCTAGGAGGTGGAGGTTGCAGTGAACTGAGATCGCACCACTGCACTCCAGCCTGGGCAACAAGAGCGAAACTCCGTCTCAAAAAAAAGAAAAAAAAAAAAAAGATCTCATTAGGTAGAGAGGGAGAAAGAATCAATGGAAGATAAAACAGCGTGTATACCTTCCAAAATGACTCAAAAAAAAAAAAAACACAAAACCCAAAAAACAAAATACAGCTTAATTTCTCTTCTGTATTTATTTTGTTGTAGAACAAACAAAACTCCAATTAGTTATTTCAAGTTGTAATTTCTTTTTAAAGATTTGGCTTTTTACCTCTGAGAAAGCTAGAGCAGTGTTTTGGTATTATTTGTGTTATATATATGTAAATATACATGGTAAATGAATAGGACAGAGTAATTATCTACATATGTATATAATATCACTCAATCACAATAATCCTAAGAGGTATTGAATAAGTGCCATTTTACAGATAAGTATCTGAAAGTTAAGAGAGGACAAGCCAGAATCTGACCTCCAAAACCTCTTTCCACTACTCCATTCTCTCCTCCATAACTACTTCAGCTCTGACACTATGATGACAGCCTCACTTTCTTACCTGTATGCTGACAAAGTTAGCCAACTAGCCTACTGGCCCTAAAATTCCAAATCTAGAGTTCTGAACTTCCCCCATCTAGAGGGGAGGGAAAAGTAAACAACAGAATCCCACATTTCCTTTAAACCATCAATTTCACTTGTAGGCAAACACCCTAGAGAAATTTTGGTTACAAACGCACAAAGAGACTGTAAAAGAATGTTCGCTGTCACACTGTAACACTAAAACTTAGAAATAACCTAAAATAGTCACTAACAAGAAAAGAATTAAATTAGGATGCATTCCTACAGTAGAATACAATACAATATTAATTAATTACAACTAAAATACTAACGTGAACAAAGCTCAGAGACACTACGTTGTGCTAAAGTTACAGAATTCCAAGTGTGATACCAGCTATATAGTTTAAAAACAACTAGAACTACGCCAGTTATTATGAACACATGTGTATGCAGTAATAGCATTAAAAAACATGCAGCTCCCATGATTCGAGGGCGAAAAAAAAAATGTAAAATAAAAAACACGCAGCAACAATACACATCAAATTCAAGACTGTGGAGACATCTGGAGCAAGAGATGATTGGGACCAGAGAAGGAGGTAGGAGAGTCCTTCAGATGTATCTGGAATGCTGATTTCTTTAAAATAAATACATAGATATGTATATACACACTGTGTGTGTGTGTGTGTGTGTGTGTGTGTACAGTTATGTTTTGGGAGAAATGGGTGGTGGCTCCACAAATGATGCTTATGTTATTCTCTGCATTTTTCTGCATGTTTAAATTGTTTCCTAATAGGCCAAAATGGAAGAAGCTACAACAAAATCTTGCCAAGTCTGGGAACTGTTTCTGACTTATCAAAGTGTGAACAAGAGGTACAGACCGGTAGATGTTGTGGGTAGGTGGGGAGGCAGGGGGTGAGGGAGAGGGTGGGGACAGGGATGAAAAGACTTTACCCTCATATGAAAGAGAAACCCCTGGGCTGCGATAGGTCTTTCACTCCTGAAGACCTGGAGACAGCCGGTCGGGAAGGGAGGAGGGGGAGGTAGGGGGATGGTATTTGCGCCAATGCAGACAGGAGCAGACGGGCTCAGACAGTGCTGGGGACAGGCGAGTGACCGACAATTTCTCCCTACGGACACAGGCACCTCTTTCCCTCCTCATCCTTTTCTGAGGGCGTTCTCAGAGGCGGGACAGCTGGGGACTCCCAGAGTCCCCAAGTCCGTGCAGGGGTGGCCAGGTAAGCCGCCGGGTTTAGGGGAGGTGCCCCTGCGGACCGGCCGGGAGCCGGGAAGGAGACCACCCCCGGCGAGCTGCGTGCAAGGCGCAAGGGACAGGGAACGGAAACGAGGACACAGACGGACCACCCCAGCTCACCCCAACCCGCCTCACCCCAACCGCCGCCCCCCACCACTTACGCAGACATCTCTTTCATCGCTTCCTGCGTCTCCCTCTCCAGCAAGTGTTTATCGCTCTGGAGTCCTGTTCTTGCTGTTCCCTTCTCCCCCTGTTCACTTTCCTCCGGTCGCTTGTAGCTCGCTTGCTCCCTCACTTTCCCACTTACTATGGCTGAGGCATCCAACCGAGTAGTGAAAACACCACAAAACCGGCTCTATTTATGACAATACAGCGCGGCCGACGCCAATATGGCGCCGCTTCCCAGCCTGCCTCTCGCCGGCCGCGGCCCCGCCCCTGGAGGTCTGGACCACCCTCAGCCACGCCCCCTCTGTCTTTAAGCCCCGGGAGGCTCCGGGGCCCCGCCCACAGGCTCAGGGCTTTCGGTGTACCGTTGGTTCAAAGGAGCATTTGGTACCCTCCTTTGTCCGCGGTACTGTCAATCCCGGTAGACTGCTTGGAAGGAAATTTGGAAATGTTTTCCTTGCTTCTCGAATGGCAGCATATATTATACATTTTTTAAAAAGATCACACCCTTGCCTAGCAAATACTATTTCAACGCTTCCATTATCCTACATCTTTGATTTAATTATAGTAATATGTAATTAACTCACCAGTTGAAATTTTTGTCTCGAAAGTGTCACACCCAGGAACGTGCGACTTTAACACAAGTATCCCAGGGAAAAACAAGCTTGTAAATTGGAGGCTTAACTGTTCACTTCACCCCTAAGTACCACCTTTGATTAGTGACATTCTGGCATTTAGCCGGGAAAGGTTGAAAATTATAGCTAGCAGTTTGCAATAGGATAAATCCCAGGCTGAAACAAAAATCTTACACTTTTAAATAGTGGAGATCATGTTCTATGTGAGTGTGGGGATGAAAATGGGAAAATAATGACCAATTTTAAAATGCTGATGAGTAGAAGTAATTTCAAGCACTAAATCATTACAAAGAAAAGGGAAGTCAAGAACTGCTTGCCCTTGAACATAACTCAGAGTCACAGTAAATAGAGAAGATTACTTGCTGATTAATTCATTCAAAAATATTTATTGAGACAGGACACAGTGCCTCACACCTGTAATTCCAGCACTTTGGGAGGCCAAGGTGGGAGAATTGCTTGAGGCCAGGAGTTCGAGAACAGCCTGGGCAACATAGTGAGACCCTGTCTCTACAAAAAGTTAAAAAAAAAAAAATTAGCTGGGCGTGGTGGCCCGTGCCTGTAGTCCCAGCTACTCAGGAGGCTGGGATGGGAGGATCTCTTGAGTCTGGGAGGTGGAGGCTGTAGTGAACCAGGACAGCACCACTGCGCTCTAGCACAGTGATAGAAGGAGACCCTGTCTCAAGAAAAAAAAAGACTACAAAAAAATATTTTTGAAAACCTGGGCAAGGTGCAGTGGCTCTTGCCTGTAATCCCAGCACTTTGGGATGCCAAGGCTGGTGGATCACTTGAGGCCATGAGTTCTATCAAGACCAGCCTGGCCAACATGGTAAAAAACCATCTTTGCTTAAAAAGCAACAACAGAAACCTGATGTGGGCTGGCGCGGTGGCTCACGCCTGTAATCCCAGCACTTTGGGAGGCTGAGGCAGGTGGATCACTTGAGGTCAGGAGTTCGAGACCAGCCTGGCCACCATGGCGAGACCCCATCTCTACTAAAAATAGAAAAATTAGCTGGGTGCATGGCGCGCCTGTGATCCCAGCTACTCAGGAGGCTGAGGCAGGAGAATTGCTTGAACCTGAGAGGCGGAGGTTGCAGTGAGCCGAGATTATGCCATTTGCACTGCAGCCTAGGCGACAGAGCAACAGTCTGTTTCAAAAAAACAAAAATCCTGATCTATGTCAAGCTGTGTGTTAGGCTGCAATGATTTCATGGTGCATAAAACCAGATATATTATTTGATCCTATAAAGTTCATTCACAGGTTAGGGAGGAAATAGTCATATAGAAATATAAGTGATATTTTTCTGTTGTAGAACGAAACCACCTACTATGTGTCAAGCACTTCAATAGTATCTCCAGATACTTAATTCCTGCCCTTAAGAGTTTACTATGTAATGGAGAACCTATACATAGATCATTAAAATACAGTATGGTCTGTGATACAGATGGTGTCAAAGTATTAAGGGAGGCCTAAAGAGGGCCATTTAAACATGGTGGTGGGGGCCCTCAATCGTGCCTTTTTAGAAGAGGGGATTCGGTCTAAGCTGGCAAGATTTGAGAGGAGGGATTGAGTGCGGGTGGTGGAGAGAAGTCAAAACCTATTCCAGATGGCATAGAGTAGTAGCTGGCATGGGCTTCAGTGCAAGGTAGACCCAAATTTGAGTTCTAGTTTTGCACTTTCTAGTTTTGTCACTTCAGAACAATGAACTTAAAAACATCTTTTTTTTTTTCGCCCGGGCACGGTGGCTCACGCCTGTAATCCCAGCACTTTGGGAGGCCGAGGCGGGTGGATCACCTGAGGTCGACAGTTTGAGACCAGCCTGGCCAACGTGGTGAAACCCTGTCTCTACTAAAAATACAAAAATTAGCTGGGCCTGGTGGTGCATGCCTGTAATCCCAGCTACTCGGGAGGCTGAGGCAGGAGAATCGCTTGAACCCGGGAGACTCTGTCTCAAACAAACAAACAAACAAACAAAAGACAAAAAACCTTTTTTCCTTATATGTAACGTGAAAATAATAGGGTTGCAAAAGAATGAAATGAGAATAGTATATATAGACAATATGAATCTCAGCTCAAAAATTCAGACATGCAAGAAATAACACTGTATTTTTCTTTTTGTTTCTTTTTCTTTTTTTTTTTCTTTTTTTTTTTTTTTTTTGAGTTGGAGTCTCGCTCTGTGGCCCAGGCTGGAGTGCAGTGGCACAATTTCGACTCACTGCAAGCTATGCCTCCCAGGTTCACGCCATTCTCCTGCCTCAGCCTCCCAAGTAGCTGGGGTTACAGGTGCCCGCCACTACACCCAGCTAATTTTTGTGTTTTTAGTAGAGACAGCATTTCGCCATGTTGGCGGGGCTAGTCTTGAACTCCTAACCTCAGGTGATCCGCCTGCCTCAGCCTCCCAAAGTGCTGAGATTACAGGCGTGGGCCACCGTGGCTGGCCTTTATTTTATTTTTGAGACAGACTCTCCCTCTGTTGCCCAAGCTGGAGTGCAGTGGTGTGATCTTGGCTCACAGCCTCCCTAGTGGCTGGGATTACAGGTGCACGCTACCATGCCTGGCTAATTTTTGTATTTTTAGTAGAGATGGAGTTTCACCATGTTGGCCAGGTTGGTCTCAAACTCCTGACCTCAAGTGATGCGTCCGCCTAGGTCTCCTAAAGTACTGGGATTACAGGCGCGAGCTACCTTGCCCTGCCGATATGTATATTGTAAAATAAAATGTATATATTCGAAATTGTCCTCTTAGAAGTTTATACCAGTATATACTCCAATATGTATGTGATGGTCTGTTTTCTCAAACACTCACAAATGCTGGATATTATTATTTATTTTGAGACAGAGTTTCGCTCTTGTTGCCCAGGCTGGAGTGCAATGGCGTCACTGCAACCTCCATCCCTGAGTTCAAGCAATTCTCCTGCCTTAGCCTCCCAACTAGCTGGGATTACAGGTGCCTACTGCCATGCTGGGCTAATTTTTTGTATTTTTAGTAGAGACAGAGTTTTGCCATGTTGGCGAGGCTGGTCTCAAACTGCTGACCTCAGGTGATCCACCCTCCTTGGCCTCCCAAAGTGCTAGGATTACAAGCATGAGAGACTGTGCCCCGCCAAATATCCGGGTTTTTTAGTTTGTTTGTTTTTTGTTTTTTTTTATGGCTGGGCGTGGTGGCTCTGGCCTGTAATCCCAGCATTTTGAGAGGCTGAGGCACGTGGATCACTTGAGGCCAGGAGCTCCAGACCATCCTGGCCAACAGGGTGAAAACTCGTCTCTACTAAAAATATAAAAATTAGCTGATCGTCGTGGTGCACGTCTGTAATCCCAGCCCCTTGGGAGGCTGAGGCACGAGAATCACTTGAACCTGGGATGTGGAGGTTGCAGTAAGCCACTACACTCCAGCCTGGGTGACAGAGGGAGACTCTGTCTCAAAAAAAAAAACAAAAAAAACCAACCAGAAAAACAATTTTTGGCCAGGCACGATGGCTCACACCTGTAATCCCAGCACTTTGGGAGGCCCAGGTGGGTTTATCACCTGAGTTCAGGGGTTCGACACCAGCCTGGCCAACATGGTGAAACCCTGTCTCTACTAAAAATACAAAAAAATTAGCTGGGTGTGGTGGCGGGTGACTGTAATCTCAGCTACTATAGAAACCGAGGCTGGAGAATCACTTGAACCCAGGAGATGGAGGTTGCAGTGAGCCGAGATCTCACCATTGCACTCCAGCCTGGGCAACAAGAGTGAAACTCCATCTTGAAAACAAACAAACAAAAAACAAAAAACAACTTTTTAATTTGGCTAGGTGTGGTGGCTTATGGTTGCAATCCTAGTACTTTAGAGACTGAGGCAGGAGGATCCCTTAAGCTCAGGAGTTGAGACCAGCCTGGGCAACAACGAAACCCCAACTCTATTTTAAAAAAATGTTTTCATGCTTATAAAAAAGAACTATAAATGTACAGAAAAAGTAGAGAGAATAATATAATAAACACCATATACCTATCACGTAGAATTTTTTTAGCATTTTGTCATGTTTCACACATTTTTCATTGAAATCTTTTTAAGTAAATGCATAAAATTTTACTCCTAAATATTTTGATACACATATCTAATGATAATACTTTCCTGTACAACCATAATAATATTAACACACTCAAGTTTTGTTGCCCAAATATCTTTTGCACCAAGTTTGTTTATAGTGTGATCCAAGCAAGAAGTATGATGGCATTTAGTTGTTGGGTCTCTGAAATGGCTTTTTTTTTTCCTTAAAAGTCTTTATTTTTTAATTAGCTGGGCATGGTGGCGGGTGCCTGTAATCCCAGCTACTTAGGAGGCTTCGGCAGGAGAATTGCTTGAACTTGAGCGATTCTTGAGTGGAGGTTGCAGTGAGCCAAGATTGCATCACTGTACCACTGCACTCCAGCCTGGGCAACAGAGTGAAACTCTGTCTCAAAAAAAAAAAAAAAAAAAAAAGGCTTTATTTTTTAAGAGCAGTTTTAGGTTCATGGCAAAATTGAAAAAAAAAAAAAAATACAAAGATTCCCCGTGTGCTGCCTCCCCCAAGATATGCATAGTCTCCTCCATTATCAACATCCTGAAATATATTTTGATCTAGAACAGACTTTCTCCCTAGCTTTTCATTTTTCCTGTTACATTGATTTGTAGAGAGTAGACTAGTATTTCCTTAGAATGTTTCAACTTCTAGATGTTTCTGGTTGTTTCCTTGTAGTGTCATTTAACAATAACCTCAGTATTTTCTATTAATGGAAGTTGGATTTAAAGGCTTGATGAGATTCAGGCTGAATACTGCATCATACCAGAAGGTACATAGTGAAGCTCTGTTTATCCCATTATTAATGATATTAAGATTGATCACTGGGTCTATGTGGTGACAGTCATCTTAGAACTCATTAGTAAGCTGCAGGGTGATAACTTTAGCACCAGATGAATATGCAGCTCCCCAGCCTTTCACCTAATTGTTTCAGCATCCATTGATAATTCGTGGCTTAATAAATTATTTCCCTAGGGATTGCAAATTCTGTTTTTTTGTTTGTTTGTTTGTTTTCAATTCTGTCTACATTGATAGCTAGCCTTTTTCAGAAAGAAGGGCTCTTGCTCATCAGCTGGGACTATTAGGTTACTCTGCAATAGGTTACTGCAAATAACCTAATTCTTTGCCCTTTCAGATAAGAACTTGGTGGAATGGCCACCTGTAGAAAAGTTTTTGTTTATTTGCTCACTTCTTTTATTCCTCCTCCTCTTTTTTTTTTTTTTAAAGTATTCTATGGATGCAGGGATATTTATTTATTTATTTGAGATGGAGTCTAGCTCTGTTACCCAGGCTGGAGTACAGTAGTGCAATATTGGCTCACTGCAACCTCCGTCTCCCAGGTTCAAGCTATTCTCCCGCCTCAGTCTCCTGAGTAGCTGGGATTACTGGCATGTGTCAACATGCCTGGCTAAGTTTTGTATTTTTAGTAGAGATAGGTTTTTGCCATGTTGGCCAGGCTGGTCTCAAACTCCTGACCTCAAGTGATCTGCCCAACCCGCCTCCCAAAGTCCTGGGATTACAGGTGGGAATCATCATGCCCGGCCTGACTCATGGATTTTTATATAGTCAATGTGTTTCAATTTGTTACAGGCATTATTCTTTTGATGCTAAAATTGTCCCAACTTTGGCCAATAAATGCCTCTGTCAAGCTGCTGGTTCTGTAAATTTTATTCTATTTTTTTTAAATTTTTATTTTTTTAGGTAGAGTCTCGCTCTGTCACCCAGGCTGGAGTGTAGTGGCATGATACTGGCTCACTGCAACCTCCACCTTCCAGGTTCAAGTGATTCTCCCACTTCAGCCTCCCAAGTAGCTGGGATTATAGGCACCAGCCACCATGTCCAGCTAATTTTTGTATTTTTAGTAGAGATTCGGTTTCTCCATGTTGGCCAGGCTGTTCTCAAACTCCTGACCTCAGGTGATCCTCCTGCCTCGGCCTCCCAAAGTGTTGGGATTACAGGCATGAGCCACCGAGCCTGGCCAGTATTTTTTAGAAATTTAAAAAATCAATCTGGTAGGTTGGAAAGTGCTATTTCTTTGTGATTTTAACTTGCAGATCCCTCATCAGTGGTGAAAGGTGAGCATCTTGGCTGGGCGCGGTGGCTCAAGCCTGTAATCCCAGCACTTTGGGAGGCCGAGGCGGGCGGATCACGAGGTCAGGAGATCGAGACCATCCTGGCTAACACGGTGAAACCCTGTCTCTACTAAAAATACAAAAAAAAAAAAACTAGCCGGGCGCGGTGGTGGGCGCCTGTAGTCCCAGCTACTCGGGAGGCTGAGGCAGGAGAATGGCGTAAACCCAGGAGGCGGAGCTTGCAGTGAGCTGAGATCCGGCCACTGCACTCCAGCCTGGGTGACAGAGCAAGACTCCGTCTCAAAAAAAAAAAAAAAAAAAAAAAAGAAAGGTGAGCATCTTTCATATTTTACCAGTGGTGAATATCTTTCATATTTTATCAGCCATTTATATTTCTTACTCTGTGGATTGCCTATTCATATCTTTTGTCCATTGTCCTATTGATATAACTGTGTATATGTATATGTAACTAATTATCAACACTCATCTCTACAGATGAACTGTTTTCAGTGCTTACTGCCAGTCTTTTCCAGCTACAACTTCCCTATGCTTGAATTTTTTCTTTTGATGATTCCCTGCTCTAGAATGTCAGCTTATTCAGAAAAGGGATACATTTTCTTCTGGTTTATTTGAAAATACCCTTCTACTGCATGATAACATTTTCTTCAGAGCTTGATAGATGTTTTATTATTAGCTGTTGTATCTTAGACATTGTAAAGATTCTTCTTTTTTTGAGACAGGATCTTGCTCTGCTGACCAGGCTGGAGTGCAGTGGCATGATCATGGCCCACTGCAGCCTTAACCACTTGGACTCAAGCGATCCTCTTGCCTCAGATTCTCCTGCCTCAGCCTCCAGAGTAGCTAAGACTATAGGTGCACACCACCATGCCTGGTTAATTTTTTTTTTTCATTTTTAGTAGGGACCAGTCTTGCCATGTTGCCCAGGCTGGTTTCGAATTCCTGACCTCAAGTGATTCTCCCATCTCAGTCTCCTGAAATGCTGGGGTTACAGGCATTAGCCACTGTGCCCAGTGAAATTCTTATTTTTGAAGTTTAAAAATTCCTCCAAGTTAGGCCTTTTTCCTAAAAATGTATATAGAACAAGTTAAACATTATTTTTTCTGAGTATTTTTTAAAAGATTGGATACATTCTTTTTTTGTTGTTCTGCTATAAAAAGTATTATTGCTTCTATTCCATTCATTGGCTCTATTATTTTTTTAAAATTTCATTCAGATAAACAGAATTGCAACTTGGAAGAATGTTAAAATGTTAGTACAAGTAATTCATGGGGAAAAAATCTTTAAAAATGATTATCTTGGCCAGGTGTGGTGGCTCATGCCTGTAATCCCAGCACTTTGGGAGGCCAAAGTGGGGGAATCACCTGGGGACAGAAGTTCGAGACCAGCCTGATCAACATGGTAAAACCTCATCTCTACTAAAAATATAAAATTATCCGGGCATGGTGGCACATGCCTGTAATCCCAGCTACTTGGGAGGCTGAGGCAGGAGAATTGCTTGAACCCGGGAGGTAGAGGTTGCAGTGAGTTGAGATCATGCCATTGCATTCCAGTCCAGGCAACAAGAGTGAAACTCCATCTCAATAAAATAAAATATTATTTTAACTTTTGTAAATATCTACTACTGGGTTATTTACTTGACTGTAGGACAGGGACCATCTCAGTCTTGTACACTGGGTCATCCTCAAAACTTAGCACAAGTGCTCAATAGTCATTGAAAAATTCATTTCAACTATTATTTTCTTATATCTGCGTTTATCTCATCATTTCTCCATCTTTTGCCCCAATTGACAGACTATGTCAACCTTGCCTTCTCCCTCACTAACTTAATAAATATTGTGATGTGTCTGAATGTTATACAATTACTCCATTGAAACTTTTCATCTCTGGACTCTTTCATTGACTTGGAGAATTTCTTTTTTTTCTGGCAGATTATTGTAGCATGGTATTGCTTGCACTGGTCATCAGCCGGTCAATATTGTGGGCTGTGACCACTTTTTAAAGAATGAATAGAAAAGTGTGGTGATCCTACCTGACAATAGTATCCTCCAAAAACAATCTTGGGAGCTAGTGCTAGGGTTGCCTGCATGTTGTGCCAGGTGGGGCTAAGGTCTCCCCTTCTAAAAACAGGAGGGAGCCTGCACTTAGCTTCTCCCACGATGGCTTTTTGCTGAGTTGCTGGCTTTCCCAGACAACTCCTAAAGCTGGCACCTAAACTCAGCCACCCTGGCTCTAAATAGTCTCTGTGTCCACATTCTGACACATTTTAAGAGGGTGTCATCTCAGGGGGCACACGTCCTTCCGTTGGAACACAGATAGCACATAGCTTTAGCATCCCTCTGGGATGATGGGAGACTGTGACGATGTCATCTCTTGGTGACCCTTGGCTTGTATGTTTTTCCATTAAAGCCTGTTCCTTAACTCAAGCTGAATGACCATGTGAAATTCATCCCAAGCCCTAATGCACAAAGGGTGGCAACCATGAAGGGAATCCCCACTCACTTTGAACAACCCAAATGAAATGAAAAAGACATATTGTTGAATGGGCTCCAAGAGGATTCATGTCTGGTCTTACTTGGTTGATTTTGAACAAACAGGAGCTGAGTTGGATGTTGTCAGAAATTGATGTGGATCCCCAACCAATTTTTATTTTTTGAGACAAGGTCTTCCTGGAGTGCAGTGGTTTGATTATGGCTCACTGCAACCTCTGCCTCCATGGCTCAAGTAATCCTCTCACCTCAGCCTCCAAGGGTAGCTGGAACCACACACCTGCAACCATGCAAGGCTAATTTTTTTTTTTTTCAGTTTTTGTAGATATGGGGTCGCCCTATGTTGTCCATGCTGGTCTCTAACTCCTGGGCTCAAGTGATCCACCCACCTCAGCCTCCCAAAGTGCTGGGATTATAGCCATGAGCCACTGCACCTGGGCTTCCAATCAAAATTTTAATGGTAGGACATCAGATCCAGATACCATAAAAAAAGAATAAAGCTGGCAGTAGTGACATTTCAGAAATATAGCAGATTTCTTATAAAATTGTGAGGGAGGAGCAGAGTCGAATGGGGAAAGTAGAGTGACAACTGAAGCCATATTTCTAATGTGAGTAGGATTGCTAAGAAAAGGACTCTCCCCTTTAAGGTTTTATACTTAAATGGCGAATTTGTGCCTCGTTGAGACCTCAGACACCACTAAGGATGTCAGAAGAGGAAAGGACACCCAAGTGTTGCAATTCCTAAAAGGACTGTCAACAAACTTTTCTTTTAGCCCCCTGTGACAGGGGAGTGGAGTGTAAGGTACATGAATGTGTTTGCAGGTCCCCTGCAAGTGTGGAGAAGGCGCTGAAGCACCCAGCACTGAGAAGAAGCATGCCTTTACCAGCAGAGTCAGATGGGCATTTGTGACTGTGCTGCAGGAAGTGCGCGCCCAGTCCCTGTGGGATGCAGCACAGGAAGGAGGAAGAACCTCCGTGGCAGGCTAACCTAGTGGTCTGCCAGGAACTACTGCATGAGCAGCTGTTAGGCCCCAAGACTGGGCCCAGAGACACACCCCACTACCATGGTGAAGCACATTTCCTGTGGTGCCTGTGCCCCTGCTGAGTTGTGGGAGTTAGGCAAGTAATGTCGGCAGTCGTATACAGATTTAGAGCAAATCATTCAGAAGGACATTGCTTCTCCCTGATGTGCAAGCCGGTCCTGCCTGAGCGTTCCAATTTAGAGAGTACCTGCTGGAGTGAGGCAGAAGTGTAAAGCCTTTTCTGTTTGATAAGAGACTGACCAAGATACCTGACTGAGGGGTTACCAGACAACTGGAGCCACATGTGGACTTGGCAATCCACTGGTCCCTGAACCTGGGTAAGTTTCTGGGCAGAGCTGCATTTATTGATGGCTATGAAGAGTGGTCAGTGAAAGTGAAACCTGTATCTCTACATCTTGGCATCAGCCGCTTGGCTCTCTGCTTATGCACTGTGTATGTCTGTTCTGTACCTGAAGACATTCTGGGAGTGGATGTTTTGCACAGGTTAGCAGCTGTGCCGTCTGTCGCGGACTTGATGGACCATTTGACAATGGAACTGGGACAGTCCACCGAGAGCCAGGAACAGTTTCTGGAACACTTGCCTTCATGGGAGGGCAACAGTGGACTTTTACAGTGTTGCCACATGGATATATGTACAACCCCACCATGTGTCATGATTTTATTAATAATGTTATGCCAATCTCTGATTTTCTTGCAGGTTTAGAAGCAGTAGCACCCTTCTTGCCTGAGATTGGGATAATGAGGCTGAGACAGCTTTTCTGGGTAGTAAACCAAGGGTGCCCATTCATGTAACCACATTCGTGTAGATGTACTTGTAACCACAGATAGTTTTGGATAGGGCCTATAGCAATGCACAGAGGTCTTGGAAGCGCCAATGGGCTGTTAGTCCCAATTGCCGAAGGGAGCTGAGCTCCGGCGTTCATTAATAAGCAGTTAGTGACTGCATATGCTGCCCTTCAGGCTCATAAGAACATGGCAGGATGGGTTACAGTTGTGCAGATGACTTACCTGGTAGCAGGATGGGTGTGTTCATAGGTAATGATCTTCTGGATTGGGACAACACAGACATCTACTTTAGTGAAGTGGGATGCCTACTTAGAACAGCAGAGTATGCTGAGTGCAAGTCCCTTAGCAGCAGAGATACAAGAAGCCTTAGGACCTGTAGTCCTAATGCAAGATAAGGCCATGCGCCTAAGGCCATGGTGCCTGAGGCACCCCTAGACCCTGAGCCTTCACCGTTAGGAAGGGCATCCTTCCATTCCTAATAGGGCATGGTACACAGCTAGGTCTAGCTGGGGTGCTATTGCTGCCTGGACTGCTGGTGCATATATGTATACATGGATGTCAGAGGGCACCTCGTAGCGTCTTTGGTTTACACTTATAATTTGCTGTCTCTGAGGAAAGATTGCCTTGCGTGGTTTGGTTTTATTTTGCTACCCAGTTCATTTAGCATTTAATTTTAGCATAAATTCCTGGGTTTTTTTTTTTTTTTTTTGGAGATGGAGTCTCACTCTGTCCCCAGGCTGGAGTGCAGTGGTGCTATCTCAGCTCACTGCAACCTCTGCTTTCCAGGTTCAAGCAATTCTCCTGCCTCAGCCTCCCAAGTAGTTGGGACTACAGGTGCGTATCACCATGCCCAGCTAATTTTTGTATTTTTAGTAGAGACAGGGTTTCACCATGTTGGCCTGGATGGTCTCGATCTCCTGACCTCATGATCCGCCTGCCTTGGCCTCCCAGAGAGCTGGGATTACAGGCGTGAGCCACCGCGCCCAGCTTCCTGTGTTTCTAATATGAAGTTTCCGTGGCTGGTGCAGATATTTGTATAACTTGTAGCCTTTTTTTTCCTTAAAAATAGTTTGGTGCAAAGTCAGGTATCTATTCATTTTCCCGTACCTAGAACAATAAAGTCCTGGACATGCTTTAAGCAATTCAAGAATCCATTAATTAGATGAGTTTGCCCTCAGAAAAACTTCCCAATTCCAAGTCTTTGGATTTTCATGATTTATGTTTGTAAGGTGAGGCTCCCTGTTTTCTTGCATTAAAAAACCCGCTAACTTCATTGGAAGAGCCTTTGATCTGTGAGCTTGGATGCGTCAAACCAAACAAGGCAGTGATCCACAGCTTTCCTAGGAGGCATCTTAACTGCTGAAGTTAAGGAACTCAGCCATCCTTCCCAAACGTTTGTTCTCCACACATTAGGAAGGGCAGAAAAAGTCTTTATTCCAATGTTAAAACTTTCCCCCAGAACTCAGGGGATTAATGTATAAACTCAGTGGACAGGGAGGTAGGTTTTCTGCTTCCCTCCAAATTGAAGCCAAGATTAATTACGGTATTCACCTGTTTCTGAAACATGCTGGTTAATGGATCCTAGCTGTGCGCTCCCCGAAGCAGCACTGGTCCCACAGTTCTTAGCCGACTCACTTGCTTTGATCAACTCATTCTCTCTCAGCAGGCCAAAACGCTAGCCACAGGACACAAGTGCTTAGTTTACAATCATGTTAATTTTGCTTTTTGTTTGTCTTCAGCGGTTGGAGATTAATGAGTAAAAAGGGTGTTTAAATTTTCAACCAACCTTCTTCTAATCACTTGGCTGCATTGTCACTGGCAGTTTTATTACTTTGATTTCCTGAATCAATCAGGTGTACAGTTTCTATGTCCAATGTAGGTTATGGTGCAGGAAAAGACAGTCCTACCAGGAATTACTGCTGTTGCTCTGGATTCCAGGAAGGCCTATTGTGAAAATTCTTAAGCACTGTTGTAGGACTTCTGTTTTTTCTTTTGAGACAAAGTCTCGCTCTATTGCCCAGGCTGGAGGGCAGTGGTGTGATCTCGACTCACTGCAACCTCCACCTCCCAGGTTCAAGTGATTCTCCTGCCTCAGCCTCCTGAGTAGCTGGGATTACAGGTGTGCACCACCACACCCAGCTAATTTTTGTATTTTTAGTAGAGACAGGATTCCACCATGTTGACCAGGCTGGTCTCAAACTCCTGATCTCAAGTGATCCACACACTTTGGCCTCCCAAAGTGCTGGGATTACAGATTTGAGCAATGTGCAGGGCCTAGATTTATATTATTTGGAGAAAAGGTCTTACTATGTTGCCCAGGTGGGAATGCAGTAGCTATTCACAGGCATGATCATAGCTCACTGCAGCCTCGAATTCCTGGCCTCAAATTGAAAGATTCTCTCCAGGGCATGAAAGTTTAAGGGAATGAATAACTCCTCCCTCTTCGGGCCCAGTCCCAAGGCGCAAGGCCACTTGCGCCAGCAGTGTGCGTCAGCAAGATAGCAGAAGCAGGAAGAGAGCTGGCTGGAAGACACGTATCCCCTGAAGACGGAGAGAGAGGCTATCCGGTACTGTGTAGCAGTTACATCAGCCTGAGACACTTCCTGTTTACAGGAGACTATAAAATCCCTGCCCCATCCTCTTTTGGTGCTGATGCCATATTAGGCCTCAGCCCGACTGCATCCAGGCGCTCATTAAAACTGTGTTGCTCCACACCGCCTTGTGTTTGTTGGTGCCCTTTCAGGGTTTGAACCGATGCAAGAGCCTTGCACCAAATGATCCTCCTTTATCAGCCTCCAGGATAGGTGGGATTACAGGCAAGTGCCACCTGGACTGGATTATTCCTTGCATTTTTAAGAAATCAGACATTTTCTAAACATTTAACAAAGGATGTTGCTATGGACATTTCTCATAGCTAGGGAATCAAATTAGCTTGTCCGTTGGAATGGTGAAAGTTAATTAAGAATTTGAAGTAGGCCGGGCGTGGTGGCTCACGCCTGTAATCCCAGCACTTTGGGAGGCTGAGGCTGGTGGATCACCTGATGTCAGGAGTTCGAGACCAGCCTGGCCAACATGGAGAAACCCCATCTTTACCAAAAATACAAAAAATTAGCCAGACGTGGTAGCACATGCCTGTAATCCCGGCTACTCGGAAGGCTGAGGCAGGAGAATCACTTGAACTCAGGAGGCAGAGGTTGCAGTGAGCCGAGATCACACCATTGCACTCCAGCCTGGGCAACAAGAGTGAAACTCCGTCTCAAAAAAAAAAAAAAAAAAGAGAAAAGAATTTGAAGGAAATTCATTATAAGATGAGTTTGTTGCTACTCCAACGCCTCATCCTGTTTTCCTAACTGAGGAAAACGAACTCCATTCTGTTGCAGGTTTTCTTCAGTGTATGCTTCCTGGTATATACAGAAACAAACCTAGCCTGGATGATTCTCAAAGAGGTCTCATATCAGATAAATCCCCTTCAGGTCTAATACATTGTAATGGAGATTTTGTACACAAATTGCAACTGACTATGCCTTGTTCCTGGCAGTAAAGGACACGAATAGTTTTGCTTTCACATAGTGAGGTACAAACCCGATCATAATACTTCTTGCCTTCACGTTTTTAAATGTTCCCTGCGACCTCTGGATGATACTCCCATGAGTTTATACATGTCTCTCTCCACTGTGAGTTCCTTCTGGAGCAGTGGCTTCTTTATCATTGTGCTGCGAGCTCCTAAAACAGTCCTGGGGACAGGAGGCCCTCACTGAACAAATGTTTAAGGCATTGAGGAAAGAACTTCATCCTGATGCCTTGGCATGAAGATGCATTTAGGGGTCCCAGGGGTGTAATTACATTTCTCAGGACCTCTATCTAGCCTGGGTGATGTGTGACACTCATTTCTTAAGCCCACAGGAGCTCTCCCTTACCCTTCAAAATCCCAGGGAGAGTATCTGAGAGAAGCTTAAGAACCTCTCTTAGGCCAGGTGCGGTGGCTCAGGCTTATAATCTCAGTACTTCGGGCGGCTGAGGCAGGAGGATCGCTTGAGGCCAGGAATTTGAGACCAGCCTGGACAACATAGTGAGTCCTTGTCTCTACTGAAAATAAACTATTAGCCAGATGTGGTGGTACGTGCCTGTAGTCCCAGCTACTCAGGAGGCTGAGGCAGGAGGACAGCCTGAGCCGGGGGAGGTCAAAGCTACAGCAAGCAGTGATTGCACCACTGCATTCCAGCCTGGGTGACAGAGTGAGGCCATGTCTTAAAAAAGAAAAAAAAAAAAAAAAAAGCCGGGTAAGGGGGCTGTTGCCTGTAATACCAGCGTTTGGGAGGCTGAGTGGGGAGGATTGCTTGAGTTCAGGAGTTGGAGACCAGCCTGGGCAATGTGGAGTCCTATCTAGGGAAAAGGAGTCAGGCTGGCAAGACCAAGAGAAAGCAAAAGCATATAACCTGTGGGTCTGCCTTTCTTCATGGTCCAGGATATGTGGCTCTCCTGCACCCAATTTATCACAAGACACCTGCAGATTAATTAGCTCATTGCAACCTTGGTGTTATCAGCACTGCTGTAAGCCCTTGTCAGCACACAGTACCATCCTATAAAATCCCCAGCAAACCTTTGTCTCCTTGCAGTCTGCCCCTCTCTCACTGACCTGCCCCTTGCATCCTTGCAATGTATTTTCATACTTTCTCTCTCTCTTTTTTTTTTTTTTGAGATGGAGTCTGGCTCTTGTCACCCAGGCTGAAGTGCAATGGAGGGATCTCGGCTCACCGCAACCTCAACCTCCCACGCTCAAGTGATTCTCCTATCTCAGCCTCCTGAGTAGCTGGGATTACAGGCATGGGCCACCACACCCGGCTAAATTTTGTATTTTTAGTAGAGATGGGGTTTCACCATCTTGGCCAGGCTGGTCTCTAACTCCTGACCTCGTGATCTGCCTACCTCAGCCTCCCTAAGTGCTGGGATTACAGATGTGAGCCACCGCGCCCAGCTTTTTTCATACTTTCTGTAATAAATCTGCCTTTTTTTTTTACCAACAACTGTCTTGGTAAATTCCTTTACCGCCTGCATGATAGCAATCTTAGATAGTTGCCACTCACCTGCAACAGGCAACATGGCCTGTGCTCCCAGCTACTTGGCAGGGCTGAGGTGGGAGGATCACTTGAGTCCAAGAGGTTGAGTCTGCAGTGAGCCGTGTTTGCACCACTGCCCTCCAGCCAAAGAAACAAGAAACAAACAAGAAAAGACCTTGCCTTTAAGCACAAGGACTATGGGACTCCAGAGTGTGGCTGTGCATGAAAGACAATGAAATGGGCACTATGCTGCTGGGGGCAGAGAAAAAAAGGGACATATGTGACCTAACACAAAAGCTAGAGCTGGGTCTGATGGCAAAGATGACCATCAGGCTGCTTGTGGGACTTGTGGGATGCTGCTACGGCAAGCTGCATTTTCTAAGACTGCCCTGGCAGTACGTATCTGATTCTACATGTTCTCCTTACAATGTGACTGGATATTCCTCCTTTGAGAGATAGGTCTATGTTCCCTACCCTTAAACCTGAGTAACCTTTTGTGTCTACCTCAACCAAAAAAAATCTGGTGGAATGATGCCATGTGACTTCTAAGATTAGGTCATAAAACAGCTTCTCCCTGCCTATTAGGGCACCTACCTTGGGAACCCCTGAGCTGTTATGTAAATCTAACTACCTTCAAGCTGCCTTGCAGGAGACACCACACAGAGTTAAAAGGGATGTCTGAGGAGCCCCAGGTGTTCCAGTACCTAGCTGTTGGAGTCTCCTCAGCATAAGCACCAGGCATGTAAACGAAGAAACCTTTGAGATAGCTAACCCCAACCAGTCAGGCTGCAATCTCATGAGAGAACTTGAGCAGAACTGCCCTTGAGCTGCTCTAGAATTCTTGACACATAGAAACCATGAGAAGTAAAAATGATTGTTGTTCAAAACAATTAATTTTATGGGCGATTTGTTATATGGTCATAGTGTTTGGGAAAGGAAACTAGACACATTTACCAAAATTGACCATAACCTGGGCCAAATTGTAGTTAGGATTAAAAAAACCATTTGGGGTAACTGCAATTTAGTTTTATTTATTTATTTATTTATTTATTTATTTTTAGATGGAGTTTCACTGTTGTTTGCCCAGGCTGGAGTGCAGTGGCTCAGTCTAGGCTCAGTGCAACCTCTGCCTCCCAGGTTCAAGCGATTCTCCTCCCTCAGCCTACCCAGTAGCTGGGATTACAGGCATGCACCACCACGCCTGGCTAATTTTTGTATTTTAGTAGAGATTGGGTTTCATCACGTTGCCCAGGCTGGTCTCGAATTTCTTTCTTTTTTTTTTTTTTTTTTGAGACAGAGTCTCACTCTGTCACCCAGGCTGGAGTGCAGTGGCTGGATCTCAGCTCACTACAAGCTCTGCCTCCCAGGTTTACGCCATTCTCCTGCCTCAGCCTCCCAAATAGCTGGGACTACAGGCGCCCGCCACCTCGCCCGGCTAGTTTTTTGTATTTTTAGTAGAGACGGGGTTTCACCGTGTTAGCCAGGCTGGTCTCGATCTCCTGACCTCGTGATCCGCCCGCCTCGGCCTCCCAAAGTGCTGGGATTACAGGCTTGAGCCACCGTGCCCGGCCTTGAATTTCTTATCTCAGGTGATCCACCCTCCTCGGCCTCCCAAAGTGCTGGGATTATAGGCGGGAGCCACTGTGCGCGGCCGCAATTTACTCTTAAAAATAAGAACCTAGGGGCCGGGCGCAGTGGCTCATGCCTATAATCCCAGCACTTCAGGAGGCCAAGGGGGGTGGATTGCCTGAGGTCAGGAGTTTGAGACCAGCCTCATGGCGAAACCCCATTTCTACTAAAATTCAAAGATTAGCCAGGTGTAGTGGCAGGCACCTGTAATTCCAGCTACTCGGGAGGCTGATGCAGGAGAATCGCTTGAACCCGGGAGGCAGAGGTTGCAGTGAGCTGAGACTGAGCCACTGCACTCCAGCCTGGGCAACAGAGCCAGACTCCATCTCAAAAAAAAAAAGAAAGAACCTAGACTGACTCAGGCCGTGGCTCATCCTGGCATTTTGGGAGGCTGAGGCAGGCAAATCACTTGAGGCAGGGAGTTTGAGACCATGGCAATACCCCCTCTCTACTAAAAAATACAAAAACAAGCCAGATGTGGTGGCACACGCCTGTAATCCCAGCACTTTGGGAGGCTGAGGAGGGTGGATCACTTGAGGCCAGGAGTTTGAGACCAGCCTGGCCAACATGGCGAAACTCCATCTTTACAAAAAATAGAAAAAGCATCCAGGTGTGGTGGCACATGCCTGTAATCCTAGCTACTCAGGTGACTGAGGCACGAGAATCCCTTGAACCTGAGAGGTGGAGGCTGTAGTGAGCTGAGATTGCTCCACTGCACTGCAGCCTGGGCAACAGAGCAATACTCCATCTCAAACAAAACAAAACAACAAAAAAGAAGAAAAGGCCCGGCGCACGGGCACAGTGGCTCATGCCTGTAATCCCAGCACTTTGGGAGGCCGAGGCAGGTGGATCACCTGAGGTCAGGAGTTTGAGACCAGCCTGACCAAAATGGCAAAACCCTGTCTCTACTAAAAACACAAAATTAGCTGGGTGTGGCGGTGCATGTCTGTAGTCCTAGTTACTCAGGAGGCTGAGGAAGGAGAATCACTTGAACCTGGGAGGCAGAGGTTGCAGTGAGCCGAGGCTGTGCCACTGCACTCCAGCCTGGGAGATGGAGCAAGACTTTCTCTCCAAAAAAAAAAAAATTCTAATGTCAATGGATAGAAAAGATCTTCCCTAATCTGATAAGTGACTCAATGAAAAACTGTAGCAAATATCATATTAAATAGTAAAATAGTAGTAAAATATCAAAGTTTGTCCTCTTGAAGTTGGGAGCAAGACAATGATATCCACTACCTCTACATTGTCCTAGCAAATACAGAAGGCAAGAAAAAATAAAACATATAAGGCTCAAAACAGAAGGAAAAAACTGTCATTATGTAGCAGGACAAGCCGCAGACAAAACCTCTCAGACACCGAGTTGTAGAAGGAAGGGCTTTATCCAACTGGGAGCATCGGCAAGCTACTGCCTTAAAATCCAAGCTTCCCGAGTGCACAATTTTTGTCCCTTTTAAGGGCTCACAACACTAAAGATTTCACATGAAAGCGTCGTGATTGATTTGAGCAAGCAGGGGGTACGTGACAGGGGCTGCATGCACCAGTGGTCAGAGAGAAACAAAACAGAGTTTCACTACGTTCTTTTATACAATGCCTGGAATCTATGAATAATATCGGTTTCTAAGTTATTAGTTGATTTTTAACTACTGGGTTTAGGACAGGCAGGCCCAGGCCTGGTTTTGGGCCTGGCACCGGGCTGCCTGTCTTTGGTTTTACTTCCTTGTTTTTTTCTTAAAACAGGTACTGAATATAAAACAATATAAAACAATATGACTCTCTCCGCCAGACCGCCGCTGCGCCGCCATCATGGACACCAGCCGTGTGCAGCCTATCAAGCTCGCCAGGGTCACTAAGGTCCTGGGCAGGACCGGCTCTCAGGGACAGTGCACGCAGGTGCGCGTGGAATTCATGGACGACACGAGCCGCTCTATCATCCGCAATGTAAAAGGCCCCGTGCGCGAGGGCGACATGCTCACCCTGTTGGAGTCAGAGCGAGAAGCCCGGAGGTTGCGCTGAGCTTGCCTGCTCGCTGGGTCTCGGATGTTGGGTTCGACCACTTGGCCGATGGGATTGGTGTGTCACAATCTGCTCCTTTATTTTTTGCCCGCCACGCGGAATTGAGATGCTCCTTTAAATAAAGCGTTTGTGTTTCAAGTTAAAAAAAAAAAAAAAAAAAAAAAAAAAACAAAAAAAAAAACAACAACAACAATATGAGAGGGTCTCTCTCTCTCTCTCCCCCCCTCAATTATATGGAATTGACATACTTGCATGTCAAGAAAATTCAAAATAATCTACAGAAAAATTATTAGAATAAAAAGAATTTTAAAAGAATTAAAACATTAAAGGTCAGGTACGGTGGCTGACACCTGTTATCTCAGCAGTTTGGGAGGCCAAGGCTGGCGGATCACCTGAGGTTGGGGGTTCAAGACCTGACCAACATGGGGAAACTCCGTCTCTACTAAAAATACAAAATTAGCTAGGCGTGGTGGTGTACACCTGTAATCCTAGCTACTGGGGAGGCTGAGGCAGGAGAACCGCTTGAACCCTGGAGGTGGAGGTTGTCGTGAGCCGAGATTGCGCCACTGCACTCCAGCCTGGGCAACAACAGTGAAAATCCATCTCAAAAAAAAAAAAAAAAAAAAAAAAAATTCTTTTTAAGTAAATAAAAATGAAAGAAAGAAAAAGACAGACTGAGAAACTATTCTAGAGTAAAGAAGACTAAAGAGACATGATGTGGTATAAAATGTATTTGGTTAGTTTCTGCCCCAGAACTCTTAAAATCCTAGAAATATCCTGAGTGCTAGGAGGAGTTTTGTGATTCATAATTAATTCCTTTGATAAATCCTGAGTTTATGCTAATGAACCTGCTTAGGGCGGGCCCGTAGATAGCTTCAGGATGGGGCTGGTCACCAGAAAGTCCAGGTGATTAGAGGATTAGAGGGTTGGAACTTAAGCCCCACCCACCAACATCTGGAAGGGCTGAGGGTGCAAGAAATTTAGCTCTATTAAAAATGTAAACACTGGGCTGGGCGCGGTGGCTCAAGCCTGTAATCCCAGCACTTTGGGAGGCCGAGACGGGTGGATCACGAGGTCAGGAGATCGAGACCATCCTGGCTAACACAGTGAAACCCCGTCTTTACTAAAAAATACAAAAAACTAGCCGGGCGAGGTGGCGGGCGCCTGTAGTCCCAGCTACTCGGGAGGCTGAGGCAGGAGAATGGCGTAAACCCGGGAGGCGGAGCTTGCAGTGAGCTGAGATCCGGCCACTGCACTCCAGCCTGGGCGACAGAGTGAGACTCCGTCTCAAAAAAAAAAAAAAAAAAAAAAAAAATGTAAACACTGTAGTCGGCTCGAGTACTCCTAATAACGAGGAGGTGTTCCCGGGCGTCCCACCCTCCTCTGCAGTCGCCCGGCTGCGCCGCCGGAGCCTGGACGCGCCCCTGCTGCCCTCGCCGGCTCCATCCCCGCTGCCCTCGCCGGCTCCATCCCCGCTGCCCTCGCCGGCTCCATCCCCGCTGCCCTCGCCTCCATTCCCGCTGCCCTCGCCGCCTCCATTCCCGCTCCCCTCGCCGTCCGCGCGCACACCGTGATGAAGAACGAGAAGTCCCTCAACCAGAGCCTCGCCCAGTGGAAGCTCTTCATATGCAACCTGACCACCGGAGAGTTCCTGGGGCGCACCGCCAACAGCTGGGGTTTGATCTTGCTCTTCTACCTAGTTTTTTATGGGTTCCTGGCTGCACTCTTCTCATTCACGATGTGGGTTATGCTTGAGACTCTCAACCAAATACCGTGTTCCAAAATACCGTGACCAGATTCCTAGCCCAGGACTTACGGTTTTTCCAAAACCAGTGACTGCATTGGAATATACATTCAGTAGGTCTGATCCAACTTCGTATGCAGGGTACATTGAAGACCTTAAGAAGTTTCTAAAACCATATACTTTAGAAGAACAGAAGAACCTCACAATCTGTCCTGATGGAGCACTTTCCGAACAGAAGGGTCCAGTTTATGTTGCATGTCAGTTTCCTATTTCGTTACTTCAAGCATGCAGTGGTATGAATGATCCTGATTTTGGCTATTCTCAAGGAAACCCTTGTATTCTTGTGAAAATGAACAGAATAATTGGATTAAAGCCTGAAGGAGTGCCAAGGATAAAGTGTGTTTCAAAGAACGAAAATATACCAAATGTAGCATTTTATCCTCATAATGGAATTATAGACTTAAAATATTTCCCATATTATGATAAAAAACTTCATGTGGGGTATCTACAGCCATTGGTTACTGTTCAGGTCAGCTTTGCTCCTAACAATACTGGGAAAGAAGTAACAGTTGAGGGCAAGATTGATGGATGAGCCAACCTAAAAAGTCAGGATGATGGTGACAAGTTTTTGGGATGAGCTATGTTCAAAATCACAGCAAGTGCATAGTATAAGTAGGATATCTCCACAGAGTAAATGTTGTGTTGTCTGTCTTCATTTTGTATCAGCTGGACCTTCCTTTCTAGAATTATGAGACCACCTTGGAGAAAGATGTGTGGTACATGACTCTGGGTTACATCATAACGTGCTTCCAGATCGTAGTGTTCAATGTCCTCTGAAGTAACTGCCTGTTGCCTCTGCTGCCCTTTGAACCAGTGTACAGTCGCCAGATAGGGACCGGTGAACACCTGATTCCAAACATGTAGGATGGGGGTCTTGTCTTTTTTTTATGTGGTTTAATTGTTAAGTGTCTAAAGCTTAATATGCTGTGCTATGTAAATATTTTATGGATATAACACTGTCATGTTTTGATGTCAACAGAATTTTAGAGATAAAATGGTATCCGGCCAACATCAAGTGACTTTATAGCTGCAAGAAATGTGGTATGTGGAGAAGTTCTGTATGTGAGGAAGGAAAAAAAGAAAATTAAAGTGCATATGAAAAATATTTTTAAACAATTTAAACACTAAGATTTGATGAATTTCCTTTCTGCTGAACACCAGAAGGTGCTGGGAGGGTGGCACACCCAGAGGTCATGGCAGCACCACAACCCTCCCTCTCTACTTTGCCATATCCATCTCTTCATTTGGTTGTTCATCTGTATCTTTTTATGATTTTTTTTTTTTTTTTGAGACAATCTCACTCTGTCGCCCAGGCTGGTTTGCAGAGGCATGATCATGGCTCCCTGCAACCTCTGCCTCCCAAGTAGCTGGGATTACAGGCATATACCACCAGGCCCGTCTAATTTTTGTATTTTTTAGTACAGATGGGGTTTTACCATGATGGCTAGGCTGTTCTTGAACTCTTGACCTCATGTAATCCACCTGCCTTGGCCTCCCAAAGTGCTGGGATTACAGACATATACCACCAGGCCCGTCTAATTTTTGTATTTTTTAGTACAGATGGGGTTTTACCATGATGGCTAGGCTGTTCTTGAACTCCTGACCTCATGTAATCCACCTGCCTTGGCCTCCCAAAGTGCTGGGATTACAGGCCTGAGCCACCGTGACCGGACAAGACCCTGCTTTTTTTTTTTTGAGTCTTACTCTGTCGTCCTGGCTGGAGTGCAGTGGCGCGATCGCAGCTCACTGCAACCTCTGCCTTGCAGGTTCAAGCGATTCTCCTGCCTCAGCCTCATGAGTAGCTGGGATTACAGGTGCCTGCCACCACGCCCAGCTAATTTTTGTATTTTTAGTAGAGATGAGGTTTCACCGCGTTGACCAGCTACTTGGGAGGCTGAGATGGGAGAATCACTTGAACCTGGGATGTGGGGGTTGCAGTGAGCCAAGATCATGCCACTGCACTCCAGCCTAGGCAACAGAGCAAGACAGCAGGACTCTTTTTTTTTTTTTTTTTTGAGATGGAGTTTCACTCTTGTTGCCCAGGCTGGAGTGCAATGGTGCGATCTCGGCTCGCTGCAACCTCTACCTTCCTGGTTCAAGCCTTCCAAAGTGCTGGGATTACAGGAGTGAGCCACCGCGCCCATTTCATGGCAGGCGTACAAAAAACTTTTGTATTTTTAGTAGCCACCACGTTGGCCAGGCTGGTCTCGAACTCCTGGCCTCAAGTAATCCTCCTGCCTTGGCCTCCCAAAGTGCTAGGATTAGGCAGGAGAATAGGACCTGGAGGCAGGGAACCTAAGGACTTCCGAAAACTAAATCAAATGGAAACATCTCAGCTATGACAGGAAATATCCTTTTCATTTACCTAGGCTGTACAGTGAGTAAATGATTTTGTAACTTTACTTCATCCTGTTCATTTACATAGGGTGTATGTCGAGTAACTAATGGAAACCTCTGGAGGGTATTTAAACCCCAGAAAATTCTGTAACGGGGCTCTTGATCCCCTATGCTCAGGCCTACTTTCAACCTCTGGAGTGTACTTTTGTTTTCGAGAAATCTCTGCTTTTGTTGCTTCATTCTGTCCTTGCTTTGTTTGTGCATTTTGTCCAATTCTTTGTTCAAGATGCCAAGAACCTGGACACCCTCAACCGGTAACAGGATTACAGGCCTGAGCCACCATGCCCGGCCTATGATATCTTTTATAATAAACTGGCAATGTGTTTGCCTGAGTTCTGTGAGCTGTCCTAGCAAAGTAGTCAAACCCAAGGAGAGGTTGCAGGAACCCTGATTTCTAGCCAGTCAGAAGTACCAGTGGCCTAAGGATCGTGTCAGAGTTTTCATTCACTCATTCATTCATTTACTTATCATTCTTGTAAGTACATAGTAGGTGTATGCATTTCTGGAGTACATGAGATATTTTGGTACAGGCATGCAATGTGTGGCATCAGAATTGAACTGAATTATGGGACACCCCGATGGAGAACCCACTGAAGCATTGCTTAGTGGGATAAAAATCCCCACACATTTTGGTGGCCAAGGGTCTCAGAAGTCTTCTCTGTTGGTTGTGAGATTAAAGGCCAAAAAAAAAAAGGTTTTTCTTTTTTGTAGAAATGTGGTCTCCACCTGTTGTCCAGGCTGGTCTTGAATTCCTGGCCTCAAGCAATCCTCCCACCTCACATCACTGCACCCAGCCTGGTTTTTCTTTTTACGCGTGACAACTAAGTGTAATACGTGATGCTGGACTGAATTCTGGACCAAGGTTTTAAAAAACTCATTATTTTGCTACAGGGGACATTAGTGAGATAACTGATGAAACTTAAATAAGGTACACCAATTATAGTACTGTATCAGTGTTAATTTCATGATTTTCATAACTATATTGTGATTATGTAAGAGAATATCATTGTTTTTGCAAAGTTATTTAGTGGTAAAGTGGCATCATGTCTGCAGTTTACTCAAATGTATAAACAGAGGGGCCAGGTTGGGTAGCCCACGCCTATAATCCCAGCAGGTTGGGAGGCCAAGGCAGCCGGACACTTGAGGTCAGAAGTATAAGACCAGCCTGACCAACATGATGAAACCTAATCTGTACTAAAAATACAAAAATTAGCTGGGTGCAGTGGTGCATGCCTGTAATCCCAGCTACTTGGGAGGCTGAAGCACAAGAATTATTTGAATCCCAGAGGCCAAAGTTGCAGTGAGCTGAGATTCCAGCTGAGGTGCGCAGACTGCTTGAACCTAGGAGGTTAAAGTTGCAGTAAGCGATGATCATGCCACTGCACTCCAGCCTGGGTGACAGAGCGAGACCCCATCTGTAAAAATAAATAAATAAATAAATTGGTATGATCACTCTGGAAAGCTGTTAGTATACTCAATTGAACACACACATACCCTAAGACCCAGCAATTTTACTACTAAATATGTGTCCTGCAGAAAAGACAGATGCACCAAAAGACATATACAGGAATATTATTCACATCAGCTCCAAACTGGATACAACCCCAAAATAGAATAGATAAGTAAAATGTGGCATATTTATACAACTGAACACTATGGGCAATAAAAATGAATGAACTGCAACTATATACAACCACGCGGATGAATTTCTCAAACCTAATGTTGAGCAAGACACAAAAGAACACACGCAGTATGAGTCCATTTACACATAGTTCAAAAACAGGCAAAATTCATTCTTAAAACATTTTTACGGCCGGGCGCGGTGGCTCACGCCTGTAATCCCAGCACTTTGGGAGGCTGAGGTGGGCGGATCACAAGGTCAGGAGATCGAGACCACGGTGAAACCCCGTCTCTACTAAACATACAAAAAATTAACCAGGCGCTGTGGCGGGCACCTGTAGTCCCAGCTAGTCCGGACGCTGAGGCAGGAGAATGGCGTGAACCCGGGAGACAGAGCTTGCAGTGAGCCGAGATCGCGCCACTGCACTCCAGCCTGGGGGACAGAGCGAGACTCTGTCTCAAAAATAAAACACAAAACATTTTTACTTTTTAATTGAATTATAACCAGAGAAAATGTACAAATCTTAAATGTATAGCATTATAGCATTTTGACATATGGAAAACATTCATAATGTTAAATACCTAGATTCAGATATGGACTATTTCATCCCCCAGTAACTGTGTCCCCCTCCCAGATGATAACTCCAAACTTCAACTACTATTCTGATCTATTTGTACCTTGAATTAGATTTTCCATAGACTACTCTTTTTTTCCTTCTTTTTTTTAAAGACAGAGTCTGAACTCTATCATCCATTAAATAATAATGAGCATTGCCCCTTCCCACTAACCCCTAGCAATCAGTTTCACTTTTTGTCTTTATGATTTTGTATTATTTATTTAGAAACAAGGTCTTGCTTCGTTGCCCAGGCTGGAGTGCAATGGCATGAACACAGCTTACTGCAGCCTCTAGTTCCTCGGTTCAAGTGAGTCTCCTGCCACAGCCTCCCGAGTAGCTGAGACTACAGACACATGCCACCATGACCAGCTAATTGTTTTAAATTTATGTTTTATAGGGATGGGGTCTCACTCTGTTGCCCCTGGTGGCCTCAAACTCCTGAGCTCAAGCAATCCTCCCACCTCAGCCTCCCAGTGTTGAGATTATTTTTTATTTATTTTTATTTTTTTGAGACGGAGTCTCGCTCTGTCGCCCAGGCTGGAGTGCAGTGGCGCAATCTCGGCTCACTGCAAGCTCCGCCTCCCGGGTTCACGCCATTCTCCTGCCTCAGCCTCCCGAGTAGCTGGGACTACAGGCGCCCGCCCCTGCGCCCAGCTAATTTTTTCTATTTTTAGTAGAGACGGGGTTTCACCATGGTCTCGATCTCCTGACCTTGTGATCCGCCCACCTCGGCCTCCCAAAGTGCTGGGATTACAGGCGTGAGCCCGGCCCCAGTGTTGAGATTACAGGCATAAACCACCATGCCTGATTTTTTTTAAAAAAATCTTTTGTAGATATGGGTCTCCCTGTGTTGCCCAGGCTGGCCTTGAAATCCTGGGCTCAAGTAATCATCCTGCTTTGGCCTGATTACTATTTCTACTATTTCTTGACTTGACTGTTGTTTCCATAGATGTAGTCACCTTTTTATTATTTATTGATCTCTATATTTAGGATTTGTATACTTTTCTGTATATATGTTACACTCCAATAAATTTTTTCTCAAAAAAATCTAAAGATTTTATTAGCTATTCCTCCTCAACTCAGTACAGTGACTGTAGAATTTTATCTAGGTATGTTCTAAGCATTAGCTTCTGTCATTTCTGTGACTACAGGCATATTTAATGATTTTATGATTATTATCATTTTATGAGTCTGCCTATTTAAACTAAAGACATATTAAAATAGGAAGGGGGATAACATTTGAAAAATTAGTATATTATAAAAGTCATTGTTTGTGAGGAGAGGTGATGAATACATGAATTGTTTTTTCTCTCTCAGCTTCTAGTTACTAAAGAACAATCTGAGATCTGAGAGACATTCTGAAGAGGTGGGGAAAGGGGCTTACCAATGAGCAATAAGAGCAACTTGTTTGGACACAGTGTCTACCTGGACACCATTTCCCAGTCAGTCCCATTTAGATTAAAATATGTCTCTGTCTGGGTGCAGTAGCTCATGCCTGTAATCCCAGCACTTTGGGCCAGGTGGGTGGATCACCTGAGGTCAGGAGTTCGAGATTAACCTGGCCAACATAGTGAAACCCCATCTCTACTAAACATACAAAAATTACTTGGGCATGGTGGTGTGCAACTGTAGTCCCAGCTATTTGGGTGGCTGAGGCAGGAGCATCGCTTGAACCCTGGGGGATGGAGGTTGCAGTGAGCCAAGATGGCGCCACTGCACTCCAGCCTGGGTAACAGAGTAAGACTCCATCTCTAAATAAAATAAATTAATAAATAAATAAAAGTATAGCTCCAAGTCTTGTCTTCAATGTTAAAGTCTGACACTAACATCCCAAGGCAGAATCTTGTTATTTCCAGTGGTATTCGTTGTCATGAATTCATTAGTTTAATGCTGGGACTATATATAATTCTTTTTTTATTTTTTATTTTGCAGAGCATAGTAGAGGTGTGAGACTATGTATAATTATATAATTATCTTGGCTGTTTTCTGAGAAAACTTACAGAGGAATGGATACCAATAATTTCTTTTTTTTAGACGGAGTCTCAATCTGTCACCCAGGCTGGAGTGCAGTGGTGTGATCTTGGCTCACTGCAACCTCCGCCTCCCGGGTTCGGGCCATTCTCCTGCCTCAGCCTCCTGAGTAGCTGGGACTACAGGCGCCCGCCACCTCGCCCGGCTAGTTTTTTGTATTTTTTAGTAGAGACAGGGTTTCACCGTGTTAGCCAGGATGGTCTCGATCTTCTGACCTAGTGATCCACCCGTCTCGGCCTCCCAAAGTACTGGGATTACAGGCTTGAGCCACCGCGCCCGGCCTAATTTTTCAAACATAAAATTCTATTTGGTTCTCACGTAGAAACACAGTGTCCAAACTAATTGTTTCCTAAAAGTGATTATTTTCTTAGAGTCATCAATTCATTTTGAGGTGACTTCATGAAATGCTGATTAAGTTGAAACTAATTCAGATAAATATAATATCATTTAACATTAGTCATCACAACAGCTCAACATTCTCATATTAGGAAGGCTGTACATCGTGGAAGTGGGGAGAAATATAAACAACAAAAAGAAATGTCAATTCTTACATAAAACTCTAGTTTCGATAATTATTGGTACAGGTGGCTCATGCCTGTAATCCTAGCACTTTGGGAGGCCAAGGTGGGTGGATCACCTGAGGTCAGGGCTTTGAGACCAGCCAGGTATGGTGGCGCATGCCTGTAATCCCAGCTACTCAGGAGGCTGAGGCAGGAGAATCGCTTGAACCCAGGAGGCAGAGGTTGCAGTGAGCCAAGATCACACCGAACCCGACAGAGCGAGACTCCGTCTCAAAAAAAAAAAAAAAAAAGAAAAATTAGAAGCAGTTAATTGCACTCAAATCATGACTCTCTCCTGAGGAAAGTACTTTGCAGATTATAATTATCAGTAATACTTTGTAAATGAAAAAGCAAGCATTGAAGAAATTAAGCATTTTGTGGTTCTCTGTGAAATTAGAGCCAGGAATGAGACTCTGTATTTCTGGTTCTTGTTCTTGTACCAAATCATCTGACTATAGATAGGCAACTTTTAGAATTTAGCCAAGAATAAAGGAAATTGTCAAGATAACCTTAATAAATTTATGCAATATTAATATGCAATCCTCTTTCACATTAAATTTATGAAATCATATTTAATGCCAGGCCTGGTGGCTCACACCTGTAATCCGAGCACTTTGGGAGGCCCAGGTGGGCAGATCACTTGAGGTCAGGAGTTTGAGACCAGCCTGGCCAACATGGTGAATCCCTGTCTCTACTAAAAGTACAAAAATTAGCCAGGTGTGGTGGTGTGCACCTTTAGTTGCAGCTACTCCGGAGGCTGAGGCAGGAGAATCGCTTGAACCTAGGAGGCGGAGTTTGCAGTGAGCCAAGATCTCTTTTCCAGCCTGGGCAACACACTGAGACTCTGCCTCAAAAAAAAAAAAAAAAAAAAAAAAAGAAAAAGAAAAAAAAGAAATCATATTTAATGTATGCTCTAAGATATGAAATTTTATATTCTCACGTTCAGTGACTAGATCCCTAGTCACTTAAGAGAGTCATTCTTTTTCTTCAAAACAGAGTCTGTCTCTTATCACCCAGGCTGGAGTGCAGTGGCTCGATCTCAGCTCACTGCGGCCTTGACCTCCTAGGCTAAAGAGATTCTCCCACCTCAGCCTCCTAAATGGCTGGGAATACAGGTGCACGTCACCACACCTGACTTTTTGGAGAGACAAGGTTTCGCCATGTTGCCTAGGTTGGTCTTGAACTCCTGGGCTCAAGCAATCCTCCCGCCTGGACCTCCCAAAGTATTGGGATTATAGGTGTGACCCATTGCACATGACCCTGGAAGTCATTCTTGACTCCTCCTGTTACCAGAAAGGGGTCCCAATCTAGACCCCAGATTTCAAGAGAAGGTTCTTGATTCTTGGGCAAGAAAGAACTGGGGTGAGTCCACAGTGCAAAATGGAAGCAAGTTTATTAGAGAAGTAAATAAACAAAAGAATGGCTACTCCATAGGCAGAGGAGCCCCGAGGCCTGCTTGTTGACTATTTTTATGGTTATTTCTTGATCACATGCTAAACAAGGGGTGGATTATTCATGAGTGTTCAAGGAGTGGGTGGGTAATTCCTGGAACTGAGGGTTCCTCCCCTTTTAGATCATATAGACTAACTTCATGATGTTGCCAAGGCATTTGTAAACTGTCATGGCGCTGGTGGGAGTCTTTTAGTATGCTAATGCATTATAATTATAATTAAATATAATGAGCAGTGAGAACCACCAGGGGTCACTTTCATCGCCATCTTGGCTTTGGTGGGATTTGGCCGGCTTCTTTACTGCATCCTTTTATCAGCAAGGTCTTTGTGACCTGTGTCTTATGCTGACCTCTTATCTCATCCTGTGACTGTGAACCACCTGGGAATGCAGTCCAGCAGGTCTCAACCTTATTTATTTATTTTTTTTCAAGACAAAGTCTTGCTCTGTCACCTAGGCTGGAGTGCAATGGTGCAATCTCGGCTCACTGCAACCTCTGCCTCCCGGGTTCAAGGGATTCTCCTGCCTCAGTCTCCCGAGTAGTTGGGATTACAGCTGCCCACCACCACGCCCGGCTGATTTTTGTATTTTTAGCAGAGATGGAGTTTTGCCATTTTGGTCAGGCTGGTCTCAAACTCCTGGCCTCAGCTGCCTGCCTTGGCCTTGCACAGTGCTGGGATTACAGGCATGAGCCACCGTGCCCGGCCAACTCAGCCTTATTTTACCTAGACACAATTCAAGATGGAGTTGCTCTGGTTCAAATGCCTCTGACACTGCCTGTCTCAAGTTCAAACTTTTAAGCTCTGCTCTTACTTTTTTCTTTTTCCTTTTTTTGGAAATAATTTCAAGCTTATAAGACAAGTTGCAAGAGTAGTGAAAAGAATAGTTTTTCCTCAAACCATTAACTTTAACTTTATTTTTTTTTTTTGGGACAGAGTCTTGCTGTGTCACCCAGGCTGGAGTGCAGTGGCAGGATCTCAGCTCACTGCAGCCTCCACCTCCTGGGACAAGTGATTGTCCTATCTCAGCCTCCCAAGTAGCTGGGATTACAGATGTGTACTACCATGCCTAGATAATTTTTTATATTTCTAGTAGAGACAGGGTTTCACCATGTTGGCCTGGCTGGTCTCAAACTCCTGGCCTCAAGTAATCCACCCACCTCAGCCTCTCAAAGTGCTTGGATTACAGGCATGAGCCACTGCGCCGGGCCTAATTTTTTCTTTTTCATTTCTTTATTTTATTTTATTTTTTAAGACAGGGTCTCACTCTTATTGCCCAGGATGGAGTGCAGTGGTGCAATCATAGCTCACTGTAGACTCAACCTTCAGGGCTCAAAGCAATTCTCCCACCTCAGGCTACCACATAGCCGAGACTACAGGCACGGGCCATGACCCCCAGCTAATTTTTATATTTTTTGTAGAGACGGGGTTTTGCCATGATGCCCAGGCCGGTCTCGAACTCGTGGACTCAAGTCATCCTCTTGTCTCAGCCTCCCAAGTAGCTAGGATTACAGGCGCCCACCACCATGCCCAGCTAATTTTTGTATTTTTGGTAGAGGCGGGGTTTCACCATGTTGGCCAGGCTGGTCTCAAACTCCTGACCTCAAGTGATCTGGCTGCCTCAGTCTCCCAAAGTGCTGTCCTTTTGTTTTTTTGAGACAGGGTCTTGGTCTGGTTGCCAGGCTGGAGTGCAGTGGGACGACCACAGTTTACTGCAGCCTCGACCTCCTGGGCTCAAGTAATCTTTCCTGCCTCAGCCAGGCATACACCACCACGCCGGGCTAATTGTTTGTGTTTTTTGTAGAGACAAGATTTCACCATATTGTCTAGGGTGATCTTAAATTCCTGAGTTCAATCCCGCCGCCTCCCGCCTCGGCCTCCCAAAGTGCTAGGATTATAGGCGTAAGCCACCTCGCCAGAACATTTGTTTTCTTTTCTTTGGGATAAAAGTTCAGGAGGGGCCAGCGTGGTGGTTTACACCTGTAATCCCAGCACTTTGGGAGGCAGAGGTGGGCGGATCACTTGAGGTCAGGAGTTCAAGACCAGCCTGACCAACATGGTGAAATCCTGTCTCTACTGAAAATACAAAAATTAGCCAGGCGTGGTGGTGCATGTCTATAATTCCAGCTACTTGAGAGGCTGAGGCACTAAAATCGCTTGAAACCAGGAGGCGGAGATTGCAGTGAGCTGAGATCGTGCCACTGGACTTGAGCCTAGGAAGTCGCTCCAAACTCCATCTCAAAAAAAAAAAAAAAAAAAAAAAAATCCAGGAGGTCAGTTAGTTGCTGGGTCAAATAGTAATTGCATGTTGTTATAGAAAAAATTGTTTGTCACAGGCTGACAAGAAATTGCATGGTGGCACACGCAGGTTATTCCAGCTACTTGGGAGGCTGAGACAGGAGAATTGCTTGACCCAGGGAGGCAGAGGTTGCAGTGAGCCAAGAACCCTCCACTTCCCTCCAGCCTGGGCAATAGAGGGAGACTTAATCTCAAGAAAAAAAAAAAACGACTTGTTTCGTGTGGTGGCTCACGCCTGTAATCCTGGCATTTTTTTTTTTTTTTTTTTTAAGACAGAGTCTTGCTCTGTCACGCAGGCTGGAGTGTGAGTGGCATGATCTCAGCTCACTGCAACCTCTGACTCCTGGGTTCAAGCAATTCTCCTGCCTCAGCATCCCGAGTAGCTGGGACTACAGGTGCGTGCCACCACACCCAGCTAATTTATTGTATTTTTAGTAGAGACGGGGTTTCAACATGTTGTCCAGGCTGGTCTCGATCTCCTGACCTCATGATCCAACCGCCTTGGCCTCCCAAAGTGCTGGGATTACAGGAGTGAGCCACTGCTCCTAGCCGAATCCTGGCATTTTGGGAGGCCAAGATGGGAGGATTGCTTGAGGTCAGGAATTGAAGACCAGCCTGGTCAAGATAGTGAGACCCCCATCTCTAATTAAAAAAATTTTTTTTCAGACTTTTTTCTAGAGTAGTTGTATTATTTTACATACCCACCAGCAGTGTATGAATGATCTAGTTTCTCAAAATCCTTATCAGCATTTGGCAATATTTTATTTTGGCCACTCTACTAGATGTGTAGTGGTATTCCACTGTGGTTTTAATTTGCATACGGTTAATGGCCAGTGGTGTTGGACATCTATTCATGCGCCTTTTTGCTTTCTGAATATTCTCTTTGATGAAATGTCTGTTTATATCTTGTGCCCATGTAAGTGGTTTGTATTTTTACTGTTGAGTTTTGAGGGCTATTTTTTATGTGTTTTAGATATTAGTCCTTTGTCTGATGTAAACTTTGCCAATATTTCCCCCTACAGTCTGTAGCTTTTACTTATATATTCTCTTAACAGCATCTTTTATGAAGCAATAAATATTTTAATTTTGATGAGGGCCAAGTTGTCAATTTTTCCATCATGCTTTTGATGTTAAGTGTAAGAATCCCTTGTCTAGCCTGAGATTCCAAAGACTTTCTCTTATTTTTTTCTAAAAGTTTTATAGTTTTACATTTTACGTTTAAGTCTATGATTTATTTTTGTTAAATTTTGTAGAAGGTATGAAGTTTAGGTTGAAGTTCATTTTTTTTGCCTATGCATGTTCAATGCTCCAGCATCATTTGTTAAAAAGGCTATCTTTCCTCCATTGAATTGCTTTCATACCATTGTCAAAAATCAATTTGCCACATCTGTGTGGGTCTATTTCTGGGTTCTCTATTCCTTCACCAATATCACTCATTTGATTACTGCAACTAAATAGTAAGACTTAATATTTGGTAGAGTGATTCTTTTCTGTTTCTTCTTTTTCAAGATTGTTTGAGCTATTCTAGGACCTGTGCCTTTCCATATAAATGTTAGAATAAGCTTGTCTATGTCTGCAAGAAACCTTTTTAGGATTCTTATAGGAATTGCATAAAACCTGTAGATAAATTTTGGAGGGAATTAACATCTTTGTTACTTTGAGTCTTCCAATCCATGAACATGGTATGTCTCTCCATTTATTTAGGTCTTTCAGAATTTCTTTCATCAGCATTTTGTAATCTGTAGGATACAAATCCTGTACTGTTTTATTTTATCTATGTATATACTTTTTTGGGACAGAGTCTCACTCTGTTGTCCAGGCTGGAGTTCAGTGGCACGATCTTGGCTCACGGCAGCTACTCTGCTTCCTGGGTTCAAGTGATTCTTCTGCTTCAGCCACCCAAGTAGCTGGGAATACGGCATGTGCCACCACTCCCAGCTTATTTTTAGTAGAGATGGAGTTTTACCATGGCCAGACTGGTCTTGAACTCATGATCTCAAGTGATCCACACGTCTTGGCCTCCAAAAGAGCTGAGATTACAGGCATGAGCCACTGAGCCCAGCCCTGTACATGTTTTATAAGTTTATACCTAAGTATTTAATTTTCTTTGGAGTGATTGTACATAGTATTGTGTTTTTAATTTCAGTTTCCACATGTTCATTATTAACATATAGAAATGCAATTGATTTTTCTGTGTTGGTTTTGTGTCTGTGACCTTGCTGTACCCATTTATTGGTTCTAGGAATTTCTTTGGCAGATTCCTTGGAATTTTCTAGATAGAGAATCATATCATCTGCAAATTGGGACAGTTTTATCTCCTTCCTTCCTTCCTTGCCTCCTCTTTTTCTCTTTTCTTTCTCTTTCTTTCTTTCTCTTTCTTTCTTTCTTTCTTTCTTTCTTTCTTTCTTTCTTTCTTTCTTTCTTTCTTTCTTTCTTTCTTTCTTTCCTTCCTTCCTTCCTTCCTTCTTTCTTTCTCTCCTTCTTTCTTTCTCTTTCTTTCTCTCTCTCTCTCTTTCTTTCTTTCTCTCTCTTTTCTTTTTTTTCTTATTAAACTTTCAGTACTATGTTGAATGAGAGTCGTGAGAGGACATCCTATTTTAGTGGAAAAACATTCAGTCTTTCACCATTAAAAGTATGATGTTAGCTGTAAGTTTTTTTTTGTAAGCCTACATTCATTTTGGAAACAAATCTACCATGTTGTCTTTTGATTAATCCATGTTCTGGAAAGGCCTCTATGAATTCCAGTTTATATACTGTTCCTTTCGTAAGAGCAGGTACTTACCACAAATTCTGCCCTTAGGTCATACACATCCCTTCTGAACTACCCCTCCCATATGATATAAAAGCCCTCAGTCAGCCAGGCGTGATGGCTCACCCTGTAATCTTAGCACTTTGGGAGGCCAAGGCTGGCAGATCACCTGAGGTCAGGGGTTTGAGACCAGCCTGGCCAAAATGGTGAAACCCCGTTTCTACTAAAAATCCAAAAATTGCCAGGTGTGGTGGTTCACGTCTGTAATCCCAGCACTTTGGGAGGCCGAGGCAGGTGGATCACCTGAGGTCGGGAGTTTGAGACCAGCTTGACCAATGTGGAGAAACCCCATCTCTACTAAAAATACAAAAAATTAGCTGGGTGTGGTGGCGCATGCCTGTAATCCCAGCTACTCAGAAGGCTGAGGCAGGAGAATCGCTTGAACCCGGCAGGCGGAGGTTGCGGTGAGCCGAGATCACCCCATTGCGCTTCAGCCTGGGCAACAAGAGCGAACTTCATCTCAAAAAAAAAAAAAAAAGAAAAAAAGAAAAAAAGAAAATTAGCCAGGTGTGGTGGCGCATGCCTATGATCCCAGCTACTCAGGAGGCTGAGGCAGGAGAATTGCTTGAACCTGGGAGGCAGAAGTTGCAGTGAGCTGAGATCGTGCCACTGCACTCCAGCCTGGGTGACAGAGTGAGACTCCGTCTCAGGAAAAAAAAAAAAAAAAAAAAGAAAAATGCCCTGAGTCTTGTGAGTAAGGGTACAGCATCCAACATCTTGTCATCGCTGCTACCCGAGACACAGACATAACTTCTGTGAGTAAGTCTCTATTAATGTTTTTTTCTAAGAAGCTGGATTTATCCACCTCTTTCTTCAGCCTCTCAGCTTCCTCAGACTTTGGGGCAGATTTACATAGATCTGTGGGCCATGGAACAATGCTCTTTCTCAAGTTGGGAAATTCCTTTCATTCCTGGTGTGCTGAGACTTTTTTATTTTATCTTATTTTATTTTGAGACAGGGTCTTTTTACTCTGTCACCCAGGCTGGAGTGCAGTGGTGTGATCATAGCTCACTGAACCTTCAATTTCCTAGACTCAAGCAGTCCTCCTGCCTTAGCCTCTGGGGTAGCTGGAACATTTTGCTAAATCTTTTTTTCAATTGATATGGTTATGTGATTTTTCTTTAGCTTATTGATGTGGTGGATTATACTGATTATTTTTTGAAATATTGAACCAGCCTTGCATATATAGAATAAATCCTACTTGGTTATGGTTATTTATACCATAAACAAACCATTACCATTTTCATACATTGATTAGATTTGCTAACATTTTGTTGAGGCTTTTTGTGCCTAAGTGATCTGTTATAATATATTGGTCTTTAATTTTTTTCTCTTGCCGTCTTGGTACTTTGGCTCAAGCCTGTAATCCCAGCACTTTGGGAGGCTGAAGTGAGCGGATCATTTGAGGTCAGGAGTTCCTGACCAGCCTGGCCAATGTGGTGCAACCCCGTCTCTAGTACAACCACAAATATCAGCTGGGAGTGGTGTCAGGCGCCTGTAGTCACAGCTACTTGGGAGGCTGAGGCAGGAGAATTGCTTGAATCCTGGAATGGGAGTTTGCAGTGAGCTGAGATCATACTGCTGCATTCCAGCCTGGGCTATGGAGCAAGACTCCATCTCAAATGAACAAATAAAAAACACAGAAAGAACATTTACTCCAAATTACATTGAAGAATATTCACCATTTTGGAAAACAAATATTCGAATACTAATAATGAGACCAAATCACATGCCTACTTTATATAATTGTTCCTGTTACATGATTAGATAGTAAGCCACGGCTGGGTTGAGGTGGTTCACGCCTATAATCCCAGCACTTTTGGAAGGCCGAGGCAGGTGGGTCACTTGAAGTCACGAGTTCGAGACCAGCCTGGCCAACATGGAGAAACCCCTTCTCCACTAAAAATGCAAAAAATTAGCCTGTGTGGTGGCTCACGCCTGTAATCCCAGCTGCTCAGAAGGCTGAGGCAGGAGAATCGGCTGAACCCGGGAGACGGAGGCTGCAGTGAGCCGAGGTCGTGCCACTGCACTTTAGCCTGGGCGACAGAGTGAGAATCTGTCTCAAAAAAAGGAAAAAAAAAAAAAAAAAGATAGTAAGCTACTCTTTCATAGAATTACCCAGATTCAGGGACATCAGAAATGATGTTTATAGCAAGTTCTTGGTCAAAACCAAAGTCAATTGGCTGATTCTGGCTTAACTCATTTTAGTATATGCCTAATGTATTTGTTTATTATGTAATATAAAATAATATACTGTAGTAATACCCTAATGCAGTAATATATTATGTTTCTGCAGTAGGGTATTATTAATATATTATCTTAGTCTGTTTTATGTTGCTTATAACAGAATACCTGAAGGTGGGTAATTTATAAAGAAAGTGATTTTTTTTTTTTTTTTTTTTTTTGAGACAGGATCTCACTTTGTCACCCAGGCTGGAGTGCAGTGGCACAATCTCGGTTCACTGCAACCTTCACCTCCCAGGCTCAAGTGATCCTCCCACCTCAGCCTCCCAAGTAGCTTGGATTACAGGCGTGTACCACCATGCCCGGCTAATTTTTGTATTTTTAGTAGAGACGAGGTTTTGTCGTGTTGACCAGGCTGGTCTTGAACTCCTGACCTCAGGTGATCCACCCACCTTGGCCCCCAAAGTGCTAGGATTACAGGCGTGAGCCATCAAGCCCAGTAAGTCATCGCCTTTTAAAGGTCCATCTCTTAATATTGCCACACTGGGGATTAAATTTCTTCTTTTTCTTTTTATTATTTTTTCTAAGATGGAGTCTCACTATGTTGCCCAGGCTATTCTTAAACTCTTAGGCTCAAGCAGTCCTCCTGCCTTGGCTTCCCAAAATGCTGGGATAACAGGCGTAAGCTGCCGTCTCCGGCAGGGATTAAATCCTAACACAAGTTTTGGAGGGGACAAACACCTTACAAAACATACATAAAATTTTTTAAAGTTAAAGCACAAGATAGAAGCTGTAACATTTTCTTCCTGTATTCTAGTGAACTTTCTTCTGTACATGGGGTGTGTGTACCCCTCCTTATAGACCACTGACCTATAACACAGAGTTCAAAGGACTCTGTGTTATAGACAGAGTCCTATAAACAGAGTCCTTGCCTCTCACCTTTCCCTGCCTTGAACCTTATACTCCCACAACATTGATTTTTTTTTTTTTTTTTTTTGGAGTTGGAGTCTCACTCTGTTGCCTAGGCTGGAGTTCAGTGGCACGATCTTGGCTCACTGCAACCTCTGCCTCCTGGGTTCAAGCAATTCTCCCTGCCTCATTCTCCCGAGTAGCTGGGATTACAGGTATGTGCCATCATGCCTGGCTAATTTTTGTACTTTTTAGTAGAGGTGGGGTTTCACCATGTTGGCCAGGCTGCTGTTGAACTCCTGGCCTCAAGTGATCCACCTGCCTTGGCCTCCCAAAGTGCTGGGAATACAGGTGTGAGCCACCGCTCCCGGCTCTGAATTTATTTTATTTTATTATTTATTTATTTTTGAGACGGAGTTTCACTCTTGTTGCCCAGGCTGGAGTGCAGTGGCGCGATCTCAGCTCACTGCAACAACCTCTCCCTCCCAGGTTCAAGCCGTTCTCCTGCCTCAGCCTCCGGAGTAGCTGAGATTACAGGCATGTGCCGCCACGCCCCACTAATTTTGTATTTTTAGTAGAGATGAGGTTTCTCCACGTTGGTCAGGCTGGTCTCAAACTCCCAACCTCAGGTGATCCGCCCATCTCAGCCTCCCTAAGTGTTGGGATTACAGGTGTGAGTCACCATGCCAGGCCTGAATTAATTTATTATTTATTTGCTTTGGAATGCTTCACGAATTTACATGTCATCTTAGTGTAGGGGCCATGCTAATTTTCTCTGTATTGTTCCAATTTTAAGTCTCCTACACGTTGTGCTATTTCTTGCCTCTGTGACTTTGCTCAGGCTGTTCCCTGCGCTAGCATATCATTTCCTTTCAAGTCTGGCTAACTTGATTCATTGTTTTGTCTCATCTCAAACACATCACACTCTCTGGGAAGTTCCCTGACATTTCTTTTTTTTCTCCCTTGAGGTTAGGTTAGGTGTCCCTCCTCTTGGTTCCTAAGTTCCCAGTGTGTCATTCTATTCTTATGCCTATTAATTGTATTTAATTTAATTAATTAATTAATTTATTTATTTTGAGACAGAGTTTCACTCTTGTTGCCCAGGCTGGAGTGCAATGGCACGATCTCGGCTCACCGCAACCTCTGCCTCCCGGGTTCAAGTGATTCTCCTGCCTCAGTCTCCCAAGTAGCTGGGATTACAGGCATGTGCCACCATGCCCAGCTTATTTTTAGTAGAGACAGGGTTTCTCCATGTGGGTCAGGCTGGTCTCGAATTCCTGACCTCAGGTGATCCGCCTGCCTCGGCCTCCCAAAGTGCTGGGATTACAGGCGTGAGCCACCACGTCTGGCTATTAATTGTATTTTAATTGTTAGGGGGCAACCTGTGCTGATTTAACTTACGTTTCTATCACCCTGGAGGATTGGGGCTGAAAGAGAAATTAAGTCGGAGTATAAAAAAGTAGAAACAGTTGGGCCAGGTGCGGTGGGTCAGGCCTGTAATTCCAGCACTTTGGGAGGCCGAAGCGGGCGGTTTGCCTTAGCTCAGGAGTTCAAGATCAGCCAGGGCAACATGATGAAACCCCATTTTTACTAAAATACAAAAAGATTAGCCAGGCATGGCGGCATGCACCTATAGTCCCAGCTTCTCGGGAGGCTGAGGCAGGATAATTGTTTGAACCTGGGAGGCAGAGGTTGCAGTGAGCCAAGATGCCAAGATTGTACCTCTGCATTCCAGCCTGGGCAACAGAGCGAGACTCCGTCTCAAAAAAAAAAAAGGAAAAGAAAAGTAGAAAAAGTTGTATTTTTTGCACACTTGAGAGTTTTCAGACTGATGTTTGAAACTACTATTCTTATTGACCTTGGCTCTTGGTACAGAGAGTTGTACTTTACCCAGGTACTAGGTTCAAAAGGGAGTTATGTGAAAAGCACATATACATTCATCAGGTAGAGTGCTAGGAAATAGACGGCATTGCCAAATGAAGATATTTAAGGAGAGTTTAAAAGGGGACTCTACGAAGCTATCGCTGTGAGGTTTACCTCCACAATGGATTGGGCAACACTCAAGACTTGTCATAGCAGGTTCTGTTTCCATTCCTAGGCCTGCAGAGGCCATGAGAGGAACTGGTTACAGGAACGCAGAGTCAGGGAAAGCTGTGTGGGCAAGGTCACCTGACTGAGTATAGATGTTTGAAGTGACCCTGATAGGAAACAAGCACCCTGACCTTGTTCTCTTGTTCTTCCATCTCCCACCAGCGGCCCCCACCTTTAACTGAAGGCAGAGAGCAAGTCAGCCTGTTGCTGATGTAGTCCCGGGCACAGGGCATGGTGGGTAAGGTGGAGAGAACATCAAGTGGGCACACCAAAGACACCAGCACAACAGATAACCCTAAGCGTCACAGTAGGTATCGAGTCAGACGTGAGCAGGGTAGGAGAGTCCCCCTCCTCAAACCACCACTAGGAATGTCAGGCAGCCATCAGGTGATGGTCAGGTGGTTATTAAATGGTGTCTCTAAAATAATAATTGGTCACAGCCAGAGCCAGGGAAAGGCAGTCTCTCAATAGATAAAAGCACCTGAAACTGGTGATCAGCAGCTTCCCAGTCAGATCTCAGGAGTTGGGCAAGTGGGCTCAAGCATGCTCATTAAGAGACAAAATGGGCCGGACACGGTAGCTCAAGCCTGTAATCCCAGCACTTTCAGAGGCCGAGGTGGGCGGATCACAAGGTCAGGGGTTCAAGACCAGCCTGGCCAATATGGTGAAACCCTGTCTCTACTAAAAATACAAAAAAACATTAGCTGGGTGTGGTGGCGCATCTACTGTAGTGTAATCCCAGCTACCCAGGACGCTGAGGCAGGAGAATTGCTTGAACCCAGGAGGTGGAGGTTGCAGTGAGCCGAGATTGTGCCACTGTACTCCAGCCTGGGCAACAAAGCAAGACACTGTCTCAAAAAATAAATAAATAAATAAATAAATAACAAATACATACAAATAAATACATAAGAGAGACAAAGTGGTGGAGTTTAACTGGTATATGACCTTCTATATGACCTTCCTCTAGGAATGGTAGACTGGTAAGGGAAGTATGTTAGCGGTGGAAAGCGTCCGAGTCACACAGCACGAAAATATGTTACCAGTGGCAAATCCGTGCAGGTCTGCAGCAACCTCAGTTCTTGCTCCTTAGAAGAAAGAATGTAACTGAAGGGTAAGAGGCAGAAGGAGAGACAGACAAGTTTTAGAGCAGGAGTGAACGTTTATTAAAAAGCTTTAGAGCAGGAAGGAAAGGAAGAAAAGTACACTTGGAAGAGGGCAGACAACTTGAAAGGCAACTGTGTGGTTTGACCTGTTGACTTGGGGTTTTATATGCTGGCAGACTTCTGGGGGCTTGCATCCCTTCTCCCCTGATTCTTCCCTTGGGGTGGGCTGTGCTTATGTGCAGCGGCCTGCTAGCACTTGGGAGGTGAGCACGCACGATGTGTTTTCTGGAGTCGTGCCCATGCTCACTTGAGGTGTCCTTCCCTTACCAGTCAAATGTCCCTAGAGGGTGGCCACGTATGTTAAACTCCGTCATTTTGCCTCTTAATGCTTGTGCTTGAGCCCACTTGCCCAACTCCTAAGATCTTATCGGGAAGCTGCTGATCACCAGTTTCAGGTGTTTTTATCTATTGGAAGACTGCCTGTCCCTGGTACTGGCTGTGAACAATTTTAGAGAGACTGTTTAACAACCACCTGACCAGCACCTGATGGTTGCCTGACATTCCCGGTGTGTGTGTGTGTCTGTGTGGGGGGCTCTCTTACCCTGCTCATGTCTGACTCGCTGTCTACTCTAACAAAAGTATCTATGAAAACCCCTAAAATCCACTCCCAGCCCCCTGTCCACTTAGCTTTGAGGTTTCACATATGAAACCTTTAAATAAGTGACTTATCATACAGTGATGGAAAATGCTAAAGTCTTTTCTTTATTCCTTTACGTCTGACAGGATTGCTCTCTCTCAGCCATTAAACCATTACTCTCTGGCTGAAGTGGTGGAGAATTCCATAAAGAAGATGATTAGCAAAATATCATATGTCACAAACTCAAATGCCTCAGGGGGCCAGGCAGGTCATGGAAATCAGAGCAAATGATACATGGATGGATGCAGTTGCAGGCCAGTGGGTGATCTCCGGCTCACTTTCTTTCCGATACCCCTTGATACGGTTTGGCTGTGTCTCCACCCACATCTCATTTTGAATTGTAGTTCCCGCAATCTCCGTGAGTCGTGGGAGGGACCCATTGGAAGGTAATTGAATCATGGGAGTGGTTTCTCCCATCCTGTTCTTGCCATAGTGAGTTAGTTCTCACAAAATCTGGTGTTTTCATAAGGGGCTTCTCCCTTTGCTGGGCATTTGTTTTCTCTCCTGCCGCCATGTGAAGAAAGACATATTTGCTTCCCCTTCCACCATAATTGTAAGTTTCCTGAGGCCTTGCCAGCCATGCTGAACTGTGAGTCAGTTATTACTATTTATTTCTTTTTGAAACAGAGTCTTGCTCTGTCACCCAGGCTGGAGTGCAGTGGCGCCATCTCGGCTCACTGCAACTCCCCCTCCCCGGTTCAAGTGATTCTCCTGCCTCAGCCTCCCGAGTAGCTGGGATTACAGGCATGCGCCACCACACCCGGCTAATTTTTGTATTTTTTAGTAGAGACGGGGTTTCGCCATGTTGGCCAGGCTGGTCTCGAACTCCTGACCTTGTGATCGCCCACCTCGGCCTCCCAAAGTACTGGGATTACAGGTGTGAGCCACAGCGCCCGGCCTATTATTATTATTTTTGAGATGGAGTCTTGCTCTGTCACCCAGGCTGGAGTGTAGTGGTGCCACCTCTGCTACTGCAACCTCCGCCTCCCAGGTTCAATCAATTTTCCTGTCCCAGCTTCCTGAGTAGCTAGGACTACATGTGCCTGCTACCATGCCTGGCTAATTTTTGTGTTTTTAGTAGAGACGGGGTTTCACTGTATTATTCACGCTGGTCTTGAACTCCTGACCTCAGGTGATCCACCTGCCTTGGCCTCCCAAAGTGTTGGGATTACAGGCATGAGCCTCTGCACCCAGCCTTAACTGCTAGTCAATTAAGCCTCTTTCCTTTATGCATTACCCAGTCTCAGGTATGTCTTTATTAGCAGCACGAGAACAAACTAATACACCCCCTTTCATCAGTCTTTGATAGTGAGGAGCAAACACTCTATTGGCAAATTGTTTCTGGTTTCGGGGTGGGATTGGTAGAAAGCCTTCTCTTTCATGCCCTGCTGAAAGGCTGATCTCCCTAATAACTGCAAGTCACAGGCTAGGGCACTTCTGAAGGCCTACTATGTGCAAACACTGTTCTAAGTGCTTCCACCCCAATTGGCTTTTTTTTTTTTTTTTTTTGAGATGGAGTCTTGCTTTGTCACCCAGACTGGAGTGCAGTGGTGCGCTCTCAGCTCACTATAACCTCCGCCTCCTGGGTGCAAGCGATTCTCCTGCCTCAGCCAACTGACTAGCTGGGATTACAGGCACCTGCCACAATGCCTGGTGCCTGGCAAATTTTTGTCTTTTTTTTTTTTTTTTTTTTAAGTAGAGACAGGGTTTCACCATGTTGGCCAAGCTGGTCTCGAACTCCTGACTTCAAGCGATCTGCCCACCTCAGCCTCTCAAAGTGCTGGGATTACAGGCATGAGCCACTGTGCCTGCCCCCCCTTATTAGCTTCTTTAATCCTCTGCATCACCACAAGATAGGTACTACTATGATCCTATTTTACAGGTGAGCAAATGAAGCACAGGTTAAGGAGGAACAGGGTTATCTGTTACAACTCTTCAGCAGGGCATTCTGGGAAGTACTGTCTAATTTGTGAGAGGCAAGGGGACTATTTGTTAATTATTTATTATTATTATTATTATCATTTTGAGTAGAGCCTTGCTCTGTCACCCAGGTTGGAGTGCAGTGATACAATCTTGTCTCATTGCAACCTCTGCCTCCTAGGTTCAAGTGATTCTCATGCCTCAACCTCCTGAGTAGCTGGGATTACAGGCATGCACCACCATGCCTGGCTGAATTTTGTATTTTTTAGGAGAGACAGGGTTTCACCACATTGGCCAGAATGGTCTTGAACCCTTGATCTGTATTAGTCCGTTTTCACGCTGCTGATAAAGACATACCTGAGACTGGGCAATTTACAAAAGAAAGAGGTTTAATGGACTTATAGTTCCACATGACTGGAGAAGCCTCACAATCATGGCAGAAGGCAAGGAGGAGCAAGTCACATCTTACTTGGAAGGCAGCAGGCAAAGAGAAACAGCCTGTGCAGCGAAACTCCCATTTTTAAAACCATCAGATCTCGTGAGACTTATTCAGTATCACGAGAACAGCACAAGAAAGACCCGCCCCCATGATTCAATTATCTCCCACCAGGTCCCTGCCACAACACCTGGGAATTATGGGAGCTATGGGTGTGAGAGAGAGCCAAACCATATCTTTCTGCCCCTGGGCCCTCTCAAATCTCATGCCTTCACATTTCAAAACCAATCATGCCTTCCCAACAGTCCCCTAAAGTCTTTTTTTTTTTTTTGAGACAGAGTCTCGCTCTGTCTCCCAGGCTGGAGTGCAGTGGCTGGTCTCTGCTCACTGCAAGCTCCACCTCCTGGGTTCATGCCATTCTCCTGCCTCAGCCTCCCGAGTAGCTGGGACTATAGGCACCTGCCACCACGCCTGGTTCATTTTTTGTATTTTTAGTAGAGACGGGGTTCCACCATGTTAGCCAGGATGATCTCGATCTCCTGACCTCGTGATCCACCACCTCAGCCTCTCAAAGTGCTGGGATTACAGACTTGAGCCACTGCACCCAGCCATCCCTAAAGTCTTATTTCAGCATTAACTCAAAAGTCCACAGTACAAAATCTCATCTGACACAAGGCAAGTCCCTTCCACCTATGAGGCTGTAAAATCAAAAGCAAGTTAGTTACTTCCTAGATACAATGGGGGTACATGAATTGGGTAAATATAGCCATTCTGAATGGAATAAATTAGCCAAAACAGAGGCGCTACAGGCCCATGCAAGACTGAAATCCAGCAGGGCAGGCAAATCTTTTTTTTTTTTTTTTTTTTTAAGAACAGTACAGGTTTTATTTATAGGGCTCGAATTTTAGTTTTCTTACTGCATCATCAATGTCAGAAATCTGTTCCTTCAGCTGGCTCCATTGTTCTGGATTTAAAGAAATACCTTTTCTTCCTGGTTTCATTTCACCTTCAGGATCCATCCAGTATTCTCTAATATCAATTAGCACTTTGCTTTTAAAATCTCAAACGCTAACGTACCTCATTTTCCCAATCTGAAACATGTTATCATCTCTGCTGCTGCTACTCTGTTTAGAAGATGACAGAGTTCTTGAAGTTTCACCTGTCTTTTGCTTTTTTACAGGTTTTTCTGGAGCAACTTGCTTTTTCCTCTTTAACTTTTTGTCAACTTCACTGTCAGAATCATTGCCAGAAGAGCTTGAAGAAACAAGTTCCTTTGATTTAGGCACCGCTTCGCTTGGCTCTAGCAGTCGAACACCCTCTTGCTTATTCTCTCGCGACTGGCAGGCAAATCTTAAAATTCCCAAATGATCTCCTTTGACTCCATGTCTCCTATCCAGGTCACACTGATGCAAGAGGTGGGCTCCCACGGCCTTGGACAGCTCCGCCCCTGTGGCTTTGCAGGTATAGCCCCTCTCCTGGCTGCTTTCACGGGCTGGCATTGTCTGCGGCTTTTCCAGGTGCACGGTGCAAGCCGTTAGTGGATCTACCATTCTGGGGTCTGAAGGATGGTGGCCCTCTTCTCACAGCTCCACTAGGTGGTGCCCCCAGTAGGGACTCTGTGTGGGGGCTCTGACCCCACATTTCCCTTTAGCACTACCCCAGCAGAGGTTCTCCATGAGGGCCCTGCCCCTGCAGCAAACTTCTGCCTAAGCACCCAGGCGTTCTTATACATCCTCTGACATCTAGGCAAAGGTTAAAAAAAAAAAAAAGGCCAGGCGTGGTGGCTCACGCCTGTAATCCCAGCACTTTGGGAGGCCAAGGCGGGTGGATTACCTGAGGTTGGGAGTTTGAGACCAGCCTGACCAACATGGAGAAACCCCGTCTCTACTAAAAATATAAAATTAGCCGGGCATGGTGGCACACGCCTGTAATCCCAGCTACTCGGGAGGCTGAGGCAGGAGAATCACTTGAACCTGGGAGGCAGAGGTTGTGGTGAGCCGAAATCAAGTCATTGCACTCCATCCAGCCTGGGCAACAAGAGGGAAACTCCATCTCAAAAAAAAAAAAAATACACACACACACACACACACACACACACACACACACACACACCTCAAGGTGAAGTTTCCCAAACCTTAATTCTTGACTTCTGTGCACCCACAGGCTCAACACCACATGGAATCTGCCAAGGCTTGGGGCTTCCATTGTCGGAAGCAACAGCCTGAGCTGTACCTTGGCTCCTTTTAGTCATGGCTGGAGTGGCTGGGACGTAGGACACCAAGTCCCTAGGCTGCACACAGCACAGGGACCCTGGGCCCAGCCCAGGAAACCATTTTCTCCCAGGCCTCTGGGCCTGTGATAGGAGGGCCTGCAGTGAAGACCTCTGATATGCCCTGGAGACATTTTCCCCATTGTCTTGGTGATTAACACTTGGCTCCTCGTTACTTGGGCAAATTTCTGCAGCCAGCTTGAATTTCTCCTCAGAAAATGTTTTTTCTTTTTTATCTCATTGTCAGACTGCAAATTTTCCAAACTTTTATGCTATTTCCCTTTTAAAACTGAATGCTTTTAAGAGCACCCAAGTCATCTCTTGAATGCTTTGCTGCTTAGAAATTTATTTTTCCAGATACCCTAAATCATCTCTCTCAAGTTCAAAGTTTCACAAATCTCTAGGGCAGGGGAAAATGCTGCCAGTCTCTTTGCTAAAACATAACTAGAGTCACCTTTGCTCCAGTTTCCATCCTCATCTTCATCTGAGACCACCTCAGCCTGGACCTTATTGTTCATATCACTATCAGCATTTTTGCCAAAGCCAGTCAACAAATCTCTAGGAAGTTCCAAACTTTCCAACATTTTCCTGTCTTCTTCTGAGCCCTCCAAAATGTTCCAACCCCTGCTTGTTACCTAGTTCCAAAGTTGCTTCCACATTTTGGGGTATCTTTTTTTTTTTTTTTTTTTTTTTTTGAGATGAAGTTTGGCTTTTGTTGCCCAGGCTGGAGTGCAATGGCATGATCTCGGCTCACCACAACCTCTGCCTCCTGGGTTCAAGTGACTCTCTTGTCTCAGCCTCCCAAGTAGCTGGGATTACAGGCATATGCCACCACGCCTGGCTAAGTTTGTATTTGTAGTAGAGATGGTGTTTCTCCATGTTGGTCAGGCTGGTCTTGAACTCCCAACCTCAGGTGATCTGCCCGCCTTGGCTTCCCAAAGTGCTGGGATTACAGGTGTGAGCCACTATGTCTAGCCAATTTTGGGATATCTTTTCAGCAATGCCCCATTCCTGGTACCAATTTATTGTATTTGTCTGTTTTCATGCCACTGATAAAGGCATACCTGAGACTGGGAAATTTACAAAAGAAAGAGGTTTAATGGCCTTACAGTTCTGTATGTCTGGTGAGGCCTCACAATCATGGTGGAAGGCAAGGAGGAGCAAGTCCACATCTTACATGGATGGCAGCAGGCAAAGAGAGAGTTTGTGCAGGGAAACTCCCATTTTTGAAACCATCAGATCTCATGAGAGTTATTCACTATCAGGAGAACAGCACTGGAAAGACCCACCCCCACGGTTCAATTATGTCCCACTGGGTCCCTCCCACAACGTGGTAATTATGGGAGCTACGAGATGACCTCAAGTGATCTGACCACCTTGGCTTCCCGAAGTGCTGGGATTACAGGCGGGAGCCACTGCACCTGGCCTATTTGTTAATTTTTGAAATTTATTTAAATATAATCTGATTTTAAAAATGATTTGAGGTATCTAGAATGTTTCATCTTTGAAATAGATTACATATTATATCATTAAGGAAATAGTAAATCTGGAAAGTAATAACACTTACCTTTAAGGGGCTGGATATGAGTATATCCATATATGGCCACAATCATGGCTACAATAACCCCATGGGGCAGGAAGTCATTTCAGCTCTGCTTCCATTAGTCTGAACATCAGCCTGGGGCTCTTGGAGCCTGTGGGTTTCCAGGTGCTACAGGTGCACCCTGCATTCCAGGCAAATTCCCTTAAAACAGACAAATGGTGGGAGATGTGGGCTCTCTGGAAGGTTCTCCCTCCATGGGCTCCCTAAATGCACCACATACAGTTCCTCTGTATTGGACAATTTCCAAGTGTTCTATCTTAACTATGGCCATCCAATCACATCCAAGATACATCAACGTAAGACCACCATTAATTGAAAACCTCTAGCACTGTGCTGAATAAGAGTAGTGAGAAAGGACATCTTGCTTTGTTCTTGCTCTTAGGGGGAAAGCATTCATTCTTTCACCATGAAGAATAATGCGACTATAGGTCTGCAGATGCTCATTATAAAGTTGGAAAAACCTTCCTTTATTCCTATTTTTATCATAAATGAATGTTTAATTTTGTCTAATGATTTTTCTGCATCAATTAATTTGATCATATAATGTTTCTTCTTTAGCTTATTGATATGGTGGATTATACTGTGTCCAAAATGTTGAACCAGCCTTGCTTACCTGAAATAAATCCCACTTGATGATAGTGTATATACTTTTTTTATACATTGCTGGAATAGGTTTGTTAATGTTTTGTTGAGAATTTTCACATCGAAGTTCTTGAGAGATAATGGTCTGTAGTTTTCTTTTTCATACTACCTTTGTCTAGTTTTTGTATCAGGATAACACTAACTCCATAAAATGAATTAGGAAACGTTTTCTTCTATTTTATAGAAGAGATTATGTAGGGCCAGGCATGGTGGCTCATGCCTGTAATTCCAACACTTTGGGAGGCCAAGGCAGGCAGATCACTTGAAGTCAGGAGTTTGAGACCAGCCTGGCCAACATGGGGAAACCCTGTCTCTACTAAAAATACAAAAATTAGCCACGCATGGTGGCAGGTGCCTGTAATCTCAGCTATTTGGGAGACTGAGGCAGGAAAATTGCTTGAGCCCAGGAAGTGGAGCTTGCAGTGAGCCAAGATGGCGCCACTGCACTCTAGCCAGGGCAACAGAGCGAGATTCCATCTCAAAAACAAAAAAGAAGAAAAGTGTATTATTGATATACTTTTATTGATATACTTTTGGATTGATTCCATTGTGGTTGAAAACACACTGTATGATTTCAATTCTTTTAAATTTGTTGAGGTTTGTTTTACGGCACATTTATGGTGTGTCTTGATATATGTTCTATGGACACCTAAATAGAATGTGTATTCTGCTGTTGTTCGGTGGAGTGTTCTATATATGTCGACAGCTCCCGTTGGTTAATGATAGTGTTGCATTCCTCTCTACCCTTCCTTATTTTCTGTCTAATATTCTCTCTATCAGTTTTTCTTCACATATTTTGCAGTTCTGTTGGTTGCTGTGTACACATTTAGAATGGCTATGTCACCTAGAATTGCCCCCCCCCAACCTTTTTTTTGGAAGATGGAGTTTCACTCTTGTTGCCCAGGCTGGAGATTCCGTCTCAAAAAAACAAAAACAAAAACAAAACAATCTTATGTTCATTTCTGTAAATTTGACGTCTTTTAAAGCATAATGACTTTTCTGATGAGATTGGTGGGGATATTAAAAAGTGTGGTTAAAAAATGTATAATGAAATGTGTGAACATTCAAAAGGTCTACATAATTCAGTGAACCAATATTTCCCAAGTGACCATTGAATGATGTTCAAAATTATGCCTGGACAAATGATCCAAAGTGCAAAATAGACTGATTTTTTGTTTGCTTGTTTGCTTGTTTTTTGTATTTTTAGTAGAGATGGGGTTTCATCATGTTGGCCAGGCTGGTCTCAAACTCCTGACCTCAAGTGATCCACCTGCCTTGGCCTCCCAGAGTGCTGGGATTATAGGCGTGAGCCACTGTGCCTGGCCTAGACTCATGAATTTTAATGTAATAGAGTATGGAATGTTTACTGATGTGGTTTCAGATTCCACATTGCAAGTAACCTTTAAGAAATCATCCCTTGTTGGCTGGGCGCGGTGGCTCATGCCTGTAATCCCAGCACTTTGGGAGGCTGAGGCGGGTGGATCACAAGGTCAGGAGATAGAGACCATCCTGGCTAACATGGTGAAACCCTGTCTCCACTAAAAATAGAAAAATTAGCTGGGCATGGTGGTGCATGCCTGTATTCCCAGCTACTTGGGAGGCTGAGGCAGGAGAATCGCTTAAACCCAGGAGGTGGAGGTTGCAGTGAGCCGAGGTTGCAACACTGTACTATAGCCTGGGCAACAGAGCGAGACCCCGTCTCAAGAAAACAACAACAACAAAAAAAGAAAAATCATAACTTGTTGAATTTTGGCATAGTATCAGAGAAAAACGTCCACAATAACCTTTTTGTTGTTGCTGTTTGTTTTTTTTAAGACGAAGTTTCACTCTTGTTGCCCAGGCTGCAGTACAATGATGCGATCTCAGCTCACTGCAACCTCCACCTCCCAGGTTCAAGCAATTCTTCTGCCTCAGCCTCTCAAGTAGCTGGGATTACAGGCGTGCACCTCCACCCCTGGCTAATTTTTGTATTTTTTTTTTTTTTTTTTTTTTTGAGACGGAGTCTTGCTCTGTAGCCCGGGCTGGAGTGCAGTGGCCGGATCTCAGCTCACTGCAAGCTCCGCCTCCCAGGTTTACGCCATTCTCCTGCCTCAGCCTCCGGAGTAGCTGGGACTGCAGGCGCCCGCCACCTCGCCCGGCTAGTTTTTTGTATTTTTAGTAGAGACGGGGTTTCACCGTGTTAGCCAGGATGGTCTCGATCTCCTGACCTCGTGATCCGCCCGTCTCGGCCTCCCAAAGTGCTGGGATTACAGGCTTGAGCCACCGCGCCCGGCCTAATTTTTGTATTTTTAATAGAGGCAGGGTTTCACCATGTTGGCCATGATCTCGAACTCCTGATCTCAGGTGATCCACCCACCTCAGCCTCCAAAGGACTGGGATTATAGACGTGAACCACTGCTCCTGGCCCACTCCTTCCTTTTCTAACTGTGCCAGGCGTGCACCACCACACCCGGCCTCCCAAAGTGCTGGGATTACAGGTGTGAGCCACTGCGCCTGACCACTCTTTCCTCCCTTCCATGTGTCAATGCCTAATGCCTTCCAGACAAAGACCACGGGGAACACAGCTGTAATTGGAAAAGATGGATTTGTTAATCATTGCAGTGAGGGAGAACATACATAATAGGGAACTGTTGGGCACCTTAGTAAGATAGTTTTAGAAAATAATTGTAGATTTGGGCTTGTGTTAGGTGATTTTGGGGACAGTTTAAGAAAATGGGATTTTGCTTTGGATTGGATTGTTAGGAAATGGGATAATTCTATAATTGGGTATCGTAATCTTTTTTTCACTTCAAGTTTTTTCTTTTTTTTTTCTGAGACAGAGTCTTGCTCTGCTGCCCAGGCTGGAGAGCAGTGGCGTGATCTCAGCTCACTGCAACCTCTGCCTCCCGGGTTCAAGCAATTCTCCTGCCTCAGCCTCCTGAGTAGCTGGGATTACAGGCGTGCACCACCACGTCTGGCTAATTTTTTTTTTTGTATTTTTTTTTTTTTTTTGAGATGGAGTCTCGCTCTGTCGCCCAGGCTGGAGTGCAGTGGCCGGATCTCAGCTCACTGCAAGCTCTGCCTCCCGGGTTTAGGCCATTCTCCTGCCTCAGCCTCCCGAGTAGCTGAGACTACAGGCGCCTGCCACCTTGCCCGGCTAGTTTTTTGTATTTTTTAGTAGAGATGGGGTTTCACCGTGTTAGCCAGGATGGTCTCGATTTCCTGACCTCATGATCCGCCCGTCTCGGCCCCCCAAAGTGCTGGGATTACAGGCTTGAGCCACCGCGCCCGGCCTTTTTTTTGTATTTTTATTAGAGACAGGGTTTCACCATGTTGGCCAGGCTGGTCTGGAACTCCTGACCTTGTGATCCCACCGCCTCAGCTTCTCAAAGTGCTGAGATTACAAATGTCAGCCACCGTGCCTGGCCGCACTTCAAGTTTTAATAAAAGCTTAATAAGATTATTTTATTCCTGCATCTTCTATTGTTTCTTTCTTGTATTTGCCATTTTCCTTTCCTACTTGGCGAGATGTGATTTTCCATTCAAGGATCTTTTTGTGGTCTTTGTCCAGTTTCAGCCTAGTGATAACCACCTTGCTGGGTGAATGCCCACAGGCACACCTGTGCTGTTAGCCTTTTCCCACTGCACCCATTCAATGTAGATGACATATTTCTTCCTGTAAACCTGGATTATTTGGTCAATTTGCTGACCCTTATAGTGTCCTCGCACAACCTGAACTTCATCATCCTTTTGGATGGTCTTGGATTGAACATCGTACTTTTGTCTCAGCTCTTTGGAAAGAGGGGAAGACATAATCTTTCTGCGAGTGTGGGAAGGTGCATTGAAATGCCTTTTGCAATTCTTGCTTTGATCAGAAGTCACGAAGGGATTGAACTTCATTTTGGACGCTCCACCTTTGGTGATGGCTGCAAAGGTTTAAAAAATCTTATTTATGGGAAGGTATAGTGGGTTGAATGGTGGCCCCCCAAAAAGTATGTCTACATCCCAACCCCCAGAACCTGTAAATGTGAGGTTATTTGGAAAAGGATCTTTGTAGATGTGATTAAGGTTCTCAAGATGAGATCATTCTGGATTATCTGGATTACCTAGAGGAAGAGAAAATCGAGATTTGAGACAGGTACAGAGAAAGACCATGGGAAGGTGGAGGCAGAGATTGAAGTTGTCCAACCAAGGAATGCCTGGAGCCACCGGAAGCTGGAAGCAGCAGGGAAGGATTCTCCCTGGAGCCTTCAGAGGGAGCACAGCCCCACCTATCCCTTCACTTCGGACTTCTAGAGTTTAGGACTGAGAGAGGCTATATTCTGTTTGAATCCATCAGGTCTGTGGTACTCCACCACAGCAGCTGCAGGAAAGAAGAGAAGGGCTCAGTGGAGCCACGCTGTAGCTGTCAGCAGTGACTCAGATTGACTGGAAAAGGAGGATGTTTGGTCATTTCAGACAAGTTCCTGGTTCTGTTTTTGTTTTGGTTCATCACAGTCACAGGGTGGCCTTGTCTGATGTGGATGTTCTGTGACATGATGTTCAGCAGGAGACTACGAAGGCCAGCTATGTGCCAGGCCAGCTCCTGGAAGAACCAAGGCCTGGTTGGGCATCGGGGGCTACTTTTCTTTCTCTCATATGTGAGACTGGGTGTTCTTTATGGACTTCAACCAAAACAACACATCCCAACAGACGGAATCCAGCTCTTTTCTATTCAGCCAGATGTTAAAAAGATTTGCCAAAATGTGAAACAATGCCATTTTCTCCTCCTCCCCCCCCTTTTTTTAAAAGGGCATTTTTTTTCCCACAAAAATGTTATTTATGAGAACATGCAATGGATTTTTAATTATTGTTATTTTATTTTATATTTTTTATTTTTTGTAGAGACAGCATCTTGCTACGTTCCCAGGCTGGTCTTGAACTTCTGGCTTCAAATGATCCTCCCAAAGTGTTGGGATTATAGACATGAGCCATCTGGCCTATTGTTATTTTAAAATTTATTTAATATGTTCATAGATAAAACATCTTTCAATTTTAATTTCTAATATAATAAATCTTGGTAAATATAACCCGAATAAACACAGCTCATTGAGTCCTCAGTAATTTTAAGTGTGTAAATACAACTTATAAATATAATATTTGTTAAGGGGTTCAGAGACCAGAAATTTTGAGTACTACTTACCTAGTTCATTGTCAATCTTTGTAAATGCGTGTGTGCTTGTCTACTTATTGGAGATGGTATTCTATATTTGTCCACTAGATCGAGCTTGCTAAGTGTGTTCTCATCATTTATGTCTTTTTTTTTTTTTGAGATGGAGTCTTGCTCTGTTGCCCAGGCTCACTGCAGCCTTCACCTCCTGGGTTCAAGTGACTCTCCTGCCTCAGCCTTCCGAGTAGCTGGGATTACAGGTGCATGCTACCATGTCTGGCTAATTTTTGAATTTTCAGTAGTGATGGGGTTTTGCCATGTTGGCCAGGCTGGTCTCGAACTCCTGGCCTCAAGTGATCTGCCCACTTTGGCCTCCCAAAGTTCTGGAATTACAGGTGTGGGCCACCGTGCCTTTACATGTTTTAAATACATTTGATTAAGCCAGATTGTGTGGCTTACTCCCTGTGTAACCTAGGGCGATTTACTAATTCCCTCACGACCTTGTTTTTCTCATTCATCATCTACTGATAATAACAGTGCTTTTTCATGAAGTAACTATCAATAAATATTTGCTATTGTTATCTTCACTAGCAGTGTTTAGTGTAGGAGCAACAAAAAGGAACAATCCAACAACGGTTGGATTTATACAGTTGGGGTTTTGACACTGGGTAATGGGGAAGAAAGATAAGTGGATAAGGATATTAAGGAGGACAGAAAAATAGTAGTGGGAGTGTAGGTTGGATAGGAAAAGAAGTGGAAGCTGAGCTGTGAGGAGCAAATGTAGTGGAAGCTTAGTGAGAGGCAGGAGATAGTATGGGGAGTGGGGACTGAGTAAACTGGAGACACAATTACTAGGGCCCATGTAAAGGCCAATGTGAGATCCCAGGTGTGGGCTCAATGAAGGAGTGAGGGGAATGGACAAGTTATCCGCACAGAACAGGGTAGTACTGGATCGACATGAGAACCCAAAGTCTTCTATGCTGGCTTGACCAGTAGATAAACAAGGGGCGGTGGAGCAGCAGAATGACACAAATCTCCCAGCAGAAGTGATGCCTTGAGAGCAGTGCTGGCAGCTGGGCAAATGCCAATCCTGCTTACGATACTGGGGCCTTGGGAGAACCTGCCACCTTTCCCAGAGACAAAGGCAGGGGAGCCAGACCTTCTTGAGGACAGCCAGCTTTCAGTCATGGCAAGAAATGAAGCATTTTCCTGTGGGAGGGGTGCTGACAATGTTGGGGGTAGGCTTACTGTGTGAGCAGTGGGCCAGTGGGTCAATGGAGAGAAAACACAGGGGCCTTCCATCTGGAGCAGTGGCTGAGGATGGGAAGGGTGGGAGGCGTGCTAGCATAGACTGGCCAAGACTCCAAATGATATTCTAGACAATATGGCTCAGCCTAGAGCCCAAAGTAGCATTGGTTTATTTTCTTTTTTCTCTTCTTTTCTTTTTCTTTTTCTGATACGAAGTCTCATTCTATCCCCCAGGTTGGAGTGCAGTGGTGCAATCTTGGCTCACTACAACCACCGCCTCCCAGATTCAAGCGATTCTCCTGCCTCAACCTCCTGTGTAGCTGGAATTACAGGCGCCTGGGAATTTGTGTATTTTAGTAGAGACGGGGTTTCACCACGTTGGCCAGGCTGGTCTCGAACTCCTGGCCTCAAGTGATCTGCCCGCCTCAGTCTTCCAAAGTGTTGAGATTACAGGTGTGAGCCACCGTGCCTGGCTTTTCCCCCCTCATTTTAAGATCTGCTTCTAAGTGTTGATTTCTTTTATTTTTATATTTGAGACAGTCTCCCTCTGTCCCACAGGCTGGAGTGCAGTGACGAGATCTTGGCTCACTGCAACCTCCATCTCCCAGGCTGAAGCGATTCTTGTGCCTCAGCCTCCCAAGTAGCTGCGGCCATAGGCTCGGGCCAACACACCTGGCTAATTTTTTTTTGTATTTTTAGTAGAGATGGGGTTTTGCCATGTTGGCCAGGCTGGGCTCCAACTCCTGGCCTCCAGTGATCCACCCACCTTGGCCTCCCAAAGTGCTGGGACTACAGGCATGAGCCATTGCTCCTGGCCTGGTGTTGGCGTCTTAATGGTTTTGAACAAGGCAGTTACAGATAGGTCAAGGACAAAGAGGACTTTCTAAGTAATGGTGCTGCCCTGCTGAAGAATAGTCTGTCCCACGAGGTAGTGACTTCATCATATATTGCTTGTTTTTAAAGAAGTGGGATGGACATCTGTCAGGGAAGCTGGAAGTAGGGTTGGGCTGCAGAACTTCAAAAAATTCTCTCTGAAAAAGCTTAAATTTCAGAGTATAGTATTTGGCCATGGCCCCCTCTAGTGGCCATTGTGCAGAATTAACCATAATACAACTATTTCAGAACTGAACTCAAAATTTCAAACCTTAAGACTAGCTAGGGTTTGTGGCTTTTAGGGAATATCCTAAATTCTGTTATGTGGATAATTCTGCATGAAATCCATTGAAGTGTCTTGGCTTTACTGTTTAAATCATATTAATGACTTTTTTCTAAATCGGAGGCAGCTGTATCAGGAAGATGTCGTTGGCTGGTAGACTTCTGCACCAGGCACATAAAGTCTAGGAGAGCAAAACAAATCAGATTCCTGTCTTCATGGTGTTTGCATTCTCGTGTGGGGAACAGATAATAAATAACCAGTCAATAAGAAAGTAAGGCTCTGATTAATGTTATGGCAGGAAATAGGCAGAGTGTGGTGACAGGGACTGAGGAGGCTGACCTACTTGCATAGGGCGCTCGGGGAAGGTTTCTTAAAAGAGGTGACCTTTAAATGAGAAGAGGCAGAAGAATATTCCAGGCAGGGAAAACAATAAATGCAAAGGACCTGTGGTAGGAACAGCTCATCTAGGAGCTGAGGGAAGGCTGACATACCTGGAAAACGAAATTAGCAAATCGCATAAGGCCTGGGTTGTGGCTGGAAGACACCCCAAGGGCCAGATCACACCAGTTTTTGAAGGCCATAGGAAACCTCAAAAGCCATGGGAAGTTCAGTTATGATAACTTTCATCCCATCTTAACAGACTGTGTTTATTTATTTGAGATGGAGTCTTAGACTCTGTCACCCAGGTTGGAGTGCAATGGCACGATCTCTGCTCACTGAAACCTCTGCCTCCCAGGCTCAACTGATTGATTCTCCTGCCTCGGTCTCCTGAGTAGCTGGGACTACCGGCACACACCACCACACACGGCTTATTTTTGTATTTTTAGTAGTGATGGGGTTTCGCCATGTTGGCAGTGGCTGGTCTTGAACTCCTGGCCTCAAATGATCCACCTGCCTCGGCTTGCCGAAGTGCTGGGATTACAGGCATGAGCCACCGCGCCCAGCCTGTATTCACTTAAAAATTAATTTTGTTGAAATTATCTGTACACATACTTTGCTTCTAAATGGAAGAAATATTTTTTAAAAACTTGAATTTGATTTCATATTAACTGATTTGATCTGTTGGTTTCTAAGACCATAGATTTCTTTTGTACTAAACATTCTTTCTGTACCAGCATTTGGCAGTGAATTTAGACAGGTTATTGAATTGGAAGCAGCAGGTTCTTTGTTGGAAAACATAGGACATTGTTCTCTTGAAGAGAACATCATCAAGGCACTGACCTCTTTCTAAGGAGGAACTGGAGAGAGTTTTCTCTTTTCATGAAGACAGCTTCTGTGCTTGAACTACTTCATCCAAAAAGAGACTTACTAGAATTAGCCAAGCCCCAAAGTATGAGAGTTTTTCTGCAATGTGAAAAACTTAACATTGTTTTACTTTGTCAGGGAATTTCAGAAGTGAGTTAAAAATTTAAAGCTCAATGTAGATTAGTCAGCCTCTTTTTATCTAAATGTTTCTTAATTTAGAAGCACTGTGAGAAATGAGGATGATGAATGCTAGACAGAGCCAACACTATTAAGTTTATAAAAGAAAAACATTCAGCATGACTTCAAGGTTGGTGGATGGCACGCATACAGCCAGTGGGCCCATTGTGCTATGTGTAGGCAAACTGTGTGGTCGTGCCAAGAGGATCGCCTTACCTACCTGTGCTGTGTGTCAGCACCTGAGTGGTCTGACAGACTGATAGTAAAGCTCACTTTATTAGACAATGCAAGATATGTGGATATGTTAATTTCTCAGTCAGAAAGTATAGTACTGTCCTATGGCACAAAATGGGCAATTTTAAGAATGTTAACTGTTGAGAAGGAGGAAGGGAAGAGGGAGAGAAGAGGCATCAGTGGGATTGACTCTGGTATTGAACGTGACATGGCATGAGGAAAAGAACATTAGAATTGCCTACTGCCACTGCCACCCAACTGGAGGTAAAGATTCTGTCTGCCAGTATACATGCACTTAACGAGGCCAAGACTCAGCCAGCTACTCAGTCATCTACAGGGAGTGGGAGGAATAATTCTACAACTGGGTATCTTCAAATTCTAGCCAAGATTAAATTTTTTTTGGTTGCAAATTAAATATTCTAAAAAAAGAAACTATTTAGCAGGTTGTGGTGGCGTGCACTTGTAGTCCCAGCTACTCGGGTGGCTGAGGTGAGAGGATTGTTTGAGCCCAAGAGTTCAAGGCTGCAGTTGAGCTATGATAATGCCACTGCACTCCAACCTGGGTGAGAGCAAGACCCTGCCTCAAAACAAAACAAAACAAACCCCCAAAAATCAACATTAGTACAGTTTGGAGCATCCAAATCATCCATATAATACCTTTGTGAGCACTGCCATGTGATTTTAATTCCCAAGTTTGCACTTTTATATATAATCAAGATCATGCTAAGTGATGATATTTAACTGTTTTGTTTATATGTATAGAATTATTTTATTGGTTTCCATAAAGTACATATTTGACACTAAAAATAAAATTTAAGCCAGGTGTGGTGGTGTTGCCCCTATAGTCCCAGCTACTTGGTGGGCTGAGGTGGAGGGTCATTTGAGCCCAAGAGTTCCAGACTAGCCTGGGCAACATCATGGGACCTATCTGTTAAAAACAAAACAAAACAAAACAACAAGAACAACAACAAAACAAATGGTGCTAGAACACGTGGACATTTATAGGTTAAGGAACAATAATAAGTAAATATAAAAATTTGCCTTTTGTTGTTCACTCCAGCTAAAACCATGCAGTCTTGCTCAGTCAGCTCATGCTGTGTTTATCTCTGGGATACAATATGGTGGAATTGGCCTAATAGAGGTAGAGATTCTGTCGGTTAGTGTATGCTCATTTAATGAGACCAAGACCCAGTCAGCTACTCAGAGGGTCTGTGGATCACATTACTCACAACTCTGAACCTAGGTGATAAGTGCGTGGATAGAGCACCAGAAGCCTCTAGCTTTGGTCAACGTGCTGGCGAATCAAGCTGTGCTTATAGGTCACGTTGAAAGTAAATGCTGGTAAAGGAGCAGACAGTCCTAAAGGTATCCTCTCTGCCAGGAGTACTCCAGACCTGCCGGTTCCCATGGCTTCTACTTTCTCTACTTCAATGTCACATTCTCAAAAGGAAAAATTCAAGGATACTATCCATATAAGAAAAACAAATGGAAATAAAAATACAGTTCTTGAAAGAGAAGTCAATAGCTGAGACAAATTCCGGATCAGAGAGGATTAGAATATTAGTAGATTGGAAAGGAGAACTGAGGAAATTTAAATATTTAAAAATTCTAGGATTGAAACAAAATCTAGAATTAAATAATATGCATCCTGAAATGAAAGTGCATCCCAAATACCAAGCAGAATATATGAAAATAAGTCCACACACTGGCCACATTGTGACACTACATCAGAAATAAATAGAAAAGTTGGCCCGGAGCGGTGGCTCACGCCTATAATCCCAGCACTTTGGGAAGCCAAGGCAGGCAGATCACCTGAGGTCAGGAGTTTGAGACCAGCCTGGCTAACATGGCAAAACCCCATCTCTATTAAAAATACAAAAAAAATTAGCCAGGTGTAGTGGCACGTGCCTGTAATCCCAGCTACTTGGGAGGCTGAGGCAGGAGAATCTCTTGAACCCGGGAGGTGGAGGTTGCAGTGAGCTGAGATCACTCCATTGCACTCTAGCCTGGGCAACAAGAGTGAAACTCCGTCTCAGAAAAAAGAAAAAGAAAAAGAAAAATCTTAGAAATGACCAGAAGGAGGAAGAAGACCAATTATCTACAAAGGAATGACAACTACATTGACAGCTGGCTTCTCATCAACAATGATAGATGCCAGAAGACAAAGATGTAAAATTATGACAGTGTTTGTTGAGGAAAAAAAACAACCATCAACCTAGAATTGTATGCCCCATTCAACTGTCACTCAAAAATAAAAGTAAAACTTGTCACAGGCTCTCATTGAAGAGATGGTTAAGAATCTCCTCAAGAAGAAAAGTGCACCCAGAGGGAAAGCATGGCATACAAACGTAAGTAACCGACTGACCGAAAGAGTAGGCACAGGTGCAGATGAACTATATCAGGATATGTATTTATGTGGCTGAACAGTCCCCCATAAAACACATTTTTGTATGTTTTTATAAAACAATAAAAACAATAACTCCCCTCCATAAAAAGATTATGGCTGATTGTGGTGACTCATGCCTATAATCCTAATACTCTAGGAGGCTGAGTGGGGAGGATTGCTTGAGGCCAGGAGTGCCAGGTTACAGTGAACTATGATTGTGTTGGTGTGCTCCAGCCTGGTCGACAGAGAGACCCAGTCTCTCAAAAGACAACAAAAAAGGGCCAGGCGCAGTGGCTCACACCTGTAATCCCAGCACTTTGGGAGGCCAGGGCGGGTGGATCACATGGTCAGGAGTTCGAGACCATCCTGAACAACATGGTGAAACCTCGTCTCTACCAAAAATATAAAAATTAGCTGGGCATGGTGCCGTGTGCCTGTAGTCCCATCTACTCAGGAGGCTGAGGCAGAAGAATCGCTTGAACTCGGGAGGTGGAGGTTGCAGTGAGTCAAGATCATGCCACTGCACTCCAGCTTGGGCAACAGAGGGAGACTCCGTCTCAAAAACAAAACAAAACAAAACAAAAGATTGTGTGTGTGTTAAATGGATAGTTTATTCTAAGTCCTTTAAAATACTGTAGTCATTACCCCGCTTTAGCAATAATTAACATTTTGCCAACTTTTTTTTTTGTTTTGAGACAGAGTTTCACTCTTGTCACCCAGGCTGGGGTGTAGTGGCGTGATTTTGGCTCACTGTAACTTGTGCCTCCCAGGTTCAAGTGATTCTCCTGCCTCAGCCTTCTGTCTAGCTGAGACTACAAGCACCTGCCAGCATGCTCGGCAAATTTTGTATTTTTAGTAGAGGTGGGGTTTCATCATGTTGGTCAGGGTGGTCTTGAACTCCTGACCTCAGGTGACTCATCTGCCTCAGCCTCCTAAAGTGCTAGGATTACAGGTGTGAACCAGTGTGCCCGGACTTTATGTGCTTTTTATAATTAGGAAGAGGATACAAATAGAAAGTAATTTTAGATGTTATTGAAAACTTATGGTGAAGAATATATGCTAAATATTTGGCCAGGTGACGTGGCTCACACCTATAATCCCAGCACTGTGGGAGGCCAAGGCAGGAGGGTCACTTGAGCCCAGGAGTTCAAGACCAACCTGGGCAAAATGGAAGAATTCCATCTCTATAAAAAGATACAAAAATTAGCCGGGCATGGTGGTGAGTGCCTGTGATCCCTTGTACTTGGGAGGCTGAGGTAGGCTGATTGCTTGAGCCCCTGGAGGTGGAGATTACACTGCACTCCAGCCCAGGCAACAGAGTGAGACTCTGTTTCCAAAAAAAAAAAAAAAAAAAAAAAGAATGAAAGAAAACAAAGAATATATGCTAAATATTTAAGAGCCTAAACATAGAAATATAATAGACAGATTTTGAAAGTGAAGTGACATTGTAAAAATTTATCAGTCCAACAGAAAACAAGGAAGAAAAGAGAAAAAACTGACAAAAAGAATTGCAAATAGTAAAGAAAACAACCATGGTGGTAGAAATAAATCTATATAGATCACTGAAACAACAAATATAAGTAAATGAAAGTCATACATCGAAAGACAAGTGGCTACAAGATTTGATTATGCTTCTTACAATAGGTACATCTATAACAGAATGACATAGGAAGGTTTAAACTAAAGGAAGGTAATAATACTCAAGAAAAGCATAACCTGGGCCAGGCACGGTGGCTCATGCTTGTAATCTAGATCTTTCTTTCAATTTTGCTGTGAGCCAAAAACTGCTTAAAAATATAGTATTAAGGCTGCCTGTGGTGGCTTACACCTGTAATCCCAGCACCTTGGGAGGCTGAGGCAGGCAGATCACTTGAGGTCAGGAGTTCAAGACCAGCTTGGCCAATATGGAGGAACCCCCATCTCTAGTAAAAATACAAAAATTAGCTGGGCATGGTGGCGTGTGCCTGTAATCCTGGTTCCTCAGGAGGCTGAGGCAGGAGAATCACTTGAATTCAGGAGGTGGACATTGCAGTGAGCCGAGATTGCTCCACTGCACTCTAGCCTGGGCAATAGAGCGAGACTGTCTCAAAAAAAAAAAAAAAAAAAAATATATATATATATATACACACACACATACACATATATATATAGTATTAAGAATTTTTACTTGCAAGTGCTATTTAGTGTAATCTGAAAAATTTGGTAGTGCCAAACTACATTACAATGTGTAGGATAAGAATCATCCACCGAAACTGCTTCAATTGCTCAACAGTACTTTTTTATTAAATACACTGAATTTGATCATAACATATATGGAATTGTTTTTGAATTTTCTACAACATTTATTTATTTTTGTTTGCTTTTAGAGGTGGAAAGGACAAAGTGATCCTCCCACATCAGCCTCTTGAGTATTTCAGACTCCAAGTGCACACCAGTGTGCCCAGCTAATTGTTATTAAAATTTACTTTTTGGCTGGGCATGGTGGCTCACTCCTGTAATCCCAGCACTTTGGGAGGCTGAGGTGGGCGGATCATGAGGTCAAGAGATTGAGACCACTCTGCCTAACATGGTGAAACCCCATCTCAACTAAAAATACAAAAAATTAGCCAGGTCAGGCTGAGGCAGGAAAATTGCTTGAACCTGGGAGGTGGAGGTTGCAGAGAGCCGAGATGGGGCCACTGCAGTCCAGCCTGGGCCACAGAGCAAGAGTCTGTCTCAAAAAAAAAAAAAAAAGCCTCGTTATTTTAGCTACATGTTATACTGCATTATTATAAATTGCGCAAGGAGAAACAGCATAGAGATAGATCTACTCATGTTTTTATATATATATCCACATATATATATATATATGCCTTTCTTTTTATTTATTTATTTTTTGAGACAGAGTTTCGCTCTTGTTGCCCAGGGTGGAGTGCAATGGCGGGATCTCCGCTCACTGCAACCTTCATCTCCTGGGTTCAAGCCATTCTTCTGCCTCAGCCTCCCAAGTAGCTGGGATTACAGGCATGCACCACCACACCTGGATACTTTTTGTATTTTTAGTAGAGATGGGGTTTCTCCATATTGGTCAGGCTGGTCTTGAACTCCCAACATCAGGTGATCCACCCGCCTCGACCTCCCAAAGTGCTGGGATTATAGGTGTGAGCCACCACGCCCGGCCTATATATATGTATATATATGTGTATATATATATCTTTCTATCATCATCTGTCTTTCATTGTTTTTGTTGAGAAGTCAACTGTGAGTATTATTGTTATGAGATCGACAGTAATATTTCTTTTCTCTCTGGGTGCTTTGGGTTAGAAATTATCCTTTTTGTTTAGCTTTTTTTTTTTTTTTTTTTTTTTTTTTTGTTGAGACGGAGTCTCGCTTGTCGCCCAGGCTGGAGTGCAGTGGCGCGATCTCCACTCACTGCAAGCTCCGCCTTCCAGGTTCAAGCCATTCTCCTGCCTCAGCCTCCGGTATAGCTGGGACTACAGGCGCCCGCCACCGCGCCCGGCTAATTTTTATATTTTTTTAGTAGAGACGGGGTTTCACCGTGTTAGCCAGGATGGTCTCCATCTCCTGACCTCGTGATCCGCCCGTCTTGGCCTCCCAAAGTGCTGGGATTGCAGGCGTGAGCCACCGCGCCCGGCCCCTTTTTGTTTAGTTTTAAGAAATTCTGTTCCAATATGTCTGTTTTAATATTTTTATTTATTTATTTACTTATTTACTTATTTAGTTTTTTTGAGACAGAGTTTCGCTCTTGTTGCCCAGGCTGGAGTGCAATGGTGCAATCTCAGCTCACCACAACCTCCGTCTCCTGGGTTCCAGCAATTCTACCTCAGCCTCCCAAGTAGCTGGGATTACAGGTGTGCACCACCATGCCCGGCTATTTTGTATTTGTAGTAGAGACGGGGTTTCTCCATGTTGGTCAGACTGGTCTCAAACACCCAACCTCAGGTGATCTGTCCACCTCGGCCTCCCAAAGTGCTGGGATTACAGGTGTGAGCCACTGCACCTGGCCATTAATATTTATTTTATTTGGCCCATGTAGGGGTTCAATTTTATTATTTATTTAATTTTTAAATTTTGTTATGATGAGTCTTGCCATGTTGCCCAGGCTGATGTTGAACCCCTGGGCTCAAGTGACTCTTCCTCCTTGGCCTCAAGTGTTGGGGTTATAGGCGTGAACCATTGTGCACAGTCTGTAGTGGTTCTTGAATCTTGAAATTGATGCTTTCATTAGTTTTAGAAAAATTGTGGGAAGGAGTAGGCACTCAAGTGTTCAGAAATATTGTTCTATGTGCTTTAATATTCATATCAAATATTTAAAAAAAGTTTTAAAAAGCAAACTGACAGGTCTTGCCTCAGTTATTGACATAGAACTCTACTCCCATTTCATTGTTTAGAGATTGCTCCTTACTCTTGAATTCCTGGCTTGCCATTTTGATTCCCTAATTTACTTCCTTAATAGCAATGTTTTCTAGTGTTCTGACTGTGAACAAATCTGAGATTTACTGCCTAAAATTCAGAAGCTTGAAATGTATTTTAGAAGCTAACACGAATGCAGAAGTAGCACAAAGAGGGGCGCTGAAAAGAAAGCAATCCTTGCCAAAGATGATAAGATCGAGAGATAAGAAGGAGAGAAGATGCTGCTATGAGAGCTTAGTCTAAGGGACATCAGTGGGAGCAGGGAACTACATGATAATCAGACTCAGGGATATTGCAAGAGGAGTCTGAGAACTTCTCTGCCAACCTGAAGGCTCATCAAGATACCTAGGAAATAAACTACATATGTCCAGGACAAAACAAAACAAAACAAAAACAATATGCCCAGTTAGTCGCTCCTTAGGAGTAAGTTATAAGTTTAGAGAGCCCACTAAGGTACTAACCTCTTCAAGTAGTTATGCCTTAAGTAGCCTAAAAACATTAATACTCCTCCTTAACCATTTCATTCACTTCCCAGGGAGATACCTAAGCACAAGAGCGTATAAGGACAAATATATTTTATTTTATTCATTGTGCTTATAATGCCTACTACTCTCTAGGCACACATAAATATTGTATAAAAATCTGATTTGTATAAAGTCAGCTTTGATCAAGAGAGGGTTTGTTGATAGGTTTTAAAACCCGCTTATACTTTTTTTATTAATATGAAGCTCCTATTTGGAAGCCTCCACTGCACAATTATGAGCTAGAAAGGGCTTGTCCTTCAGCAAGTGAAATGATTTTAAAGGTCCAGTATAAGTCCTTGATTTGAATTGAATGAAATTCTCCAAATCCCGCCAATGTGCTGCTTTGCATATCAGGAGGTTTCTTGCTGGGCTGGAAAGGTGGATCTGCATTTGAGTATTTGGTGCCAGTAAAAAATGTCACAAAGTAAGCAGAGACTAACTGGGCATATTACCCTCTAAATTACATAAAAAGCTTCATCTAGTGCTAAAGGTACAAGGGAAGTATTATTCTAGATATTCTAGGAATACAGTCAGCACGAAGTAACTTTTAGCCTACCTGGAAAACAATGCTGCAGAAACTGCAGTGGGCCATGTTTCCCAAAGTAAGAAATGGGAGGTAAGGTACGTGGAGTAAGTAAATGTTCTTATTTTCTCACACAGGAAGAATTATTTAATAGCTCAGCTAAGGGTGGGACTCCCCTGCTCTGTCAAATCTTATATAAATAAATGTATCTTCCTAGATCAGTACTTGGTGTCATTGTTATATTTGGGTTTTTCTTATATTCTGAAAATATTTACACTGTTGCCATCCGGTTGTGTTTTAAAATGCAGGTGTTATGGTTTCAGTAAAAAAAAACAAAAAAAACCCCAAAAAGGCTGGACATGGTGGCTCACGCCTATAACCTTAGCACTTTGGGAGGCTGAGGCGGGAGGATCCCTTGAGCTCAGGAGTTTGAAATCAGCCTGGACAACATAGTGAGAACTTCACACACACACACACACACACACACACACACACGAGCTATTGAAGATCAAAACAGCTTATAGATTTTGCTTCCAGCTACTCATGGAAAAATTTATCAATCCTCTGCAAGTAATACATATCAAACAAGAATGCATTTATATATACTTATAACAAGCAGCTGGGGTTAAGTAAACCAGAGTGTGAGATATAAAGTCAGACATTCTTATTGATTTCTACTTTGTCATAGCTACATGGCCTTGGCAAGTCATATTCTTTCTGGGGCCTTACTTTTTGTGAAATGAGTATGATAAAAAAATCAACCCTACCACCTTCACAGGACTATAGTGAGAAAGAGTACTGTAAACTAGTGAAGAGCATGGACTCAGGCGCGTCGGGGCTCGTCTTTTTTTTTTTTTTTTTTTGAGACAGGGTTTGCCTTTTGTTGCCCAGGCTAGAGTACAATGGCGTGATTTTGGCTCACTGCAACCTCCATCTCCCAGGTTCAAGTGATTCTCCTGTCTCAGCCTCCCAAGTAGCTGGGATTACAGGCATGTGCCACCAAGCATAGCTAATTTTTTTTTTTTTTGTATTTTAGGTAGAGATGGGGTTTCACCATGTTGGTCAGGCTGGTCTCGAACTCCTGATTTCAAGTGATCCACCCGCCTTGGCCTCCCAAAATGCTGGGATTACAGGTGTTAGCCACTGTGCCCAGCTAGGCTCGAGTCTTAATCGTGATACCTACTTGAATATATTGGGTAAGTCTCAATGTCTTTAAACCTCAATATCTTCATTTGTAGAATGGGATTAATGATGGTCCCTCAGGAGTGACTAGAGTATGTTGAAATTTTTGCACAATGAGGATATACAGCAATTAATATTTTCTATTAATATATAAATCAGAAATGAGACAATGTATATATAAGTACTTTGAAAATTGTAAAGTGTTATACAGTTATTAATGATGATCATCTTTACCACAAGTCTTATTTTGGTTCTTGAAAGTGATTGTATTATTTCCAAAGTCCCGAACCCTCAAGGAACTCTGATTATATGCAGGATGCTTGATCTCAGTTGGACTGAACAAACCATTGAGAGATGAGCTACCTTTGATAGGGTCTACTTGATGCTGATTACACAGCTGGTTATGTATGCTGATTACATAAAGGCCTTAAGAGGGACTCATTCTCTTAGGGCATCCCAATGCCTTTTAGTACTATACATCTTAAGTGTCCCAACAAATGAAGTACTTTGACAGAGAGTGGTAGAAAGAGCAAAGGACAAAGGACACATGAGAACCAGTGTATGAGCTCTGTTCTCTTTTATATTTGCCTAGGCTGATTATAGACAGAGAAACCCTAAGTATTAGTTAGGGTTCTTCAGAAAAACAGAACCAATAAGATCGATCGATTGATCTATCTATCTATCTATCTATCTATCTATCTATCTATCTATCTATCTATCTACCTACCTACCTACCTACCTACCAATCATCAATCTATCTCTATCTGTATATTTATAAAACTCAGACTGGGGCTTACACTATTGGCCTCTGCTTCTCAGGCTTTGGAGCTTGGACTGAAACTACACCACCAACTTTCCCGGGCCCTCCAGCTTGCAGACTGCGGATCAAGGGACTGCTCCATACTCAAGTGAGCCAATCCCTCATATAAAACCTCTATCTGACCGGGGGCGGTGGCTCACTCCTGTAATCCCATCACTTTGGGAGACTGAGGCGGGCGGATCACTTGAGGTCAGGAGTTCAAGACCAACCTAGCCAACATGGTGAAACCCCACCTCTACTAAAAATACAAAAATTAAACCGGGCATGGTGGTGGGCACTGGTAATCCCAGCTACTCGGGAGGCTGAGGCAGGAGAATTGCTTGAACCTGGGAGGTGGAGGTTGTAGTGAGCCGAGATTGTGCCACTGCACTCCAGCCTGGGTGACAGAGCGAGACTGCATCTCAAAAACAAAAAACAAAACAAAACAAAACAAAAAAACAAAGCACACATCTGAGCCCGGAGTTGGAGACGCTTGCTGAAGAAGAATCCAGGGGAAGGTGAAGTGGTTGAAGGCCAGCTGATGCTCTCCATGCCAAAGAGATGAGCCAACAGATGCACAACATTGTGTGTGAACTACAAAAGTGCCTGCTTCCACCTTTTCTGCAAAAAATTAAAATGGCTTTGTTTCACTTCTGCTTCTGAAACCTCATGCAGAAGTGTCTCCTGAGGCCCACTTTAACTGGAAACAAATTGGGAAAGGAATTCTGGGAAATGTAGTTTAGGCTAGTCAAGTTGACGCATTACAGAGGCACTACATACATGCCATTTTTGTCTCTTACACAAATGCTACCATACTGTATACATTCTTTTGCACCTTGCTTAGAGGTCCTACCAAATTCTTTTTTCTTTTTCTTTTTCTTTTCTTTTGTTTTTTGAGACCGAGTTTTGCTCTTGCTGCCCAGGCTGGAGTGCAATGGAGCAATCTCAGCTTACTGCAACTTGTGCCTCCTGGGTTCAAGCAGTTCTCCTGCCTCAGCCTCTGGAGTAGCTGGGATTATAGGCACGTGCCACCACGCCTGGCTAATTTTGTATTTTTAGTAGAGACAGGGTTTTGCCACATCGGTCAGGCTGGTCTTGAACTCCTGACCTCAGGTGATCCACCTGCCTTGGCCTCCCAAAGTGTTGGGATTACAGACGTGAGCCACCACGCCCGGCCCAAATTTTTATATATAGATTTATGCTTTTTTTTTTTTTTTAGTGGTGGCACAGTATTCCATTGTGCTTGGGTTGTTCCAATCCTTTGCTATTTCAAACAGTGCTTCAATGAATAGCTTTGTGCATATGCCATTTTGCATGTGTGCAAGCATATCTGTATATTAAGTTCCTGGAAGTTCAATTTCTCAGCCAAATGGTTTCTGCATTTAAAATACTTATCTATTGTCTAATTGTTCTTTATAGAGGTTATATCAATTTCCTCTCCTGTTAAGTAAAATATAACAGTGCCTGGTTTCCCATACTTGTAACACAGTATATGACCAAATCTGTTTATCTTTGTACATTTTATAGATAAAAATATATATTTCACATTGCAGTGTGATTGTAATTTGCATTTTTCTTTTTATGAATGGGTTTGATCTCTAGGGGATATTTCTGGGTAGGGAAAGTAAGGTAAAGAATAAGTTTAGAAATTTCAATTTGAGTTAGATTCAATGTCCCTTTGAAAAGTTATCTTTAAAATACTGGCCCCTCTTCTTTCAAAACACATTTGATATTCAGGAACTTCTCACTAGTAACAAATGATAATACTGATGAGAAGTAGTACAATTTTACTATACAGCTCTATCATTTTAGTGAAAAGCAAAGAGTAAAGTTCAAACTAAAGTGGTTAAACCTGCTTTTATCCCAGTTTACAGTAGAAATATCATATACATATTTGGATTGAATGAGGAAAATTTCGTATAAATCTCTAGTTTACTGCAATTAAGCATCTTTAGAACAATCTTGGATTGTATTAGTCTGAAAAACAAGGCATAGATACTAGAAAACAATTTCTAGACTATCTCTGGATGATCATTAATAACAAAATATGAAATATATTCTACATCCCAGGTGTCCAGTGTAGATCAAAGTTATCTAACACAAGTTTGGAATTAAGTATCATAATCTGTTACTGTTAGAGATGGCCAGATTCTCTCATGTTTTTAGTTTTTTCATTCTTAGAAAAAGATTTACAGTTTGAATGGAAAGTAACTGATAATCAAAATATGTCATTAGGTATAGCTGGCAAAATATTGATGGTTCACTTTATAACTGAGGTATCTGCATATGACTTTTGTATATTTTATTGTTTCCTAGTTGAAGATTATTTGATTTAGTAGAAATTTTTTAACATTTTTCAGCTTTCATTCTCTAAACTCTGTCTTCTTCCTGGAAGAACTCTGTTCTATTCAATGAGAACAAAACAGCGCCCTCCTGGGAAAACTCTATTCAAAAGTAAGTGCGTGCATAGCCTGGCCACACAGTTGGTGTTTATAGTGGTGTTACATTTGCTAAAGACATTCAGGCCTGGTGCAGTGGCTCATGCCTGTAATCCTAGCACTTTGGGAGGCTGACGCAGGCAGATTTCACCAGCCTGGCCAACATGATGAAACCCTATCTCTACCAAAAATACAAAAATTAGCTGGGTGTTGTGGTGCACACCTGTAATCCCAGCTACTCAGGAGGCTGAGGCAGGAGAATCGCTTGAATCTGGGAGGCAGAGGTTGCAGTGAGCAGAGATCATGCCACTGAACTCCAGCCTGGGCAACAGAGCAAGACTTTGTCTCAAAGTAAACAAATAAATAAATAAAAATAAAAATAAAAGCAAATAAATAAATAAATAAATAAATAAATAAATAAAGGAGAGAGCCCTGAATTTCTAACTTGACTTCTCAGGGAAGCTTCAAATGTCCCTACATCTTCTTGGATTTTTAAGTGATATCCAAGTAGGTGAGACAAAGATTCTCTGGGATCTAATATAGCAATGAAGGCAGATATTTTAATGAAGGTGAGAAATTGTGGGTTTGGACGCAGGTGGCACTTTTTGATACTCACTGATGAGCTTAAGAATCTCAAAGATACTCAGGAACTTTAAAAGACCTTGTAGAAAAAAGGGGTTTTCAGGGACAGAATTATGGTTTCCATAAGAAAACACATCACATACACCAACCCCCTGAAATAGCTAACCTTTGCCTAAGGATGCAAAACAGACTTTCTCGGATTTCTCAGTAACTCCCTGAGGTAATAGGGTACGCTGAACACAGCGAATATTTAAAGAAAGGATCTCTTCGGAGCTTCTGCCAATAAAATATTCTCTAAGTCAAAGAGTAGCCTCACCTCTCAGCTTCTTAATAATGAAAGTGCTGGTCAGAGTAGCAGATTTTGGGCATCCTCAGTGTTAGGAAAAGACTGACCAGTGTTTGTGTATCCTCTAGGAAAGTGTTCTTTTCTCATGCTTTAAAAAATTAATTTCCCCCAGTTTTGATCAGGGGACTATAATTTTTAAAAATTCTACACTTCACTTTAGAACTGCTTACTCTGCCAGTCTCGATGAAAATGGTGACTGTCTCCTACTGAAGAATGGAAGGCTTCTTACATCTGTGTTAAGAACAGGAAAGGATTCTTCTTTTACTTTGTTCTTTTGCAATAAATTGGAAACAAATGGTTAACAGTAAGATGTAAAAATATTAGAGAAAATATTAAAAGGAGAAAATATGCCACTCATAATCATATTGCCTGAGCATAGTGGTTACTCTTTTTGTTTTTGAATGTTGCCTGTTGGTCCTTACTTAAATATGTACGTATTTTGGGCATAGTTGCAACCGATGTTTTTGGCAAGTATCAAGTCACTTTATGTATATTTCATGCTAGGTCTTTAAGGAATGGGTTTTTTCTTTTAAAAGTCATAATATGCTGCTAACATGTTTTAAAAGCCGTGCCTTAATTTATCTCAACTATCATCTCACTTCATTAAAGGGAATACATTTTCTTCTGGTCATAGACATTTAGACCAATTGCTCTTTGGGGTCATTCCTAGTTTAGATACAGAAGCCACATTATCATCCCCTCTTTATCTAGTGTGACATATAGACATGCATTCAGGTAACCTAAAAGTCATATCCATCTATTAAAGTATAGGTTAAACAGAAAAGGGGCTAAAATAATAGCCCCATTTCCTGCTCCTTGAGATTGTGATCTATCATAAGTTAATGTTTGCTCCAAACATTATCAAAAGGTATCAAAACACTTCTCAAAAGCGTTGATAGCTGAGGAGCCTGTGCTTGGTTAAATCTTCTGGACCTTAGCTGATACCTCTCTATGGGAGTAATCAGTGAAAGCATCAAACTGTCATATTACTTGTGGTTTTTCTTTTTTTTTTTTTGAGATGGAGTCTTGCTCTCTCGCCCAGGTTGGAGTGCAGTGGCCGGATCTCAGCTCACTGCAAGCTCCGCCTCCCAGGTTCACGCCATTCTCCTGCCTCAGCCTCCCGAGTAGCTGGGACTACAGGCACCCGCCACCTCGCCCGGCTAGTTTTTTGTATGTTTTAGTAGAGATGGGGTTTCACCGTGTTAGCCAGGATGGTCTCGATCTCCTGACCTCGTGATCCACCCGTCTCGGCCTCCCAAAGTGCTGGGATTACAGGCTTGAGCCACCGCGCCCGGCCACTTGTGGTTTTCATTTTCATTTTATTTATTTGTTTAGAGACAGGGTCTCACTCTGTCAGTCATGTTGGAGTACAGTGGCATGATCACAGCTCACTGCAGCCTTGACTTCCCAGGCTCAAGTGATCCTCCCACCTCAGCCTCCCGAGCAGCTGGAACTACAGGCGGGTAATTTTTGTATTTTTTTTAGATGCGGGGTTTCACCATGTTCCCAGGCTGGTCTGGAACTCCTGGACTCAGGCAATCTGCTCCCTTTGCAAAGTGCTGACATTATAGAAGTGAGCCACCAAGCCCAGCCATACTTGTGGTTTTTTAATCTGTAAGGTTAAAAAAGGGATAAAGGGCCAGGCACCATGGCTCATGCCTGCAATCCCAGCACTTTGGGAGGCCGAGGCAGGCAGATAACTTGAGGTCAGGAGTTCTAGACCAGCCTGCTCTACATGGTGAAACCCCGTCTCTACTAAAAATACAAAAATTAGCTGGGTGTGGTGGTGCACACCAGTAATCCTAGCTACTAGGGAAGCTGAGGCAGGAGAATCACTTGAACCCGTGAGGCAGAGGTTGCAGTGAGCCGAGATCATGCCACTGCACTCCAACTTGGGTAACAGAGTGAGACCCTAACACAAAAAACAAAACAAAATAAAATAAAATAAAATAGGCGGAAGGGTATGTAATGATAGATGCATTCAAGGGGAGTTTTAGGCAAAGTCTTCACTTGTTGGTGGTCCATTTTACCTACCCAAGACACTTTTCAGTGACTTGAGTCTCTGGCTCAGGAGAGCTCTGAAAACATTACCTAGGCAAACGCATTGTTGGATGGGAAGGCTATCATGGAAGACTGCCATTTGTATTCACCCAAAACCTGTTTTCTCATTTCCTGGCATGCACAACTGGTTGAGATTTGCCAGCTTTCTTTCTTTTATTTTTTAGAAGGAGTCTTGCTCTGTTGCCTAGGCTGGAGTGCAGTGGCGCGATCTCAGCTCATTGCAACCTCCGCCTCCCAAGTTTAAGTAATTCTCCTGCCTCAGCCTCCCAAGTAGCTGGGATTATAGGTGCCCACCACCATGCTTGGCTAATTTTTTGTAGTTTTAGTAGAGACCGGGTTTCACCATGTTGGCCAGGCTGGTTTCGAACTCCTGACCTCAGGTGATCTGCCCGCCTCGGCCTTCCAAAGTGCTGGGATTACAGGCGTGAGCCACTGTACCCTGCCAATTTTTGTATTTTTTAGTAGAGATGGGTTTTCACCATGTTGCCCAGCCTGGTCTTGAGCTCTTGACCTCAAGTATATCTGCCTGCCTCAGCATCTCAAAGTGCTGGAATTACAGGTATGAGCCACCGCAACTGGCTGAGATTTGCCAGCTTTCTTTGCAGCTAGGTATGGCCATGTTACTGAGTTCTGGCAAATGGGATGTGAACTCATGTGATGAGTGCCTCTTCCAGGCCTGGATCATAATAACCTTCTACAGATAAGCCTCCATGTTCTTTCTCTTTCCTGCTTGATGCAGAAGAGCATGATGTCCTTAGAATCTCTGACTTTCCTAGAAGGGGACGCCATAAGTTGGAAGCCTGTGTCAGGAGAGACTCATCCTCTGATTAGGAACACCTATTTTGCACTTTAGCAAGAATTAGTCTTTCATTGTGTTAGGCAAATGAAAACTTTGGGGTTGTAACCATAACAGCTGCTAATGTTACCATAATTAATATAATTATGAAATAGAAAGTTATTTGATTTGTATAATCACACACACACACAGACATTATTTTTGTTTCTCTGTAAACCTATGACGATGGCAGAGAGGATACTAGCTAAAAATATTTTGAAGTTAAAACACAGCTGGAAACTGAGATACTACTCAGAGAAGAAAATTATCTGTAAGATAACAAGCAGCAGCACAAAGTAATGCTTAAGCAAGAGGGAACTGGGGTCAGACTGGGTTTGAATCCTGGCTCTGCCACTTGTAATCTGCAACCTTGGACAGATGAACTTTTTTTGCTCCCATTTCCTCATTTATAAAATGGAAATAATAATAATGATAATATCTACCTTATAAGAATCTTGTAAGATTCAAATGAGGTAATATGTGTTAAATGCTTATAGCAGTGCCTGGCAAAGGAAGCACTCCATAAATATTAGTTAATTATTATTACCAAGTAAAAAACTTGTGTCAAGCAGGGGTCCAGAGTCCAGAGAAGGTGAGGGTAGGGTGGGGTGGGGAGGAGAAGCTGCTTCTACTCCTGGCTAGCACCACATGTCATCAACGTGATTCCCAACTAGGCAGGTTAAATCTTGTGGTAGGACACCTCCAAATGGAGGAGCATCTTAAACTTCTGGAAAGAATATCCCTCCTTTCTGATCATCTGGCACAGGCATCTCCTGCCTCCTGTGGGTGCTCCGGCCTTGGTCAGCACCAAATGGAAGGTTGCACATATTTCCTCCTCTTTCTCTCCAGATCCCTTCTATTCTCCATGTCTTCAAGATGGGGAAGCAAAGCAGATATTTAGGGAGCCACAGACCTCTGTATTTATTTATTTATTTGAGATGGAGTTTAACTCTTGTGCCCAGGCTGGAGTGGATGGCGCGATCTTGGCTCACTGCAACATCTGCTTCCTGGGTTCAAGTGATTCTCCTGCCTCAGCCTCATGAGTAGCTGGGATTACAGGTGCCCGCCATCACGCCCGGCTATTTTTTTTTGTATGTTTAGTAGAGACGGGGTTTCACCACATTGGTCAGGATGATCTTGAACTCCTGACCTCAAGTGATCCACCTGCCTTGGCCTTCCAAAGTGCTGGGATTACAGGCGTGAGCCACTGCGCCTGGCCTGTCATTATTTATTATTGGTTTTACTTCTAGTTAGCCTCAGGTAAAATGAACTGCCTTCAAAACACCTTCAGTAGTAAGCTAGAATCCTATTTAAAGTCAGTAACATATGGAATCTTTATACAAAATATAGGATTGAGAGACCCAGACTAACAATTTGTTAGGTAGAAAATAAGCATAAGGATTTAAAAATTTGTATTTTTTTGTAGTAAAACATACATAATAAAACATTTACTGCTGTAACCGTTTTGAGTGTACGATTGAGTGGCGTTATACACATTCACAATGTTGTGCAGCCACCAGCACTGTCTATTCCAGAACTGGTTCATCATTGCAAACAGAAGCTCCATACTCATTCAACAACTTCCCATTCCTCCTTCCTGCCTGTCCCTGGTAACCTCTATTCTACTTTCTGTCTCTATGTATTTGCTTATTCTTGGTGCCTTGTATAATTGGAATAATGCAGTATTTGTCCTGTGTCGGGCTTATTTCACTTAGCATAATTGTTTTTAAAGTTTATCCCTATTGTAGCATGTAGCAGAATTTCTTTCCTGTTTATGGTTAAATAATATTCCATCACAGGGTGTATACCACGTTTTGTTTATCCACTCATCTACACGGGGTGTTTCCACCTTTTGGCTATCAGGAGTAATGCTGCAATGAATATTGGTGAACAAGGATTTGTTTGAGTCCCTGCTTTCAATTTTTTTTGGAATATACCTGGGAGTGGAAATTCCAGTAATTCTTGTTTTTATTCTTTTGAGATGGAGTCTCACTCTGTGGCCCCAGCTGAAGTGCAGTGGTGCAGTCTTGGCTCACTGCAACCTCCATCTCCCACGTTCAAGTGAGTCTCCTGCCTCAGCCTTTCGAGTAGCTGGAATTACAAGTGTGTGCCACCACGCCCGGCTAATTTTTGTATTTTTGGTAGAGACAAGGTTTCACCATATTGGCCAGGTTGGTCTTGAACTTCTGTCCTCAAGTGATCTGCCCACCTCGGCCTCCCAAAGTTCTGGGAGTAGAGGAGTGAGCCACCACACCAGGCTAGTTTATGTTTTTAAGTAGGGGATTTGTACATGTGTCTCACTGACAGGAACTGTGTCACATGGTGTGTCCTTACTGCAAGGGAATGAGGTGGGGCTGAGAAAATGAGGTTTTAATTTTTTTCTGCAGTCTTTTAAATTTTTTTTCTTTGAGATGGAGTCTTGCTCTGTTGCCCAGGCTAGAGTGCAATGGCGTGGTCTCCACTCACTGCAACCCATCTCCCAGGTTCAAGCAATTCTCTTGCCTCAGCCTCCCAAGTAGCTGGGACTACAGGTGCCTGCCATCACACCTGGCTAATTATTGTATTTTCAGTAGAGATGGAGTTTCGCTATGTTGGCCAGGCTGGTCTTGAACCCCTGACCTCGTGACCTATCCGCCTCAGCCTTCCAAAGTGTTGGGATTACAGGTATGAGCCAACGTGCCTGGCCTCTCCAGTACAGTAGATAAAGGCAAGATAATGTGGGCTGGGAAAAGGTGGTGAATGAGTCCACATACAGTACCTGCCACAATTTACATCCTGGAGGATGAATTTAGAACTAAGATTCTATACTCCCCTAGCAGGGAATATGAATAGGCATTGATTCCCGATGGTACCTATAATGTTGTTGGTATTCTATAAATTCAAATTCAATGCTGGCCTTTTTTCCTGGATCTAATTTTGAATGATTTTATGACTTAAGGGAACTGCTTCATCTAGTTTCAGTGGGAATTTAGATAAATCTGCTTTTGATAGGTAATTACCCATGGTTTGGTTTGTATAAAATAAGCTTTCCAACAGAAGGGGGGCACTCAACTGTAGATGAAGATAATTAAATGATAATTAAAATGGGGGTGGTTTAGCAATAACAATACAAACGGGGAAAGGGCAAGATGGCATACTGTAAAGGAAACCATTTCTATTGGAATACTCAGAATTAAATACAACTAGTTCTGTTTAAAGATTACTATTCAAGGCCGGGCGCGGTGGCTCAAGCCTGTAATCCCAGCACTTTGGGAGGCCGAGGCGGGCGGATCACAAGGTCAGGAGATCGAGACCACAGTGAAACCCCGTCTCTACTAAAAATACAAAAAATTAGCCGGGCGCGGTGGCGGGCGCCTGTAGTCCCAGCTACTCAGGAGGCTGAGGCAGGAGAATGGCGGGAACCCGGGAGGCGGAGCTTGCAGTGAGCCGAGATCGCGCCACTGCACTCCAGCCTGGGCAACAGCGTGAGACTCCGTCTCAAAAAAAAAAAAAAAAAGATTACTATTCAAAAAATGTTGTTCAATTACTCCAGTATTTGCTATCTAACTTACCCAAAGACATCAAAGACATTCATTTATCACCATAAGCTTGGGAATAGGATCTAGCCATTGCAACTGTAGACTGCAGAAATTCAGAAAGAAAATTCAGCCTTATCTTTGATATAATTTTTTTTTTTTTTTTGGAGACAGAGTCTTGTTCTGTCACCCAGGCTGGAGTGCATTGGCGAGATCTTGGCTCACTGCACCTCCACCTTCCAGGTTCAAGTGTCTCCTGCCTCAGCCTCCTGAGGAGCTGGGATCACAGGCATCCACCACTATGCCCAGCTAATTTTTGTATTTTTAATAAAGATGGGGTTTCACTATATTGGCCAGGCTGGTCTCGAACTCCTGACCTCAGGTGATCTGCCTGTCTTGGTCACCCAAAGTGTTGGGATTACAGGTGTGAGCCACCGTGCTCAGCCTGATATAAATCTTAAATGCTCTATTATTAAGAAGAAAATCACCAAGGTAACAATCTTATTAATGATGGATTCAAGAATGGAATGAAGGATGGAAAGAGGAAAGCATGCATTAGGCATTTTGTACGCGTCTGTCACCTATATAGCTAAAGAAAGAGAAGGATGAAGGTATTAGTTAGGATACAATCTCAGGTGATGGTAACAGAGCCCCAAAGTAACAGTGTGCTGAACAAGATGGAAGCTTATTTCTGTCTTGTGAAGATGGTCCAGGGCAGGTATAGTGGCTCTGATCCACAAGATCATGCAGAGACCTTGGCTCCTTCTGCCCTGTTTCTTTGCCATTGCAAGCAGAGAGGTAGAGGCAAGAAAAAGGGGAAGGGAAGACCCATCCTTACTTTTAAGGATATGACTAGAAATCACACCCCATTGTGCTCAGGATTCAGATTTATGACCACACCTAGCTACAAATGAGTCTGGTTTTCATTTTGGATACCCATGTGTCCAGCTAAAAATTAGGAGTGCTATTATTTAAAAAGAAGAGAATAAATTTTGAAATGTTATCTTAGCTGTTTGTGTTGCTATAACAACATACCTGAGACTGGGTAATTTATAAAGAACAGAAATTTATTTCTCACAGTTTTCATAGTTGGGAAGTTGAAGATCAAGGTACCAACAGGTTTAGTTGTCTGGTGAAGGTTGCTCTTTGATTCCAAGATGGCGCCTTGTTGCTGTATGCTATGGAGGGGAGGAATGCTGTGTGTGGCTTACTTTCTAAGAGCCTTAATCCCATTCATGAGGAAGAAGCCCACACGGCCTACCCACCTCTTAAAGGCCCAGCTCTTAATACTATCAATTGGCCATTGTATTAGTCCATTCTCACACTGCTATAAAGAACTACCTGAGCCTAGGTAATTTATAAAGAAAAGAGGTTTAATTGGTTCACAGTTCCACAGGCTGTACAGGCAGCATGGCTGGGGAGGCCTCAGGAAACTTACAATCATTGTGGAAGGGCAAAGGGGAAGCAAGCACGTCTTCAGATGGCAACAGGAGAGAGAGAGTGGTGGTGGCGGGGATGTGCAACACACTTTTAAACTACCAAATCTCATGAGAACTCACTTACTATCATGAGAACAGCAAGGGGAAAATTCTCCCCCATGATTCAATCACCTCCCACCAGGTCCCTCTCCAACATGGGGAATTACAATTTGACATGAGATTTGGGTGGGGACACAGAGCCAAACCATATTGGCCATTAAGTTTCAACAGCTACATTTTGGAGGGGACACAGTCAAACCATAGCAGACACAATGAACCATCTTTGCTACAATAAAATTGTTGCTATTATAGAAAACAGAACAATTATTTTAAAGCAAATTTGGAAAACTTCAAGCCAGGGGGATCTCGGGTGTGTGCAGAAACAAATCTCTCACATCCTCTTGCCATATTAATAACCCATGATTCCTTATGAGTTTTGGGACATCCAAATGGACACCCAGAGCCAGTTATTGTTGGCTATTGCCCTGCATTAGCCCCTTGCCAAGCAAGCCAGGCCCTGGGGAATTCTACTACCATAGGAGATACACACAGACTATGCTCTCTCTCTCTCTGACTACATGAGGTATTACAGAGTGGATTAATTCTGGAGTCTGGCTCTGTTGCCCATGCTGGAGTGCAGTGGCACGATCTCGGCTCACTGCAAACTCTGCCTCCCAGATTCACGCCATTCTCCTGCCTCAGCTTCCTGAGAAGCTGGGACTACAGGCAGCCGCCACCACACCTGGGTAATTTTTGTATTTTCTTTTAGTAGAGACAGGGTTTCACCGTGTTAGCCAAGATGGTCTTGATCTCCTGACCTTGTGATCTGCCCGCCTCGGCCTCCCAAAGTGTTTGGATTACAGGCGTGAGCCACCGCGCCTGGCTGCAGCCTGGATTAATTCTTTACAACTGGCCGGGCGCGGTGGCTCAAGCCTGTAATCCCAGCACTTTGGGAGGCCGAGATGGGTGGATCACGAGGTCAGGAGATCGAGACCATCCTGGCTAACACGGTGAAACCCCATCTCTACTAAAAAATACAAAAAACTAGCCGGGCGAGGTGGCGGGCGCCTGTAGTCCCAGCTACTCGGGAGGCTGAGGCAGGAGAATGGCGGGAACCCGGAAGGCGGAGCTGCAGTGAGCTGAGATCCGGCCACTGCACTCCAGCTTGGGCGACAGAGCGAGACTCCGTCTCAAAAAAAAAAAAAAAAAAAAAAATTCTTTACAACTGCCAGTTATTTCCTGTAAAGAGGATGGTGGTCACACCCTTCCCCTGTAAACTTTATCTGCAACCACTTCTTGTTCTAATCTGATGAACAAAAATTTGAAAGGAAGTCAAAAGAAAAACTAGGACACAACCGTGGTGGTGTGGGAGGCACCACAGGGAGAGGAGTCAATGGGTTGGTTGGAAAGAGAAAGTTTCTACGAGGCCTCTGGGTGGCCCATGGAGACAGAGGTGGATGTTAGGAAGAAAAAGAACCAAGAGACGGGAAGAAAATGGATAATGAGTCTGGGCACGGTGGCTCACTCCTGTAATCCTAGCACTTTGGGAGGTTGAGGTGGATGGATCACCCGAGGTCAGGAGTTCAAGGCCAGCCTGGCCAACGTGGTGAAACTCCGTCTCTACTAAAAATACAAAAATTAGCCAGGTGTGATGGTGCACGCCTGTAGTCCCACTACTTGGGAGGCTGAGACAGGAGAATCACTTGAACCCGGGAGGTGGAGGTTGCAGTGAGCCGAGATCGCATCATTGCACTCTAGCCTGGGAGACAGAGTAAGACTCCATCTTAAACAACAACAACAACAACAACAAAAACAACAAAACAAAGAAAATGGATAATGAGGAAAGAAAATAGGTTTCCTCCCTAATGAAAGTGAGGTAGGTCTGGGGAAGCTATGAATCTCACATATTAGAGAGGTTGAGGTAGGCATACATCTGAGGTATCAGAGGCTACTAACCTAACATAAAGGGGGCCCACAGAAAGATCGTTAAGTGAGGCAGTGCTAGGGAATTACAGCAAGAACAGTGGGAACAAGTGTGTCATGGTGTGGAGGAAATCCCAGGAAAACCACCAAATGTTCAGTCTCTTGACATGCTCCAGCATTCTTCCCACTGGGACCCCAGTCCACCGACCTCCCCTCAATTACCCACTTTCATATGACCTCCTTGCCTACCTACTTCCCACCTTGATCAGTTTGGATTCCATGGTTCATCCCTGACATCACACCCTGATACGACATTCAATATACCTGCCTCTCTCTTCATCCACACTTCCCTAGCAAAACCCCAACTCTGATGAACTTAGCACCCTTCATCCTCCATTCCCTGCCTGAGCAGCTGGCTGTGGCTGGAGAGAAGCCCACAAAGGATCGTGAATGTCAGGAGCCCACAGCCTCGTCCAGTTGTCCAGCTTATTGCCATGGTCAAGTTGCTCTCCTCCTTTGAAATGACTACATTATAGCTTTTCCTCTGTCATCAAACTTTCAATATCACCTCTCTCTTTCTCAGTCTTCGCTGTTGGCCTGGCTCCTTTTGTCTCTTTTTATTTTCATTTATTTTTTTTTATTTTTCATCTTTATTGTTTTATTTTTTGAGACAGAGTCTTGGCAGGGCACATTGGCTCACACCTGTAATCCCAGCACTTTGGGAGGCCAAGGTGAGCGGATCACTTGAGGTCAGGAGTTCAAGACGGAGTCTTGCTCTGTCACTCAGGCTGGAGTGCAATGGCATGATCTTGGCTCACTGCAATCTCCGCCTCCCGGGTTCAAGCAATTCTCTGTCTCAGCCTCCTGAGTAGCTGGGGTTATAGACATGCGCCACCACACCCAGCTGATTTTTGTATTTTTAGTAGAGATGAGGTTTTACCATGTTGGCTAGGCTGGTCTTGAACTCCTGACCTCAAGTGATCCACCCACCTCTGCCTCCCAAAGTTCTGGGATTACAGGCATGATTTTTTATTTTTATTTTTCGAGATGGAGTCTCGCTGTGTTGCCTAGGCTGGAGTGCAGTGGTGTGATCATAGCTCACTGTAACCTGGAACTCCTGGGTTCAAGACATCCTTCTGCCTCAGCTTCCCAAATAGCTGAGACTACAGGTGTGTGCCACTACACTTGGCTTGTGTCTCCTTTTTTCACTAAAGAAATGAAAACAATCAGCAGAGAATGATTCAGAATCTTCAAATGTACCTTCATTGGTAGCCACCTATGCTCTGCCTTCTGGAGAGCTGCGATAACTGTCCCATCCTTGCTCCTATTGCTGGCACTGTGCACTTCCTGGTCCATGCCTTCTTGCCTGCTCAAGGACTTGCTGTTGCAATCATCCCCTTTCTCTGTGTCATTATCTGCTCTCCACTACTGGGTTATTCTGATCAGTGTACAAACATGTGGCAATACTTCCCAGTTAAGAAAATACCTCCCCGGGCCCAGCATGGTGGCTCATGCTTGTAATCCCAGCCCTTTGGGATTGGGAGGCCAAGACAGGAAAATCACTTAAGGCCGAGTTTGAGACCAGCTTGGGCAACATAGCGAGACTCCGTCTATACAAAAATAATGAAAAAAATTAGCTAGGTGTAGTGGTGCTCACCTGAGGCTGCAATGAGGTATGATTGTGCCACTATATTCCAGCCTAAAAAAAAAAGAAAGGAAGGAAAAAAAGAAGAAAGAAATAAAAGGAAAGTAAGATAAAGAAATAAATAAAGGAAATGCCTCTCTGATTCCCATATCCTCCTCCAGCAATGGCTCCATTTCTCTGCTTCTCTCAACAGCAACACTCCAAGAAATCCTGAAATACCATATTGGGTGGGACTTTCTCTGTGGTCCTGGAACTGATGAGGGCCAAAGATGGAGACAATTAAGTGTATTAAGAGATGGTTTAACTGTCTCTGTTTCCCCCAGCTGTCACTTCCCTTTTCCTATCAATCCTTAGTTTATATTAAAAAGAAACAAATAGAAGGATCACACCGGCTGTCAGCCTAGTGGGGAGAGCTGTGCCCTTCATTCTCCTCCTGTAAAGCAAGTGAGGAGTCCCAGCGATCCACCTGTGACCGCGAGTGGAGGGGATGATGTCCTTTCTCCAGCTGGGCATCTGTCTCCCTCTGCCCATCTGAATGCGGGACATGGGAGCTGGGGGATGGTCAGGCAGAGGGGAGGCTGCAGCAGGCAGCTTGTCCTCCCTGTTGGGAGTGTTAGTTTTTGTGATTCAAGGAAACCTAAGGATAGGTTTTGAGCTCACCAACCAGGACTGTCAGGGATGAAGTGGGAGGGGAAGCTTAGCAGGTGGAAGAGGTCTGAGCCAAGGTCAGGTATCCCACCTCAGGAAATTGGCAGCAGGAGTTGAAAAGAACAGACTCCTCCAGGTCCACACTCCAACTCCAAAAGCCAGTTGCCTTGTGGGAGTGGGTGGGAATGAGATTAAAATTATTGATGAGATTAGCACTTAAAATGCGATGGAGTTAGTAGTCAAAAGTCACCAGAAAGTTAGGAAATCTGCTCAATATTTCATTAAGTAACAGGAAAATGAAATTCAATTGGAAAGTGATTGAAAGCAACAATGGAAGAAAATTAAAGCTGTTTGCTGTCTACACTAAGTCCAGACTTTTCAATAGACCTGTTGCATCTTTACTTTTCTCTATCTCGTCTCATATTTTCTTTTGCTTTATTTTTTAGACATTAAAATGTATTTTTTTTTTTTTTTTTTTGAGACGGAGTCTCGCTCTGCCGCCCAGGCTGGAGTGCAGTGGCCGGATCTCAGCTCACTGCAAGCTCCGCCTCCCGGGTTCACGCCATTCTCCTGCCTCAGCCTCCCGAGTAGTTGGGACTACAGGCGCCTGCCACCGCGCCCGGCTAGTTTTTTGTATTTTTTTAGTAGAGACGGGGTTTCACCGTGTTAGCCAGGATGGTCTCGATTTCCTGGCCTCGTGATCCTCCCGTCTCGGCCTCCCAAAGTGCTGGGATTACAGGCTTGAGCCACCGCGCCCGGCCCAAAATGTATTTTATCAACGCTGTACATGTATTGTTTCAAAAAGTCATGTAAATAGTTTTAAATTGTAAGAAAATTAAAATCAAACAGTTTTAAAATGCTTAGAATAAAAAGGATTATCCAATGCCTTCCCCCCAGAAGCAACTTCTTTCCATTTTTAAACTGTTTCTTTAGGTTTTCTTCATCTCTATTTTTTTCCCCCAGATAACATATGTACTGCTACTTCTTGATTTTTTAGTTTTATGTGTTATATATTGACTTCCTGTTGTGGGAGATAAGGAGTTGGTCTTTTTACCCTCTGTTTCTTCTTACCATCCTCCCAATATTTCTCCTTCCTTCCTTCCTTCCTTCCTTCCTTCCTTCCTTCCTTCCTTCCTTCCTTCCTTCCTTCCCTTCCTTCCCTCCCTCCCTCCCTCCTTCCTCCCTCCCTCCTTCCCTCCCTCCTTCCCTCCTTTCTTTCTTTCTTTCTCTTTCTTTCTTTCTTTCTTTCTTTCTTTCTTTCTTTCTTTCTTTCTTTCTTTCTTTCTTTCTTTCTTTCTCTCTTTCTCTCTTTCTCTCTTTCTCTCTTTCTCTCTTTCTTTCTTTCTTTCTTTCTTTCTTCTTCCTCTCTCTTTCAATGAGAAACTGGTCTTTTTACCCTGTTTTTTCTTATCATCCTCCCAGTCTTCCCCTCCCTCCCTCCCTCCCTCCCTCCCTCCCTCCCTCCCTTCTTTCTTTCTTTCTTTCTTTCTTTCTTTCTTTCTTTCTTTCTTTCTTTCTTTCTTTCTTTCTTTCTTTCTTTCTTTCTTTCTTTCTTTCTTTCTTTCTTTCTTTCTTTCTTTCTTTCTTCTTCCTCTCTCTTTCAATGAGAAACTGGTCTTTTTACCTTGTTTTTTCTTATCATCCTCCCAATCTTCCCCTCCCTCCCTCCCTCCCTCCCTCCCTCCCTCCCTCCCTCCCTTCCTTCCTTCCTTCCTTCCTTCCTTCCTTCCTTCCTTCCTTCCTTCCTTCCTTCCTTCCTTCTTTCCTTCCTTCTTTCTTTTTGAGTCTCACTCTGTTGCCCAGGCTAGAATGCAGTGCCACAATTTCTGCTCCCTGCAACCTCTGCCTCCCAGGCTCAAGCTATTGTCCTGCCTCAGCCTCCTGAGTAGCTGGGATTACAGGTGCCCGCCACCACACCTGGCTAATTTTTTGTATGTTTGGTACAGATGGGGTTTCGCCATGTTGGCCAGGCTGGTCTGGAACTCCTGACCTCAGGGGATCCACCTGCCTCAGCCTCCCAAAGTGCTGGGATTACAGTATGAGCCACTGCGCTCGCCCTTTGTTTTTCTTTTTTTTTGAGACAAGGTCTTGCTCGTCGCCCAGGCTGGAGTGGAGTGGTGCGAGCTCAGCTCGCTGCAACATTTGGCTCACTGCAACCTCCACCTCCCACACTCAAATGATCCTCCCGCCTCAGCCTCCTGAGTAGCTGGGATTACAGGAACACACCACCATGTGCAGCTATTTTTTTTTTTTTTTCGTGTTTTAGTAGAAATGGGTTTCACCATGTTGGCCAGGCTGGTCTTGAACTCACAACCTCAAATGATCCACCTGCCTCAGCCTCCCAAAGTGCTGGGATTACAGGCATGAGCCACCCGGCCTGGCTGAGGTTCTAGTCTTTTGATTGGGTGGTAGAGGGGCAGTCATCCAGCTGTGTGGGCGTGAGGAGAGGAGCTAGGAGTCTTTTTCTTCCTATGAAGATTTTCACTCATTCCTGCTTTCATCTCCTTCTAGCAACTTCACCTTCCCGCAACCTCACCTTCCCAAGTACTTGGTACCTTCAACTCCTGAGGTTCTTTGGTATGAATTAGACCACTTCTTTTTTTTGTTTGTTTTTTTGAGATGGAGTCTCGCTTTGTCGCCCAGGCTGGAGTGCAGTAGTGCAATCTTGGCTCACTGCAAGATCTGCCTCCTAGGTTCATGCCATTCTCCTGTCTCAGCCTCCCGAGTAGCTGGGACTACAGGTGCCCGCCACCACGCTTAAACCCGGCTAATTTTTTGTATTTTTTAGTAGAGACGGAGTTTCACCGTGTTAGCCAGGATGGTCTCGATCTCCTGAACTCGTGATCCGCCCACCTCGGCCTCCTAAAGTGCTGGGATTACAGGCGTGAGCCACCGCGCCTGGCCGAATTAGACCACTTCTTGCTCATCTAGACTACAGATCCTCAACTTTAAATTTTTTTCAGGCTTTTGAGTCACTTACAACTCATCCATCTATTTTCTTTTCTTTTCTCTTTTCTCTTCTTTTCTTTTCTTTTCTTTTCTTTTCTTTTCTTTTCTTTTCTTTTCTTTTCTTTTCTTTTCTTTTCTTTTCTTAGATGGAGTTTCTTAGATGGAGTCTGTTGCACCGACTGGAGTGCAGTGGCACAATCTTGGCTCACTGCAACCTCTGCCTCCCGGGTTCAAGTGAGTCTCCTGCCTTAGCCTCCTAAGTAGCTGGGACTACAGGCACACGCCACCACACCCAGCTAATTTTTTGTATTTTTAGTAGAGATGGGGTTTCACTATGTTGGCCAGGCTGGTCTTGAACTCCTGACCTCAGGCGATCACCCGCCTCAGTCTTCCAAAGTGCTGGGATTGCAGGCGTGAGCCACTTTGCCCGGCCTCATCCATCTACTTTCTAGATTCCAAAATTGTACTGACATCTCTCGTATTCTCCTATCACTGCTCTTGTTTTCTCTGTTCCATAGGTTTATGCATTTTAAACACTGTTGTCATTTTAGTGAGAATTCAAGAGGAAACAGAAATAAATGCAGCTGGAGAAGCATCCCACCATCCTGACCACAGCTGATCTTCCCTGGACACCATGAACCACGCTGTCCAGACCATCTTCACTTCCGCCAACACCAGCCACCCCTCAACTGCGAAATGCTCAAGGAGGAGCAGGAGGTAGCTGTGCTGAGGGTACCCCACAACCCTGCTCCCCCGACATCCACCGTGATCCACATCCACAGTGAGACCGCTGTGCCCGACCACGTCATCTGGTCCCTGTTCAACACCCTCTTCATGAACTGGTGCTACCTGGGCTTCATAGCATTCACCTACTCCGTGAAGTCTAGGGACAGGAAGATGGTTGGCGACCTGAGCGGGGCCCAGGCCTACGCCTCCACTGCCAAGTGCCTGAACGTTTGCATCCTCATCCTGGACATCCATGTGACCACAGCACTCATCATCCTTTTCACCAGTAGCTCTATGATAATATTCCAAGCAATTTCTCAAACGGTAAAGAATCTCCAAGGCCAGCAGTAGCGCCCAGTTACTCGCCGTCCACTGCAGGCCCTACACCCTGGGCCTGAGTTCTGTATCAGCCCTTTATTCTCACATACTTTTCTACAATGGCATTCAATAAAGTGCACATGTTCCTGGAAAAAAGAAAGAAAGGAAGAAATGCAGCTGTTCAGTCCTCCACATTCAGCACAGAGGTCTTTATTCTCTCAACCCACTTCAACCAGACTTTTATCCCTGCCTCTTTGCTGAAACTGTTCTTATCAAGGTCAAAACTTTGCCTAATCCACTGGACAATTCTCAAGCCTTATCTTACTTAAATTCTCAGTAGGATTTGATATGATTAATCCCTTCTCCTTGAAGCCCTCTCTGTCTTTCTTGCCATCTCTCGGCGTCCTTTTCTGGTATCTCCTTCTCACCTTTAACTGTTGTGTGCCCTCGGGCTCAGTCCTTTTTTCTTCTCTACTTACATTCTCTTGGGTGGCATGCGGTCATGTGGGTTTAAATACCATCTATTTGCCAATATCTATTGGCTCTCCATATCCGTGGGTTCTGTGTACATGGAGTCAACCAATTGTGGATCAGAAATATTCAGAAAAAAATATGTTTGTACTGAACATGTACAGAATTTTCTTGTCATCATAGCAAGAATGACAATTAAACAATATAAAGTATAACAACTATTTATATAGCATTTGCATTGTATTAGGTATGATATCAGTAATTTAGCTATGATTTAAAGTACACAAGCCAGATGCAGTGGCTCACGCCTGTAATCCCAGCACTCTGGGAGGCTGAGGCAGGTGGATCACTTGAGGTCAGGAGTTCAAGACCAGCCTGGCCAACATGGCAAAACTCTGTCTCTACTAAAAATACAAAAGTTAGCCAGGTGTGATGACATACACCTGTAGTCTCAGCTACTCAGGAGGCTGAGGCAGGAGAATAGCTTGAACCTGGGAGGTGGAGGTTGCAGTGAGCTGAGATTGCACCACTACACTCCAGCCTGGGTGACAGAGTGAGACTTTTTCTCAAAAAAAAAAAAAAAAAAAAAAAGAAAAGAAAGAAAGAAAAAGAAATACACAGGAGAATATGCATTGGTTATATGCAAATACTACACCACTTTTTTTTTTGTTTGTTTGTTTTTGAGACTGTCACCCAGGGTGGAGTACAGTGGTGCAATCATGGCTCACTGCAGCTTTGACCTTTCTGGCTCAAGCAATCCTCTTGTCTCAGCCTCCTGAGTAGCTGGAACTACAGGCGTGAGCCTCCACACTGGGCTAATTTTTGTATTTTTCATAGAGATGGAGTTCTGCCATGTTGCCCAGTCTGGTCTCCAACTCCTGGGCTCAAGTGATCCTCCCACCTTGGCTTCCCAAAATGCTGGGATTACCAGGTGGGATGAGCCACTGCACCTGGCCTACTACACCATTTTGTATCAGGAACTTGAGCATCTGTGGATTTTGGTATCCCCAGGAGGTCCTGGAACCAATCCCCCTGCATACCACAGTCGACTGTATATATCTTCAGCTCCAACCTCTGCAACACACTGGAGCTTCATACTTGCGTATGTTTACCCATCTATCTGAGACTTCCCATTGGAAGTCCAATAAGTGTCTCAAATTGGACCTCTTCAAAATAGAACTTGCTTTTATCCTTCAAATCGCCTACCTCAGTCTTCTCCATTTCAGTATATACTACTAAGATTCACCTAGATTTTGCTTGGGTTGAACACCCAGGGGTCATCCTTGGTTAGGCTATTCCCCTGACACCTACATTAATCCAACTTCATGATCCAATTTCAACTCCAAAATATATCTTGGTTGGTGGGGCACAATGACTCATGTCCATAATCCCAGCACTTTGGGGTACTGAGGTGGGCAGATCATTTGAGCCCAGGAGTTCAAGATCAGCCTGGGCAACATAGTGAGACACTAAAAGTACTAAAAAACAAGAACAAAAACAAACAAACAAACAAAAAACACCAAAAAAAAAAAAACCCGCAAAAAGAAATCCAAAACAGATCTTGGTCAAACGACTTCTCACCATGTCCTCTGCTGCTCCCCTAGTCCAAGTCAGCCCTCTCTTACCTGGACACCTGTCATGGCTGCCAGGCTTATGGTTTTTCTGCCATCATTCTTGCTCCTTTCCCACACTGCAGTCTATTTTCTGCATAGCAGTGAGAGTGCTAGTTATTTATTTAGTTATTTAGTTATTTTAGAGACAGGGTCCCGCTCTGTTGCCCAGGCTGGAGTTCAGTGGTGTAATCAAAGCTCACTGCAGCCTCAAATTCCTGGGCTCAATCCTCCTGCCTCCTGAGTAGCTGGGACCACAGGCATAAGCCATCGTGCCTAGCTGAGAGTGCTGTTTGCAAAGAGCAAGTCAGCTAGGTCACCCCTACTCATAGCCATCCAATGGCATCCATCACACTCTGGATGAAACCACCTGCTTACCAAGGCCTACAACGCTTAACAAAGACAGGCCCCCACCTCCCTCTCAACCTCACTTTCACACTGTTCTGGTCACACCAGCCTTCGTGCTTTTCCTTCACATGCCCAGCTCAGCCCTGCCTCAGATCTTTATGTTTCTTCTTTTGCCTGATGCTTTCCTTGAAGATCTTTATGTCATTCACATATCTGCTTAAATGCCATCTCCTCAAAGAAGTCTTCTCTGGCTATCCTATCTAAAAGAAGCCCCCTTCCTCATCAGTCTCCATCTCCTTAGATAGCTGCCTGCTTCTGGCCGGGCGCGGTGGCTCATGCCTGTAATCCCAGCACTTTGGGAGGCTGAGGCAGATGGATCACTTGAGGTCAGGAGTTTGAGACCAGCCTGGCCAACATGGTGAAACCCCGTCTCTACTAGAAATACAAAAATTAGCCAAGCATGGTGGCGGGTGCCTGTAATGCCAGCTACTAGGGAGGCTGAGGCAGCAGAATCACTTGAACCCAGGAGACTCTGTCTCAAAAAAAAAAAAAAAAAAAAAAAAAAAGAAAAAAGAAAATAAAGAAACAAGCAAGATAGCTCCCTGCTTCCTTGAGGTCCTCATTCCCCTGGAGACAGCTCCTCCAAGTAATGACCACTGTGGCCATTGCCAGGGAGAGGGTGTCATCATGACACCTGTGCTGAATATCCCACCAGACAGGATGCGTGCCTAGAAAATCAATGTGGCATTGTTTTCATCCTGAGTCTACAAAGCAAAACTCACACCTGCTAAGAGAGCTCTGTGATCAGAGTACATGTCCTCCCTGTATTTTGTTGTATTTTTACCATTGTCTGATGTGAATTGGCCAGAGCGGGTAAGACAGAGGAAGAGTGACCTGCCTGTATTGTAGATTTAGGGAGTGCAGAGGGACATTCTGTCAGGAAAATGTGTGTAGACTGGGAAGGACATGCCAATCAGGAAAGATCCCATAAAACTAACTTTTAAAAACATTTGTATAAGACCAGACCTTAATGACTTCATCTTCTGGCTCTGCTAATTCCCTTCTTGGCTTCACACTGAGATTCAGATTAAGCAGCGGTTGACTCGAGCCAACTGCAGTCAGCACTGGGGGACTTGGACATCGGTTGAGTTCGGAAAGACACCAACTGCGGGAAGGAGGAATTTTTGCCACACTCGTATTTCGGGGGTGTACTTTGTGCTTGAGGAGCAGCCAGGATTTCTTTGGGATCTTTCCTTGAGAAAGGGCTGCAAGAACCCAGATCCCTAGCCATGACCTGGCCAATGAAGGCTGTCGGGAACGGGAGGATTCAGTCTATCAGCAAGCAGTCTCTCAGCCAAGATGGAGAGTAAAGGTATTGAGTGCAGACCGCGTGTCCTGCAGGTGCTACGTAATGTGCTCTACCTGTGTGATCACAGAAATCCTGGCACTGGTCCTAGGAGGGTCTATTTTGCTACATCACCCCAGTCATTTACTCATTCATGTAACAAACATTTACTATGTACATATATGTTCCAAGCATTCTTTTTCACTCCTGAAATTGTGGTTACAAGGGAGCAAAAGGCCAAGTCATTGCTCTTATAGGGCTTATAGCCAGGTGGCGGGGATGCCAAGTAGACAAATACACGAGACAAGGTGATAAAAGCAGAATCATGGCTGGGCGTGGTGGCTCACTCCTGTAATCCCAGCACTTTAGGAGGCCAAGGGGGGCGGAGCCCATGAGGTCAGCAGTTCAAGATCAGCCTGACCAACATGGAGAAACCCCATCTCTACTAAAAATACAAAAAATTAGCAGGGCGTGGTGGCGCATGCCTGCAATCCCAACTACTCCGGAGGCTGAGACAGGATAATTGCTTGAATCCAGGAGGCGGAGGTTGTGGTGAGCCGAGATCGTGCCATTGCACTCCAGCCTGGGTGATAAGAGAAAAATTCCATCTCTAAAAAAAAAGGGCAGAATCATGAGACAGGTCAGGGATTGTCCAAGTATGGTCCACAGACCTCTGGGAGTTCCTAAGACCTTTTCAGGAGGTCCAGGAGGTTGAAACAACTGTATTTGCACAAAAATATTGATATGTTATTTGCCTTTGTCACTCTTGTGGCATAGCAGTTCTCAAATTGGCTCTCTGGGCAGGGGTCATGAATGTCACTCTAGGGAGGCACAACCCCAGGCCTGAGAAGGACCCCAGGGACTTAGTGAATCTGTCCCTGGGGCATGTGTCCTTGTAAAGGGGCTATGAGCTGATGCCCAGGCTCTAAGGAGACAGTGTGGGCTGGTGTCACCTAACAGGAGGTTTCTTCCTACTCTTTGAATCCCAGGAAGACTCTCCTGGGGTTTCGCCTGTTACTCCCACTCTTACAATCATAGAACTCACATGAGGAGCCTGGGAAGTGAGAGCTGGGGCCACGTGTGACAGCAGCTATGAGAAGCGGAGAACTCTCAGGCCCCAGTCTGCAGCCCCTGTCCTCTCATGCCAGTGTTCAGGGCACTGAATTGTCCTGACTGGGTTTCTCCTGGCAGAATCGCGGGAGGCACAAGGCTGGAAGCTGGATCACTCCCCAAATGAGTTGTTGAGGCTCTGCGTGACATGATGACGTTTGCTGGGCCGCTCAGCAGATTGCTCCCCCAGTAGACCTGCCTCACGGCTTGACAGTCTGTCAGTTGCGTTTATTGGGAACCCGCTAGCAATGTGAATTGGTAGGCAATCCAAGCATTGCAGTAGCGGTTCCCAAGAGTTGTGGACTAAGTTATCTATCTATCAAATCCTGTCTGTCTGCTGACATCTGGGAAAACCAGGTGACACCCACACACCTGAGGCCTTGGCAGCAGCCCAATTAAAGGTTGCAGTTTTTCTTTAGTTACTTTCTGACCTTGGAGTTTGAGAATGCAGGTATTGGGCTTTGCTTCTGTTCAAACTGCATGAACATTTCAAAGTCTAAGCGTTTGTAAATTAACATAGTCAGAGGTACATACACAGGCATTACACGCGTTGCTGGGTCACTTTCAGTAGGAAATAGATTGATCCTTGGATAGTGACTGATCACTGAGTACTCACTTATTTCCACAGGCAGAAGAAACCTGTCCAGAAAAAAACCCTGAGCATACCACTGGAGAAAGGTTTAAATGGGCTTTCTGCCAGTGAACTGCATTTGATAGCTACGTGGGTGCAGCCTGTGGCAGGAATCCACACAGCTCACAGGAGATCTGTGGGGCCCTGGGATGTTGCAATGTCACTCTGTCTGGGTAAGTGACAGCCAGGATGTGGGATTTGGTGATTATTTTTGGTTTGGTTTGTTTCTAGCTCAGAAGAAAGACTATATATAACATTGAGAGAGGCATAACTTCCAGATTGTCAAGGTTGGTGCTAATAGTGAATGATATACTAATATATGTTACATGGAATCACAAGCTTGCAAGAGCAATGCTCATGTACAAGATGAAAGGATAAATCTTCTGTTGTGTAATGGGAAAAGAAAGCTGGCAATGTAAATGCAGTCTTAATATTTTTTTCCAGCATTGCATGTGTAATTAGGCATTCAGTGACTTTCTCATCTAAGGAAATTTGACTTTAATGGGAGCGATATAGCTAACTATCGAAGGAGTATTTTGAAAATTCAGGGGTGAGGATCGGAAGGTATTAACTGTAAAGATGTATTATATCCTTGGCCTTCAAACAAGACAAAAGAAAACAAATAACTCCGTCAGCACCGATCTGCCATCATGTAAGCTGTGTAGATAGAAGTTAGACTCATATTCTGAGCTCTTGGAAATTAAGCCAGAAACAGAATGGTCAGATAATTTTTATACACTAGTGCGTATGTTACATTTTGATCATTTAAGATTTCCCCCCTAAAAGGGCTCTGTTTCATGAATGCAGTTTCATCGGTGCCTGGAAATCGCACGGTTTATGATGCAGTCTCATGACGTCTTGGGAAATTAAGGCATAACCTTGGGTAAATCCAAAGTTCATCTTTAAAAAGAGAAAGTTTCAAATGCAGAGTTTAACCAAAGGTGATACAATAGAGTCCCTTCCCATCCACTACCTTTCCCCGCAAACTTCCAGAGAATCACAGGGCACAGTTAGGAGCAGTGACAACCTAAGCCAGCATAACTATTCAATCTGACAGCAGTAAAAATGTTTGCTGGAAACCAGTGCAGGAAAGGGTTAGGAAATTAAAGACAGAAGCTTGAGTTTAAATATTGGACACCACAGACAGGTCTCAAAAGCAACTGCTCACTTCCCAAGCCCCAGCTATCCCTGCGTGGTTCATCTTCAGGACAATCTTCAGAGGTTACCCTCTTAGATAGTGGAGCTTGAGTCATTCCCTATCATATTTGTAGTGTAAATGGCCAGGGTCTCTACATGGTTTCAACAGACAGGGCTACACAGTTTATTAGATAAATGAATTCTTTCTAACCAATAATGATTTAAAAGACTTTGTTTTGGGAGAAAATATATCTGCTATTCCTCTCCAGGCATTTTACAGAAAATATTTTGAGCTGTCAAAAGGGGGCATCCTTGCTTTTCCAGACAAAAGAAATCATTCGAGTTTGCTCTGTAGAGCAGCCTTGGCAGGAGTGGTGGGCAGCAAGAGTGCTTAATGATTCTAAATAGCACGGGTGTGCTTAGTTAAGGCTACAGCTAAGGGTGTGGACCTCACATAACTACAACCCTGCTACTCAAAGCGTGGCCCTAGGCAGCAGTACCAGCAGCAGCAGCAGCAGCTGGAAGCCTGTTACAGGTGTGGGCTATCAGGCCTCAACTGGGACCTACTGGATCAGAATCAGGATTTAACAAGGTCCCACGTGGCCAGTTGAGCATCTCCACATTCAAGATGCACAGCTTCCTAGCTGTATTTCTCAAACTTCCTCCAGGGAGGGGAGACAAGAATCACCTGTGGAGCTTGTTAAACACAGATTCCTGGGCTTGCAACTGTTTACCTACTGACCCAGAATTTGCAGCAGAGAGGCCTGGTAATTTGTATATTTAACAAATGCCCCACAGGATACAAGTCATGAATGAAGTGTGAAGAACACTACAGGATACCTTTATGTTTTTGAAAGAAATATATAATGATCTAAAAAAGAAACTGCTTCTTCCAGATCATGTTTTCCTTTTGAAAAGATGCAGTCTCCCTTTTCTTTGCCACCTTATCTCTTAAAAACAGTGCTATCAAAAGGGAAGAGGGAAGCAGAGGAGAAGTGTGAGAACAGCTCCCAGGGTGCAGCAGGAGAGGCCAGTGCCTGGGGACTGTGGGAAGTGGGACGCGGCCAGCAGAGGGCAGCAAAGCACGTCCTACACGGGGACCTGCTGGGTGCACGGTGTGGCCCGGAGGCAAGATTGGAGTGTCCTTCTGCGACTAGCTTCTGGCGCTTTCTGGAGCTGTTTATGGACATCAGATCTGATCCTAGGTTTGTCAAGTCAGTGGGGGGCACAGTAGACTCTGCCGAGTCTGAATGGGAGCCAGGTAAGGTATGAGCTAGTATAGCCCAGTAGAAATACAATGCAAACTACAAAGGTTATTTAAACTTTTCTAGAGGATACATTTTTATTTATTTTGTTTATTATTATTTTTGTATAGAGAAGTAGTCTTGCTACGTTGCCCAGGCTGGTCTTGAACTCCTGGTCTCAAGTAATCCTCCTGTCTTGGCCTCCCAAAGTGCTGGGATTACAGGCATGAGCTACCATGCTGGCTGTATTTTTTTTTTTTTTTTTTTGAGATGATGTCTCACCCTGTTGTCCAGGTTGGAGTGCAGTGGCATGATCATGGCTCACTGCAGCCTCAACCTCCTGAACTCAAGCAATCCTCCTGCCTCAGCCTCCCTTGCAGCTGGGACCACAGGCATGCACCACCATACCCAGCTAATTTTTTTTTTTTGTAGAGGCAACATCTTGCTTTGTTGCCAGGCTGGTCTCTAACTCCTGGGCTTAAGCAACCCTCCCTTCTTGGCCTCCCAAAGTGCTGGGATTATAGGCGTGAGCCCGAAGCTACATTTTTAAAAAGTAAAAGGAAATGGGTGAAATTAATTTTTATAATATATTTTATTTAACCCAATATATCCAAAATCATTTCAACATGTAGTTAGTATTAATATTGTTAATGAAACAGTTTATATTCCATTTTCCCTCCACTAACTTTTTGAGGGTCTGTGTATATTTCAGCACATCTCAATTCTGACTAGCCACAGTTCCAGTGCTCAATGGCCACACATGGCTGGTGGCCACCGTATTAGACAGTGCATGTCTAAGAGTATATCTAAAGCTGGGGGAGAGGGGAAATTAGGACCAGAAATGGGGAAAGATTAACGTTTGGCCTGGGGACAGATTCTGGTGGTTTTTTTTTTTTTTTTTTTTTTTTTGAGACAGATTCTCTCTCTGTCGCCCAGGCTGGAGTGCAGTGGCGCGATCTCGGCTCACTGCAATCTCTGCCTCCCAGGTTCACGCCATTCTTCTGCCTCAGCCTCCTGCGTAGCTGGGACTACAGGTGCCCGCCACCACGACTGGCTAATTTTTTGTGTTTTAGTAGAGATGGGGTTTCACCATGTTAGCCAGGATGGCCTTGATCTCCTGACCTTATGATCTGCCTGCCTCGGACTCCCAAAGTGCCGGGAGTACAGGCATGAGCCACCGCACTTGGCCGATTCTGGTGTTTTTGTACATAAATAAATATTCACCAAAGAGCTACATTTGTTTTTTTTTTGTTTTTTTGTGTTTTTTTTTTTGAGACAGGGTCTTGCTGTCACCCAGGCTGGAATGCAATGGTGTGATCACACCTCGAGGCAGCCTTGATCCTCCTGCCTCAGCCACCCGGGTAGCTGGAACTACAGGCACATGCCCCCATGCCTGGCTAATTTACATTTTTTTTTGTAGAGATGGGGTCTCCCTATGTTGCCCAAGCTGGTCTCAAGCTCCTGGGCTTAAGCCATCCTCCTGCCTCGGCCTCCCAAAGTTCTGGGATTACAGATGTGAGCCACTGTGCCCAGCCTTCAGTTCATTATTGAGCATCTACTATATGCTAGCAGTTGGGCCAGAGGCTGGAGATATATAAGCCACCACACACAGTCCCTGATCTGAGGACCTGGGTCCAGAGTAGTTGGGAGACAGCATGGAAACAGAACCTTTCAAATCCCTAAAACACCCACCACAGCAAGTCTATGGGCAGGCTCTGGTGTGGACCCTGGGAGAGATCGTTAGACCCACCCTGGAGGAGAGACTCTGAATGATAACTAAGTCAGAGGCTTTTGTTGGATTTTATTTTTCCTTTTTCATAATCATTTCCAGATTTACTTAGAAGTTGTCTGAAATACACATTTGTCTGGAGAAAGAAAATCTGGCTGAGGTGAGAATCCCTAAGCTGGCTCTAAGCTTCCCTGAAAGGCCAATGTATCATCAGCTAACTGTCACACAGGAATCCCTTCTGGGGCATCCCCTGGACCTTTTACCAAAGGTTGGACCCACCACATCCAAGGTCTCTTATTCCCTCATCAGTGCTGTTCTAGGTTAACGCTATTTTGGGAATGCAGTTCTTCATTTCAGTGTGAATTTCCTCATCTTTCTGCACAAATTGAGTGAAATCCTTGGTGCATTTTTTTTTTCTTAGATGGATGGAAGCTAAAAGAGAATGGAAGGCCTCCAGCTGTTTGAGGCTCTGTCCTCAACGACAATCAAAATTCTCCATCTTTTCTTGTTCTTGGCACTTTCTGATTGAAATAAGATTCCAGCATTTATCTGCACCTGCAATTTTGACAAGAAAGGAAAATTTAAAAGACAAGTGAAAGAATTCTCTGAGGGAAGTCAATGAGTCGACAGTAGTCAGACGCCTCCAAATCTCTTTTTGCATTCCTCCGTCAATTAAGCTACAGTCACATATTGGAGAGCAGAACTTAAGTCTGTGAGTAGAAATGCAAAAATGTGTGTCGATCAGTAGCTGGAACCTTCCACTGGAGCGAGTATTACTTGGAGAGCAGCTGATGATCCATTTGGCATTGAAATGGAGAGGATTTTGAGTCAAAGAGGCCACTTTAAATTATAGATTTGAGTTTAGTTGAAGGTCACACTTATCTTGCATGAATAAAATCTTCAGAGATTTTGGAATATACTCAGAAAATGCAGGCAATCCTGAGCACATAAGCATTTCCTTCAGGGGATAAAAGCAGTTTAATATTATTGCCCTCTGCATAATTATTGATCATATTAGCATAGGAGATACTGAAAGGGAAGGCAGAGTAACCATCTGATGGACACCTTGATGCTCAGCAGCTAGGACCATGAACTTAGACAGGAAGTTGCCTGGAGACCTGGGAAGATTGTAAAGGGAATTTGGTAGTGGCCATTTCATTTTGACTCAACAGATGACAAAAATGACCCACTGAGAGGGGAAGGATTATTTAGCTAATCCTATATGACATAAATAATCTCCCACCTCTAGAAATTTGGGAATCACCCGCCAAATATTGATTTGATTATCTGGATGTGTGTTTAACCTGATTCAAAGCTTCCTGGCAGCCAAGATGAAGAGGGAAATGTGGTGAATTATAAACTCATCATTTGAAAGGGAGAAATGTACTCAACTTTCAAAGGAAACTAGGACATTAATAAAGAAAATTCCGGGCCAGGCACGGTGGCTCATGCCTATGATCCCAGCACTTTGAGAGGCCGAGACGGGCGGATCACGAAGTCAGGAGATCGAGACCACGGTGAAACCCGATCTCCACTAAAAATACAAAAAAAATTAGCCGGGCGTGGTGGCGGCGCCTGTAGTCCCAGCTACTCAGGAGGCTGAGGCAAGAGAATGGCGTGAACCCCGGAGGCGGAGCTTGCAGTGAACCGAGATCGCGCCACTGCACTCCAGCCTGGGCGAGAGAGCAAGACTCCGTCTCAAAAAAAAAAAAAAAAAAAAAAAAAAAAAACCCAAACATTAAAAACATTTGATTTGGCGGGGTGCAGTGGCTCACGCCTGTAATCCCAACACTTTGGGAGGCTGAGGCAAGCGGATTACCTGAGGTCGGGTGTTTGAGACCAGACTGGTCAACACGATGAAACCCCGTCTCTACTAAAAATACACAAAAAATTAGCCGCGCGTGGTGGCAGGAGCCTGTAATCCCAGCTACTCGGCAGGCTGAGGCAGGAGAGTCGCTTGAATCTGGGAGGCGGAGATTGCAGTGAGCAGAGATGGTGCCACTGCACTCCAGCCTGGGCAACAAGAGCAAACTTGGTCTCAAACAAAACAAAACAAAACAAAACAAAACAAAACAAAACACACGATTCATAGCTGTAATATTCTTTCCAAAAGCTACTGGTTCACAATGCAGATTAATGATTAGGATTTAGGAAATTATAAATGTACTTCAGAGGTTTTTGAACCTGTTAATATGAATTAACTTCTAGAATGTCCCAATTCCTCCCCACAACACTAATCTAAAGCCTATGTTTTTCCCCTGTTGCTTGCTGTGTTAATTGGATTACAGAGATAATTCCCCTCCCATAAAATGTAATCTCTGCAGGTTTTGGAATCTGCATTCTGCTGCATTTTGTAGGATTATCTCTTAAAGGTAACAGATTAGAAACCCTGGATGGTGCAAATTAACTGAAATTTGTGCTCTAATCCCTTTCAGTGAGGATGGGGATGGGGGAGCCTTCCAGGTTCTAATGAATGAGAGAATGCTAGATTCGCAGTCTGTGGTTTTTTTTTGTTGTTTTGTTTTTTTGAGACAGAGTCTCACTCTGTGGCCCAGGCTGGAGTGCAGTGGTGCGATCTCGGCTCATTGCAACCTCCACCTCCCAGGTTCAAGCAATTCTTGTGCCTCAGCCTCCTGAGTAGCTGGGCTTACAGGCGTGCCCCACCGCGCCTGGCAAATTTTTATATTTTTAGTAGAGATGGGGTTTTGCCATATTGGCCAGGCTGGTCTTGAACTCCTGACCTCAGGTAATCTGCCTGCCTCGGCCTCCCAAAGTGCTGGGATTACAGGGGTGAGCCACCGTACTCGACCTATAGTCTATTTGTTCCCTCCCTCCCTTCCTTTCTTCCTTCCCTTGTTTCCTTTTTTTTTTTTTTTTGACAGAGTCTTACTTTGTTGCCCAGACTGGAGTGCAGTGGCTTGATCTGGGCTCACTGCAACCTCTGCCTCCCAGGCTCAAGCAAAACTCTTACTTCAGCCTCCCGAGTAGCTGGGACCACCATGTCTGGCTAGATTGGCAGTCTGAACACCTGAGTCCTAGTCTCTATATAGCCACCAATTAGTAGTATAATTTATGACACTATTTCTCTGATAGTTCTCTGTGATTAGGATTTAGGAAACTTCTAGAATGTCCCAATTCAGTTTCCTCTGCAAAATGAGGAGGTAGTACTAGGTCAGCATTTCTCAAAATGCAGTCCAAGAAAAGCTAGTCTCTCTCTTTTTTTTTTTTTTTTTTTGAGATGGAGTGTCACTCTGTCACGCAGGCTAGAGTGCAATGGCACCATTTCAGCTCCCTACAACCTCTGCCTCCTGGGTTCAAGTGATTCTCCTCCCTCCTCCCCTCCTGAGTAGCTGGGACTACAGATGTGTGCCACCACACCCGACTAATTTTTTGTATTTTTAGTAGAGATGGGGTTTTACCATGTTTGCCAAGCTGGTCTTGAACTCCTGACCTCTGGTGATCTGCCCACCTCAGCCTCCCAAAGTGCTGGGATTACAGGCAGGAGCCACTGTGCCTGGCCATTAATGATTTTTTTTTTTTTTTTTTTTGAGACGGAGTCTCGCTCTGTCACCAAGGCTGGCATGCAATGGCATGATCTCGGCTCACTGCAACCTCCGCCTCCGGGCTCAAGCAATTCTCCTCCCTCAGCCTCCCGAGTAACTGGGACTACAGGCACCTGCCACCACGCCCGGCTAATTTTTTGTATTTTTAGTAGAGATGGGGTTTCACCGTGTTAGCCAGGATGGTCTCAATCTCCTGACCTCATGATTCCCCCACCTTGGCCTCCCAAAGTGCTGGTATTACAGGCAGAAGCCACTGCACCTGGTCCCCATTTATGATTTTATAACATTGTGTGTTCATCATTTGGAAAATATTAGTTCACAGAGTTAAGCAAATATTTGAATTGTGGACACATTCCATTATACAATATCATATATACAATACCAAATATACAACATTTAAAAATCACATTTGTTACTATCACCACAAACCTTATCCAGAAAGTTACTAAGTATTGGGAAGCTATTAAGCACATTATGGCAAGGACAAATTTTCCAGCTTCAAAATTTTATTTGAAAGCTTGAGTTTTATCATTGGCAACAAATACTGTCAATTGTTTTCCTTGAGCGAACAGATACACTTAGTTATTTTGGAGAAAATCTCTGCCTCATACCCTAGTCTGAAGAATGACTCTTTGTCAGTTGTTCTTTCACATAAAAATAAAGTTGCATGAAAAAAATGACTGGTTCGGCTTTCAACTAAACAATTGCACAAGTACTTTCACTCAGGATCTTTGTCCTGGAATGCGGCAGATGCTCTATTTATTCTCCCCATTTTGTCCCACTAAATATTAACTCAAGGGTTGAGATTTAATACAATTAAAAATTTTTATTGCTTCATCAAGGACATTTTTCGGGGACACTGGCTGTTTTCTTCGTAACTGCTCCTATGATGAACACCGGTACGGTTTAGTGCCATTGCTTTGATTCATGCTAAGGTATGAGCCATTTTGTTCACCATTGTTTTCATATCATTAGTGAAAATGTCATTACAGTGAAAAAGACAAATAATGTCTTAGTATTATTATGAAATAATTTTTGACCTCTCAGATGACCCTGAAAATGTCTTGGGTACCATCAGGTCTTGGGGTCTCAAAGTGGAGTCTGCAGATGCATGGATTGCACTTTGCGAACCACTGGGCTTGATCATTTTGAAGGTCCTGCTCAGCTGATTTTTTTTTTTTTTTTTTTTTTTGAGATGGAGTCTTGCTCTGTTGCCTAGGCTGGAATGCAATGGCACGATCTTGGCTTACTGTAACCTCTGCCCCCCAGGTTCAAGCAATTCTCCTGCCTCAGCCTCCCAAGTAGCTGGGATTACAGAAGTGCACCACCACACCTGGCTAATTTTTTATATTTTTGGTAGAGACAGGGTTTTGCCATGTTGGCCATGCTGGTCTTGAGCTCTTGACCTCAGGTGATCCACCCGCCTAGACCTCCCAAAGTTCTGGGATTACAGGCATGAGTCACTGCGCCTGGCTGCCTCCTCTAGTTTTTTATTCTTCCCGTCAGTTCTTCCCTTGTTTATTTACTTACCATAACTACATAGAAGTGACCTCAGGATGCTCTTTAACAAGTCATCACCATCATAATGTACACCATTGCCTTCTCTCCAGCTTTTGGGTATTGTATTAGTTCGTTCTCACATTGTTATAAGGAAAATATCTGAGACTGGGTAATTATAAAGGAAAGAGGTTTAATTGACTCACAGTTCTACATGGTTGAGAAGGCCTCAGGAAACTTAGAATCATGGTGGAAGGTGAAGGGGAAGAAAGCACCTTCTTCACAGGGTGGCAGGAAGGAGAGTGCCAGCAGGGGAAATGCCAGGTGCTTATAAAACCATCAGATCTCATGAGAACTCACTATCAAGAGAACAGCATGGGGGAACCACCCCCACGATTCAATTACCTCCTGCCAGGTCTCTCCCACAACATGTGGGCATTGTGGGGAATACATTCAAGGTGAGGTCTGGGTGGGGATGCAGCCAAACCATAACAGGCATGGAGGAGCAGGAAACACACACACAGTGTTTATCAACTTAGTTCAATGCCAGAAATATTAACGTCTAAAAACACTTGAGTTTTAAACCAAGAATAGACAGGTAAGGGGGAGGAAACAATACCTTAATATGTTATCCAGAGCCATTAACACATGTGAAAAAGAATACGTGTCTGATAAGTGGCTTGTATTTAGAGCACATAGAGAACTATCACAACTCAATAATAAAAAGAAAATAACCTAATTAAAAATGATCAGAACAGACATTTCTCCAAAGATGTACAAATGGCCAATAAGCACATGAAAAGATGCTTAACATCAGGGAAATGAAAATCAAAACCATGAGAGAGCATTTTATGCCCAGTGGCTATATATGGCTGTAATCAGAAAGTTAGTCAAGTGTTGACGAGGATGTGGAGAAATCAGAACCTCATACATTGTTGGTAGGAATGCAAAATGGTGCAACTACTTTGGAAAACAGTTCAGCAGTTCCTGAAGAAGTTAAACATAAAGTTGCCATGTGACCCAGGAGTTTTACTCCTAGATGTATACCCAAGAGAGATAAAAGCATATGTCCACACAAAACTTGTACCTGAATGTGTATAGCAGCATTATTCCTAATAGCCAAAAGCAAAAGGTGGAAGCAACCCAAATTTCTATCAACTGATGAATAGATGAGCAAAATGCGGCATATATATAGAATGGAATGTTATTCGGCCATAGAAAGGAAGGAAATCCCGACTCAGGCTACAACATCGATGAACCTTGAAAATCGTGTGTTAAGTGAAAGAAGCCAGGCACAGAGACCATATGAAATGTCCTGAATAGGCAAATAGATAGGGGCAGAAAGTAGATCACTGGTTGGTTAGGGCTGGGGGAGGAGGTGGATGGAAAAAGTGGGGGGTGATAGCTAAAGGACACAGGGTTTCTTTTTGAGGTGATGAAAATGTTCAAAAACTTATTGTGCTGGTAGCTGCACAACTCTGCAAATATACTGAAAAGTATTGAATTGTATACTTTAAATAGGTGAAGTGTACGGTACGTGACTTATAGCTCCATAAAGCTGTTACAAAAAAGAAAAAGGAATGTGTAGGTAGTGGAGGAGGTCGTCACTGAAAAACTGGATCCAGAAAACTTGGCCAATTAGTATCTGTAGAGAAGAGTAGGATGGGGCTTCTTCTCCCTTGAGAAGGATTTTCTGCTGAGGACAAAATAAGGCTCAAGACCTCCCATTTCCTTGTGCTCTGTTTCTATTGCACCAAGAAATCTTCAGATTATTAGTTCAGCATGACACAGGGAAGGGGTGGAGCTTGGGTTGGGAAATTGAAACTTTCTGGCTTCTGGAAAGAAATAAGCCGTGTAAAAAGAACGAACTAGTATTCTGATTTATATTTGAGTCTTTTGTGAGTTTAGTTAGCTGGAGTTTACCATTGAAAGTCTGATTGGCCGGGCACGGTGGCTTATAGCTCCATAAAGCTGTTACAAAAAAGAAAAAGGAATGTGTAGGTAGTGGAGGAGGTCGTCACTGAAAAACTGGATCCAGAAAACTTGGCCAATTAGTATCTGTAGATACTAATCCCAACACTTTGGGTGGTCGAGGCGGGCCTGTAATCCCAACACTTTGGGAGGTTGATGCGGGCGGATCACAAGGTCAGGAGATCGAGACCATCCTGGCTAACACGGTGAAACCCCGTCTTCACTAAAAATACAAAAATTAGCCGGGTGTGGTGGCTGGCACCTGTAGTCCCAGCTACTCGGGAGGCTGAGGCAGGAGAATGGCGTGAACCCGGGAGGCGGAGCTTGCAGTGAGCTGAGATTGCGTCACTGCACTCCAGCCTGGGTGACAGAGCGAGACTCCGTCTCAAAGAAAAAAAAAAGAAAAAAAAGAAAGTCTGATCATCTCTGGGTTTGTTGAGCAAGTTCATTTCGGATACTGCGAAGTTGAAGATCTGATGTTGGACAGTGATATATTCATCAAGGCCAGTCCAAGCCCTGAGGTCTCTTGAAAGCCTAGCCACTGACTTTTCCTGGGTGAGACCCACGACCTTCCTGCCTACACATCTTTCTAACTGCAACCAATGTGGCATCATGATACATGTGGTGACATTGATTTTCAGTAGCCTGTGCAAGAATCCTGCCAGTTCTGTGGACCAACCATCCAGTTTTTAAATGAGACTCTTAATTGCTATTGACGGATCTGACATTCTCAGTATGGGCCTGTGGCCATTTATTTGGCTGCTTTGACTTGGGAGGGTGAAAAATGCACTCAGAAATGGAAGAGTGTTTGACCCTGCTGGGAGACTCAGTGGCCTAGAACTTGTTACTAAGGCGATGCTGTGCATGTCTCTCCTGCTCTTGGCCCTGCTTTTTCAGCTGGCAAGGACGCAGGAAGGCACATCATGCAAGGTTGAGATGGAGAGGGAGAGGAAGATGGGAGGACCATCCAGGAAGTGGGCAACATGTGTGAGCCAGGAAGGTGAAAGGCACATTTGAAGGTCATGTTATCTCCTTGGCAGGTTTTCATTTATACAGCAAATACTTACTGAGTTCCAGGCGAGGCAGTACTAGAGAGCCAAGAGGACTAACCAGCCACGCCCTCAAGGGGTTCATGTTCTGAAATATGGGTTAGGTGACCACATTCACTAATCTGCTGATGAGGATGCCTAATTGGTTGCATAGTTGGCTGCATGGTCATAGGTGCTAAATATTTAAGTCAGGATGCTTCCAGAAGGCTCTGAAAGTATGGGTCTGGGGAGGGTGGGAAGGACACAGATAGTGACAGAACTGGTGTCCTCCAACACTGAGGATGAGGAACAGGGCCGGCTTGAGCAGCAGAATTCAGGGGCAAGATCTGCATATTGACTCATATATGTATATCGCATAGTGATTGCTCCCTTCTGCTTCCTTCTTCAATGCCCATCACACGGTACTCTCCAAAGGCCCCATGCTTTGGGGACCCTGTTGTAATCACCCTATTTGCTAGTGCCTAGTGGGCATCACATTGAGAAGACAAAGTTTGACTTTGAAGGAAAGACCTGGGGCTGTGACCTCAGGCCTGTCAGAGGCTCAGAGAAAAGAGTGGTAAGGTAAATTAGCAGAAAAGGAAGGTAAATTAGCAGAAGGTAAGCAGGAAGGGAGAACCCCAGAGAGAGGAGAAGCTGGTCAGAGGTTTAGCAATAGGGGCAGAGGGGCCTTGCAGGGGAAGTCTTTGCCGGCAGAAGGCTCTGCTCCATGATGGATGGGGTCTGTATGGCATTATTCTATTTCCATTTCACCAGACTCTGTTGTTATTTACACTTTAAAATATTATGAGGTGCAACAGAGAGAGAGAAATGGTATGAAAAGCAGCAGAAGTTTGACAGTAACAAATATAACTAGGTGGCAAAATGAAAGCAAGAAGATAAGAATAGATTAGGATATTAAGAAAAACAAGGTATTTATTTCAAAAAAGAGGAAGAGAAACTAAAGTCAAAAGAGGAATTTAAAGAAGATGAATTTTACTACAGTGCTGGGAATTGGAAACTGGCATAAGAAAACAATAACTATTCACAGGGGCAGATCTAGATTTTGGGGGCCTGGAGCTTAACCAGTTTTGGTAGAGGGCTTATAAGAGAAAGGCTACAAAACTATGGATACAAAATTAGAAATAAATCCTGGAAGGGGCCTCTACTGGTGGTGGTCCCTGAAACTTCAGCTGCAGAAGTGTCACAGTAAATCCTCCTATGATTATGTGGTAGAGGCTCCCTGATCTGTCCAGCCACTCTAGTGTTCCTTCATATGGCCTCCAGCATCAGCTGTAGAAGGGCCCTGTTTGGGGTTGGATGTGGTGGCTCACACCTGTAATCCTAGCACTTGGGGAGGCTGAGTCAGGAGGATTGCTTGAGCCCAGGAATTCACGATTAGCCTGGGCAACATGGCAAGACCCTGTCTCAATAACAAATTAAAAAAATAAATATTTAAAAATTAAAAAATAAGGACCCTTTCTGGCATCCTTTGCCAGTGACCCATTGTCTCCCGGGCACAGATGAGACTCCATAGTGGGCACATCAAACCCTCCATGGACCAGCCTGGTATCCCTGTTCCTCCTTTGCATTTTACAGGTTGCCAACGCCTATTACCTGCCACTCCCTGAAGACTCCAGCAATACTGTTCTATTGCCTCTGTCTGGCACATTCCCCCAACTCACGCTCTCTACATCCTCATTCTGCTCATCCTTCAAGAGCCCCAACTTCTGTCTTCCTGGGCTGGGTGACCTGTCCAGCCTGGGTGCTCTCATAGCCCTCATTGCCTACTTTTATCATAGGACTTTCCGTGATACAATACAATAGGTATTGCATTTGCCTATTACTCCCCACTGTCTATACCCCCTGGCCGCATGCTCAAATTAAGACATGAGCGGATAGCTTGGATTTAAATCTGGCTATGCAACCTTGAGCAAGTAGTGTAACCTCTTTAGTACTTACTTATAAAAAGGAAATAATGATAGTACTCACTTCTGAGTTGTCATGAGGGTCAAATGAGATAATTCATGTAGTGATTAGCCTGGCACATGGACAGTGGTCTGTGGTGCTTACTCCTCCAGCTATGGAGAATGGGGACTGCTGAATTTATTCTTGTATCCCCTGCATCTAGCACAGTGCCTGGTGTTTAGAAGACACCATGGAATTTAGCCAAAATGCATAATTTGGATTAACCTGGAAGACAGTCCATTTAAATGACTGAGAAATGAAAATGATAAAGTGCTTTCCCCTCAAAAATGAAAATAGCTATTAAAAGTAATGGCAAAAGGAGCGGGTGGAGCTCGGAGGTACAACATTGGACAGCAGATCAAAAGTAATGGCGAAAGTCACCATTACTTTTGCGCCTACCTAATTGATTTTTAAAAAGAAAGCATGCTAAAATATAAAAATACAAGCATAAAGTAAAACTACCAATAGCTAAAGTGACCATACAATTTATCACACAGACAGGAACACTTTGCAGAATGAAGCAGAGTGTTCTTAAAATTAGACTGTACCTGGCAGACCAAGATGTATGGTCACCCCTCCTACAAGTTCCACTCTCCAGAGATGGCCACAGTTAGCATTTTTGTTACATAGCCATCTAGTCTTTTTTTCCTTATGCTTATTCTGTAAATAATATTTTCTAATTTGCTTTCCTTTTACTTAACAATATGTCACAAAATCCTTTCGTGTCAATAAATACAGATCCTTATTATTTTTAATGACTGTTTACTACTTCATTCAAATGTACCTAAGTTTATCTAACGGGTCCTGCATTGATGAATATTTAGATTATTTCAAATTTTTGAGAATGATAACATATTTATAAATAAATTTCAAGTTGCTTGTTATCACTTCATGGATTGGAATTTTGCAGGGACAATATTCACCTGGCCAATTTTTTTCTGTAGGGTGCTTTACCCTCCTCCCCTTCTCCATGTCTGTGTCTGTGTCTCTAGCGGCCTAGTTACTAGTTACACTCTTGTGGACTGGCTATTCTCCCTATGAGCATTCGCAGAGAGAAGTTAGCGTGTCCTCCCTCTCAATTAAATGCTATTTTTAAAAGCCATTTTATTGAAATAACTAGGTAAAAACAGCAACTAATATCTTTGACAATTGTATTTAAATAGTTGAATTTCATCAAGAAGTAAAGACTGATGGATGCTGGTGTTTGTTAGGTACCATTCTTACTGGTCCATCATTCTATTGCTGATTGAGTAAATTGTTTGGTTCCTTCATTCACACATTCTTTCATTTAGAAACTACTAATCACACACTTGTGCGGGTCATGGAGAAAGTTTCTGCAATTTAAATCAAATACAGTAAAACCTCATTATGCAGATTCCACTGGTTCATTAAAGAACTTTCACTGTCCTCATGATTGGTGTCAGTCATTCATATATCTCACTTTAATTGAGAAATCCCAGCTCCTATTTCTACCAATGATTGTCTTCTGTGTGGAACTCCAAGGCATGCTAGCCCCTTGATACCCTTAAGGAATATAGCTGAGAGAACTTTGCAATCTCCGGACTTGGGCAATCCATAAGAGCACTTCTTGTGAGCATGGTGTAGATGAAGACTAGCAGAGAAAAGCAAAGCTGTGCTGAGCTGCATGCAGATCTGGGCTATTGTATTAGTCTGTTCTCATGCTGCTAATAAAGACATACCCAAGACTGGGTAATTTATGAAGCAAAAGAGGTTTAATGGACTCACAGTTCCATGTGGCTGGGGAGGCCCCACAATCACAGTGGAAGGCAAAAGGCATGTCTTACCTGGTGGTAGACGAGAAAAAAAATGAAAAACCAAGCAACAGGGGTTTCCCCTTATAAAACTATAAAACCATCAGATCTCGTGGGACTTATTCACTACGATGAGAACAGTATGGGGAAAACCACCACCATAATTCAATTATCTCCCACTGGGTCCTTCCCCTAACAGGTGGGCATTATGGGAACTACAATTCAAGATGAGATTTGGGTGGGGACACAGCCAAACATATCGGCTATTAAACAGAGAACTTATCAGGTCCCAGCAGATGGGAGGCTGAGGAGCGCTGGATGAACTGAGGATTTCACAGTTGTTTCAGAGCAGGATAATGAGCCAAGAGGTGAGAGCATATTGATAGAAAGACAATGCAAAGCTGAAAATGGAGAGACACATAAGAAGTATCTGAGGGAAAAGGCTAAAGATGACCAAGCTACACAGAAACAGACCTACAGCCGGCCCTGACTTCAAACTGATGTGATATGATCAAGCACCAAGGTGAGTGTATCAGTTTTCTATGGCTGTGTAACAAATTACCATGAACTTTGTGGCTTAAAACAACACCCTCTTGTAATCTCACAGTTTCCGTAGGTTAGAGGTCTGGGCACAGTGAACCGGGTTCTCTGCTCAAGGTCTCTTACAAAGTTGAAATCAAGTTGTCGACAGGCCTGGATTCTCACCTGGAGCTCAGCATTCCCTTCCACATTTATACACTTATTTTTTTTTCTTTTTTCTTTTTTTTTTTTTTGAGATGGAGTGTCACTCTGTCACCCAGCTGAAGTACAGTGGCACCATCTCTGCTCACTGCAACCTCTGCCTCCTGGGTTCAAGTGATTCTCCTGCTTCAACCTCCCAAGTAGCTGGGATTACAGGTGCATGCCACCATGCCCGGCTAATTTTTTTTTTTTTTTTTTTTTTTTTTAGTAGAGACAGGGTTTCACCATATCAGCCAGGCTGGTCTCGAACTCCTGATCTCAAGTGATCAGCCCACCTCAGCCTCTCAAAGTGCTGAGATTACAAGTGTGAGCCCTTGTGTCTGGCCCCCACTCACTCTTAATGGACAGACACATTCAGGATGGTGTGTATAAGAAGGCAACTGATAAGGGATGCTCTGTCCTAGACCTGCTCTATCCTTTCTTGCCCTCCAGAGGTTCTGTGGACAGGTCAGTGAAGCACTGTGGTGAAAGCCTCATTGGTCATCATCTCACACAGATGGGACTACGTTTTTACCTTGCGAATTTCAAGCTGCTAAGGGCTGCCTCCACATCCTTCACATGCTTCAGTGGTAAAAATGAAGGGAGAGGAAGGCAGCGGGATGTCAGGGCCCTTTGGTCCTGAAGAGGTGCCCTGTTCAGCCAGACTCTAGCAAGGGAAATGGGTAGGGAGGGAAGCAGGAATCCTTGTAATCATAGTAACCAGTGGTGTAAATTGAGACACAGAGACTTGGGCTTTGGTTGCATTTCAAGTCCTAGCCTCTGAAACTCTAGCCTTTGGGGGCCACTGTCTTATGCTATAGGTTGAATGGGTTAAACCCATATTCACAAAGCTCGTGGAGAGACTTCCTTTGGCAACTACTGAAAACTGTCAGCATCAGGGAAAGGTCTTGGTGGAACCAGAAAAGCAATAAAACTCTGAAACACCAGAGTCTGCAGGGACTTACACCACCCAGCACTGGGGAACTCAGGAAACAGTGAGGAGTGGAGGAGTCGGGTGAGGATTCAGCCTCGGAGTTTTGTGGGCATCCTAATGCTGGACGAGTGGCTAGACTCACTTATTAGTGATGTGAAGTAATGCCTCACATTCTCCTTGCTGGGCTCGTATTTAAATCAATGCTTAGTAGAGGGACAGATTGTTTAGTTCATAGTATTTAGTCTTTCACGTAGAGCGCTACATTATTGGCGAGCACTGAGGTCAATTGCTTTCTCTGCATGCAGGCCTGGGCTGAAAAATTAGAAAGAAGAGGGAGTCCAGTTCTATGCCTGCCCTCTGATGTCCTCCTATCTGCCAGGAACCATGTTCTAAGTGACTTATATAAGTATGGTTATCCACCCACCCCACTGCTACTGCTTTTTTTTTTTTTAACAGGTGGGGAAACTAAGGCATAAAGAGGTCAATTGTTTGAGGCCACATGAATAATAAGTGGCAGAACTGGGATTTGAACCAAGTCAGGGTAGGGTCAGAGTCCTTGTGCTTAGGGGCCAGGCTATTCTGGCCTCCCGCCATGCTGTGAGGCATGATGGCATAGAGCATGCACAGAATTGGCACTCTTTTTCCTGACATGCAATATCCGCAAAACAGGTAAAAATGTCTAGTGCCTAGAGGTCAGTAAAGGGGAGTATGGGGTGCCTAGGTGGCAATGATGGGTCTAAGGGGGTGTCCTTTCTCTCTCCACCACACCCTGCCTGCAGGATTACTGATTGCAGCATTACAGAAATGCCGCTTTCCTCTTCAGGGCGATTGGTGCTTGCAGTGCCAGATGGTTGTCCTCAGGGTTCACCGCAGCTGAGCATAAATATAAAAACCACCATTTCTAAGGGGGGCCCGATGATGCCCAGGTGTGTGGTTCCAGAGCAATTTTGCCTCGAGTAAATCAGCAGGTCCATATTAAAGACACGTGTTAATTTATTGCAGCAGGATTTTATGGCTTCGTCAGTCATTAGAAAATTTCGTACCAGAAATTCTTTCCTCTTTAATCTTAGTGGGATTGGCATTACACATAACTTGACTATTAAGACAAGAATATCTTGCAGATAGGGAGGTCATTAATCTAAAGGGTTTTTGCAGTGTGAAATGCAAATGCTCAGTGACAGGTATGCCAGGATCCCCCAAAGCCTTCTTAATCTGCCATAAAGGGATCCAAGGAAAGGTTTGATTATTTTGTTAACACAAATAAGAAGCCCTCGTGCAGCTCAGCTCTCTTTGCAGCTCCAATTCCTTTCCCGTTTGTGCAGATAAACTTTCCAGCCCCTGGAGGGTCAGCTCATCAGCAGCTTCTTTCCCCCTGTGTTCCCAATGACAGACCTGGGATTTGGGGTCTCCATTCACAGAAGGTGAGGGTAAAACAAAGATGCTGTCTCTGCAGTGGAGCTCTGCGAGCCTCTGTGACCAGTCCTTTCTTGTAGACTCCTCTCCCTCTGCGGGGGCACGCCTGAATGTTTCCATATATGTCTTCTGGGCTGATGGTGTCACTGGTCAATTCTAGGAGCCAAGCGATATTAACGCATCAGTCATCCCTGCAACAAGCCAGGAGTTGGTAGGCTCCAATTCTAAAACAGCTTTGCCAGAGTAGTTGTGTGACCTTGGGCAAATCCTCCCTGTTGCCTCAGTTTCCCTAACTGGGACAATTGATTGCTAAAGTCCTTTCAGGTTTTTTTGTTTTTTTTTGAGATCAAGTCTTACTGTGTCACCAGGCTGGGGTGTAGTGGTGTGATCTCTGCTCACTACAACCTCTGCCTCCTGGGTTTAAGTGATTCTCTTGCCTCAGCTAATTTTTCTATTTTTAGTAGAGATGGGATTTCACTATGTTGGCCAGGATGGTCTCGATCTCTTGACCTTGTGATCCACCCACCTTGGCCTCCCAAAGTGCTGGGATTACAAGTGTGAGCCACTGCACCCAGCCTGTCCTTTCAGTTTTAAATGCTATTATAAAATCCATTTAAAATGGATTATTAATGAAACAAATTGCCATAAACTTGGTGGCTTAGAATGACAGTAGCTTCTGTTCCACAATGTGCGGGTCTGGAGATCCTCATTGAAGAGTCTCATAATTAGCTCACTTTATTCAGTATGTTACACCTCTGGTTATTTATTACACTAGGCCAGACAATGGTGTAGTAGAGTAAGTGTTCAAAGGGTTGGCTCTGCTGTTGGACTTCCTAGTTCAAATCCTGGCTCTGAGTGATTTTGGACAAATTTTGCAACCTGTCTATGTCTTAGTTCTCTCCTCTAAAAGTGGGCATGACAATAATAGCACCAACCTCACAGAAAGCTTGTGAGAATTAAAGAAGCTTAATGCAATTCTTGGTGTACACTAAATACTAAATGTTAGCTGTATTATGAATTTTATTATTTGCTGTAACTTAGAAAAACTATGGGCTTAAATTGCTGTGGCAAGTTTAGCGAGCAAACCACTTCCCCCAGCAAAAAATAAAAAAATTGGCCTTGATTTAGAGACTGGTATAGAAAGGTGGAGAACCCTTTCCTTTCCCCATACCCTAAGTTTTTTGAGGGTATTTGCCTTCCTTGGAAGGAGGAAGGTGAGGACAGAAACTCTTTTGGGTTCTGCAGTGGTCCTTCCTGGGGTTGGCTCATGGTGTGCTCCCTCCTTGCCTTTCTGGAATCCATGGACCCTCCTCTCCTACTCCCAATAATCCCTCACCCAGGTGCTCTGTGTGCAGCTTCCTGGTTGCCCACCCCACAAACCTGTGGAGCACTCGTGGAACCGCCTGTGGTTTTGTGGCAGCAAGGCATCTTTGTGTCTTTCTTTCCCCTTCACCACTTTCTCTCCCTCCTCTTTGCCTGTTTTTTTTTTTTTTTTTTTCCTCCCCTGCACCACCCTCCAGGGACTCCCTTCTGATTCCTTGCTCCATCTTCTTCTCCTCATGTTGAGTTCTCTAAGGACTCATCCACAGTGGTTGCAGCTTTGTGCCTTGCAAAGAAAATTCTGTCCCTCTGCACCTTTCAGGAAAACTACCAGCCCAAAAAGTTTAGGGAAAAAAATTCATTATCTTTAATAGGATTTCTTTACTAGCCCTGGCCAGGAGGGACCCAAGTTCCCAGGAAATCTAAATTAATAAGTACCCTATCATGGGGTGTGGAAAGGAGGAGGGTGGGCGCGGGGGCGGTGGGTAACCAAACTGAGGTCTAATTTCCATTTAAGCTTTGCCAGGAAGGGTGAGAGTCTTGAGCAGAAAATCTAAAAGACAGTCTAGCTAGGAAAAAGAATTGAAAGCATCCCTGAGAATCCCAGGACTGTTTGGAATCCATTTTGAGCGAAGTGGAAATATTTGGATGAGTGAAACGGCTGCTCTCTTTTAATTGGCCTCCGGTTGATCAGGGACTGCTATCTACGACCATAAGAGGGTTGTCAGGAAAATCAGCGTATAGAACATTTCACTAACAAATTCCTAATTTCATCTGTGCCAGCCACAAAACTTATTGTACTCATTTTGGCTCTCGAACGAAAGAGCAACTGGCGGGTACCTTTGGGGTCTCAGAAGAAGATTTAGAGAGGTTTGTTAGTCTATTAGGAAGCAGAGGGAGCAGCTCTTCCCTTCAGCTGCGCACTCTAGAGAAGTCTATTAGAAACTCTCCATGTACGGCTCCAATCTCCTTCCTCTTTGATTCAATCACCCCAAGTCATTAGGCTGGTTGAATGCCACTTTAGACTGTACACCATAAATAATTAAAACGTAGAAACATGTGCGGTCACCTGATGCAGTCCCCACGGGAGGTGGCAACACAGAGGATGTCTGACTCTGTGCCGAGCTTCTTGCCGATGGCCGGGATTTTAAAACTGCCTCTTTAGTCCCAGCCCAGTCCTGTAAGCAACAGTCCCACATTTCACACCAGCACCATCCTGGCGTTTGTGGCGCCCGACGAAATCCACAGAGCTAATCTTGACATTAGAACCTGCCCGCCTAGGCCAGCTCCTCTTCCTGCTGTTACATTTCAAGACCATCCCCCCAAATCTTCAAGTCACCCAGTATGGCAGATGGCATTCTCCAAAAAGGGCTGTGTGTTAATTTCTTAGGGCCGCTGAAACAAATTGCCATAAACTTGGTGGCTTAGAATGACAGAAATGTATTTTCTCATTGTTCTGGGGGCCCCAACTCTGAAATCAAAGTGTTGGTGGGGTTATGCTCCCTCCAGAGGCGCTAGGGGAGGAGACTTTCATGCCTCTTCCAGCTTCTGGTGGCTCCTGGCTTCCCTTGGCATGTGGCTGCACCACTCCAGTCTCTGCCTCAGTCTTCATGTGGCTTCCTTCCCTGTGTGTCTGTCTCTGTGTCTGCATGTCAAATCCTCTTTTTATGACACCAGTCATTGGATTTAGGGCATATCCTAAAGCAGTATGACCTCATCTTAACTAAAATTCATCTGCAAAGACCCATTTTCCAAATAAGGTCACATTCTGAGGTCCTCAGTAACATGAAGTGTGTGTGTGGGCGGGGGGGGGGGGGGCGTGGGGTGTTTGGAGTCCATTCAACCCACTATATTACATAAGTCATCTTTCCTATCCCATGGGCTCTTCCAGAACCTTGCTGTTCTCCCACGAACAAGTGAAGTTGATGCCCCTTCTCCTTGAACTGGGTGTGCCTTGGCAACCACTTTGACTAACCAAGTGTGGTGGAGTGATGCTGTGTGACTCCTGAGGCCAGCTCATAAAAGACACACAGCTTCTGCCTGCCTCTTTTGCCATGCTTGCCCTTGGGATGCAGCCACCATGCTGTGAGGAAACCCAGGCCCATGGACATGACCATGTGGAGAGAAACTGAGGGTCCCCTCCCCTTAGCCTTAGTTTAGTTCCTAGAGACAGCCAACACCAAGGTGCCAGCCAAGCCACTGAGCCATCTGGGAAGTGGACTCTCTCGCCTCAGTCAGTTGCCCCAGCTGGTGCTGCATGGAGCACAGATCAGCCCTCCCTACTGAGCCCTACCCAAATTGCATATTTATAAGCAAAATAGTGATTGTTGTTTTAAGCCACTAATAGGGACATTTTAAGCCACTGGTGACTGGTGTTTTATGTAGCCTTAGACATTCCTAGAATACAGAGCCTAAAACCTTCAGAGCATTGTAATTCTTCTCTCCGCAGTCCCCTTCCTACCTGTAACTAGTTAGTTCACAGTCTCCTTTCTTATGGTCCCACCTAGCTGGGTACCTGATTATGTCACTCTGGGTTTATCATTAGCATCCTTTTTTTTCTTGCTGCTATTAAATTTGCCGTATTAGTTTCCATTTTATTAGTGTTTGTCTGATATTGCTTTTTTTCATTTAATTTTAGACTGTTTTGTGCCATTTCTTCTTAAGTATGTCTCTTACAAATAGCACAAAGTTGAATTTCAGTTTTGTTTTTCAGATAGCGTTTTGCTCTGTTGCCCATCCTGGAGTACAATGGTGTGATCTCTGCTCACTGTAGCCTTGATTTCCTGGGCTCAAGTGATCTTGCTGTCTCATCACCCCAAGGAGCTGGGACTATAGGTATGAGGCACCATGCCTGGCTATTTTTTTTGTAGAGATGGGGTTTTTGCCATGTTGCTCAGGCTGGTCTCAAACTCCTGAGCTCAAGTGATCTGCCCACCTTGGCTTCCCAAAGTGCTAGGATTACAGGAAGGAGCCACAGAGTCTGGCCTATGGTTAGCATGTTAACTGGCCTCTAGACTTTGATTCCTCCCTTCCTGCATCCTACCAAAAGATCTCTCTAGCACACTTTGGTCTTGCCATGGTCCTGCTCAAAATTCATTGATGGCTCTCTATTGCTTAGAAGATTTTTCCCATGTCCTTTAACTGACAGTCAAGACTTTAATCTGGCCTCAGTTCTGGCCTACATTATCTCCCATATCTTCTCCATAAAGATTCTATGCATCCAACAAACTAGGTTATTCACTGTTCTGAACATATCTTGAGCTGGATTTTCTGCTTTCTGATATTCCCTTGGTACCTTTTCAACATTTAATAATGTTTTTTGAGCACCTGTTCGTGCCAGGCAATGTACAGGAAACTGGAGAACACCACCTCCCTTTCCTGTCTTCTCACTTCATCTAACTGAAATCCTACCCATTTGCCAAAGCTCAGCTCCAAACCTCATTTCCTCCACAAAGCCTCCCCAGATATGTAGCCATTCTTTTTTCTGAAATCGCTGATATCTTCTTCTCTAAGCAAATTAAGTGACTTGCAGCTCTGTGGCCACCCTATGTTTTCCCAAGCCTCCTGGCCCTCATGCATTGCTGGCTTTTCTTTCTTTACCCGTTTCCAGTGGCTAACTCCCACTAATCTTCATGCTTCAACTCAGGTACCATTTCGTTTTCAGAAGTTTTCTGTGACACACTTGGTCTGGCTTAGAAATCCCAATGGATGATGATGCTAGGCATAGAATGGATCCCAGGGCTATCTCTGTGGCCCTGGGAGGCATGGACTGGGTCTTTAATAAAATAGAGACCTTATGCCTAGACCACAGAGAGTGCCCCATCAGTGTTTATTCAAAGACTGAAGGTTGAATACATGAGGAATGCACTAGAAAGATTTCAAAGGCCTTTCAACATGGTAGATATGGGAAAAAGATTTGGAAAGTGGCTTTGCTTACCTGTTAAAGGTTTGTGGTTGTATTTCAGGTTCCTTGAGTTGATTTTTTGAGCTCAGCTCCAGGTAAAGAAAATTTGTACATCCTCTTCTTGGTCCCCAAGCATACTTCAGTAATGAGGAAACTTTTTAACCATAAGACAACCAATTTAGCATTTTGCTAGTTGTTCTTTGTCTTCTGTGTAAAAGTATTATCTTGTCAACCAAACTGTAAACTTTACAAGCATAGGGAGTGCATAGTCTATTTCTTTTTCTTTTCTATTCCTTTCTTTCCTTTTTTCTCCCTGCCTTCCTGCCTCCCTCCCTCCCTTCCTCCCTTCTTGTGTATGTGTGCGTGATTCTGATGCACACTGAAGTTTGGAAACCACTGCTCTAAAGAATAGCAGGGAACCAACTTGGCCAATTTGGCAAACCCTTAAGAGATCCACTCTGGGAACAGGTGTTTTGTTTTGTTAAGTTTGGGTCTGCCCCCCATTCATTTTGCCTCAGATCAAACCTATACCAGTAGTTCTTATTCCTGGCTGGGGAGCTTTTATTTTATTTTTGACTTTTAGAAATTGAGAAATAAAAATTGTATCTATTTATTGTGTACAATATATTGTTTTGAAGTATGTATACATCATGAAATTACTAAATTGAGCTAATTAACATATCCATTACCTCACATACTTATCATTTTAAGTGTGGTGAGAACACTTAAAATCTACTCTCTTAGCAATTTTCAAGAATACAATACATCATTATTAACTATAGTCACTATGCTGTACAATCACATGCTCCATTTCTCTTTATTCTTCCAAAGCCTCTATTTTATATTGGAAACACAAAAAACCCTCAATATTTATTTAGCAGATATTAGTGGGGAGACATAACTAACCCTGCAAAGTATTGTTGATTTGCTTTGAAAATCACTGCTTTCATGTATACCAATTTAGAAAGTGTTTCTTTGCTTTGAATGGATAAAAACTCCTAGACTTGTTGGACTACTGGAAGAAGTGAATTCTAAAGAAAACTGCATTCTGGGAGGAATTCCCCATCTCACATTCTTCAACTTGTCTTTCCTTTTGGGGATAGGATTGTGAACCCTGAGCTTCTTGGGATGTCATTATATATCCTAGGGTTTAATCACCCAGGACTTCCTCCCTCCCCTTGAATTGTCCCCAGGGACCATGAAGCCATTACTGTGAGAGAGAGGTAGGATCTTAGAAAAATCCAAGGTTTGAGCTATAGTTAGACCACCTTTCTTAGGCTCTAATATTAAATCCGTGACTCTTGAGAGCATTTGCTGGGGAAATCCATCATCCTTTTATTTGTATTTCCTGGGTCTCACTCAATATTATGACTCTAGGGAAAAAAATACCATGACTAGTATTTGAGAGGCTGGCACCTATAGTATCTTGAGTTAATGTTACTTGCAGCTTTATCCAGGAACAATTCTGTCGTGAAATACTTAACTGTAAAAGAAACGAGACTACTGAGTAGGACTCTTTTGAGTGTCTCTGGCATGCAGAGAGGCGATGGGGATCTTCTTGTGTACGTGTGGGAAAGTGAGGGGGGATGATAAATCGTGTGCTACCTCTCCTTTAAGAGCACGTCCTTTTATTTCTGACACTTAAAAAGACACTGTCAAAAAGATGTTTTACTGATTTGACTTTCTGTGCAGGAGAACGTGCAACAGTTACCTAGTAAGTGGTTTTATAGGGAGTTTCACCCACACGTTATAATAAACTGAGCCCAAAGATAACATATCTTTTGTGCTTTTACAGTGCTTGGATGATAACTGTGAAAAATTATCTAGTGGAGGTTAGCAAACTGTACCTGTGGTCTTTTTCTCATGACCTCTGTATGATAAAGTTTACTATCTTGGAGCATGATGCATTGTCAAATAATAGGTTTGCTTGTCTGGCCAACAAGAAGTAATTGAGGAGTGTTATAGTTTTACAATCGTGTTTCAATGACTCTGCTGCTTTTGAGTTGTTAGACCTGAACAAAATGGGTCAATGTTGAAAGAATAAAGTTTTTTTTCCTCTCTCCCCCTCCTCCATCTATCACCTTCCTTCATTTGAGAGTCTTTATGGGGATTTCTTGAAAAGGAGGGCTGGGGTAGGGGCCTCGGTTCTGATGATTCTCTGTCTAGGCATCCCAGGCTTTCAATCTGGGGCTCGAAATGGGACATTTGGTCTTAGTTTAATGACTGAGAGCAAAATCAGATTTGACTTACCCACGGATATCCACTGAGCACTCTTATTGTTTCTGTCCTTAGGGAGAAAATGGGCTAACCAGCTTATTTTGGTTTAAAGGTTCTTTGAATTCCAGATCTATGTCTTTAAGGAACTATTTCCCCTGTACATTCCTAAGACTTGCTGGAAGCAGATCAAAGCTGAATGATCTGGGACAGGTAGCAAATTTGCTACATTCCATTTTCTTTGGGGCAGGTCTCACCTAGCATTTTATAAAATACGCTCCATATAATACTAGTACCATGAGCTCTTTGTGATGAGGTGAGTTTGGGAAACATTACACATCTAATCTTTTTTTTTTTTTTTTTTTTTTTGAGACGGAGTCTCGCTCTGTCACCCAGGCTGGAGTGCAGTGGCCGGATCTCAGCTCACTGCAAGCTCCGCCTCCCGGGTTCACGCCATTCTCCAGCCTCAGCCTCCCGAGTAGCTGGGACTACAGGCGCCCGCCGCCTCGCCTGGCTAGTTTTTTGTATTTCTAAATAGAGACGGGGTTTCACCGTGTTAGCCAGGATGGTCTCGATCTCCTGACCTCGTGATCCGCCCGTCTCGGCCTCCCAAAGTGCTGGGATTACAGGCTTGAGCCACCGCGCCCGGCCTACACATCTAATCTAAACCCTTATTTTGGTGCCACATGATGAACATTCCATATTAAAGGCTTGTAGAAGGCCAATAGTAGGGAAATATTGGACTCTGGCATTTCTCCCAATGACCACAGAACCCCAACATCCTGAAGAGCTGGTGTGCTGCACAATGTATTTGGAAGGATTTTGAAAGTTGGAGGTTTGGTGATACATAAATATAGCCATAGTTCCTTCCAAAAAGGGTCCATCTGGAGACCAATCACTGCTTAGCAGCAAAACCCTGCAATATACACATGTACATACTTATCTTAGAAATAAATTTTAAATGGGGCTATTAAGATTAAAACTTGAGAGCTTCCCCACTCAGAGAAAGAGCCATCTCATTGTTATAGGGGCCAAGAAACTTTTTAGGAAAATAAATAAGATAAATGACTAGGATTCGTTTATTTGTACAGGAATGCTTGGTGGGCTTGTTTGTGTCTGCTGCTGGTGGGATTACTAAGCAATGAAGAAGGAGGCTGTTGGCTCTGGGAGAGAATCTAGTCTGAAGAACAAAAGTGTTAGGTGTGTCTAGCTAAATTCTGCAATAGGGCTCTGGAGGTCAAAAGGGAGTGATGGTTCTTCTCTGGCATGCTGCCTGCTACCTGTATGTGGTACCTCATGGTGGCAGCCTCCCCATAGAAAGGAAGGCTGTGCCTATAAAGTTCATGGAGACCTAACACTGCATTGGGACCCCTCTAAGAGATACAAACAGATGAGAGGACAGCTGTCAGCTCAGCATCCAGTGACAATGACAGGGCCCCATGGAGTAGTCTCAGTAGCCAAGCAGCAGGCAATGGTAGCAGCTTAGCTGGTGGCCTGGGGAAGCATGAAGAGGGCCCCTGGAGATGTGCAGGGGCGCCTGCCTGGCGTGTAGGAAGCAGACAGGATTAAACTGGGAGTGCTGTGGGTGCCACTTCCCGTCCCACCAGGGGGTGGGAATCTTGAAAGCAGGCCCCTCTCATGACAGGATTGAACTTTACCCAGAAGGTGGAGTCCATGGACATCCTTCCCATTACTCAAGTAATAGCACTCTAGACCAACCCAGTCCAGCTGCTGCAGATGGATGAGACAAGTGCTCCAGGGTGTACAGCTGGACCATCATATGGGATCCCATAAGATGGTTATATTAGTATCTATTTCTGCATGACAAGTGACTTCAAACGTTAGTGGCTTAAAAAATATTAAGCATTTATTATCTCTTACAGTTGGTCAGAAATTCAGGAGCAGCTTAGCTGGGTGATTCTTTTATTTTGTAGTGTATTTTTTTTTTTTTTTTTTTTTTTTTTGAGACAGAGTCTTGTTCTGTTACCCAGGCTGGAGGGCAGTGGTGGGATCTTGGCTCACTGCAGCCTCTACCTCTGGGGTTCAAGCAATCCTCCTGCCTCAGCCTCCCAAGCAGCTGGGATTACAGGTGCATACCACCATGCCTGGTTAATTTTTGTATTTTTAGTAGAGATAGGGTTTCATGTTGGCCAGGCTGGTTTTGAACTCCTGGCCTCAAGTCAACCACCCGCCTTGGCCCCCCAAAGTGCTGGGATTACAGGCATGAGCCACTGCACCTGGCTTTAGTGGGGCAATTCTGTCTCAGAGTCTCTCATGAGGTCAAAGTGAAGATGTGGTCAGGGCTGCATTCACCCAAAGGGTAACTGGAGCTGGAGGATCCACTTCCACAGTGCCACACTCACACGGCTGTGGGCAAAATCCTTAGCTCCTTCCTGGCTGTTGGCAAGAGGAGTTGGTTTCTTACCTTGTGGATCTCTCCATGGAGCTGCCTCAGTGTCTTTATGACACGTCACCTGGCTATCCCCAGAGTGAGTGATCCAAGAAAAACAAAGAGGCCACAATGCTTTTTATAACCCAGCCTCGGAAGTCAAACACATCACTTTGCCTTTAGAAGTTTATCACTGAGTCCAGCTCACACGTGAGGGGAGGGTAATGAAACTCCACCTTTTGAAGAGAGAAGTGTTAAAGAAATTGTGGACATATTTGAAGACCACCATAGTGGTCGTTCACTTGTACTTAATCTCCTCAAGTGGCGAAAAGGTTAATGGGAGAGTCAGGGAGCCTATGAAAGAAAGACTTTATTTGGAGAACGGTGACGATAAATTTGCTGGCCTGCCCAGAGGAGAAATCTGAGTTATAGAAAATCTTTTTTATTTATTTTGAAGTCAGAAGATGGGCTCCAGCTAGGACTGCTTGTTAACTTGGATGAAATTAAAAATAGCTTACACGTTAGGAAAGTAGGGGGATGATTAGTTCTCAGGATATATTAAATGTCCTCACACGAGACAGAGTCAGCCATTGGGAAGGGCTGCTTTGGCAAACATATGCTGTGTCAAACTCCGCCAGCAGATGCAGAATCTGCTGCTAAAGTTAGCTCCCTGAGAACAGAGCTGGATGGGCTGCCATGACAGATGTCTCTGAAACCAGCACTGAGACAAATATAATTCTTACCACTGGAAAGCAAGGCCCCACGCAAGAGCCTTCTCACCCTGTTGGAGGGGTTAAAGGGAGGTGTGAAGGCAGATTGAGGACCCCAAATGCTGACTCTTCCGTGATTCTTAAGAATAACGTCTGGTTTTGAAGCCACAAGGTATTGTGGTATTTTGCATTTCTAAATTTGGAAATCCCTCATAAGGTGAATGCTTGTTACTTTCAGAGGAACCCATGCTATGTAAAATCCAGGGCCTGATTGGAAGGCTTTTAAAACATGTATTTTGAGACTTATAGTCTGAAATGTTAGAGGCAGAGGAGATGAGATAAGTGTTCAAAATGCCTAAAACAGTAGGAGAGGAGTCAGAAAACTACAATAATGAGAAATGATTTAAATTATTTCTCTAGCACACAAACCAAATGCTTTTCCCCAAACAAGAAGGAGACCCAGTTTCATGGAGGATGACATACAGATGATGTCCACATGCCAAGCAATTCACTACATGACAGAGCGGGATTTCCCCAAGTGGCCCTCACAGAATTCTGTCCATGGGGATGCCTCACAAAAGAAGAATTCTCTGATAAATAAATTTGGGGAGTGATGCATCGCAATTCCCCTCTTACAGAGCCATGGAATGCATCTGCATTTGAATGACTCTGAGAAGCCCTTACATGAAGAAGCCTGTTTAATTTTGTTTAGCATCTTAGTTTCCAAACCTATGACCATGGACCTATTCCCCCTCTAAGTTCTATTGATCTCCAGCTCCCATTTCTATCCCTTTAGAATGTCAGCTTCATGAGGGCTGGTCTTTGTCCGTTTCATCTGTAATTATTAGCCCCACAGCCAGGAGCAGTGCCTGAAACCAGAGACGAAAGTGTTGTGAAGTGATAGAACTTAAGCTTTGGGGGCCCCTCATTTGCACAGGCCCCTTCCAAGGCCCTGTGCCTAATTTTGTATCCACAAATTGTGTTCTTTTCCTTAAAAAGGACTGTGAGAATTTGTATAAGCTTCTGACCTCACAAAACCTAGATCCACCCCTGTCTGGGACACACTAGGTGCTCAGCAAATCATTATTAGATAAATGAATGAACAAATGGATACTATGAAACTATTGGGTGGGAGCAACAGTAACTGTGGTTACAAAAGTAATGGCAAAAACCGTAATTAGTGTAATTACTGTTGCACCGAGGGAACAGTGTTCCCTGAAATACACACTGGGAAACTCCATCCTAGAGACAGAAGACTCCAGACAGGAGGGTGCAATGGTTAATGTCCATAGCAGATTCGGGAGGTATGAGTGCAAAATAAAATCTCATCTGGGAAAGAAAATAACTGCAAGATGTTGGAGCTGGAAGTAAAGTCCGGTTGATTTATGATTGACTATTTGCGTTTAACAGTGTGTTGTGCTCTCACCAGTTAGGATTTATCTGATAGAATGTGAGGGAATTTCGTTATGAGGGTTTAGAGGACTAACAAAAATCACAACGCAATATTGAATCATCTCACCTGGTTGCAGAGTTTCCTGGAAAGAGAAGTCTGGTGTCCCTGAACAGAGATCCTTAGCAGCTCCTGGGGTTGGCTGTCGCTCTGCTGGCCTGGAATGAGGTCCCTCTTAGGTGCAGCAGATTGGATTCTGACAGTGTAGGGTGATGAACAGAGAGGACCATAAAGCCCAGGGGCTGTTCGGTTCTGACCCCTCCCACCAGTTTTCCCCCTTTCAATTCTAAATTTGGGTTTGACCCTTACATAATGAGGCAGACTTTTAATAGTCCCGCCAGCCCTCACACATCCAGATCAACATTGTCTTTTAATGACAGTGCTTTGGGGAGCAGCATGCGGGCTCCAATACAGCTGTTACTAATAAAAATGTCTGTGGCCCTCTTTTGGAATTGCTTTTTGTGTCAATTATGAGGCGCATGAGACAAATCCATCCCCTTGGCCATATGTTGTGTTTGACCAAAAATGGTCTTACCCAGTTTATCCTGCAAAATGGCCCAGCATATTCAGCGAGCTTGATTTTGGAATCATTTGAGGGTTTTTATCCAAACTCAAATCCACTGTCAAAAGACAAAAATTTGCCAGTATTGAGAGTGCTCCAAAATATATGCTACACGGTATGAAAGCAGCTTCCCCCGAGGGCACCAAAACCATTCTGATCAAGGGCAATATCTCTGCAGAATGCACAGAGGGTTCTGGGAGAGCTGCTTACAAGTGGATGGCCTGTGCTGTCATTTGTCAAGTTCTGATAGAGTTTTGAAATCTCCGATTCTGAATCCCGGCTACTCATCAGAATCACCTACAGAGCTTTAAAAACTCTTCATGCTTGGACCTTTCCCCCAGACGGTCAGATTCAACTGGTTTGGGGTGGAGCCCAGGCATTGATGTGTGTATGTGTGTGTGTGATTTTAATGTGTAGCCAGGATTAACCTCTATGCTAAACAATCAATCTTATTAACTTTAGTCACAGTTGTTCCTGTTCAATTTTTCTGTTGAGATAAAAATCTGTTGTGACTAGGCAGGAGGCACCATTGAACGTTAATCAAACACAGATGGGGGATATGTTTCGCGGGCTGAATTTTCATCTGCGTAAGCTCGTGCTGTGTGGCATGACCACTAGGGGGCAGACTCTAACACTTATTGATAAGTGCCAAAAAAAAAAAAAAAAAAAAAAAAAAAATTCCAGGAAATAAAAGGAAAACTGGTTGGGGGCTTTGTTTGTAATCATATCACCCTTTCAAGTGAATCATTTTTATTAAGTCTTCCAAATACCATAATTTCTCTCTCTCTCTCTGTCTTTTAAACAGATATCACTCTATTGCGAGGGTGGAGTGCCTGGTGTCATCATGGCTCACTGCAGCCTTGACCTCCTGGGCTCAATAGATCTTCCCACCATGCCTGGCTAATTTTGTATTTTTGGTAGAGATGAGGTTTCGCTAGGTTGCCCAGGCTAGTTTCAAACTCCTGGGCTCAAGAGATTTGCCTGCCTCTGCCTCCCACTGCACCTGGCCTATGATTTCCTCAGAGGCCAGCAATGGAACTGCAGTGCTAACTATAGCAGAGGGGGTGGTAGAGGAAGAAAAGTTGCTGATGTGTTTTGAGCACTGTGGTGTGTTAGGGACTGTGTTGCGTGAATTGCATCCATTGGTCCATTACCTCATTTAATCCTGCAATAACCCTATGAAATAGCATTATCACTTCCTTTTTATAGGTGAGGAAACAGGCCCAGTGAGGTAAAGTCCCTTGCACAGCATCACACAGCTAGTAACTATTAACAGTAGATCAGTTTCAAATCCAGGGCTTTCTGATTTCTAAGTTCATGCTCTTTTTTTACGCACACAACCATTCTGTGGAAGGGTGGTGCTTTGGTGTGCACATTTTCATTTTGGTTTTTGTCATCACAGGTCAGATGGATTAAAGTGAGTGGTTTCATGCTATTCTTGTCATTCTTATAAGTGATATGCATCTGAATTGCAGATGTGCCTCCATAGATGTGGAGGGTCAGATTCTGTGCTCAAATCCCAGCTGTGAGGTGTAGGGAAAGAGCTCTGGGCTATAAATCTATGTGGAAATGGTCCATTTGCTGCCTTGTGTCCCCTGGGAGGGCGGGTCCTGTCTTGCTAATCTAGTGCTAGGCACATCACAGATACTCAAAAATGCTTGTCAAATACCCTAGTTGAAGAATGAATGCATGCATGAATACTTGAAAGTCTTGAGGTCTAAATTACATTCTGGATCTCAGAGTTATTAGCTCTGTAGTCTTGTCTAAATCCTGTCTCTTCTCTGGATGCAGTGTCCTTTTCAGTAAGTTGAAGTGTTGGTTCTAGATGGTATCTGAGGTATCTTTCAGATCCAACACCTCTAGAACTCAGCTTTTACCCCTGGTTGGATGGATGAACATGAGAACTCAGCTTTTACCCCTGGTTGGATGGATGAACATGAGCAGCGACTCTGAGGATCAGCTCTGGTGTTAGAGATCTAGGGACAGAAGGACATGGTGGGACAGACCCTCAGAGCCTGATGTGGCTCTTAAGGAGCACCCTACACTGCTGCTGATAGCATGGAGGCGGAAAATGAGGAACAGGAGGACACCAGAGAGGAATCAGCAAAGCATAACCACAACTTTATTTAAATAGAGATGGGGTCTCACTATGTTGCCCAGGCTGGAGTACAGTGGCTACTCACCAGTATGATCCCAGTATTGATCTGCATGGGAGTTTTGACCTGCTCTGTTTCCAACCTGAGCTGGTTCACTTCTCCTTAGGCAGCCTGGTGGTCCTCTGCTCCTGGAAGGTCACAATGTTGGTGCCGAACTTAGTGTGGATAGCCGATTGACATAGCACACTACAACCCAGAACTCCTGGACTCAAGCGATTCTCCCACCTCAGCCTTCCAAGTAGCTGGGACCACAGGTGCATACCACCATGTCTGACATTGCTCACAACTTTAAATCCTTGCTATTTTATCTTTCAAAGTAAAAAATAGAGGGTGGGGCCCTGGAGGGTGAACTGTCTATGTGAATTAAATATCATTATTGGCCAGGTGCAGTGGCTCACAACTGTAATCCCAGCACTTTGGGAGGCTGAGGCGGGTGGATCACTTGAGGTCAGGAGTTTGAGACCAGACTGCCAACATGGTGAAACCCTTCTCTGCTAAAAATACAAAAATTAGCCAGGCGTGGTCCCGCACAGCTGTAATCCCAGCTACTCGGGAGGCTGAGGCAGGAGAATCACTTGAACCCAGGAGGCAGAGGTTGCAGTGAGCTGAGATAGTGCCACTGCACTCCAGCCTGGGCAACAAAGGGAGACTCTGTCTCTAAACAAATAAATAAAATTATTGAATCTCACCATGATCTGAAGGAGAGGTGATTTGTCTCATTCTTCGCTTTAAAGACATGGTGAGGGAGCCTCAATTTCTCCCATCTTTAGCTTCCCTGATCTTAGGACTGAGACATTCACATGGAATTGTCAGCGAGGTGGAGCCTGGAAGGAGGGAAAGGGAGGGCATTGTTTATTGTCACTGGTTTAAAATAACGAATTGCCCAAGTTCTGTGGACATTCCTCAGCCTTCAGAAAGCTGGTTTCAGCAGAGCATGAGACACACACTGAGCCTCCATCACACTCAAAAAGCCTGTGTAGACACGCGCTGATCACCGATGGAGACTTTCGGAAGATTACTTTTAGTTCTCATGGGCTTTCTGATTTGTCTCCAGGCATACTAAAAATAACTTCGCTCCTGGTCCTGTTAATGAGCATAATCACAAAAGCACGCGGAGCATGACTTTGGGTCATCAAAGGACGAACCTCCCAGAGAGAGCCTCTCAAATCCAAGTTGAATATAATTGAGAAGACAGACTGGTCATTTTTTCACTCATGGAGCAGGAGCTTCATAATTCAAGACCAGCTTCCCAAATTCAGTCCTCATTGCTGCCACAACTGATTCAACTTTCATTCATTGAAAATATAGTAACATTAGTCAAAAGTTATTGGTTGCTAACAATGTGTGAAGCATGTTCTAAGCATTTTCCAGCTATTAATTTAATCACCACAATCAATTTATAAGACAGGTACTATTATTGTTCCCATTTTATGAATGAGGAAACTAGGGAGGAGAGAGGTCAAGTAACTTACCCAAGGGTGCACAGTAAGTGATGGAGCCACTGGCTGCAGTGTTTGTACTTTAAACCGTTACCTTAAAGCCTCTTTCAAAAAAAGACAAGTACCAGGTGCGGTGGCTTACCTCTGTAATCCCAGCACTCTGGGAGGCCGAGGTGGGTGGATCACCTGTGGTCAGGAGTTAGCGACCAGCCTGATCAACATGGTGAAATCCTGTTTCTACTAATAATACAAAAAAAAATTAGCCAGGTGTGGTAGCAGGTGCCTGTAATCCCAGCTACTTGGGAGGCTGAGGCAGGAGAATCGCTTGAACCTGGGAGATGGAGGTTGCAGTAAGCCGAGATCCCACCATTGCACTCCAGCCTGGGTGACAGAGTGAGACTGTCTCAAAAAAACAAAACAAAAAACAAATACCAAGCACTGTTTTACAATGGGACAGGACCATGTCCAGAAAGTGGGGGAGTCAGGCCGAACAGGCTGGAGCTTAGGTGAACTTCCCATGCTTGCTGGGGACTAGAGAACAAACTAGGAGAGGAAACAGAAGCCCAACCTGTGGACTCTGTGTAGGAGATGGGAGATAAGGGTCGGGGGCACAGCACTGCAGGCATGCAGGTCTTCAGAGGCTTTCTCCAGAAACACGACACGACTACCCGGGCCCTGTCCCCGCATCCCCGCTGCCCACTGTGGTCTCATTGGTCAGGGCTTGGGGTAAAGCCCATGAGGACGGGGTAATTGTAAGGTGAGCTGGCCATGCTGGGGTAGGCAAGGACAGTTTTCTGGAGTGTATTTGCCTGAGAAATTACAGTCTGCTTGGAGTTCCTGCCTTCTCGACCCTCTGGAAGCCATGCCTCTCTCCCACTGCTGGCAGATTTTGAGTAGGAGGAAAGCCCACCACCACGTCTTTCCCTGCAGTTCCATATTAGGAGCAGAAGATTCCAGAGAGTTAGGGTCCCCAGGAGCCATTGATGCTGGCTTGGCTGGGTATTCTACTTGTCCCTCTAGATCCCTGTCTGCCTTCTCTGCTTGCTCTGTGTCCTGGGAGGCCAACCTCTGCAGAATGCATTATGCGGCTCCTTCGTGCTCTGGGTTGGCCAAGAGGAGGCACCAGCAGGAGGTTGAGGTGGGTGAGAAAGAGCCTGGGCATGGCAGTGGCTGTATCCTTCTTTGACTTTAGCTCCTGCTGGGCGGCCCTTCCTCATGGAGGGACTCCACCTGTCACTGGCTTCCAGCAATACAATTTCTCCCCTGGTTCCCTCAGCCTGGGGGATGAAAAAAAACTGTGGCCCCCTCTTGCTGGTCTCTGGGACCCACACACCTCGCAGGAGTTCACTTAGCCTTGACCATGCCTCTGTAAGTCATCTGCAAATATTAGGTTGGTGCCAAAGTAATTGCACCAAGCGAACAGTTTGCTAAACTCTTCAGTCAGACCCTTTGGCATGGGTTGTGATTCTTGCCAGGTCCTGCCTGGCATCGCCATCCTCGCCCCCTGTTCCCTAGGCCGTCTCCCCACCAGGTCTGACTCTGACCGGCTATAGCTGCTTGGCTTGTTCCAGGGACAGTGCCACATGCTTGTTCTGGAACTTTTCTCCTCTGTCGTGCCACACACTTCAGTTTGTCCCTCTTCTCTGCACTGCCTCTGCTCTGGGCCACACACTTTACTGGTACTCTGCTCTGAAGTTTCTGTGCTGGTTCCCCTCTCTGTTGTAGCCCCTTATAACCAGTCACATGTATCTTTTAAGCTCCTGCGATGTGCCTGGCACTATGCTAAATGTGTTCCTGCGTGGCGTCTCATTCCATTCTCATAATTGTCTGATAAAGTAAGTATTATACTAAGGCATGAAAAAAATAAGCTTCTGTTGTGTTATGGTTTGAGTTTGTCCCCACCAAAAATCGTGTTGATGTTTGATCCCTGAGGTGGCGGTGTTGGGAGGTGAGGCCTAGTGGGAGGTGTTTGGGTTGTGGGGACGGATCCCTCACGAATGGCTTGGGGCTGTTCTCGCTCTCTGGAGACTGGACTAGTTCTTGAGGGAATGTTCCCACGAGAGTGGGTTGATATAAAGCCAGTGCGCCTCTCAGGTTTTGCGTCTTCCCCTGAGCCCACTTCCCCCTCCACATTTTGCCATGTTGTGATGCAGCACGAAAGCCCTCACCAGAAGCCAAGCCATGCTGGTGCTTTGCTTCTTGTACTTCCCCGCCTGCAGAAACATGAGCTACATAAACCTCTTTTTTTTATGAATCATCTAGCCTCATGTATTGTTATAGTAACACAAAATGGACAAAGACATGTTGCTTCTGCCTAACCAGCATAATTCTCCCCTTTCTTCTAATAGCATCCTCAGTTTCCTTTGGAGAACCACTCTTGGCCCTTGTGATTCAGGTGAGGCCAGCCCCACCTAGCTCCAGGCCAGTCAGAGACACCATGATTGGCTCAAAGATGTATAAATCACCTCTGCTGGACCAGAGTTGACTTCGGGTCTTTGATCGGGACAATCAGAAAGGGGCTCTTCCTTCTTCTGGGGTTGCTAAGTAAGGAGATGATAAGCTCTGCTGGTTGGCTTGCTAACACCTGATAAGAGAACCTGCCTGGGAATGATGCCAGTCCCAGAGAGAAGCAGAGTCCAAGACTGAGACAGAGCCATGAGGTTGGATTCAGACATGCCTAAAGCTAGACAACCTTTTAAACTTCTGGGTCGGGGGGCAAGTAAATTCCCTTTTTAATGTAAGTCAATTTGAATTGGCCTCTGTCACTTGCAACCAGAAGAGTTTTGGATAATGTAGCAGTTCAGTAACTTGCTTGATGTCACGTATTTTGTGACTGGTGGAGCTGGGAGTTAAACCCAGGTTTGCCCAAGGAACCTGAACTAAGTCCTCCAAAGGCCCCAGAGTATACCAATGGCTGTGAGAGCTGCACATGCTCACTATTCCTCTCTGGTGGTTTTCATTCGGCCTTGAAGTAGGGTGAATGAAATGGACTGCTTCTTGCCTGGTTGTGATCTTGCCTTCAGGTTGTGCAATCATTACCATGTCCATCTTCAGTGACTTCACTGGGAGTTCCACAGTCTTCCTCAAAGGAACTTGAGTTCTGTGGTAAGTAGTTTCTTACCATACATTTCCTCCTCTTCCTTAGTAATAGAACCCTTGATGTTTTGCTGGTTACATGGCTATCCAGAATAAAGACCATATTTATTCTCAGTCTCCCTTGCAGTGTGGTATGGCCATCTGATAAATTCTAACCAATAGGTTGCAAGCATAAGAAGTGTTTGTAACCCCAAGGAAGTGTCTTTAAAGAGAAAAGTATGCACATCTTCCAGAAATTACTTTTTTTATGTTGGCTGGAAGACAGATGATGGCTGGACTTGAGCAGCCATATTGGACCATGAGGTTGAAGCTGTGTATTAAGAATAATGGGCCGGGCGTGGTGGCTCAAGCCTGTAATCCCAGCACTTTGGGAGGCCGAGACGGGCGGATCACGAGGTCAGGAGATCAAGACCATCCTGACTAACACGGTGAAACCCCGTCTCTACTAAAAAGTACAAAAAACTAGCTGGGCGAGGTGGCGGGCGCCTGTAGTCCCAGCTACTCAAGGCTGAGGCAGGAGAATGGCGTGAACCCGGGAGGCGGAGCTTGCAGTGAGCTGAGATCCGGCCACTGCACTCCAGCCCGGGCGACAGAACGAGACTCCGTCTCAAAAAAAAAAAAAAAAGAGTAATGGAACAACAAGATAGAAGGAGTGTGAGTCTCTTTTATCTTGATCATTAGTTATCATATAAACCCCAAAGGGTCTACATTTACATTGGGAAAGGTAACCTCTTTCATCTATGCTACTGTTTTGGTGTTGCTGTTATTGTTGTCACTGACAGCTGAGTCTAAACCAAACTAATACAGATCCTTTCTATAGATCAGGTCCCAGGGAAGGGCAGGAGCCTTTCCTGGTTTTGGAAGCGGATCAGCAGATAGGTCTGAATAGGATCTGGGGGCTTATGAATATCAGTGATGACCAAAGAAGGGTTTATGTGATGCTGAAAATTTGTAGAGACCTATTCCAGGGGCCCTGAGGGGATCCGTATTCTTTTTCTTCAATGTTACAAACCCCAGGCTCCACAATATCTGGATCCAACTCTGGCACAGACTGATGTTTTAGTCTTGATTTGCAAGGATATGACCCAGAGACACCTCAGGACATCTCAGGGGGAGAGTCTGACCTTGCTCAGGATATATTCTCTTCCTTCTCTCTAACGCCCACTCACCTGCAGGTTCTCCCCCCAAATCTTTTTTTTTTTTTTTTGAGACGGAGTCTTGCTCTGTCGCCCAGGCTGGAGTGCAGTGGCCGGATCTCAGCTCACTGCAAGCTCCGCCTCTCGGGTTCACGCCATTCTCCGGCCTCAGCCTCCCAAGTAGCTGGGACTACAGGCGCCCGCCACCTCGCCCGGCTAGTTTTTTGTATTTCTTAATAGAGACGGGTTTTCACCATGTTAGCCGGGATGGTCTCGATCTCCTGACCTCGTGATCCGCCCGTCTCGGCCTCCCAAAGTGCTGGGATTACAGGCTTGAGCCACCGCGCCCGGCCTCCCCCCAAATCTTGATTCCTTCAGGAAACCTCCCCTGATGTCAGGTGTCATGTCTTTCTCCCCTCACTGAAGGTCCTTTGTATCCTCTCATTTACTTTCCTGATCTCAGCTGGGTATTGTGGGAGCACTGGCTTTGGAATCAGGAGATGTGGCTTGACTTTAACTAGCTATAAGACTTGGACCAAGTAACTGAAGCTCTCTGGTCTTCAGGTTTTTTGTCTGTAAAGAGGGGATGATAGCACTTGCTTCAACTGGTTAGTGAGAGGATTAAATTAGATCAAATATGTGTAATTGCTTTATTGATGATGAAGTGTGATAAAATTAAACATATTATGATTACTAGTATCACAGCTCTAGTCCCCAAGGGATGTGTTTCTCTTTCAACTTTCATGCAAATACTGTCTGATGAGCCCTACCTAATACTCAATTACTTATTACCATATATTGTCCTCTAATTGTTTTGTATGTCAAGTTTTATTCTTCTGAGTCGGTTGGCAGGACCTTATTTTATTGCCTTCAATCACCTAGACCAGGTCTGGGCACACAGAAAGCATTTTAGGTACAAAAGGGGGCATAGATTGCTTCAGAGTTACTATCTAACAAAAGGTAATTTGTTGGTAAATGTACAGTTGTCTTGGGTTTAGCCCTTTGCCATGTCATTGTAGCTGATTGGACTTGGGGAGGCAGACCCACATCAATCAAGCTCACAGATGACTGCTGCATACATAGCAGCCAGATGTCAGCTTATTGTTTAGAGTGGGGAACTGCTTTCTGATCCCTGAAATGTTGATAGTTCCTGCCTAGCCCCTTCTGGGTACCTGCATGATTGGGAAGCCAGGTTTGTCTAGGGAAGATTGCTTGGTGATCCTGGAACCCTGGTGTGGATAAGTGGACTCTTAAGAAAAGTGTTCAATCTTGCCTACCATGTGGCTTCATGAGTCATTCCTACCCTACAACAAAGTCCATTTCTCCAGGGAGTAGGAGGTTCACAATCCCCCGACTTCAATGCCTCCTCCCCTTGAACACCAATGACTAAACAGGGTCAACTTCCCACTCCTTAGAGTTTCCCTTCTGTGTTCCAGGCTTTCTCCTAACAGGGTACCATATAATTGATTTTGTGTCTGCTTACTCAATTACGATCACGTCCGGTTCTGCTTCTCCAAGATTATACTCTGATTACTTCAATGGGTTCAACTGATGTTTGCCTCTATCTATCTATCTATCTATCTATCTATCTATCTATCTATCTATCTAATCTATCATCTATCAATCAATATCTATTACTTAGAGGTAATTTGAAATTCACAGTATTTGTCCCAGTAGGCTGAAGTCCTGGTTTATGTGTGGTTTACTTGCTGTCTTTGTGGATCTGTATGGCTTTCTGAGGATGTGAGGGAGGATCCTGGTTTAGGGGCTGCCATTGTCAATTGGGGTTTGAAGCTCCTAAACTTCCCAGTCTCTTGGCTTTCTCCTATAAAAGGTAATCATATAAGTGTGTCATTTTTCATTTTTAAAAAGTGGTTTAACTCTTACAAAGTAACCTGGATTTTAAATTCTTGAGGACACTTTCCTGTTGTCCTTCCTGGAATCAGAGATTCTGGGACTACCTGTGCATGGAATAAGTGAATAATGTGAGTGGGGTTGACTGCCGGACCCTGTCCTGCATCTTCCGGCCTTACCGGCAGGGACTGACTTGTTGATTTTTATTGCCACCTGTTTTCAGCCCACTTGAAATGAATCATCTGAAAATGCACTGCGGCTCTATCACCAGGCCCTAAGCCATAATCCAATGCAGTTAAAAGGCACTTTCTCTCCTGCTGAGAAATTAACACCTTCTCCTTTGTCCCAACTTTCTGGGATCATTTCCAATAGGTCCTGGCTGGGAGTTAATTAAATCTGTGTTGACACATACTCAATTTCAAGTGGCTTTGCACATACAGGAAACCTGTTGAGATTTTCCCTTTTGGGTCCAAAACCGCTGATCCATCTCCTCACCCCAGTTTTTAGGGCAAGTTTTCCACTCGCCAGGAGACGATGGAATTTAAAGTGGAAAATTTATGGGATTCCCCGCTCTTTGAAAATCATGGTCTGCCACTTTCCCATAAAGCTTTCTAAATTTTAAAACCTGTCTTCTGCATAAAACTTCATATTTTCTGTTAAAACAACTGGATTTGTGATTACAGAAAGCTCTCAGAGGCAGAGCAGAAGCAAATAACAAGTAGGGTCAGAATTCTGAATCAGCAGCAGCTGTTTCAAGAACGCAGTGCTGAAAAACAGAGTCAGAAGATCTAAATGTAGGTCAAGTAATTTTTAATTCCAATTGGAGGATATTGCATATGCATAGCCAGGAGCTTTTTTTTTTTTTCCCATCAAGAATTACAGATTTGGAGAGTTAGGTGGCTTACAGGAAAGTTATTAGCAGCAACATCTAGGGTCTTCTAGGTTCACCTCAAGAGGCACGTGTCAGCCTCTTCTCTCTGTCTCTCTGTTAATGACCACCCTTCATCCACTCCCCCAACCTACCCCTTTCCACACTCAAATACGTGTATCCACGCACAAGATATATGCTTACACATGTGTTGCTGTGTGCTTATTTTAGCACTGTTCTTAATTTTTAATTTTTATTTTTTTTGAGACAGTCTTGCTCTGTTGCCCCTAGAGTGCAGTGGTGTGATCCTGGCTCACTGCAACCTCTGTCTCCTGGGTTCAAGTGATTCTTATGCCTCAGCCTCCAGAGTAACTGGGACTACAGGCTTGTGGTTCCCACACCCGGCTAATTTTTGTATTTTTAGTAGAGACGGGGTTTCACCTTGTTGGTCAGGCTGGTCTCGAATTCCTGGCCTCAAGGGATCTGCCTGCCTGGGCCTCCCAAAGTGCTGGGACTATAGGCATAAGCCAAGGTTTTTGAAACCCTGTGCAGCCGGGTGCAGTGGCTTACACCTGCAATTCCAGCACGTTGAGAGGCTGAGGCTGGAGGATTGCTTGAGTCCAGGAGTTTGAGACCAGCCTGGGCAACATAGTGAGACCCCGTCTTTATAAATAATAAATGCGGCCGGGTGTGGTGGCTCATGCCTGTAAACCCAGCACTTTGGGAGACACAGGCGAGCGGATCACCTGAGGTCAGGAGTGAGACCAGTCTGGCTAGCATGGTGAAATCCTGTTTCTACTAAAAATACAAAAACTAGCTGGGTGTGGTGGCAGGCGCCTGCAATCCCAGCTACTTGGGAGGCTGAGGGAGGAGAATTGCTTGAACCCAGGAGGTGGAGGTTGCAGTGAACCGAGATTATATGACTGCACTACAGTCTGGGTGACAGAGTGAGACTCCACCTCAAAAATAAAACAAAACAGAAAACAATTAGCCAGACGTGGTGGTGCACACCTGTAGTCCCAGCTACTCGTGAGGCTGAGGCAGGAGGATCACTTGAGTCCAGGAAGTTGAGGCTGCAGTAAGTGGTGATCCCACTGCTGTACTCCACCCTGGACAACAGAGGGGGACCCTGTTCCAAAATAAGAAAGCAAGCCTGTGCAGAGCATCCCTCCTGCGGGGAGCCGTGGCTGTGGCACTGGAGACTGCTGCTCTATAGGCCATCACATAACTGGTCTGTCAATGCTGCTTGTGTAATGGTGGGGCAGAGGTTGCAAACTGGCAGCTGTGGACTGTATTTGTTTAGCCTGTATGGCATTTTATTTTATTTTTTACTGAGCCAACTTAAAAAAATTAGAATGTTTTGAATAAAAATCAGGATGCTGTATTTTCCTTGAAAGCTGGGGTGCTCTGGGGACACTGATTGGTAGCCATGGGCTGTTGCTGAGTGGTGCTGCCCCTTTTAGATGGAACTTGTTTGTCTAGTTGGTCAGTTTTCATGTAGCTTACTTCATTCGTTTACATTTCCTGCCCTGTACAAGAATTTACGGCTCCACCATCAGGAAATGTCCACACAAATGGCTTGATTCTCTTAAATAGTACAAAATAGTTGCTCATAGCCTCTCTGGGAGGAGAAAAGCTACTAAAGTTATTCTCAGTTATTTATGCGTAAGTCTAGGATGAGTGTGTCAGAATAATTGGCCTCATGAAAATGAGTCGTGGGTTCAGGACTTTGTTTTGTTTTCTTTTGTTTTTGGTGAGGGGATGGAGAAGGAAGAGAAAAGTCTGAAGTAAGGTGAGAAAGACAAAGGGTGGCTCTGAGTCACTGGGGAAGGTGATATCAGAAGGGAGGTTCCAGCCTGGGCAACAAGGCGAAACCCTGTTGCTACAAGAAAATACAAAAAATAATTAGCCGGGCATGCTGGTGGCCCCTGTAGTCACAGCTACTCAGGAGGCTAAGGTGGCAGGATCCCTTGAGCTTGAGAGGCAGAGGTTGCAGTGAGCCAAGATCACACCACTGCACTCCAGCCTGGGCAACAGAGTGAGACCCTGTCAAAGAAAGAAAGAAAGAAGGAAAGAAGGAAAGAAGGAGAAAGAAAGAGAGAGAAAGAAAGAGAGAAAGAAAGAAAGAGAGAAAGAGAGAAAGAAAGAGTTAGGAAGAAAGAGAGGAAGAAAGAAAGAAAGGAGGGAGGTTGACACACTTGCAAAAAGGACTCTGAAAAAGTGTTGGGTTGTCTGGGATTAGGCCAAGAGAGTTACGGCCATGAGATGGTGGGCATGATTACTGAACCACTCCCTCCTCCCTAGAAGACCGAGCCCTCCTTCAAGTACAGAGCCATGGGCACAGACCCTTTTTCATTCATCTCTGTTTCCTATGTTGGCATATGTATTAGTCCGTTTTCACGCTACTGATAAAGACATAATTGTCCGAGACTGGGCAATTCACAAAAGAAAGAGGTTTAATTGGACTCACAGTTCCACATGGCTAGGGAAGCCTCATAATTATGGCGGAAGGCAAGGAAGAGCAAGTTCCATCTTACATGGATGGCAGCAGGCAAAGAGAGAATGAGGAAGATGCAAAAGTGGAAACCCCTGGTAAAACCATCAGATCTCATGAGACTTATTCACACCACGAGAATAGTATAGGGGAAACTGCCCCCATGATTCAATTATCTCCCACCAAGTCCCTCTCACAACATGTGGGAATTATGGGAGTACAATTCAAGATGAGATTTGGGTGGGGACACAGAGCCAAACCATATCAGCATAGTACCTGCCCCACACTATGGACTCAGTAAATGTCCATGAAATGGGACTAAATGGTATGCCTGTGCATGTGTGCATGTGCACCTGTGTTGCATGTGTGAGCACATTGTGTGGATCTGTGTGCACACATCTGAGTGTGGGAAGAGGCAGATTAGGAGAGTGGAGGAAGGGTGGACCTTAACAGAGAGAGAGAGAGAGAAGAGGAAGGTGTCTTGGGAGTACCCAATACATGCCAAGAAATACAGGGCTTTTTCATTAGATGACAATGGCTCATCTAGAAATATTTCCTCTCCCTTCCCAAAGACAAGGAGTAGTAATGGTTAGTGGATTGCATTCTTGCCCCCAAGGCCCAAGAATCCACAGCGACAGCTCTGAATAATGAAGGCTGGGGTGAGTGGCCTCATTTAGTGAATTATTCATTGGATACTCACCAACCTTCCTCTAACATCCATTTTCTTTAAGTCTATCCCTGTTTCTAACTCAGAATATACTCAGCACGTCACATGGCACAGATGGCAAAATGAAAGACAATGGGACGGAGTAGGTAAGAACCAGAAGTCAAGCAGACTTGGGTGCAAGCCTGTCCCCTCTCTACACTCTGCTGTGTGCCTTAGGCAAGCTGCTTAGTCTTTCTGACCTCTGGCTTCTTTGCCAAAAATGGGGATAATCATTGTATCTAACTCTTGGGTTTATGTAGAGAGTAAACAGTGCCTGGCATTTGGTAAGTGCTTAATAAATGTTACCTATTGTTATTCTACAGTTCAAAGTTAAACAGACTTCCCAGTTTGTCTCCTTCTTCTGATAATGGTTTCGTAACATTGTGGTCTGCACAGAAGATGACTGGCCTAGATGGTTTCAGATGAAGCGCAGTACTGGGGTACCCAATGTGCAATTCTTTTCCACGTTTTGGGGTGTGGACAAGCAGCGGTCACCCACGAGGATACTGCAGAATGGACTTCTGTGTGTGTGCTGTGACTTTCTTTCTTTTGGAATAAGGAGCTGGCTTTGGTCCCTGCGGTATCACACCAACTTTTAGATCGCTTTCCCTGGTGAAAAGCCATCTGCCTCAGTCTTTTTGCAGAAAGCCTCCCTGACTCCCATCCGGGTGTCCCAGGGAGCTTCCTGACCACACTGCTCAAACCTAACTATGCTGACTGCCTGCATCACAGCAGGAGAGGTTGGCTGAAAACCTCACACCAATTTTCCCCTCCTTCTCTTTTAGAAACCCAGAACTTCTCCCAAGTGTAGACAGACGCCCACTTTAGACCTGAACTAGAGAAAATTCCTTATAGCCCAACATATGAAATCGAAGGCTCTGTCTTGCTTCTGCCATCTCCTCTCCTCTCCTCTCCCTCCCCTTCCCAGTCGTAGAGAGGGAAGATGAAATGCAGCATTAGCCCTTGTTGCTACAGCCCAGCTCCTCGGATGAGCATGTCAGGCTGGATACTGTAGCTAAACATAAATGAATGGTTATTAATGATGGTCATAATGTTTTCTAGCAGTTAGCTGGCTGGGATTGTAGGATTTTTTTTCCACTGTGTTTTGAAGGGTTAGGTTATTTAAACTTACCATCAAATAGAATCAAATCAAAGTGAGCTAATTTTTCTTAAACACTAATCATTTTAAGGCTATTGAACTAAATATAGAGGCAGTTCATTAAATCATTAAAACAGCCTGCAATAATGCTCACAAAGTCATTATGGAGCTATTCCCTAGCCAGAGAGGTAGTGTTGCCTTAAGCACAGTTTAATCAAATTAGATGGTGGGCTATGTCATGGGGTTTCTCCTATTGATATTCATTAAAAATACATGATTTATCACTAATCTCTGTGAGGTAGATCCCACTCTTCCAAATGAATTTTGTAAATGTCAAGGGGAAGAAAACAGAATGGTGTATTGTTATAATAATTTAAGAGTGGTGTGATCACATTTACATTTTATATACTATGCAATTTAGGAACAGATAATAGCTTTAACAAGGCTAAACTTTTTTCCTTAGTTAAAGTTAGAACAGAAAGGCTGAACCCTGAGGATTAGCCATTATGTTTTATTGCAGAACGAGCCCCAACATTTGAATTATTTTTTAGTAGAATGATAGCTTGTCCCATTGTTCAGCTACTGCTTTTCTTAGATTCTTAGGTGGACGAATTTCTACATAAATGTATGCTGTCCCATTCAGACAAAATAAGATTCCTATTTTCAGGTCCGGCCATGATTTGGCACATGGGAGAAGCGGTTTGTTTTCTGGCCCTTGGATCTTTCTTGGATGCCCACACGTCACCCTCTGTGGCTTTTCGGCCTCCAGATCTACCCTCCAATGCTTAGTGAAATTTGCCCAGCTCCTTCCTCCTTGGTGGACTGTAAAGGGCTGATAACAGTTTAAGTATTACCCCACCCAGAGGTATTTGCATTTTAACAGTGATCAAAGCTGAAACTAAAGGGATTATGTCCTAATAGTAGAATTTTGAGCATCAGCCAGTGGGTGGAAGAGGATATTCTGTTGCCAGAGGGACCTTCCCTCCAGGCTTGAAGGGAGAGGAGGACGGTCCAGGGAGGGCAAGGCCAGATTGCAGATGGGTGGATGGATGGACAGTAGACCCAGACTGCTTTTTTTTTTTTCATTCTGTGCCTTTTCTTTTCTTTGTTTTCTTTAAACTGTGAAATGAGCTTTCTCTGAGAACAGGTATCTTTCTGGTGGGTATACTTTGAAATATTGATGTTCTGGCTTGTCCTCTAAACAATTTTTTCCCCTAAAACTGGGGACTAATGTTTGAATCTTGAATTTAGAGTTTAATTTAAAATTCTCTGTATTGCTTATAAAGTACCCCTGAAGGAAGAGGGAGACTTTCAAAAGGCGCAGCACCTTTTCGATATGAAAATGTGCCTGTGCTTAGCAAGACACATGAGATGTCTGTCTACACTTAAGACGCTTATCAAGAGCTTTACAGAATATGCAGCCAGAATGGTCGGAACCAGCAGACAGAAGCACTCGATTTGTACAAGACAGGAAGGCTTTTAGCATCTTGGCCATTTAACCTAATCTAAAAAACAAAAACCACACAGCCTAAATGAAATCCTACTTATTTTACTCTGCTATATTGCAGAATAATGGAATGCCCACTCCTTTCTGCACAGGAGATCTCTAACTTGACTCTTGGCTCAGTGGGAAGCTCTTATAACCATTTCCAATGCCAAACTCGAGATATAATAGGGACTGGCCATTAGCCACAGAATCTCCTGCCTGTGAAATGATGGAGATGTAAACGCTACTGAATTATTGGCAGGAACTGACTTAACTTCTCAAAATAATAAATGAGAGTCCCAGCAAAACCTCTTGTTAAATAGTTGAATGTCTAATTCACCTAGGATATTCTTTCAAAATTCATTTCATTTTCGATAATTTGATGAAAAAAAGAGCTGTATTGGTGGTTTCTCTTGTTCAAGGCTGCACTTGCCTAAGGGCAAGGTACATTTATTTTGGTGATTAATAACTGCAAGTTCCATGGCTTAATGGGAATGTGCTGGATATATTTGAAATGATAATGCCTTCTTCCCCCTCTTCATTCATCAGGTAAATGCCTTGATTAGTTGCCTCCCAAGTTTGTGCTCAGTAGAACTTATGTTCTCCACTGACACTTTGAAAACATTATTCTTGCATATCTGTGGTTGGAGAAGCCTGGGAGTCGCACAGTGACTGATTTCAGGTGGCCAGTGTTGAGTGTGCATTGTTCAACTCACAGCTCTTCTCAAAGATGAGTAACAGGAGGCTGGGAGAAGAAACAAAATGAAAGAGAATATTTTTTTTCTTCTGCTCCTTTGGTACCCCTAATATTTCACCAAGGACCACAGGGACAGCTTTTCTGTCACTCATTCAATATCTGACATCACTCAAGGATATTGTCTTTATTTTGTATTTTTAGTAGAGACAGGGTTTTCTGTTAACACTCTGTTAGAAATAAGAAAACTGAACTTGGAGCTCATGGAATTAAGAGAGTTGAACAGGGACAGGTGAAAATCTCATCCTGGTTTTCCCACTTCTGTTCTGGTTTTAGCACTGAAAACACTCAGGGAAACTTCTTAGTCCTGGGCAAACTGAAATCAATAGTGACATGGAAAACTCTTCTGCGCTTTTCTCCGTAAACCCCATTTACATGACCTGGGTGAACTAAGAGTCACTTGTATAATCCATATATTCTAGACTGAGAACATCTCCTTTTAAAGCATTATATTCTTACCCTTAATAAGGTGAAACATTTAAACAGGTGTTTAAACTATTTAAACTAAAAATAATTTCTTACATCTATAATCCCTTTAATAATTAAATAAATTTTCAGTTATCGTTCCATGTAATTCTCAAAACTGGGGTAATAGCCTCATTTTAAAGGAAAGAAAACTGAGGCTTCGAGCAATAGTCAGTTTCCTGTCTCTGCTCTTGTCTTGCCCCCAGGGTGATGGAGAGGCAGCCTTGCCCACCTTTCTGGGATTTGAAGAGTCTTCATTTAGCAGGTATTCACAGAGCACATGCTGCAGGCTAGGGACAGAGTAAGACAGACACAGTTTTCAAGTGTGCCTGGTTGACCTTTTCCCAGTGGGTCCAATTGAGAAACATACATTGCCTTAAAAGTCTCACTCTAAGGAAACCTTGAAACTCTCTCCATGCTAAGCTTTAGCATTTTGGTATCTTCAAATGAGTTTCACCCAATGCATTAGTCCATTCTCACATTGCTGTAAAGAACTACCCGAGACTGGGTAGTTAATAAAGAAAAGAGATTTAACTGACTCACAGTTCTTCAGGCTGTCCAGGTAGCATGGCTGGGGAGGCTTCAGGAAATTTATAATCACAGTGGAAGGTGAAGAGGAAGCAAGGATGTCTTCACATGGCAGCAGGAGAGAGAGAGCAAAGGGGGAAGCATGACACATTTTCAAAGAACCAGATCTCATGAGAGCTCACTCACTATCACGAGAACAGCAAAGGGGAAATCCACTCCCATTATCAAATCACCTCCCAGCAGGGCCCTCTCACAACATTGGGAATTACAATTTAACATGAGATTTGGGTGGGGACACAGAGTCAAACCATATCACCCAATAACCAAAAGAATAATTAAGCTCTCCCAATTTTAACTGATGCCATGATCATCTGAGAAGCCAAAGATAGTGGAGAGAGTCTCCTTGCAAAGTGCTTGGTGTGTGTGCGTGTGCGTTTGCGTCTTCTAATAATGCCCCCGTTTTTACTGCCCTGTCTCTGTGCACCAGAAGAGTGGTTATAGTCAATTATGTTATTGTTAAAAAGAAGTCCATCTCTTTATTGTTAATTGTCATAGAACAATATAGACTCTTAGAGTATATGGTAGTGCCATTAACCTTCACACAGTCACCAGCCAGCCCTTCCCCACAATGTTGCTCAAAGTGTGAGCTCCCTGGGAAGTAATTAACCTTAGAGTCATATTTTCTTTCTTTTTCCTTACTCCCCACAAAGATTCACACGTGAAGTCTCATCCCAGGCCCTAATCCCACACCCACCATGGGCTCTGGAGCAGTTTCCTGTCAAGTCTTGTGTGTGCCAAGGTCCTGCAGGGAGAAGACACAAACACATATTATTAGCAAGAGCATCTAGCACTGGGCTCTGTCCAGGTGGCAGCTCAGTAAGGACTCTGGGTGATGGAATTGAGTTGTCAGGCTCTGCGTTCTTCTGGCTATTCATCCTTTTCTGTCATGGTTTAAAAGACAGAATGAGGCAACCAGAAAAATAAAAAAACAAAAAAGCTCTTCAAGCCTGGCCTTCAACTGACCAGTGAAAAAGAGTGTTTCAAAAAGATGAGTGAGGTTAAAGTTGTTTGCACAGAATGGATGACCACTTGACCACTGGACCCCATGGTCTCAGAAGGCTATTTTAAAATTGAAAGGCAGTGAGGGTTTTCTTTTCAACATTTACCTTTTCCTTTTTTTATCTTACTTACACTAACCAGTTTTCATGGTCAACAGCATGTATCACTCCAGGACAACACGGATCTGTCTTTTCAGTGCTTATTCCCAGTATGTAACACAGTACCTAGCACTTGGTAGGCGCTCAATGCATGTTTGTTGAATGAATGAATATCATAAGCTTTGGCTAAAAACAGAGTAAAAGTAATATCTGTTATTTAACTACCTCCGCAGTCCTACACTTACTAATGCTAGATAGTAGTCTTAAGTATAGTAGGTAATAGAAACTGCATCTGTGTGAAGCATGTTTAATAAAATATTTACTGTTGGTTGGGTACATTAACCACTGTTAACACTTCTTCATTTGCACTAATTAAGCCTTGAAATTTCTTCTTCTATTGAATAAGTACAAGTGCTACTAGGAGACTGGGGAGTGGGCAGAGGGATCATATTTAGTATTTGACTCAGCCAGGTGAGTGCCAGTTTCCTTGAATGAGTCACAAATCCAAGCTTTCTGCTTCTGTCTACCAAAAGCAAGGACTGTTTTGCTTAGTTTGGGCTTTTTTCATTTTTACTTTGAACCCAGAGAAGCCAATTTTGGGCTATCTTTATAACCTCCTGAGTTGTTTTGACTTCCAGACCAGAATGGATGGTATCACAGAAGGGGCCCTGGCCAGAGTCATCTGCACTTGTTCCATTGGTCCCTGGTGAAAGCCCCAGGGACAATGGCTTTCTAACATCAAGCATAAGAGAGGTCTCATATCTGTTCCAGGACTGGGTCCTTTCAGAACACAACCTACAGTACTGCATGTCATAGTTCCTGCTTTCCTTAGATGGAGGCATAAGATGCAGTGAAGAGAAGGTAGGAGGTAGATTACTTAAGGGAAGGAGCAGTTGTAAAATGAAGATGGAAGGAAGAATCAAATGTAATTTAAATAACAGAGGGAAGGAGAACCCAACACAGAAGGTTCAACTTCTGTAAAACTAGAGAGAGGCACAGAGAGTACAGTTGACCCAACACCAGTAAGGCCCACTTGGAGCTGTCTTCAACTACAATGTGCACAAATGACATTCTGAATTGCATCTTTTCTTATCACCAACGTCCTCATGCAGGATACAAAGGCTACTACCAAGTTTGAGTCTGGGCCAGATCTGCCTACAAAGAAAGAGTGTTACTTCTATGTTCCAACTAATGAGACAGCCATGTCAGGGGATGTGAAGATAAATCACAATACCCAAAGGCACATAGACCAAAGAGAATCACGGCACCCACATCTAAGAAGCCATCAGGTTGTGGCTGCTTTAAGTCTCCCTTCTCAAAGAGAAATCAAGGTAGAATGGTGGAACTGAACTCAAGCTTTTCCAGAAAGTCTCAAAAGTTTCTCTCTTATCCCTTTAAGAATAAATACTAGCCAGCTGCAGTGGTTTACGCCTATGATCCCAGCACTTTGGGAGGCTGAGGTGGGTGGATCGCCTGAGGTTAGGAGTTCAAGACCAGCCTGACTAATAAGGTAAAACGCTGTCTCTACTAAAAATACAAAAATTAGCCAGGTCTGGTGGCATGTGCCTGTAGTCCCAGCTACTCGGGAGGCTGAGGCAGGAGAATTGCTTGATAAATTTATTCAGAAGGAAAAAAAAATTATGTTAAAATCCCAATGAACCTGTTTTCATTAAAGGCTCCCAAGAAACAAAGCACCAAGCCTGAAAGCAACAGAGTACAGATGAGAGGTTTCTCCCCACTGAAACGTCTACCCCATGAGGCAGTCCGTGCAGCCTCCAGACCCAGGAGGTGAGACAGAAAATCATTTTGTTGGATAAAAGTATTCATAATAATTACCTTCTTTGGAAATGGAAAAATTTCATTTTTCCATCTGACAAACAGAGAAGAACCTGTTTTCAGTGGAGACACTGGGGTTAATTGTCCCAGGATAATGGTTACCTTTGACCAAAGACACAGCCCCAGGAGTTGGGGCTTCATTCCCTTCAAGTGTTGATCAATTCTGAATCTTCAGGATGGTTGTGACATATTCTATTTCTGTAACTCCCTTTAAGAAAAGCATCCTATAATTTTTAGCCACTTCTTATAGTTGCTGCTGATGGTGATTCATATCTCCACTAGAACCACGCTGGGCGGAATTGACCCTTTGCAAGCATTTCTCCATGACACTATGAATAGGAAAATAGAGGGGTGGGAAAAGGAGAAAGCCAGCAAGCAAAGAGGAGGTAGGAGATAGTGGTGGGGTGACAGAGCCAAGAGGAATTGGGCTCTCTCTGCAATTTGACCCTCACTTGCCTTTGCACCACATTCAATTTGTTTTATTAAATACATGTTGCTTTGAAAGTCTTACCTGTAGAGCTGGGTTTAGAGACATGAAAGTGCTCCAGGCATGACAATAATTTGACTTCCCTTCAAATCAGTTTTTTTAAAAAAAATTGCTTAGCTTGTATTTAATAGGATATGGAAAACACTGATTTTCTACAAATAAAAATTGTAGTCACAGGCTAATTTTCTTACTAAATGTACGTCTGGATGAAGTTGTGACAATGTTCTGAAAAAATCGCAGCATAATGTTTCTTACCTTTCTGTTCTTGTCCTCTTTTCAGTTTTTTTAAGATGGAGTCTTGCTCTGTTGTCCAGGGTGGAGTGAGGTGGCGTGATGTCGGCTCACTGCAACCTCCACCTCCCGGGTTCAAGCAATTATACTGCCTCAGCCTCCCGAGTAGCTGGGATTGCAGATGCATGACACCATGCCCAGCTAAATTTGTATTTTTAGTAGAGACAGGGTTTCACCATGTTGGCCAGGGCTGATCTCAAGCTCCTGACCTCAAGTGATCCACCGGCCGTGGCCTCCCGAAGTGCTGGGATTATAGGCGTGAGCCACTGCGCCTGGCCAAAATGCAACACTTGTTCCTGATAGTCACACTGTGCTTAGCATTATGCAGTTTCAGAATTTCACTGACTGTAGCTGTGAGCTGGCCGACTTCAGGGCTAGTGTCTCCGTTGGTGGGCAGCTTGCATACGAGTGGCGCAAAAATACTCAGGAAGACAGCTTTGGTCGGGAGTGTTGCTGTTTATTAATTTTTTTCAAAACTTTGTATTTTGAAATAATTTCAGACTCAAGAATTCGCAAAAACAGTAAGATAATTCTGTGTACTCTTCAGCCAGCTTCCCCCAAAGGTGACGTTTTATTTTTTATTAATTAAAAAAAAAATTTTTTTTTTAAACCAGAGTCTCATTCTGTCACCCAGGCTGGAGGGTGATGGTGTGATCGCAGCTCACTGCAGCCTTAACCTCCTGCTTCAAGCCATCCTCCCACTTCAGCCTCCTGAGTAGCTGGGACTGCAGGCACACGCCACCATGCCCAGCTAATTTTTAAATGTTTTATACATATGAGATCTCAGTATGTGTCCCTAGTTGGTCTTGAACTCCTGGGCTCAGGTAATCTGCCCACCTCTGCCTCCCAAAGTGCTAGGATTACCGGCGTGAGCCACCCTGCCCAGTCTGAGGTGACATCTTGTACAGCTGTAGTATAATATCAAAGCCAAGAGGTTGACATTAGCATATTTCTGTTAACTAGAGATAGACCTTATGCAGTTTTCACCATTTTTAAAACCTGCACTCCTTGGAATGTGTGTGTATAGTTCTGTGCACTTTTGTTCCATGTATAGGTTTGTGTAACCACCACTGCAATCAACACACAGAGCTATTCTATCACCACAAACAACTTCCACATACTACCAGGATTTTTTTTTTTTTTTTTTTAAATTTCCATTCCAAATGACTCCACTATACCACTCCGGACCTGTTTCTGAAGGAAGAGAACTATGTTGGTTTGCCAGGGTTGCCTTAACAGAGTACCACAAACTGGATGGCATAAACAGTAGAAATGTATAGTCTCATAGTTCTGGAGGCTAGAAATCCACCATCAAGGTGTTGGCAGGGTTGTGAATTTCTTCTCAGGGCTGTCGGGGAGAATCTATTCCATGATTCTGTCCTAGCTTCTGATGGTTGCTGGCGATCTTTGGCATTCCTTGGCTTGTAGATGCCTCACTCCAATCTCTGCCTTCATCTTCATGTGGCCTTCTTCCTCTGTGCATGTCTTGGCTCACTGCAACCTCCGCCTCCCAGGCTCAAGTGATTCTCCTACTTCAGTCTCCTGAGTAGCTGGGACTACAGGCACCTGCCACCATACCTGGCTAATTTTTGTATTTTTAGTAGAGACAGGGTTTTGCCATGTTGGTCAGGCTGGTCTCGAATTCCTGACCCCAGGTGATCCACCCACCTCAGCCTCCCAAAGTGCTGGGATTACAGGCATGAGCAACTGCGCCCAGCCGTTCTGTGATGTTTTAATGCCGTGTACAGATTTGAACCTAGGAGGCTGCCTGGAAGATCCAGGTTTAATGATCTTGATGAGTGGATTCTCTGGGATCTAAGAAAATCCTAACATTTTGATAAATGAAAAGAATATAGAGAAAATTGATGTATATATTTGGGAATGCAATAGCCTATAGAAAACTTCCATACTGGATGGTGGGTTTTCACCAAGCGTGAAGTGACCACAGGTTACTTCTATTTTTTTTTATATATATGTGTGTGTGTGTATACATATATATATATATTTTTTCTTTTTTCTTTTTTCTTTTTTTGAGAAGGAGTTGCATTCTGTCACCCAGGCTGAAGTGCAATGGCACAATCTCGGCTCACTGCAATCTCTGCCTCCCAGGTTCAAGCAATTCTCCTGCCTCAGCCTCCTGAGTAGCTGGGATTACAGGTGCCTGCCGCCATGCCTGGCTAATTTTTGTGTTTTCAGTAGAGACATGTTGGCCAGGCTAGTCTCGAACTGCTGACCTCAGGTGATCCGACTGCCTCGGCTTCCCAAAGTGCAGGGGTTACAGGCGTCAGCCACTGTGCCCAGCCCTAGACACCTTTTTAAAAAAGAAAATACTCTCAACAATAAAGAAGACAAACAGTTCGATTCAAAAATGGGCAAAGGAATTTGAATAGACATTTCTTCAAAGAAGATAATAAAAATGGCCAATAAACACATGAAAAGATGCTCAACATCATTAGTCATTAGAGAAATGCAAATCAAAACCACAATGAGATACCATTTCATACTTACTAGTATGGCTATAATAATTTTTTTCAAAAAAGAAAATAACAAGTGTTAGTGAGAATGTGGAGAAACTGGAACCCCTGTGTGTTGCCGGTGAGAATGTAAAATGGTGCAGCCACTATAGAAAACAGTTGGCAGATCCTCAAACAGTTAAACATAGAATTACCACATGACCCAGCAATTCCACTCCTAGGTATATAGCCAAAGAATTGAAAGCAGGGATTCAGTGTCCACCAATGCTCACAGCAGCGTTATTCACAATAGGTAAAAGGTGGAAATAACCCACGTCTATGAGTAGATGACTAAATAAAATGTGGTATATATGCACAGTGGAATACTATTTGCCCATAAAAATGAATAAAATCTTGATACATGATACGACATAGATGGACCTTGAAAACATCATGCTCAGTAAAATAAACCAGACACAGAAGGACAGATATTATATGATTCTACTTATGTGAGATTCCTAGAACAGGTAAATTCACAGACACAGAAAGTGGAATAGAGGTTACCAGGGGCTGGGGAGAAGGAGGCAAGGGGGAAAGGGAAGTTACTGTTTAGTGGGTACAGAGTTTATGTTGGGGATAATGAGAAGTCTGGGTATAAATAATGATGATGGGTGCACAGCCTTATGAATATATTTAATGGCATTGAATTATACACTTACAAATGTGTTAAAATAATAAATATAGTCTTGCATTGTTTAATAATGGGGACACATTCTGAGAAATGCGTCGTTAGGCGATTTTGTCATTGTGTGAACATCACAGAGTGTAGTTAGACTTAGATGGTGGTGCCTACCACACACCTAGGCTATATGGTATGCCCTGTTGCTCCTGGGCTCCAAATGTGTATAGCATGTGACCATACTGAATACTGCAGGCAACCGTAACACAATGGTAAGTATTTGTGCATCTAAACACATCTAAACATAGAAAAAGTACAGTAAAAATATGGTATAAAAGGTAAGAAATAGTACAGCTCTATAGGGCACTTACCATGAATGGAGCTTGCAGGACTAGAAGTTGTCTGGGTAAGTCACTGACTGAGTGGTGAGTGAAAGTGAAGGCCTAGGATAAAAAGTGTAAAAACTATACACGTTGGCTACACCAAGTTTATTTTAAAAATTTTCTTCATTCTGCCAGGCACGGTGGCTCACACCTGTTATCTCAGCACTTTGGGAGGCTGAGGCAGGCTGATCACTTGAGGTCAGGAGTTCAAGACCAGTCTGGCCAACATGGTGAAACCTCATCTTTACTAAAAAAAAGAAAAAAAAAACAAAGAAAAAAAAAATTAGCCGGGCATGGTGGCATGTGCCTGTGGTCCCATATACCGGGAAGGCTGAGGCATGAGAATTGCTTGAAGCTGGGAGCCGGAGGTTACAGTGAGCTGAGATCGCACCACTGCACTCCAGCCTGGGTGACACAGTGAGACTCCATCTCAAAAAATAAAATAAAAATAAATAAACAAATAAAATTGACTTCTTCAATAATAAGTTAACCTTAGCTTACTGTAACATTTTTACTTTATAAACTTTTTAACAAAAAATATTTGTTTTGTAGTAACACTTAGCTTAAAACACGAGCACATTGTACAGCTGTACAAAAAGATTTTTTCTTTATATCCTTATCCTAAAAACTTTTTCTCTTTTAAGCATTCTTTTTTTTACTTTTAAAATTTTTTGTTAAAAACTAAGACAAAGCACACACACATTATCCTGGCCTACACAAGGGCAGGATCATCAATATCACTGTCTTTCTCCTCTACCTCTTATCCCTCTGGAAGGTTTTCAGGGGCAACAACATGCATAGAGCTGTCATCTCCTATGATAACACTGCCTTCTTCTGGAATCCCTCCTGGAGGACCTGACTTTTTAACAAGTAGAAGGAGTACACTAAAATAATGATTAAAAGTGTAGTATAATAAATACATAAACCAGTAACATAGTCAATTATTATCAAGTATTATGTACTGTACATAATTGTATGTGCTGTACTTTTTTTTCTTTTTTGAAACAGGTGTGACTCTGTCACCCAGGCTGGAGTGCAGAGGCACGATCATAGCTCACTGCAGCCTCTGCCTCGCAGGGTCAAGTGATCCTCCCACCTCAGCCTCCCAAGTAGCTAGGACTACAGGTGCACAACATCATGCCCAGCTAATTTTTTTTTTTTTTTTAGAAATGGGGTCTCACTATGTTGCTCAGACTGGTCTCTAACTCCTGGCCTCAAGTGATCCTCCCACCTCAGCTTCCCAAAGTACTGGGATTACAGGCCGTATGTGCTATGCTTGTATACAACTTGTGCACAGTAGGCTTGTTTACACCGGCATCACCACAAGCATGTGGATAAAATAATGCATTGTCCTATGACATTATGACAGGAGTTGCTAGGCAATAGAAATTTTTTGAGCTCCATTATAATCTTACGAGGTTGCATATGTGGTCTATCTATGAGTGAAACATCGTTGTGTGGCACATGAATTTACTATGTTATATATATTTTACCACAGTGAAAAATGTGATATATCCTTTAAAAAAAGAAGGAACTGTTTTGCCAGAAATAAAGCTTAAGAGCTCATCAATTATTGCCATATTGACTAAAGAGTAGCCTGCTTGAAGTCCTGCTTAGACATGACTCTCTTCCTAAATCCCATGTTATTAATTTAACATAACTCAATGTAGTAAATACTTATTGTATACCTACTGTGTACAAGGCGTTGTCTGTGCTCCTAGTGAGTTTACCAAAGGACTGTGGGAAGAAGAAAATAAGAGAAGTATTAGCAAAGATCCATGGAAAGGAGAGGTTATGTCCAACACAAGAAATCTGATATGTTTTGAGAAGAGACTGGTCTTGAATGGCAGAGATTTCACTCAGGAGGCTGGCAGAGAGGGCATTCTTATCTAGGGAGTGAAGAACATGAGCAGAGGCACCAAGGCAGGAAAACACAAAGTATATCTGGGAGGCAGTGAGTAGTCAATGCGACTAAAGATCGGGGTATATGGAAGAAAATGAGCAGGTAAGGCTCTGAAGTATGGTTGATGGCCTACTGTAGGAAGCTGGGAACCTGGGGCTGGGGATACTGGCCATCCTTTGGTAGTGAAGAGGTGACATGATTGGAGCCATGCTCCTACATGGTTAGTCTGGATTTCACTAAGTGATGGAGGAGGAGCTGAGAGAGAGAGAGAGACAGACAGACAAGGGCCTCAAGTAGGGTGATGGTAGCAGATACAGAACAGCCCAAAGCCAGCTGAGACATGGTCGTCAGAGGAGCACCCCTTTGGGTGAAGGTTTGAGTAAAGGAAGCAGCCAAATCTGCAGAAGAAGACATATGAAGAGGTAAGTCGGAGAGTTTGGTTTCCCACAGATGGGTTACAAGGGACCTCACCTACTGGAAGCACTACATGTTCGTAAGATTCATGTTGTGAATCTTACCAAGACCTTCCACACTGCCAGCAAACCATATCTCATTTCCCTTGTCAGTTCTCTCTCTCATTCTCCATGGGTGGTGGTTCGAGCCTTCTCGGCTTTCTACAGATTTCCCCTTGTGTCACCATCTTCCTTCTCACTCTTAGCCTTCAACTTTGCCAAGGATCAAGTCAGAATTCCTTCAGTTTTCTGCTTCCTGACTCCAAACTGACCTGCTTTCTTCCTTCCCTTTTCCTGCCCCTTGCATCTTGCAATGGACTGAATGTTTGTATTCCCCCAGCAATTCATATGTTGAAACTTTTAATCACCAAGTTGATGATATTAGGAGATGAGCCTCTGGGAGGTGATTACGTCATGAGGGTGGAGACCCCATGAGCAGGATTAGTGCCCTTATAAAAGAGGCCCCAGGGAGCTGCCTTCACCCTTCCATCACACAAGGACATAGCAAGTAGGTGCCATTTATGAACCAGAAAGAAGATCCTCACACAACACTAAATCCACTGATGCCTTGAGTTTGGACTTCCCAGCTTTCAGAACTGTGAGAAATAAGTTTCTGTTGTTTCTAAGCTACCCAGTTCATGACTTTTTTTTTTTTTTCTTTTTTTTTTGAGACAGGGTCTTACTTTGTTGCCAAGGTTGCAGTGCAGTGGTGCAATCACATTTTACTACAGCCTTGACTTCTTGGGCTCAGATGGTCCTCCCACCTCAGCCTCCTGAGTAGCTGGGACTACAGGTACACACCACCACTCTGGGCTAATTTTTGTATTTTTCTGTAGGGACGGGGTTTCACCATGTTGCCCAGGCCAGTCTCGACCTCCTGTGCTCAAGCCATCCACTCGCTTTGGCCTCCCAAAGTGCTGGGATTACAGGCTTGAGCCACTGTGCCCAGCTGGCATTTTGTTACAGCAGCTCAAATGAACTAACACATACCTGAACTCCACCTACCTCCTTCAGAACCTGGGAAGATCAATTATCCCCTCACTCTCCTGTAACATTGACTTTTGTCCATTATTCTTTGTATGGATGCTTTTAGATGCTCAAATTTCTCTCTTCTTAGGAACATTCTCCACTGGAATATTGTGTGTGTATATATACATACACACAATACATATATATGTATGTCTTGCTGTGTTTTTCAGGCTGGTTTCGAACTCCTGGCCTCAAGCAATCCTCCCACCTAGGCCTCCCAAAGTGCTGGGATTACAGGTGTGAGCCAACACACCTGGCCAATAATTCTATTTTAAATTTTTTGAAAAACTGCCATGCTGTTTACCACAGAAACTGAACCATTTTACATTCTTACCAACAGTGCACAAAAATTTCAATTTTTCTACATTTTTGCAAACATTTATTTTCTGTTCCTTAAAAATAGTAGCCATGCTAATGGGTGTGAGGTGGTATCTCATTGTGGTTTTGATTTGCATCTTCCTAATGACTAGTGATGTTGAATATCTTTTCATGTGCTTATTGGTTTCTTTGGAAAAATAATTCAAGTCCTTTGCCCATTTGAATTTTTTTGTTGTTGTTCATTTGTAGGAATTCTGTATATATTCTGGATATTAATCACCACAATCAATTTTAGAATATTTTTATTACTCCAGAAAGAAAACTCACACCCCTTAGCCACTCGTCAAGCTCCCATTCTCTCCTCTTGGATTTTTGACACTGATGATGCTGAATGCTTTCTTGAAGCACTCTCTTGCTCTGGCTTCTAGAGAATTATCCTCTTCTGGTTTCTTCCTAGTTATTTAGTCATACCTTTGCTTCTTTCCCTCTGCCATCAATTAAACTCTGACATTCTTCAGGATTCCATCCTTGGCTTTCTTCCCTTCTTACTCTAAACTCTCCGTGGATGATCTTGCTTATTTTTATGATTTATATGATGACTCTCAAATCTCTATTTCCAGTTCACATCCAGTCCACCTCCACTTCTGACTGGCTCCAACTTTTTCATAACCCTGAATTCATGAGTTTTTCTCCATTTCCACTGTTGTTCTCCAATTCTCAACCACTGCCATCCACTATGTCTTGCCTGGGTTACCCCACAGCCTCCTAATTGGTCTCCCTACCTGTAGTCTTGCCTCCTTCAAATATGCATGGTTTTGAGAGATTTTCTATGTTTGAATCTATTCATGGTTCCCAGTCCCTTTAGTGTAGCTTCTCTTGCTGCAGGGTCTCTATAGGCAGTTTCTTCTGCTTGAATGCTCCTCGGAACCCAACACACCTGGTTGACTTGCCCTTCCTGTATCAGCTGAGACCTCACTCCCTCCAGAAAATGAAGTGCCCTGCTTCCCACAGATGGGAGCAGCCCATGTAGCTTCCCCAAGCACTCTGTGACCCTGCTCATACCCTAATTATCTGTTCATCTTTCTATATGTCCCACCGGGGTGCAAGTTCTCTGTGTGGCTTGTCTGGCACACAGTAGATACTTACCATGTATTTGCTGTGTGAATTTGTGGTATCTGTTGTTTAGCATAAATTGAGAGTGTTGCTCTGGAACTTGGTAGAGAAGATCAGGTTGCAGATTTAAATGGAAATTTGAGAACTAATTGTACGTAGGAGACAGTGGAAGCATTGGATGGTCGCCTTACTATATTTGGATTCATAAGCCAATTGCAAAGAATTCTCAAGTTTCTCTGTCTTCAAAATCTCTGTTTTAAGTCTAGAGTCATTAATAACTAGGCAGCTCCAGGTTATCCCATTTCTGACTTGAACTGCACAAACTTGTTTTGTGCTGGAACTTAATTTAAGAAGGTCCATTTCAGTCGGCTTCATGCTCCGCAAAATCACCTCTGCCTGTTGTCTTGACTATCTGTCACTGGCTTTTGGAAGGACAGGGGTAACTCCCGAGCTGATCACTATCTAAATTATTTGGATTACATCAGAAAATGGTTGAATTTTGGTCTCCAATTATTTCAAACTTATTCATGGGCAAGCTACTTGAACGTAGCCAGGGACCAGATAGACTTGGGACATTATAGCGACTGAGTATTATTTCTATAAAAGAATATCTCCTTATATGCCTATAAACAAGAAGTCTGATGATGGCATTAAGTGCTCATTAGGTATATTTAGTCCCTATGACTCATTTAGTCCGCACAGCAACCCTAAGAGGTAGGTATCATTTTGTCCACTTTACAGATGTGGCTACTGAGAGATAGAGAAGTTATACAGTTTGCCCCAGGTCACTCAGTTTATAAAGAGTGGAGCCAGTATTTAAACCTAGGGTGGTTGGACTGAGTGCCCAGCCTCACAAGTCCTGCACTGGGCTGCTCTGAAAAGGTACCCTGAAGCCAATCCTGGCTCCCCGGTGTCTAAAGAAGGCATGAATAAAACCCTTCGGTGGCAAAAAACATGGCAAATACACTGTACTCCTAATTCATGATAGGCTTCTACTTCCATCACTGCTTTTAATCTTTACAAGAACCCCAAGTGTGCAAGGACGGGGCCACTATCCCCATTTTAGAGATGAAGGCACTGAGACGCAGGCAGGTTAAGCGACTTGCCTACTGTCTCACAGCGAGGCAGCAGCCTGGCTATTAGAACCCAGGTCTCCTGGCTTTTAGTTAAAAAGCTTTTTTCCATTACAGCACAACCCTGTGGCCTTCAGCTTTCAGACTCCGATTGAACAGCGGCATACGAATTAACTGAGGTTACTATATTATCTCCTAAAATGACGACTTCCCATTAAAAAAAAAAAAAGAACAGCAAAAATTCACCAATGGAACATGTGCAAAATACATTTTCACAAGGTCATTGTTACCCAGAGCTGTTTTAAAAAATTATTATTCTCCAGTTGGGCTTTTGGTCCATGATCCCATGGCATGTGCAGTTAAATTGCAATTTAAAAATTTAAACAAACAATGTTTCAGAATTGATTTCTGGTTAATAGGCCTGGTTTGGGAAGATGGTGGGTTTGGAAGATGTGTATTAAAAGGAACTGAGAAATTGACTGACCAACACAGTTAAGGGATTTGAAGATGTTGATCTGGATAAGAACAATTCAAGGAGATATAGCAGCAATTGGGTTCAGTGGACCCACATGACAGTACCATTAGCACTACATGCTGGTAACGTGTCTTCCTCAGTATCTAAGTGCACAATGGACTGCCATGGGGACAGCAACAGTATACACACTTACCATGCTTGTTGGGATTTGTGTTGGTTTTATCATATATATATAATTTTTATTTTTATTTTGAGGCAAAGTCTTGCTCTGTTGCCAAGGCTGGAGTGCAGTGGTGTGATCCTAGCTCACTACAAACTTGAACTCCTGAGTTTAAGGATTCTCCTGCCCTGGCCTCCCAAAGTGTTGGGATTACAGACATGAGCCACCACACCTGGCCGTAATTTTAGTTGTGAAAAGTATTGTCTTTAAAACACCTACAGATATATGTATTAGATCATAATTCAGGAAATTAATCAGGGTCTTACTCTGTTTAAGGTGAGGTGCCAGTTTCTGCATCTGAATTTTTGATGTTATGTGAGTCTGTGAGATTTGGGGGTGCAGGAGCTGCTTCAGGGTTGCAGCAGGAGCTGCCCGGTGACTGTCTCCTGCCCGCTGCTCTTTGGGGGAGCTGGAGCCCTCACTTCATCCATAAAGGTGCTTGGGGGATTCCCAGTTTCTGAGCCTCCCAGAGATCCAAGAAGCAGATGTTAGAGGGGGAAGCCCCACCTACCTTTCGGCTTTGTTCCCAGGCCAAATAAAACCAGAAAAATCTTTCTATTTTGAGAAAGGCAATTTATTCTGGACTCATGTTTTCTCCCACACTTGGGCAGGTGAGATAATCTTAATGCAGTTTTATCAGCCTTAACTCTTGAATTCTTGGCTGCTAAACTTAAAAAAACAAAACAAAACAAAACAAAACAAAAAATCAAAGAAGCATAAACCCCAAATTTCCATACCAAAGAGCAATAGGCTCTTATTGGAAAGCTTTATCTCTTTTGTGGTGGTGCTTGTCTCATATTCTGTAACAGAATGGTGAGAAAATCAGCTATACAAGGAGAAAATGCTGCGAAGACAGAAATTTAAAACTAACTGGCTGATAACAATGAAGCAATACACATATGTTCTTTTTATCCTCTTTCTTTAGCAAATATGTTGAGAAGGAAAAATGCCTTACTTAAAACGACCTTTCACATCTTCATCTGTGGAAACTCAAATTGACTTCACAATGTTGGATACAGAACTGGTTTTGTTTTTAGCTTTTGATTAAGTTCTTAAGAAATACCTCTCAAGATGGACTAAAATACAAAACAAGGAAAATTAAAAGGTACATCTAGGAAAGTGGAACACAAACCAGGGTTCATCTCCAACTAGAAATTCTTAGGTGTTTGTGTATAGTGGAAGTTTTTCTGAAAGTTCCAAAGGTCACCAGATGTGAAGGGAAGTCTGCAGTTACAATTTCACGTCTGTGCTTATGCGCTCTATGATAAATCACATTTATCTCTCTGAACATTTCAGCCACTTGTTATCATTTTTCAATTATTTTTACTCTGTTCTAGGAGGCTTTCTCTGGGATAATTTGTCTCCTAAATCTTCTGTTTTTTATTTGCCCCTAGTGAGAGAAGCAGGAAGTACAAGGCAGGTCTTGGAAAAGAAGTTGGCTATTCCCCATGAAACTCTGAGCAACTCTTAACTCCCGCCCTACAAGACTTTTTTTTTTTTTTTTTTTTTTTTAACCTAATGAGAGAATGGCCAAAAATTCAATGAATCAAAGGATAGGAATATGAGTTCAAAACGTGGGAACCTTCCTGAAGAAAATATTTATACTTGGGGAAGAATTAAATATGTCCAAAAAAACCCAAAATATAATAAAAGAGAAACACACAGGGCTTATTTAAAATTTATATTTGTGATTTTCTAATGATTCATGGGATTTCTATCTTAAAATATTTATATGAAACTCTTTCCTTTCTGTCTTGTGAATATCACTATTGTCACACTTAATATGTAGCAGATTAGCCAACTCTACTGAAAGTGGTAAAGTAAGGATAAAAATAGGACTTCCATAGGGCTGTTGTAAGGATTAAGCTACATGAAATTCTTAGAACAGGGCTTGGCATAGTGTAAAGTGTTCAATATTTGTTTATTGTTATTGTTATTACTTCTGAATATATCTTCATATCTATTTTTCACACAATTGGGATCAAGTTATACACTTTTGACACCTACAATCTTTTTAACATAATAGCTTGCAGTCAGCTTTTTATATTAATAGCTATAAATATATTTTTCTCAAAAAAAACGTGGACTGTACTGGTTATTTGTTGGACTCAACCAGTCTAGAAAATGAACGCCATGAATTCACTAAGTCATTCTCTAGATTCCTCTCACGATTTAGCATCGTCAAAGAGATCAAAATCAGTAACATCCAGATCCTGTAAGCAGACTTGCCAACCAGACCCCCAGCAAACAGAGGTGGTTTGGTCTGCAGGAGCCCCTGAGTGACTCATGGACATCAAGGCAGGCTCCAGAGCCCCCGGCAGCCTAGTGGTATCCCTGGGTGGGAACGTGGTGGGATTACGTCTCATGCAGAATCAAAATTTTATTATTGTTTGGGGACTTGAGACCCAATCAGGTTTCCTCCCTAGGTATAAGCTGGTTCCCATTTGTTGAACTTAAGAATCTAGAAGCCAGCTGGCCCTGCTGCCTGTCCTGTCCTTGACACTGGTTTCGATCTGAATGGCCTCCTTGTGGGAGCCTATGGTGAGGGGAAAGGGAACTGACTACATACCTGATGGTATTCACCTTCTGTTCTAGGTTAAATAGTGTCCCCCAAAAGTTAGTTCACACCCCGCTGGAACCTGTGAATGTGACCTCATTTGGAAATAGTGTCTTTGCAGATGTAATCAAATAAAAATAAGGTCATATGGGATTCAGTTGGACCCCAAATCCAGCAGGGCTGGTGTCTCTATAAGATGGAAATTTGAACACAGACACATAGGGAGAATACCATCCGATAATGACGGCAGGGATTGGAGTTATGCTGCCCCAAGCCAACAGATTCCAGAGATTGCCAGCAACCACCAGAAGGCAGGGGAGAGGCATGAACAGACCCTTCTTTTGAGCCCCAAGAAGGAGCCAACCTTGTAGATACCTTGATTTCAGCCTTCTGGTCTCCAGAACTGTGAGAGAATAAATTTCATTATTTTAAGCCACCTAGTTTGTGGTCATTACTCATGGCAGCCCTAGAAAATTAATGTACTTTCTTATGAATATATGCATATCGGAGTGGAAATATGCAAACGATGTACCCTGAGTAGATAAGGAAGGAAGGGAGGAGAAAGGACAAGTCGGTAGCTGGCCAACACTGTTTAATCAGAGGATATCAGATATTGCTTGTCAAGGTATTAAGGCTCAATTACAGGTGTGGTGCCTCACATCTGTAATCCCAGCACTTTGGGAGGCCAAGGTAGGCTTGAGTTCAGAAGTTCGAGACCAGCCCTGGCAACATAGTGAGACCTCGTATCTACAAAAAATAAAAAACAAAATTAACCAGGCAGGGTGACACATGCCTGTAGTCCCAGCTACTTGGGAGACTGAGGTGGAAGGATTGCTTGAACCTGGGAGGTAGAGGTTGCAGTGAGCCAAGATCACACCACTGCACTCCAGTCTGGGTGACAGAGTGAGACTCCATTAAAAAAAAATAATAATAAAATAAAATAAAAATTAAAAAAATGCTTAATTTAAATTATCCAAGAAGCTGACCCTGAATTCATAGCTCATGGTACATATACTCTGATGGAAAAACAAGGTAGTTATAATTCATACATGTGAGTGGTAGGGTGTTTATCTGTACGTAACATACTACTCAGATGATGCATGCAAAGAAAAGCATAGACTCATCAGATTTTTATTTTATTTTATTTTATTTTTTTGAGATGGAGTCTCGCTCTGTCGCCAGGCTGGAGTGCAGTAGGCTTGGCTCACTGCAACCTCTGCCTCCCGGATTCAAGTGATTTTCCTGCCTCAGCCTCCTGAGTAGCTGGGACTACAGGCACGTACCACCACGCCCAGCTAATTTTTGTATTTTTAGTAGAGACAGGGTTTCACAACGTTTACCAGGATGGTCCCGATCTCTTGACCTCACGATTTGCCCGCCTTGGCAAATCATGCACTGGGATTACAGACATGAGCCACCGCGCCCGGGCACTTATCAGGTTTTAAGACACTTCACCCTTTCCTTCTTTGGGCTACTCAAATGGAAACATAAGACTAGGACCTGAGTTCTCTCTCGCATTTCCTGAGCAAAATTTACTTTCTGTTTATGCTACATAGCAGAGAAAATGCCACTTGCCTTTTTCCAGTGCCTTGCATCTTAAAGAGTAATGTGTTTTACTGCTGTTCTCCCAGCTCCTCAGCTCCTCTCACTCTGCCACCCTGTTATTCATTTTAGATCCCAACCAGGCTGAGCTCTGCGCTCTGCTCCCAGTCTTTGACTATGTGCTCCCTCTGACGCCCTTCCCAACCCTCTTTTCACCTGCCTCACATCTATTGCACTTTAGGTCTCTGGGAAGCTTCCTGATCCCCCCAAATGGGATTCCACGGTATATATCCATACCTCCTATAGGCTGTATCACAGTGTGTGGTGATTGTCTCCTTGTTCTTCTTCCCAGAACTAAGAGCTCCTTCTTATTCACAAGATCCCAGGGGTACCATTTTCTTGGAGCCCTGCTCACTGCTAGAATCCCGGAAGTTGGCACATCATAGGGGCTTAACAAATATTTGTTGAATGAAATAACTACTCAATAGATTTCTTGATTTATGTATAGCCTTTTAGAGTTTGTGCTAAATAAGGGAATATATATGGACACAAATAGTATCATCTACTTATACATAAATATATAATCTTCACAATAACTACAATTTATTTGGCAACTGCAGTGTGCCAGGCTCAGTGCTGTGTTATTTACATACATTGTTCTAGTACTTACCATAATCCTGTAAGATAGATATTGTCCCTATGTTACAGATGATGAGCATGAGGCTCAAAGAGGTTAAGATGCATGTTCTGACTTCCACAGGTCACAAGTCGGCTTCCAAAGATTGTGTTCTCTCCACCGCAAGATTCTCTCCGTGTGTTATATACTGGCAGCTACTGTATTTTTCAGGCACCTGCCATGCTCCCAATCCACCAGGCTCTGATGATGACCTGCTGTCCATACCTGGGATTGCCATAAAGTGGTTGCCAGGGCAAGGTCCACAGGAGGAGGAGGAGGGGGCTGGACTGGGTTAAGAGGGTCTCCAGGAGCTGCAGTAACCACAGTGTCTGCCCCTTTTGCTGCAGAAAGTCCTGAGAACTGTCAAGGCAGATGTGTCTTGGGGTTCTCGGTGTACCCAAGCCCTCAGTACTCTCCTGCAAGGTGGAAGTGTCCCTTGCACCTCCTTATGTCGCTCACCCTGATATCTGGTCATGAGGGCTGTGCTGCCTTCACTCTCAATGTGTCACTGGGCTTGAGTCCACCCACTCCTACATTATTCACCTGCAGTTCCATGACCTCTCTTGAAGACCCAGGCCCAAGTTTGCTGGGCAGGAGGAGGATTCGAGTGTCCCTCCAGGTGCTGTCCATAAACTCACACCAAGTTATTCTCTTTTAAGCAAATCGGATGACTTGACTCTTTGCTGGCAAAGATGTTCCTGGGAACCTCAGCCGTCTTGGGCCCAGTCATAGTCAAGTCCCTGGCTTACTCCGGGCTTTGCTATGGATGCACAGAAACTTGATGCATATTACAGACCATTGCATAAGAACACCTTAATCTCTGTTAGGTCAGACTCCACCTAGGCTTCAAGAGTGTGTGAACTCCAATCAGGGTCCAATGATCACACTGAAAGAGAAACCGAGAGTTTTTGCTAAATGAATTTTGACCCTAGAGTGACTTTGCTTTACAATGAGGATCACTAATAATATTAGTTTCCTAGGGCTACTGTGACAAAGTACCACAAACTGGGTGGCTCAAACAACAGAAATTTATTCTCTAACAATTTTTGGAGGCCTGAAGTCTGAAATTGGGGTGTTGGCAGAGTTGGTTCCTTCTGTGAGCTATGGGTGAGGGATCTGTCCCCAGTCACTCTCCTTGGCTTGTAGATGGTCTGCTTCTCTATGTATGTCTCTTCACATCATCGTCCCTCTAAGTGTGTCCAAATTTCCCCTTTTTGTAAGGACACAGGGGGTAATGGATTAAGGCCCTCCTTAATGACCTCACTTTAAATTGATTACCTGTTTAAAGACCCTATCTCCATATAAGGTAACATTCTGAGGTACTAGGGTTTAAGACTCCAATATATCTTTTTTGGGGGACACGGTTCAACACATAACATGAACCGAGTCAAGCCAAGAGCTTGGGCTTTGAGCCAGACCATTCAAGTTCACATTCTGGCTCTGTTCTCTACTCACTTTGAACCTTTAGGCAAGTTGTGTGTGCTCAATGGGCCTCCGTTTCCTCACTGCAAATGGGAATGGTAATAATAGAACCTCCTTTTTTGTGTAGTTGTGAAGCATCTATGTGGTTGCACTTGTCCCATGCTGAGCACAGTGCTGGTGGCTATAAGCACTCAATGAATAAATTTCATTATGATGAAAAGGGAGGCAAGAGACTGAGGAAGAAGATGCCAGGATGATGATTTGGGGCCTACCTGATGCAAGCTGACTTACTGTGGAACTGGCTGTTTTCTAAGAAGGTGGGGGCCTGTAGTGTCCTCCCGGAGTTTTTGAGGCCCCAAACCCCTGAGAGCTGTCTGTGTTTCTGGAAGATTCCAGGGAATACTCACACTCGCTTCCCTGAGGTTTGACCTGTGCCCTTGTTCCAGCAAATCTGAGTCTACTTTTGGGCTTTGGGTTACTGTTAGCCGTCTCAGTGAACTAAAATAAACCCCATTAACATCAACGGGTTCTTTGAAAACAAGGCTATATGTGTGTTTGTTCCTCTTTCTTCTCCAGAAAATGGCAGCGTGCCCTTCATTGAAATTAGAAGAGACTTTTCTACATTCCAGCACCACGAGGCACTCACTCCACATTCCACTCCTCCATTGCTTTAAAATATATATAAACAGACAACACTTTAGATGCTAGGAAATGATGTGACCTAGAAAGTGAGATGACAGATAAATGAGGGAAGGATCTCCAGGAACACAATCTTGTCGAGCTGGATCTTGTCAGAGCAGATTTTCTGTGACCATAATAAAGGGCTTTTAACACGAGCTGCGTTGCCTCATTTCCGAAGAGTAGAGGCTACGGAGATTCTTAAAAAGGAAAAATAAATATTGCTCTAATTGGAGCCAGAGGTGAGGCAGGGTGGGACAATGAGCGAGCAAGAACTATTTATGTTGGAAAAAGGGAAGCGTTAGAAACGATTTAGCTGAGAAATTCAGGAAGATGAAGGGCTTGGTCAAGACCGAAGTAGGCCCCTTGTTTGAGAAGAAAGGAGAGAGTCCAGGAATGAAGGGGAAGAATCAAATTACAGGGCAGCAAATGTAAGCTAAATGAAAAGAGAAACCACAGCTTTCCACAGGTATTGAGGCCAGGAAATTCAGTGTTAGGACAGGGTGTGCTGGCTGAATCTCAAAAGCATTGGGAAAATTTTCATGCTAATGAAATACATTCATGGTTAGTCAGGATAAGATAATAGTTACCTGAGCAGAGGTTGGAAGATATTTTAAAAGATGATCATAAATAATAGTGTCCCCAGCTAGACTGGAGATTTCTAGAAAGTTGATTTAATATCTTACATTTTTCTTTTGTATTTCCCCATTAGTGCTTGACACATTGGTCATGGTTCTTTTTTTTTTTTTTTTTTTTTAAGGCAGATGCTTTACATTCTTCATGTCTAATTGTTACCAACGACCCCCTTTTACATTTGGGCACACAGAAAAAGATAACTTATTCATTGAAAAGCAGAGCTGAAATTCAAACCCAGCTCTGCCCCGGGTCTAAATGAGCACAATATCTCAGTATATTTCATAGGATTCCGAGAACTTGAGACACAAAGTAGAAATTCGAAAATACGTGATCTGACCACCTTTCCTCTTATTTTACAATTGAAGACACTAGGTTCAGAGGTGAGAAGGAATGTGTCCAAGGTCCTGTAGGAAACGGCAAAGCAGGGAGTCATTTGCTAAATAAATGAATTCATGAATCTGTGGAATTTCTGTAGCAGTCAGAAGAAGCATATTTTTGAACACCTCACACTTGCAAGTTCTTTCTGAAATGTCTAAGTATTCTCACATGTCTCATGTTTTAAACAATTTATACCATGGCAAATAATGAAAGAAATTATATCACCTACTTTTAACAAATGTCAAAAAATAGCACTGGAGAATGTAAAAAAAAAATTCTTATTAATCTTTCTGCCTCTGCTAGTTTCAGTTTACCAGAACTCAATTTATATCCAAATTCCTCTTGGGAGTAGAACTAGATTAATGATGGCAATTTTTAATCAAACAAAAGTTTGATAGAGATTTTGAGAATATTCAACAACTAGAATCTCATTCAACAAACACTTGGTCACTACTGACTCTACACGCCAAGCTAAGTGTTTGGGCTGCGAAGTTGAATAGAGGAGCATTCTTGTCTTCCAAGATCTTCTAGCTTAATGGAGAGACAGACATACAAAGAGATATGTCAAAGTGTTATAAGTAGAGAACATATACAAATAAAAGTCTAATTCAGTAGAAGTTATTAGGAAACCTATCGAATTAAATATAAACATGAGCCGGGTTTACTGGCTCATGCCTGTAATGCCAGCACTTTGAGAGGCCGAGGTGGGCAGATCATCTGAGGTCAGGAGTTTGAGACCAGGCTGGCCAACATGACGAAACCCTGTCTCTACTAAAAATACAAAAATTAGCCGGGTATGGTGGCATGTGCCTATAGTCCCAGCTACCCAGGAGGCTGATGCAGGAGAATTGCTGGAACCCAGGAGGTGGAGGCTGCAGTGAGCAAAGATTGTACTGCTGCACTCCAGCCTGGGTGACAGAGCGAGACTCTGTCTCAAAAAAAAAAAAAAAAAAAAAAAAAAAAAGCATAAAAGAAATATAAACATGATTCATCCTTAGAAAACTATTGTTTATAAATTAGTGCTCCAGGCCAGGCATGGTGGCTCATGCCTGTAATCCCAGCACTTTGGGAGGCTGAGGTGGGCAGATCACCTGAGGTCAGGAGTTCCCGACCAGCTTGGCCAACATGGTGAAACCCCATCTCTACTGAAAAAGAAAGACAAAAAATTAGCTGGACATGGTGATGTGTGCCTGTAGTCCCAGCTACTCGAGAGGCTGAGGCAGGAGAATCGCTTGTATCTCGGAGGCGGAGGTTGCAGTGAGCTGAGATCACACCATTACACTCCAGCCTGGGCAAGAGAGCAAGACCAGGTTACAACAAAAACAAATAGATAAATAAATTGGTGCTCCAGAAGTTCACCAAATGTACTTGAAATTTTCCTTCTCTTATTCCTTGTGACTATAACCCTATCTTGCTTATTGTACTGATGAGCTATTACTGTATAACAAATTACTTCAAAACACTGTGCCTTAAAGCTACAGCATTTATCACCTCACGGTGTCTGTGCATCTGGAATCTGCATGTGGCTTAGCTGGGTCCCCTGGCTCTGTTTTCTCATGAGGCTTTGAGGTATTGGCTGGGGCTATAGTCATCTAAAGGCTTAACTGGAGTGGATCTGCTTGCAAGCTCACTCAGGTGGTGGTTGGCAGGATGCAGTTGTCTGCAGGCTGTTGACCAGAGGCCTCCTGGCCTCTCCTTGCCATATGGGCTCTCCACAGGGCAGGTCACAGTATGATAGCCACCTTTTCTTACTGTGAGTGAGGAGGAGGGCAAGAGAGATAGAACCAGTGAGAAACAGATGAGTGTCATAATATTTTATAACCAAATCTCAGAAGCAACGTCTCATAACCTTTGCCATATTCTATTCATTGGAGGCAAGTCACTAGGTCTATCCCACTTTCACGAGGAGGGGGTTACACAAGGACATCAATAGCAGAACGTGATCATGGGGGACTGCCTATCCCATAAATTTATTCCATGAGCAGTGTAATGGACCCCGATGAGGGGCCATTCTCCCATTGGCCCAAACCAGAAATACAAACTCACCCTTTGCTCCTTCTCTTCCCTTCCACCCCAGCGAGTCTACCACCTTGTCTTATTGTTTCTATTCTACCTCTGAAATATCTCTCAAGGTCACTCAACTGGGGGTCCATTCTCTCCATTCCAACTGCCACCTCCTTGATTCAGGTCCTTGTGGCTTCTTGCATGGATTTAGGATTGAAACAAACACCTCAGTGTTCTTTCTGGCTCCAATCTGGCTACCTCTATACAGAGCTGGCACCATCTTTCTAAGGCCCCAATCTGAGTCAGTCAGTCCAGTTTAAAGCCCCTCAGTGGCTCCCCGTAGTCTAAGGATAACGCTGGAATGCTTAGCTTGCAGAGCAAGGCACCTTGTGATGTCGGCCTCCTTCTCTGAGTGCTCCTCTTCCCCGTACTCCAGCTACTTGGAATGATTTGCAGCTTCCAAACTGGCCATGTACTCCCTGCCTCCTTGGAATAACTGCTCCCTGTTCTTCCTCTGAATGCTCCTCACTCAAGACTCTGCTCAGAAGAGATGCTCTCAGAAAAACCTTTGCTGCCCTCCCTAAGGCAGCTTGGGGCCCTCTCGGTGCTCCCATAGACCCCTGGCGGACTTCCTCCTGATGAAAGGAGGATTGAAAACAAATCATTGCTCCCTCACATAGCCCTGCAATGATTTGTTTTCATGTGTATCCATTCAGCCCTCCCAGTCTCTAAGCTTACTGGAATCAGGAACTATGCTTTTTAGTCATTTTATTCCTAGGTCTGTGAGGTGCTTGGTAACTAATAGTTGGATAAATGGTGATGGAAACTCTAGGAAACTTTCTGCTTCTCAGTTCTTTCAGCTCCTTTTATGCCAGTTACCAGGAACAGCTACATTAATTCATGCTCTCAGTACAAAATGGAAATGTGGGAGCCCTTGTTTAAAAAGCAGGAAACCTGTTTTCATTCTTCTTCTCTCTTGACCCATTGTAGTGTTCTTTTTTGTTTGTTTGTTTTTTAATTTGCTATATAATGTTGTGTACCCTGGAGCATAGGGATATTTGCAAGAGGAATGCAGACCCCCCAGAGGCACCTGCCTGCTCCTGGGCCCTCTCACTCACTCACTTACTCTGGGCAGGGGGGCGGGCATCATTTCTCGGTAAGGATATGAGAGCTGAAGGTAAAGAGCCCGATCTGGGAGGTGGTGGGAGGCAGGACCACATGTGAGCTGAGGTTCTAAGCCCTTGGGGTACACTCCACTGTCTCATCAGACTTCACTTACAAAATAAAAATTCAAAGATAAAGCTATTGACAGTTTGGTCAGGGTGTGGTGGCTCACATATGTCATCTCAGCACTTTGGGAGGCCAAGGTGAGAAGATTGTTTGAACTTGGGAGTTAGAGAACAGCCTGGACAAGATGGCGAGACTCTGTCTCTACAAAAACAAACTTACAAATTAGCTGAGTGTGGTGGCATGCACCCATAGTCTCAGCTACTTGGGATGCTTAGTTGGGAAGATCGCTTGAGCCTCGGAGGTCGGGGCTGCAGTGAGCCATGATGGCTCCACTGCACTCCAGCCTGGGTGACATAGTGAGATCTTATGTCAAAAAAAAAGTTATTGACATTTTGAAGATGGTGACCACAGAGCATTAAACACCTAGCCTGGGGTTCCCTTCTGAACACAGGGTGCTGTGAGACTGCAAGAGTTAAATACACATGAAGCCACCCTCTCTGTCATCCATGTCCTATTGAAGTCCTTCCTGTGGAATTTGGCCTATTCTCACTGTTTTTTGTTTGTTTGTTTGTTTTTTGTTTTCCCTGTATCTACCAGCCATGGTAGGACCAGAGTGTGGAAACTTCCTAAGGCATATCTGCAATGCATAGGAGGAAGTAGCAATAGATTTTCAGGGAATAGCAAGGAAAACTGGAAGCCTTCCTGAGATCATGCTCCTACCGTATCCTTGAGCATGTATATCCAGGAAGTCCAGAGTTCTCCACCATGTTTATTAGTTATTAACAAAAAGCATTCTCAAGGTAAAATAAGATTAAGACATAGTAGAGTGGGAGCATTTATTCCTTCTGAAGATCACCTTCCATTAATTGCTTCTGCCATCCTCTTCATGGTCAAGCTAATTTCCCTGACCCTGCAAGCTGGACTCCATCCCTTCCTCCCTTCCAATGTCTTTTAAGAGTTTTATGCTCTTCAGTAGATCCAATTGATATTTAGAAAAAAAAAAAAGTTTTCTGCTCTAGAATACTCCATCTTTGCCATTTCACTCACAGTCATACAGGAGTCTGACTCATGGCCCCACTCCCTGGGTGCCTGGACCTGCTCTCTCCATGGTCCCTCAGCAAAATCCTAATCCCCAAGTTCCATGAGCCCCTTGCAGAGTTCTAGCTTGGGCTCCCTGTTGCAGCGGACACCATTAATCTCCCTCTCCGTGAAGCACCTATCTTTTTGGCCCTGGGATGACATACTGTGGTCTCTTCCTCTTGAGCTTTTCTCTCCTTCTTTGCCTCCAGTAGGTTTCTTTGCCTCTACCTGTATCTTAGGACATGGTTTCACCAATGTTCTTGCTAGGCCTAATCTGTTTCTTACTGGATCCTGGTTCCAGTTTTGCCCTAATTTTCTTAAGAGATTTTGTGAATTGCTTAAGCCCTCTAAGCTTCCATTTCTGTATCTCTAAAAGAGGGTTCCTCAGTATTGAAACTATTCACATTTTGAGTCTGATAATTCTTTGTTGTAAGAGACTGTTCTGAGCACTGTAGAATGTTTCGTAGCATTTCTGGCCTCTATCCATTGGATGCCATAGCACCTCCCAGCTGTGACAACCAAAAATATCTTGAGATGTTGCCAAATACTCCCTGGAGGGCAAAATTCCCTGGCTGAGAACCACTGCTCTAAGATGAGGAGGTTAAGTAGGTTATTTGTATTCATCTCCTAGGGCTGCCATAACAAAGGATGACAAACTGGGCAGCTTAAGCAGCAGTAATGTATTGTCTCACGGTTTTGGAGGCTAGAAGTCCAAGATCAAGGTATCAGCAGGGCTGGTTCCTTCTGAGAAAAAAAAAAAAAAATCTCTTCCAAACTCTCTGCTAGCTTCTGGAGATTTGCTGGCAATCTTTGGCATTCCTTGGCTGATCTCTGACTTTACATTCATGAAGTGTTCCCCATGCGTGTGCTCGTGTGCAAATCTCCCATTTTTATAAGGTTGCTGCATTTGTTTTCACACTGCTATAAAGAACTACCTGAGGGAGACAGTGCGATGACTCGTGCCTGTAATCCCAGCACTTTGGGAGGCCAAGGTAGGTGGATTACTTGAGGTCAGGAGTTTGAGACCAGGCTGGCCAATATGGTGAAACCCCGTGTCTACTAAAAATACAAAAATTATCTGAGTGTGGTTGTGCGTGCCTGTAATCCCAGCTACTCGGGAGGCTGAGGCAGGAGAATCGCTTGGCCCCCGGAGGTGGAGGTTGCAGTGAGCTGAGATCATGCCACTGTACTCCAGCCTGGGCAACAGAGACTCCATCTCAAAAAACAAAAACAAAAACAAAAAAAAGAGGTACCCGAGACTGGGTAATTTGTAAAGAAAAGAGGTTTAATTGACTGACAGTTCTGCATGGCTGTGGAGACCTCAGGAACTTACAATCATGGTGGAAGTCAAGGGGGAAGCAAGGCACATCTTACATAGTGGCAGGAGAGAGAGACAGAGAGCAGGAGGAAGTGTCACACAGTTTTAAACTGTCAGATCTTGTGAAACCTCACTATCACGAGAACAAGGGGGAAATCTGCTCCCATAATCCAATCACCTCCCACCAGGTCCCTCCACTGACATGTGGGGATTATAATTTGAGATGAGATTTGGGTGGGGACATAGAACCAAGCCATATCAGTTATCAGTCATATTGTCTTAGGGACCCACCTTATTCCATTATGACTTCATATTAAATCTTCATATTAAATAATTACATCTACAATGACCTTATTTCCAAATAAGGTCACATTCTGAGGATCTGGAGGTTAGGACTTGAAATGAATTTTGGGGAGATAATATTCAGCCCATAATATAATCTCTTATGTCCCTTTTGAGCTTTAACATTTTATAATCCTAATGAAAAGAGAGGGAATATTACTCTTTGTGGACCCCAGTGTAGATTCAGATTCTTCCTCCTGTGTTTCTGTAACCAAGCCTGTATGATATGATCATCCAAGTGTTTGTTTTACTTATTTTCTTTTCTCTTTGTCCTTTTCTTTCTCCATGCATGATTACTTGCACGTAGTCATTTCGGTAGAGTGTGGTCACTAATTCACTAATCATTGATTAACTTCATATCCTGATCCCTGGGGCTGTCTGCAAGATTAATGAACTTGTTTTTCTTTCAAAGAACAGTGATCCTTTGGTCATACAGACCTTCTTGGAGGCATCCAGAAGTTTGATGGCCGAGAGATGCAAATAGCTTTGATCATCAGAAATCTCACCTCCTGCATACCTACCTTACTCATAAATCCGCCAGTGATGCTCAAAGGCAAGTCAGATTTAAGGTTTGCCACTCCCATCTTCACACTGTGGGCACACCAAATAAACCTTTCTCTGCTCCTAAGTGCTGACATGTTAGTGTTTGGCTTACTGAGCATCAGGTACTAGAATCTAGCTTTTGAGGTTCTACAACATTTCTTCTTGCACCATCCACATCTCTGGATGCTTCTATTTTGGCAACCTATTCCTTTTGACTTCAGATAAATTTCATAGCAAGTGATGAGGGAATGGGAATTTTGACTGCAGCTAGTCTACACAGTCTGTGACAGGTAAAACTGACAAAAACCTCAAAGAACGTAGTGGGCCACTCTTACAAGGCCCATCTCCTGTCCTTGTGTTACTGTAGACACACTTCATGGAATTATTAATATGAATTCATTTGCATAGTTAAGGAAATTGTGTTAGTTTGGAATTACTCAATGACTCCCCTGTCACAAAAAACTTATGACCATAGCTCTGCCCACCTGTCCAAAGAGACAGTTTTCAGAATAGAAATGATGAGCCACTTGGTTGAGGCATCATCATTTGGCTCTCTTAATGCTTATTTACTTATCTTTTAAGAAAAATCTCTGCTTAGTTTGCTAGGGATAGATCCTAGGAGGTGCTGACAAAACACCTTTGGGAGTCCTGATATCCCTTAAGCCACCATGGTCTCAGCCAGTCAGAAGGTGGCTGTTGTGGAAGGAAGCACAGCATTCCTGAACCATGAAGCCTTTTTGAAATGGGTCTTCAGTGTGGTTGAGCTCCAATAGCTCTTGCTCGGATGTCAAAGGCATGAGGGGGATATCAGATCCACAGCTGTGTCTCAGAGACCTGGTTCTTTATGAACACAGGGTTCCCAAAATAGAGCAGCAGCTCACCCTTCACCCCTGCCCCAACCATCTGCCCAGTTTGCTGCCTTTATTTGCAAATAGCATTTTGAAGAGCTTTGAGCCATGATGATCTCATAGCCTTGTCTAAAATGTTGGAAGACAAAAAATATTTCTGCTGTGACATTCTGAAGTTTGCAGTTGAGCAATTAGTTGAGCAGTTTAAGTCAGAAATCTTCCCTCTCCAAATTGGTGTTTTGGCCTTGAGTTGTTTGGAAAGCACCCAAGTGCTCACTCTCCACCCTCTGTTGCCTTTTCATAAACCTAAACACTAGTGGTATTACAGGGGAGTAGACGAACAGGTTCTCTGAAGGATGGCCTAGCCATCAGGTGCAGGCACCATTCAGAAGAGAAGGCATTCACTGAATTTTCCAGCACTTACATAGAGCATCAGGGAGGAAGCAGTGCTTGTAGGATTTTGCTGGAGGAGATAACTAAACTAAGAAATGGCAAAAGGGCTCTGTTCAATCTAAGGCAGAAAGAGAGGAGGAAAGCTGAATATATGTAAGAGGTCATATAAGGGAAGATGGGCACATTGGCAGTCTCTGGAGTCCTTTGGTCCTCTCCACTCCTTGATGACTAAAACCAGGCCTCTTCCTACACTTCCGTGACCTGAATGGCACCTGTCCATTTTAGAGTTCCAGAAACTGAGTTCCACAAAAGGCTACTGGCCCAGAGTTCTACAGCTAGTTAGCAACACACCTCAGCCCAGAGCCCTGTCTCTCTGGCCCAGTGTTCTTAATCACTCTTTAAGAAGCAAAGAGAGAAAAGCCAAGAGAAAAGAAGGAACTACATGGAGGCTTGGGGTGCAGAGGGCCCTGAACAGTGATTTATGTTGCAACCACCACTCTTGTCTGAGATGAATTTTATTGAGAACCTGCCACCCATATTCCTAGCCTTTTGCTAGGTACCATGCAGCACTTTCAATATTTTTTATAATTGATAAATAATAGATGTATATATTTTCAGGGCACACGTGATAATTTAATACATTCGTATGATTTGTAAAAATCAAATCAGTGTAATTGGGGTATTTAGCACCTTAAACATTTGTCTTTTCTTTATGCTAGAGCCATTTGAGTTATTCTCTTCCATCTATTTTGAGATATATAATAGATTATTGCAAACTATAGTCACTCTACTAATCTATCAAGCATGAGGTCTTATTTCTTTCATCAAACTTTTAATTTGTTTTTTCTATGTTTATTTGGACCCATTAATCAACCTCTTTGCATCTGCCCCTCACCCCTCTGACCATTTCTGGCATCTGGTAACCACCAATCTACTGTCTGGCTTCAGCTCCCACATATGAGTGAGAATATGAGATATTTGTTTTTGTGTGCTTGACTTGTTTTACTTAACATAATCACCTCCAGTTCCATCCATGTTTCCATAAATGATAGGATTTCATTCTTTTTGATGACTAAATAATATTCTGTTGTGCATATGTATCACATTTTCTTTATCCATTCATCCACTGATGAACACTTAGGTTGATTCCATATTTTAGCTATTGTAAATAACGTTGCAATAAACATGGAAGTGTGGATATCTCTTTGATATATTGATTTTCTTTCTCTTGGGTATATACCCAGTAGTGAAATTGCTAAATTATATGGTAGTTCTATTTTTAGTTTTTTGAGGAACCTCCATACAGTTTTCCTTTGTGGCTGCTCTGATTTGCATTTCCACCAACAGTGTATGAGGGTTCCCCTTCCTCCATATCCTAGCCAGCATCCATTATTCCCTGTCTTTTTGATAAAAGCCATTTTAACTGGGGTGAGATGGATGATATCTCATTATGGTTTTGATTTGCATTTCTCTGATAATGTGTGATACTAAGCATTTTTTCATATATCTGTTGGCCATTTGTATATATTATTTTGAGAAATGTCTACTCAGTTCTTTTTCTCATTTTTTAATTGGATTGTTTCAGGTTTTTTTTTTTTTTTGCTGTTGAGATGTTTGAGTTCTTTATATGTTCTAGTTACTAATCCCTTGTCAGATGGATAATTTGTAAATATTTTCTCTCATTCTGTGGGTTGTCTCTTTGTTGATTATTTCCTTTGTTGTGCAGAAATTTTTTAGCTGGATGTAATCACACTTGTCTATTTTTGCTTTGGTTACCTATGCTTTTGAGGTCTTACACAAAAACTTTTTGCCCAGAATGATGTCCTAGAATATTTCCTCAGTGTTCCCTTCTAGTAGTTTTATAGTTTCAGGTCTTACATTTAAGTCTTTAATCTATTTGATTTTATTTTTGCTTGTGGTGAGAGTTAGGGGTCTAGTTTTGTTCTTCTGCATATAGTTATAGAGTTTTCCCAGCACCATTTATTGAAGAGGGAGTCCTTTCCCTGTTGTATGTTCTCAGTGCCTTTATTGAAAATCAGTTGGCTATAAATGAATGAATTTTTATCTGGTTCCCTATTCTGTTCCATTGGTCTATGTGTCCGTTTTTCTTTTTTTGTTTTTGGCTTTTTTTTTTTTTTTTGGCAGTACCATACTGATTTGGTTAATATAGCTTTGTTATATATTTTAAAGTCAGATAATTTGATGTCTCCAGCTTTGTTCTTTTTGTTCAGGATTTTTTTTTTTTTTTTTTTTTTTTTGGCTATTTGTGGTCTTTTATGGTTCCATGTACATTTTAGGATTTTTTTTCTATTTCTGTGAAGAATATATTTGTATTTTGATAGGGATTACATTGAATCTGTAAATTGTTTTAGGTAGTAATGTCATTTTAATGGCATTAATTCTTTCAATCCATGAGCATGGAATATATCTTTCTTTTTTGTGTGTGTCCTCTTCAATTTCTTTCAACCGTGTTTTGTAATTTTGCTTGTACAGAGCTTTCTCTTCTTTGGTCAAATTGATTCGTAAGTTTTTTTTGTAGCTATTGTAGATGAAATTGCTTTCTTGATTTCTTTTTCAAATTGTTTGCTGTTGGTACATGTAAATGCTGCTGACTTTTGTATGTTTATTTTATATCCTGCAACTTTACTGAATCCATTTATCAGTTCTAACAATTTTTTGGTGGAGTCTTTAGGCATTTCTAAGTATAAGATCGTGTTGTCTGTGAAAAAGGCTAATTTGACTTCTTTCTTTCCAATTTGGGTGCCCTTTCTTTTTTTCTCTTGCCTAATTGCTCTGGCCAAGACTTCCAGTATTATGTTGAATAAAAGTGGTGAAAGTGGGCATCCTTGTCTTTTTCCAGATCTTGAAGGAAAGGCTTTCAATTTTTTCCCATTCGGTATGATGTTAGCTGTGGGTTTGTCATATATGGACTTTATTATTTTGAGATATGTTCCTCCTCTATCCAGTTTTTTGAGGGTTTTAACATTTTAATTTTATGGAATGCTTTTTCAGCATCTATTGAATTGATCATATGAATTTTGTTTTTGGTTCTGTTAATGTGATGTATCATGTATTAATTTGTATATGTTGAATCATCTTTGCATCCCTGAGATGAATACCACCTGATCATGGTGAATAATCTTTTTAATGTGTTGTTGAATTTGGTTTGCTACTATTTTGTTGAGGGTTTTTACACCTTTGTTCATTGGTAATATTGGCCTGTAGTTTTCTTTATTCATCATGTCCTTGCCTGGCTTTGGTAGGAGGGAAATGCTGGCCTTGTAGGATGAGTTTGGAAGTATTCCCTTCTCTTCAATTTTTCTGAGTAGTTTTAGTAAAATTGGTGTTAGTTCTTTAAATGTTTGGTAGAATTCAGCAGTGAAGTCATCAGGTCCTGGGTTTTTCTTTGTTGGGAAACTTCAATCTGGTTACTCATTATTGGCATGTTGAGGTTTTCCATTTCTTCATGGTTCAATCTGGGTCAGTTTTATGTATCCAGGAATGTATCAATTCATTCTAGATTTTCAAATTTGTTGGTGTATAGTTGTTTGGAATAGTCTCTAATGATTCTTTGTCTTTCTGTGGTGTCGGTTGTAAGGTCTCCCTTTCCTGAAGATGGTTTTGATTTCCAAAGTGTGTAAACTATCACTGGAAAGGTTAAAAGATTGAACCAGTTAGTTAGGGAACAACATAAGAAATAGTCAAAGGTACTTATTATGCTTCTATTCCCTGCAAGAGCACTTTCTTGCTCCTGGAGAATAGCAGTGAACCAGACAGATTGCCAGCCTTCAAAGATCTTACATTCCACAGAGGTGACACTCCGGAACACAAAATGGTAATACATCAATAAGATAATTTCATGTGCAATGAGGTCCTATGAAAAAGACAAATTAGAGTAATGTGGTAGAAACCTTACGCAGATAACTGAGAATGTGAGAGTGGAGAGGAACTCTGTGGAGGTGACATTTAAGTTGAGGTCTAAACAGTGAGGAGGGAGCCACGTGAGGTCCTGAGGAAAGGGCATTCCAAGCAGGAGGAACAGCTGCTGCCAAGGCTCCAGGGTGTGAACAGGCATGTCTGAGAGTGCGGGTACCTAAAGATAGAGAATAAATGGGACAGTGCAGGGAAATGAGGCCCAAGGAGCATGAGGGGTCAAAATATATAGGACCTTGGAGGACTCTGGATTTATATTTTGATTGCAGTGGGAAGATATTGAAGGTTTTTTTTGAGACAGAATCTCACCCCATTGCCCAGGCTGGACTTGAGCCTCTAGGGCTCAAGGGATCCTCTCACTTCAGCCTCCCAAGTAGCTAGAACTGCAGGTGTGCACCACCAATCCTGGATAATTTTTGTATTTTTTGTAGAGCTGGGCAACACAATGTTGTCCAGGCTGGTCTCAAACTCCTGGTTTCAAGTGGTCTGCCTGCCTTGGTCTCCCAAAGTGTTGAGATACAGGTATGAGCCACCACGCATGGCCTGGTATTGAAGGTTTTAAGGAGGGGAAAGGAAGGGTTTGGATTTAAGATCCAGAAAGATTTTCTGGTTACTGTGTGAAGGATAGACTGCTGTAAATAGGGCAAGAGGGGAAACTGTGAGTGTAGCTGACAGACTGTTGCAGTCACCCAGGTAAGAGATGGTGGTAGCTGGAATAAATTTTAGCAGTAGAGGTGGCAAGAGGCAGTTACCCTGGTAATGTAGTTTGGAGATAGAGCTAACAGGACCAATTGGTGAATTAACTTGCAGTTTCCCTTCTGTCATTTATAGAGATGGGGAGAACTTTGGGGAGAAGATTAGGGAGCAGTCATGGAACAATTCTGTTTGGGCCACTTGATGTTTGAGATGCCTTTTATCTTATTATTATTATTATTATTAATTTATTTATTTTTTGAGATAGAGTCTCGCTCTGTTGCTGAGGCTGGAGTGCAGTGGTGGGATCTCAGCTCACTGCAACCTCTGCCTCCCGGGTTTAAGTGATTCTTGTGCCTCAGCCTCCTGAGTAGCTGGGATTACAGACATAAGCCACTGCGCCTGGCTAATTTTTATATTTTTAGTAGAGAAGGGGTTTCACCACGTTGGCCAGGTTGGTCTTAAACTCCTGACCTCAGATGATCTGCCCACTCCGGCTTCCCAAAGTGCTGGGATTACAGGTGTGAGCCACACACCCAGCTTGATATGCCTTTTAGAAATCAATATCTCTCAGAGTTCAAGAATTCAACCAGAGAAGTTGAACCACTAGAACATATATATATGTATGTGTGTGTATATATATGTATGTGCATATATATATAGTATGTGCGCATATATATATGTTTATAAAACCCTTAGATAGATATATCCTGCAGAAGCTGGGGCCCTTTGTCCTGGATCTAAACACACACACCAGATTCAAGAGTCAGAAAAGCTGAAGAAAGATCCCAGGGAAGATAGTGCAGTTGCAGGCCCAACTGCTGCTTCACACCAATGAAGTGAGTCAGCAGATCAGCCATAATATCTGTGAGCTATAAAGTGGATGCTGCTTTTGTGACCTTCCAAAATCTCCCAGGAATCACCTTTGTAGCCTATCCTAACTAAAAATACACAGATGGTCCCTGACGTCTGATGGTTTGACTTACTAGTTTTATTTTACTCTATTAAAAAAAGTTGCCAGCCCATTCAGAACACAGAATTCCTTATGATTTTTGACTTTATGATGGTGTGAAAGCAATACATATTGAGTAGAAAATACTTAGGGTACCCATATAACTATTCTGTTTTTCACTTTCAGTATGGTATTCAATAAATTACATGAGAAATTCAACACATTATTATAAAAGAGGCTTTGTGTTAGATGATTTTGCCAGCTATAAGCTAACGTAGGTTGGGCACAATGGCTCATGTCTATAATCCCAGCACTTCGGGAGTCTAAGGCTGCAGGATTGCTTGAAGCCAGGAGTTTGAGACCAGCCTGAGCAAAAAAGTCACACCTCGTTTCTACAACAAAGAAAGAAAGAAAGAAACAAACAAACAAATAAGCCAGGTGTGGTAGCTGGTGCCTATAGTTCTAGATATTCAGGAGGCTAGGATAAGAGGATTGCTTGAGCCCAGGAGTTCAAGGCTGCAGTGAGCTTTGATCATGCCACTGCATCCCAGCAAGGGCGAAAGAGCAAGACCTTGTCTTTAAAAAACATATAAATAAGTAAGTAGGCTAATGTAAGTGTTCTGAGCACATGTAAGTTAGGCTCGGCTAAGCTATGATGTAGGTATATGCAGCTATATGTTAGGTATATTAGACGCATTTTTGATTTATGATACTTGCAATGGGTTTATCAGGATATAACCCCATTTTAAGCCAAGAAGCATGCGTATAAGAAAGGGAGTGCTGAAAAATGTAGTTTAGTCTAGCCAAGCTGACAAATTACAAATCCGCCACAACATCCATGTGGAGCTGTTGAGTGAATTGTTGGAAATATGAGTTCAGAATTCAGAGAAGAGGTTCAGGCTGTGGGTAGCATTTGGCAGTTATCACAAAGCCATGGTTCATAAAATCATGGAACCATATAAGATCATCTAGGGAGAGAGGTGGACAGAGAATGAAAAGTACAAAAGACAGCACCCTGGAGTACTTCAACATTTAGAGATTTGTTAGAGAACAAGAAATCAGTAAAGAATTTAAAAAGTCCAGTGACGTGTGAGAAAAACTAGGCAAGTATGTGTCACAGAGGTCTAGAAACAAAAGGAGGAAGAAGCGGTTACCTCAAATACTTCTGAAAACTCAAGGTGGATGAAGACCGTGCCAGGACTCTGCAAAAGTAATATCCAAGTGCCACTTAGGATGTCATCCAAGTATAAATACAGTACTGATCAAAGGGGTCATGGGTGACCAGGAGTGGAAAGAATCATTCCGAATTGATTCCTGAGTTATTGGTGGGAAACCTCAAAAACCAGTTGATGTTTGAGAAGGGCCATGAAGGTCTGATAGAATTGAAGTATCCATGATGAATGTGATCTGCAGGAGCTTGTTCATCTTTAAACATTTTCAAGAGCAATTTAAAAGTCACAAACCCTGAACCATCTACCCACAACCCGCAGAGAGACCTCCCAGTCTCCTATGCATAGCTAAGAATAGCCCACTTGGCTGCAGTTGGCCTGAAATTCTTGCTTTTTGGGTTAAAACAGTTGGCCACTATTTTCAGTCTGACACTCCCTTTTACAAATGAGAAGAGATGCCACTGCTCATTGGAAGCATTCTCACTTATTTGCTGTTGGCAGAGGAATGTGTCAGAACCTGGACAGTAAGTCAAAGAGTTTGCTGAGAGGAATCACTTTGGTTCTCTGCCTGTGGAAGAATCTTGATTTCAGTGGCTCAAGAGAGACAAAAGCAGGATTAAAAGATTGTTAAAAACTTTTAGTTTATTTGGTTTCCAAGTCATCCAGAAATCTTCCAGGGAGCTTTTCAGAGAAAAGGAATCCTCAGTTATAAATAGGAAACACCTCTAATCTTGAGGGAAACCATTTCTGTGTAACTGAAGACTGTATGAGACAGAAGGAAGCAGACCCACCCTCCCTTATTCTAAATAAGTCACTTGGATGTACTTTGGCAAATGAATTTAGCACACTTAACTTCTGTTTGAAAATGCTGGTTTTTGAAGGATTTACAGAATGGCTGTGTTACGACTGGGGGTCAAATGGGTTGTTCTGTTATACATCAGATGTGTACTTTCTTATCCTTCTAGAATTTTGTGGGGAGAGGGTTCCTTGTGATCACTGCTACTCAAAGCACGGTTACATGGGGACTTCCATGGACCCTTGGCACCTTGTCTCTGTGGGCCCCACCCAGCATAAAAAAATCAAAAAATTCTGTTTTACAACTGCATTGGTATAAAGACAAATATATTAGGATTTTATGGTAGAACATTTTCTTTGACCTAAAAATGTATTTATTTTTCTTCTGAAAAGAAAATAAAACATTTTTTTGTTGACCCCTGTGTTAGTTTCCTATTGTTGCTGTACCAAATTACCACAAATTTAGCAGCTTCAAACAATACAAATCCATGATCTTATAGTTCTGGAGATTGGAAGTCTCACTGGGCTGAAATCAACGTTTTGGCAGGTCTGGAGGCACGAAGTGGGAATGCTTCTGCCTTTCTGAGCTTCTAGAAGATGCTCATATTGCTTTGTTTGTGGACTCTTCAGAGCCAGCAGATTCACATCTTCAAATCTCTCTCTGACTCTCTGAATTCTGCTTCTGTCATCACATTTGTTTCTCTGACTCCTTGCCTCTCTCTTAAAAGGACCCTTGTGTTTATTTTAGGCCCATCCACATAATCCAGGATAACCTCCCCAATCTCAAGATCCTTAATTTAATCACATCTGCAAAATCTCTTTTGCTATGTAATGTCCATGGTTTCTGGGAACTGGAATGTAGATATCTTTGGTGGGAGTTGGGGCATTATTTGGCTACCACAACCCCTAAGTGTATCCTGGGGCTTGGGCACTGTGCCTACTGTGACTAATAGATAAGCCGTGCCTGCCTTAACATGCCAGTCCAGGAGGTGCTTGCACCAGAACGTAAAATGCACTGCTTCCTTCATTGAGAAAGTCTTACTGTGAAAAAACTTAGCGTCTCAGTGTATTCACCTTCTGGTGCCACCCTCTCAGCCCCTAGCTGACTAGTAATGAGTGATTAGTGGACTGACCACTGTAACAAGTTCTGTCTTAAATAGCTAAAGAACTCTTTCTGCGAATTTAATTCCTTGCTTCCTTTCCTGTGAGCATACTTTGTCTTCTCCAAAGTAGATTGTTCTGGTCATGACTCATGATGTTGAGGGGCAGGACTGAACTCTGGTCACTGCTGGACACCCAGTGGGGATTCCGCAGAGTTGACTTCTTGTTGAATGACAGGGTGGGTGGAGGGATGGGGTGGATTAATTCAAATTAATGAAATTCAAATATCAAGTGGCCCTGGGCCCATCAAGGAAGTTGACTGTTTATAAGCTGGTCCCCAATGGAATTTGAAGAGAGTAAATGAGTAAGAAGCTCTGGGAGCCATGTGTTATGGAGAGGGCCAACTTTTAGTTGCCTGAGTTAGAGGCTGTCAGTGTGGTGGTGTCGGTGCAAGAGTATTTGCAGCTCCATCAGCCTCTGGGTTCTTTCTCCACGTGCATGGAAAAGGGCTCCCCAGTCTCGCGAGGCAAGCGGTAGTAGACTGGAACGTGGTGGGGAGCTGGGACAGGAGAGGCGGCGGCGGCGGAGGTGGCGGCGGCCTAACGAACACGTAATTTTCTTCTCACTTCATGCGTCCCTCTCCATCTGACATGGCAGGTGTGCTGAGGAGGAATGGTGTGTGAATCGATTTGGAGAGGATCAGTGACACGGCAGCGAGCCGGGGCCGCGCCCCGAGCCATTGATCGCCTCCAAATCAATTTGCACACCGCTCCCTCGTAGGTCACCTGCCATTTCAGACAGGGAAGAGAACAGTGAAGTGAGAAGGAAATTATGCCGGGAAGTCTGGGGACCTTCTTTCAAGAACGTGGGGTCAGCCTTCAGCTGCCCTCCCATCAGCAGCCTTTGGAGGGGACAGTGCTCCCCAGCCCACGACCCACTCTGCCTTGCTCACCCCCGCCCTGGAGGGAAGGGAAGCCGGAGACTGGAGCAAAATGGGGCTGCTCTGAAAATCTGTCAGCCTTGAGCTCACCTCTGGGGTTTGGGCTGCCACAGTCATATCCTAAGAGCTATTTTAGAAAACCCAAATTGCCAACAGTAATAATCTCTCCGCCGCGGGACTGGTTTTCATTTGTGCCTCTCAATGCACTTCACAATTAATTCTCACCAACCTCTGTCTCCCGCGAGCCAGGAGCCCAGGGGGAGCCCAAGACAAGGCTGAGAAGCTTCATGGATCCCCATCGAGAGTGCAAAGGGCTTCCCCACTGGGAAGACACACATATGCACACAAATACACACACACAGCACACACGCACATGGAGGCCAAAGTCTTCCTCAAGGAGCCAATGGCGCCAATCTTCTCTTTTGAGGGGAGAGAAGGGAAGGTGGTATAGGGGGTCGTTAAGGAACTAGAGGATGTCTCTGGCTCCTGACATGGCCAATAAGCCTCAGCTGAGGCAAGAGGCATCTACTCGCTTACCAAAGCCTAAGGCCTGACTGGCAAGCAGCTGGTGAGGACACTGTCCATCCAAACACAGATTGTCCTGTGGACATCCTGTCTTCTCTGGAGTTACAGAGGGAGTTGGGTTCATTGCCACCCTCATTGGGTCACAGAAATTCCAATAAGATAAAATGGAAGATGCTACCCTGCCTGAAAGTGCCCAGCACGGTTCAGGACGCCGATGGGTACTCAATAAATGGACACTACAAGTTGACTTAGTCCCCCTTCCCAAGTGGGCAGTTTAGATTCTAAGTACATTCCAGTTGGCTGAGCAGATTTTCCCAAGAAGTAGGCTCCTTACTGTTCCTGATTTCTTTTGTCTACCCCATCAGAAGCAGGATCCTGAACAATCAAGGCAGGTCCAAGAGAGAACTCATGGCAGGAGCAAAGGACATGGAAGGATGCATCTGCCCTGATTCTACAGAAAACAGGAAAACCGGCTAACCCACTTCATGCCTCGTGCAAGTCTGAGATACATCTCTACTGCCTTCCCCGCTGCTAGGGAAATGCTACTAATGTTCTTGCTGCCCGGCCAGGCCCCTCCTGTTCGTGCCTCAGAGGTTCATCAGAGATCTAGGATAGGGACTGGGGTTAGGTCTTGCATTTTTGGAAGTTATTGTTTATACATTAGTCCTCAAGGGTCCACTTTTGTGTCTGGGAAATGGCAAAAAAAAAAAAAAAAAAAAAAAAAGGATTGTGACTCAATAAGCTCTCTCTCCTCTGCTCTCCTGATCCCTAAATCAGATGCTCTGCTCCAAGCAGGCAGGTGAAACAGGGTTCTTGAATGCTCACTGCACAGACCCAGCCACATACATGTATGCATGTTCACACACACATGTGCATGCTGTCACACACACATGCACACACATGTGAATACACACATTCCCTTCTTAGGCCAAAGCCATGTTTTCCCAGCCAAGTTAAATTTTCTCCTCTTGGGGGAGGCTTTCCCAGCCCTTTGCTCTCCCTGCTGTTAGGACTCTAGCTTTTTCCATTTGGCATGCAGATTACATCTACTTTATCATCAGGAGAGACTCTCTAAGCACCTAAGGCAGCCCTGCTACCTATACTCCTTCCAGCCCAACCTCAGGAGTGCTGAGCTTTCTGCCTCAACATTTTCTGTGACTCTGCAGAGCACTTCCAGGGTAAATAAATAACAAGTTTAGGGTTCAGTTTAATACAGTGCCAGGTACTCTACCAGGCTCTGATGGAGGCGTTGGGAGGAGATCACAAAAAGGATGATAGTGCTGTCCCTGCCTGGAAGAGCTCCACTGGTTCAGTGCATTTACCTTGGCTCCTTGGCCAGATTTAAATGCTCTAGGGGGCCATCCACAACAAGGCCCAACTCTGCAGATACGCCACAGAATCAAGGCTCTGGTGATTGGAAGTAGCTTAAATGTAATCAATTCTAACTTGGTACATGGCTCTAGGTTAAATTTGTTGGAATAATTTGGACTTAGGCTAGAGGATGGGGTGGAGTGTTTAGGAGAGAAGATTGGGTTGGAAGGAGACAGAGCATCATTTCTGAGAGCTTCAACTCTACCCATGGCTTCTAAAATAAGCCAAAGGGTAAATGCTACTTTTCTGCTATCTTTCCGGGGTGAGCATTTTCTGAGACAAACATAGTAAGAGGAATTTATTCTATGGTAAGAAGAGTTTGGCCATCGGAGTCAGGACAACGAAGACATTTTCTGTCCTCACCGAGACTGCAAAACTGGGTCATTCAAGCTAAAAACAAAATTACAAAACAAAACAAAAAACCCTCTTCCTGACCAAGCATCCTTTGAAACATGGTTTAATTTCGTTTCTGTGACTTGTGGGTTGTTCATGTACTCAGGGTCCCCAGAAGGCAGGGACTTGGCATTTACTTACCTTTGGCTCCAGCAACATTTGCATATGGTACATACCGCAGACTTTTTTTTTTTTTGAAATGGAGTCTCACTCTGTTGCCCAGGCTAGAGTGCAGTGGTGCAATCTCAGCTCACTGCAACCTCCACCTCCCGGGTTCAAGAGATTCTAGTGTCTTAGCCTCCCGAGTAGCTGGGATTAAAGGCGTTTGCCACCATGCCAGGCTAATTTTTGTATTTTTAGTAGAGACGGGGTTTCGCCATGTTGGCCAGGCTGATCTCCTCCTCCTGCCTCGGCCTCCCAAAGTGTTGGGATTACAGGCTGAGCCAGGCGTCTGGCCGACACATTTTATTTAATATATCTTTAAGTTGTTAAATGCTTTGGTTTTGAGTAGGTAGTATGTGCACATGGTACAAAAGTCAAGCAAGTCATGAGCTACCCTCCTAGGTCACCAGGGCAGGTACGGTAACCACTTTATTTTGTGACATTCCAGATATATTCCACGCAACTACATCACTAAATATTCTTGATCATGGTATTTTTATTCATTGTACATAGACAAGTCTGTCCATCTTCTACTTTTTCTGCTGGCGCCGGCTCAGTTGCCTTTATTAAAAGTGGTTCTGTGTTCACATAGCACTTAGTATACAAAAGAGAACGCACCGCAACAGTACAAGCAGTCGCGGCCACGATGACACCAACGTTCCCGCGGAGCTTGGAACCACGCTTGGCGGTTCGCACCTCCGCGCCTCCGGGGGCGCAGTGTCCAGCTCAGGCCGCACGATGGCGCCCGCTTCCTGCAGACCCGGCCCACAGTGGCGGCACAGACAAAGGCGGACGCTGGGCCTCCCCCGCGGGGCGGTGGAGGCGGCCGGCGCCCCGGGTGGCCGAGGCCGCCCCTGTGCGCCGAACCGGGCAGCTGCCGTCCGACTCTTTGTCCTGCGCTGCTCGCCCTTGTGCTAAAGGACAAGGAGAGAGGACGCGGGGCGCGGGCGGCTCCGACCAGGCATTCACCCGACTCCGCTCTCCGCTCTCACACCCCAAAGCCCAAGCCCGGCAGGCGCGAGCTGGGGTGGCTACAAGCGCCTGCGTGGGGACGACCCCAAAGGCCTGCCCAGGAAGCTTTCCTCCCCTTCCACACCTCTGTAAAGAATTAGCCCGGAATTCCGCACTGTGGAGGTTTTGCAGCACTGCCCTGATTCTCTATTTGAAAGGCTATAGGGCCTGGGTGTCCCGGGTGCAGAGGAGACACCCATTTAGGTTGACTGCAAACTCGTGAGCTGTTTGGGCCTGGCTGTTCCAAGCGCAGCTCTGCAGGGGTCCAGGAAAACTTCCTTCCTCTCATGTCCTGGCACCCTCTAGTCCCGCAGTCCAGTAGAGTTTACTGGGATGATGCAAATGTTCTGTCTCCACTGGCCAATATGGTGGCCACTAGCCACACGTGGCCGTGGATCGCTTGATGTGTGGCTGAAGAACTGAATTTTAAAGTGTATTTAATTTTAATAAACTTGAATTTAGGTAGTCACATGTGGCTAGTGGGTTTTGTAGTGGGCCCTGCAGTTTTAAGGGCTCAAGTTGATCTGAGCACTTGAATATATAGTTATGTTGTTGACAGTAAAATTTTATAAAGATTCCCATAAGGCATGGAGCATGTGCCTGTTCCACCCGAAAAGATTCTGGAACTAGGTGTGGGAGGTGGGCTGGGAAAGAAAAAGTGGTGCCAGCTGAGTTTATTTTGTCTGTTTGGGGAGATGGTTAGGGGGTGCCCTGCGTGTGGAGTAACGTAGCATGAGAAAGAAGGTAAAGATGAAATAGGTCCTTAAAATGCGAATGGGGGACTGCTTAATCTTTGATCTATCGTTACGGAAAGTTCGGGGCTAATCACTGTCATCTATTAAGTGGCTAAGTATATACATCCCACACCTTGGGTTCTTGGGACAAGATCATTCCACCAGAAACAATTTTGACGGAACCTGGGATCTTCTGTGGTCTTACGTGCTCAGGAGGAGGCGTGGTGGAGGGCCGGTGTCTGCACAAGCTTGACCATCCAGCCTGAGGTTATGTTACTGCTGTTTTCTCTGGGCATGTGATAAATATGAAACAATGGCAGTATCGTTGTGTGTTAGGGTGGTGTTTATCTGTGGGATGCAAAACAGTCCTGGGTAGGGAAACTGGGGATTGGAAGTGTTTTTCTCATGAGTTGGAATGTCTTGGTGGCAAGCCAACTTCTCACTCATCATCAGAGCAAAAGTTGAACCTAAAATTCACAAGTTACCTGCAGCAGCAATCATCAGGGTTCTGGTACCTCAAGAATGCCTTGTCACCTATCTCCTCCAAGAATGTAAAACCAATCAGTGACTTCCATTTATTTTTATTGAAAATAAACACGTATACCTTCTTGTAGGTTCCTTGGTCTAATGTACTGAATCTTTCCAATAAGCAATTCAATTATGTGACTGTTTTCTAAAATCTGAGGTGGATGCTACCTTTTAGCATCCACCTTTTAATCTTGCAGGTAACATTTGTGTGTGTGTATGTGTGTGTGTGTGTGTATAGAGGTACATGGTGGGCAAGGGGCAAAGATAGACCAAGAAATATTATATTCTCCTTGGAGATTCAGTATACCCTTTTACCTATTCTAAAGCATCCAGAAATAGACCTGTGAGTGCTGACATCTTATTGCCCTACAGCTGAGATGTCCTGGCAAGGCTCCTTGCCCTTAGTAGGCATTCAATAAATTTTTGGTGAGTTTTATGTAAGAAGGGAAAATGGGCCAGGATTCCATATCCAAACTATCGTTGCGGGCTGTCCATCCATCTCTTTTTGTTTTTGTGTTTTCCCCTGGAGATGTTCCCGACCACAAATAAAGAACAAGGGGGAAAATAGTTAAGCACACCTAGAGCTGCGTCCAAACAAAAGAGGAAAGAGACTAAACAAACCCAAGGTTTTCTATTTCTCCCTGAGCCAAGTAATCCCTTTGATTACATCTAATACCTGCCAAAACCCAGATGGTGTGCCCACCCATCTCCCGTGTGATAATGCCACATTGTGAAATCTACCCATTAATATTAATTGTCAGCTAGAGAATCTGTCTGAACTACTAAAGCTTGAGATTGCCTTGAGAAAGCAGGCCCTGCTTTAGCAGGGATTTTAAGATAATTCTCATTCTTCCATTCTGTATCTCACATATCTAGAATGTTAAATAATAGCCTGAGAATGCTTTTCTAATTTCGGCACATGCCTGCCTCTTGCAATCCAGTTCTTAAACCAGTGTTCATTTGGGGTCTACACCTGCTGACCAAAATATTACCTTAAACTGCTGTGGGCTTGCCAGTGACATGTAAGCACACACTGTTCACCATATAGAGAGAATTTTAACTCCCTGGGAGCTGTTTGAATTGAATGTGCCCTAGCATGCGATGCTCAACTGTTTCCTTTTTATTTTTCTCCCTCTCAGTAATTGACTTGGTAATCCTTGAAAAGTATTACAAAATCTCAGTTTTTTCAATTATTTTATGGGTCTTCCTGAGGTAGGAATGCAAAGGCAGAAGAGAAGGCCTGGGAAGAGAACTTGAGGTGCAGGCAAAGCTGTCGCATGGCAGAACACAGGGACCTTCAGGGGCGCGCTCCTGGCTGATAACCCGGTCTGTGATGTTTGATTTGGACTGTGATCATGAACATGCCCAGGTCAGCTCCAAAATCCGATCTGTCCTTCCAGATCTCCACAGTGAAATGTTTCAATGTTGCAGTTTCTGCTGCATTCACAGAACTTTTTTTTTTTTTAAAGCCACAAAATTTTAGAATCCATTTATGCCTGAAATAGGTATGAAAATTTAGTAGGTGTGAGATTGAGTTTTTCCTCCGGAGTCTCCCCCCTTTATTCTCATGGGTTATGCTGCAATCACCTTTTGACAGTCATTCTTATAGCCAACACCTTAAACTTTATGAGTAAATGCAAAATCCAGCCCACACAGTGTCTTTGTTTTTGCCAGGAGCATACAGGGCTTGTGAAATGAATTAATTCAATATTCTATGTTCCTCATTCAAGGAGGTGGCTCTTCATCATATCTTGAGCTTGATGTCCGGCTGTGGCCAGAGCTGCAGCCTTGCTGGGTAACTGACTGACTCTGGCAGAGGGACACCAAGCAAATAAAAACTGGCAACGTTCTGTTCTTTTGGGTACATCAATGAATGTTTACTTCAAAGACCTGACAGTTCTTTTATTAGCAAATATTAATTTCAACTGAAAAAAACCAGAAGACCTTCATGGTGCAGCACGTTTAAATACACATTGAGATAATTTTTAAAACACCTATTGGTATGTAAAGCAACCTTCCTCATGAAAAGAAGTCACTGAACAAGTGGCAGAAGCCAGTTGGTAGAGCTAAATATTTTGATTATTTAATTTATTGCCATTATTTTACAAAACATAAAAAAAAAAGCAATTGAATTGCAATTTTGTTCCCATTCCTGCCCAACTTTGCAATGCTATTTTATGACTGCTGTCTTTGGAAAGAGATAAGGGATGAGGCAGCAAATGGCTTTTTATAGAGAAAGAGGTGGGTCCCCTTACCTACTTAGTCTTCTGTTTCTACAGGGATGGTAAAGGTGAGTTAAGGCCCTCCGTGGGAGGAGACAGACCTCAGTGGGTGTTCTCAGAAGGAGCTGTTAAATGCTGGTGCGTCTCCACCTCTGTCCCGCCTGTGGATATTTTGCAAATTGTTTCTCTCAGCCTCCTTCGCAGACAGCGTCAGAAGGGAGGCTTGTATCCTGGGAGAGGGGGCTGGCTCCCTCTATCCTTTCCTCCCCTCTCACTCGAAAGTTGCTTTTTGATGCCAAAGATGGGGACAAGTTGTTATAAAGGCACCCAGAAGGCAGAAATTAGCGCTTTTAAACTGAAGGTGAATCACAAGTCCTATTTCTGCCTCCAGGGCTTCTGTTCAACCATTAAAAAGACCAAAATTAACTTTGAACACATCTATTCTTCGCATAAATAAGAGTGGGAGGCACACCAAATCATTTTGTAAAACAGAAATCCTCTTGGAGAGTTTATGTTTCATGTGTGCATATTTTTAAATGCCCAAAATTCAGGTTATTATGGTGTTTGAGAGAATTTGCTTGCAGGATCAGACTTTAACATTCCAAGCTTAGCTCTGAGCAAATTTCTACGACTGGTTTAGAGACCTTTGAAAAATACACTTAATTATAACAAGGCAGCATTGTGCAAACATGCTAGGGTGATGTTTACCCTACCCCATTCTTATCAGTTAGAAGAAAAACAACAAAAAATATTAAAGAGCAAACAAGCCGAAATCAATGTGAAAAGAAAGTATGCTTAAATGAAAAAATATATGTGTGTAAATAATGTAAAGATTATAAAGTATCACCACACATAAGGTAATATGTGTGGTGATTTTTTTTTTTTTTTTTTTTTTTTAGAGACAGAGTCTCACTCTGTCACCCAGACTGGAGTGCAGTGGTGCAGTCTCGGCTTACTGCAGCCTCCGCCTCCCGGGTTCAAGTGATTCTCATGCCTCAGCCTCCTGAGTAGCTGGGACCACAGGCGTGTGCCACCACACCCAGGTAATTTTTGTACTTTTAGTAGAGACAGGGTTTTGCCCTATTGGTCAGGCTGGTCTTGAACTCCTGACCTCATGTGACCCACCTCCCTCGGCCTCCCAAAGTGTTGGGATTACAGGCGTGAGCCACTGCGCCTGGCCTGGTAACATTCTTATTATCATAATTACCTATAAGCCTTACAAGATAGCACAGGGCATGACTGGAACAGTTTCCTAATGTGTTGAAGCTGTCTGATGTTTCCTGTATTTATGTATTTAAGTTGCAGGACAATGAGCCATTTTAAACTTCTGTGTAAACCAGTTTCTATCTTCCTTTTATTCTGTGCTGCTTCAAAGAAATCTCCAAAAACTTGCAACATTTCAAATGTTCCTCATGAGAACTCTGGATGGTAAAGTCAAAATAGAATCATAAGTAGTTTCAACTAAGCATTAGTTTTCAGGGAACAGAATATCATGGATGGAGAAGGTCAATTTGAAAAACAGTGTGGGGTTTTATAGGAAGTGGCCTTATTTCTGAGTCTATAGGTGTCATCTAAGCTCCACCCCCCATGCCAGTTTATGCGATTTCTTCTGTAGAGGTTACCTATCTTGGGGCCAGGCTAACCCCTGCCCACATCCAACCACTGCCCTAAAGCCAGAGCCCAAGAAGCAAAATTCAAATGTCCTGGAGGCCTTAGGTCTTTAAAATATTAGCTTACGGTTCCCACTCAGGTGGGAATAGAACCCAGGGCCTTTAAGCTGATACCCTAGGGGTTCCAGAGGCTCCTTTACCTCCAGCACGGATCTGCTATGTTCTTATAAACACAAATGAAAATAGATAAATCTCTTTTGGTGTCTAATCTGTAGTATCTGAAACCAAGCTTCCTTTTGCATAAATAAATTGAGGGGGTAAAAACTTTGAAAATTACCTACTTCCTTTCAAATTAGAAAAACAGACATGAAACAGACTGCTTTATTTCATTGCCTAGGACCTTGAAATTTTTAATTGGCTAAGAGAAAGTTATTTTAAAATAATGGGTAGGGCAAAATAAATACATAATTTGATAGTTTGTTAGCAACTCCTTTACTTATTGTAAGCAGAACACTTTCTCATTTTCCCTTTGATTGTAAACAGAAACCTAGTTTATTAAGCAGAAACATAGATTATTAATAAATAAACCACTTGATGCCTGTAAAGCACTTTGAGGGTGAAAAGCCCCTACTAAATGGCAAATATTATTATTTTTATTGCAAGCTAACGGGAGGAAACTAAGCTAATGAATGCTTACAGAGCTTGGAAGTAGTCATCACACTCAAATTGCCACATACTGCAAACTATTAAACTTGTTTCTTAGATAGAGATGCTTTTACATTTTAAGTTGATACTTTTTAATTTTTGCCAAGGATGAAAAGCAATGCTTATGGGCCTGTAATTTAAATAAGAATAACTCAAGGGTATAATCACTTTTTAGTTGAACTAGAAGTTGTCTAAAAGAGAAACTATTTTTGAAAGTACAGCTAGCAAAAGAAGATAAAAATAAAAGACCAAAACTAATTTTCTGAGTTAAATCTCAGAAATATAGCTATTTATGAATATCTCTTCCCTTGAGTAATATCATATGCATGTACCAATTTACATTAAAATAATACCCTAAACAGATAAAGTGAAGCCTGATGTTTCAAGGTTCAGGCTGAAAGGTATTTTTTTTCGTGCCATGACTCTTTGGCATTTGGCCTTGACACTGTGGTGTAAGACACTGATATGTAAGACAAATGAAAGCTTTTACTGTTTGATAGTTGAAATAGGGAAGAATATAAAAATAATACCAAGTCATAATTAAGACTGGAAGTAAGAATTTAAGTCTGATATTCCTAACATTTTTCTAAAGTAAGACTATAGGTATTCAATTTTGATACCATAGGTATTCAATTTTGATATCTTCCCATGTACTATATATTTCTATGTATTACCTAAAATTTGCTGATATGCATGTGAACATGTGTTTATATAACTGGATCCACACATTTTGCTCATTCTTATTAAGAGATTTTATTTAAACAACAACAATTTTAACAGACACTTGTAAACATACAGTAGAAATTCCTTTGTTTAAATCTAACACAAATATATATTTTAACTAAATCCTGTAGGAGAAATTTTTGAGTTACTTGAGATTTTCCTTACTAACATGTCAAAGCAGTCTTCATTCTCAAGAGAACTAGGTTCTGATCTGGGATCACAGCTAAGATGTGCTAAGAAGAAGGCATTTAAAGACAATTGTTTTGTCTCTCCACCCTCCCACCCCTCTAAACACACACACACACATTCCAGGCGTTTAAAACTGACACCAATTATGTTCCATGCCCAGGACTGAAAAACAAAATCTCCTCCTGTATGACAAGATTCAGCCTGCAGTGATTTTAGCAGCCAAGATACAAGATTTTTAAATTAGGGCCTTCAGTATATTAGCAGAGCCATATTAAAACAATGCTGGCAGCCCTTATGATGATACAGGGTAATTTTCTAATTAGCAGAAGGCTATTTGAAATGCAGCATGGTGTCCCATTTTTCATACTGTTATTTTCTACTGGATAGAACTAGAAAAGTAAGACAAAAGCCATGAAACTTCATGGTTAAATTTCTGTAAGTTGGTCTCTCCAGCCCGGTAAAAACAGAATCTAATTTTAAAGGATTTTTAATTTACAAAACTTAGCTTTGTTGCACCAGGGATGTGTTAAAAACCAGCTCACCATCCAACCAGTTAACAGATAGCAATTGCTACTCTTTAATCATTTGATTTTAGGTAACATTTAAAAATTTATAATGGCGTGTATTATTCATCCTTGTTTTCTCAATATCTCTATTTGGGTTCATTTTTTAAAAGAAGATTCAGCAAAAGGTTGTGTGTATAGTGGATGCTGAATGAATATGACTGTATAGTGGGAAGGCTTAGATATCTTCAAATGTTTCTTTCTAGAGGTAGAGAAGAGGGATTTTCTTCATAAATTTGAGTCCTACCTTTTGGCAAATTGGGTCAAGGGAAAGGGTAAGGGTTAGAGGTAAAAACTTTTGGGGCCCCCACAGGGAAGAATGAATTAGGTTCTTAGACAGTCCAAATATAGAAGCATTCAAAGAGTAGACTTTCTATGAGAAGATTCAGCCATCCTGTGTATGTAAATAGAAATCACTGTCAGAAACATCATCGTCAATTATGGAGGAGAAGATGGTGAATATTTCATTCCTGGTGAGATCCAAATCACTTCATTTGCATATGGGCCACTTCCTCTGCAGATTGGCAAATAGAAAAATAAGTTGAATGGCAGAGAACAACTTGCTTCAAGCCACTCTCTAAATTGCCTCCAGCTTTCAATTTTTTCAAAGAGCGTGTCACCCACCACCCCTACTCCAAAACCTCTCATGACTTTCCATTGCCTACAGATTCAGGTCAAGACTGTGAATAATGACATTCCAGGTTCTCCCCAGACTTGCCCCAACCTCCCTTTGCAGACATCTTCCTGTCACGCCACTGTGCTTCAGCTACACCAGGCAACTTGCAGCCCCCAAACTCACCAAGCCTGCCCGAGCCGCTTGCTCTCGGGTCAGCCAGGACTTCCACTCTGAGTGCTCTTTTCACATCTTCCCATGTAGTAAAGGCCTACTCATTCCTCCCCAGCAGCTGAAAATTCTCCCGCTTTGGGACACCTCCCTGACCTCTTGTCTATTGCCTGTTCCCCAGTCAGACTTGTATGTGAGTCCCTCCCCTGGACTCTGATCCATTCCACAACATGGACCTTTTCTTGTTGTTAACTTGTCTTCGGTTCCCTCAACATCTGACACAGGTTTCTGATACTCAGAAGCACCTGGTATTGAGCTGACTCTAAATAAGGGACCTGCCTATTTCACATTATACACAGTATTCAATATTCTATACGTTTAGGGAGATTGTTTATGAATGAAAAATCAAAACAAAAGTAGTAGTGCCATGTTCAAGGAAATATACTTTGAATAGAAAGAGAGCAGCTGATGTTCAAGGTCATCTGGAAGCATTTTTTGACCAGTTAGTTCTTCATTTTCTTCTACCCAACTCCAACATGATGAAGCAACTTCCTCATCATTCCGGGGGCCTAGGAATTTACACCCTCATTTTTACCTGAACTGAAACTGAACAGTGACGGTGATAGGCATGACAACATGACATCATTTGGCTCACTCTTCCCTCCCCCTGGCAAAGGGTGATTATTGTAGACACAACTTAAGAAGTTCTGGCTTTTTGATCATGGTGCCAATGTCTCTTTATAAGAAAAATGAGGCATCCCCTCCTCCCTGGGCAGTCAGAGTTTTCTTCTCTTAAAGAAGAAAACAAAAACAAAAACAAAAACGAAAGAAAAATACATCATATTATTCTGTGAGTAGTAGAATTGGATTTCTTTATTTTTAGGATGCTTGAAAATCAACTTGCATTATCTGTCATGTGGAAGCCTGGGATATGGTTTTAAAAACAGGACACTTACCTCTCCATCAGATCTTCTATTACACCCCCTGTACTAATGGCTCCTGGCTCATTATCTTCATCGCTTGAATGCTTACAACTTGGTACATCCTAGATGATCTGTATTCTGCTGTTTCTTCTACTGGGGGAATAGTAAGTTCCACTGGGTCCTGGATGCCAGACCATCAGCAACTGCTTTCAATAGCCCTGGATGGCAGATCCACCTACCTACTTTCTTTCCCACAAAAAGATAAGATAATTGTTTATCATAATTCTTTGTATCTATATATCTATTTGATAGTTGTGCTTTTCCCTCCAAGTCTGGATTCATGAAGGCTTTTTTTCTCCCCCCCCCACCCACCGCCCCGCTCCCAGAGGATACTTTGAATGTTCTTACAGGTCTCTGGCATAGTTGACACCGAGGACCAAATTGGGGTTAATGCACAATGCAGTCTACTTTATCATATCAACCCAGGGACTTAAAGTCCTGATAAACAAAGCTAAGCAGATTTGCACAATATGTGGGAAAAGCACTAGAACCTGAATCTTTTGATAGAACATATGTAAGTAATTACGAAAAAAATAATTGCACGTTTGAGAAGGTGGACTCACTAGGCAGTTGTTGAACTATAAAAATGCATTAAGTGTAGTCAGTTTCTTTTTTAAATTATTCAGGAATGTTGTTTATGTTATCATGAAAAAAAAGAGGTGAGAAAATATATTCGGCAATTTTTGGTTTTCCCCCATTTGAGCAGATGGCGATTCGTAGTTCAAAATTTGTAACTCAAATTATTTCACATTTTTAT